>NW_027325374.1:2030714-3230714 GCF_036924035.1 Leuresthes tenuis
GACTGAAGCACAGTGGAAATGTGACCGTGAAGACGAGCTCGTCTCCCGCTTCCTGCATATTCTTTCCAGCTCGTAAGCTCCTTGTTTTCAAAGTTTACTTTGTTCAGATGTCAGTTTTATTTATACGGCACATTTAAAGGCCAACGGCCAGCCGCCGAAGCGCTTTACGGGATAAAATAATCAGCAGCAATGAACAGTGAAAGGCAAACAGATGAAAGATCCAATACAGGTGACTGAACTCAGCCAAAGGCCAGGGTATCGGATATCGGTCGCGATATTAACAAAATATATGGATCGGTTATCAGAAAGTACAGCCGATCCATTTATTTATTTATTTATTTTTAATTAAAAAAAAGAAACTTGCTAATACTTCTCAACAAGTACATAAAAAATCACAGAGTAATCACAGGTTATATGAGAAAAAGAAAAAAACTCAGTAAATCCAACCTCAGATGAGCTCATGATGGGCAGCAGCAGCTGCTTCTCTGAGATCATTGCTGATGTCTTTCCTCCTTGGCATCGTGTTAAACTGACAGAACTCCTGCTTTTATAGAGCTGCTCACACTGACTGAGGATCAGTTAATCAGAGCATTGATCAGCCCTTCTTCGATAGGGTTGGACTTTGGCTACAAGCCGAAGCTGAAGGAAACTAGCCTTCACCATAGATGAGCCCCAGATGTGCCTCAATATAAAGATTTTTCAGTTTGTTTTTTGCTCAGTTTGTTGTGGAGAAAGATGTCTGTCAGGTTGACCTTTCATAAGAGACTTTGATGAGTTAAATCAAATATTGAGCCCTAAATGGAGCTTTGTGAATGCATCCAGATGCCATGGCTTATTGAAATGAATCCCCACAGATCTCGGAATAAAAGATGAACACAAACGGAACAACTCCTGGAAATAAGTGAGGTTTTTCTGGCTTTTTTGATGATGCAGATATTTAAAGACTGAGCCTACATCTCGAGCCAGAGATCAAACACTCCCCAGCCTGGTCTCCGCCCTCAGGATCATGTCACATGCACCTCAACAAACTACAAACACAAACCAGCCAGACTGCAGCTGAAAAGCACCTCATAATGAGACGGGATTATTTCCTGAAGATGGACAAACTCTCCCAGGCTTTAGGCCTGACACTGGTCCGTCTTCCTGTGGTTCTGAATGAAAAAAGACAGGAACGCCACACTTTAATGTGGACCTGCAGTAGGAGAGGTGATGTTTGTGGGCGGTCAGGCAGCCAATCAGGGAGGCCGCTCACGGTGAACGGAGACGGATGATGTGCAAACCGCATGAACTCTGAGCTGTTGGCAACACTGGCTGCGATGACAGGAATCACATGTTCCATATGCATGAACATACTGCATCTGCATATGTGTGTGCCGTTGTATAAGAGTCTATGCTGTGATATGATGAGGCTTTGTTCCCACGCATGGAAATTAGCTGCAACAGACCAACCGGCTGAAGAGCTCAGAGTGGGTGTTTAAGTGTGTGTGAGGCCCGGCCGCCTCCATGCATCTGAAGAATTTGACTGTTCCTTAAAATATGATATTATCAGTAAAACTCACTCCTACACAATGGTGAAAAACTGTTGGAAATGATTTAATCCAGATCCTCTTATACACCAAGGACAGAGAAATGTTTATCAGAGGTAAATCCGTTCATTTCGAATCATTTTGCAGGTTAATACTTTGGAGACACCTGCTGGGATTAAAAAGTTAACTCAAGTTAATTTAACCGCATTAACTCAAGTTAATTTAACCGATTTAACTTAACTGAGTTAACTCAAGTTAATCTAACTGAGTTAACTCAAGTTAATTTAACCGAGTTAACTCAAGTTAATTTAACCGAGTTAACTCAAGTTAATTTAACTGAGCGCACTCAAGTTAATTTAACTGTTAACTCAAGTTAATTTAACTGAGTTAATTAACTCAAGTTAATTTAACCGAGTTAACTTGAGTTAATTTAACCGAGTTAACTTTGCAGCCTCCATCCATCCACTGTGGGGTCAGGGGTCAGACGGCACAGGTGACACCTCAGATGGGCATTTAGATAGCAATATTTTAAAAAAAAGAAGTAATTCTATCTTTATGAGGCCAAATGCAAGAAGACGGCTGACTCTGAAAGACTTAAAGCCAGAATAATAAGCCATCAATGGTAGTCAGAACAGAGAGCTGAACACCCTCAGCTGTCTTTACTTTGATCTGCTCGACTCATAAATACAGGAACATGTTTTCATGGTAACATCTGTAGGAATATCGCTGAGGCGGATACTTCTGGTTTAAAAATAGTTGGTAATTTGGTCATTTTAGTCATTTCTTGCTGTTATTTGAAGGTGAGATCAGAAGGTCTGCTGCTTCTTTACTTTGTTATCATTATAATGCCATCTGTTGGGTTTTGGGTAATTTGTTAATGAAAAGACATTTATGGATGGCATGTTTCACATCCATTTGAAGCTCTACAGACGGATGTAGTCCTTCTACTCTCTGTCAGATTAAAACATGTGTGCAGCTTCTCCTGTACTGAAGTGTCTATTTTCACTGACAGCAGAACAATCTCACTCATGGTCCTGGACTGGTGCTACATTTCTTCATGCTCTGCCCACGTCTGTTCAGCTGAAACAGAAATAAGCCGAGTTAAACCTTTTCAGGTGTGTGCACACGAGGCTCTTGGTTTCATTTCAGTGAAATCCTAAGACAGTATCTCTTAATAGTTAGGGCCAATAAAATAAATAAGTCTTTGGTAATTAGAAGCGACTCAGCCCCGCATCACTGTGTGCCCACACTTATAAAGCCATCAGCCCGGCTTCAGAGCCACATGTGAGGCCTACAGCACACCCCCAAACCAAGGAAACCCAATTACAGGTTCTGCAAATGAGTCAAGGATGAAGATGACAACTGAGGTTGGAATAGCTCAAGGGGAAAAGAAAAATAAACCGTCAGAGAGACCATTTAATGCAGCTAAGAGTTGAGTTTGAGGCCAATTTAACAACTAAAACAACAGAAGAAGTCTTTACTTCAGCCGATTTGAAAAGATAATTAAAGCTGTGAGGAAATAAACGGCTCAGGTCGAATCCAACAGCAGGAACACAGTAATTATCCAAAAAAAAAGGGGTTGAATTCTTTCCAAAACTCCCAAACGTCGACAAACCGGTTCTGAATTCCTTCATGGTTCCTCTTCTGAGAAGAATATGAGCAGATTATGAATCTTTAATCAATAAGTAAACACAATGATACAGAAACTTCTCATGATTAATTAGAATATTGATTATTCATTTCACTTTTTGTTATATCACCACTACTTATGGTTTAGTTTGCCTTTTAACCCTTTTTAACCCAAATTAATGTTTTTAAGTCCAGTTTTAATTTGTGCAAAGCAACAGCTGAATGAAAACACTTGAAATTCTACATAAAAACTTTTAATATCGCAAAATCAATGTAATGTAATGCACCTTACTGCAAAGGAAAGAAGTTCAGCAGATAAAACTCAGAAGCCTGTGTTTGAAACGCACTGAATCTTCTAAAAAATATACTTATTACAGCTGTCCACCAGTAAAAAAGACTGAAATGAACATTAGATTCTGTTTCCACCAGCAGATCACCTTAAACTGGCAAACTGGAACGATCACATAACAGTTTTATTTGGAAATGTGTAGATATTCACATTTTATTTTGCATATTTTTGTGTAATCTGGTTTAAATCTGTGATAAATCTGCATAGAAACCCAAACAGGCATCCTCCGGGACACCTTTACACCCAGTTATCCTCCAATGTCAGAGCTTAGCATGCAACTACATCTATCCATGCATCAAGGAGGTCAAAACCCAGGAAATTAAGTGAGGACATGCGGTTAAAATGATCCCTGTTCAAACATCACTAATTCAGAGCCTCGTTCATCCGTTCCCACAGACTGTAAAACGGGGGAAATATCCCCCTTTTGGCTCCTCTAACCGCTGAATAGGTGGAGCAGTTTGGTGGCCGGATAGGTGCTGGTCATTAATGGGAAACGGGACGAATTAAACCAGATTAGCATCACCTGACCACCATGGATCTGATCAGCGGGCTGCAGGTCTGCCTGTGGTGCTGAAGAGATCATTTTACTCTAAACCATCGTTTCATTTCGCTGGACTGATTCCAGTCTGGAACCACACAAACAAACCTTTCTGTTTCTAAAACCCTGTCTTTGAAAGCCATTTCCTGCCGCTGGGAATATACTTAGGAGTGCATCTGGACCCATGGAAACCTCAGCTAACAACACATTTCCTGTGTTCCAATCTAATTATGATTTAATTGTTTGGCTTCATCGCAGCTGTCTGGTTAAAGGTTACCTGGTTATAAATAATGATTCATGAATTCTGGTTTTACAGCTCTCTCTCTATCCATCAGCAGGTTTCTCTGAAATCCATCCGTGACGCGTGACAACAGCCACTCAGGAAGGAGGAGTGCAGCGAAGTGGTTTTTACTTTCAGGTAAAAAGAACAGAGGAGGTGAAAGACTCCCATCTTCTTCTGCTTCTGAGCTGCTCTCGGCTGTAATTGGGTTTTTCTGCAGTAATCCAACTCTAATGGCTACTTATCCTTCACGGAACAAGCAGCAGCCATCTTGGTAATGAGAGGCCGTGCTGCTAACTTTGACAGCTAATGGCGTTGCCTTATGAAGCGGGTTGTTGTAATGACAGCGGGAAGTCCACACCTCCAGCTCCACCTCAGCACCCAGGCCTAGGTCCTCCTGTCACATTGTAAACATTCACTTACTTTTTGGGATCGTCGCATTCAGACGCTGTCGAGGGCCTTAAAACTGGAGACTGGAGAGCAAAAGCAGGAGAGGATGAGAGGGAAAGATTGAGGATTTCTCAGAGCTTTTATTACCCAGGCTTTCCAGCAGAATGGCGACGACCCATTACTGAAATCAAAGTGCAATCTGGAGAAGAACCTGCACCACAAAGTGGTTTCAGATTGTAATTCTCTTCACTTTCTCCTGCAGGAGTCACATCCAGGGGAGGGACAGCAGATCGGGACAATCTCTCTCCCCCTAATTGTTGCTGTTTTTATTCTTTCACTTATCAGAGGGAGAAATATTCACGAAAGCTGGAAGTTCAGCCTTTTCCCCTCCTTTAACTGCTCTGTGTAACTTACAAATTGCTCCTCAGGGAGGAGTAAAGTGTGGAATTTTGTGCATGATAGCAGTTACATAAAGATGCTCCAACTGCAATTTTCTTGAGCTGTTCCAGCTTCAGCTGAAGTGTTGCTCCAGTGCAATTACGAGAAGTTTTTGCCTACAAACAGAAGAATCGAGCCGGTTTTCTTCTTTTACTCGTTTTCCAGCCGAGATAAACGCTTCATTATTTTCCCCTTACAGGTAGAACAATTAGCTGCTTTGATTCACAGAGAAAAACCTGCAGGAAAATGTCTGCAGATGTGCTAAGAGAATCAGTTAGTCTAATATATAACGAGCGAGTTGACTTTTTCCACAAACTAGTCAACAAATCAACTTAATTATACGTCAGCATTTTTAACATGAATATGTTTTATAGCTGGTTTGAAGCCAAAAGCTCAACGCGAAGCATTGAGTGATCAACAAGAGAAAAACCATGTTTCAGCAGGTATGAAAAGCTTGCCGAAGCCCCCCCGATCATTACGTCACAGACACACCGAGATGAACTGAACACGGTGAAAAATGTAAAGTCCATAACAAATTAGACCTCATTCAACTTCAAAAATATGCTAAATTCAACGATGAGGGTGGTGATGACACCCTGGATGGATGTGTAAATAAATAAAAGACGGAGTAGATTTCTATGGAAGGGAAGAAGCAGAGAGGAAGAGGACGGTGTTGATGGGAGAGATGGATGAGAGAGCAAAGTGTGACTGCTGGGGTATGAATAGCAGCTGCAGAGTCTCACACGGTGTGGCAGTGACTGACTAATTCATCCACAGCTGAGCCTCCCTCAGGCTGTCACTGAGTGGGTGAGTGTTGGTGTCCCTGGCAAAAGTTCACATGCACACTTACCCCAACGAACAAAGACAAGATACAATGGCATCTTAATCATTCTGTGGAAACCAGAATAAAGACTCGCTGTTCAGAGGCTCGTTTGGCCGATCTTTGTTGGAATGAAACAATCATCTGATTCAATGAGTTCCCGCTGCTTAAATGAACCGCAAATAAAATGCTTTTGTTCACTAAGAAGTTAAATAAATCTTATCAGCTGTAACCGAGCAGATGAATACCAGTCGCTGCCACCGGTTCAAGTTATCCTTTTTGCCGAAAGAATGATCAACAATGTGAATATCAACCAATACCGATGTTAGGCTGATGTGTGAATGCAGTTCTACAAAAATCCTCATCAGTCTCCCTGGGAAGAACGTAACAGTTACCGACGTAACAGATGATCTGTAACCAACTAAACAGATGATCTGTAACCAACTAAACAGATGATCTGTAACCGACTGAACAGATGATCTGTAACCGACTAAACAGATGATCCGTAACCAACTAAACAGATAACCTTTGACTAACGTAACAGATTATCTGTAACCAATTAAACAGATAACCTTTGACTAACGTAACAGATTATCTGTAACCAATTAAACAGATAACCTTTGACTAACGTAACAGATTATCTGTAACCAATTAAACAGATAACCTTTGACTAACGTAACAGATTATCTGTAACCAATTAAACAGATAACCTTTGACTAACGTAACAGATTATCTGTAACCAATTAAACAGATAACCTTTGACTAACGTAACAGATTATCTGTAACCAATTAAACAGATAACCTTTGACTAACGTAACAGATTATCTGTAACCAATTAAACAGATAACCTTTGACTAACGTAACAGATTATCTGTAACCAATTAAACAGATGACCTTTGACTAACGTAACAGATTATCTGTAACCAACTAAACAGATGATCTGTAACCAATTAAACAGATGATCCGTAACCAACTAAACAGATAACCTTTGACTAACGTAACAGATTATCTGTAACCAACTAAACAGATGACCTTTGACTAACGTAACAGATTATCTGTAACCAATTAAACAGATAACCTTTGACTAATGTAACAGATGATCCGTAACCAATTAAACAGATGATCTGTAACCAACTAAACAGATGATCTGTAACCAACTAAACAGATGACCTTTGACTAACGTAACAGATGATCTGTAACCAATTAAACAGATGACCTTTGACTAATGTAACAGATGACCTTTGACTAACGTAACAGATGATCTGTAACCAATTAAACAGATGACCTTTGACTAATGTAACAGATGACCTTTGACTAAGGTAACAGATGATCTGGAACACATATGATCAGACTTATGCTTTGCATAGCTGTCACTGTTAATGTGAAGAACAAGAAGCACCAAGATAAAAAGTGAGTGATGGAAAACATAAAGCAGCAAAAAGAGAAGGAGGACGTCCCGTCACAATCAGTCTTGTCGGCCGCTGCAGTCTTTTCATTCAGATAATGCACCTCAATCCAAGATGAAGACATCATCCCTGACAAAAGCCACACTCCCCTCCAGATTCACCATCCCTTTAAGTGCCACTACCCGCGACATTAATCCAGGCTGGAATCACAAGATCACAACAACAGAGGCAGCCGCCGTTAAAAATCAGGGTCGTTTATGTGAACACTCGTGCCTCCCAAAAGTCTCATAAATCCCCAGCATGACTCAACCGAGACTGAAACTTATTAAAGAATCCAAGTGGCTTTTTGGTTTCAAGCCGAATGTCACCATTTAAGGTTTTTAACAGCAATGAGGATGTTTAGATGCAGTGTGAAAGCACATTAAAGTGCTGTCGCCTCCGTTAGCTGCTCTGTCAAAGTCAGCAGCTCCAACAGCCATCTGAGGTGATGAAAGTCAAGAGGAAACACTTTGCTGCCTTCAAGGAGGCGGCGAAGAAACTGAAACCGCAGCCAGTGCTCCGCTGTCTCTCCCACTAATTTAATTCAGCTTCAGAGCAAACATTGTTCCACGTTTAAAACGAGGTGGAGGTTGTGTGAGGACTCGTTTTTCCCTCCAACCATGAGAATAATCGCACAAACACACCTAACACAGTGAAAACTGGAGTCCAACAGCAAAAAAGCCGATTAAATCCTTACAATAAAAGGTTGAAAACATCGATTTTTGCTTTTCCAGCCACTCTATTTGAAGACTTTAAGAAAAGCCACGTTCCACCCCTGGGAAGGAAAAAAGGATGTTAGGATTCATAAAACAAATGAGGCCGTCCCCATCAGAGGACAATTCACATTAATTAGTTCATATTCGGCATTTAACATTTTGAGGCAATAGAGCTGTAAATGACCCCTCTTATTTTCCTGCTCAGTCTGGCATCAAACTTTTTCCCGCGGTGTGAGCAATTAGGTTTTACTGCTTTCAGAGTAAAAGCATTAGCAAATGGGGGCAGAAAAATCAATCTGGATAACACTGCAATAAAAAATAGTGCTGGTTATAATGCTTAACATAATGGAGACCGTAACTGGCAACATGAATATATTATTTAAAATGCTTGAGATGAGTGAGGCACTTAACCTCGAGCTGGCTGATGAACCGGGTGGCAGCTGGCTGGAGAGAGTTTTATCTTCCAGTATTTTACTGATCTGCTGACGGCTGACAAACTGAAGCCTCTCCGCTAGTTAATGCTAACGTGGTCGTCTTCTGCCTCTCGTTGCACCAACTTTTAAAGCCATAAACCGGCTTCTTTAGCGTTTGAATCTTTTTAAAAGAAGCTGGATGGACAGCATGACAGGGAAGCTATGAAAATGACCGGAAATAATGATCCAAATGGGAGAAAACGGGTCTTTATTCCATGTTCGTGGACAGAAACGAACAGATTTCCAGCGGCTTTTCAGCCTAATCAATATGTAAATAAAAGTGCTTAACGTTGTAAAGGGTTTGGGATCATAAACCAAACCAGGTTGGAAGAGTTAATGGCTTCAGTTGCTGATGTAAGTTTGGTAAAAAGTGACTCATTCAACGAGCTGTAACCTGTAGAAAAGTATTCAAACACCAGCTGCTGAGGCTGTAAGAGATGATGTCAGAGAGCTGTGACTCTGAAGGCTGCTGCACGTGTCAAACATAAGCAAGGCAAGTTTATTTTATGGCACAAAGTGCTTCTCAGAGACATTAAAACAGAAGAAATAAAAAGCAGGATTTAAAATTTAAGCAAAAGAAAGAAATAAGAACAATAGATAAAATCAGGAGTTAAAATATGATTCCGTTTTGAAACTCAAGCTTATTCAAAAGCAGCTGAAAATAGATGTTTCTTCAGCCTGGACTTAAATACTGAGAGTTTCAGCTGATCTGAGGCTTTCTGGGAGTTTGTTCCAGACATGTGGAGCATAGAAGCTGAATGCAGCTTCTCCAGGTCTGGTTCTGACTCTGGGAACTGATAAAGAACCGGATCCAGATGACCTGAGGGGTCTGGGAGGTTCATAGTGGGTCAGGAGGTCACTGATGCATTTTGGACCATTCAGAGCTTTATAGACCAGCATCAGAACTTTAAAGTCTATCCTCTGATGGACCAGCATCAGAACTTTAAAGTCTATCCTCTGATGGACCGGCATCAGAACTTTAAAGTCTATCCTCTGATGGACCGGCATCAGAACTTTAAAGTCTATCCTCTGATGGACCGGCAGCAGAACTTTAAAGTCCATCCTCTGATGGACCGGCAGCCGGTGGAAAGACCTCACAGCTGGACTGATGTGCTCCACTTCTTTGGTCTCAGTAGGACTCCAGCAGCTGAGTTCTGGATGAGCTGCAGGTGTCTAACTGACTTTTTAAAGATGCTGTTAGAATAATCAAACCGACTAAAGATGAATGCAGGGACCGGTTCTTCCAGGTCCTGCTGAGACAGCAGATCTTTTAGCCTTGATATATTCTATATAAACAGAGTAAAAATCCATATTTCTTTCCATATCAGTCTGATGAATGTGACGTCGTCTCATTTCAATTCAATTCAATTCAATTTTATTCATAAAGCGCCAGATTACAACAAATATCATCTCAAGGCCTTAAGTAATATAGTCCAATTCATTGTAATCATAATCCAATTAATTCATATAGAGCCAATTAAAAAAATAACATCCTAGCTAAGGAAACCAACAGATTGGACCGCATCATTTCTGAAAATGACTGTTTAAAATGTGGTTTTAAACACTTAAAAACAACAACAATCAGACATCAAAGCCTCCTGAAACTGATCATCGTTCCAAAAATGCTTGTTAGAAATGTTAAAATCCTTTTTGTGGCGACTTCTTCTGCTAAAATCAGCTGGTGATTGAGCTCATTCACAGTAAAATGTTTCAGGCTCATGCAGATGATGTCAGGTCATGTGATCTGTAAATAAAACCAATAACCGTGAGTTTTGCTGCTTTGAAACAACTGAAATTAATTCAGGGACCCTTCTCTCCTCGTCTTCTGTTATTTATTCCCATCTTTTCATCTAATAATTCCTGTTTGCGAGCCTGACTCATAGTTTCTCTCCACCTCCCGCCTCCATGCACTCCTACTCTCCCCATTCCTCCCACCCAGCCCCTCTTTCATGCTCCGTACATTTATCCATCCATCTCCAGTAATAAGACGAAAGGCAAAGTTCACAGGCAGCCACGTTTATCTCATCTCTCCGACTCCAGGAAAGGAAGAACTGGCCTGAGAAGATTTCACGGCTTTTAATGCTGAAAAAGAAACAAAAGTCTTGCTTTTATTTAGACGACGAGTCGCTCAGAGCTGCCAAAAAGCTGGAAAAACTTATCAGAGTGTGTGTGTGTGTGTGTGCTTCCTTCTCACAACAGATGGGATCAGATCTGTGTCTGATGGAGCTGTGAAATAAATCATTTCAGTATTTCTGTGGCAGCCCTATAATGGCTGCTGTGTTTGTTTTCATATGATTTATATAATTCATTCTTCTAACTGGCTTTTTGGCTTCTTGTGCCGTTTTTGTCAGAACCCATGAGCAAGGCATGTGTTCGTGCCTCTCACTGCTGCCACTTATGGTAAACTTCATCAGTCAGCAGCTTCTGGTTGGAACGAGGTCAAATAAATGGTCCAAATTTGGGTCTTTTTGGAGCACAAGTCTTGTGGAATCTCAGCTGAAGGCGTTTTATTCAACGTTTCACCATCACTGAGCAGCCCTTCTTCGTGCTAAACTCGTAGCAGCTGAAGGCGCTTCATCATCCTTAAAGCATTTGGACACTTCTGAACCAAATGTCTGCAGTTTGCCGTAGTTTTACCGGGTCGAGACCAATAATTTGACCCGTCTGAAGCAGAGGAACCGCTGAGGAAAGAGAAGCAACTCTTTGCACCAGCTCGGCTCAAACCAAATACCTGCCTGCTGAGTTAAATCCAGGTGATGCGTCTTCTTCTCTTGGGCCAGGCAGTGTCTTTTCTCTGTGCTAGAACTAGATTTTTAAGCCATTTCCACACTCATTACAGAAGTTTTTGTAATTTACTGGAGCCTTTTGCCACATTACTTCTTCAAACATGCCTCTCGCAGCGGGAGCTTCCAGCTGAAGACTCCTCACAGCTGGATACACATCAGCATTTTCCACATCTACTTAAATCCCGGCATCTCTCCAACCCGTAAGGTCCTTAAAAAGCAGCCACAGATACGGTCAAAGTTCGTCTCTGCCTCCCAACACAATGTCACAGTAACTTTGAGGTAACAGAACAGGCTCTTCCTCTGAGCTGAACCTAACTATGTGCTCAATCAGTGGCAGGAAGAGGTCATTTCTGAGAGTCATGCAAGCCGAGCTGCAGCTCAGGATCAGGAGATTTCCACACCTCTGTCACCAGCTGTGTTCACACAGGATCTCACTCAGACACAGCTGCTGCATCACCTTCCATTGGCTTCATTTCTGAGGCGTCAGCCTCCATATGTTCACCAGAAACTACAGTTTGACTTGATGTCCTTTTACAGTCAGGTTTTTATCAGCATCCTTTGGTTATTTGGCGTCCTCTGTTCCAGGAAAACAGCAGTTATTTCCTTCATTTCTCATCTCCTAATCATTTCGAAGCAGATGTTCCCAGCCTGAGAGCACGTAGGATTTCTATCCAAAGAGACTAAATGAAATAGATGGGAGGTCGTTTGAATTTTTGTAGCTGAAGGAAACAAACACACACAGTAGATCTGATTAGTTACGGGTCCTTCTGATGGCCTTCCTTAAGGAATCAGCCTGAAACACTCCCAGTGTGCTGACTGAGCAAACCTCAGGGTGCACACAAACATGCTCACAGATAAATGTGCTTCTGTCACTGTGTTTGTCCACAGAACCAGCTGCTACTGAGCTCCCGGGTCGCGCCACACGGCCAGAAGAAGCCGCTCTGCAGCGGGCGGCGGCTCGATGCTCGATGGCAGCACAGAAAATCTGCATTTTACCAGCTCGACTTATTCATCTGCCAGATAAATGTGGTGATTGTCTAAATTGTCACAGTTTATGTTGGGATCTTCATGCTTTCAGGTAATGTTCTTGCCATGTTTTTCCCCTGCTTCACTCACAGCTGCACATATTCACTGATAACTGATCACTAAACCCTCCCTCCACAGCATTTAGTCTCCTGGTTTTCATAGTCTTGTTTATTATTTATTCACAGTTTAAGTATTTTGAATCTTTCTGTTTTTTACCTCCTTGTTTTGCTTTTGGAATAAACCTTAAAAGAACTGCATGTGGGTCCTACCTCAGTCTCTGACATAAATAAAATAACAGCTGAGGATTAGTTCCCTGTTTCTGTATTCAGCAGACGCTTTTATTCAAAGCGACTTACAAATGAAGATATAACAGCTTTATAAAAAGATAACAATAAGCTACATAGAAGGAACCCAGGAGTCCATCTAGTGGAGTAAAGTCACAGGTCAAGACCACCTCAGGATGACTATGATTTCATTCATTTGCCATTTAGTCAATTCAACACTTGGTTGGGTTTAAACATTATGGATCTACATAGTTATAGAACCCAGAAGTACTTGGTTAGGTTAAGGAAAACCTTTTTTCGTCACTCGTAAATAGGGCTCGGTGTTGCTCCTGATTTTCTGAATCACTTCAATTCAAACTAAGGAGGTCATGATTCATTTGGTGCATCATTAAAAATGTCCTCACAGAGAGTTCAGGCTCTTATGTTTCTGTTCCTGTATTTATCAGACGCTTTTATCCAAAGCGACTTACAAATGAAGATATAACAGCTTTATAAAAAGCTAACAATAAGCTACATAGAAGGAACCCAGGAGTCCGACTCTGTCAGAGGGGACAGAGCAGAGATAGGGTGCAGGCATAGAAGGAAGTGCAGAAAGATAAAGTGCAGAGATAGAGGGGGGAGGGAAGTACAAGGTAAGTGCTGGGATAGGAGATGCTCTCTGAAGAGCTGGGTTTTCAGGAGCTTCTTGAAGATAGACAGGGACGCCCCTGTTCTGGTAGCGCTCGGTAGGTCATTCCACCATCGTGGGACGACACATGAAAAGTTCTAGTGCTGCAACCCCGTAATAAAACAGATAAAACACTTGAATATTTGTCTTTTAGGCTGAAGAAACTAAGTTAACAGACTAATGGAACCTTTAACTGTGAGGAGAAACCGATGCATTTATATATATAAATTCAGTTTGAACCGTTTCCATTAGCCTGTTCCAGGTCTTCTAACTGCGAACCAAAATCAGCTTTTGGCAGTTTGGTACCGACCGATTTAACCCGAACAGATGCTCCTAATCCCTAAGAGAATGTGGTCAAACCGAACCGGTTTGAGAGGATTATAAATGATTATTTTCTGCTAACTGATCTGAAACAGCTGAAAGGTGATAATAAAGTTATTGTAAGGAGCTAATAATCAGTGAAACTGTGCCTTCCAACTGATTTTACAGCTTTAAAGAGTCTGTTTTTATCAGAAAGGACTCGTTCCCTGCTCTGATCCTGGTGGTTTGTTCAGATTCTCCCAAAGTGTTGAGATGTCTGATGCTGAGGATTCCCTGAAGTTTGAAAGGAAGTTACAGCTTTAATATTTTAGACACAAATTCATCGCAGAATTCATCATTTGAACTCTAAGGAAGCAACAAAGCACATAAAGACGGTGGTTCCTGGTCAGAGACCATGAAACAGATGCTAATTTTCATCTAAGGGCAGCTGCAAAGGCTCGGCTGAAGGATGGTCACTGAAACATGACTTCTCTTAATGTGGGGAACCTCAGCGGGGGGGGGCTGCCTCAGCGAGTGGACTGAGGCCGGGAGGCCCAGCACCGGCTGAGCAATGCAGCTGATGATGTGCGTTTTAAGGGATTAAAATTCATGACACGCTCTCCACACATCGCCCTCCAGCTACTCATTGCTGCTCTTTATTCCCTTCAGCTGAATAACCTTTAAATGCAGATATCGGGGTGTCATTATTTGAGATTCCCAGCATGGTTCATTCCTCTCTATCGCGGAAGCGGGAAGCACATGAATCTTGTGCCGCAGCACAGGACTGAGGTCTGTTTTCATTAAAGTGGGGATGTTATGCAGCAGCAGAGGTACAGACTGAATAAAGATGCTTCCAACGTGAAGACAGTGCATTTCCACTGGTGGCTGCATCCTTAAAGAACTGTTTCTAAATGTAAATGCAGTCCAATTATTCCCGAAAAGGTCTCTTTCTCTCCGAGGTTGTCAAAAAACTTCAAACAAAGGCCTTTTTCAATTACCTGATTATGACAAGGTGAGAAAAACTAAGCAGAGGATCCATCTGCAGTCAAAAACGCAGAG
The DNA here is from genome assembly GCF_036924035.1 of Leuresthes tenuis. Taxonomy (NCBI): domain Eukaryota; kingdom Metazoa; phylum Chordata; class Actinopteri; order Atheriniformes; family Atherinopsidae; genus Leuresthes; species Leuresthes tenuis. The sequence continues at coordinate 2,045,441 of NW_027325374.1, forward strand.
ATCACGATGAAATCTGGGTTTATTTCCTGCTTTTAACATGAAGCCTGTGCAGCTGGAGCAGCTCAGCGTCCTTCAGTGTCACTACTTGGCCGCTGTCTGCTCACACTTCGCTTGATAAAAAACGCTGAGCAAACAGAGATGGACATCAGAAGCTGGGTTTAGCATCTCATTAACTTTATTTGTGAAGGACTTTTTCACGCCAGGCTCTAATGGGCTTTTCTTGGAATAAAAACAGGATGCAGAGCAGCAGAATCATCTTCAGCTGAAGTGAGAAATAATTAAAAGAGACTTCGGAAAGTTACTGTGCAAAACGCCACAGAGGTCACAAGAACCAGATTTATGCTGAAACTTAAGTAATTCTGACTTTAAGAGACCAAGAATCGACATTTCAAAAAGCCAAAATTAAAGCATCGCTGTAATTCAATTAAAAACAAAAGGATGTTAACAGACAGCAGAAGAAGAGGAGTTTGGAAGCCATCGACATGGTTTAAAAAGCTTAAATAAGCTGAATATTAATATTTAAAAAGGCTCTTTTTTCCCCCCCAACCCTCAAATACAGACTCTCAAAAGGAAACTCGCCGAGCTGCGGCGTAACAAACAAAAACTGCGTTTTTTCTTCTCTTAAACCAACAGAAATTCAAGACGAACACAGAAAAACCTCGAGTCATGTTTGAATGTCGCCTGCAAATATTGACACAGATTTGTACAGTAAGCTGCTGAAGTAAAAATAAAACTTAACAGATTATTGTCTTCGTGCTTTGGCAGTAACCCCCAACAGTGTTTCTACAATAAATCACAGACAGATACAATGTTCTGCGGTTTTTCTCCAACTTCGGTGTGGAGCAAAGCGCTTCCTGGCAGAATTATATCTGGCATGAGAGCAGAGTGCGTTTGAAATGACTAAAATGAGCCAAAATCAACTGTAGCTGATCAGAACGGATTCACACGACTGAGCTCCACATTGATTTGATGAGTGTTAAACAGGTTTATGAACTTTATCTGCTTCTTCAGCACTTTAGTGATGTGGGAGAGTGTCTGTGTGAGTTCCACTGGATCCCACCACCCTCCCTAATGCCCATAAAATAAGCATATTTTACTTTTAAACCAGTTAGTTAGTTGAATGGGACTTTGATTTATCGCCCAAATACATCCCGACCACAGAATCAGAATCACAGCCCGGGATGTTCAACCATCTGAGTTACTGACTCCATCCTGCTGCCAAAGGCTACCAGGGTTCCTACAGGTTTCTTCAAGTCAAATTCACGTCTTTTTAAGACCTTTTTAAGACCATTTATATACAAACTTATTTATAAATAATTATTCTTTTAATTTGTTCATTTATTTCTCAAACAAATGTTAAAATGTGGACAAAAAAAAAGTTTCAGCAGGCCTCACAAAAGTTTGACAAACAGAGTTCAGTTCTTTTTTAACCTTGGTTACAGCAGCTAGCTACTTATTCCATGCTGGGAATATGGGGAGTAGAGAGAGTCCTGAACAACTGAATCCACACCAACGATAAAAATTAAACTTTCATCGTTGGTCTGGACCCAAAAGCTGCGCACAGATCCACTCCAGTTGCGGTCGTAGCTGGGGGGCTGTAGCGCTAGCAGCTAGCTGGCTAACGTTAGCTGCTTCAGGCACATTAACAGCTAGCTGGCTAACGTTAGCTGCTTCAGGCGCATTAACAGCTAGCTGGCTAACGTCAGCTGCTTCAGGCGCATTAACAGCTAACTGGCTAACGTTAGCTGCTTCAGGCGCATTAACAGCTAGCTGGCTAACGCTAGCTGCTTCAGGCGCATTAACAGCTAGCTGGTTAACGTTAGCTGCTTCAGGCGCATTAACAGCTAGCTGGCTAATGTTAGCTGCTTCAGGCACATTAACAGCTAGCTGGCTAACGTTAGCTGCTTCAGGCACATTAACAGCTAACTGGCTAATGTTAGCTGCTTCAGGCACATTAACAGCTAGCTGGCTAACACTAGCTGCTTCAGGCGCATTAACAGCTAGCTGGCTAACGTTAGCTGCTTCAGGCGCATTAACAGCTAGCTGGCTAACGTTAGCTGCTTCAGGCGCATTAACAGCTAGCTGCCTAACGTTAGCTGCTTCAGGTGCATTAACAGCTAGCTGGCTAATGTTAGCTGCTTCAGGCACATTAACAGCTAGCTGGCTAACGTTAGCTGCTTCAGGCACATTAACAGCTAGCTGGCTAACGTTAACTGCTTCAGGTGCATTAACAGCTAGCTGGCTAATGTTAGCTGCTTCAGGCACATTAACAGCTAGCTGCCTAACGTTAGCTGCTTCAGGCACATTAACAGCTAGCTGCCTAACGTTAGCTGCTTCAGGCACATTAACAGCTAGCTGGCTAACGTTAGCTGCTTCAGGCGCATTAACAGCTAGCTGGCTAACGTTAGCTGCTTCAGGCACATTAACAGCTAACTGGCTAATGTTAGCTGCTTCAGGCACATTAACAGCTAGCTGGCTAACGTTAGCTGCTTCAGGCACATTAACAGCTAGCTGGCTAATGTTAGCTGCTTCAGGCACAATAACAGCTAGCTGGCTAATGTTAGCTGCTTCAGGCACAATAACAGCAATACCACCGGTTTTAATTATTCAATTATTGGCTCCACCACTCTTTATTCAGGCTACGTTATTTAATCAAAATAATAGTGGTTGACAAACGAAACTTTTGAGGAGAATGCGATACGGAGAAGTTACATATTGCAGTTTTAAGACCCATATATAAAAATTCAAGACATTTTCAAGTCTTTTTAATAGTATTGTTTCCAAATGCATAAATTCAATGCTTTTAAGACTTTTTAAGACCCTGCGGGAACCCTGAATGCATTTGGTCCACAGCTGACATGGCAGGGCTGCAGGAGGAGGTTTAAAGAAGATGGTGAGGTCAAAGTTCAAGATGAAATGAAGCGACGTCCTCACAGATTGAAGGACTCAGCAGCCGGTGCTGCCCTCAGTTTTAGTCCAATCAGGACGCGGAGAGGCTGGAAACGTCGTCTTTGTGTGTATCAAAGCTTGTACTGGGTATCAGAAACCAGAGGATGAAGGGCGACAGCCAGAGAGAGCAGAGGGAGGAAGTGTTGGATGAGGAAACCTGTCACCTCACTGCAAAGGAGAAGCTGTTTACATCCCAGCAGACAGACAGAAGCAGGTCTTCAGTAAGTGCAGGAGGCCCAGAGTACAGGGTGACATGGAACAGCGTCAGAGTCAGGAGTTTGATGAGAAATCTATATTTGGAAGTGGGGGCTGAGGACCAACTTCATCTCAGCCGCCAGGCTGGAAGTCTCTGTCCTTGGTTTCAACAGCTGCTGATAGGATTGTGGAGAATTCACTCTGGTGTGCAGGTGCAACATTACATCCCCACGTTCTGTCATTATGGAAAATAACTGAGCTGCAATCCACCAAATGTGCTTTAGATGCATGCTCTGTGGGCAGATAAATCCTTTCTTTGCATTCAGGGAACATTTCAGGGTGGTTGAACATAGTTTGTATGTTCCTTACTGCCACCAGCTCACGGCTGGTTTAACTGCAGTTGCACGCAACCACCAGTAGTGGCGCTGTGTCGAAATTAGCCCGACAGCATCCAGACAGACAAAGAGGAGAAAGTTCTCACTGCAACAACAAAAAAGGGTGTTTACTGTTTCTTTTGCACCCAAACACGTCCAGTTCCTTTGAAAAAGTTAATGTTACCAGCTGCATGAGTTCATATTTCCAGCGTTAGCTAACAAAATCAGTTTAGCGGGTGTGGCGACACGTAAGATCAGCGAATTCTTTACAAAACGAGTGTGAGAAGAGGAGGAATCGGACTCCCTTAAACGCCACGAAATGAGAGAACCAACTGAGAGAAGGTAGGATTTCACAGAGCTACACTTAGCGGGTTCCTTAAAGGCATGAAATAAAAACGTTTTTAAATAGTTAATAATACTTTACAGGGAAAACACTGCAGCGTGCCACAGCTAAAGGGCTAAAATACTAAAATAATATACGAATGTGTGAAGTAAAAATGGCCCCATTACATTATTTACACCACAAATATGTATTTCTATAGTTCTTTGGGACCAGAGAACTTTCTACAGTTCTTTCACTACAGTGAAAGCCAAAGTTTAAACTTTATTTGTACGAGATGGAAAGAGGCCACCCGCCAACAAGCTGGCCTCTTTCTCCAGTGATGATGCCCCAGTGAGGACTGCTGAGTCGTCTCTACAGCTTCTACTCACTGACAGCTGGAAACTGGGAAAACTGCAGCAGTTTCATTGCTTAAGAGGATTTTTTTTGTGCCTTTTCTGGTTTTAATTGTCTGTGATAATTTTTTTAATTATCCTAGGAAAGAAAAACAGTTGGAAAAAGACTACAGGATTCATTTCCAGGACACATCGCTTGAATGTTGTTGTGCCTGACTGCATGAAAGGTGGGGGCACCATACCTCACCAAATATGCCAGAACTGTCAGAACTATCCTCTGGTTTTAGGCCTCCCCCAACCGGACTAATGGCCTCAAAGAAAGGGAGAGGCTTGTTGAACTGCCCCAGAGTACAGGTACAGGTTAGCAGTATTCTGATAATGAAAATGATGAAACTCACCCATGAATTTCACAGGGAGGAAAAGCTACCAGGTGGGAGTCGAATAAGGAAGCAACAGATGTGATACGGAGGGTTCTGCCTCTCTCTCCAAGCCCGAACTGAACTGTGCCGAATGCAACATGTACGCCGTCACTTCCTGGTTTTTCAGAGGAGAAACCTTTCTTCTCCCATGTGGAGCGAGAAATAATTAGATCAGCCCCACAGTACTTGTTTTCCCGTTTGGTGAACGATATTCCGAAGTCAGCTTTTTGACTTTTTGACTGCAGGTCACAGCGCTGAAAGCATCTCTGACACAGCTGAAAGAGACCAACACAGTCAAGAGCTTCAGTCAGGAGCTGCTCTGAAGCCTCTGCAGCATGAAATCCCTGCGTTCTACAGAGAAAATGTCTGGGAGAGGTTCACTGTCAGTATTTTATACGAATGAAAAATACCTTTGAATAAATAGATTCAAGAACTCTGATTGAAATATTTGTATTATTCAAATTTAACCTACATTTTGAGTCTTCTGCAGGTGATGAAGCCATTTCTGATCGATTCCCCAACATCAGCAGTGTGTCTGTATTTAATGTATTCTGTCCCAGTATGGGGACGCTGAAATGATGCTGAAATGATGCTGAAATGAAGCTAAAATTATGCTGAAATGATGCTGAAATGACGCTGAAATGACGCCGAAATGATGCTGAAATGACGCTGAAATGATGATGAAATGATGCTGAAATGATGCTGAAATGACGCTGAAATGAAGCTGAAATGATGCTGAAATGAGGCTGAAATGATGCTGAAATGATGCTGAAATGAGGCTGAAATGATGCTGAAATGAAGCTGAAATGATGCTGAAATGAGGCTAAAATGACGCTGAAGTTATGCTGAAATGATGCTGAAATGATGCTGAAATGAAGCTGAAATGATGCTGAAATAAGGCTGAAATGATGCTGAAATGACGCTGAAATGATGATGAAATGATGCTGAAATAAGGCTGAAATGATGCTGAAATGAAGCTGAAATGAAGCTGAAATGAAGCTGAAATGACGCTGAAAAGATGCTGAAATGACGCTGAAACGATGATGAAATGAAGCTGAAATGAAGCTGAAATGAAGACACTCTCAGACTGAATGAGCCTGACCTGGTGGGCCTCCTACAGACTGAGTGAAAAATCCTGATCTGAAGCTACAATCAATCAATGAATCACAACTCACCCAATATACATGAAAAATGGCCTTTTTCTTTGATGATTATCCAGAAGTGTTTGTGTCTTTGCTCTCACTCTACTTCAGAACCATTGGAGGAGGTGCTTCAACGGCTTGTTTCCCCTGAACTTGTTTTTCTAAGATGAAAACACCTGGATGTGTGCTGTCAGGCGGCCATTGATGGTCCAAAGCAGGAGGTCTTTGAGTATAAAGACTGCATCTGGAGGTTCTACAGGATGAGGGCCAAATGTTCTGCTGCTGGCTGTGCTTGTGCAAGTAAATGCTGGTTAAGCTGCCATGTAACTGAACTAAATGTTGAACAAAGCCCATAAAAAATGAACGAATACGCTTTAAAACAACACTTTTTTAATTCATGTGATGATAACTCCTAAAGCAGACCGGTTGAAGCCTCCTGTGAGCCAACGATCAGGTACCACCACCTCATTTTAATCCAGGAAAAACCCTGTTTAGAGACCTGAAATCTGGGTCTGGGGAAGATTTTTATGAGTTTATTGAAAGCTCTCTGCGAGACACAGACCTAAAAACTATGACAGTTTGTTTGATTTATAACCTGAAATCACAAAAAGTTGGGCTGCTGTGTGAAAAGTAAATAAAAACGCAATCATTTCAAAACTCAAACCAATGTTCTACTCACAGCAGAACACACGAATATTTTATCATTTCATGAAAAATGTCATTGGATAGCAGCAGCAGGGCGTCTCATAAATATCGGGACTGTGCAGCATCTCTTCTTTTAACAACATCTGCAAACATCTGGAGCTGAGGACCAGCTGCTGGACCTTTGGGAGAGGAATGGGACAACATTCTTCTTCTTCTTTTAAACACATTATAGTCTACTTTTTATTGCCTTTGTCTTTTCTCAGCAGCATTTGCACTTTTGCTGCTTTTTAAACCTTTGAAACAGCAAACAGGAAGTAAATGCTGTTCCTCAAACACCACGACCACCTCAACATTACATGTGCTGCATAAGACTGTGTCGTATCCTGATGCCTCCAAGTCCTGGACAGCGTAAGGAAGAATTCATATGTTCTACATTTAATACTCATTCTGGTTAAAATGATAAAGTCCTGATTTGGAGGATCTGCCAACAACACTTCTGTCACAAACTAAGGAAAAAGCTAGTGGTGTTCCCACTGTTTCCCAAGCTAGAAGCAAGCTAGTAGCAAGCTAGCAGCAAGCTAGCAGCAAGCTAGTAGCAAGCTAGAAGCAAGCTAGTAGAAAGCTAGCAGCAAGCTAGCAGCAAGCTAGTAGCAAGCTAGTAGCAAGCTAGCAGCAAGCTAGTAGCAAGCTAGAAGCAAGCTAGTAGAAAGCTAGCAGCAAGCTAGCAGCAAACCAGCAGATTACTTTTGTAAAGTAGAACAGCTGCTTTGTACAAAGTCAACAAAAAGCTTTTATTTGTTAATATATCTTTTAAAGTGTAAAAGCCAACCTACTCAAATGAACTGGTGTCGTTATGTTTCACTCTCAGCCTTCATATCTGGTCTGTATGTGTCACAGGACCAGACCAACATATTTTGAGACTGATCCTGGGTTTTAGTCATTAGGTTCTGATTTCTGATCTCGTTAGTAATTTTATTAATTAAATATTAATGTGTCCTTGGTCACGTTAATATTTGCTCAAATTAACTTTGGAGAGAAAGGTGGAGGCTATTTTTCATCATCCGGGGCAGTAAAAATGGTGCATTAAAAACACAACAGGAATCAGTTTTTTTGACTATCTGTTGGTTGCAACACTGTGGTGACCTTAAAGGTCAGTTTCTTTCAAGAATTTAAAAGTTTCAGGTTCCTGGTTGCTTTTATCAAGAATGGGCGTGGAGGTGATGTTTAAAGCAATGCTAAGCACTAATATATCAATGATAAATGATCAGGATAAGAGTTGCAACATTATAAAAACAACGTAATTCCATCCAGATCGTCCAAACTGAAAGGATTCAAAGATTATTTGTAAATCATAAAGCATTGCATCTAACACTGTAACAGCTCTTTATAATTAATTAATGGGTCATTAAATATAAATGGGTCGTTATCATGAAGCTTGAGGCCATTATTCATTTATTCATTGATGAAGCTTCTGTTTAGAGCCACACAGGCTCTTTGAATCGCTCGTGTCACTCTGAATGACCTCAAACAAGATGGTGTCTGATATGATTCGAGGTTTTAAACTGGATATTAGAAAAGCTTGCATAGAATCAGAAATTCTTCATGTTCAAACAGCGTTATTTCAAACGTGCAAAGAGAGGAGGGCTTTGCCTCTTATTGCATTATACTATGTTACTTTGTGCTTATCTGATACCGTCAGCATGTGCAGCGGCTTCATCGAACAAAAATATTATCCTGAGTATTTACTGATAAACACCAACAATGTCCTCATAATGTGGCTGAAGGGAGTAAAGTCACAGGTCAAAACCACCTCAGGACACCTATGATTTCATTCATTTGCCATTTAGTCAATTCAACACTTGGTTGGGTTTAAACATTATGGATCTACATAGTTACAGAACCCAGAAGTACTTGGTTAGGTTAAGGAAAACTTTTTTTCGTAAATAGGGCTCGGTGTTGCTCCTGATTTTCTGAATCACTTCAAATAAAACTAAGGAGGTCGTGATTCATTTGGTGCATCATTAAAAATGTCCTCACAGAGAGTTCAGGCTCTTATGTTTCTGTTCCTGTATTTATCAGACGCTTTTATCCAAAGTGACTTACAAATGAAGATATAACAGCTTTATAAAAGCTAACAATAAGCTACATAGAAGGAACCCAGGAGTCCATCTAGTGGAGTAAAGTCACAGGTCAAAATCACCTCAGGACGCCTATGATTTCATTCATTTGCCATTTAGTCAATTCAACACTTGGTTGGGTTTAAACATTATGGATCTACATAGTTACAGAACCCAGAAGTACTTGGTTAGGTTAAGGAAAACTTTTTTTCGTAAATAGGGCTCGGTGTTGCTCCTGATTTTCTGAATCACTTCAATTAAAACTAAGGAGGTCATGATTCATTTGGTGCATCATTAAAAATGTCCTCACAGAGAGTTCAGGCTCTTATGTTAGGTATGGTCTGATCTTTCTTATGTTTAGTAATGCAAAGCGACACGAACGAGAAACCGAGGTAACGTGTTGGGTTCCCGACACGTACACGAATCCTGTTGAGAGATTTACTTTGTGAAACTAATCCCAAGAGATGCAGCAAAGTTTTTCAGGGAGACGAATCATTTTATGAATAAATATCGCATTTTTCTAATGAAGTACACAGCTTCTGCATGTCGGATACGGAGGTGGTAAGATTTATAATGTCAGGCGGTCCAAACAGAGGCAAAACAAAGAAAAGGCCGATTTGTGTTCAGAGAAGATAAAGGTTTTTAAATCAATGGATCTCCTGTGTCTGTTCGTGTCTTAGTTGGCTGACGCACTGTAGAAAACAGCTTAATTCTTTTAAATTTGACAGCAGCGACTTGGAGAAACAGTGGCTGAACAGAAAAAGAATAAACTTGTAATAGTACAGTCCAGATCACTGCGGTTCTCCCCATGGCAGCACTTCGCTCAGCCAGAGAATGAACTGGCAGCCCTCCAGAGTCTGGAGGGAGATCAATTTCTTTTCCTCTCTCAGGCGAAAACCAAATCAAACTTCATCCATCGCAAAACTAAAACCACAAAGAAACAAACAGAAAAACAAATCCCAACACAGATATCCTCTCCATCAGTTACTCAGTGCCCTGCAGAGTCTCTCCGAATACTGAAAATCAACTTCCATTTCTCCTTGAGCGACGGATTACCACCGAACTGAAATAAATCCTTCCTCCCTCTGGGGAGACGATGAGGTTCTGAGCAAGTTGAGGCGACCCGCTGACATGCAGAGACTTTAATTCTATTCATACGAGAGGACAGAGCGGCTGTGCCGATTCTGTGAGGTCTGCACCACAAAGTATCCATTCAGTGTGAGAAAAGGAGCTTCTACAGCTTGTGTTGTGTGAATAATATTTCAGCAGGGTTTGATGAATTTCTGCTGTTTGTGTTCCAGGTTGTTTCAGCCCTGCCAGACAAAGACATTAAATAAACTGAGGAAAGAGCTCGTATCGGGACAAAAACACACAATCTGCAACGAGGGGCTCAGATAATTACATTCGTATTAAAGATTTAGTGGAACGCAAGTTCAAAAGAATTAAAACATTCAAGTAAACTATAGAGTTAGGGTCCAAAGATGCCATCCGGCACCCCATCCTGATCTAATGTGGCCCAGCTAAAGTGGTCCAACGTTAAGCAACGAGTCGTCAAATCATGCACGAATAAGACATTATGAATAGTACTGAATCACAGGACTTATCTTTTATCATTTAATGGAGGAGAAAACCTGAAAACATTTAATCTCCAAGTTAAGGTCAACAAGATTTAAAAGAATCCTTCCCCTGAAAAAGCCTGAAATTAAAGATCAAACGAGAGGTTTCTTCCCCGTTACTTTATTCTGAATAAGGACGACACTTTCTCCTGGAAGTCTGAACATTTTTCTCAAACAAAGGCAAACTTGAAATGTCAGAACCCCACAAATTAAAAAGCTTCAGATCAAAGGCTGCATTTACTGATGCAACAGACGCGGTCGTGTCAGCTCGACCTCATTCATGCCTCAACAAGCTCCCCTTAAAATAAGCCAGAGTCAAAAAGGGAGGAAATTAGTCAGCGTCTGACTGATTTCATTCATCTGTTGCAGGAGGTTCGTTAAAACTCTTCACACGTCCAAAGAAATGCTGATTTATTTAAGTTATTTGTGGAGAAATCACTGTCCCTGATTGTTGAGCGGCTGATAATATGTTATATTTAAAGCAGAAATGATGCACCTGCAGGTAAAACTTACACATAAAGACTCGACCTGCAGGTAAAACTTAAAAACTTACATATAAAGACTCGACCTGCAGGTAAAACTTACACATAAAGACTCGACCTGCAGGTAAAACTTACACATAAAGACTCGACCTGCAGGTAAAACTTACACATAAAGACTCGACCTGCAGGTAAAACTTACACATAAAGACTCGACCTGCAGGTAAAACTTACACATAAAGACTCGACCTGCAGGTAAAACTTACACATAAAGACTCGACCTGCAGGTAAAACTTACACATAAAGACTCGACCTGCAGGTAAAACTTATATAAAGACTCGACCTGCAGGTAAAACTTAAAAACTTACATATAAAGACTCGACCTGCAGGTAAAAACTTACATATAAAGACTTGACCTGCAGGTAAAACTTAAAAACTTACACATAAAGACTCGACCTGCAGGTAAAACTTACACATAAAGACTCGACCTGCAGGTAAAACTTACACATAAAGACTCGACCTGCAGGTAAAACTTACACAGAAAGATTCGACCTGCAGGTAAAACTTACACAGAAAGACTCGACCTGCAGGTAAAACTTACACATAAAGACTCGACCTGCAGGTAAAACTTATATAAAGACTCGACCTGCAGGTAAAACTTACACATAAAGACTCGACCTGCAGGTAAAACTTACACATAAAGACTCGACCTGCAGGTAAAACTTAAAAACTTACACATAAAGACTCGACCTGCAGGTAAAACTTACACATAAAGACTCGACCTGCAGGTAAAACTTACACATAAAGACTCGACCTGCAGGTAAAACTGACACATAAAGACTCGACCTGCAGGTAAAACTTACACATAAAGACTCGACCTGCAGGTAAAACTTACACATAAAGACTCGACCTGCAGGTAAAACTTACACATAAAGACTCGACCTGCAGGTAAAACTTACACATAAAGACTCGACCTGCAGGTAAAACTTATATAAAGACTCGACCTGCAGGTAAAACTTAAAAACTTACATATAAAGACTCGACCTGCAGGTAAAAACTTACATATAAAGACTTGACCTGCAGGTAAAACTTAAAAACTTACACATAAAGACTCGACCTGCAGGTAAAACTTACACAGAAAGACTCGACCTGCAGGTAAAACTTACACATAAAGACTCGACCTGCAGGTAAAACTTATATAAAGACTCGACCTGCAGGTAAAACTTACACATAAAGACTCGACCTGCAGGTAAAACTTACACATAAAGACTCGACCTGCAGGTAAAACTTACACATAAAGACTCGACCTGCAGGTAAAACTTACACATAAAGACTCGACCTGCAGGTAAAACTTACACATAAAGACTCGACCTGCAGGTAAAACTTACACATAAAGACTCGACCTGCAGGTAAAACTTACACATAAAGACTCGACCTGCAGGTAAAACTTACACATAAAGACTCGACCTGCAGGTAAAACTTAAAAACTTACACAGAAAGACTCGACCTGCAGGTAAAACTTACACATAAAGACTCGACCTGCAGGTAAAACTTACACATAAAGACTCGACCTGCAGGTAAAACTTACACATAAAGACTCGACCTGCAGGTAAAACTGACACAAAGACTCGACCTGCAGGTAAAACTTACACATAAAGACTCGACCTGCAGGTAAAACTTACACATAAAGACTCGACCTGCAGGTAAAACTTACACATAAAGACTCGACCTGCAGGTAAAACTTACACATAAAGACTCGACCTGCAGGTAAAACTTATATAAAGACTCGACCTGCAGGTAAAACTTAAAAACTTACATATAAAGACTCGACCTGCAGGTAAAAACTTACATATAAAGACTTGACCTGCAGGTAAAACTTAAAAACTTACACATAAAGACTCGACCTGCAGGTAAAACTTACACATAAAGACTCGACCTGCAGGTAAAACTTACACATAAAGACTCGACCTGCAGGTAAAACTTACACAGAAATATTCGACCTGCAGGTAAAACTTACACAGAAAGACTCGACCTGCAGGTAAAACTTACACATAAAGACTCGACCTGCAGGTAAAACTTATATAAAGACTCGACCTGCAGGTAAAACTTACACATAAAGACTCGACCTGCAGGTAAAACTTACACATAAAGACTCGACCTGCAGGTAAAACTTACACATAAAGACTCGACCTGCAGGTAAAACTTACACATAAAGACTCGACCTGCAGGTAAAACTTACACATAAAGACTCGACCTGCAGGTAAAACTTACACATAAAGACTCGACCTGCAGGTAAAACTTACACATAAAGACTCGACCTGCAGGTAAAACTTACACATAAAGACTCGACCTGCAGGTAAAACTTAAAAACTTACACATAAAGACTCGACCTGCAGGTAAAACTTACACAGAAAGACTCGACCTGCAGGTAAAACTTACACATAAAGACTCGACCTGCAGGTAAAACTTACACAGAAAGACTCGACCTGCAGGTAAAACTTACACATAAAGACTCGACCTGCAGGTAAAACTGACACATAAAGACTCAACCTGCAGGTAAAACTTACACAGAAAGACTCGACCTGCAGGTAAAACTTACACAGAAAGACTCGACCTGCAGGTAAAACTTACACATAAAGACTCGACCTGCAGGTAAAACTTACACAGAAAGACTCGACCTGCAGGTAAAACTTACACATAAAGACTCGACCTGCAGGTAAAACTTACACATAAAGACTCGACCTGCAGGTAAAACTTACACATAAAGACTCGACCTGCAGGTAAAACTTACACAGAAAGACTCGACCTGCAGGTAAAACTTACACATAAAGACTCGACCTGCAGGTAAAACTTACACATAAAGACTCGACCTGCAGGTAAAACTTAAAAACTTACACATAAAGACTCGACCTGCAGGTAAAACTTACACAGAAAGACTCGACCTGCAGGTAAAACTTACACATAAAGACTCGACCTGCAGGTAAAACTTACACAGAAAGACTCGACCTGCTGGTAAAACTTACACATAAAGACTCGACCTGCAGGTAAAACTTACATATAAAGACTCGACCTGCAGGTAAAACTTACATATAAAGACTCGACCTGCAGGTAAAACTTACATATAAAGACTCGACCTGCAGGTAAAACTTACACATAAAGACTCGACCTGCAGGTAAAACTTACACATAAAGACTCGACCTGCAGGTAAAACTTACACATAAAGACTCGACCTGCAGGTAAAGACTAAACTGAAGGATATAAAAATCCGACAGGCTCTTCTCCTTAATTAAGTGTCTGACTACGTCGGAGCGCATTTGCATGAGCATACAAGAGGAGAGCCAACAGGTGGCATGGACCGGTTGCTCCATCTCCCTGGAAACTGTTGTCATATCAACCGCAGAGGATAATGGTGCGAGTGTACAGCTGGTGTATCCGTGTGTTACAGTGATTTAAAAGACAAATCTGCTCCCAGGAGACTGGAACAACCAGAAAACTGTGAAGCTTCATGTCTACATCGATGAAGAAACCATTTTTAAATCTAAACTAATCTTTAACACTCAAAGTTTGAATAGATTTAGTTTTTAACTGCAACCCTTAAACCATATCTCCTTTGAAAGGATTCGGAAATGACTTAATAACTGTATTTACCTCATTCAGGTCACAGCTTATGGACAAACATTAACCAGTAATTACCGCTCACTCTGAGAGGCCAGAGTGGAACCCAAGGCTGCTTCTGGCTGAGGAAGAGGAGGACGGTTCATCTGTGAATATGAGCACCATCACACAGGTCTCCCCCTTAGTTACTGCAGAAGTCATCATAAAGGAGCCCTGAAGCCGCCTGGATTACTTTTGAGTTGATTCAAGAGTCAAAATTAAAGATTTCCAGGGAAATATGTCAAGCTTGAAGGGTCCGTGACCTGCTCCTCATCATCTCAAAAGCCATCACTGTGAGGTAAGTCTGCTCAGCACCACACCTGTAACAGCATCATCCAGTGTTTTTCCACAGTGTTAAAGGCAGAGCGAGAGAACTATGACCGTTTACTCCCCATAAAAGTTTCAAAGCCTCTTTGTGGACTGAACAGATTCTTCTGTCAAAGCCGACTTTCATGACGAGCAAAGAAACAGTGAGAAACCTCCATGTGCACGAAGCCTCTGATAAAAAGGGAAACTGCACAGCCACTAATGGAAAAGTCTAGTGGAGTTTTCTTCTGTGCCACCTGCCTCTCAGACCCTCTCTTAGCCATGTAATCCCTTATTTAAATGAATTAAAAAGCACAAAGTGGCGGGTAAATGGTACCGGCTCACAGCCGTTAGCGTTAGCAAACACCACCACCTCCCAGAGCAGATGTGATTTCCATGTGAAGACGAGCTCCTCCATTAACAGCTCAGCTGGTGGTATTCTGTGACCCTCGGTGAACAGACTGAAGGCTTCATGCCGTGCGTAGATGCCGGCGGCTGCAGATGTGTGGGAGTGAGGCCTCGGAGTATCTGTGGTGCTGCAGGATGTTGATGCTGTTTGAATGCATGCGTGACATAAACTCTGTGGGGCTGATCTGTGACTCATTAGTCACCTTGAATAGATGAAACACAAACATGATGAGTGAGCAATGCTTTGCTGTACGTCAACGCATTTACTTCATTTTCCACCGACTGTGCACTTTATGCCTTTATGGACTCGACAGATACTCGGATGTAATGTGTTTGCGTAGCTGCAGACTTGTGTACCTCTCTGTGACCTCAGCACCATTAAACGTGGCTCCACTCCACAAACACCGACACTCTGGGGTTAAAGTCATAAAAAAGCTTCCACTTAAGCTAAGAAACGACTTCCTGAACACGATGCTTTAACCAGAGCAGCCTGTTTAACACATTTACAGCAGGTGGAGGAGAACGGTGTCACTTTTTCTAACAGCCTTGAATAAAACTGCAGTTTTTAAATGAATTCAAAGTCACCAACGGTTACAGTAACCATTTAAATCCTGTCTGAATGAGTTAAACTGGAGTTAAAAAAGGTAAAACTATCATTTCAACCTGACGAAAGCAAAGCTACATTTCTAATAACATACCGGACCAAACGGGTTCTATAAAACCGCTTTTACAGCCCATCGATATGGAGTTGAATTGGAACACAAACTGAATCCTTCGGCTCTGGAATTGGAGCGATTCAGCGGCGGCACCGAGCTGTACGTCACACCTGAAAATGACCTTTTCCCCTCTGGTCATTTGTGCCCAAGTTGATGGAACTCGGAACCAAACCCGGTAACTTCTGCTGCCACCTTGAGAGACTCAGCTCTGGTTTTACTCATTTAGCAAATCACAACAACGTGATTTTCACTTCAAAGATGCCACCAAAGAGTCTCTCCACGTCCACCAGAGACTCAGCAGTGTGCTCGTCCTGCATATAAAGTCACAGCGAGGCAGGAAGACTGTGGGAAAGTGAGAAGAGAGCGACCGGGTGAGAAACCCGAGAGTGCGATTGGCTGCAGGAGGCCGGCTGGTCGGTGCTTTGCTTTGCTAACGAGCTCATTTACATAAAGAAAAGAGTTCCTGGAGCGGGAGCAACAGAGAAATCCGGTGGGAGGAAAACTCACTGAAAAGAAATGAAGAGGAGTAATAAGACTACAACGGATCCTGTAACTGATTTCACACCATCAGTATTCATGCTTCATGTGAGAGAAGAAGTGTCACGTTGAGCCAATTAAACAGTGGAGAAATCAAACCGTTCCAACAAAAACTAAATTAAACCGCAGATGTGAAATGATCCTGATGAACAACACGGCGAAACTCTGCCCAACAAACTCATCAGCTGTTCTGATCCAGCTTCATCACAGTGAGGCCACAGCTCACCCATTCAGGTTTTCAGCATCTTATCTGGGCTAATCTGCAGCTCAGAACACGGCAGGAACATGATTTCAATCCCTAATCTGGTCATTTGATGAAGATCATCACTTCTTCATCTAATCTGACTGCATTAATAAAGGGATTAATAAAACCTCATTTTATCCCATCTGTAAGGAACGTCCATGGAACTAAAAGTCATTTTCATTTAGCTTTACTCAAACACATGAGAACACGGGGTGGTTAAAGTAGCTCCGTCATTATTTCCCTCAAAGGAAATTACTTTGCTGCCGTATAAATATGAGCGGGAAACTGAATGAGTAAGAAAACGTAAAAATGAGTAAAAAACAGTGAAGAAACTGTTGGAAAATTGGAAGTGGAGCAGAGAGACAGTCGTGGATCAATAAAGAAACTGCAGTAAAACTGCTTTAACCATCAATAATCTGTTTTTTTACATTATCTTAAAACAGTTAGCTTAAAACGGTTAGCTTAAAACGGTTAGTTTAAAACAGTTAGTTTAAAACAGTTAGCTTAAAACAGTTAGCTTAAAACGGTCTGCAGATTTTAAAGTAAAACTGCTTTAACCATCAATAATCTGTTTTGTTACATTAGCTTAAAACAGTTAGCTTAAAACGGTTATCTTAAAACGGTTAGCTTAAAACAGTTAGTTTAAAACAGTCTGCAGATTTTAAAGTAAAACTGCTTTAACCATCAATAATCTGTTTTTTTACATTAGCTTAAAACAGTTAGCTTAAAACAGTTAGCTTAAAACGGTCTGCAGATTTTAAAGTAAAACTGCTTTAACCATCAATAATCTGTTTTTTTACATTATCTTAAAACAGTTAGCTTAAAACAGTTAGATTAAAACAGTTAGATTAAAACAGTTAGCTTAAAACAGTTAGCTTAAAACAGTTAGATTAAAACAGCTAGCTTAAAACAATTAGCTTAAAACAGTTAGCTTAAAACAATTAGCTTAAAACAGTTAGCTTAAAACAGTCTGCAGATTTTAAAGAAGGGACAATATTCAAAGAATGAAATCAAATGCAGGGAATACTTCGGTTTCCTTCCAACAATGAAAACTGGCCCTGAGAGGCGAGACCAGGACGGCCCCCGCCGAGCTAACTGAGCTAACTCCATCGCTCTGGTAGCTGCACAGTTTAACTGGCGCATCATGGCCTGGATCGTTGGAAAGGCCTGCTTCTGGACAGCAGAGGGGGGTAATTCTGTATTCCTCGAGGCGTAATCACTCCCCTCATGTTGTTCTCACAGATGAATTCAGCAGAAACTGGACTGATTTCAGTCCTTCTTGTGAGATTATTGCATCCTGCACATCGAAGTCCCATTTTCTGAGCTTCTATTTATTCGCTGCACAGCATCGGTCACTCAGAGCGATTATCCTGCCGCGGTCACCAACATTGTGACGTTAAACTTCTGTCTTGTGCACGGTGAAGGAACAGCAAGGGCAGATCCATCTGTCCTCAGATGTTTAATGATCCAGAAAATAAGAATTTTCTTATTGTTCTCAGGGTGAAGCAACCAGTCTATTTATTTATTTCCCCATTCACCGTCTCCACTGAATGCTTTGACCCGGCAGAACCTGGAGAAAATCCAGTAGAAATTCCATTTCTTGGACACGTGACACCAAACACAAAGCGGGCCGAGCTTGTTTTGTTTCCTTTCATTCATGATTGGGTCTTGCTGCTTCCTCTGCATGCTGCCAGCATTAATTTGGACGGGTCGGTTGAGGTTCTTATCAGCACGGCCACACTGATCACCTTCAAGTGTCTCAAAGAGACAAGAAATTACCTGAGGCCTCAAATAGGATCAAACTGACCAAAACACTATCTCCAATTGCCACAAAGAGGCGCCATGAGGAGAGAAAAGCTCATCAAACAGCCTGTGTTATTCAAATAAGCCGTTTGAAGTGCTGCAGAAATGAACTTCCTCTGATGGGAGGCTGGGGGCAGCTTTGGGGGTGGGAGGAGGCCTCAGGGCGAACCCAGGATCCACTCCTGGAGGGAGGTCTGGGAACCCGTGTCCCAATCCCAGATAGGCAGCAGGAAATGGTAGAATAACCCCGGTTATCTAAAGAAGGACAAGATATTTCCCTGAAGAGTGAAAACAAACCCAACTCCAGCTTTACTGTAATCTCTGATGGATGTCGAAGGCAAAGCTGAACCCTGCCCCATACCCTAAGCATCAATAACTCCAGTTTTAACCAGTTTTAGACCCACTCTGGTCTGGCCGATATCTCAGTGCTGTAGGACAAACTGTTCAACAGCATCACTGTTTCTCCAGATGTGAGTTTATTGGGCTGTTTGGCAGGTAAATAAGGGGCCACTGTCCTGTGTTCACTCAGTGTTTTTCCTATGTTTACAGTTACCTAAAAACACCTGCAGCTCATCCAGAACTCAGCTGCTGGAGTCCTCACTGAGACCAAAGAAGTGGAGCACCTCAGTCCAGCTGTGAGGTCTTTCCACCGGCTGCCGGTCCATCAGAGGATAGACTTTAAAGTTCTGATGCTGGTCCATCAGAGGATAGACTTTAAAGTTCTGCTGCCGGTCCATCAGAGGATAGACTTTAAAGTTCTGATGCCGGTCCATCAGAGGATAGACTTTAAAGTTCTGATGCTGGTCTATAAAGCTCTGAATGGTCCAAAATGCATCAGTGACCTCCTGACCCACTATGAACCTCCCAGACCCCTCAGGTCATCTGGATCCGGTTCTTTATCAGTTCCCAGAGTCAGAACCAGACCTGGAGAAGCTGCATTCAGCTTCTATGCTCCACATGTCTGGAACAAACTCCCAGAAAGCCTCAGATCAGCTGAAACTCTCAGGATTTAAGTCCAGGTTGAAGAAACATCTATTTTCAGCTGCTTTTGAATAAGCTTGAGTTTCAAAACTCCTGATTTTATCTATTGTTCTTATTTCTTTCTTTTGTTTAAATTTTAAATCATCCTTTTTATTTCTTCTGTTTCTGTTGAATTGTGCTAAATAAACTTGCCTATGTTTCAAAGTGTGAAGCCTCAGAGGGAATGGTTGCAGTAAGCTTGGCAAAACCTGTGGTGCGAATGTCTCTTTATTACTGTCCAATAAAGGCAGAAACATCTGGAAGATGCTAACAACAACGCTAAAAGCCTTATAAGCGCCATAATTCCACGTCACAGCAAAAAATGAACAGTATTTGTCTGTAAATGTGAGGTAACAGCAGCTCAGTCTGTGCTCCCCCCCCACCTTCAGCTGCCTCCTCTCATGTTATCGTTCAGTTTCAGAGAAACTCTGTCACAGTTTAAGAATACTTATGACTGCAACCAGCCCATAAAGTAATGAAAAGGGTCTGTGATATCAGCGGCTCATACCTCTGATACATGACCAACCCACGCAGCTCATTATTTCCTCACAGCCTCAACCTCATAGGATCCGACGCCAGCATCACCACCGTTTTCACCACATTTAATCAGAAGCCGCTCTGTGCCGAGGCCTGGAGCCTTTCAACACCCACAGACACTCACCAGCTGTTTTAAACAAGGTAATTGTCATTTTGATCCTTGGCTGTTAACATTCGGAGTGGCCCAACCATCACATTAATAGCCTTAATTGTCACTGCTGTGGAGATTTGGCTCAACCAAGCAGGTTTTAATCACACTAAGTGTTCTGTGACTGAAAACAAACCAACACTGGAGCCATGTTTAGATCCAGCGGTGACTCTAAAAGAGTTACATCCATGTCGCCCGTCAGACATGACAAGCCGATGGCCGACCGCTGATCTATCGCACCACCCAACGCCTCATTGCTGTCAGCCCATCTCCGGTTGGCTGTGATGGAGAGGAAACACGGCCCCATCTCAGATTCTGTAGTCTTAGAGCAGCTTGATGTAAATTGTCCATGTATGAGTGACTTGGGCAGTTTAGGACAGGCCATTAAGGCTGCTGGTATTGACGGAACAGATTTATGGAGCAATAAGCATTGGAAGAAATTGGAGTCTGGAGGAGACTCGAGGAACAGCGAGGGTTGAAAACACCTGAAGAAGAAGAAGAAGACTTCCTCTGCAGAATCCAACACCGTGAACTGACAACATGTGGGCAGAAGAGTTGTGTGAAGCTGTAAGTTTAAACCCTTGTAGCCCATTAAACACGTGGGTTTCGCCTCCTCAGCAGCTATATTTACTCAGACCGATTTAAAAGGGTTCACAGGAACTGATTTACATCACATACGTCTTCTCAGCTCTCCTGCTAATCTGTTTTTATGTCATGCAAGAAGACATGAGTGACTCAGCCTGTAAGGGTTTAATCATTTATCTTTTACAAAGCATTTTGAAAAACACAGAAAAACACGTAAAGAAAGAGAAACTGACGCGTAAACTGACCAAATTACCAACTAAAGGGAGAAAGACTGAGGCCAAATGAGCAAAACTTTCCTTTCCCAGTCTCTCAGCTCTCCTGCTAATCTGTTTTTATGTCATGCAAGAAGACATGAGTGACTCAGCCTGTAAGGGTTTAATCATTTATCTTTTACAAAGCATTAAAAACACAGAAAAACACGTAAAGAAAGAGAAACTGACGCGTAAACTGACCAAATTACCAACTAAAGGGAGAAAGACTGAGGCCAAATGAGCAAAACTTTCCTTTCCTAGTCTCTCAGCTCTCCTGACAAGGCCGTACAAATCAAAATAAAGGCGTAAGAACAGTTTCACTTTGAGTTGATGATGACATATCGTGCCACTGATGGTTCACGGCCATAAGAAATACTAAGGAAGTTGCTGTTTATCGGGCGTCTGCAGACAGAATCACTGAGTTCACCATGAACCATAAACGTGTCTCCATCTCTGACTAAATGATCGCTGACATCAAACCGGAGCCCATCACAAGAGAATTTATCGTTCATTTTAAGCTCCTTGCTTACAAACAAAGAAACAATTGATTGAAACACTCAAACAGAACAAACTCTGTCCTCACTGGTTTCAACCAAAAGCTTGTGGTTGCAAACTGTAGAAAGAATCTAAAGCAAATCAAATGAAGGTTTCTGCTTCTGGAAACACAACCAACAGATTAAAGTCTCACTGAAAAGGTCAATCTCACCATCAAACAGCTGTTTGGGACCAAATAAATCCAAACTTATCGTGTCTTTGTCTCCACTGGCTCCATCCCGTCAACAAATGGCCAATCTCCAACTACAATACCCACAATTCCACCTTCTGAATGGAGCATTTCTGGATTTACCAGCTTTCTTGTGGTCAGATTTTCACTTTTATTACAAAATTAAATTAAATCTCAAGCAACTACTACACAGAGCCATGTGAATAATCTCAATTTGTAAATCAACAGATATCCCTTATGTGTTTTCCTGAAAAATAAGCCAACAAAGAGCAAAAAAGTGCATTAGAATCAGCTCCCCCACACAGCTGGAGCACCAAGGAGTGATTACAGGCTGTGATATGGAGGAGGAATCAGCCAGCATCCAGCTGTTCGTATGAGCGAACACAGATCACAACAGCAGCATTAGACCAACAACAAAGTCTGCACGGCCTTTAGAGCGTTCAAGTAGCAAGAAACCATGAGTTATAGCAGCTGATGGAGGAAAGATCCAGATGTTTTCAGCAGGTTAGCACCTCTGTATAACCTTAAAGTCGGGCACAGTTTAAAGCTTCAGAGCTTTAGAGCGTTCAAGTAGCGAGAAACCATGAGTTTTAGCAGCTGATGGAGAAAAGAAAAGCCCCGTGCCTCTCCCCCAGACCACACTTTGACCTCAAACCACAGCTGTCACTGTTACCTACCAAAAAATGGCCAAAAGAAAGGCAGAAAATAGAACTTTTCTGGACAGGTGGGAGACAGAATATCTGTTTATGTAAAAGACAAACCTGTTTGTCTTGTTTGTGGAGCCAACAGGTCAGTAACTAAGGAGTAACTAAGGAGTAACTAAGGAGTAACTAAGGAGTAACTAAGGAATAACTAAGGAGTAACTAAGGAGTAACTAAGGATATAATATTAGACGACTCTATGAAACGAAACACCAGGACAAATATAAGGACCTGGACACAGCTCAAAGGAGCCAGAAAGTAAAGGAGATGAAAAGAGGTTTATGTTATTTTATTTTCACATTTATTAGCCTGTGTAAGAAGCTAATTTTGACATAAATCAGAAGGCTGCAAACAGAAAGGAGGCATTCAATCTTTATTTTTATTTAATTTAATATGCCATTGATATGTTTTTATTATTATTATTGTTATTATTATTAATTTAATTAGCAATTTCACCCCCCTGGACTTTAAAGTTAAGCCTTGCTGGTTCAGTATTCATTGTTAAATCAAAACTTGTTGGGTTCCATATTAAAACCTTGGCCCGCGGCTTTGTTCAGTTTAAAATTTTGGCCCCCTGTGTATTTGAGTTTGACCCCCCTGGTTTAAAGCATTGAAGTAGCAAGAAACCATGAGTTATAGCAGCTGATGGAGAAAAGATCCAGATGTTTTCAGCAGGTTAACACCTCTGTATAACCTTAAAATCAGGCACAGTTTAAAGCTTCAGAGCTTTAGAGCATTAAAGTAGCGAGAAACCATGAGTTTTAGCAGCTGATGGAGAAAAGAAAAGCCCCCCGCCTCTCCCCCAGACCACACTTCGACCTCAAACCACAGCTGTCACTGTTACCTACCAAAAAATGGCCAAAAGAAAGGCAGAAAATAGAACTTTTGTGGACAGGTGGGAGACAGAATATCTGTTTATGTAAAAGACAGACCTGTTTGTCTTGTTTGTGGAGCCAACGTGTCAGTAACTAAGGAGTAACTAAGGAGTAACTAAGGAGTAACTAAGGAATAACTAAGGAGTAACTAAGGAATAACTAAGGAGTAACTAAGGAGTAACTAAGGAGTAACTAAGGAGTAACTAAGGGGTAACTAAGGAGTAACTAAGGATATAATATCAGACGACACTATGAAACGAAACACCAGGACAAATATAAGGACCTGGACACAGCTCAAAGGAGCCAGAAAGTAAAGGAGATGAAAAGAGGTTTATGTTATTTTATTTTCACATTTATTAGCCTGTGTAAGAAGCTAATTTTGACATAAATCAGAAGGCTGCAAACAGAAAGGAGGCATTCAATCTTTATTTTTATTTAATTTAATATGCCATTGATATGTTTTTATTATTATTATTGTTATTATTATTAGCAATTTCACACCCCTGGACTTTAAAGTTATATATAAGCCTTGTTCAGTGTTCATTGTTAAATCAAAACTTGTTGGGTTCCATATTAAAAGGTTAATTAGTTCAACCTTGGCCCGCGGCTTTGTTCAGTTTAACATTTTGGCCCACTGTGTATTTGAGTTTGACCCCCCTGGTTTAGAGCGTTGAAGTAGCAAGAAACCATGAGTTATAGCAGCTGATGGAGAAAAGATCCAGATGTTTTCAGCAGGTTAACACCTCTGTATAACCTTAAAATCAGGCTCAGTTTAAAGCTTCAGAGATAAACAAATGAATCCGAGCCTCCAGAAACAAGGAAGGTGAAACAAAGACCGTGAGAAAGCTTTTATTGTGCACGTTTTGCTCAGTCTGTTACTGGAGTTTTATTCCCACTCACACCTGATCAGTCCCGGCTGTGAGGAAACCTGCTGCTGTGGGACAGATGAGGCCAATTTGTCTGCTGAGATCCGACAGCAGGAGCTGTCACTCAACCCCAGACAGACAGCGCACGCACACGTGCACGCACACGTGCACGCGCACACACACTGAAGTTGTTTATCATTTAGCAGCTGGTGTAACTCAAGTGTCACCATCTCTGGCAGAAGCTGAGACGAAACATGCAACAGATGAAATCGTTTCAGTTTTTCATAATGTGCCTTTTTCACATCTGACTGAAAGCTCACCTGATACCTGATTATTTAGGCCATAAAAAACAGTAAATGAGCAGCTGGGAAATCCACAAGACCCAGAATACTGGAGAGAACAGGCAGAGGAAGCAGAATAAAACCAGAAAATGAAGGATTTCATTTCACCCCGACGTCTCGGGTTGAGTCATTTCTCTTCTAATTAAACAGCTACTGAGCTGAGCCGGACAGGATCATAATAAGACAATTAGGCTAATTTGTTGGAATTGAAAAGCCAATTAAAGAATTAGTGAGCAGTGTGACAAAGTTCATCGCATTATATCTGTGTTACTAAGCAGCAGTTCAGGGAGCCGAGGCTGCTGAACCGAACCGTTCCATAACGGGGTTTATTCAAAATGTGCCCGATTCGTGTAGAAAGGATTAGAGACTTTAAGAAACAGCCGTCTGTCTTCGGCGCTTTGTTGCAAAGTCGGGGCGTGTAATCCAAGCGGACTGCTTCGACAGATGGTTTCAGGAAGATTATATTTGGAAGGCTTTGACAGAAGGTTTGTTTCAGTGTTTTGAACGTGTGGATGAGGAGCTGTTCCTGTCTGAGAAACGGCTCAAAGTGGGCAAAGGAAGCTGCTCTGAGCAGCCTCCAGGTACACAGGCCGAGTTAATAGGATGCGCCGTTTCAGCGGTAAATGGATGGATGTTTCATCACTCAGCCAGATGATCCCATCTGAAACCAAAACCTCACAGGTTCGGCCTGATGTGACTCAGCACAGCTAATCAAATGCTAACTGAACAGTGTTTTTACAAAAAAGACGGCTTAAAGCTGCTGCCGTGGGTTGGAGAAGAGAGCAGACTTAGCTTGAAAATTCGCTGCTGCCATGACAACGGCCAAAGATGCTCGGCTGACGCGACTTGAAGAGGCAAAGCGGCGCGACACGGAGTGCGAACCGGCAAGAGCAAAACATAAACTCAACTCCACACAGCCAGATAAGATGCTGCTAAACCTAAAGCTCCGAACACACCAGAAGACTGAGAAAAGACTGAGAAAAGACTGAGAAAGACCATCAGCTCACAGCTAAAGACTAGAGTTTAGAGTTTTTAGTCCCAGACTAAAGATTTTACAAACACTGTGACTCTTGTATCTACAAGACTACAACTGGATTTTTTTTATTTTTTCCCATCATGCTCAGCAGAAGTTTAACAAACATGGAGGAGAAGCAGCTTTTAGCTGCAGCTGCTCTGGTCTGTGCAGTGGTTTGTAGTGAAAAACCCAACAAAAAGAAGAGAAAACGCCACAGAATATGGGCACAGACCGTCCATTTTCACCTGCTGGTCGCTCGTTCTTCTACGTCCGCCGACATGTTTGTTATTTCCTGTTTCTGATGCTGTCAGAGCTCATCTATTGGTTGTTGATGGTGTTACATCACTGCGAGCTGCGATAATATTAAATATGAGCTGAAGACGAGGGAGAGACTGGAATGAAACGCAGACTGCAGATTACCACTTTAAACTGAACGATGGAGATGACGGGAGCGCGCCGAGACTCCAGTTAGACTCCTAAAGACTCCAGTTAGACTCCTAAAGACTCCAGTTAGACTCCTAAAGACTCCAGTTAGACCCCTAAAGACTCCAGTTAGACTCCTAAAGACTCCAGTTAGACTCCTAGACTCCAGTTAGACTCCTAAAGACTCACGTTAGACTCCTAAAGACTCCAGTTAGACTCCTAAAGACTCCAGTTAGACCCCTAAAGACTCCAGTTAGACTCCTAAAGACTCCAGTTAGACCCCTAAAGACTCCAGTTAGACCCCTAAAGACTCCAGTTAGACTCCTAAAGACTCCAGTTAGACTCCTAAAGACTCCAGTTAGACTCCAGTTAGACTCCTAAAGACTCCAGTTAGACTCCTAAAGACTCCAGTTAGACTCCTAAAGACTCCAGTTAGACTCCTAAAGACTCCAGTTAGACTCCAGTTAGACTCCTAAAGACTCCAGTTAGACTCCTAAAGACTCCAGTTAGACTCCTAAAGACTCCAGTTAGACTCCTAAAGACTCCAGTTAGACTCCAGTTAGACTCCTAAAGACTCCAGTTAGACTCCAGTTAGACTCCTAAAGACTCCAGTTAGACTCCTAAAGACTCCAGTTAGACTCCTAAAGACTCCAGTTAGACTCCTAAAGACTCCAGTTAGACTCCAGTTAGACTCCTAAAGACTCCAGTTAGACTCCTAAAGACTCCAGTTAGACTCCTAAAGACTCCAGTTAGACTCCTAAAGACTCCAGTTAGACTCCAGTTAGACTCCTAAAGACTCCAGTTAGACTCCTAAAGACTCCAGTTAGACTCCTAAAGACTCCAGTTAGACTCCAGTTAGACTCCTAAAGACTCCAGTTAGACTCCAGTTAGACTCCTAAAGACTCCAGTTAGACTCCTAAAGGCTCCAGTTAGACTCCTAAAGACTCCAGTTAGACTCCTAAAGGCTCCAGTTAGACTCCAGTTAGACTCCAGTTAGACTCCAGTTAGACTCCAGTTAGACTCCAGTTAGACTCCAGTTAGACTCCAGTTAGACTCCAGTTAGACTCAGTTTTCGGTCTGGGGCTGTGGAAATCGTTTGGTGTGAGTTCAGCAATACTCAGACCAGCCCGTCTGGCACCAACAGCCACATTCAAAGTCACTTAAATCCCCGTTGTGATGCTCGGTTTGAACTTCAGCAGGTTGTCTTGACCACCTCTACGTGCCTCAATGCACTGAGCTGCAGCTGATTGGCTGATCAGACTGCAGATTACCGCCTTAAACTTAACGATGGAGACTCCTAAAGACTCAGTTTTCAGTCTGGGGCTGTGGAAATCGTTTGGTGTGAGTCCAGCATAAGTTAGGAAGTTGTTACTCAGTTGTTTATTTGGCAATAAGAAGTCAAACTTTGCCTGGCCGCTTCAATTTCCCCCAAAAAATGAAAACAAATGTAAATCAAGCAGGGAAGCAGAAACGTTGCCAACTTGGAATCAGTTTTAAACCCTTTCAGGTCACGTAGCTCCCTCCACCTCTTATCTCTTACCAGTCTTATCTCTGGTTTCCTTGTCTTCCCCGGTCATCTTCGCCGTCTATGCTGCTGTTGGCAGCAGCGGCGTGGGCGGTTTCTCCTTCGCTGGTGGCGGTTGCGCCGCCATAGCTTTCCACCAGGAAGGGGCGGGTCGCAGCGGGCGTCTGAGGAGTGATTGGCAGACGCTGCTCTGGCTCTGATTGGTCGCTTTGTCTCGGTCAATTCTTGAAAATCGCAGTCAGTTGGACCAATGGAGCTGCTTTTTTTCAACAGATTGCTAGTTTTATGTCTTAGTAAATAGATTTTAGGAACCAACTGCAACTTTAAAGGTTAATCGGTTTTATTACAATCGTCTGCTCGTCGCTCATTTGTGAAACAAACGTACAGAAATCAAAGCAAATGCAGCTCAAACACATGCACACCAAGAACAACTTGAGCAGAGCTTTATTCTTCCAATTCCTCAACAATGATAGCCCCACACACACAAGGCAGGGTACAAATTCCTCACATTACCCATAATCCACTACAGCCCAGGCTGTCAGGAGAGTCTCAGAGGACCGAGGATCATGGGAGCTCTGAGAAAGGTCAAAGCAAGCAAGAAACCAGCTGGGCTGTAATGAACACACACACACACACAGAGGAAAAGTCATCTCGCCACCCTGCCAACACCAAGATGAAGTGACAACACAATCTCTCCACCACACAGATCCTTCACCCATTTCCTGCTTTTTCCTTTTCCTCTCATTACACTTCCCTGTCCTCACATTTCGGAATCTGTTCATCTCTCCGGGCTTTTTTTTTCCCTCCAGCCTCTCGCTCTGCTTGTCATCTTTCTCAGTCCTGATTTCACCCCTCAGCTGTCCTACTTATTTCAGACCAGAGAAGAAGAAGAAACACAGCATGAAGCAGCGCTTCAGCTCTCTGCAATGGTGACGAAACAGGATGAACTAAAGAATTTCTGCACTCCGTACGCAATGCAAAATGTGTCATGGTTGTGTCTGCCTGTGTGGCCCTTCACAGATAATTGTGTGGGGGGGGGGGATCTGAGTTCCTGCACCAGCTGGTACAGGAAATTAAAGTCGATGACATTTCCTGTAACCAAAACTAGAGCCTTGCACCAAAATAACACGGTTCAGGCTGGTGTGATGAATGGGTAGCAGCCCACATAGTGATGATGAGAGGTCAGACAGACAGTAATTAAACCCTCGTGTTTTGGTCCCATTACAGCTAATACAGCCACAGAGTCAGGATGGAGAGGCACCGAGCATCAGAACTTCTCCTTTTACGCTTTTAATAACACGCTAAAAATAAGACAGACAATGAAATAAACCTTTCACTGCCTCAAGATGCCAAAAGTCAATTTAAGGACATGAAAGATATGCACTTAGAAATGCACAGGAAGTAAAAACGATGACCTTCTCCTCTCTCCCGCCGCCAGCCTGTGTGGAAACGTGCTAAGGCTTCATCAGGAAGCGTCACCGAATGATAAATAGCTTTACTTTCTGTTTATTTCTTAATAAATAAGCAGTATTTCATGCATAAGTAAGCATGAGGGGGTCGAAAAGGTGGAGAAGTTTTTGTGAAACATTTTAAATGTGTTTGGAGAGAGTGAAAGTCAACTTTCCAAAGTCAAACATTATTATTAGTTATGCTCTAAATTAATAAATTAATCAAGGACCGATGCAGACTAACTTCTTTTAACTTTTCTCTCAGGACAAATTGAAATAAAACACTTTAAGTGCAGCTGTTAACGGCAGTTTTTAGTCCATATCCACGGCAGAAACGTTAAAAGTTAGCCAATATTTCCTAAATTCATATCCCAGAGGCTCTGGAATAAAGATGGAGGCTTCCTGCCACATGTTTGATGCTTCAGTTGAAGGTAAAAATGTTACAGTCGCAGCTTGAGATAATCTCAGGAAATCATCCACTTTCCAGCGTTTTAATCGGTGCCAAATGGTTTAACTGGTGTCGTCACCTCACATGAAAGGTTAAAAGCGGGGCTGCTTTGGCGCGTTTTCATCCCATCTGGACAGAATATGAAAGGCTGATAAGCAGCAAACACCTGCTCACCTGATTTTTCTCTTCACTGTGAAGTTTTCAAAAAGCCGCAAATCAGATCACATGATTAGTCATCGTCCAATCAGCTCCGGTCAGGGGTGCCAACGACTTTTTCTTCGCACTGTTTCTGTTTCTGTATTTATCAGATGCTTTTATCCAAAGCGACTTACAAATGAAGATATAACAGCTCTATAAAAGCTAACAATAAGCTACATAGAAGGAACCCAGGAGTCCATCTAGTGGAGTAAAGTCACAGGTCAAGACCACCTCAGGATGCCTATGATTTCATTCATTTGCCATTTAGTCAATTCAACACTTGATTGGGTTTAAACATTATGGATCTACATAGTTACAGAACCCAGAAGTACTTGGTTAGGTTAAGGAAAACTTTTTTTCGTAAATAGGGCTCGGTGTTGCTCCTGATTTTCTGAACCACTTCAATTAAAACTAAGGAGGTCGTGATTCATTTGGTGCATCATTAAAAATGTCCTCACAGAGAGTTCAGGCTCTTATGTTTCTGTTCCTGTATTTATCAGACGCTTTTATCCAAAGAGACTTACAAATGAAGATATAACAGCTTTATAAAAAGCTAACAATAAGCTCCATAGAAGGAACCCAGGAGTCCGACTCTGTCAGAGGGGACAGAGTAGAGATAGGGTGCAGGCATAGAAGGAAGAGCAGAAAGATAAAGTGCAGAGATAGAGGGGGTAGGGAAGTACAAGGTAAGTGCTGGGATAGGAGATGCTCTCTGAAGAGCTGGGTTTTCAGGAGCTTCTTGAAGATAGACAGGGACGCCCCTGTTCTGGTAGCGCTCAGTAGGTCATTCCACCATCGTGGGACGACACATGAACAGAGTTTGGATTGTCTTAGGCGTGGTGTAGGAGCTGCTAGACGACAATCCTGGGACCAACGGAGGGACCCAGTTGGGACAGAAGCCTTTGCAAGAGCATTCAAGTAGATGGAGCCGTTCCATTAAGCTCTTTGTAGCTAACATCAGGGACTTGGATCTGTTTTACAATTTAGATTTGTTTAATGTAAAGTGCGATGAATTAAAGAATAATGGCAGAGAATAACCTCTGTTACTCATTTAAGATTAGTCCTCACGTGTAACAAAAGCGCTGTAACTTCTGACCTGAGGTCTGCTGCTACAGCTTCCTGTGTGCAGCACCATGAGAAAAGAACGCTATATTCCATCTTAATAAAACGTGGCGTCGCCTTTGTGCCTAAAGAAAAAACACAACTTAAATCAAACGCGTCACCTCATTCTTCGAAAGTCAACACTTTCAAACATGAACACCCCGCGTTCTGATCAAAGATGACACCATAGCAACGCCGTTGTCGGGTGCAAGTCTCCATCTAATGAACGAGGCGCTCTGTGGAACTCAGCAGAGCTACGTCATCATGGTCTTACGACATATTATGAGACATATTCTGAAAAAAGAAAGGTTTCTTTCAGCTGTTGTAGGGTTTTGAGGCATCAGTTATGAGTTCTGAAGCCATTTATGTCATTTAAAGTTCAATTTCTGCGAGTTTTAATGGCTAATTTACCAAATTATTGTTTATCAACGATGCTCATCATCATCTCCAATGCATTAAAACATGTCATAATTGTTACTACTCCCATATTCATAAGAGCACCACGTTCCTAACAACACAATAATATACAAGAACATTTCTTTAGAATCATCTTAATCACTTCAGCACACATTATAATCAGCACTCTCCTCTTTAGCATCATCATCATAATTATCAGCAGTAACACCATCAGCCTTTAATCAGCTTCAACATCAGCATCGTCGCTGCCTCTTCCGGAATATGAACAGAAGCTCTTTAGGTGCATCAATATTTTCAATGATAAAAGGTCTGTGAGCCTCTTTGGGGGTGCTGACAATGCACAGCTGGGCTCAGTGCTTCCCTCTAGCTGCCACTACACAGAATATGATGAGATGGGGAAGTGTGTGTGAGAAAAACAGAGGAAAACAGCGAGACAGATGAAAGAAGGTGAAGGAGTATCAGTGTCCTTCCTCTAAAGAGCGTTTGAGAGGTTGATACCTCTGTCATTAGCCATGAAGATGCTTCTTCAAGAGACAGCACCAGCCAACCAAAGTCTAAATATTATCAATCCAAGGCAGAGCAGCAAGACAGACAGAGACTAAACCTGCAGGAAGCAGTGAAAGCAGGAAGCAAAAAGCACCCGATGCAGCCATCGGACATGAACCCGCCTCAAACAGCATCTTACCTTCCTGCACCGCCTGGAAGGGGTTGTTGGGCTCGATGAGTTTAATCGAGTGTGTGATCTTCTCGCTCTGCAGGACGTCGTCACTCAGACTGAGGTCAGACACGGCGAGCTGGAATACCTCGTCATCCCGCACTGCATTCTCCTCGAATATCGCACCTGAACAGGTAAAAGCAGGGAGAAGAAGCAGGTTATACGACCTCTGGGGTTGCTCTTCCCCTTACATCCTCGGGTTTGTTTATCAGGAAATGTTCTAAGAAACAAAATGCAAAGATGTTCTCAGTTTTGTCCGATATGCAGGGGAAATTAATCAATCGCCATTTGTCCATAACGCTGAAGTATATCTAATCAATGATAATTAGTCGTGAAATGAACAGCAGGACAAAGGTGGTATCAGATGTGGAATTAAAGTCTTTGATCCTGTCAGTTTTACTTACTCAGCTCTTAAAAGATCAGTAATAATACTTCAGATCTCCTTTGCAAAAGCATCCCGCAGCCCTTCATCTGCCATTAGTGCCCGTTCAGTTCGATGTAAGGCCAGATAGCAGCATAAAAACGGTAAATACGCCATTTTAAACCACATGAAAGCGATGAGGAACTTTTAAAAGGAGTTCCATATCCAAGTCTCCAGTCATTTGTTATATAAGACCTACAATATAGCATGTGGGTTCTCTGAGAGATTTAATTTCAACAATCCAACCACTGATTAAGGTTCAAAATTCATTTTCACTCACAATATTTCAGCTTTCAGATAAATGATTGGTCTCGGGCAGCTGCTGAAATAACAAAGTCTCCCACTGCGATTCAAACCGATTAAACTCCTTTATTCTGAAGGAACCAAACATATTCAGAATACTTTGGTTATGTTTGCTGATATTACAGCAGGATACGCTGAGAAACTCAGGCGGGACAATAGTGACAAAGCAAACAACGGTCTGATGGAGATAAAAAAATAAAAGAAATCTACAGTGTAGCATTTCCTCTTAACCTTTTAAGGTTTTAGTTGTTTTTGTTCCTGCTCTCAGTACCAACCAAGGCCGTAACCATGGAGTCAACATTGGGGGGGACCAAATCTCTCTCTTTTTAAATATATATATATCTAAATAAATTTGCTCTATATTGAGGGGACATTTGGAGCATATGTTAATATTGGAGGGGGGACCAAATCTCTCTCTTTCGATAGATAGATATATGTAAGTATAGATAGATGTATAGATAGATTAAAAAATTGGGGGATATTGGAGGGGGGACTTTTAATGTCAGAGTGGCTCAAACATTGCTTTAAACCAATTTCTTCTGCTGGGTTTAAGACCTGGTTAACCTGGTTAGCGTGTTAGTTACACATCCGTTCAGGTTGTGCAGTACTTTGGTCAACTGTGGTTGTTTTAAATGTTCTATAAGATAAACTTGACCTAAACTCACTTAACAGCTTTTAATATGGTGAAATTATTGATTTTGATCAGTTATTTGACAACCTAATTATTTGCACTGTCAGGCATCAGTACGAAATAAAATGTTCAATCTTCAACTTAAGCTAACCGACCAAAACTGGTAGTTAGACTCTTTAACAAAGAAAGTAGAAGCACTTCAACACCAACCTCCGCCTTTTGTGCAGATCTGTTCTGTTTGTTTGCTGCTTCGTCTGTGCTAACAGGTGTGCAAAGTAGCCTGAAGATAATGCCCACCGATGGGTGGCTGCAAACCGTCGTTTTTAGGCCGTTAATGAAGCAGTAGTTCAACTAAAAAGCACTGAATTTGATCGAGTTCCGACTGTTCCCAGTTTATTAACGGAAATTAGCTAACGATTCAACTGACATTTCATCAGCCAATCAGCAGCTAGTCCCCGGATAAAGGTTCAAATCCAGCCAATCACAGTCTTTGAAAGACAATTTCAAATTTCTCCAAACAGCAGGTGAAAAATCGTTAAATCTTTTAAGAAAATTGAAAATAACACAATATAATTCAAATTATTATTTAAATTTACAGTCTAAAAAGTAAAATAGACTTAAATGTAAATAACTGAAAGCCAGCAACATATTGAAAAGAGAGGAGGGTGCTCATCCATACATTTTCATTTGAAATATTTTATACACATTTTTATTGTCATTTAGAAAAATCAAACATCTTACTTTAATTTGATTGTTTACATTGAGCTCAGGGGCTTTGTTACATTTTCAAACATTGTGTGCAAACAAATTATAATTAAATCAGTAATTTTGGTGAAATTGGAATTGAGTCGGTCAGCCATTGGTGTCAAATTTGCAAAAAGAAAGCCAAATTAATATTTTTGTAACATTGACTTAGACTTTTGGGTGCCCTTTTGCCCAAGTACCCCTGAACATTATAAAATATACCCACATTATTTTTTCCAACTCAACCATGATTTTGTGATTGGAGTTTCAAACATTGCTTCCAATTTCCGTTCCTTTTTTTCCACATTGGTAGTGGATACAAATATAAACTTTCGAAATACAGGAAATATTTCTGCTGTAACCTTCAATCTTAAAGGAGAAGGATCATATCGTCCATGTAGAGGCTTAATTTTGCCTCCTATTCTTTACTGCTTGGGTAATTGTTCCTACAATGTTCCCATTCTATCATAATGTAGACGGAACTGATCTAACTCAGCCGTTAAGCTATGGAAATGGAAATTATCAGCATTTTCACATGCTTCAAGAGCTTTTTCACATGCTGGCAGGAGATGAGTAATTTCCAAAGGAACCTTTGTCATGTTGGCCAATTAAAAACACCAATACAACACATTCTTACCATAAAACGATAACTGACTCAAAAACTGCTCATAGCTCAAGCGACTTCTCCCATAGTTTGCGACTATATCACATCTTTAAAGGGAGGCTGTTTTTGAAAATGTATCCCACTACCACAGCTATATTAGGTTCTCATTAGGCCGGTGTGAAAGGACTGGTAGTACTAGAGCATAATGTTCCTGTTATCTTAGCTCGAGTCTTCAAAATCAATTTGCAAGCCAACAGCAAATGGACTTTATAGCCACAATTAATCTGCAGAACAATATGAGCTATGTTTAGGAATCTTTTCACAGATAATAAAGTCAGACATCATGTGTTTGAAGAAAACTGCAGCTAAGGAAGATTTCAGGATCTCAGCGAGCCGAAGGAGCTGATGGTTTCTATCAAACGAACCTCTGTGGTGTAAATGGTGCACGTAGTTAATCTTCATCCAGTAACTCGTTGGGGGATCGGTGATGAGAAGGAAAGCAGACATTAAACACACAAAAACTGCATGTGACAGGTCTCCTCCAGGATGAATGTGTTCACCAACAGATGGATGAGGGGATTTGGATTGACAAACATATCTAGGGACAGAAAGGCAGCTCTGATGAATGGAACTTTCCGGTTTCTGTTCGGACAATTTGTCATGCACAATTAAGAAAACTTGCCTAAGAGTAAGAATTCAATTTACCAGGCTGCTTGTGCTCATTCATCTCTCCAACTTTTCAAATTAACTTGTCTCAGCGCAGAAAGCATAGCAGTTGGATTTGAGGTCGTTCCTGGAAGAGCGGCAAGGGGACGCTATCTGGCTTCCGGGCTTGATCGATCAATCATCCCGTTTTGAAATTGTAGTCAGTCAGTCTTTTTCAATTAAGAGCGAATCTTGCTGCAACTGTCAATGACACGGTGAGGGAATAAATGAGAGGTTTGAATTTTCTGGTGAGCCCCAAACTTCAGCAAGCGTAATTAATGACGAATGCTGCAGGGAAACAAAGTGGGATGGCTCCACAGATGTCTATGCAAGCTCTATGAATCTCATGTTTCTTTCGTGTTTACTTTCAGAAAAATCACTAAATTAAGTGGTCATTTTAATCAAATTCCAAAGATACACATGATTCACCACCAGAAGAGCAGATGTTTGGTTTCATTTTAAGTTTTGATACGTTTGTGATGCTAACCAGTGCAAACATAGCTCCTAAAAGATCATTTTCTGAGATGTAAGGTACCTTCTGCCACCTGTGGGTGGAAGACATCCCAGTGGGTTGTATGTAATGGACGAACAAATTATTTAGTGAAGGAATTGTTGGATAACAAAAACAGTCAGACTGAATATATGGAGATCCAGAGGACAATTAGAGGGTTTAAAAACTGCTGTGAGGATTTACTGACGAGGCGTAGCCATAAGTTAGCACCTGAAATACATGGATGTCGGGATTTTTGGAGCCGACCTTTGTTGCCTATACATCTAAGGGTTTATCCATTCCAGACCACAAAATTTAAGGGGGATATTATGTAAATGGATCACACAGTGGAGGTTAATAAGGTTTGCAGTATGTAATTCACTGCTGATTGAGCCATTACTTACCAAAGAAAAAAAAGCACATCTTAAATTTTATGACAGCAGCTGTGGGGAGTACAGAGCGTGAGAGACGCCAACTCAATTCATGCCGACTGACTTGTAAACCCAGACAAAGAGAATATAAGAATAAAGACATGAGTGCAAAGCAAGAGTCCCAACACACCACAATTGTGGCATCTGTTCCTGTCAGTAACTCTCTTGAGTGTGAATTTGATATTATTGTATACTTGTGTTTTTTAATGTGTTCTCAGTCATTATTACTTGGACATGTCCCAACATGGCCTCGTGATAAAAGGCACTGCATCACACTGAAGTACACTAACTGAAACCCCACTTCTGTTTAATCACTGCGCAGCTGAGAGGCACTCTGAGGGCTGACAGACTTTTAATCCCAAAACAGACATTTTTACTTTACAACAACCTTCTGTTGTTGCTTTAAACAGCTTTTTCAACAGCGCCACCCAAGCTGCTGTCTCCAACAAAAGCAAAAAACGAATCCTGCCATGCATGCATCACCTCCAAAGACACTGAGCTGAAAACACTTGACAGGGAAGACAACAGAGCCATCACACCCGTTGGATCAGATTGAACTGATCAGCCCCACATTCTCCTGCAATGAATGGGTCCATCTGGCCTCAAAACAGAACTTAGAAATTGGGGAGAGCTTTGTTCTTTCTGTGATTGCATGAGATGAAAATGTTTTCTGAAAGAAATTCTGGCATTTACTGGATGCAAAATGTTATTTTCATGACAACTAAACCAAACTTTGACATAGTCTCGTATCCAGGTAGCTGCTGTTTATCACGACATGTGTCACCATCAAGATGTGACCAACTCAATTTCATGTAACTTAACTAATGTAAGAAAAAACAGTTGAAAATATGGCTTTTTCTCTTTCCAGTAAGGTAAAAGCACCCTGTTATACACATGGTTGTATTACAAATACAAAAGGAAATCAGTAAAAAGTAGTGTCAAGATTTATATATACATGTAAATGCTTGGATCTCTAAGGTCAAGTTGTTCATTTCCAAATGAGACAAATAGTTCATAAAGGCCACAGATCTGTGGAAATTCTGTTTGAGTTGCCAAACCAACGTGTGATAAGTGAATCTGACCTTCTGGGCATATTTGCAAACATTCTTATATTACACTGAAGGTGGGAACTTCACACTAGCCAGCAGCCAAATCCAATTTACTTTCTGCTTCTGCAGAAACAATGTATTGTAGCTGTTATGTTTATCAAGCCTCCTCCTCGCTCTGGCAGGTAATCAACCATCAGTCCCGGGCTTTGTGTCCCACAGCTCCAGCTGGCTGGAAAACCAGAGAAAGCAGCAGGTTTGCTGGAGATTTAGCTGCCTCTGTGATCTGGGACCATAAACTCTGCACCTATTCATCTCATGGAGCTTTGTGGAGACTGTGGCTCTCACTGGGTGACAATATTCTGTTATTATGGGTTCATGCTGCCAAACTGCAGGCATGAACATAGTTTTTATTAGTCTAAGAGTTTTTATTTCTTTCAAAGAAATCATGCTATTTGGACTGTAATTATACTCCATTCATTTACATACACTGCTTCCTATAAAAATCTCAATTCTAAGTGAATTCACATCATCAACATCTTCTTTATTGATCTCAGAACAATCACAAAAATCCTTTTTCTAATGCTTTCAGCAGCTAATAAACAGAATTGCATCTCATATATTTGACAGTCTTGGAACTGGTCAATGGAAATGAGAAAATATGGTACTGGGACGAATCATCCATGTAAATTACTGAACTATTATGAGAAACAAGTATCAAATAAAAGTACTTAAATGCCTATTGAAGCCCACATGTGGAAACACAGAACAGCATAGACACATAAAGACATAATATCGTCACAAAAACAACTTTAAAATGTTAACATTTTACGTTCCCCGTTGTTCTGTGTCAGGCAGCTTTTACATTTTAAAAATAACGAGTTAATATTTCACTTGAACAATCTTCAAACCTCGTTACCAGAAAAGTTGGAATTTCTCTGATCAGCAACAAAAACTTTAATGTGTAAAATGTGTTGATTTGAACCTTTAAAAAACAGACAAAAGTCCAAATAATTTATTTTCAGTGTCTTCCCCAAGTTATTTGTGTTTAGAGACTAGAAACTGACTTAAATCTTAATGCACCATAAAAACTGGGAGAGTGGAGAGGAGAGATCTACAGAAACAGCTTCTGGAAGCTTCTCCAACCAGCAGGTTACCTGCTGACAGGTGAGGGTGTCAGGATTGGGTATAAAAGCAGCTTCCACCAAAGGTTCAGCCTCTCCAACAAGGATGGGTCGTGGCTCACCGCTTTGGGCCAAACTCCATCAGAGAATAATCAATAAGTTCAGGAAATATTCCTCAGAGTCAGACTGTAAAGAACTTTGGTCTTTCAGCATCTACAGAGCAGGATATTGGGAACAGATTCAGGGAGTCTGGGGAAATCTCAGTGTGGAAAGTTGCTGTGAAACTCACCCACGGCTGCTCAGATGTGTGTTTTATTACTTTGGTTTCAAGCTTTAATTTGCTTTAAACGCCAACAACGAGATAAAAACCCTCAGAAACACAGTTAAAACAGTTAAAACAGTAAAAAACCATCAAAAACGAGCCCCAGAGTCAGACACAGCAGCAAGAAAAGTGTCACAGGAAGTGAAGAAGAAGAGAAGGAAGACAACAGGAAGTGAAGAAGAAGAGAAGGAAGACAACAGGAAGTGAAGAAGAAGAGAAGGAAGACAACAGGAAGTGAAGAAGAAGATAAGGAAGACAAGAATAAACATCAGATGCTGGAGAGATCAGAGGAAAAGACAGAAGCAGAGAGAAAGAATTCTTTCTTCTAACATAAGCTGGAACCTTATTGATGGAGCCTCAGTTAGCTCCAGTTTTATCTAATTTCACTCAGAAATCTAGTTTTCAGCCTTTCTAAATGTTCTTTCCAATCTCACACTGACACATATCGAATGAGAGAAAAACATTTCATCCTCCTGTTTTGTCTTTTGTGAGCAGGTTTAAGCTGCTTCACTGACCAATTTTTATGTATTTGGAATATCAAAAGAAATCTAGTTTAATGCAGCAAAACACTCTAAAAGCTGCTGTAGAGTCAAAGAAAGACAGAAAGTTTATAGAATCTACAGCAACAGCTTCTGGAGCTTCTCCAACCAGCAGGTTACCTGCTGACAGGTGAGGGTGTCAGGATTGGGTATAAAAGCAGCTTCCACCAAAGGTTCAGCCTCTCCAACAAGGATGGGTCGTGGCTCACCGCTTTGGGCCAAACTCCATCAGAGAATCATCAATAAGTTCAGGAAATATTCCTCAGAGTCAGACTGGAAAGAACTTTGGTCTTTCAGCATCTACAGAGCAGGATATTGGGAACAGATTCAGGGAGTCTGGGGAAATCTCAGTGTGGAAAGTTGCTGTGAAACTCATCCCGACTGCTCAGATGTGTGTTTTATTACTTTGGTTTCAAGCTTTAATTTGCTTTAAACGCCAACAACGAGGTAAAAACCCTCAGAAACACAGTTAAAACAGTTAAAACAGTAAAAAATAATCAAAAATCATCCCCAGAGTCAGACACAGCAGCAAGAAAAGTGTCACAGGAAGTGAAGAAGAAGAGAAGGAAGACAAGAATAAACATCAGATGCTGGAGAGATCAGAGGAAAAGACACAGATGCAGAGAGGAAGAATTCTTTCTTCTAACATAAGCTCGAACCTTATCGTCTGTTAGCTCCAGTTTTATCTCATTTCACTCAGAAATCTAGTTTTCAGCCTTTTTAAATGTTCTTTCCAATCTCACACTGACACATATCGAATGAGAGAAAAACATTTCATCCTCCTGTTTTGTCTTTTCTGAGCAGGTTTAAGCTGCTTCACTGACCAATTTTTATGTATTTGGAATATCAAAAGAAATCTAGTTTAATGCAGCAAAACACTCTAAAAGCTGCTGTAGAGCCAAATAAAGACATATAGAATCTACAGCAACAGCTTCTGGAGCTTCTCCAACCAGCAGGTTACCTGCTGACAGGTGAGGGTGTCAGGATTGGGTATAAAAGCAGCTTCCACCAAAGGTTCAGCCTCTCCAACAAGGATGGGTCGTGGCTCACCGCTTTGGGCCAAACTCCATCAGAGAATCATCAATAAGTTCAGGAAATATTCCTCAGAGTCAGACTGGAAAGAACTTTGGTCTTTCAGCATCTACAGAGCAGGATATTGGGAACAGATTCAGGGAGTCTGGGGAAATCTCAGTGTGGAAAGTTGCTGTGAAACTCACCCACGGCTGCTCAGATGTGTGTTTTATTACTTTGGTTTCAAGCTTTAATTTGCTTTAAACGCCAACAACGAGGTAAAAACCCTCAGAAACACAGTTAAAACAGTTAAAACAGTAAAAAACGATCAGAAACGAGCCCCAGAGTCAGACACAGCAGCAAGAAAAGTGTCACAGGAAGTGAAGAAGAAGAGAAGGAAGACAACAGGAAGTGAAGAAGAAGAGAAGGAAGACAACAGGAAGTGAAGAAGAAGAGAAGGAAGACAACAGGAAGTGAAGAAGAAGAGAAGGAAGACAAGAATAAGCATCAGATGCTGGAGAGATCAGAGGAAAAGATGCAGAGAGAAAGAATTCTTTCTTCTAACATAAGCTGGAACCTTATCGTCTGTTAGCTCCAGTTTTATCTCATTTCACTCAGAAATCTAGTTTTCAGCCTTTTTAAATGTTCTTTCCAATCTCACACTGACACATATCGAATGAGAGAAAAACATTTTATCCTCCTGTTTTGTCTTTTCTGAGCAGGTTTAAGCTGCTTCACTGACCAATTTTTATGTATTTGGAAAATCAAAAGAAATCTAGTTTAATGCAGCAAAACACTCTAAAAGCTGCTGTAGAGTCAAAGAAAGACAGAAAGTTTATAGAATCTACAGCAACAGCTTCTGGGGCTTCTCCAACCAGCAGGTTACCTGCTGACAGGTGAGGGTGTCAGGATTGGGTATAAAAGCAGCTTCCACCAAAGGTTCAGCCTCTCCAACAAGGATGGGTCGTGGCTCACCGCTTTGGGCCAAACTCCATCAGAGAATCATCAATAAGTTCAGGAAATATTCCTCAGAGTCAGACTGTAAAGAACTTTGGTCTTTCAGCATCTACAGAGCAGAATATTGGGAACAGATTCAGGGAGTCTGGGGAAATCTCAGTGTGGAAAGTTGCTGTGAAACTCACCCACGGCTGCTCAGATGTGTGTTTTATTACTTTGGTTTCAAGCTTTAATTTGCTTTAAACGCCAACAACGAGATAAAAACCCTCAGAAACACAGTTAAAACAGTTAAAACAGTAAAAAACCATCAAAAACGAGCCCCAGAGTCAGACACAGCAGCAAGAAAAGTGTCACAGGAAGTGAAGAAGAAGAGAAGGAAGACAACAGGAAGTGAAGAAGAAGAGAAGGAAGACAACAGGAAGTGAAGAAGAAGAGAAGGAAGACAAGAATAAACATCAGATGCTGGAGAGATCAGAGGAAAAGACACAGAAGCAGAGAGGAAGAATTCTTTCTTCTAACATAAGCTGGAACCTTATCGTCTGTTAGCTCCAGTTTTATCTAATTTCACTCAGAAATCTAGTTTTCAGCCTTTCAAAATGTTCTTTCCAATCTCACACTGACACATATCGAATGAGAGAAAAACATTTCATCCTCCTGTTTTGTCTTTTCTGAGCAGGTTTAAGCTGCTTCACTGACCAATTTTTATGCATTTGGAATATCAAAAGAAATCTAGTTTAATGCAGCAAAACACTCTAAAAGCTGCTGTAGAGTCAAAGAAAGACAGAAAGTTTATAGAATCTACAGCAACAGCTTCTGGAGCTTCTCCAACCAGCAGGTTACCTGCTGACAGGTGAGGGTGTCAGGATTGGGTATAAAAGCAGCTTCCACCAAAGGTTCAGCCTCTCCAACAAGGATGGGTCGTGGCTCACCGCTTTGGGCCAAACTCCATCAGAGAATCATCAATAAGTTCAGGAAATATTCCTCAGAGTCAGACTGGAAAGAACTTTGGTCTTTCAGCATCTACAGAGCAGAATATTGGGAACAGATTCAGGGAGTCTGGGGAAATCTCAGTGTGGAAAGTTGCTGTGAAACTCATCCCGACTGCTCAGATGTGTGTTTTATTACTTTGGTTTCAAGCTTTAATTTGCTTTAAACGCCAACAACGAGGTAAAAACCCTCAGAAACACAGTTAAAACAGTTAAAACAGTAAAAAATAATCAAAAATCATCCCCAGAGTCAGACACAGCAGCAAGAAAAGTGTCACAGGAAGTAAAGAAGAAGAGAAGGAAGACAAGAATAAACATCAGATGCTGGAGAGATCAGAGGAAAAGACACAGATGCAGAGAGGAAGAATTCTTTCTTCTAACATAAGCTCGAACCTTATCGTCTGTTAGCTCCAGTTTTATCTCATTTCACTCAGAAATCTAGTTTTCAGCCTTTTTAAATGTTCTTTCCAATCTCACACTGACACATATCGAATGAGAGAAAAACATTTCATCCTCCTGTTTTGTCTTTTCTGAGCAGGTTTAAGCTGCTTCTCTGACCAATTTTTATGTATTTGGAATATCAAAAGAAATCTAGTTTAATGCAGCAAAACACTCTAAAAGCTGCTGTAG
The DNA here is from genome assembly GCF_036924035.1 of Leuresthes tenuis. Lineage (NCBI taxonomy): Eukaryota > Metazoa > Chordata > Actinopteri > Atheriniformes > Atherinopsidae > Leuresthes > Leuresthes tenuis. The sequence continues at coordinate 2,088,002 of NW_027325374.1, forward strand.
AGCCAAATAAAGACATATAGAATCTACAGCAACAGCTTCTGGAGCTTCTCCAACCAGCAGGTTACCTGCTGACAGGTGAGGGTGTCAGGATTGGGTATAAAAGCAGCTTCCACCAAAGGTTCAGCCTCTCCAACAAGGATGGGTCGTGGCTCACCGCTTTGGGCCAAACTCCATCAGAGAATCATCAATAAGTTCAGGAAATATTCCTCAGAGTCAGACTGGAAAGAACTTTGGTCTTTCAGCATCTACAGAGCAGGATATTGGGAACAGATTCAGGGAGTCTGGGGAAATCTCAGTGTGGAAAGTTGCTGTGAAACTCACCCACGGCTGCTCAGATTTGTGTTTTATTACTTTGGTTTCAAGCTTTAATTTGCTTTAAACGCCAACAACGAGGTAAAAACCCTCAGAAACACAGTTAAAACAGTTAAAACAGTAAAAAACGATCAGAAACGAGCCCCAGAGTCAGACACAGCAGCAAGAAAAGTGTCACAGGAAGTGAAGAAGAAGAGAAGGAAGACAACAGGAAGTGAAGAAGAAGAGAAGGAAGACAACAGGAAGTGAAGAAGAAGAGAAGGAAGACAACAGGAAGTGAAGAAGAAGAGAAGGAAGACAAGAATAAACATCAGATGCTGGAGAGATCAGAGGAAAAGACACAGAAGCAGAGAGAAAGAATTCTTTCTTCTAACATAAGCTGGAACCTTATCGTCTGTTAGCTCCAGTTTTATCTAATTTCACTCAGAAATCTGGTTTTCAGCCTTTCAAAATGTTCTTTCCAATCTCACACTGACACATATCGAATGAGAGAAAAACATTTTATCCTCCTGTTTTGTCTTTTCTGAGCAGGTTTAAGCTGCTTCACTGACCAATTTTTATGTATTTGGAATATCAAAAGAAATCTAGTTTAATGCAGCAAAACACTCTAAAAGCTGCTGTAGAGTCAAAGAAAGACAGAAAGTTTATAGAATCTACAGCTTCTGGAGCTTCTCCAACCAGCAGGTTACCTGCTGACAGGTGAGGGTGTCAGGATTGGGTATAAAAGCAGCTTCCACCAAAGGTTCAGCCTCTCCAACAAGGATGGGTCGTGGCTCACCGCTTTGTGCCAAACTCCATCAGAGAATCATCAATAAGTTCAGGAAATATTCCTCAGAGTCAGACTGGAAAGAACTTTGGTCTTTCAGCATCTACAGAGCAGAATATTGGGAACAGATTCAGGGAGTCTGGGGAAATCTCAGTGTGGAAAGGCCAAGGACAGAAAGCCCTGCTGGATGAGCTCGGAGCCCTCAGGCAGCACTGCAGGAGAAACCGTCAGGCCACCATGATCCATACAGCCACATGGGCTCAGGAGGAGCTGGGAAAAGCATTTCCACTCAACACAGTCCACGGCTGCATCCAGAAATGTGAGCTGAAGCTGCATCACACCAGGAGGAAGCCATATATCAGCTCTGAGCAGAACCACGGCCCAGTTCTCTGGACTCCAGCTCATCTCAGAGGGACAGAAAGACAGTGGACACGTGTTCTGTGGGCAGATGAGTCCACGTTTCAGCTGCTTCTGGGAAAAACTGCTGAGAAAGAGCATCCAGCTGTTCTCAGAGGAAGGTTTAAAGCCAGCGTCTGTGATGGTCTGGGGCTGCAGCAGAGTCCATGGCATGGAGGGCTTCATCTGGGTGAAGGTACCACTGATGCATAGTTGGATGTTGGAGTTCTGGAGAGACAGATGCTGCCATCAAGGTGCCGTCTTTTCAACCGACTGCTGAGCAGCTGGAATCTGGGATTCAGCAGGAATGGACTCAGATTCCTGTGAAAAACTCAGTTCCCAAAGCATTAAAAAGAGTCTTTAAAGGAAGCTGATGGAACACAATGGGAAACATGACTCTGGAACAGCTTTTACTCAGTGTTTCGTTGGCATCCATCCACCATTTTTACCATCTTTAAATTACTTTTTCAAAACACTGATTCAGTCTCTCAAAACAATAATCAAATCCTCAGATAATTATTCATTATTTCTACCAGTTAGTCATGACTCACAAGCTAAATCATCCCTTGGACCTGCAGAACATGTTTGGACATTTTCTTTTCAAAGAAAAAGCCTGATTTGTGACACAGCGTTCAGCACCAAGGACAGAGACAGTTCTGCAGATGTGACCTCAGCAGATGTGAGAGGAAAAGAACATTTCCCTAAGAAACGCCATTATTTCAGATCATTTCAACGTCTGTTTGGCTACAGAGATGTAAAAAATTCACTGTGCTGTTTAAAAGACAGGCACAGAGTCTGTAAAATTTAAAGAAACTTAGACACTTTCAGTCAATTTTACGACATTAGAGAAAAACTAACATTTCAGATTCCCCAGGATGATACGGTAGAACTTTACTTTTAAGACTTTAAAAGGACATTTAGAGGACATTTTGTTCCACCTTCTATCACTTCTTTGATTACTGTGGGCCCATTAATCGACAGAAAAGGCCTTTTTTCTACACACCGCCAATGCAATTGTACTTATTGGCCTTCGTCCTTTCGTTGCCCTCATACAGGAAAATCCATTCCTATTAGGAGCTTAATCAGTGCTAATACCAGAGATGTAATTTATCTTTCAAGCTGCCCATGTTTCAAATCAGTGGTGGGTAAAACCCCCCCCAGGGAATTAAAACACATGTAGCAGACCACTTGAGTAATATTACACACAGGAACACAGATTATTCTTTCCATTTCCGTTATACTGAACTGCACAAGTCTTGGTCCCCGGGAGACGGGTTGACCTGGATGTCTTGGCCTCCACATGAGAATGCTAATGAGTGAAAGCAGTTTAATTAAGTCCAGGGCTTCTGGGTAACTAATGTGCATAATAAACCCTCTGGGGATTTTTTATTTGAAATTTTAACCGCAACTCAAACCTGTGTTTTGAAATAACTCTTCATTACTTTTGAGGTGCATTATAACTGATAACCAGATAATCAATGGTTGTGTCAACAGTATTCTTCTTATTTATTTATTTTTTTCAATACGAACCGGAAAGATTGGCTTGGCTTTGAGTTATAGTACATAAAAGTATAGTATCTGACAGGAGCATCAAGCGTAATCATTAAAAATCGGATCTTCTGGAGGTCAGAACAGGAACTCAATGCAAAAACAAATGAGGCTTGAGATAACTAAAAGAAACTAACAAAATGGCCATAAATAAATCCAAAAACTGGAACTGGATGGTCTCGAAGATTAAAAACAGCAGAAGTTATCAGGCAGGAATGAGCAGGTGGTTAAAGGCAAACTAGAGACATGACAGGAAGTAAAGAGGGACAAAGATCTATTATATAATATAAAAAACTATGTTTCTGTCAGTACCAAATCGCTTTAGGCTTCTATTACCTGAAATTAACCATTTATATTGGTTTGTGTATTGATTATCTTGGTTTATGGTCATATTAACAAAGGGTGAAGGTAAATAAAAGGCAGGTGAGGAGGAGCATTATTCAGACGATGACAAAGAAGAAGAGTTGTGGATGCTGAGGATTAAACTTATTAAATAATGCAAGAACACTTGAGCTGATCCAAGAAGTCTGTTTTATTTTGTGACTTTAAGTGTTTTGTTTGATTCTCCCGTTTGTGTTCGTATTATTTTGAAGTGATGGGATTTAATTAGGATTTATTCTCTGCTTGTATTCGTTCTTGGTCTCGCTTCTATGATTCACTTCAGTTGTTGATCTAAAATAGTCTCAGTCTGGTTCTGTTCTTATGTTTCAGTCCTGATATTAGTTCAGATTTATTCTGCCTTAGTTTCCCAGACTCATCAGGATTTGTCCTCAGTCTGGATTTATTCTGGTTTAGAGTTTATTCTGCTTAGTTTTCAGTGTTCAGTTCAGGGTTTTGTTTCATTTCCTGTTTCTTGCACTTGTTTCCAATCAGTAAATTGTGTCCCGTCATGTTTTAATCTCCTGACTTTTCCTTTTGTTTCCGTTTGTTGTTGATTTCATGCTCGGTTTTCAGTCTGGTTCTACCTTGTTTTGGGTATTTTTCGGTTTCTGTTTCTTAAATCTTTCATTTAGTGAGTAAAATAAAGACTTTTGGTGCTCTCAGCTTCTGTCTCTGGCTGGTCAGAAATGGAAAATTCAGGACAGAAAGAATCAATAAACATTAATGTGGCTTTTCCCAGATGATTTTGCTGCCAAAGTTGCCTGTTTTCTTTGTGATGTGTTCTTTAGCTTACAGATAAATTTGTTGCAGATAGTGGATTGATGGCGTCTGAGATGTTGCTATCTCTCACTTGACCACTAGGGGTCAGTAATAGTTGAACACTGGTACTTTAAACACAGCTTGTTGCAATAATTGACAATTAATCAGAATAATCATTTAGTCAGCACTTAAACTTGGTGGCCCATCTCTGCAAAAACTGTGCTAATCAAAAATCTATTGATCTAGGTTTAACTGATCGCACCAAAAACAGGAGAAGCATCCTGAAGCCGTGTAGCTTTAACTGAATTCAGTGAGAGTCCGAGTACAAATGTAATGTGACTTAAAGAAAGCTTTCTATCAGTTACAATGTAAAACAGAAGCTGCTCCTGCTGGCCAATCAAGGTCAAGTATGAGAGATTAGTCTGTTTAAACACAGTGGATGTGAAAGCTAAATTATTCCGATCCCGAGCCAGAATCCTTTTAAAGAGAAATGAATAATATGGCGGTTTAAAATATCGCGGAGCACCAAGCGCAACAACAGCAAGATTTATGGCAAACAGGATTTTGGATGACGTTTCCACCGCCTGAGTCCAAAAGAAGAACAGAAGAATGGTGAGTACAGCAGGGCTATTATCATAATTAAACATCCAAATAAGTAATGCCTCGGCTCCAGGACCTGCTGGAAAACAAGGAAGAATCTATAAGAAAACCACAAACCACAACTGCGGCCTGATTCACTGTTTACACGAACACAGAATATGTTTCCATGCTGTCGGGCATCATCAGCAGAAAGACTGAGAGTTGAACACCATGCTCTTACATCCCCACGCGAGATACCGATCTCCCCTTCCTCCGGTCTGACAGCCAACTCGTCCTACACCATCATTATGCAAATGAAATGTGCATCTGCTGAAATCACCTGCATGACAAACCAGTGAGGCTCCAAAAAACTGCACAAGATTCATTCCACTGCGGAGATAACATGGCACATATGCAGCTGTGAGGTCCTGTTGGACATTAGCATCAAACAGCAGCTAATTTAAGACTCGAGGGGATTTAAGCTGAGCAAAGTCTGGGATGACACCAGTTAGATCATAACGCTGTTTAAGCCGTTTGTGGAGATCAACTCGGGATACTTTCACGCACAATTAAGCCAGCTATGGTCAAAGCTCCTCGTTTAATGGGACAAATGTCTCACAGTACAGTGTGGCTGTTTCAGTGTTTTTCTAGCTGATGCCACAGAGCAAAACACCTTCACCTCATCCGTGACATGCACGGTAAGCCTTGATGTTACTCTCTGTTGTTGTTGATTTTTTCTCTTACTTCCAGGTCAAAGACCTTTGTGGAGCATGTGCAGAGAGCCTCGGGCAGTTTGGGTCCAGTTAAATACAAACATGCACGTTTTAGGGGTGTGTTAGTCCCACTCTGACAAGACTAACCAGACTAACATAGTTAGCATAGCCGTGCTAACACATTTATTAGTTATTTATCTAACGTGACGTCATGCAAAACACAATAATAACATTAAAATGTATCCTTATAAATATGTAAAAGTGTTTAACAACACTTTTTTGGATAAAGAAACCAAAACACGAGAGTAAACAGCAGCTCTGCAGCCTTCCTGGTTTAAAAGTGCTGCCTCCCACCTGATGGCAGCCGGGATCAGCTCCAGCAACCCCCTGTGATCCGGAACAGGATTAAAGCTGGTGTAAAAGATGGAGGGACAACGCTTTGGGACAGAACTTCCTGTTACAGTCCCATATCGGATAGGCTTCATGACACTCCAGTCAGGTTCTGTTTTGCACCCATTTATCCTGGAGTATATTCCTCCACCAGGACAGATTATCATCTGATTCAGTTTCCTCTCACCGGATTCAAGCTGATGATTTGCAGCTGTTCTGATAAAGATTTCTTCAGATTCTTTTCTTTAGATTAGATTATAAACACCTCCAGTTAAACAAATCAGAGACGAATTTGGCTTTTTGGCTTCTCTATCCAAGCAGGCCTGAGAAGTTTAGATGTTCTGTTGGACTAATCTATGTCTTTAGACTTAAAGTCTAAAACAACTGGTCCAAACCTTTTCTAGTTTTCTTGTATGTTCTTTATCTTAATGATTTATTTCTCTTATTAGATTTTGCTGTGAGGAGCTGCAAAGATAAACTGCACTTAATTAACTTACATGTAAGCACTTCAATCAGTCAAACAATCATTAGTTAATGTTAGCATTTAGCATTTAGTAGGCAGCAGGAATTCACGATGCAGCTTGCTTTAAATCTCGATTAATTCAGCAGTAAAGCTTTAGTTATTGGATATAATTATCACAAAGTGTTTCATAGAGAAAAAGACAATTCTTATTGATGACCACTGTCAAAAACACAGCTTCAAAAGTGATTGTGAAGCAGACTTTTCTGTAATTGGGGGGTCAGGGCTCTGCTTAGACGAACCTTTAAGATCCTGCTTTTAGTCAAACTCTGCAGGACGAAACTGTCTCATTACGTCTGAGTCGGCCTCTACTGTCTCTTTAAGATGGTCACTTCTCTCAGTCATGCATGACTCCATGAAATAAACACACAGCTGCATGATCTGGCAGTTTTATAACTGCTCTGCTTTCACAACTGGGCCTAAAATAACCGGTTGGATTCTACAAATCTTACGCTCACGGCAAAGCTGTTCACGGGCCTCTGGGGATCTTTAACTCTTAAACTCAAGCTAAATGGATCCACTCAGTTCAAAAGCATGATTTATAATTTATGGGAATGTGAGTGGAGGTGCATAAGGGTCGGTAATACAGTCCAGAGCATGCTTTTATAGCGTATCTTAATGCTTGTTTTCCTGAACGCATCTTTGTTCATCGGATCCGATTGTTTTGACCATTCAAAGCCATTCAAAGCAGAAGGGAAGCAGACGAAGGAAGTAGAGGTCATAGGTCATATCTCACAGGATGCTTGCAAGGTTGAGGACTCAGAAAGGCTGAAGCCAAAAAAGATCAGACTCAGCAGAAGCCACCAACTCACCAGACATAAAGCTGTCATAGCCACAGAAGGAACTGAAAACCCACTTTTTCTTATCGTGGCCCATATGTAGCTTATTGTTAGCTGTAATGTTTTATCTTCATTTGTACGTCGCTTTGGATAAAAGCATCTGATAAATGCATAAACATAAACATAAACATTAACATAAACATAAACATGTCCGTGGAGCAGCCTTCCTGTATTTAGGGTATTTATTACTTATTTACATCTAATTATCCAGACAGTTTACTGCTTTCTACTCATTATCTTTACTGTATTTGCAATAATTTTTCATTTACTTTTTTCTTTCCAATGTTTTATTGATATCTGATTATATACCACAAAAACGTATGTTGCTAATCTATATGTTTGGACCCTTTTACAATTCTATGATTCTTTCATCTACCTTTTGTGTCGCCTCTTTGCAAGTCTGTAAGATTTATGAGATGCAAACATGACTCTGGAGGGAGATGCAACCCTCCGGTGCCTCGGGGCGTGGAGATGGTCGCAGCTGCTTCTTTTTTGTTGTTTTTATTTGTGTCTAATTTAGACGGGGTCGATTGCCCAAGTAACGGCGCGGAAAGGTGGAGCCAAACATGCACAGGAGGCAAAGACAAAAGAGGAGACGAAGAAGTATTTCAAAAGAAGCATTTTGAACCCACAACCATGACAGTTCCTGTGCTAACGTGCAACATGTTGTGGTGGAATCATTAGCTGTTAGCTGTTAGCCGTTAGCTGTTAGCTGTTTAGATTCACTCCTGCCCATCAGATGCTGATGTGCAGCACACAAAGGCCCATCTCTGGCTTAAATATGGTCACTTCTTGTTCCAAAAGCATTAACATTGTTGCCACCATGTTGTTTCCTCTTGGATCTACTTGTTTGAAGGTCTTGAAGCAAAGGACGGGAAAACAGACCACAAAATAAAACCCACAGATCATGACGTTCAACATGTTGTGGTGGAATCATTAGCTGTTAGCTGTTAGCCGTTAGCTGTTAGCTGTTTAGATTCAGTCCTGCCCATCAGATGCTGAGGTGCAGCACACAAAGACCCATCTCTGGCTTAAATATGGTCACTTCTTGTTCCAAAAGCATTAACATTGTTGCCACCATGTTGTTTCCTCTTGGATCTACTTGTTTGAAGGTCTTGAAGCAAAAGACGGGAAAACAGACCACAAAATAAAACCCACAGATCATGACGTTCAACATGTTGTGGTGGAATCATTAGCTGTTAGCTGTTAGCCGTTAGCTGTTAGCTGTTAGCTGTTAGCTGTTTAGATTCACTCCTGCCCATCAGATGCTGATGTGCAGCACACAAAGGCCCATCTCTGGCTTAAATATGGTCACTTCTTGTTCCAAAAGCATTAACATTGTTGCCACCATGTTGTTTCCTCTTGGATCTACTTGTTTGAAGGTCTTGAAGCAAAAGATGGGAAAACAGACCACAAAAAAACCCCACAGATCATGACGTTCAACATGTTGTGGTGGAATCATTAGCTGTTAGCTGTTAGCCGTTAGCTGTTAGCTGTTAGCTGTTAGCTGTTTAGATTCACTCCTGCCCATCAGATGCTGATGTGCAGCACACAAAGACCCATCTCTGGCTTAAATATGGTCACTTCTTGTTCCAAAAGCATTAACATTGTTGCCACCATGTTGTTTCCTCTTGGATCTACTTGTTTGAAGGTCTTGAAGCAAAGGACGGGAAAACAGACCACAAAATAAAACCCACAGATCATGACGTTCAAAGCACTGTGTATGAAGTAGGAGGTCTGCAAATCAATTTTCCTTTTTGGTCAATAACGCAGTGTGATTCTGAATCAGAATCAAGAATTATGATAATGTAATAGCCCATTTTGCTGCGAGGGACAGGATTATTGATGGAGTGAACGCGACAGTTTATACAGCCTTCTATTCATCAGCGAGCGCCACTGTTTGTCTTATCCGGCTCGCGTAAACACATCAGAGGCTCCACTCACAGAAAAGCATCAGTCAAACATCTTTTTCAATCAGATTTAAAGACCATCAGCTCCAAACGTGAAGGTTTCATCTGAGTTTTAGAAATAAAACAGCTTTCAGGAAGCCGCTATTTGTCAAACAAGTTTCCATTCCAGGAACGTTCCCCTGGCTCTGCCCACACAGCCTCTGCATGTTTGTCACAGCAAATTAGAAGGAACACTAACGCCGGCCGCTTTGCAGAGTATTTTAGAGCTTTTGCAGGGTCAACACTCCCCCTGTTTATTAAAGCCACGGAGTGGAGCAGCGGCGCTGCGCTCCGTCCATTTCAGCATCTGTAGGTAAATGCTCTGGCTAAGCCTTCACTGAGACAGTGCGGGAAGCCTTCTGCATTGTTCCCTAACTGGGTTAGTTTATCTTGTTTAGCGGCGGGGCGAGAAAAGGCCGCAGCTGCTCATTTGCCTTGCCAGCCTCAACAGATTGGATTCCTGCAGTTTTAGCTCGCCTTTCCAAAACCGGCCGCCGGATAAGCAGCCTCTACTTCTGCTAGCCACTACAGCAGCTCTGTAAATCATCCTCCATCAGCTGCCTGGCTCGTGGGATGGGGTAATCTCTCCTCCTCAGGCTCCTTATAGAGAGTGGCTTGTTATCCACTCGGCCTGAGGGGTATTTAAAGGACCTTCAGACATGAGAAACAGCCCACAGGGGACAGAAATCGCTGCAGCCTGACCGGTGTCAGCTCCTGCAGGGCAACACTTTCACGACCTGCTTGCGCATGCAATATCTTCAAAAGTGATCTCCCACAGAATTTATCTCAACTTGTTCAAGATGCAGCATCTCTAAGTGAGACGTGATGGATCCATTCCCCAGAAAAAGCTGGCTGTGTAAGATGTGAACAGGTTCCCTAACAGACCTATCTCTATCGATTTTTCCAGCCTTCTTCAGCTCATTGTTTTGGTTCTCTGGCTCAGATACAAAATGGATCACTCTCAACCTTCTAATCACCATAGTTACCGGGTTGGTCGTTGTTTTCATCAAACTAGCTTTAATTACCCATCTGCACTAATTGTATAGCAGCAACTTTACAAAAACTTCCCCTAAATGATCGGTGGAGCCCAAAGCTTTTGAGCTTTTCCACAGGTGGAGACACACTCCTCTCCAGATGAATATTAACACCACTCTGTGTCTCCGAAGTACTGATATATGCTGCCATAACAACTTAATAAATGCATTGATTAATTGATTAATACACTCAAATAGTGACATCTGGGAAAAGTCCTGAGGGAAAATTAATTCTGAGTAACATCAGAGAGCAAATGTGCTGCTTTAAGACATCTGTTTTCACTTATTTCTGCTGCTGAAACTAGTCAGAAGGATTTTATGCATCCTAACTGGACAGAAAACAGCAGTAAAACCTCCCATAAGACAGTTAAATTACATCAAAACATCCTTCATCATCCATAGAAAATGGATGGACAGCCTTCATTGCACCTTCCAGTCCATCTCAAAGATGTGGAAGTTCTTCCCCACCGAACCCGACTGTGTCACAACAAAGAAAGTTTCAGCTGAGCTTTGACTTCCAGCTGTGGGAGGAATTCATCCTCAGCTCTCTGGAAAGACATGTTCTCAGAAATGAATGCACCTGCCGTTCCTGAACGCACCTCGGTGCCAGCTTGATATCTAATTAAGGGGCAAAGAACTGGCTTGAGTCCCGTTTCCTTGCGTTTGCTCCTCTGGAGGGTCAGACACACGCTGTTCTTTGCCCATTTCTTTCCTTTGCAGACATAAATGAAAACTACAACAGCTGTTTTTGCTGATTTACTGCACATTCAACCAAAGAACGGCAATTGAATTAATTAGAGAAACCAGCTGCTGTTATGATCCAATGAGATGAGATTTTTCCGGCTCTTGGACCTTGGATTTTGTGCCGCTGATGCACATTAACACTATAAGTGGGTCAGCGTTTGACTGAAGGTCCAATCCTGGCGTTTTCGTCTGAATCAGCTCTTTTAAACGTCACCGGCCTGCGAACACGCCGCCTGCCACTGATCCTTTACAGGGAGCCGAGGAGAGGAGGGGACAAACAAACCGGGATCTGTCACCCGAGATCAGCAGCGCGGCGGGACAGGACAGATGCTCGGGCGGCGGTTTCAGGGCCAAGGTTGAAACGCTGTCACATCTGATCTGGGTTCTGCTGTTCTGTGCTGCCAAGTCAGTCAGGAGGCTGAGGGGAAACAAGCCCTCGGCTCTGAAAAGACTCTAAATCTGTTCCTACAACAGGTTTTATCAGCATCCACCAGGTGTGGGATGCAGTTCCCCAAGAAACAGATTAAAGTGGACGAGAAATAACTCCTCAGTTGGAAATAATCTGTGACATCACAAGTGATCAAAACAGCCTGTGGCAGCAGTGAGTATAAAACTAAGTGAACCCCTGATCCAGCAGCCTGTGGCAGCAGTGAGTATAAAACTAAGTGAACCCCTACTCTTCAGTTGGAAATAATCTGTGACATCACAAGTGATCAAAGCAGCCTGTAGCAGCAGTGAGTGTAAAACTAAGTGAACCCCTGACCCAGCAGCTTGTAGCAGCAGTGAGTATAAAACTAAGTGAACCCCTACTCTTCAGTTGGAAATGATCTGTGACATCACAAGTGATCAAAGCAGCCTGTAGCAGCAGTGAGTATAAAACTAAGTGAACCCTTGATCCAGCAGCTTCAGCAGCAGTGAGTGTAAAAGTAAGTGAAGCTTTGCAAACCTAAGCTGTGCTGCCATGTTCTTTTTAGAGAGAAGAGGCTTTCTCCTGCAGCCCTTCCAAACAAGCCATCCTTGTTCAGTCTTTTTCTAACTGTGCTGTCATGACCTTTAACCTTTAACCTGCTAACTGAGGCCTGTAGAGTCTGAGATGTATGACCTTTAACCTTTAGCATGCTAACTGAGGCCTGTAGAGTCTGAGATGTAGCTCTTGGCTTCTTCACCTTGGGGTGACCTTTAACCTTTAGCATGCTAACTGAGGCCTGTAGAGTCTGAGATGTATGAACTTTGACCTTTAACCTGCTAACTGAGGCCTGTAGAGTCTGAGATGTAGCTCTGGGCTTCTTCACCTTGGGGTGAACTTGCTGGGACGTCCACTCCTGGGAAGATTGACAGCTGTCCTGAATGTTTTCCACTTGTGAATAATCTTTCTCTCTGTAGAATGATGGACTCCAGATAGTCTGGAAATGGCCTTATAACCCTTCCCAGACTGATGGGCAGCAGCAGCTGCTTCTCTGAGATCATTGCTGGTGTCTTTCCTCCTTGGCATCGTGTTAAACTGACAGAACATCTGCTTTTATAGAGCTGCTCACACTGACTGAGGATCAGTTAATCAGAGCATACTTAGCCTCTTCATTCCTGTGGAAACAGTAAGGGTTCACTTAGTTTTTCACACTGTTTTCCGTTCACCAAACAACGCCACAGTGGATTTACGCTGTTTTAAAACTTGTAGAGGACCAGATGAGCCTGATATTTTGGCCCTGGGATATAAATCCACTGTGGCTGTGTGAGCTGGAATGACTTCACTCATCTTCCAGCATCCAAGCTGCGGTTTGCACTGTGGGAACCTGCAGGGATGCATCACCTGATCAGGGCTTTTCGCCCTCACATGCTGCACATTTATCTCTGTTTGTGATCCAGTTGGACCACGAGCTCCGCCACAGGTTGAGATAACTCCTGAAATCCTCACTCTTGAGACTCAGCTGCTTTATCTGTGCCTGAAACATTCATTTGCTGCAGATTGCTGCTTGTAGCAGGATGAAATCAAGCCTCTAAAGAACACAAACCTGTGGTCAGAAAATAGTTTCTTTCCCTTTCTTGCCTCTCATAAATCACCGAGCAGCTTCAATCACACCAGCTTTCTGTTCATGTCTGCTTTCACCCCCGCTTATTTGCTGAATTTACTGTTCTGTGTTCTCAATAATCCGACATCTCTCTTCTGAGTTTTTGCCATGTGCCGAATGAATGCAGATTTTCCCCCTGAGGAACACAGAAATCCATCCATCTGCCCATCAGTTCATCCCTCCATCCACACTGTGAGACTGCTTGGATGCATATTCTGCAGTGACCAACAGCAGAAAGATGTATTCAATCCTGCTAAATAGCATTTCTGTGTACTAATAAAGACAAATCCAGTGAGAGAAAACAGCCCTCCTCCTTATGAACTGCTTCCGTGAGCATTCAGCAGTTTTTTCGCTTGACCAAACATAATCAAGACGTTTTAAAAGCGAAAAACACTTGAAGTAAGAAGTGTATTCTGTTAAGTGAACGGCTCCGACTCCCCTCCTCCTTCAACCCTCCTCCCATTCCTCTCTTCTGCCCACCGCAGTGCTGCCACCGGCCGCTTTGACGCTCTGGGATCTGAAATCTGGATCTCTGGTTTCTAATCATCTGCGGGCCAAGATAAGCCTCTGAATGGAAATAGTGCAAATTGGGGGAGTTTGTGTGAATAGCGCATGCGGCTGTGTTGTCAGTCAATTGATTTTCCGCCTCAGACGTCGCCTTATCCCCCCCAAACTCTATTTTTACCAGAAAAAGTGAGCAGAGTACAATCTCAGGGAATGAAACCGCGAATAGACGCAGAGAGCGCGGCGCCGGCCTCGTCAGCTCGTCAGTTGGATTTTGGTTCCCCGCGTTGTTTCACAGCCCGAACAGTCGGCGTTTGTCCCCTCCGTCAACTCTTCCCCTGCTGGAGTTGATTAACATTTCACTCACGTCCAATTCAAAGTTCAGGCTTTAGAGGAGGGGAGGCGAGGTAGTGTAGGATGGAGGAGGGATGGAGGGACGAAGTGAAACCCTCCAAACACCCACGTCGGGCCGGTTTCTCGCGCTAGTCTCGGAAAATGAGAAAATGCACCGACGTGCGTCCCCTCTTCCCGGAAAGCAGAGGTGGATGGGTGGAGGGATGGAGGGATGGATAGCGCAACACTTTGCAGGGAGCTCTGCGTGCGTCTGAGTGTGGATGCAACAGCCTCCTTCCTGCCTATACACACTCTGACACGGATGGGAATTATAATCAGATGTGAGGCTGAGTTCTTTCCAACCAGTGAGGAGATGTATGGAAATCAGCGCATGTACGTCAAATACCACCAATCTGCTCACATTTCAAGAGAATCTATGAGCCTCCTGCTTTTCAGCCCACATTTCGTGCAGCTATACCAGCCCTTTCAGCCAAAGCCCTGCGCGGCAGGAAAAAAGAAATAGAAATTTAAGAAAAGGAGAAAGGAAGCCCTTCTTGGTGTCTTACCAATGTGAATGATGGAGTCGGCGCTCACTGTGTTGCATTGCAATATCCACAGGGAATAAAATAACAATATCAGCAATTCCATCTCCAGTCTGAGCCAAAAAGGCGCATCCACGGATCCACCTCGCAGATTCTTGTGTTTTTCTCCACGGATGAGCTAATCCAGAATAAGCGTCAGTGCGTAAAAGCGGCGGCGGCAGAAGCGGCAGCAAAGTGTTGAATGGAATCACCGCCGAATAGTGATGTAAAAAAAACTAAATCCCACGGACGAAACTATTGGCCGGAGTCGAGAGGAAGATGAAGGGTGGAAAAGAGAAAGAAATAGAAGCTTCCAGGGCTCCGGAGAGAAACAACCCCGGGTAAGTGATAGGGGAGGATAAGAGAAGACACCGGGGGTTTGTTTCAGAGGTGGAGATCCGCCGGACGAGCAGCTCTGACTCTCTACCTCCGAGTCTGCGATATCACACTGCAAACTGCGGAGGAGCAGGAGGAGGGACGCGCTCTCTCTCTCGCGCGCACTCCCTCCCTCTCTCTATCCTTCTTTCTCCTCTCCTCCGACCCACGTGACTGCAGAGCCTCTATCTACAGCGCTGGAAGCCGGACCGGAGAAAAGACAGGCGAGGGATGGAGATGGAGAGATGGTGGAGTGGAGGGAGGGATGGATGGATGGATGGCAGCCGGCGCGCGGACGAAACGAGCTGCGGAGAGCAGAGGTTGTCACGTACCGGACCGACACTCGGTAGGTTTTTGGGGCATGATTCAGAGTCAGATCGGCGGAGGGTGTCGGTACCGGTGATAAACTTGCTCCGGTCCGACTTTTTTCTCTCTCTGAAGACGCTAAACGGGTTCTGCCTTTACGTTGGTATTTTTATCACCCATAGAGCCCATCACCACTGCATTGCTGCGCTACGGCGTTGCACGGGCTGTCGGTGTGTTGCAGCTACATCGCGTTACTCTGCCCGTATAGTTGAGACTTTGATGTCCGTGCGTAAAACAAGCGAAATGCCGCTTTTATTCTCTGATGCTGAAAGGACCAAAAGAACCACGTTGCTGTCATCTTAATGTTAACACGGAATGCTTGTTGTGTTGTCTACATGTCGAGAGTTTTGCAGCCGAATGAATGTTGCTTGAATGGAACATCAGCACCAAGCTGCCGACGGACTGGAGAGGTTGTGGATTATTCGCTGCGCGCAGGCAGGAGGTGGTTTGTATGATCCGCGAGGGTTCCGCTTCCTTTTTGTGCGCTCCGAATGAAGATCCGACACGTGTGGCGTGTTCAGTTCTGCTGCTACGCTCAAAGGGAATGACTTCACACATCTTTACAAGACAGCAGAGAGGATTTTGGCATCGGCTTGTGCGTAAAATCTCCCCAAACACGCAGGACTGTCCAAGAACAGAAAGGGCGCGATGCGCGAATACAAACGGGGGTTTAGAGGAACAATAGGTGAGAGTAAAGAGGGAGGATGACCTCCGAGCTCCGCGGAAGGTTCTGGGCAGGTTCTGATGGAGATGAGGTGTCAGGGTTCAGCGGCAGCGGCGCTTCCACTCTCAGGTTTTTCACCCCCTGAAGGCATTTCATGTGGTCCTGTATGTGTGTCCTCTGTTGCCTCTGACTGGTGCTGCGCGTGCATGTGACATCACTGACATGTCCCGTGATGTCATTCCAGGTGATGTTCAGCTGTGCACCGACCCGTGACGGACTGCTCTCGCGCTGCCGGAGAAAGATGCAAATCCAAGACTGCTACATTTGACCTTACAATTAAAGGATATTTCTTGCGAATGAACGTGACACAGAAATGTCTTTTAATTGTTTGGTTAAGTCTAGTTCGACTGAAATGTTGAGACGAACTTCCGCAGGAGCAGCCAGCTGACGGATTCAGCTCCTTATCCGAGGACAAATTGGCCAGTTTTGTTGTGTGATTGACTGAATTTGCAAGAAAATAAAAAGATTTTGATCATTTCCTTCCAACGAACCTCATTTCAAACCAAAACCAACCCCCACTCAGCAGATACCGTTTTCAGATGGTCACCTTTTGCACTTAAAAGTCGAATTATCCACTTTTCTTGCTACTTATAAGTTTTGACTCATAAAGTTTGCGGCCTAGGGGACGTCTGGGCGTTATGAGATGTCTAAGAATGCATTATTTTGTTCAGAATACGTGTTTTTCAGGTCCAGAAGCTCCATATGAGCGTTAAAATGTAAATTAACTCCGATTTGTGCGCTGAGCTCCGTCATTTAGACGCCGTGAGGCTGCGCTGATGTGAAGGCCAGATGTGTTTATCCACATCAGGATCAGTTCCTGCTACAGTCAGAATAATCACCAACATCCCAAGTTTGTTTTTAGCATCATAACAGACAGAATAAAGACCAGCAGAACAACAGAAACGCCACGTTCATTCAGTGATGATCACCGCTGTCGTCATTCTCCTCCTCTTCCTCACTGATAATCATCATCATCATGAAGCTTTTACATTTCATTAAAGATATATAAACATTGTTGTTCACTCAGCTGTGTTCTGCCACAACACAGATGATAATAATCCATATTCCTTCTTTATTCTGACCCCTGTAAAGGTGGAAAGTTGGTGATGATGAAGTTTTCTTTATGGTTGATGAAGGTTTTTTCTCATTTTTACACCTAAATCCAACTAAATGTTTGATTTAACAGCTCAGTTGACAGTTGACCGTGTTTAAGATACGTTATAACATGGTTCTTAACATAAGAAGAGTCAACATTCTTGAATCTTTAGAACTAAATAATCTTTAATATAGAAGATTTTGAATGAGACGGCGTCATTCTGTGTATTTCTGCATTTCTTTTTCATTGCATATTCATTCTTATTGGAAACAAACAGGGAAAAAAGGAGGAATCACATCCATTTATAACCATTTATAACCCTGAATGTTTCAGTGATTTGAAATTTGAGGAAAGAACTGTGATTTTGTGGTTAATTGGGATCGTTTCCTGCTCAGTTGATGTAGTTTTTCTTCCATCTTTCTTTGTTTTGAGTAATTATTCATTTTCATATTCTTTCCACATCAGATTTGAGAGCTTTTCTACTCCAAATTACAATATTTAAGAACTGATTCCCCCCTAATATTTGGGCTTGAAGACATTTGAGGCCTTATTAAGATCCGGGACTGCGTTTTGGTCCCAACAAAGCTCTAAAACCTGGACAGACCCAGCAAAAGGCTGAGAAAGCCCCGACACACCCTCACATCCAACACCTGTTCTGAACTGGAGGGAAGAGCCTGGAAGAGCAGCTTCTCCAATTGGTGGAACATCACACCACCTGCTGGCAGGAGGCTGCAACTGCGAGGCTTTCACACAGAAGGGAGGACAAAGTCAGGAGGAAATAGTGTGACTGGAACATATTTCCAGCAGATGCAGACTTTTAGGAAAGCTGCTGAACATACTGAGAGGGTTTAACTTCTGTTTTAACTCATCAACTTCATTTTATTTGTTCATTTCTATCTAATTTCTACATTTTAGACTTGCAGCAATTCTCAAATAAAGTCAGAGAATCTTTTCCCACTTTGTTTCCTTCTGCCAACACTTAAAGCCGTTCTGACTCTGAGGAAACCAGGTGATGCAGAGTTCCAGCTGTTATTCTGTCCCATTCTTCCTTAAACAGGTCTTAAGGTGTGCAGCAGTGCGGGGGGGTGGTTGTATGTGTTGATTTTCAGCCTTTTCTCATTCTGTCAACCCCATAAACAGACTAAACCAAATTATACCAAATAATGTCCGAATTACACCAAATAATGATCAAAATATACCAAATAATGACCGAATTACACTAAACAATGACCGAATTACACCAAATAATGATCAAAATATACCAAATAATGTCCGAATTACACCAAATAATGATCAAAATATACCAAATAATGACCGAATTACACCAAATAATGACCAAATATACCAAATAATGACCAAATTATACCAAATAATGACCAAATTATACCAAATAATGACCAAACACTTTGTTTCCTTCTGCCAACACTTAAAGCCGTTCTGACTCTGAGGAAACCAGGTGATGCAGAGTTCCAGCTGTTATTTTGTCCCATTCCTCATTAAACAGGTCTTAAGGTGTGCAGCAGTGCGGGGGGGTGGTTGTTTCTCTGCTGGGGACAGGTCAGGACTGCAGGCAGCCAGTCCAGCACCCGTACCTCTTCTTCCTCAGCCAGGCCTTTGGACTGTGGCAGAATGTGGTTTTCCATGGTCTGCTTGAACAATGCTGGGACGTCCCAGGAAAAGATGTGGCCTTGAAGGCAGCATATGTTGCTGTAAAATCTCAGTGAGCTTTTCTGCATTAATGCTGCCGTCACAGAAGTGGAAATGAGCTTTTCCCCCTGATCCAACCCCATACCATCACAGAGCCTGGCTGCAGGGACTGGTTGCTGACAGCAGGCTGGATGCTGCTTTTGCTCTTTGCTCCATTTCTTCCAACAAAGATGTGGAATACTGATGGGTCTGACCACAGCACACGTTTCCACCGTGTGACGGTCCATCCCAGACGCCTCCGAGCCCAGAGAAGTGGACGAGGTTAACATCAGGCTTCTTTCCTGCACAGTAAAGCTTGTGAATGGAACTCTGTATTGTGGTGCTTGACAAAGGTTTCCACAGTAATCCCTTGTCCAGGTGCTTCTATCAGCTGCTGATGAATGACGGTTCTTGATGCAGCGTCTGAGGGGTCAGAGGTCACGGGGTCCAGCTTAGGCTTGCTCCCTCGTCCTTTACACTGAAACTCCTCCAGATTCCCTGAATGCTTTCATGATTTTCTGCTCTGTGGAGGCAGAAATATGCAGATCCCTTCCAGTCTTTCTCTGAGGAACATTGTTTTAAAACGCTTCAGTGACTTTCTAAGAATGTAAGAATCTCTACATGTGACTTTTTTTTAAGGCATTCCAACATTTTCTGAGTCGTTATTGTAGAAGTTCTGCATTTGTGAAATGTAATCTTCTAAGTTTATTACTTGCTGTTTGAGTTTTTCGAGTGTTTTCTTGGCTCATTTGATTCCATGTTCTCAGTCTGCTTTTGTTCCATGTTTTTCTGTCCTTATTTCGATCATTATTCTTAGTTCCCTCCTGGTTCTCAGCTCCATTTTCACACCTGTTTTCCTGATAATTACTCACAGCTGCAGCCACTTCCTCAGTATACGTTCCCTTTGGTTTCCTTCAGTCGTTCCTCTCCGTTTTCCACCCTGTCCAGTTCATTCATTCCTGTTTGTGTTTCCAGGTTCGTCTGTTCTTTGGTTTTATTTCCTCTATTTCATTTCATAGTTTCCAGCCAAGCCTCGCTTTTTATTATAGCTTTCTAATATATTAAGTTAAATTTCCCCTCCACCTCCTGTTGGCTTTGTGGATCTTTCTCTTCGTTTGAGACTTTTCTAAAACCCTCTCCCACAGGCAGCAGCAAAGCCCACAGGTGCCGGTGTTCCCAAAGAGGGGGAGAGAGGAGAGATAAGCCCCAAAAACAGGAAACCAACTGCTGCATCTGTGCAGAGGATAAAAGCAGAGGATCGTCAGAGGGATGCACAACAAACAGCAGCAACATCAGCAGCAGCAAGCAGAAGGAAAGTCGCTGCTTACCCTGAACACTTTACAACTGATTTTAAGATTTTACTGATCACTTGTATCTGTGGTTCTGGGCCTTTCTGTAGCTTATATTTTATATAAGAAATCAGGCCAAGACCAAAAACTAGAGGTGGATCAGGATTTTCTATCAGTGCCCTCGACTTTGGGAAGATTCTCCCGAGGAAATAAGGCTTTTTTGTCCCTTATTTATTCATTTTGAAGGCTTTTAATATTCTAAACTTTTTACTCCCATAATACTTTTATTCCCTCATTTTGTTTCTAGTCTCATCTGTAACTTGTGGTTGTCTCACAGTTTCCTAGTCTGTCGAAGCACTTTGTTTCTTTGTTAAAGGTTCTATATGAATAAAGTTTTATGATTAAAACTGCTGCAGCCTCTTCGATGAGAAGCGAAACGTCTTTAACAACCAAAGATGTCCTGTTGCCAACACTTCCCACTGCGAGCTGAGAAAGCTGCGATAAAACGTGACAAAACAGAAAGAAATAGCAACAGATGAATGAATTAATCGCGTGTAATGACTCCTCATTACGCCTAAGATCACGCCACCTTTGATGGTTGTGAGAAAAAGCTTTGCAGAAATAACATATTTATCTTTTTCTCACCTCCAACCGAGTTATAAGATATAAGTGAAATGATGCAGGTGTGTCTGTGAACCTTAAAAAGTTGCTTTAACCTTATAGAGAAGATTACAGCGACTGAGACTCACCCATGAAGACATATTGATGCTTCCACTGAACATGTGAGCCGTCACATTAGATTTAAATGAAAATATTGGATTGAAGTGGAGTGAGAGAAAGTGCTTCTGTGTACTGAAGAGATGTTCAAAGGATCCTTCGGCTGCTGAATGCATCGGCAAACAAAAGAGTGATGTTGTGCAGATTGGGCTGAGCTGCAGGGAGCCGGAGACGAATCAGATTCATCAACCGTCTCGGATCGACTCGCCACACCACAGCGCTGGGAGGGATCCATGAAGACTGCTCGGTGTAACTGAGGAGCCTTTTTAAAGCATTCATCTTTCATGAGATGAAATAAATATCATCTACTTGTGCATCAGGATAACTTTGAGCAGAAAAAGGGAGAATCAGAGGCCAGTTGTGCTCTGTAGTCATAGAGCTCAGCCTCATTCAGGAAGACTTTTCTTTCAAAGCCTTAAAAAGACGCTTCAGTCCATCTGCTTCAGACCAAGCTTTATATTTAAAGTCTTTATCTGTAGAACCACGAAGAAAAGAAAGGGAGGTACCAAGAGTTCGGTGTCTTCAGCATGAAGAAAATCACAGAAACTTCCATCATTTCTCTGACTTTTGTTGCCATGTCGTGATTTTTAACTCTTTAACTTTAATTTATGGTAACAGCAAAATGCAATAATTCATCCGTTTGGATTAGTTTCCGCTTTAAGTAGATTTGCAAATCAGTTTAACCATGTAGAAACTAACTTTATTTTGTGTCTTTCCTGGGAAAAAAGCTGTTTTTTCAACAAAATATTTAACTGATCAGTAAAAAAAAACCCAAAACAGGTCATAATTAAGAAAGAATAAACGTTGAAAGATTGAATTATTTGCAGCTTTTATCTGGTTTGCACTAATTTCCTTGTTGTTGGTAAGTTCATGGAAAAGTTAACTTTAATTTATGGTAACAGCAAAAATTACGACTGCAATAATTCATCTGTTTGGATTAGTTTATGCTTTACGCTTTAAGTATATTTGCAAATCAGTTTTAACATGTAGAAAAATACGCATAACTGTAACTTTCCTGGGAAAAAAGCTGTTTTTTCAACAAAATATTTAAAAACTGATCAGTTACAAAATAAAATAGATAAATAAAGTCATTAAGAAAAAATAAACGTTGAAAGATTGAATTATTTGCAGCTTTTATCTGGTTTGCACTCATTTCCTTGTTGTTGGTAAGTTCATGGAAAAGTTAACTTTAATTTATGGTAACAGCAAAATGCAATAATTCATCCGTTTGGATTAGTTTATGCTTTAAGTAGATTTGCAAATCAGTTTAATCATGTAGAAAAATACGCATAACTGTAACTTTCCTGGGAAAAAAGCTGTTTTTTCAACAAAATATTTAAAAACTGATCAGTTACAAAAAAAAAATAGATAAATAAAGTCATAATTAAGAAAAAATAAAGTTGAAAGATTGAATTATTTGCAGCTTTTATCTGGTTTGCACTCATTTCCTTGTTGTTGTTGCTAAGTTCATGGAGAAGTTCTGGCATTTCCTCTTATTTTGGTGTCAGTTTTACATGGATTACGTCTCCATCGGTTCTTATTTTTCATTGCAACAAGGTCAACATTCTCCAAAGATGTGAAAACCAGGCAGGGAGCATCATTGATCAAGAACCTCTCAGTCCGGCTGACTAATTTGGGATATTTGTGCCCCTTTGATCATTTCCACGCGATTTGACTCTGATTTTTCAGTCCAGCCACTCGCTCAGTTTGCTGTAAGCTCTGATTTTCTTTACTTTTACATATAGAGAGAAGTTTCTTCTTCACATTCTGTTGGAGTTTAGATTTGTAAAGACTTTTTCAAATTGAATAATTCTTCTTGAATCTGAGGAAAGTTCTCTCCCAACTCAGAGAATCACTGCATCTCGTTTCCATCTGGCTGAAGTTTTCAAAAGCATCTTGAACTTTCCTCAGGAGTCCAACGCTGCTCTTATTCACCAGCTCAGAAGCTTCAGGATGCAAATTCTCCAGCAGCATCAGTCGGACCGTCAGTGGAATGATATTTTCTCCATTTTCGCTCAATAGCTTCGGCAATTCTACACAAGTCACTGCATCTTCAGACGTTGAAGGATTGTTTCAAGAATGAAGTCTCAGTGGAATGAATGTCTTTGTTCTCTTCAGTCAGATGGAGGTTAACTTCTGCCTCAACATCTAATAGAGAGATTTCCTCATGCCCTGGATGTCCTGAATGCTGTTTGCATCCAACTTCTCAGTGTGGTGGAACAAATGGTCAAAGATCGAAGGATTCAATTAGAAAATCAATCATTTTTCTGCAACCTAAGGTGTCCTGGTCAGAAAGACAGGAGTTCCCAGGCAGCGCACCTGTCAGAACTCCCCCCAGAGACTCCAGGAAGGCCAGGAAGCAGTTGGAGTAAGGGTTTCCTGTGTTAAAAAGTAAGTGAACCCCTGATGCAGCAGCTTCAGCAGCAGCTTCAGCAGCAGTGAGTGTAAAACTAAGTGAACCCCTGATCCAGCAGCTTCAGCAGCAGTGAGTGAGAAACTAAGTGAACCCCTGATCCAGCAGCTTCAGCAGCAGTGAGCTGCAGTGATGGTTTCCTGTGTTAAAAACTAAGTGAACCCCTGATCCAGCAGCTTCAGCAGCAGTGAGTAAAACTAAGTGAACCCCTGATCCAGCAGCTTCAGCAGCAGTGAGCTGCAGTGATGGTTTCCTGTGTTAAAAACTAAGTGAACCCCTGATCCAGCAGCTTCAGCAGCAGTGAGTAAAACTAAGTGAACCCCTGATCCAGCAGCTTCAGCAGCAGTGAGTAAAACTAAGTGAACCCCTGATCCAGCAGCTTCAGCAGCAGTGAGTGATAAACTAAGTGAACCCCTGATCCAGCAGCTTCAGCAGCAGTGAGTATAAAACTAAGTGAACCCCTGATCCAGCAGCTTCAGCAGCAGTGAGCTGCAGTGATGGTTTCCTGTGGGACGTTCTCAGTCTCTCTCCTGGTTCTGGAGGAATCTCGGCCCTCTTCTCTCCAGCGCTGCTTCAGCTCATTGAGGTTTGCAGCATTGGTTTCTGCACAGCTCTCTTAAGGTCCCACCACAGCATTTCAGTCAGGCTGAGGTCTGGACTCTGACTGGACCATTGCAACACCTTGATTCTTTTCTTTTTCCCACATTCTGCTGTAGATCTGCTGCTGTGTTTGGGATCTTTGTCCTGTTGATGAGCCAGTTTCAGCCCAGCTTTAGCTGTGGGACAGATGGCCTCACATCTGACTCTAGAATACTTTGGTATCCAGAGGAGTTCATGGTGGACTCAATGACTGCAAGGTGCCCAGGTCCTGTGGCTGCAGAACCAACCCAGATCATCAGCCCTCCACCACCGTGCTTGACAGCTGGTATGAGGTGTTTGTGCTGATATGCTGTGTTTGGTTTCCTCCAAACGTGCTGCTGTGCATTAGGACCAAACATCTCCACTTTGCTCTGGTCTGTCCAAAGGACATTGTTCCAGAAGTCTTGAGCTTTGTTCAGATGCAGCTTTGCAAACCTAAGCTGTGCTGCCATGTTCTTTTTAGAGAGAAGAGGCTTTCTCCTGCAGCCCTTCCAAACAAGCCATCCTTGTTCAGTCTTTTTCTAACTCTGCTGCCATGACCTTTGACCTTTAACATGCTAACTGAGGCCTGTAGAGTCTGAGATGTAGCTCTGGGCTTTTTCACCTTGGGGTGACCTTTGACCTTTAACATGCTAACTGAGGCCTGTAGAGTCTGAGATGTAGCTCTGGGCTTCTTCACCTTGGGGTGACCTTTGACCTTTAACATGCTAACTGAGGCCTGTAGAGTCTGAGATGTATGACCTTTAACCTTTAACATGCTAACTGAGGCCTGTAGAGTCTGAGATGTAGCTCTGGCCTTCTTCACCTTGGGGTGACCTTTAACCTTTAACATGCTAACTGAGGCCTGTAGAGTCTGAGATGTAGCTCTGGGCTTTTTCACCTTGGGGTGACCTTTAACCTTTAACATGCTAACTGAGGCCTGTAGAGTCTGAGATGTAGCTCTGGGCTTCTTCACCTTGGGGTGACCTTTGACCTTTAACATGCTAACTGAGGCCTGTAGAGTCTGAGATGTATGACCTTTAACCTTTAACATGCTAACTGAGGCCTGTAGAGTCTGAGATGTAGCTCTGGCCTTCTTCACCTTGGGGTGACCTTTAACCTTTAACATGCTAACTGAGGCCTGTAGAGTCTGAGATGTAGCTCTGGGCTTTTTCACCTTGGGGTGACCTTTAACCTTTAACATGCTAACTGAGGCCTGTAGAGTCTGAGATGTAGCTCTGGGCTTTTTCACCTTGGGGTGACCTTTAACCTTTAACATGCTAACTGAGGCCTGTAGAGTCTGAGATGTAGCTCTGGGCTTTTTCACCTTGGGGTGACCTTTAACCTTTAGCATGCTAACTGAGGCCTGGAGAGTCTGAGATGTAGCTCTGGGCTTTTTCACCTTGGGGTGACCTTTAACCTTTAACATGCTAACTGAGGCCTGTAGAGTCTGAGATGTAGCTCTGGGCTTTTTCACCTTGGGGTGACCTTTAACCTTTAACATGCTAACTGAGGCCTGTAGAGTCTGAGATGTAGCTCTGGGCTTTTTCACCTTGGGGTGACCTTTAACCTTTAACATGCTAACTGAGGCCTGTAGAGTCTGAGATGTAGCTCTGGGCTTCTTCACCTTGGGGTGAACTTGCTGGGACGTCCACTCCTGGGAAGATTGACAGCTGTCCTGAATGTTTTCCACTTGTGAATAATCTTTTTCTCTGTAGAATGATGGACTCCAGATAGTCTGGAAATGGCCTTATAACCCTTCCCAGACTGATGGGCAGCAGCAGCTGCTTCTCTGAGATCATTGCTGATGTCTTTCCTCCTTGGTATCGTGTTAAACTGACAGAACTCACACTGACTGAGGATCAGTTAATCAGAGCATTGATCAGCAGTTTGCTTTGATGGAGGAAAGTTCTTCATGCTCTCCTGTATAGGAGGATACCCAGTTGAACAGGGTATTGGACGCCATCTAACAGTGTCTTGAATGTTGAATTTAAACATGAATGTTTAGGAAAGGAAAGAGACAGCTGCCCTCTGATATCACAGCATGAGTGTTGCTGCTCAAAAAGTGTTTCTTTTAGATTTACTGAACGCATGCATCATTAAACAAGTGTAAAAAGGAAAAATGTCCACAGTTACAAGTAACTTTTGACACGATGCACCCCATTAACTTACATTAAGGAGGCTGAGGTGTTGCACGGGGCTCCTCTGCATTGCAGAGGTGTACCACAGGTACCTCAGGTTCGGAGAGTTGGTTGGATAACTCAAGTCTGGGGAATGTTTCATTAGGAGCGCCACATAAACATGGAAAGCACTCATTTAATGAATTTTTTATGAGAACACGAATGTAGAAGTTAATCTGATGATGCAGAATGTAGAATTCATAGCGAGAGTCGTCTCACAGCCACAGGAGACTTTTCTCTGCATCGATTACCTTCTCCATAGATACATTTTTCTGATAACACTTAAGCTTTATTATTAATGGAAGAGCTTTGCTTGTATCTGGCAGTTTTTTCTGTCCTGTCAGATATACACTCAAAAGATTTGATAAAAAACAGTGAAGGAGCAGTGAAAAATCTTCTTTCGGTGAACATAAAACCGGTCTCATCCCCCACAGAGCCTGACCCCACATCTGATGCTTCCACACTGCTAGCGTAGCGAGCCTCAGAGGCAGGGAGGGCATCTCACAGGCCTCAGCAACCCGTAACAGCAGCCACAAATACAAACATGTCACACAACGAAAGCAGTCAGAGAAAATGACTGAGAAAGCTCTCAATCTCTGTCAGACTCACCACATGCTCCTCAGCCAACCTCCCAGCATGCCAGAGAAGAAGCGAGCAAGAAAGAAATCATTCCTTCAACTCTCAGAAATAACAGATTTAGTGTTTTGGAGCCTCTGGTTTCCCAACAGTGTGAATCAGTGAAGAAGAGCATTTAATTAGCTTATTTAGGTCATTTCTGTGGACACTCGGCTACTCTCCTCATCCATCTGTGTGAAACAGAGACAGAAACTGTTAAAACCTCCCAAAAAAAGGCAATAAACAATAAAAAATCAAAGTCAGACCAAACAAGTAGAGTCTGGCAACAATGGAGACACAGTGCAGCTGAACTCCAAACATTAAAAAAGGCATGTGGGCAGTAAAATAGGTGGGAAAAGGTGTGCTGAAGCAGAGAAACACCTAAAACCTGCAGGACAGCGGCCCTCAAGGACCAGACGTGGGAATCTGTGGTCCACAGCACGGAAAACAGCAGCAGCAGTAATGAATAAGAGATTATATAAACAGGTTGTTCATAAACCAAACTGTAAAAAAAGCCAAAGGTGTCACGGTTTATTTTCCGCTCCATGTCTCGTCATTTCCTGTTTTATTTTGAAAAATCACTGACCTTCTCCTCTCGGTTCAGATATCTTTTCCTTCCTCCCGTGTAAAGCGTCTGATTCTCTTCCCTGATTCCCAAAGTGTTTCCACCTGTTCTTGGTCCCTCATGTTTAAATAGTCAGTTTCCCTTGTCTTGTGCCAGTTTGTGTCTCACTTTGAGCTTCATTACCAGCCACTTGCCTTGTCTTGAACCCACAGATTCCTCGAGCCTGCAGCGAGCGACTCTCCTGCAGTGCATCTTGCTTTGTAATTTATTCTTGTTTATGTTTCTGCATTTAGCAGACGCTTTTATCCACAGCGACTTACAGGTAGGCAGGTAGGGTAAGGGGGTCTTGCCTATGGACCCCTACTGGAGGTAATACCTTTCATGCAGGAGATTTGAACCCAGGTCACCCACATGGAAGGTGACAATCATACCACTACACTATCCACTATCTTGTTCCATAGTCTTAGTTTATTTATTGAACTGTAAGTTTTCATAGCTTTGTTTTTCTTCCGTTTTCAGGAGCGATTTCTGTTGTAACCATTCCTAGTCGCCTCCGTTAAAAGGAGAGCTTTTAGTTCAAGTTAAAGTTTCTTAGAGCCTCTGTTTTATTAAGAGTGCACCTTTGATTTATTCCGCTTCATTTCGAGAGCGAGTCTTTGCTTTGTTTAGTTTTCATAGCTTTTCTGTTTTCCTCCCAGTTCGGAGAGATTTTATTAACCTTCATAGCCGCGCTCCTTCTCCACCTTAGTTACGGAGGAGAGCGTTTAGGAGTTTTAGCCAGTTTCTTTTGCGCTGGCGGGAGATTGCCCTGCAGTGCCGTGTTCTGTCTTGTGTTTTATTTAAATAAAAACCCTCTTGAAACCACACGACCCTGCATCTGCGTCCTGGATCCTCTGGTAACTGACAAAAGGGGTGAATGTGCTCAAAAGGAACTGGTCCAGGGTAACAGACACGGATGCTTTGCTCCGTTTGCTGCATGGAAACGAGTCCAAAAAGTCACATCTGGGCACTCCTGGTTCAGCTTTTTACAAAATGAGACTGACGTGCACTTTTTGTTTAAATGACAGGCGATTTTCCTGTCAAATCAGCCTCATCTTTGGGAGCTGGATGCCAGCAGCATGCCAAAAACCGTCTGTGACATATTATTCAGAAGCAACTAAAGAGGCAGAGCATCTGCATCCCCGACACAAACAGGGTCTCCTTCTTCTGAGCAACACTTTGTTTTTGTTCTGACAAAATCTCTGGAAGTGTTGCCCTCCTCCTCAATGGCAAATGAGTTGCTGGAAAGACTTTCTTTTAAAGTTCAGTGAATCTCAAAGCCTCAGGTGAGACTTGGTTCCGAATCACCGGCTGGAGACTGCAGTCGATGAGGAGCAGACAGCAGCTCAATAGAATTCATTACCAAGTGTACTGAACCGAACATGTGCAACATGGGCAGAGAAGATCGCAGGCAGCACACTCGCCAGCTGCCAAGTTTTACATCATCTGTCTTTATTTCACCAATACTTTAAGAAGAATGAATGAATGAACGTGTGCTATAGCTCTGTTAGCTCATAGCTGCTGTTAGCTCATAGCTGCTGTTAGCTCATAGCTGCTGTTAGCTCATAGCTGCTGTTATGTGGCTACTTGCAGCTATAGGAGAGCTAACGGAGGGATTTCTACACAGGCACTCTACTGGGACCACTTCATCCACACGCCCCCCTGCAGCACAGTTTATTCACTCCGGTAAGAACGTCCATCTTACTCAAAGTCGTCGTTCACGTTGTCAAAATCTGATAAATATCCTGCCATGTTGCACAAAACTATCAGCAGCAAACTCTGTGTGAAGTTAGCCGACTGTCACAGAGCACGGAGTGAATAAACTGTGCTGCAGGGGGGCGTGTGGATGAAGTGGTCCCAGTAGAGTGCCTGTGTAGAAATCCCTCCGTTAGCTCTCCTATAGCTGCAAGTAGCCACATAACAGCAGCTATGAGCTAACAGCAGCTATGAGCTAACAGCAGCTATGAGCTAACAGAGCTATGAGCTAACAGAGCTATGAGCTAACAGCAGCTATGAGCTAACAGCAGCTATGAGCTAACAGAGCTATAGCACACGGTCATTCATTCATTCTTCTTAAAGTATTGGTGAAATAAAGACAGATAATGCCTTATTTAGAGGCTGCATCCTCTAAGCCCCGTTCACTCCGTTATATGGATCTCCAGTTATCTAAATATCTTCTGAAGGACGCCGACTTTCACCAAACTGTTCTCAGTGAGTAGATGAACGTATTTCATGCCAGAAATAAGGTTAAAAATTACCGGAGCTTTAACCTCACACCTTCACAATGAAGTTACAAGTCAAAGTGCATCTGCCAGGCCCTGAAATAATGGTCAAAAACCTGTTCAAAGCCAACATTTTTCCACGTGTAGAGCAGATAACTCACAGACTGACGACATGCAGCCTGACCATGTAGAAGCTTTGTTCCACAGCCTGGCTGTCAGACATCTGGAAGTTTAAATCACCCCATAATCTCTGGCTGGAAGGGTGCTAACCTGTGACCTTTCAGGCTACCTGGTGCCTTCTACACCTGGCACAAACCCTCATCTCCAGCTTTTATTATCAGCCTGACATTTCAGGCAAAGGTGGAACAAACTTTCACCAAACTGTTCTCGGTGAGTAGATGAACGTATTTCATGCCAGAAATAAGGTTTAAAAACACCGGAGTTCACCATTAATAACAAGCTGCTGCCTGCAGATCGGGGGAAAGGCTTACAGCTGAAAAGAATCCAAGCAGAGACTCCAGCAGCACATCAAGGGACACTTGGAAAACAGCAGTTCTTTGAGCCAGTTGTTTGCACGCTTTGATAATCAGCACAGAGGGCATCTGTGGCATCACCACCCAGGGAGGAGCCTGCACCCCACCAGGTGAGAACCCCCCCCCCCCGAGGGAAACTGATGCCTCCAAAGTCATGGGACCAGACAGGGTACCACTGAAGTCATGTACCGACACCTTCAAATCTGTCCCTACGAGCCTTAAAACCACCACTAGAAAGCGGTCAAATGCCTCCGTTTCGTTCGCTCAGTTGCCTGAACACCAGTTGCTTTGACAGCCTGTTCTCTCACACATCAAGGCCAGCATCCCCAGTGATTTGGACTCACCGTGGAAACAGAGCAACAGAGGATCGTGCTACCCTGTCCCATCTGGAGCCCCCCGGCACAAATGCCACCAATCGGTGACTAAGACTCTTCATTTGCTCTGATAAAGGTCAGCAGAAAACATTTCCACCAGTAGAAATGTTGAGAATAACCAAAATAACCTGCAACTCTGTCATATTTCCACTAACAAGAGAAAAAACATCTTTGAAAAATATGGATTCAGCTCACATGGTCACTTCTTTACATATAAACTGAACTATGACCCCGAGAATATCTCTTACATGTAAACAAACTTCTTTGGATTCATTCCACCTTAAAGTGCATTTAAATCCTTAATTATTCATCCAAGTATTTAACCTGAAGTTGTCCAGAAAGTAACACAGTGCAGCTCTGCAGGGCTTCAACAAAGAGGCTTATTGATCAGCAGAGCATTGATTGTTCACGCAGACAAACCGGCTGTGCTCATTAAAGCAGCCACAAACAGACGGCTGTCTCACCACAGAAGAAGAGTTTCTAATCAGTTTTAAGACAAAACAGTCATTAAAGTCCAAACAGAGACTTTGTTCTCCTCCTGAGGAAGTCTTCCTCGAATGTTTTAGCAATTAGAGAAGAAATCCCTTCTTAATTATGGTGATTATTTGTAAAAGTTGGTGATTTATGATCTTTTCCACACTGTAATAGAAAAGATTAAACCTAAATATATTTAGGATGTCATGAGGGAAAATAAGCTTCATGAAATAAGCTAATTCAAGGAAAATTTAAAGAGAAATAAGCTAATTAATAAAGTGAAAGAGGTTGAAGCTTAAATCTGGTTAACTCTGTCGTGGCTCAAGAGGAAGAGTTGGTGGTTCGATCTTCAGCTCTTCTGGACCACGTGTTGCAGTTTAAAGACATTAAACCCACTCCCATGTGGTTCCACCGAGTTTTAGAGATGTTAAAGTTTTTATTTACAGATGACCAGGATCCGAAGTTCAGAACCGAGTCCGACTCCAGCCGATGAACCGAGTCCGACTCCGGCTGTTGAAGACTCCAGCCGATGAACCGAGTAGGAATCCAGCCGACGAACTGAGTCCGACTCCAGCTGTTGAAGACTCCGGCCGATGAACCAAGTCGGAATCATGCCGATGAACCGAGTCCGACTCCGGCCGATGAACCGAGTCCGACTCCGGCCGATGAACCGAGTCCGACTCCGGCCGATGAACCGAGTCCGACTCCGGCCGATGAACCGAGTCCGGAATCATGCCGATGAACCGAGTCGGAATCCGGCCGATGAACCGAGTCCGACTCCGGCCGATGAACCGAGTCCGGAATCATGCCGATGAACCGAGTCGGAATCCGGCCGATGAACCGAGTCGGAATCCGGCCGATGAACCGAGTCCGACTCCGGCCGATGAACCGAGTCCAGAATCATGCCGATGAACCGAGTCGGAATCATGCCGATGAACCGAGTCGGAATCCAGCCGACGAACCGAGTAGGAATCCAGCCGACGAACTGAGTCCGGAATCATGCCGATGAACCGAGTCCGGAATCATGCCGATGAACCGAGTCCGACTCCGG
Organism: Leuresthes tenuis; assembly: GCF_036924035.1. Lineage (NCBI taxonomy): Eukaryota > Metazoa > Chordata > Actinopteri > Atheriniformes > Atherinopsidae > Leuresthes > Leuresthes tenuis. The sequence goes on from NW_027325374.1 coordinate 2,119,813, forward strand.
CCGATGAACCGAGTCCGACTCCGGCCGATGAACCGAGTCCGACTCCGGCCGATGAACCGAGTCCGACTCCGGCCGATGAACCGAGTCCGACTCCGGCCGTTGAACCGAGTCCGACTCCGGCCGTTGAACCGAGTCCGACTCCGGCCGATGAACCGAGTCCGACTCCGGCCGATGAACCGAGTCCGACTCCGGCCGTTGAACCGAGTCCGACTCCGGCCGATGAACCGAGTCCGACTCCGGCCGATGAACCGAGTCCGACTCCGGCCGATGAACCGAGTCCGACTCCGGCCGTTGAACCGAGTCCGACTCCGGCCGTTGAACCGAGTCCGACTCCGGCCGTTGAACCGAGTCGGAATCCGGCCGATGAACCGAGTCCGGAATCATGCCGATGAACCGAGTCGGAATCATGCCGATGAACCGAGTCGAAATCATGCCGATGAACCGAGTCCGACTCCGGCCGTTGAACCGAGTCGGACTCCGGCCGATGAACCGAGTCCGACTCCGGCTGTTGAACCGAGTCCGACTCCGGCCGATGAACCGAGTCCGACTCCGGCTGTTGAACCGAGTCCGACTCCGGCTGTTGAACCGAGTCCGACTCCGGCCGATGAACCGAGTCCGACTCCGGCTGTTGAACCGAGTCCGACTCCGGCCGATGAACCGAGTCCGACTCCGGCCGTTGAACCGAGTCGGACTCCGGCCGATGAACCGATTCGGACTCCGGCCGATGAACCGAGTCCGACTCCGGCTCCAGCTACTAAACAGGTTTAATTCACTGGGAGTTCCCTACGACTTTGACTGTTGACCTGATTTAGTGTCAGAAGTGAATCGATAAGAACTACTTTTATCTATCCTGACCATCTGATCCAAACCCTCACTTCCCTCCAACTCCTCTCCCTGCTGCTCCAACTGATCGAGCCTGACAACAGCATTCACTTTTTATTAGAAGTTAGCAGGGAACCGGCCGGTTATCCAGGAGCCACAAACACAAAATGGAGTCTTCAGAAGTGCAGGCGAGGGGAAAAAAAGATGAAAACTTATTTTATCACAAAGGAACAATAATAAAGTTATCTTGCCGGTGAATTTGACGGCAGTGGTTGCAACCTCCAGTTAAACAGGAACTCAGGACTATTTATTCTCACATTCTCACTGTAATTATAGAAATATCATCCACTCTTCTGTTATAAAACCACATAAAACGTCTCATTAACCACATTTATTATTCATCATGTCAACATATCATTATCTGTACATTTCAGCACTTCATTCTTGGTCAGGTCTAAAGTTTAGAAACATTTCCCATACATTTTGAATGCGAACTGGAGTCAGATTCCTTTTTCTGTGCACACATGTGGTCCGTAGAGCCAATTCGGATTGTGAAAAACAGCGAAATGCTTTTACTTTGCAGGTTAAAAATGTAATTCTGCGTCAGGTGGTGAAAGAATACACAGAACTCCGCGGCTGGTGTTGAATCCCCTGCAGGTCGATGTGTTTGCGCATCGGGGGAGTTTCAGCATCTCCGGAGAAGCAGCGCTGAGAGGTCACAGTAACACGAGTTTAAAGAGAATATCGCAACTGAGAGAATCCATGAAGGATTCTTTTCTTAATAAATTATTTCACAACATGCTGCTGCATGTTGATTGAACGTCTTCAGCAGCGCAGACATCATTTATTTACTCTCTAAGGCGAAGTTAAACCGCCGAACCCTCTCCCTTTTGGACCACCCTGCAGATATGCTGCTAAATCATCGTGAGATTGAGCTCTCGTGTGGAGTTTTTTTATTGCTGCAGGACCCCAGAGAGAATATAAGACAGTTCAGGGTTGTTTTCTGCTGGAACACTGCATGAAGCCTTTATCAAACCCTCAGTCGGGAATCAGGAGCACATTTGGATGCAGGTCTCGAACTTGTGATCAAGTATCTGAATGTTTCATCACTGCTTATTTGATTTTCTTACCTCTCGCTTGCCGTTAATGATGAACCTGTCTTCAGACTTCGAGCAGCAGAATCTCAGCCTGTAAAGCAGCACAGATTCCGGTTAAACCTCGGGTTTTCTGCATTAATCGATGGCTTGTTTGTTCTTTGCATGATCCGTCTTCAGAACCCGACGTTACAAACGCATAAACAAAAGAGACAAATCCTCACAGTCAATTATTGATCGGAAGACACGTGCAGCCTCGGCTCTCTCTGGCTCTCTAATCCTCCACAACACACAAGTTGCTTGTTAGTCTTCATCTTAAATTTGACGGGATTTGTAGGTCAGATTTCCCAGCGGCCTGTCAGCAACAGTTTTATTCACATGTTGCACGTGTCAGTCTCTTTTTACAGAAGCATTCAGCGCATCGCAGCCTTGATCCATCCCTCAGTTATTTAGATGTTTGCACAAGCCTCAAAAGTCAATATTATCTGAGAAATATGTAAAGAAATGATGAGTGAACGCTTTTGCACAGAACTGCAGATATAAACATAGTTAGTGGGGATAAAACCATGTTACAGTGTCTGCTTTGTAAAGATTTGATCAACTGAAACTCACTGGGATTGTTTCATGCTGTCAGATCTTTACAAGCGACTTACTTTCTGCTCGACTTTGTGGTGATTCTCAGTCGAAACTAAGCATCTTTGCGGAATCCCAGCACCGTGGAGGTCGATTAGCGGGACTCACGTCGGGCTTCAAGCACCTGCACAACACGAGGAGGAATATTTTAACGGGAATAATCAGCATTCAGGCTGCAGTCAGATGGTTTGTAATCGTGAAAATTAAACTACCGACACTGATGTTCTTGTTTTATTTTGCCTTTTCTAATATTTCTGTTTTAGGTTTGCGTAAATCATGTTCATACCTCGCCTCAGTGCAGCAGTCCTCATGGGAAGGGTTATGGATTGGTGGAAAGTAGAAGCTGGAGACTTTATTTAAACCAATAAAAGGCTGGAAAAACCATGAAAGACCAAACTGACCAGAAGAAAACAGACAACAAACTGGACCAAACAGAAAAGCAAAGGTGAGAAAGACACGAGCTGAGGCCAGTTAACTGGAGACAGGTGTGTGGAAAAGCGCTCCAAGGGAACTGGGGACAACTACTGGTGAGGATGGGAAACTAAGGCAGAGTAACTGGAACCTGACCTGAGAGCAGGACCACATCAGATGAATGTAAAACAAAAGAACCGAGAACAGACTAATACAAACAGAATAAATCCTGATTCAAACCGAGGAAAAACTGAGAGAAAAAACACAAACCCGAGCTGCGAAACTCGCTCAGCTGAGAGGGTTTTTTAGCCCGGAAGAGTCGGTTCTGAGCGGGCAGGTTTCCGCCATCTGCTGAAGAAGGCTGTACCGGAAACTGTGGAAACTGAGGTTTATGTTGGGATCAGATAATCGAGTCTCTGCATGAACATCAAACTGCATTTAGTTTAATTCAGACTCAACGTTGAAATCTCCCATCGGCTCATTGGACCGTCGTGCGGGGGCTGGTGTGGTTTTTATTTATTTATTTCTCTGTCAGGAAAAGTTTGAGAAGGTAATATTTCAGAAGGTGAAGTCAGACATGAGCCAGAGGAAGATGTTCCGCCCGCAGCAGCTCGTGTTGTTCAGCAGTCAGTGAGCGTCTCCGACTGTCTGGCTGAGCAGAACACCGCTGCCTCATCAATAGTAGAGAATGGACGAGACAGATCCAGAATACCAAGCACACCCCCGCACTTGTTTGCCCTTTTCTTCTCCATTAAACAGCAAACACACATATTTCTACACTTGTGGGAACTCTTACTGTTGAAATGCTCACCCTGCACCCACCTGCTGCACCCGCAGGTGTCGGGTGGTGTCCGGTGGTGCCAAACCGGCGCTCTCATCTGTTCGATTCGCCCAACCTGCACCAGTTTCACATCATATCAGCAGCAGATGAGGCTGAGAGCGTGTTTGTGCGCGCTGCGAAGCAGGGGAGCTAAAGAATAAATGTATTTATCGAGGTGCTGTGGCAGCCCGAGCAGCAAAGATGAAGACAGAGATGCTTGTAAAAAATTCATTTCAAGGCAGCAGGGCATGCCTAAAGCAAATTTGCCTTTCAATGATTAATTTATCTGTACACCAGTCCCACAGGAGGACTGTGCGTGTGTGTGTTTGCGTGTGCGTGTGGTGTTCTTGCCTCCGTATCGTCTTCGGGATCATTATAGCCAGTGGCGTGCGTGTGAAACAGAAAAAGTGCTTCTGGGTACGACCATGTGGCTCCATGTGTGGGTCAGAAAATAACAGAATATTCTCTTGAGTGCGTGATGGACTCGTGCTGAAAGACTGGAAACACTCTTTATCTTATTTTACCAACTTCTTTTTCCGTCTGTGACTCAACAACAGCGTCAGTTTCTGCTGTAAAACAGCTGCAGAAAGCCGTAAATTAAGGAAAACTCAATACTGACACCTCCTGCTCAGTAGTTTAACGGATAATCCAACTGCCACGCTGATAATAATCAAAAGAATAAGGAAATATTAACATAAAACTGTACTTTAAAGTGTTTTTATTCAGATTGTTTCATCTGATTATTCAAGCTTTTAAGTCTCTTATTAAATCTGGTTTTTATTCTGTGCAGGAGCCAATCCACTCAGTGTTATCTTATCAAAGCATTCTTATCATTAATTAAACTAATTTAGACTGAAAGGTGTCTTTTTTTTAATCCCAGGGGGTGGAGTAAGTGGGTGGAGGTAAAAAAGCTGTTCAAATGTGCTCAAAGAGCATTTAAAATGTCGTACTTTTGATTTGTAATCCACTGAAACGGTTTTAATAAAGTCTGAGAGTGAACTTCGTGCAGAAGTGAAAGACCAGCCGTCGTATTCTGGCGTAAAGCTCAGATCTCGTGGTTAAAAGCTGTGGATATTTACACGATCCACCACCCCACAGTAAACCGAATCCAGGCGTAGAAGCGGAAGATGAAGCGAAACTCAACAGAAAACACACATTAACTACAGGAAATTAAACTGAACTAAAGCCTGAGTCTGGTTTTTATGTCCTGTTGATTTGTTGAACACAGCAGTCCTGTTGAACAGGACAGGATATTTCAAAGAAAGAGCTGTTTTATACCTTATTTATTCCTTTATTCTGCAGCTCTCACCCTCAAAGAAGAAGCAATGATGCCAGGCGTTGATCGAATACTGATTGGTTGAACCTCCAGCTGATCCAAAACGCTGCAGCCAGAGTTCTGATGAGATCTAACAGCAGAGATCATGTTTCTCCAGTTTTAGCTTCTCCTCATTGGCTCCCTGTTAGATTCAGAATATAATCTAAGCTTCTTCTCCTCACATATAAAGCTCTTAATGACCGAGCTCCATCACATCTTAAAGATCTCACAGTTGGATATTTCCCCAACAGAGCACTTTGCTCTCAGGCTGCAGGTTTCCTTGTGGTTCCCAGAGTTTCTAAAAGCAGAATGGGAGGCAGAGCCTTCAGTTATCAGGCCCCTAAAAGCAGAATGGGAGGCAGAGCCTTCAGTTATCAGGCCCCTAAAAGCAGAATGGGAGGCAGAGCCTTCAGTTATCAGGCCCCTAAAAGCAGAATGGGAGGCAGAGCCTTCAGTTATCAGGCCCCTAAAAGCAGAATGGGAGGCAGAGCCTTCAGTTATCAGGCCCCTTAAAGCAGAATGGGAGGCAGAGCCTTCAGTTATCAGGTCCCTAAAAGCAGAATGGGAGGCAGAGCCTTCAGTTATCAGGCCCCTAAAAGCAGAATGGGAGGCAGAGCCTTCAGTTATCAGGCCCCTAAAAGCAGAATGGGAGGCAGAGCCTTCAGTTATCAGGCCCCTAAAAGGAGAATGGGAGGCAGAGCCTTCAGTTATCAGGCCCCTAAAAGCAGAATGGGAGGCAGAGCCTTCAGTTATCAGGCCCCTAAAAGCAGAATGGGAGGCAGAGCCTTCAGTTATCAGGCCCCTAAAAGCAGAATGGGAGGCAGAGCCTTCAGTTATCAGGCCTTTAAAAGCAGAATGGGAGGCAGAGCCTTCAGTTATCAGGCCCCTAAAAGCAGAATGGGAGGCAGAGCCTTCAGTTATCAGGCCCCTAAAAGCAGAATGGGAGGCAGAGCCTTCAGTTATCAGGCCCCTAAAAGCAGAATGGGAGGCAGAGCCTTCAGTTATCAGGCCCCTAAAAGCAGATTGGGAGGCAGAGCCTTCAGTTATCAGGCCCCTAAAAGCAGAATGGGAGGCAGAGCTGGCTGCTTTCTGGCTGCTTTTCGGCTGCTTTCTGGCTGCTTTCTGGCTGCTTTCTGGCTGCTTTTCGGCTGCTTTCTGGCTGCTGAAGCTCTTTCCCAAAAATACCGCAGCGCAGGGAGCTTATCTGGCTGCTGGTGTCTCATTCTTCAACTCTGAGGGGGAGGGATGACTGACAGATTCAGAGCTGTCTTTGTGTTGATATCTTTAACAGGATGGTTTTGTACGATGGACACATCGGGGGAGTCGCTGCACTGCTCCGGTTCCGTTCATCTTCTCCGACAAAACTCGGCTGACTGAGGATCCAGAGAGGTTTATCGAACACACACATGCATGATTTACAGTGAAAAAAAACAAATATGATGTGAAATAATAACCTCCATGTGAGCAAAAAGGGTAACAGGATACATGTATGAAATATTATCTACTGTTCGAGCAGCTGGGAGTCATTATGAATGAAGCACCGACTGTCAGGCATGTTCCTCAGTAACTGTCAGAGGAGCCGAGGCCTGTGTGGGAGGTTGACCACGAACACAAAGATGAGCAACACTGAACCCAAACTCAGAGCCGAGAAAACCTCAAATAATGTCAGTGATGAGGCAAAGAACAAAGGAAACCTGGAACTATACGTACTGAGCAGGATAATGACAGCAGTCCTTTAAGGATGCAAGTTTTCTTTTGTTTGTGAACCTTCGGCTCATGTTTGAATTTTTCTATTATTCCAGCATATTGGTGGAATATCATATAGGTTTCTTCCTGTTTTGGTTCTGCCAGAGGTTTCTTCCTGAGTCTGGTTCTGCCAGAGGTTTCTTCCTGGTTCTGGTTCTGCCAGAGGTTTCTTCCTGGTTCTGGTTCTGCCAGAGGTTTCTTCCTGGTTCTGCCAGAGGTTTCTTCCTGGTTCTGCCAGAGGTTTCTTCCTGTTTTGGTTCTGCCAGAGGTTTCTTCCTGTTTTGGTTCTGCCAGAGGTTTCTTCCTGAGTCTGGTTCTGCCAGAGGTTTCTTCCTGTTTTGGTTCTGCCAGAGGTTTCTTCCTGAGTCTGGTTCTGCCAGAGGTTTCTTCCTGGTTCTGGTTCTGCCAGAGGTTTCTTCCTGGTTCTGCCAGAGGTTTCTTCCTGGTTCTGCCAGAGGTTTCTTCCTGGTTCTGGTTCTGCCAGAGGTTTCTTCCTGGTTCTGCCAGAGGTTTCTTCCTGGTTCTGGTTCTGCCAGAGGTTTCTTCCTGGTTCTGCCAGAGGTTTCTTCCTGGTTCTGGTTCTGCCAGAGGTTTCTTCCTGGTTCTGCCAGAGGTTTCTTCCTGGTTCTGCCAGAGGTTTCTTCCTGGGTCTGGTTCTGCCAGAGGTTTCTTCCTGGGTGCGCGTTTTCTTTTGTTTGTGAACCTTCGGCTCATGTTTGAATTTTTCTATTATTCCAGCATATTGGTGCTGTGATCATAGAGTTTAGAATAACCTGAATGTATACGGTGTAGAATGGCTGCAGTGGGATGTTTTTCAGCCAGATCCAGCCTCACCCAGAGAGCATAATTCACTTTTTTCACTTTATTGAACTTCATCCACTCTCAAACTTTCTTCTATGTGGTGCTGAAACTGCTCAGGCTCATTCTCCTGTTATCGGTCCGTCGCTCTTGCTCCACTAAACCAAGCGCAGGCAGGAATCTTCTTCCCCCACCCACATGTAACAGATTTCAGCGATGCACTTTAAATTATTGATGAAGCCTCCTCTCATCTCCCTCCTGAGGCTTCATGCTGAGGGACACAGAGGAAAACTAAAACCTCCAAGGACTCCTTGCACATTTCAACACGCCTCAGAATGACAGCAGACGCAGACTGGGCTTTACGAGGCGACACACTCACATGAATACACACATTACAGCAGCTCTGAGCGTGCAGAAGGAAGGACTTTACGTGTCTGATGACCTTTGACCTTTCTGGAACTGCTGACACACAACAAGCAGTTGATCGCACCTCACAACACGTGCAGATGGGACGGAACAAAAGCTCTTTTTGAAGGTTTCAGACTTCGTCTGCAGACAGTTTGCACTCCTCAGAGGCAGTTTGACCAAACAATTCCTGCTTCTTTCACAATCTTATCCTGGAGCTTTAAACCAGGGGTCTCACAGGTAAAAGCATGAAGAGGCTGCAAGGAAATCGGTCACGATTGAGTACCTACAGAGAGTAAGGCGGGGAAGAACAAAGTCAGAGCCAGCCAACGACCTGCCAGTTCTAAGATAACCAGAGAGGGAGGCGGACGCCACTGATATCAGAGGCTGGGGGCAAGAGAGTGTCGCAGTCAATATCCAGGAAGAGACAACCAAGATAGAGGAATACATCAGGAAGATGGCCCCCAGTCAGGATCAACAGAATGAATGTCTCGCCAGCACAATCCCCCTTTGGCTGACCAAACAACAGAAGAAGAAGAAGCAGAGATAGATGTAGCGATCCCCACCGACAGCAACATCAAGAATAAGGAACATTAGAAGCTCAAATCATACCGAGGGCTGAAAGAGGAAGTAGAAGAGAAAGCTTGGGGCCATGACTCCAGACCTGGGAGAGTGGCTCCAACAGATCCCAGGAACAACATCAGAGCTCAGTCTATAGGAACCTCAGGCTCAAAGGCCTGGAGATCCAGGTGTCCTTTGTTCTTTGCCTCAGGAGCCGAGCTTGATTTTGAATCACCTTGTAGTTTGAAGCTCTGGAATAAATAATAAGTCTAAATAAGCAAATAAATCAGCAGTTAAAAGAGTTCTTGTTGAGTTTAAGGAGCTGTTGCAGCCGCTGACTGACAGGAAATATGAGGGAGAAACACCGAAAGAGAAGAAAAGCAGCTCAGAGTGGCTGAAGACCAGCAGCCATGGACTGTGGATGGAAGTGAGACTCAGAGAAGAATCACCAAGGAGACGATGCTGGAGCTTTAGTTTGGTCCAATGAAACAGAGAAAGATGAAACCAGCAGGTTTCCACCATCAGTGATGATATGGGCTGATGTAAAGGACCAGAGGAGATGGCAGCATCACCTCTGCAGGAGGTGTTCAGGTGGACTCTGTTCTCCTTCCATCTCTGATGATATGGGCTGACGTAAAGGACCAGAGGAGATGTTCAGGAGGACTCTGTTCTCCTTCCATCTCTGATGATATGGGCTGATGTAAAGGACCAGAGGAGGTGTTCAGGTGGACTCTGTTCTCCTTCCATCTCTGATGATATGGGCTGATGTAAAGGACCAGAGGAGGTGTTCAGGTGGACTCTGTTCTCCTTCCATCTCTGATGATATGGGCTGATGTAAAGGACCAGAGGAGGTGTTCAGGTGGACTCTGTTCTCCTTCCATCTCTGATGATATGGGCTGATGTAAAGGACCAGAGGAGGTGTTCAGGTGGACTCTGTTCTCCTTCCATCTCTGATGATATGGGCTGATGTAAAGGACCAGAGGAGGTGTTCAGGTGGACTCTGTTCTCCTTCCATCTCTGATGATATGGGCTGATGGAAAGGACCAGAGGAGGTGTTCAGGTGGACTCTGTTCTCCTTCCATCTCTGATGATATGGGCTGATGGAAAGGACAGGCTGAGCTAATTTTTCAGGAGTGTTCAAACTTTTCATCAGCTCAATGACACAGTCAGCAAAAAGTCCGGATGTCAAGAAACATGGATCCTGCAGAGCTTTCAAAATATGATGAAACAGCCTGAATTTAAGCATGTTTCAAACATAGATCTGTTGGTCAACTGAGGGTTTTGTGTCCTGTTTTTCAAGTCAAGTCAAATTTCATGTACAAAACCATTCAAAGTGCTTCACATGAAATAAAAGCATCGCAGCGGGGAGAGAAAGAAGCATTACAAATTCATTAAAGAATATAAAAAGAAAGAAATAAAATTATTAAAATTATTAAAAACAAGCAACAGTTTAGATAAAAGAAAAAGTTTTCTTTCAGCTGAACGAACCCAATATTTTTACCAGGGTAAAAGAAGACTTGGTGCCAGCAGCACACACTGTTCAGGGGTTAGTTAAATATCACGGTTTCATTTCAGGTGTGTTGGAAATCCTCACTGCACACCATGCTGAGATATGCCAAGTTTTCAGCTCATAGCTCTTTGGGAATCACCTTGTTGCTGCAGAAATCCTATTTTCTGTCTGTCAAACTGTGTTTTCTTTGCTGTTTTTCATAGATGCAGCTAAAGAAATGGGAACAAATGATGTGTCTTTGTAACAAAGTGCCTAAAGATCCAGTTTAAAATGGCTTCTTTGCTAAGTTGTCTGTTCTGTGTCGACACAACACTGGTTCATCCCTTGAGTTAGGAGCCTTTTTTCTGCCTGAATGCTTCATAGCTCAGAGTTAAGTGACTGAACAAAGAAAAAACACTGAAAATGCTCAGGAACAAGGACTGAAGATGAGTGAAAAAGCAGAAAATGTCCAAAGAAAAACTGTGAAAGAGCTTCAGAAAGCTGCAGAACTGTTGATCAGGACACTTTAAAGGTTTCAGAAAGCTGCAGAACTGTTGATCAGGACACTTTAAAGGTTTCAGAAAGCTGCAGAACTGTTGATCAGGACACTTTAAAGGTTTCAGAAAGCTGCAGAACTGTTGATCAGGACACTTTAAAGGTTTCAGAAAGCTGCAGAACTGTTGATCAGGACACTTTAAAGGTTTCAGAAAGCTGCAGAACTATTGATCAGGACACTTTAAAGGTTCCAGAAAGCTGCAGAACTGTTGATCAGGACACTTTAAAGGTTTCAGAAAGCTGCAGAACTGTTGATCAGGACACTTTAAAGGTTTCAGAAAGCTGCAGAACTATTGATCAGGACACTTTAAAGGTTTCAGAAAGCTGCAGAACTGTTGATCAGGACACTTTAAAGGTTTCAGAAAGCTGCAGAACTATTGATCAGGACACTTTAAAGGTTTCAGAAAGCTGCAGAACTGTTGATCAGGACACTTTAAAGGTTACAGAAAGCTGCAGAACTGTTGATCAGGACACTTTAAAGGTTTCAGAAAGCTGCAGAACTGTTGATCAGGACACTTTAAAGGTTACAGAAAGCTGCAGAACTGTTGATCAGGACACTTTAAAGGTTAAAGAAAGCTGCAGAACTGTTGATCAGGACACTTTAAAGGTTACAGAAAGCTGCAGAACTGTTGATCAGGACACTTTAAAGGTTTCAGAAAGCTGCAGAACTGTTGATCAGGACACTTTAAAGGTTAAAGAAAGCTGCAGAACTGTTGATCAGGACACTTTAAAGGTTACAGAAAGCTGCAGAACTGTTGATCAGGACACTTTAAAGGTTTCAGAAAGCTGCAGAACTGTTGATCAGGACACTTTAAAGGTTACAGAAAGCTGCAGAACTGTTGATCAGGACACTTTAAAGGTTACAGAAAGCTGCAGAACTGTTGATCAGGACACTTTAAAGGTTAAAGAAAGCTGCAGAACTGTTGATCAGGACACTTTAAAGATTTCAGAAAGCTGCAGAACTGTTGATCAGGACACTTTAAAGGTTAAAGAAAGCTGCAGAACTGCTGATCAGGACACTTTAAAGGTTACAGAAAGCTGCAGAACTGTTGATCAGGACACTTTAAAGGCTTCAGAAAGCTGCAGAACTGTTGATCAGGACACTTTAAAGGTTTCAGAAAGCTGCAGAACTATTGATCAGGACACTTTAAAGGTTTCAGAAAGCTGCAGAACTGTTGATCAGGACACTTTAAAGGTTTCAGAAAGCTGCAGAACTATTGATCAGGACACTTTAAAGGTTTCAGAAAGCTGCAGAACTGTTGATCAGGACACTTTAAAGGTTTCAGAAAGCTGCAGAACTGTTGATCAGGACACTTTAAAGGTTTCAGAAAACTGCAGAACTATTGATCAGGACACTTTAAAGGTTTCAGAAAGCTGCAGAACTGTTGATCAGGACACTTTAAAGGTTTCAGAAAGCTGCAGAACTGTTGATCAGGACACTTTAAAGGCTTCAGAAAGCTGCAGAACTGTTGATCAGGACACTTTAAAGGTTAAAGAAAGCTGCAGAACTGTTGATCAGGACACTTTAAAGGCTTCAGAAAGCTGCAGAACTGTTGATCAGGACACTTTAAAGGTTTCAGAAAGCTGCAGAACTGTTGATCAGGACACTTTAAAGGTTAAAGAAAGCTGCAGAACTATTGATCAGGACACTTTAAAGGTTTCAGAAAGCTGGAGAACTGTTGATCAGGACACTTTAAAGGTTTCAGAAAGCTGCAGAACTATTGATCAGGACACTTTAAAGGTTTCAGAAAGCTGCAGAACTGTTGATCAGGACACTTTAAAGGTTTCAGAAAGCTGCAGAACTGTTGATCAGGACACTTTAAAGGTTTCAGAAAGCTGCAGAACTGTTGATCAGGACACTTTAAAGGTTTCAGAAAGCTGCAGAACTATTGATCAGGACACTTTAAAGGTTCCAGAAAGCTGCAGAACTGTTGATCAGGACACTTTAAAGGTTTCAGAAAGCTGCAGAACTGTTGATCAGGACACTTTAAAGGTTTCAGAAAGCTGCAGAACTATTGATCAGGACACTTTAAAGGCTTCAGAAAGCTGCAGAACTGTTGATCAGGACACTTTAAAGGTTTCAGAAAGCTGCAGAACTATTGATCAGGACACTTTAAAGGTTCCAGAAAGCTGCAGAACTGTTGATCAGGACACTTTAAAGGTTTCAGAAAGCTGCAGAACTGTTGATCAGGACACTTTAAAGGTTTCAGAAAGCTGCAGAACTGTTGATCAGGACACTTTAAAGGCTTCAGAAAGCTGCAGAACTGTTGATCAGGACACTTTAAAGGTTTCAGAAAGCTGCAGAACTGTTGATCAGGACACTTTAAAGGTTTCAGAAAGCTGCAGAACTGTTGATCAGGACACTTTAAAGGTTTCAGAAAGCTGCAGAACTATTGATCAGGACACTTTAAAGGTTTCAGAAAGCTGCAGAACTGTTGATCAGGACACTTTAAAGGTTTCAGAAAGCTGCAGAACTATTGATCAGGACACTTTAAAGGTTTCAGAAAGCTGCAGAACTGTTGATCAGGACACTTTAAAGGTTTCAGAAAGCTGCAGAACTGTTGATCAGGACACTTTAAAGGTTTCAGAAAGCTGCAGAACTGTTGATCAGGACACTTTAAAGGTTTCAGAAAGCTGCAGAACTATTGATCAGGACACTTTAAAGGTTTCAGAAAGCTGCAGAACTATTGATCAGGACACTTTAAAGGTTTCAGAAAGCTGCAGAACTGTTGATCAGGACACTTTAAAGGTTTCAGAAAGCTGCAGAACTGCTGATCAGGACACTTTAAAGGTTTCAGAAAGCTGCAGAACTATTGATCAGGACACTTTAAAGGTTACAGAAAGCTGCAGAACTGTTGATCAGGACACTTTAAAGGTTTCAGAAAGCTGCAGAACTGTTGATCAGGACACTTTAAAGGTTAAAGAAAGCTGCAGAACTGTTGATCAGGACACTTTAAAGGTTACAGAAAGCTGCAGAACTGTTGATCAGGACACTTTAAAGGTTTCAGAAAGCTGCAGAACTATTGATCAGGACACTTTAAAGGTTTCAGAAAGCTGAAGAACTGTTGATCAGGACACTTTAAAGGTTTCAGAAAGCTGCAGAACTGTTGATCAGGACACTTTAAAGGTTTCAGAAAGCTGCAGAACTGTTGATCAGGACACTTTAAAGCTTCAGAAAGCTGCAGAACTATTGATCAGGACACTTTAAAGGTTTCAGAAAGCTGCAGAACTGTTGATCAGGACACTTTAAAGGTTTCAGAAAGCTGCAGAACTGTTGATCAGGACACTTTAAAGGTTTCAGAAAGCTGCAGAACTGTTGATCAGGACACTTTAAAGGTTTCAGAAAGCTGCACAACTGTTGATCAGGACACTTTAAAGGTTTTCACACATTCCTGTGAGAAAATTCTTTAATCGAACCTGAACTTCTTGTTCATACGGTACACATCTGCTGATTGTTCTGATCTGAATTCTTCCCTTGACCTCAGCACCATCTTTGCCGGTTCACCTGAGCTGGGAAACGTCTCATATGCAGAGGATACAGAGCGATGTGAGAGTCAGCTCCAACACGAACTGCTGTGAGAAGACCGTGAATTCACCTGAAGAGAGGAGAGTAAACTTCAACCTTGGAGTCTTCATTTGCTCATCCAATAATACTCAAACCTGCAGATACAGAATAAATGTGTCATCTCCAGGGTTCTTTTGCAGCTTTAATTTGTTCATTAAATTGGGTGAGAATGCATTTTTAGTCCTACCAAAGGGAAAGCAGAAGTCCAGAGTGCAGCTTTGCTTCTTTACTGAATTCCAGATGAACTTATAAATGAATTCATTTCAACTGCCAGGTTTATTGCACTTCAGTTCGACTGTGAGACACATGTCTGTGTATATAATTCAATTTGAGGAATCTGACATCCATCAGCAGCCCTTTTATCGTAAAGAGCTGAATCTTCAGAAATGAGAACAATCCCTGGGTTCTGCTGTGTTAGACTGAACCTCGTGGCTGCAGCCTCATTGTTTTGAATGACTTCACAGCGTGAAGGCGTCCTGATTGACAGCTGCTCCTCGGCCCTCGGCTGGCTGTGTGTCTGTCAGGGTGAAGATGAAGGAGGCAGAGCTGGTGTCTCCAACGCAGCTGAAGCCAAACTTTTGCAGAATTTAAAATGACATGTTTTGACATCTTGTCAAAGTGTTCTCCAAAGCCTCCATTATTCATAAACTAAAGAACCCCTGCAGTCTCTCCTGCTGCTCTACCTCCATCATTTACATCTTAGATGTTGAAAATTTAACCGAGTGTTACGGGGTGATGCAGCTGCCTATAAAGGTCCACTCTGGAATCAGATAATACGATATCCATCAGCTAAAAACTCTAAACTGAGAGGTCACCTCGAACCCGCAGCATCCAGGGAGGAAGTCATCCGTTTAGCTGGGATTCGTGGGTTCAAATGAGCTGAAAAGCGTAATCTTAAGTGAAAAAGTCACAGAAACGGCTTGTACTACAGTAATAATTATCAGTAATCTAATAGAATAAATCCATAGAACAGAAAATTGCAAAAAGTCACAGAAACTGCTTGTACTACAGTAATAATTATCAGTAATCTAATAGAATAAATCCATAGAACAGAAAATTGCAAAAAGTCACAGAAACTGCTTGTACTAAAGTAATAATTATCAGTAATCTAATAGAATAAATCCATAGAACAGAAAATTTTTTAAGCAAAAACTGCAAATTTTCTGCTTAAAGTTCAATCAAAAGTTGAGATTGTTGAGATTTAAGCAGATTATATGAACTGCAGAAGGTATAAATATGTCATCTCCAACTGTTGAGTGTCTGGGAAATCTCCCCTGAACACGACCCATGATGGCGCCCCGCAAAAGACGAGCAGCAGGAGTGAAATTCGACTGGAGCGCTCCCTCCGGGTCGGGGATGAGTCTCTGCCTGAGGTGCAGGAGTTTAAGCATCTCTGGGTCTAATTGAAGGTGAGTTGGAGAGGAGAAGACGATGGATGGAGCTGAGCTGGGCTTCTGGGAGGTGCTCTGCTGTTTTTTATGGTGGAAACACAGCAGTAAGGATGAGGTAAGCACCGATGCTGACGTTTTACTCTCCTGTGACAGTAGAGCCTCACCTGATTGATGGATTTTATGGAACATTTGATTTGGTGCAGTGGCCGGCTGAGTACTGTTTAACCCTTTAGTTACCAAACTAGTTCTCTGGATAAAAGTTAAAGGGGAACTCCGGCGTTTTTAAACCTTATTTCTGGCATGAAATACATTCATCTACTCACTGAGAACAGTTTGGTGAAAGTCGGCGTCCTTCAGAAGATATTTAGATAACTGGAGATCCATATAACGGAGTGAACGGGGCTTAGAGGATGCAGCCTCTAAATAAGGCATTATCTGTCTTTATTTCACCAATACTTTAAGAAGAATGAATGAATGAACGTGTGCTATAGCTCTGTTAGCTCATAGCTCTGTTAGCTCATAGCTCTGTTAGCTCATAGCTCTGTTATGTGGCTACTTGCAGCTATAGGAGAGCTAACGGAGGGATTTCTACACAGGCACTCTACTGGGACCACTTCATCCACACGCCCCCCTGCAGCTCAGTTTATTCACTCCGGTAAGAACGTCCATCTTACTCAAAATCTGATAAATATCCTGCCATGTTGCACAAAACTATCAGCAGCAAACTCTGTGTGAAGTTAGCCGACTGTCACAGAGCACGGAGTGAATAAACTGTGCTGCAGGGGGGCGTGTGGATGAAGTGGTCCCAGTAGAGTGCCTGTGTAGAAATCCCTCCGTTAGCTCTCCTATAGCTGCAAGTAGCCACATAACAGCAGCTATGAGCTAACAGAGCTATAGCACACGTTCATTCATTCATTCTTCTTAAAGTATTGGTGAAATAAAGACAGATAATGCCTTATTTAGAGGCTGCATCCTCTAAGCCCCGTTCTCTCCGTTATATGGATCTCCAGTTATCTAAATATCTTCTGAAGGACGCCGACTTTCACCAAACTGTTCTCAGTGAGCAGATGAACGTATTTCATGCCAGAAATAAGGTTTAAAAACACCGGAGTTCCCCTTTAAGGGGACAGCACTGGAAAAAAAATGGCTGCCCCAACTGTTTAAATGTGGGGAACAGGGACATCGTGCTGTGGGGCGTCTGAAGAGCTAAACGTTTTCTAACCGTGACCAAATAGTTCGATTTCTAATCCTAACCAAGTGCAGTTATTGGCTAAACCAAACCAGGGAGTGAGCAAAGTGTTCCAGTTCAGCGTTCAACTAAAAAAGCAATTCAATGGTAAATGGACTATATATTTTTTATATTTGACACTACAAGCCACATTCACACTCACACATCTCCTTATTTTATCCAGTATTACAGGTTACTCACATCTGGAAGAGCTGACCTTCATCCCGGCTGCTTCATACTGAAGGTCATGGCTGGAAGAAGCCAGCAGAACCACATCATCTGCAGAAAGCAGTCCAGAAAACAGTCCAACACGCACCCTAAAGCAGTCCAACTTTGCACCAAGAGCTCAGACGCAGCTCTTAGAACCACCCCCCCCACAATGTCCAGAGCTTTCAGCATCTTGGGGCAAATCTCCCTCAGATCTATCGGCTTCTTTTTCCAACCAAAACTCGTTTTCCGACCTCACAGTTTGGTTTAGACTCTGTACACAGGAGCTGTAATAAGAGATGTGACACATGTCAAAGAACACGACCTATCAGATGCATATCTGACATCTCCTGGTCCTTTATTAAAAACAGTTTAAAGCTCTATACTCCTACAAATACACTCCATTAACCGTAGAACAACACTGCTGCAGGCAGTGCAATGACAAGCTGTGGCATCTTCTTCCCTAAAGGGAAACTTTTCCTCCGATCAGTCACCTGTGCACGAGCAGTTGTCATGCAGTCGGCGTCTCACTCGCAGCTGGAGTCTGGCAGCAGGTGACGAATACAGACACAAAGCTGAAGAACCGTCAGATTCCTGCTGAGGAATCTGAGAGGTCTCACACACAAAGTGGACTGCTGTTGGTTGATAAACGGCTTTAATTCGCCCATTTAAAGGACTTTTTAAAGACAGAATACCTGCATGTGCACAGCAAGAAGCTCGGTCTGTTATAGGCAGACTGGGCGAGTCCAAATGTGAGTGTCAACTGAGCAAATGAGAGCGTTTAAAGCTGCTAAAAGAAGATTTGAGGCAAACTAATCCTGTGTAACAATCACTCAACTGAACTGTGAGACACTGTAAATCATTCAGACTCCGAACAGGACGACCAGCCCGACTCCTGACTACATTAAACCTCTTAAAGTCTGTACGTGAGCTGCCAGTTGGCTGCAGCATTGATTTTAAGATTTTAATCATTACTTTTAAAGTGCTGTCTGGCTTTGATGGAGTGACCTTCCAGAGAATCTCAGACTCGCGATGCCGATATCATCTTTAAAGTCTCCTCTGCCCACTCACTTTTATCATCGTGCTTTTTCCTTTATTATCCTGACCCATCTATCATGTTTGTGATGATTAAGCTGTGCGATATTACACCGTTTGATCTTTTTTTTAAGCAACAACAAGCTTGATTTTGATCCTCAGTTATAACTGCGACTTTATCTGTTGCCGTCACCCACTTTAAATGCTTTCCTACAAACCATCAGATGCAGCACAGCTCAGAACGTGTAGCAGGTGTATCATGTCAGTCACAGCACGAAATTTGGCAGATACCTGTGTCACTGATGTCCTCACAGAGGAAGAGGGAAACGCATCACCTGTGAGGAAACAGTGCCCTCTGTTGACCAGAAACGGATCTGCACCCAATCCACACCGGAGGCTGCTCTCTCTGTGTGTTTTATGTCCATAAAGTAAAAAAAACAAGGACCAAAACACACTTGTGTGGTTTTGTGGGGTCCAAATGGTGCACTCCATATATTTAAAGGGATTTAAAAGGGGTCAAACTTAGATTTATGACCATGGCTAGAATTAGATTATGGAAATGTTTGGGGTCAGGGTCAGGGTCAGGCTGGGATGGTTGGGGTTAGAGAGAGGAATGCTTTGTCCTCATGGTGAATCACAACAAAGACTGTTTGAGTGCATGTGTGTCTTCACAAAGCTTTGACACCTTCACTTCCAACCGTATCACAGCGACGTCGTCTATAAATGCTGGATGAGACGATCTGAGATCAGTTCTGGGATCCACTTTGGAGACGAAAAATGTTCATTTTTCCTGAGATTAAGTAACAATGAGGAAAAATTAACACTTAAAAGATTCCTGCTTGTCATCAACCAAAGTTTCCGTGTTTGAAAGGATTTTTAATCAGTTTAATCAGACGAACCGTGGATACACTGCAGAACCTGTCTGCAAACACCAGCCTGTTCAGCCTCTGTTGCTAAGCAACCAGGTGGATCCGGGAGAGAGAAGACGATGGGCCTGACGTTACTGTCAGGATGAGAGAAAACTTTCAGTTAAAAAATCTTTTGTGATAAAAGCAGAAACATCTTCATCACAGAAGGAAAAACAACTTGAACCTAAACTAAAAAAAAAACCCTGAACGCAGCATCCTGTCTGCAGTCTCACTGCGTCTCACTGAAGAGGAAAGCTGCCGTGGATCTACTGAACGATGCCGAATCATTGCTCAGAAGAGCTGAAGAGGTGGAGAAGAGACTTTGGTGCCAGTTTAAGAGAAATTCAGAACACAATCTGAGTGTTTTGGGAGTGGAAAAGCAAAACATGAGGTTAAATAAAAGGAAAAACAACAAGCCACACATATCTCCTGGACTCTTCTCCTTCTGGCTCCTCCCACTCCAGATGTGACGCCGCTGCATCATCTGTCCACCGTTTTCCTACAGCCTGCTGCTGCATTTCATTTGTCAGATTAGCTTTAAGTGTTTCTGACAACATTTATGTTTACTATTTGGTTTAGTTTACAACGTAGGATGGTGAGTCACATCATGGAAGTCCAAGAGACTCCACAGACCAGAGCATCAAAGCTCCATCCTGCTGCCTCCTGTCCTCACTTCTGTTTCTTCCAGGTGCATTTAACCCCTGAGCCAAGATTAGCTGAGAATGTGAGGTGCAGGAGGGTAATTCACTGACTTTTACCCCTTCTTCCAGACGGCCGACAGCCAGCCGTCGTTGGACGCCTGCAGCTCTTCTTCTGTGTTCGTGGGGTTCATTCAGCGAGATTATGTTTCTGTATGTTTCTGTTTCTGTATTTATCAGACGCTTTTATCCAAAGAGACTTACAAATGAAGATATAACAGCTTTATAAAAAGCTAACAATAAGCTACATAGAAGGAACCCAGGAGTCCGACTCTGTCAGAGGGGACAGAGTAGAGATAGGGTGCAGGCATAGAAGGAAGGAACAAAGCAGAAACAAAGCAGGAACAAAGCAGGAACAAAGCAGAAACAAAGCAGGAACAAAGCAGGAACAAAGCAGGAACAAAGCAGGAACAAAGCAGAAACAAAGCAGAAACAAAGCAGGAACAAAGCAGAAACAAAGCAGGAACAAAGCAGGAACAAAGCAGGAACAAAGCAGGAACAAAGCAGGAACAAAGCAGGAACAAAGCAGAAACAAAGCAGGAACAAAGCAGGAACAAAGCAGGAACAAAGCAGGAACAAAGCAGGAACAAAGCAGAAACAAAGCAGAAACAAAGCAGGAACAAAGCAGAAACAAAGCAGGAACAAAGCAGGAACAAAGCAGGAACAAAGCAGGAACAAAGCAGGAACAAAGCAGGAACAAAGCAGGAACAAAGCAGGAACAAAGCAGGAACAAAGCAGAAACAAAGCAGAAACAAAGCAGGAACAAAGCAGAAACAAAGCAGGAACAAAGCAGAAACAAAGCAGGAACAAAGCAGGAACAAAGCAGAAACAATGCAGGAACAAAGCAGGAACAAAGCAGGAGAGGCAGGAACAAAGCAGGAACAAAGCAGGAACAAAGCAGGAACAAAGCAGGAACAAAGCAGAAACAAAGCAGGAACAAAGCAGGAACAAAGCAGGAACAAAGCAGGAACAAAGCAGGAACAAAGCAGAAACAAAGCAGAAACAAAGCAGGAACAAAGCAGAAACAAAGCAGGAACAAAGCAGGAACAAAGCAGGAACAAAGCAGAAACAAAGCAGGAACAAAGCAGGAACAAAGCAGGAACAAAGCAGGAACAAAGCAGGAACAAAGCAGGAACAAAGCAGAAACAAAGCAGAAACAAAGCAGGAACAAAGCAGAAACAAAGCAGGAACAAAGCAGAAACAAAGCAGGAACAAAGCAGGAACAAAGCAGAAACAATGCAGGAACAAAGCAGGAACAAAGCAGGAGAGGCAGGAACAAAGCAGGAACAAAGCAGAAACAAAGCAGGAACAAAGCAGGAACAAAGCAGAAACAAAGCAGGAACAAAGCAGGAACAAAGCAGAAACAAAGCAGAAACAAAGCAGGAACAAAGCAGAAACAATGCAGGAACAAAGCAGGAACAAAGCAGGAGAGGCAGGAACAAAGCAGGAACAAAGCAGAAACAAAGCAGGAACAAAGCAGGAACAAAGCAGGAACAAAGCAGGAACAAAGCAGAAACAAAGCAGAAACAAAGCAGGAACAAAGCAGGAACAAAGCAGGAACAAAGCAGGAGAGGCAGGAACAAAGCAGGAACAAAGCAGAAACAAAGCAGGAACAAAGCAGGAACAAAGCAGGAACAAAGCAGGAGAGGCAGGAACAAAGCAGGAACAAAGCAGAAACAAAGCAGGAACAAAGCAGAAACAAAGCAGAAACAAAGCAGAAACAAAGCAGAAACAAAGCAGGAACAAAGCAGGAGAGGCAGGCAGAAGGACTGAAGAAGAGCCAGGGTATCACAGGGGAACCAGGAGGAGATACACCGATGGAGTTCATGAGTAATGGAGGCAGGTCCAGGTGTACAAGGGGAGCAGAACTAACTGAGAACATCGAAGAAGACAAAGATCAAACATGAACTAAACCAACAGCCAAAAACAGCCAAAGTTAGACAAACACAACATTTTTCCACCAGATTTATGCAAAGTGGAAATGGGTAAAATCTTCCAGCAGTAAAAAGGATCCTCAGCCTCCAACAAAGCAGAAACACATGAACAGAAGTGAAAGAGTGAGCTCTGATTGTAATTTAGCTCCTCAGCTCCTCTCTCCTCCCTGACAGTATTTATAATCCGACCCGACGTTCCTGACACATCCTCTGCCTGCTGCCTCCTGCACCTGTAATTAATCGTCGGTTGGCGGGGTTAAAGGTCAGAGGGTCACGTTTTCACGGTGAGAAAAACACATCCGCCCGGATCTTCTGTCAGAGCCGCAGACGGCTGATGAAAGCTGTGGAGACGCAGAGTTCAGAGCTGCAGGGACGAGGAAAGACGCACAAATGAGATATGACGGGAACTGAAAACATGCCGGATTGTTTCTGTGATTAAACAAGAATCCACTTCACCTGAGCCTTCAACCGCAGAGCACCGCCTTCATCTGCGTCATGGCAACACTCACAGTTACACACCGAGGGCGGCAGCATTTAGGTGGAGGGATCCCTCCGGGTCAGGGATGAGCAGCTCTGCTCCATCTTTGTTCCAACCCTCACCTGAGCTCACAGATCTGGGGTCTGACCCAAAGAAGGAGGTCGAGGAGACAAGCGGCTGAAATGAGTTTCCTTCAGAGGGGGGCGGGGCTCAGCCTGAGAGAAAGGGGGAGGAGCTCCACCATCCAGGGGGAGGAGCTCCACCATCCAAAGGGAGGAGCTCCACCATCCGGTGGGAGGAGCTCTACCATCCAAAGGGAGGAGCTCCACCATCCAAAGGGAGGAGCTCCACCATCCAAAGGGAGGAGCTCCATCATACAGGGGGAGGAGCTTCATCATCCGGTGGGAGGAGCTCCACAATCCAGAGGGAGGCGCTTCACAATCCAAAGGGAGGAGCTCCACCATCCGGTGGGAGGAGCTCCATCATACAGGGGGAGGAGCTCCATCATCCAAAGGGAGGAGCTCCACCATCCAAAGGGAGGAGCTCCATCATCCAGAGGGAGGAGCTCCACAATCCAAAGGGAGGAGCTCCACCATCCGGTGGGAGGAGCTCCATCATACAGGGGGAGGAGCTCCATCATCCAAAGGGAGGAGCTCCACCATCCAAAGGGAGGAGCTCCATCATCCAAAGGGAGGAGCTCCACCATCCGGTGGGAGGAGCTCTACCATCCAGGGGGAGGAGCTCCATCATACAGGGGGAGGAGCTCCACAATCCAGAGGGAGGAGCTTCACAATCCAAAGGGAGGAGCTCCACCATCCGGGGTGAGGAGCTCCACCATCCGGAGGAGGAGCTCCACCATGGAGGGAGCTCGGAGTAGAGCCGCTGATTCTCCACATAGAAAGGAGTCAGCTGAGGTGGTTTCTCTTTTAGGATGCCTCCTGGGAGGAGGAACCGGGTCAGAACCAGAACTCACTGGAGGGATTATACATCCCATCTGGTCTGGGAACACCTCAGGACCCCCAGGAGGAGCTGGAGAGGGATGCTGGGTTTCCCTCCTGGGCCTGTTGCCTCCAGGACCCGACCTCAGATAAGCGGAAGCTGGACGAGCTTTGGTCAGCGGGCAGCTGTTTATAAATGTTCTCCATTAATAAATTAGACTTGAATTAATTAATAAAAGTCTTAAATATGTCAATAAGGGGGACGATGCTGCTGCAAAATGTTTAAAAAGTCATGTAACTCCACGTCAAACCCGAGTGTAGTTGGTGAGTTATACAGAAACCTTTAGTTATAGATCAGTTGTGTCTCCTTCAGACCCACATGGAAGGAAATTAAGGACAAAAGAAGAAAACAGCTTAAAAAGAATAGAGCTGAGAAACGATTAATAATAAGTAGTTAAACACACCTTAAACACACAGCCCGAGCTTCCAGGAGTGGGATAAAACGCTTAATTAAACCCACACAGCTGGCCTGATCAATAATTAGTAATTGGGCCTGCAGGGAGCGAGCAGGATGTGCTGTGAAACAAATGTGTGCGTTTGTGAAGAGAAACACAATGAGGGAGGAGGGGGATCACTGGTGTGAAATGACTCAGATTGGAGCTGTTGTGTTGCTGTTTGGTTATTGATCTGTTGCTCCTTTGTGCCGCCGACAGCCAGCCGTCGCTGGGCGCCTGCAGCTCTTCTTCTGTGTTCGTGGGGTTCATTCAGCGACATTAAAGGACAATGGAGGGCTCTGATTGGCTGATAAGTAAGTGTAAGGTTAGATTTTTACGTGTTTCGGGTTCAGAGAAACTCTGGATCCTAAAAAAATCTAATCAGTCGTTTTAATCATAAGAGCCTGAAAAACGGGACGACTTCCTGGATCTGGAAGACGTTTCACTGCTTCTTCAGTTCATTTCAGTTCATTTCAGTTCATTTCAGTTCACTTTCTCTCAGATAAGAGGTGAAACAGCTCCAAGAAGAAGTCCACTTGCCCTCATTCAGACTCTTCTCAGATTGCATTTCTGTTACTGACTGATAGATTTTCAGGCTGATGGGCGGCAGGTGGATCTCATTCAGAAAAACAACAAAAGAAACCCTTTAAATTTTAAAGATTTCATGATGCAAGGCCCTGAAATGGATGCCATTAAAAATTAATCAGAGGTGCTGCAGAGACGGCTCACCTGTCTGATGTGGACAACAAGGCCTTACTTTGATGTTTCGGCTGGGAAAATAAAACAAGGAAAAGAATGAATGTCTCCGACTTTACCTGCTTCAAAGTTTATTCTGCTGCTCCTCATCAAAAGCTTCTTTCCCTCGTCTGGCACCGAGTAAACACACCTATTCATTCTCACCTATTCATCACCTGTAATAGAAGAAGATAAATAAGAGTCCATCATTAATCAGGTGATCCAAACCTGTGAAGGAGAAACCTCAGAAGAAGAAGACTCACCTCAGAAGCAGATGATCGGTTCCTTTCTGTAAAGAATAACCCAGAAGAAGAGTGAAGGAGGTCTTCAGCACCTGATCTGAACCCTGCTGACACATGTGGGAGCTTCCTGTTGGAGGATCCTTCCAGGTGATCTGAGGTTAACTGAGAGGATTCTGCTCAGCTGACATCAAATCAAAAGGAGGCTCCAGCACAGCGGTTAAAGTCTTAGTTAATATCACTGCTCTCCTCTGCAGAGGTGTGGATTTCTTCTACCAATCAGCACTTATTTCTGAACAAATCCAACTTTATTAGCAGCAAAACGTGTGAAGGAACTGGTTTAAATGTGTCCAAGCAGCAGTGTTCGTGTTTCCTGCAGGAGAGGAGTTTGATCTGCAGCCCGTGTCCGTCCGCTGGCTCCAACGAGCCGTTTCATTGGGTTTAACAAACCGCAGCGTGTTAACAACTGAAGCCCAACCTCTCCTAACTGGTCCCTGTGAGTGTTACATCAAAGCAAAAAACACTTGATGCCAATCAGCTCAACACTGGCCTGTTTGGAAGCTTTTATGTTAAAAAAAGGTTTATCAGACACAGAACCGAGCCATCAACTGTCCAATGAGTCCAAGAACTATTAAAATATCCATAACAGCAACAAATGCTAAAATTATTACGCTGCAGAAAATAGTCCCTTCGTAAAAAGCACTTTTTCTGCCTCCAGCAGGTTTAAAACTAGCTTAAATTCGGCCTTTTCCCAACCCAGATAAAAGTAATTATCCTTTTGAACAGAGAGAAAAACTTCCTGTACTTTTATGAAAGATGCAGATCTGAAGCCAAGTTGGGATCAGACCAAGAACAGCTTAATAAATGGGAACATAGCGACGTTTTGCATGTACAGGACAAGCAGGCCACCCAACTGGAGCCCACAGAGTGATGTAAGAGTGCTTTTCAGGTTTGTGATGAACCTCAGCAGCTCTACGGCAGACAGCATCCAGGATCTGGGCCTTAAAGGGGAGACGAGATGTGATTCTGAAGAAAAAAACTCACTTTTTCACCATTTTCTGGCTCTGAAGTCTGAAGGAGAGAGAAATCATCAGTTTGGGTTCTTCTAGATCTGATTCACAATAAGATTCAGGAGCTTCCACTTTATCTTTTAAAACAGCCTGAGTTCTGTTTAAGTTTGCTGGAAGGCATCAAAAGCCTGTTGTTGCTGACAGAGGGCTGAACAAAGGGAACTAAACGTGTCATCAGTCTGTGTAAAAGGGGTCAAACATTAGGAAATACTTCTGGAAAACGAGCTTCCAGCTTCAGAGCTGAGCAGCTAAACGTTTAAAGGTCCCTGGAGGTTTGAGGGTTTGTGTGGGTGTCATCTGTGAGGGTTTGATCTCCGGCCTGTGTCCACTCTGGCTGCAATGAGCCATTTCATTGGGTTTAATACAGCGGAGCGGGCCAACAACTGTCATCTGAGCCGTGAAGCCAAACCTCCCCACGTGCTCCAGATCTCCAGAATAAAAAGAGGCGAACCGGCGGCCTCAGACAGCGAGGGTCCGCATGGCCATAAGGAGACCATTATGCTCCCTGTGTGTCCCGCAGCCATCTTTGTGCCGGCTCGGCCCCACGCTGCGGTGTCTGCAAAGGCTCGGTCCAACCCGGCAGAGAGCTGGCACACGGCGCCCGGGACACGCTGATAAATCCCATTAGAGTCCGTCCAGAAGATGCCAGGCTGCCACTTATTGTCAGTCATCATCAGGCTTTCACCGCAGGGAGCCGAAACACTTTTAATTAACCTTAAAAACAAGACGCACACGTGCAATCTGATGAGCTTTAATGGCGCAACTTTCTGTGGAGGTTTAGGATTGTAACAACAGGCTTGTGACTTCATCAACGAGTCTTTTTTCAATCCTAACCAGGTCAGAGGAGAAGAGTCCAACTCCAACAAAGCAGGATTATACTAAAGAGAGCAATAAAAGTGCGAGGAATGCAGGAAAAAGCACCAAAACCAGCTGAGGAGACTAACATTTGCTCTGTCCATTTTATTATTGAGCGTTTTATTTCCCAACATGAACGTCCTAAAACCTGCAGCTCTGCAAAGCTGAAGCTTTGATTCACTTCTAAATGCTGTTTGTCTACAATAAAGAATCAGGAACGCGGTTTGCAGTCTGTCCACTTCCCTTTAAAATGTCAGAAACACGCACTCTCCGGCCACTTTATCAGCTACACTCTGCTAATTAAAGGTTGGAGCTTCTTTTTCTTTCAGAGCGGCCTTAATTCACGCTTTCAACCAGCTGTTGGAAACGTTCCTCAGAGGTTTTGCTCCATTTTAACGCGACAGCGTCACGCGGCTGCTG
Source organism: Leuresthes tenuis (assembly GCF_036924035.1). Lineage (NCBI taxonomy): Eukaryota > Metazoa > Chordata > Actinopteri > Atheriniformes > Atherinopsidae > Leuresthes > Leuresthes tenuis. The sequence continues at coordinate 2,146,657 of NW_027325374.1, forward strand.
CAGATGTGTCGCTGCACGTCTAAGATGTGAATCTGCTGTTCCGCCACATCCCAAAGCTGCTCTGCTGGACTGAGATCTGGTGACTGGGGTCCATCAGAGTCCAGGGAACTCATTGTTTGAGCTGATATGAGCTCTGTGACGCGGTGCATTATCCTGCTGGAAGCAGCCATCAGAAGCTCATAGGGATGGATGCATCTATCTCTGTTTGACATATTTATAGAAGGAGCGCACGTTAATCTGGCCTGAAAAGCTCATTTTTGCGTTAAATTTTCAGTTAACTTGCTTTAAATTGGAAAATTAAAACAAATTAACCCGGTACTAGTGGCTGGAACCAGCGGAAATTTAACTTTTCCGTTCCGTCATTAATTCGATTAATGAAATGGAGACTCGTCAGAGCAGGTTTTTCCAGGTTGTCCGGTTCTGGTTCTGTTAGCTGCCAGGAGCGGCTCCCGGTGGGGTCTATTGCGGCTGCAGCCCATCTTCTGCAGGGTTCCACCCGTTGTGCCTTCAGAGATCTGCGCTCCTCGGTGGGAACCAGCGCTGATTTGCGTTCCTGTTGCCTCCAGCAGCGGCAAAGTATTAAAGTTTTAAGCTCAGTTAACAACTCTTTAGACTTAAACTCCGGGACTTTTACAGAAAAAACAACAATTATACCCTGAAATAGGTTTTTGATGACCAAAGTTATGAGTTACTCATCTTCAGACATCCTGAAAGCAACGGATTCACAAAGAAATAAAAAAAAATGACGTGACTTTGTCTTTAAATTATCATGTAATTAATATCAGATTTAGGATTAGAAAAAGGAAACGATTCATCCTTTTGAAGCAAAAGTAAAACGCTACAAATAAAAAATAAGAATTTATATATTTTTTTATATATATATATTAATATATAAAATATGAAAGCCACCTAATGTTATCTCAACATTTCTAGTTTTTGGACATTAAAGCGGCTGAAGTTAGAAAACTGTTGAAGAACAAAGAAAATTAAATGATTTATTCCCGAACCTGAACGCGTCACCTGTTATGTGACGTAAACGGCTGTTTTTTGACCCCTGACCAACATAGAAATGCACTTGTATGAATGGACCGCGGCTGCTCCGGTGCTTCCTTCCGTCCTCTCCTGCGTCCTCGCCTCCTCCTCTCCGGCCGGGCTGCTCTTCTGCTTGGCCGCCTCCGTGTATCGGCCCACAGAGGCGCACTGAGACGCTTCTAATCCTGTTTTGATGAACTTGGTTAATGGACCTCCTGCAGCGACTTTGGCTCTGTTCATTAGGCAGCACACGACCTTCTCCACGCCCCCGGAGCACGCGATGCGCGTCCCTGTGACTCTCCTTTGCATAAATTCACCCCTGAAAGTTGGGGAAGTTTGAACTGGCGTTACTTTGGGTGAACTGTGGAGGAAGAGGAGCGATGCCGCCGCGTAAAAGTCTGTTTGCGCCTTTCATCTCGGTGGCACCGGAGGGAAGAGTTGGCCCCGCGGCCCCGGAGGCTCTCCACGCGGACATCCACGCGGACATCCACGCTCTGTTGCAGCGGAGCAGAGCGCAGGAAGTACAAGCGGCAGAGCGCGGCAGAGATGGCTGCGACTACCTGGACCCTCCGTGCGCCATCGTGGAGCTCCGACTTGGGCCCGCTGGCGGCGCGTTGCACTACCTCCAGCCGGACAAGTGCGCTCTGGAGCGCGCGCAGAGACGGCGGCGCCTGGCCGCCAATGCCCGCGAGAGGAGGAGGATGCTGGGACTCAACGTCGCCTTCGACCGGCTCCGGAGCGTCATCCCCAACCTGGAGAGCGACAAGAAGCTTTCCAAATCTGAAACACTGCAAATGGCGCAGATTTACATTGCTACCCTCAGTGAACTGCTCCAAGAAGGCGCGTGCGGAGGCTCGCAAGCGAACAACGCCGAGCGGACGTCAGGAGCCGGTGCGCCAGGGCCCGCTGGAGACCCGGAGCGCAACAGATGTCCGGAGCGCGCAGAGGAGCAGAGACTGAGGACATGAGGGAGAGAACGCGCGCAACCAAGTGACATTTAAAGACTCAAACTTTCAAATATATGTTCCCGTTTCCTTAAATTACTGTAATTACTTGTTAAGAATACATTAATCTACAATAGCGCAGTTATTTTTCTCATTTCCTGCCACAAAGTGTCAGATATTTGAGTTTTGTGTCCACAACTGGATCCCTTTATAAATTAAACACGCAGATTAATGTTCATTCTTACAGACTGAACTTATTTTGTAACATCAAACAGGAGCTGGAAGCGTCTTTAGGAGAAAATAACCTTTTCCAGACCGATTATTCTTCAGATTGACCAACAAAGAGAACCAGAAAGAAAAGCCCAAACAGGGATTACTGAAAGTATCAATTTTTATTATTTTAAAATTATATACAGGTAACCAAAGACAAGTCTGCAAATTGGTACAAAGATCAAGTTTTCTTGCAGTTGGCTTGTTAAGAAGCTCTCCGTCCGTCTGTCTGTCCAAAAATAACAAGGAAAAAAAGGAGAAAACCCCCAACACAGACGTTTAGAAAAGGAAAAATAGAGTCAGATTCAGAAAAGTAGAGTCTACCGTCTAAAATTAAATTCAACCCCACCCCACAGACAAGCCCAACCCCCCCCCATTATCCCACATTACTGTCCTCCTGCAGGAGGAAATCCATCTATTTACACAACTATGTACAAAAAGCTCTTCCATTCCATTCTTGTGTGAATAAAGCTCTTGTAAACTTTTGTAAAAGAGTGTGAGGGTTAAACTGTGTGTGTGTGTTGATGGCTACAGAGGAACAGACAAACGAAACGTTCAAACGGATCAGAACATTTTTACAGAACCGCCGGGACCGACCCGGTAAAAAAAAAACATTTAAAAAAAAAAACTGAAAAACAGAAATTCACGACAGGAAGAAACGTCCGTTCTGCTCAGAAAGAAGTTAACATTCTCCGAAGAGTTAAATTAAAACTTTAAAAACACAGTTTTGCTCAGATGAAGGTGTTTTCTGTCACACAAACAGTGGAAATAAATAAAAATGATGCTTTTAAGTGAAACACACCATCCTCTGTATTCACTTCTTGGCTCAGACGGTGAATCTTTAAACTCCAGAAACAGTCCAGTTTCCACATTTTCGGCTAAAAAATGGCCCGACTTTCTTAAAAAGGGGCCGTTCCAACGAGTCAGAGCTGCAACGGCTTCAGAAACGGATGAGAAGCAGCTGCAGGGTGTGAGGCTACCCAACTGCATGCTGGGAAATGCCAGATTTTGAGCTCAATTCATTCGTCTTTTGGCCCTCGGCTGCATGAAATGACTAATATAACCGTGAGGTTCTGACGGACGTCTGCCTGGGTATAAAAGAGTGAAAGTGGAAGATGATCAGCATCAGATCGCGTTCCAGAGATGAAACATCAAAGGACGGCGCTCTACGGCTGATATCCATCACCGTTTTCCAGCTCCTACTTTCACCCGCTGGGGCTTTTGGAAACGATGACCCAGAAGAAGCTGCCGCCTGTGATGTGGAGGTCCGGTTGGGTCCAAACAGCCGGAGCGAAGAGTTTAAAACATCAGAAGAGTTCCCGGAGACAAAGAGTTCCCGGGAGGAAGGGATATCGACCTGATCTGAGGTCACCTCTCAGACTGAAGTCCTGGTGCCGCTCCGGCTGGATGAGGACGGGTTCTGGTCCCATCGGGACACGAAGCTTTAATGATTCTGCTGTAAGAGTTGAGCTTAAAGTGTACAACGCACCTCTGAGGTGGTTCTGTGAGACCCGGCTGAGCTGGTTTCCATAACAACCGATTTTCTTGTTACAGATGAATAAAAAAAACAGACATTTTCAGCTGGTCAGGACCGGTCTGTGGCCCAGAAAAGATCAATACTTTAAGTTTCTGAGCTTCCTTTCAACAGAACCGTGAAGCGAAAGCAGCAAAAGCAGGAAAGGAAGAACCCAGCATGACAGAAAGAGTCCGGCTGCTGCTTTCAAAGCAAAGAGGCGATTATTCTGGGTCGGGGATTTCTTTTTGATGATCGGCTGGAAGTAACCGAACCGAGGATCGATACCGAGGCGTTTCCATCAGAGGAGGCGAGAAACGAGACAACACACCGTCCTGAGCAACTTTAGGAAACAACAGACAGAAAAACTCAATACTGACTTGGATTGTAACTTCAGTTAAAGTCAAACAACATTGGATCAGAACCGAACTGATGTGAAATGAGGGGGTTCCTTAAACTGCAGCAGGGGGGTGAGTGTGTTGGACTGAACCACTGAAATGAGGGGGTTCCTTTAACTGCAGCAGGGGGGTGAGTGTGTTGGACTGAACCACTGAAATGAGGGGGTTCCTTTAACTGCAGCAGGGGTGTGAGTGTGTTGGACTGAACCACTGAAATGAGGGGGTTCCTTAAACTGCAGCAGGGGGGTGAGTGTGTTGGACTGAACCACTGAAATGAGGGGGTTCCTTAAACTGCAGCAGGGGGGTGAGTGTGTTGGACTGAACCACTGAAATGAGGGGGTTCCTTTAACTGCAGCAGGGGGGTGAGCGTGTTGGACTGAACCACTGAAATGAGGGGGTTCCTTTAACTGCAGCAGGGGGGTGAGCGTGTTGGACTGAACCACTGAAATGAGGGGGTTCCTTTAACTGCAGCAGGGGGGTGAGTGTGTTGGACTGAACCACTGAAATGAGGGGGTTCCTTTAACTGCAGCAGGGGGGTGAGGGTGTTGGACTGAACCACTGAAATGAGGGGGTTCCTTTAACTGCAGCAGGGGGGTGAGTGTGTTGGACTGAACCACTGAAATGAGGGGGTTCCTTTAACTGCAGCAGGGGGGTGAGTGTGTTGGACTGAACCACTGAAATGAGGGGGTTCCTTTAACTGCAGCAGGGGGGTGAGTGTGTTGGACTGAACCACTGAAATGAGGGGGTTCCTTTAACTGCAGCAGGGGGGTGAGTGTGTTGGACTGAACCACTGAAATGAGGGGGTTCCTTAAACTGCAGCAGGGGGGTGAGTGTGTTGGACTGAACCACTGAAATGAGGGGGTTCCTTTAACTGCAGCAGGGGGGTGAGTGTGTTGGACTGAACCACTGAAATGAGGGGGTTCCTTTAACTGCAGCAGGGGGGTGAGTGTGTTGGACTGAACCACTGAAATGAGGGGGTTCCTTTAACTGCAGCAGGGGGGTGAGTGTGTTGGACTGAACCACTGAAATGAGGGGGTTCCTTTAACTGCAGCAGGGGGGTGAGTGTGTTGGACTGAACCACTGAAATGAGGGGGTTCCTTTAACTGCAGCAGGGGGGTGAGTGTGTTGGACTGAACCACTGAAATGAGGGGGTTCCTTTAACTGCAGCAGGGGGGCGAGTGTGTTGGACTGAACCACTGAAATGAGGGGGTTCCTTTAACTGCAGCAGGGGGGTGAGTGTGTTGGACTGAACCACTGAAATGAGGGGGTTCCTTTAACTGCAGCAGGGGGGTGAGGGTGTTGGACTGAACCACTGAAATGAGGGGGTTCCTTTAACTGCAGCAGGGGGGTGAGCGTGTTGGACTGAACCACTGAAATGAGGGGGTTCCTTTAACTGCAGCAGGGGGGTGAGTGTGTTGGACTGAACCACTGAAATGAGGGGGTTCCTTTAACTGCAGCAGGGGGGTGAGTGTGTTGGACTGAACCACTGAAATGAGGGGGTTCCTTAAACTGCAGCAGGGGGGTGAGTGTGTTGGACTGAACCACTGAAATGAGGGGGTTCCTTTAACTGCAGCAGGGGGGTGAGTGTGTTGGACTGAACCACTGAAATGAGGGGGTTCCTTTAACTGCAGCAGGGGGGTGAGTGTGTTGGACTGAACCACTGAAATGAGGGGGTTCCTTTAACTGCAGCAGGGGGGTGAGTGTGTTGGACTGAACCACTGAAATGAGGGGGTTCCTTTAACTGCAGCAGGGGGGCGAGTGTGTTGGACTGAACCACTGAAATGAGGGGGTTCCTTTAACTGCAGCAGGGGGGTGAGTGTGTTGGACTGAACCACTGAAATGAGGGGGTTCCTTTAACTGCAGCAGGGGGGTGAGTGTGTTGGACTGAACCACTGAAATGAGGGGGTTCCTTTAACTGCAGCAGGGGGGTGAGTGTGTTGGACTGAACCACTGAAATGAGGGGGTTCCTTTAACTGCAGCAGGGGGGTGAGTGTGTTGGACTGAACCACTGAAATGAGGGGGTTCCTTTAACTGCAGCAGGGGGGTGAGTGTGTTGGACTGAACCACTGAAATGAGGGGGTTCCTTTAACTGCAGCAGGGGGGTGAGGGTGTTGGACTGAACCACTGAAATGAGGGGGTTCCTTTAACTGCAGCAGGGGGGTGAGCGTGTTGGACTGAACCACTGAAATGAGGGGGTTCCTTTAACTGCAGCAGGGGGGTGAGTGTGTTGGACTGAACCACTGAAATGAGGGGGTTCCTTTAACTGCAGCAGGGGGGTGAGTGTGTTGGACTGAACCACTGAAATGAGGGGGTTCCATTAACTGCAGCAGGGGGATGAGCGTGTTGGACTGAACCACTGAAATGAGGGGGTTCCTTTAACTGCAGCAGGGGGGTGAGTGTGTTGGACTGAACCACTGAAATGAGGGGGTTCCTTTAACTGCAGCAGGGGGGTGAGTGTGTTGGACTGAACCACTGAAATGAGGGGGTTCCTTTAACTGCAGCAGGGGGGTGAGCGTGTTGGACTGAACCACTGAAATGAGGGGGTTCCTTTAACTGCAGCAGGGGGGTGAGCGTGTTGGACTGAACCACTGAAATGAGGGGGTTCCTTTAACTGCAGCAGGGGGGTGAGCGTGTTGGACTGAACCACTGAAATGAGGGGGTTCCTTTAACTGCAGCAGGGGGGTGAGTGTGTTGGACTGAACCACTGAAATGAGGGGGTTCCTTTAACTGCAGCAGGGGGGTGAGTGTGTTGGACTGAACCACTGAAATGAGGGGGTTTCTTTAACTGCAGCAGGGGGGCGAGTGTGTTGGACTGAACCACTGAAATGAGGGGGTTCCTTTAACTGCAGCAGGGGGTGAGTGTGTTGGACTGAACCACTGAAATGAGGGGGTTTCTTTAACTGCAGCAGGGGGGTGAGTGTGTTGGACTGAACCACTGAAATGAGGGGGTTCCTTTAACTGCAGCAGGGGGGTGAGCGTGTTGGACTGAACCACTGAAATGAGGGGGTTCCTTTAACTGCAGCAGGGGGGTGAGTGTGTTGGACTGAACCACTGAAATGAGGGGGTTCCTTTAACTGCAGCAGGGGGGTGAGTGTGTTGGACTGAACCACTGAAATGAGGGGGTTCCTTTAAATGCAGCAGGGGGGCGAGTGTGTTGGACTGAACCGCTGAAATGAGGGGGTTCCTTTAACTGCAGCAGGGGGGTGAGCGTGTTGGACTGAACCGCTGAAATGAGGGGGTTCCTTTAACTGCAGCAGGGGGGTGAGCGTGTTGGACTGAACCACTGAAATGAGGGGGTTCCTTTAACTGCAGCAGGGGGGTGAGTGTGTTGGACTGAACCACTGAAATGAGGGGGTTCCTTTAACTGCAGCAGGGGGGTGAGTGTGTTGGACTGAACCACTGAAATGAGGGGGTTCCTTTAACTGCAGCAGGGGGGTGAGTGTGTTGGACTGAACCACTGAAATGAGGGGGTTCCTTTAACTGCAGCAGGGGGGCGAGTGTGTTGGACTGAACCACTGAAATGAGGGGGTTCCTTTAACTGCAGCAGGGGGGCGAGTGTGTTGGACTGAACCACTGAAATGAGGGGGTTCCTTTAACTGCAGCAGGGGGGTGAGTGTGTTGGACTGAACCACTGAAATGAGGGGGTTCCTTTAACTGCAGCAGGGGGGTGAGTGTGTTGGACTGAACCACTGAAATGAGGGGGTTCCTTTAACTGCAGCAGGGGGGTGAGCGTGTTGGACTGAACCACTGAAATGAGGGGGTTCCTTTAACTGCAGCAGGGGGATGAGTGTGTTGGACTGAACCACTGAAATGAGGGGGTTCCTTTAACTGCAGCAGGGGGGTGAGTGTGTTGGACTGAACCACTGAAATGAGGGGGTTCCTTTAACTGCAGCAGGGGGGTGAGCGTGTTGGACTGAACCACTGAAATGAGGGGGTTCCTTTAACTGCAGCAGGGGGATGAGTGTGTTGGACTGAACCACTGAAATGAGGGGGTTCCTTTAACTGCAGCAGGGGGGTGAGTGTGTTGGACTGAACCGCTGTTCTCCAGCAAAGAGCTGATGATGATGATGAAGGTGGTAACATCGATGAGGAAGGCTGGATTTCCTCTAGCAGTGCTCCAGGTAGTCGATGATCCGGGAAATGGATTTCTGCCCCGTGGTTCCGACGTCGCACTGCAGACAGCGAACACATCATCCATCAGTCACTCACAGAAACGAGCTCATGCATTCAGAACCTTATCCCAGCCGATTACACGCCCTTATTTTCCTGCTTTAGATGAATTAACTCAACGGTTTCCCTCACACCTGGACCACCTGGACCGAGCCCTAAAATCTGCTGAGAACAGAACCACCGCCTTCCTGAGGGTCGGATTCTGCTGAGCTCGGCTGAAAGCTTGCACCATAAAACTGTCAGAGAAGCGTCTAACTTTGCTTCATGCAGGGGGGGGAGGGGCCTAAGTCTCAGTGCAGGGAACAGCTCCTCTGACTCACCGACTTTAGGCTTCTCCACCTGTTCCACATGCACTCCATCCTCCAGGCTTTCTCTGCAGCTTTGGACATAACTTTGGACTAAAGTGTTTGCTAAAAGTCGAGGAAGATTTCACAGGAAAGAGCATCGTGTGGCGCCTACTCCTCACTAATCATCCAAACCCTGGACGCAGCGTTTAAAACGGCCGGATAATAAAAGCTGCGGCGACTCACCGTGAGGTTCATGAAGTTGAGGAACTTTTTCAGCATTTCTGTCATGATGGAGAAATCTCCTTTGGGCAGGTTTTCTCTCACAGTAGTCACATTCAACTGGTGGAGACAGAGACAGCTGGATGAAACCGTGACATCACAGGCCTTAAATGTGCTGATGTGTGGTTCAGATGCAGTAAATGAGCCTGAAAAGATTCTGTCTGGACTTGGATGCAACATCCAGCAGCTTCAGTTCAGGGAGTAAAGGACTAAATGCATTGAAATACACTGAATTGGACTCACCGGGCTCCCCTGACAGAGGCAGCCCAGCAGCAGTGCTGTGTAGGAGGCCACGATGCTGTCCTCCATGTGCTTCCCTGCATGCTGCAGAGCTGACAGGAACAAACGCAGCACAGCAGTTTTATTTCTCAACTTCAGAAACGGATCAATGATTGGAAGAAAAGAAGAGCATTGGTGGTACCTTTGTTTAGGTCCAGCTCCTCCTCCTCCTCTTCCTGCTTCTTCTTCTTCTCGTCATCCTGTTTGCTGGAGTCGTTGTCGTTGGCGACCCACTGGATCTCCCCGCCCGTCTCCTGCCACTCGCCACTCTGGTCCAGCGCCGGCTTCGGCGCCTCCTTGATGAGGTCATCGGTCTGCGCTTCAGCCAGGACGGCGGCTCGCTCCCTCTGCAGGAACAGCTGAGGAAGAGTTTCATTCCTTTACTTTTCACAGGAAGGCGCTGATAAAGCTCAACAGAAACTGTGTCATTTCAGATATATTTTCAGTCGTTTTCTTGCATTTCTTTACAGGAAAATATTCTGTTCCTGCAGAATTCTTCCCAAAGTCCTCAGGAGCAGAAACACTTTTCATTCCTCACAGCTTCAGGTGACTTTTCATTTCTAAATCCCATCCAGTTCGCTCTTCTTCTGCTGCTCACCCCACTGGAAGTCCCTCTGGATCATTTAAATCTGATCAGATGGGACGATTCGGTTCAAATTCGGCTTCGATGGGGAAGCCGGCGCAGCAGCAAAGAACAAAAGCATCCAAACCGAACACCGTCGGCTGGAAATCTACTCAAACCCCCCCGCTGCACGCACCAGAGCTGAGTCAGATGTTGTGAAACATCGACTCATATTCCATTTACCCCTAAAATGTGGCTTGATATCGGATGAAGACAGTATTTAGGTTTAATCAGCATCACACAGCGTGTGAAACAGAGAGTTTTACATCAGCCAGGCCTGCAAAATGATCTGAAATGTGCCTTTTTTTGGGATCTGGGTTAAACTCAGAATGAATCCTGAAAGGTTTTAACACAGAGAAGAAGAGGCCACGACCAGATGAGTGTAATGACAGCATGAGTGGGAGCCCCGGGGCTCAGAGGAAACTGTACCTGCACCAGGGCGGCGATGGCGCTCAGAGGGCCGGAGCTGGTGATGTCCTGGTGCTGCGGGGTGAGGAGGACAGTGGAGTTGCAGGGACCCTGACCCCCCTCCATCTCCATCTCCATCAGGCAGTATCTGTTCCTGGCGCTGTACTCCACCAGGTTGATCAACAGGCCGAGACCCTGAACACCACAGACAGTTATTCACTCAGCTTCTGTCACCGATGAGTCATTTTAACGCTTCATGATGTCATTTATTGTGCTCAGAATACAGCTGGAAATCACAGCAAGTGTTGACTTTTTACGGCTCTTAATATCCCAGCAGGATCGTCACGTTATTGTTGTTTCCACCAATGAGATGGTTCGGTTCGGTAAAGTAACACCGGAGAATTTTATTGCTCTTTGGCGCCCCCTGCAGGGATGTGGCGCCACTGTCCCAAAACAAATCTGTGTGTGAGCCATCAAAAACCATCAGAAAGGTAAGAGGAGCGTAAAGTTAAAAAGGTGAAGCGCAGGGCTGGAAACCTCAGTCCCCCGGCCCCCCCGGGGGCATAAAAAAGATCAGAAGCACATAGTTCTACGGTTCACACACATTTCTAGTGTTGCTTTAGGGGCATTTCACAGTGAGAAGTAAATATAATCCACCGGGTTCATCTGCAGCCAAATTATCTAAAGCTGTGCAAACTGAGCCCACCGACCACATGGACCCGTCCCCCTCCAGAGGAATAAATACAGCAGACAAAGAAGCCAAGGAGCAGAGGAACATGGATGCTTCCACACCTCGACTTCCTGCTTCGGCTCAGGATGCATACTGGTCTGCTGAGGCATACCCAGAAAGCCTGGAGGATCATTTCAAAGGTTCTGAAAAGCAACAACAGGTTCTGGCGCTCAGCTGGATCCTGATTCCATTCAGTTTCCTGTTTCTGTATTTATCAGATACTTTTATCCAAAGCGACTTACAAATGAAGATATAACAGCTTTATAAAAGCTAACAATAAGCTAACAATAAGCTACATAGAAGGAACCCAGGAGTCCATCTAGTGGAGTAAAGTCACAGGTCAAAACCACCTCAGGACACCTATGGTTTCATTCATTTGCCATTTAGTCAATTCAACACTTGGTTGGGTTTAAACATTATGGATCTACATAGTTATAGAACCCAGAAGTACTTGGTTAGGTTAAGGAAAACTTTTTTTCGTCACTCGTAAATAGGGCTCGGTGTTGCTCCTGATTTTCTGAATCACTTCAATTAAAACTAAGGAGGTCATGATTCATTTGGTGCATCATTAAAAATGTCCTCACAGAGAGTTCAGGCTCTTATGTTTCTGTTTCTGTATTTATCAGACGCTTTTATCCAAAGAGACTTACAAATGAAGATATAACAGCTATAAAAAGCTAACAATAAGCTACATAGAAGGAACCCAGGAGTCCGACTCTGTCAGAGGGGACAGAGTAGAGATAGGGTGCAGGCATAGAAGGAAGTGCAGAAAGACTTTATTATTCACCTTTTAGCAGTTATTTGGTTAATTTAAGTGCAGATGTTGTCACAAAGGCGCATCATCAACCACATCATTGTGAAATGTTGGTTGACAAATCCATTTTTAGACAAAATGTGACCTTTTCTTGTAGAATTTTGGCTAATTTTCGGGTCCTACTTGCACCGAGGATTTTCTTTTGTGTGCCAGGATTCTCAATATTGACCTTAAAGTCAGAGTAAAACTGAAATAACTGCAGAACAATGTGTTATGAACTATTCGGTCAAGCATAGAGTTTCTGTTTCTGTATTTGTCAGACGCTTTTATCCAAAGTGACTTACAAATGAAGATATAACAGCTTTATAAAAGCTAACAATAAGCTCCATAGAAGGAACCCAGGAGTCCGACTCTGTCAGAGGGGACAGAGTAGAGATAGGGTGCAGGCAGAGAAGGAAGTGCAGAAAGATAAAGTGCAGAGATAGAGGGGGGAGGGAAGTACAAGGTAAGTGCTGGGATAGGAGATGCTCTCTGAAGAGCTGGGTTTTCAGGAGCTTCCTGAGGATAGACAGGGTCTTTCGGTAGCTCATTCCACCAGCTTTGGCGTGAGGACGCTGTCGTGGACAGATGTTGCTGCTGTTTCAGCACCAACTCCAGCCTCTTCTCATTATGAGGTGAAGCGTGTGTGATACGCACCAGCACTCTGATGTCGAACCTCTGCTCCTGAGGAAGATACTGAGGGACTCTGAGGACACAGTTCAGAGCCGTCACCAACAGATCCTCCTGCTCCCCGGTCTTTGTGCTGCCCCACTCTGCACACACACACACACACATTAGGACCACATGCACCGTCACTGTGGTGGTGCTGGACGGTTTTCCTGCACTCACCGTTGTCGTGCGTCAGGTTGAGCAGGACTCCGATGATGGCCCTCATGCAGTCCTCCACGGCTTTCCCCACCACGGCTCCATCGGAGTTCACCTCCCTGTTGTAGCGCTGGATCATCTCCTCGCACCGACTCAGCGCCCTGACACACCAGAGGTTTCCACACTTTAGGAATTCAGCTTTTAACTTCAAGGAAAGACCGTTTCTTAGGGTTGAAAACCATCCTGGTCTGTCACATCATTTACCTGCTCGTCTCTTTGAAAAAAGAAAGCATCACCTGGCCTTCACTTCAATTTACAGCCACTCTGTCATTATCAATTCCCTCTGGATTCCCATCCAGATGCCTCTTTTCTTTTCAACTCGATGGGAAAACAGAGCAGCATTCAGACAAAGATTTGCCGGCTGCAGCAGCAGAGGGTGAAGCAGGTCAGCAGCCCTCATGTAAATAATCGAATTACATCCACTGTCAGTGGTGAATGAACACAGAGCGGAAGCATCAGGATGCAGAAAGCACCACAATCTACCGCCGTAAGTTTCATTAGCAGCGGTCTGACTTCACGATGCCGTCCATGCGTCTCGTCACACAGCAGCTGCCGGGAGCTTTAACCGTGACAGAAGAGGAGTTAACGGCATAATTCCAGGGTTATATACCAGATATAATCATTACTGGCTCTCATTTTAAACCACAAACATCCCCACGACTGGATCTGAGAGCAGGAGGACTCAGTCACAACATCATCCTCCTTCAGGTGACTGTTCTGTGCTGCAGGACAAACATCCCCCCCCCCACGGCCGCCTCTAACCCCGCAGCACATTCACAAGCTGGATTTAAGAGGTTGTAAAGCGCCCAGACACAGAGGACCATCCTCAGCCAGCAAAGGGAGGTTCTGTGTGTGTAACAGCTTATTAAATTAGGCCGGCAGGCAGCTGAAACACAGGCAGCGTGTGTGGCAACAAGGAGAAAACAAAAAGCCCAACTCAGGAGGCAGAAGTGGAGGAAATGACAGAAAAGACGCTGCATGTGGGATTATGAAGCTGCCTGCAGAGTTTAGGTGGCACAGCTCGGTCACTCTCCAGCTCACCCTGCACTTCTGGGGGTTAATCGAGTTAACAGAGCGGACAGCTGAAGGCTGCCTGCGTCACCCGCTGAAACAGCAGCTCTTTGTTGATTCATTCACCCTCATCTTCCTCGACCCCCCCGCCCGAAGAGGGCGAAGATCCGGTCACCTTTCCTCAGAGAACATTTAGACTTTTATCTCACACTTTCAAGCTTTTAAGGGACTGATATCTGAGGAAAATCCTCCGAGTTAAACATTTGATGCTTCTGTTTTTCTGATCATCAACTCTCTGATGGACACATCCCTGTGAAATCTGCACTTTTAGCTTATGTCTGAGTTATTGATCAGTTATAAAACTACTTATAAAACTTTGGTTTAGCATTAGACTGAAGATACAGCTTCCTTTTTACCTGTGGGGTCCCCCAAGGATCGGTTCTTGTACCCTTTTAGTTTATAGGACACTTATTTTTTACATGTCCTGGGTCTAAGGCTGAGGAACAGTCTCCCTCCTGGAGGTAACGGCTGAAGACTGTTTCTAACCTTTCTGTGTTTGACACATCGGGTTCAATATTCTGCTTCTGTGTAATTTTCAGTTTCTTGCTTGAAATTGAATTTTCACTTGTTTATTCTTGCATGTATTCTTATATTATTCATGATACCTTCCAAAACTACGTTTCCAACACCTGAAATCTCTGTTTTATTCAAATAAGACGGGATAGAGTACCAATAATTGGTTTTGATCTTTGGCAAAGAAAGGGGTCCCAAATAAACCAAAAAAAAAAAAAAAACTAACATCAGTTCATTTAGAGAATTCCTGGAAAAGGCTGCTTCAACCCAAAGTGACTGTAGCAGAACACAAACACCTGAGAGACTCGAGGGCAAACATGTAAAGACAAAAAGAACAGTGACAGAGCGAGACCGTCTGCTCTCTGCCAGCCAGAGAGGTCACAGTTCAAAGGTCACCGTGTGACTGACAGGAGGTCACAACCAGGAAATGGAACGACAAAACCTTGATAATAATGAGGATTATAACCATGAAGAATACTGAATACGCACACACACAATGCTGTACAGACACTCTGTTCAGCAAAGCTGCTCAGTTTAGTTTCTGATGGAAGAAATCAATACGTCCAGATTTAAAGGAGACATTCAGTAAAAACTCCTTCTTCCTGTTCCCTGGGAGCAGATATCAGGGCGTCTGAAGTCACCAGAAAGTGTAAAACTCCACAAAAACACAGCCCTGGTATTTAATTAGTTCCCCTTTGTTTAAAGTTCCTCCTTTAACGAGCCGTTCTGATTTTCATTTCTAAATGATGTCACTCCTTAAGTTGGCCCCGCCTCCTCTGCTAAGCCCCGCCCACTCACATCCACCCTGCTGGAGGGATGAAGCCAGCTTCTGGTGGAAATGTTCTGCTGTCAGCTGCACTGAGGAGCATGCATCTTCCATCCAGCAGCAGCCTCAGAGGATATAAGAGCCCAGTGGATAAACTATATCTGAGGCTAATGTTCCAGCAGAGTTAGCTAAAGACTGTGAATGTGCAGCAAACACTTTTCATCCCACTGTTTTAACAACTTGGTCCAGTTCAACGCTGGACTGAAGGAACTGAGCCACAAAGAGGATCAGTTCCAACTCTCAGAGCCTGAACTTCAGAGCAGGGAAATGGAAGCATCTGAGAAATAACTCCTCATGGTTTATTTCCTGATTTATTTCTTCCTTTAGCAGCAGCTAACGCTAACAGCTTAGCTAAAGAAGATGACGTACAGCAACTTCTAAGGAGTTACTGCTGTTCCTTTCTGAAAGATGAACATTATTGTTCCCACATTACTTTGTTAGCAGCAGCTAACGCTAACAGCTTAGCTAAGGAGTTACTGCTGTTCCTTTCTGAAAGATGAACATTAATTGCTTAAAAACAGCAGATTATAAAACCTTTCAGCTGCTTTGGTCAAATCTTTACATTTAAAGAAAACCTGAATGATTTTAAAAAAGCTGCCGTTGATATTTTCAGCTTCATATTGAGCTCATGCTTTACTCACTTTGCAGAAGAGATGATCAGGGAAGAGTCTTTGTAGGCGATCAGGTAGCTCTGGTTCTCCGGGTTATGGACCGTCACCTGCATGCAGACACAACACACATCGAGCTAATTCTGCTTCATTCTGGAGTTCATTTCTACATTTCTACTCAGAATCAGAAGTGAGCTTCAGAGTGAGCTTTATTGGTCTCTCCTGCTGAGGGTTTCAGAGGTTAGAAAGTTTTAAAGATGAAGATGTCGTGGGTGTAAATCTGCAGGAAGTTTGCAGTCTTTGTGGTTGGTGGTTAGCTCTGAAACTTGTTATTGATCCGGTGATCATCACACAGTCCACACAGGAGTCAAAAAACACTCAATGTTTCCTTTAACAATGAGAATAAACCTCACAAACTGATGCCTGATGTCATTTCTTTTGGAATCCACACATTTTTTTGTGTTCATTGTCGATTTAAAAGTGAAATCTACAGAGATATATAGAGTCTGATACTGATGTCCTTGGTTAAGTTGGGCTTCCAGGCGTCTGTTCTGCACAGCAGGGTCAACATCCACGGTTTCCTTCAGGGATCTGGTTTAACTAACCTTAACTGTGGAGGTTTTGCTAAGCTGTGCCACAGTAACTGAATCAGTGTCCAGTTTCGTGTGAAACCGGTGGAGTTTGCATCATATTTTCCAGCAGGATGAAAAGCAAAACCACTGCAGAAGAAAAAGCTACAAAAGACGAGTAAATTAAAAAGATTATGAATATCGCAGCAAGAGCAGATCGAAACTATTCATGATTATGTATTTTAGGCCAGATTAATTCATTTTGTGCAGTGCAGCAACAGCAAGGTTAGTTCATGCTTTTCCACAAGCTGTTTTCTACCCTCAGCATGCTAAAAAAACTCAACTAAATGACCGCGCAGTTGTTTTTGCAGTGCTGGTGGTTGGTGTGGCCTATTTACCGGGGGCTCACAACCCGCCGCTTGTACTTCTTCTGCCGCCGGAAGCGGCCAGAAAAGCCGGAAGCGGCCAAAGGGGCGGGGCTTATATGTATAGCAACTAGCAGATATATATAATAATCCATCCATACATCGGTTCCCTCTTTCACCATGGATCGTACTCTGGGCCTTCTTTGTGTTTCTGCCTTTATTCCGCTTTTTTCCACCTTTTTTTCCGCCTTCGGAATCCAGATCGGCCCTAATTGGCTGTCGTCGCGTAGCGTCACTGCTCATTTGCATAAAGTTGAGCCTTTCTCAACTCTTGAAGCTCATGAAGCTCATAACTCCAGCCGCTCATCGACGCCAGCTGACATTGAAAATGAACGGCAGCTGGCCGCTCACGCCGCTTTTGGTGCGAGCCCCCGGTTAGGCATCTGACTGCATCAGATGTAACGCTGGATGCTTTAAATCCTCTTCGTGTGGAATAAAGAGCCAACAGAAAGGCTTAATGTAAATGTCCAAGTCAAGTTTCTTTCCTTCAGGCTCCAAAATGCTTTTCAGTCGTCTACAGACTTCTACAGAGTTGGATACGAACAAACTGAGCTCATCTGATGAAGTCTGGTCGGTTTGATGATGCAGAGAACGCTCAGTGGTGATTTTGATCCATCAAATCTTTGTATGTAAACAGGAACAGGTTTTACAGTAATCAGTCTGTGTTTCAGACTACAAAAGCATTCCTCTGCAGATATTCATCAGGAAAAAGCCTCTGTGTGAGACTCAAACAGCAGATTCAGCTGCAGAGCGACTCGCTGTTCCTACACCGATGTTTCTGTATCTTACAGCTGCTCAGACTGCTGGATTCCCATGTGGAGATGTCCCAAACCCCCCCATCACGTGCACTTACACTCTCCAGCACCCGTAGACACCTCTCAGCTCCCCACAGCGACGAGCCCAGCTTCTCCTTCTCGTCCTCCTGGTTTAAGTTGTCGACACACTCTTTGACTGCAGAAAACAGAAGCGTGCACAGAGATGAAGACCCGGAAACACGGCACCACGCCTTCTTTTTGACACTTGCAACACATTTTCTGTCCAACCTTTATCTACGATGTGGTCCAGTCCTCCCAGCAGCCGCAGCTCCTCTTTGAACCAGTCTCCCGCTCGCTTGGACGTCAGAGACAGCAGCGTCTCCATGGCTAAGTGACCCGTCTGCAGCGGGAGACGGAAAAGAAAACATGAATCTCACAGAGCCGGTTCCTCCTCTCCGGCTGGGAGAAGCCGACACTAAGACCAGAGTCTTTCTGTACCGTTATGTTCTGCAGGTCCAGGTGCTTGTTGTGCACCGTGTCACACAGCTTCCTGATCTTCTCCTTTATCTTAGCGATCTCTCTGGCACTGAACTGGGTGCTGGAGTCGGTCCCAGCCCCGCCTCCTTGATCCTGGTCCATTTCAAGCAGGCGGATCATCAGGTCCAGACAGGACCGATCCAGATCCATGTTCAGCCGGTCTCTGCTCAGGATGTACATCAGGGACGCTGTGCACAGAGCCAGGTTCTGCAGAGATGAGACCAAACCAGGTGATCCAAACCATTTGCATTGACAGAACAGCTCAGAGTCACTTCTGTGTCTCAGTGTGACCAAACTTAGACCAGAAGAAGCTGAATCCTGCAGCTCTGCTCCTGCTCTGAACTTCCCCCGCCTTAATGTCTAATAACCAGGTTCTAAACTGTTAATTCTTCAATACATTTCCTGAATTTAACATCTATGAATCAGACTAAAATCTGTGCAGCAGGGTTCCGCCTTAAAAACAACCGATAATAACCAGGACCGCCTTAAGTTTGGCCTCAGTAAGAACCACAAAACTAAAGTAAGTACACAGAAGTGTGATCCTGGAGTGGACAGCGTTTGCTGGGCTTTACTGTTACCGGGTGTTGGGGGGCGTCGTTCAGAGTTTTGAAGATCTGAGCCACCTTCCCTCTGGCCCTGAGGTGCATCCTGAAGCTGGGCATCGCACAGCGGGTGGCCAGGCTGATCACACTGCAGAGACACAGCAAAACCACATCATGGTTTCCCACAGCGGGCTGAAGGGAACCACAGGAATGCACGCTCTTCCTTACCTAAGGCATCGTGTATTAAGAGGCTGTCCCGCCTTCAGACCGGTGGCGAGATACTCAAAGTCATCAGTAAACTCCTGGTTTTCCCCAAACTCCACCACGTCGTTGAAGTGCTTCACATGCTGGACGACTGTATACAGCTGAAAACACGAGGGGGGGGGGGGTGAACATGATGGCGTGGTGCCGCAGGACCACTTACAAGGTTTTTACTGAGAGACTTTTGTGCAGAAATTGGACAGAAAACAAATGACTGATATAAGTCAGCCCACAGTAAGCTACACCAAACTGTTTACGTCTCAGCAGCTGATTAAAACTCGTCAGTGCATCCTTCGACCAATCACGCTGCGGTTCACCGGCGCCACCGCAGCTTTGAGAAGGAGACGTCTTTAAGAAGTGGCAGAAAAGCTGGGATTACCTCTTTGTGTTCTTTGTGACACTTGAGTGCAGTGACCGTGTCCTGGTAGGGATCCGTGGGGATGGTGACACACTTTGTGACTTTGGGAGGAGGAGGAGGAGCCTTGAACACGCCGTCGTCCTTCTGAGAGTCGGAGGACTCGGTGCTGGAGCCTCCAGCAGTGACTAATGCCTGGTAAGATGGATGAAAGCTGGTGTGAGACTGCTGCACGAGCACCATGAAAGTGTGTGTGAGGGTGTGTTCTTACAGGGGCTGTGTGTGATCGTGAGAAGAAAGGCGGAGGTGGCTCCTCTTCACTCTCCACAGTCCAGTGTCTGGCATTGTAAACTGCTTTGGTGGGAGACTGCAACAGAACACACAGAAAACATGAGCATGTATCACCCTCCAGCTGCTGACATCAAGCATCTTCACACAGTTTTATCAAGATCGTTTGTTGCCTGTGGGTGCATGAAGTTTTCAGCTCAATGTCAAGAAACATGCTGATAACTGTCTGTTAAAGTGTGCTGCAGCACATGCTGATAACTGTCTGTTAAAGTGTGCTGCAGCACATGCTGATAACTGTCTGTTAAAGTGTGCTGCGGCACATACTGATAACTGTCTGTTAAAGTGTGCTGCGGCACATACTGATAACTGTCTGTTAAAGTGTGCTGCAGCACATGCTGTTAACTGTCTGTTAAAGTGTGCTGCAGCACATGCTGATAACTGTCTGTTAAAGTGTGCTGCAGCACATGCTGATAACTGTCTGTTAAAGTGTGCTGCAGCACATGCTGATAACTGTCTGTTAAAGTGTGCTGCAGCACATGCTGATAACTGTCTGTTAAAGTGTGCTGCAGCACATGCTGTTAACTGTCTGTTAAAGTGTGCTGCAGCACATGTTCATAACTGTCTGTTAAAGTGTGCTGCAGCACATGCTGATAACTGTCTGTTAAAGTGTGCTGCAGCACATGCTGATAACTGTCTGTTAAAGTGTGCTGCAGCACATGCTGATAACTGTCTGTTAAAGTGTGCTGCAGCACATGCTGATAACTGTCTGTTAAAGTGTGCTGCAGCTCATGCTGATAACTGTCTGTTAAAGTGTGCTGCAGCACATGCTGATAACTGTCTGTTAAAGTGTGCTGCAGCACATGCTGATAACTGTCTGTTAAAGTGTGCTGCAGCACATGCTGATAACTGTCTGTTAAAGTGTGCTGCAGCACATGCTGTTAACTGTCTGTTAAAGTGTGCTGCAGCACATGTTCATAACTGTCTGTTAAAGTGTGCTGCAGCACATGCTGATAACTGTCTGTTAAAGTGTGCTGCAGCACATGTTCATAACTGTCTGTTAAAGTGTGCTGCAGCACATGCTGATAACTGTCTGTTAAAGTGTGCTGCAGCACATGCTGATAACTGTCTGTTAAAGTGTGCTGCAGCACATGCTGTTAACTGTCTGTTAAAGTGTGCTGCAGCACATGCTGATAACTGTCTGTTAAAGTGTGCTGCAGCACATGCTGATAACTGTCTGTTAAAGTGTGCTGCAGCACATGCTGTTAACTGTCTGTTAAAGTGTGCTGCAGCACATGTTCATAACTGTCTGTTAAAGTGTGCTGCAGCACATGCTGATAACTGTCTGTTAAAGTGTGCTGCAGCACATGCTGATAACTGTCTGTTAAAGTGTGCTGCAGCACATGTTCATAACTGTCTGTTAAAGTGTGCTGCAGCACATGCTGATAACTGTCTGTTAAAGTGTGCTGCAGCACATGTTCATAACTGTCTGTTAAAGTGTGCTGCAGCACATGCTGATAACTGTCTGTTAAAGTGTGCTGCAGCACATGTTCATAACTGTCTGTTAAAGTGTGCTGCAGCACATGTTCATAACTGTCTGTTAAAGTGTGCTGCAGCACATGCTGATAACTGTCTGTTAAAGTGTGCTGCAGCACATGCTGATAACTGTCTGTTAAAGTGTGCTGCAGCACATGTTCATAACTGTCTGTTAAAGTGTGCTGCAGCACATGTTCATAACTGTCTGTTAAAGTGTGCTGCAGCACATGCTGATAACT
Source organism: Leuresthes tenuis (assembly GCF_036924035.1). Classification (NCBI taxonomy): domain Eukaryota; kingdom Metazoa; phylum Chordata; class Actinopteri; order Atheriniformes; family Atherinopsidae; genus Leuresthes; species Leuresthes tenuis. Next base: position 2,167,789 of record NW_027325374.1, read on the forward strand.
GTCTGTTAAAGTGTGCTGCAGCACATGCTGATAACTGTCTGTTAAAGTGTGCTGCAGCACATGCTGATAACTGTCTGTTAAAGTGTGCTGCAGCACATGCTGATAACTGTCTGTTAAAGTGTGCTGCAGCACATGTTCATAACTGTCTGTTAAAGTGTGCTGCAGCACATGCTGATAACTGTCTGTTAAAGTGTGCTGCAGCACATGTTCATAACTGTCTGTTAAAGTGTGCTGCAGCACATGCTGATAACTGTCTGTTAAAGTGTGCTGCAGCACATGCTGATAACTGTCTGTTAAAGTGTGCTGCAGCACATGCTGTTAACTGTCTGTTAAAGTGTGCTGCAGCACATGCTGTTAACTGTCTGTTAAAGTGTGCTGCAGCACATGTTCATAACTGTCTGTTAAAGTGTGCTGCAGCACATGTTCATAACTGTCTGTTAAAGTGTGCTGCAGCACATGCTGATAACTGTCTGTTAAAGTGTGCTGCAGCACATGCTGATAACTGTCTGTTAAAGTGTGCTGCAGCACATGTTCATAACTGTCTGTTAAAGTGTGCTGCAGCACATGTTCATAACTGTCTGTTAAAGTGTGCTGCAGCACATGCTGATAACTGTCTGTTAAAGTGTGCTGCAGCACATGCTGATAACTGTCTGTTAAAGTGTGCTGCAGCACATGCTGATAACTGTCTGTTAAAGTGTGCTGCAGCACATGCTGATAACTGTCTGTTAAAGTGTGCTGCAGCACATGTTCATAACTGTCTGTTAAAGTGTGCTGCAGCACATGCTGATAACTGTCTGTTAAAGTGTGCTGCAGCACATGTTCATAACTGTCTGTTAAAGTGTGCTGCAGCACATGCTGATAACTGTCTGTTAAAGTGTGCTGCAGCACATGCTGATAACTGTCTGTTAAAGTGTGCTGCAGCACATGCTGTTAACTGTCTGTTAAAGTGTGCTGCAGCACATGCTGATAACTGTCTGTTAAAGTGTGCTGCAGCACATGCTGTTAACTGTCTGTTAAAGTGTGCTGCAGCACATGCTGTTAACTGTCTGTTAAAGTGTGCTGCAGCACATGCTGATAACTGTCTGTTAAAGTGTGCTGCAGCACATGCTGATAACTGTCTGTTAAAGTGTGCTGCAGCACATGTTCATAACTGTCTGTTAAAGTGTGCTGCAGCACATGCTGATAACTGTCTGTTAAAGTGTGCTGCAGCACATGCTGTTAACTGTCTGTTAAAGTGTGCTGCAGCACATGCTGATAACTGTCTGTTAAAGTGTGCTGCAGCACATGCTGTTAACTGTCTGTTAAAGTGTGCTGCAGCACATGCTGTTAACTGTCTGTTAAAGTGTGCTGCAGCACATGCTGATAACTGTCTGTTAAAGTGTGCTGCAGCACATGCTGTTAACTGTCTGTTAAAGTGTGCTGCAGCACATGTTCATAACTGTCTGTTAAAGTGTGCTGCAGCACATGCTGATAACTGTCTGTTAAAGTGTGCTGCAGCACATGTTCATAACTGTCTGTTAAAGTGTGCTGCAGCACATGCTGATAACTGTCTGTTAAAGTGTGCTGCAGCACATGCTGTTAACTGTCTGTTAAAGTGTGCTGCAGCACATGCTGATAACTGTCTGTTAAAGTGTGCTGCGGCACATGCTGATAACTGTCTGTTAAAGTGTGCTGCAGCACATGCTGATAACTGTCTGTTAAAGTGTGCTGCAGCACATGCTGATAACTGTCTGTTAAAGTGTGCTGCAGCACATGCTGATAACTGTCTGTTAAAGTGTGCTGCAGCACATGCTGATAACTGTCTGTTAAAGTGTGCTGCAGCACATGTTCATAACTGTCTGTTAAAGTGTGCTGCAGCACATGCTGATAACTGTCTGTTAAAGTGTGCTGCAGCACATGCTGTTAACTGTCTGTTAAAGTGTGCTGCAGCACATGTTCATAACTGTCTGTTAAAGTGTGCTGCAGCACATGCTGATAACTGTCTGTTAAAGTGTGCTGCAGCACATGTTCATAACTGTCTGTTAAAGTGTGCTGCAGCACATGCTGATAACTGTCTGTTAAAGTGTGCTGCAGCACATGTTCATAACTGTCTGTTAAAGTGTGCTGCAGCACATGCTGTTAACTGTCTGTTAAAGTGTGCTGCAGCACATGCTGTTAACTGTCTGTTAAAGTGTGCTGCAGCACATGCTGATAACTGTCTGTTAAAGTGTGCTGCAGCACATGCTGATAACTGTCTGTTAAAGTGTGCTGCAGCACATGCTGATAACTGTCTGTTAAAGTGTGCTGCAGCACATGCTGATAACTGTCTGTTAAAGTGTGCTGCAGCACATGCTGATAACTGTCTGTTAAAGTGTGCTGCAGCACATGCTGATAACTGTCTGTTAAAGTGTGCTGCAGCTCATGCTGTTAACTGTCTGTTAAAGTGTGCTGCAGCACATGCTGTTAACTGTCTGTTAAAGTGTGCTGCAGCACATGCTGTTAACTGTCTGTTAAAGTGTGCTGCAGCACATGCTGTTAACTGTCTGTTAAAGTGTGCTGCAGCTCATGCTGATAACTGTCTGTTAAAGTGTGCTGCAGCACATGCTGATAACTGTCTGTTAAAGTGTGCTGCAGCACATGCTGATAACTGTCTGTTAAAGTGTGCTGCAGCTCATGCTGATAACTGTCTGTTAAAGTGTGCTGCAGCACATGCTGATAACTGTCTGTTAAAGTGTGCTGCAGCACATGCTGATAACTGTCTGTTAAAGTGTGCTGCAGCTCATGCTGATAACTGTCTGTTAAAGTGTGCTGCAGCACATGCTGATAACTGTCTGTTAAAGTGTGCTGCAGCACATGCTGTTAACTGTCTGTTAAAGTGTGCTGCAGCACATGCTGTTAACTGTCTGTTAAAGTGTGCTGCAGCTCATGCTGATAACTGTCTGTTAAAGTGTGCTGCAGCACATGCTGTTAACTGTCTGTTAAAGTGTGCTGCAGCACATGTTCATAACTGTCTGTTAAAGTGTGCTGCAGCACATGCTGTTAACTGTCTGTTAAAGTGTGCTGCAGCTCATGCTGATAACTGTCTGTTAAAGTGTGCTGCAGCTCATGCTGATAACTGTCTGTTAAAGTGTGCTGCAGCACATGCTGATAACTGTCTGTTAAAGTGTGCTGCAGCACATGCTGATAACTGTCTGTTAAAGTGTGCTGCAGCACATGCTGTTAACTGTCTGTTAAAGTGTGCTGCAGCACATGTTCATAACTGTCTGTTAAAGTGTGCTGCAGCACATGCTGATAACTGTCTGTTAAAGTGTGCTGCAGCACATGCTGTTAACTGTCTGTTAAAGTGTGCTGCAGCACATGCTGATAACTGTCTGTTAAAGTGTGCTGCAGCACATGCTGTTAACTGTCTGTTAAAGTGTGCTGCAGCACATGTTCATAACTGTCTGTTAAAGTGTGCTGCAGCACATGTTCATAACTGTCTGTTAAAGTGTGCTGCAGCACATGCTGATAACTGTCTGTTAAAGTGTGCTGCAGCACATGCTGTTAACTGTCTGTTAAAGTGTGCTGCAGCACATGCTGATAACTGTCTGTTAAAGTGTGCTGCAGCACATGTTCATAACTGTCTGTTAAAGTGTGCTGCAGCACATGTTCATAACTGTCTGTTAAAGTGTGCTGCAGCACATGTTCATAACTGTCTGTTAAAGTGTGCTGCAGCTCATGCTGATAACTGTCTGTTAAAGTGTGCTGCAGCACATGCTGATAACTGTCTGTTAAAGTGTGCTGCAGCTCATGCTTTTAACTGTCTGTTAAAGTGTGCTGCGGCACATGCTGATAACTGTCTGTTAAAGTGTGCTGCAGCACATGCTGATAACTGTCTGTTAAAGTGTGCTGCAGCACATGCTGTTAACTGTCTGTTAAAGTGTGCTGCAGCACATGCTGATAACTGTCTGTTAAAGTGTGCTGCAGCACATGCTGTTAACTGTCTGTTAAAGTGTGCTGCGGCACATGCTGATAACTGTCTGTTAAAGTGTGCTGCAGCACATGCTGATAACTGTCTGTTAAAGTGTGCTGCAGCACATGCTGTTAACTGTCTGTTAAAGTGTGCTGCAGCACATGTTCATAACTGTCTGTTAAAGTGTGCTGCAGCACATGTTCATAACTGTCTGTTAAAGTGTGCTGCAGCACATGCTGATAACTGTCTGTTAAAGTGTGCTGCAGCACATGCTGATAACTGTCTGTTAAAGTGTGCTGCAGCACATGCTGATAACTGTCCGTTAAAGTGTGCTGCAGCACATGCTGATAACTGTCTGTTAAAGTGTGCTGCAGCACATGCTGTTAACTGTCTGTTAAAGTGTGCTGCAGCACATGCTGATAACTGTCTGTTAAAGTGTGCTGCAGCACATGCTGATAACTGTCTGTTAAAGTGTGCTGCAGCACATGCTGATAACTGTCTGTTAAAGTGTGCTGCAGCACATGCTGATAACTGTCTGTTAAAGTGTGCTGCAGCACATGCTGTTAACTGTCTGTTAAAGTGTGCTGCAGCACATGCTGATAACTGTCTGTTAAAGTGTGCTGCAGCACATGCTGATAACTGTCTGTTAAAGTGTGCTGCAGCACATGCTGTTAACTGTCTGTTAAAGTGTGCTGCGGCACATGCTGATAACTGTCTGTTAAAGTGTGCTGCAGCACATGCTGATAACTGTCTGTTAAAGTGTGCTGCAGCACATGCTGTTAACTGTCTGTTAAAGTGTGCTGCAGCACATGCTGATAACTGTCTGTTAAAGTGTGCTGCAGCACATGCTGATAACTGTCTGTTAAAGTGTGCTGCAGCACATGTTCATAACTGTCTGTTAAAGTGTGCTGCAGCACATGTTCATAACTGTCTGTTAAAGTGTGCTGCAGCACATGCTGATAACTGTCCGTTAAAGTGTGCTGCAGCACATGCTGATAACTGTCTGTTAAAGTGTGCTGCAGCACATGTTCATAACTGTCTGTTAAAGTGTGCTGCAGCACATGCTGTTAACTGTCTGTTAAAGTGTGCTGCAGCACATGTTCATAACTGTCTGTTAAAGTGTGCTGCAGCACATGTTCATAACTGTCTGTTAAAGTGTGCTGCAGCACATGCTGATAACTGTCTGTTAAAGTGTGCTGCAGCTCATGCTGATAACTGTCTGTTAAAGTGTGCTGCAGCACATGCTGTTAACTGTCTGTTAAAGTGTGCTGCAGCACATGCTGATAACTGTCTGTTAAAGTGTGCTGCAGCACATGCTGATAACTGTCTGTTAAAGTGTGCTGCAGCACATGCTGATAACTGTCCGTTAAAGTGTGCTGCAGCACATGCTGATAACTGTCTGTTAAAGTGTGCTGCAGCACATGCTGATAACTGTCTGTTAAAGTGTGCTGCAGCTCATGCTGATAACTGTCTGTTAAAGTGTGCTGCAGCACATGCTGATAACTGTCTGTTAAAGTGTGCTGCAGCTCATGCTGATAACTGTCTGTTAAAGTGTGCTGCAGCACATGCTGATAACTGTCTGTTAAAGTGTGCTGCAGCACATGCTGATAACTGTCTGTTAAAGTGTGCTGCAGCACATGCTCATAACTGTCTGTTAAAGTGTGCTGCAGCACATGCTGATAACTGTCTGTTAAAGTGTGCTGCAGCACATGCTGATAACTGTCTGTTAAAGTGTGCTGCAGCACATGCTGATAACTGTCCGTTAAAGTGTGCTGCTCAGAGTTTCTTCCCTGAAAAGTTCTCTTTCTGCAAGAGAAACTCGGGTGAACAGCCCCAGAATGGATGCCGACAGAAACCAAACGCTGAAGGAGAGAGTGAGCAGGACAAAGTGAAGGAAGCAGGATAACAACATGCAGATGAAGCTGGAGAGAGTCCGCCAGCACTGATCAAACAGCAGGACACGCTTAAAACAAACACACACCCCCCTCCCACACCGACATCCACCCATCCTTGGCTGGTCTCCTCTACTCTTTGCCAAACCTGTGGTTGGTGGTTGCCGGGGCATCCGTGATGGAAAACAAAAGATGGCGAGAGGGAGGCGGTGGCCAGAGAAAGGACAGAGACAGAGTTGGCTGAGGGATGTGGTGCTGAGGTGGGGGCGGGGCGCTTCACCGCGGGGTTAATAAGCAGAGACAAAAGGGGAGTTTGAGGATGAGCTTGGCTGTGCTGGAGCATCAACACACCAAATTAAAGACTGCTGCAGTCATCTGAAAGCCACAGACGGACACCTACCCCACCGCCATGCCCACCTGCCGCTGAGCAGCATGGCACAGATGAGAATGAGGGAGGAGGCAGGGCCCCCGCCTCCGCTGTGGCCCCAGAAAGGAAAAAAAATAAGACGTACTGTTCTGGCATTGCTGGGTGTGCCGTGACAGCGGAGCTCGACTTCACTGCCAGAGTATTTCACCGACTCATGAGCCGGTTACAAGAACTCTTATTAGAAGAATGTTTTCATATCAAAGGCTCTGGACAAGAAGCAGCAGACAGCAGCCAAAAGGTTCACTGGACAATTCATTTCAAACCCAGCTATCGCTCTAAATGAAGGACCAAACCCCAGAACCGTCTTCTTCTGCCTGCATGTGGTCATTATGGTAACAGCTAATGTCTCCCAGTGTTCCCACTTTGGCTCAGCAGCTCAGGCACAGTTCACTGTAACCGAAGCTTTGATAATACCTCCACAGGCTGGTGCTTTTATAATGAGCTCAGCCCAGCTCCTGCTCTCAATAATGTAAGGGGAAGATGGAGTGGGAGGGTGGAATAGAGCGTGTCAGGGGGGGGGGGGGGTGTATTAAAACAAGCAGGAGGACGTGATGGAGAATATTCTGCTGGGAGTTAAAAAGGAAGGCAAAGTGGTCAAGAGACGAGGGCACATAATTCAGCAGTGAGGGAGCAAAGTTATTTTAAGAGTCAGGGCATGTAACGAGAGAATGAGAAAGCACATTAAGGACATCATTATGCTTCATCGCCCACAGTAGCTGCTAATTCTCTTACTGCCTGGCTGCAGAGGACATTTATTTTTATTCTGAAGAGCTCAAAGCAGCTAAGTTTTCTCCGAGCGAATCGAATCTGAAGCTCCAGCAAAGATGTATGAGCAGTGAGCCGGAGGTAGAAAAAGGCTTCCTCCCATCATGAAGAGAAGGGTCAGCTGTAATCAAACCAGTTTAAATCAAACACCTTTTAGAGATGAAGCCATGGTAAAACTCCTTCAAAAGCTCTGATATACAGACGAAATCTGAAACTTTCTGCTGAACACAAACGCTCCAGCGCCTTCCATCACTTCTTCCCCTGCATATTCACTCATTGCACAACTCATTTTGACAGGTTTTTCCACCCAACTGATGCTTTTACGGCAGGTAGTTTGGTTTGTAAAGAGGATTTTCTTATTGGAAGAATCTCACCACCTGGCTGTGAATAAATGCTGGAAAAGAAGAAGAAGAAGAAGAAGAAGAAGAAGCCGCTTCATTTCAACACAGACTCTCGCTGCCTGGAGACAAAACATTGAACTTTCTTTTGGCTTAAGGATCCATTTTGAAGTCAATATTACGAGCAAACGAGATATATGAGGGAGGATATAAAGAGGAGCAGGACCAACTGTTGGCTCATTTTAAATCATGTGACTGCAGCCTGTATTTACTGATGTAATTATGTTGCCTCTCTCTGAGGCGTTTGTCTGGTGGCTCCTTGTTATCGACTAAAACTGCTGCTTTGGCTGCACCGTGGAATGCTTTGCATCAATTAACTGACAGGAATCTTAAATGTCAGTTAGCTATCAGAGTTATTTCATGATTAAAGCACCACAGCCTTTTATTGTCCTTTACTGATACTGTCAAATCATCAGAGTTATGTTATGTTTATGCATTTAGCAGGTAGGGTAAGGGGGTATTGCCTAAGGACCCCTACTGGAGGTAGGCGCTCCTTCCTACACCTTCCCGCTCCTTCCTGCACCTTCCTACACCTTCCCGCTCCTTCCTACACCTTCCCGCTCCTTTCCACACCTTCCCGCTCCTTCCTACACCTTCTTGCTCCTTCCTGCTCCTTCCTGCACCTTCCTGCACCTTCTTGCTCCTTCCTACACCTTCCCGCTCCTTCCTACACCTTCCCGCTCCTTCCTGCACCTTCTTGCACCTTCCTGCACCTTCTTGCTCCTTCCTACACCTTCCCGCTCCTTCCTACACCTTCCCGCTCCTTCCTGCACCTTCTTGCTCCTTCCTGCTCCTTCCTGCTCCTTCCTGCACCTTCCTGCTCCTTCCTGCTCCTTCCTACACCTTCCCGCTCCTTCCTACACCTTCCCGCTCCTTCCTACACCTTCCCGCTCCTTTCCGCTCCTTCCGGCTCCTTCCTGCCACTTCCTACACCTTCCTGCACCTTCCCGCTCCTTCCTGCACCTTCCCGCTCCTTTCCGCACCTTCCTGCTCCTTCCTGCTCCTTCCTGCTCCTTCCTGCCACTTCCTGCTCCTTCCTGCTCCTTCCTACACCTTCCTGCCACTTCCTACACCTTCCTGCTCCTTCCTGCACCTTCCCGCTCCTTCCTACACCTTCCCGCTCCTTCCTGCTCCTTCCTGCCACTTCCTGCTCCTTCCTGCTCCTTCCTACACCTTCCTGCACCTTCCTGCTCCTTCCTGCTCCTTCCTACACCTTCCTGCTCCTTCCTGCTCCTTCCTGCACCTTCCTGCACCTTCCTGCTCCTTTCAGAGCCCAAAACGCTGAACAATTCATTCACAAACCAAACACTTTCTGGTGGAAAAGTAAATCCTTGGTACTGATTAACTCTGTAAACTTTTACTTATGATGGTTTTGAGTACACAAGCAAATTAACTGGAAACATGTGTTATGTAATGTTTATGCATTTAGTAGATGCTTTTATCCAAAGGGACTTACAGGTAGGCATCCAGTCCCTATATAAGAGTTATATACTGAGATAAAACTACGGTTAAACTGTGACAGAAAGAGGCCTTTCAGACACGGTAACAAATGGACGAAGCTTTCACAGGCGTGAGCAACATTTACAGAAAAGCCACTGATGTCCCATCATGTCTGAAAAGGCTTTAAACTACCGTCTTCCAGCTGGTGCCGACCTGCTTTCAGGAAACTCGGGAAAGAAGAATCACTTCTCCCAAAGTCAAAATGCCAACAAGCTACTGAAAAAACCCCAAAGCAACAAGCAGAGAGAAACCTGCAAACTGCAGCGAAGCCTGATGAACTGAACTCCTACAGCAGAACCAGAGCAAATCTAATTATCACTTCGACTCAAGCTGCTTCACCTGCAGCAAGGAAGAGATAACAAGCAACCATCTCACCCCACATGCATTCTCCAGCTTTGTCCTCCTGGCTGCTTTCTGCAGACGTCTTCATTAGATCGGTGTGAAACGGCGACAACAAGCATACAGCAAACAGGAGATAACAGATCTGTGCCTGCTTTTAAAAGGCTCTGAGATCAATAGTTTAGGCCAGGCCGGGAGCAACAGACCATGAACACACTGATAAATAAGAGACAAACAGTTCACAGATCTTAGGAAGTGAGTGGATCTGAAACCACAGCCAGAGTCCTCGGCTCTGCCCACACACACCGACACACTCACTCAGCGCTGAGTCAGGCTGGGCGTAGGTGGACGGCCTCGTCTCCACAGGTACATCCACACCTCTCTTCAAATGTAACAAGTCGGCGTTTGTCTCACTAAAGGACTCCGAAAGGATGGAAAAACCTAACAATGAGAGGCTTCCCTCGTCTATTTCATCTCTGCAGAGTTCAAAAGACGGTTTCACACGGCTGGAAAAGAAGAAGTGCGAGTTAGAACCTGTTTCTGGCTCACTTACACCTCGAGTATCACCCAAACTGAGCAGCAAACAAGTGCTTCCAGGAGAGAAAATGTCCTCCTGAAGAATGAATGAGTCCAGTCTGGTTTTAATGGGAACGGTTTGGTGGGAAAACAGCCAACAATTTTAATGAACTACAACTGCCAACACTGTGGCCTTCAGTCAGTTCATCTTTCTGTTGAGCAACAGAATCAACTTCTTCACTCTTCAGTATCTGTCAACAATGCATTTTAAAGTGAATCTTATTTGTGTTTCCTGCTCCGTTTCAGGCCATTTTCTCTGTAATCTTTATTCTATTATTGCTCCCTGACCAAAGTGGTCACTATTCATTTAAAAGCAGAAGCACCGAAGAGTCATGTGACCTGGTGGAGGAAAAGGTCATGCTGTGTCTGACCTTCTTATGTGCACTGAAGATCCTCCGGAAAGAGTCCGGGTTCTTCTCAGCCGGCTTCCCCTGAGGCGGCCTCCTGGGACCACTGGCCACGACTCGGATGTCGTCCTCGGAGAAGTCCAGGACATCTGCAGGAATAAACAAGATGTTCTGGTCAGTGAGGATGAAAGAAGGTCCAGTAAACAAATAACTAAAACTGGAGTTCTCTGGCTCTGTCAACTTAGTCTTTAAAGAAGATTCAGGACATTAAAACAGTTCCAGTTTCATCTGAGCTTTGTGCACGTGTCAATAAGAACATCAGAACTACAGCTTTGTCATGTTAGTGGACTGAAATCAATGAAGATGCTCTTGAAAGCTTCTGGTTTTTGGTGAAAACGTTCTCCTTCCTACGGTGTAAAACTGAAGCTGCAGCTGACTGTGAGCTGGCTGTGGGACAAAGTGATGGCATGAGTCAGAGCACGTGGGAGGATTTCAATCAAAAGCTGCCAGAGCAGTGTTTTACATCAACTCATCTATGAATCAAAGCCATACGTAAGATTCCATCATTTCGGTCCTATATTCACCAAAGCAACAGAATCTTACCGAGTCCCTTTCAATCTTCCAGCCCAGCTGCACACTCACTGCTTCTGTGTCACTTTTAAATGTTAAGGACTACGCATAAAGCTAAAACCTCTCTTTGTGGCTCAGAGGACACGTTTGGGTGCAAATGTAAAAACATAACAGGACCCTGTGCCTTTGTTTGGGCCTGTTAATAAGCAGGGTTCTGTTACATCACAGTCCCAGCTCACAGGAGAATGATCCGACCCGTCTCCAGCCTGAACTTCATGTCATGCTGCATTCACTGAACCTCAGAAAAAGGAAATTCTCATTCTCATTCTGAACAGAACCCTCAGTCGAACAGTTCAGGTGTGATTAAAGTGCACATTCCAGACTTTAAGGCTTGCTTCTACTACTTGGAGTTTGTGGTTGTTCACCGTGAGGAGAGCAGCTGTGATAAATGAAAGATAAGGCAGCTGTTATGAGGCTGAAAACCCAAAATAAAACCATCACACGTGGGTCAAACCCAGGATCACCAACATCAGCTGCCTGGAAGATCAAGAAGAAGAAAGAATGCCCTGAGATCACAGAGGGACAGATAGGCCAAGAAAGACAGAAGAAACCTCACTGTGGTAAAGAAACGTCCTCAAAGGCCTGTCCAACAGATCAGAACCAGCCTCCAGAGGCAGGTGTCTGTCCACAGAAGACTTCATGAACAGAAACACAGAGGCTACGCTGCTACATGCTAACCGCTAGTTAGCCACAGAAACAGGATGGACACGTTACAGTTAGCCAAAAAGCCCTGAAAGCAGCTGCAGAGTTCTGGAAAAAGGTGTTCTGGACAGACCGGAATGTTTAAAAAGGGGAACATGTGTCTAAAGTGTGCAGGAGGCAGTGAGTCCTACAATTAAAACAACCTTATTGAGCCGATTAGCACTGAGATAGCAGCAATGCTGTTAGCAATATTTTACTCAGGCTTGGAGGAAAATCCCTGCAAGATGTGTGTGTGTGTGTGTGTGAGGAAGCAGCTGTTATAATGATTCCTGTTTATTTTGTAAGCTAATTTTCTGGGTAATGACTTAAAATGAAGAAGTCAGCATTGGATCTTCTTTCCTCCCCATTCATAAGCTGCAGATTTTTAATTAATCATCGAATGCAGCATCACTAAACTCGTCTGGAGCCAAACTTCTTCACGAGGGAAACATTTCACCAACGTTTACAACAGTTCTGAAAAAGCAACGCTGCTAATCTCAGAGGAGCAGAGGAGGGGGCTGGAGCAGCTAAAGCCAGCTGCTGTGAACTGAGCTGTACAGATAAGGGAAAGAGCTGTTGTACTGTTTTAGTTCAGCGAGTCACAGAGGGATGTTTCCTCTCACTCAAATCACCAGAACAGGCAGGTTGAGACGGACTGAAACAAAAAAAAATGTCACGAACAGACAAAATATCCTGAACTAAAGTAGCTAAAATAGCTTTTGAGCTGCGGGCCGGTCCAGTCGGACTCTGCTCCAGGCTACATGTGATGCATTCCCCCTGAATGAATGGGTCCGTGTGCACGTTCACCTGCTCGTATCCTGCTCTCCCGCCTCTCAGAGTTCTTCTTGCTCTCCTTGACGACGGGCCGTTCCCGGTTCTGCAGTCTTTCGAATGGATCCGGGATGTCATCAGTTGGCGTCTCCTCCACAATAACCACCGGGGTTACCTTGGAGACCGCGGCCCTCTTGGCCCTCCTCCTCTCTTTAGAGGCGATGCCGTCATCGTCTTCAGCACCGTCGCTGTCGCTCATGTCGTCGAAGCCGAAGTACTTGATTTTGTAACTGGACCGGCCGTCCGTGCTGTCAGGACTGTTTTCGCTCTTGTGGGAATCTGCGTCTTCGAAGCCAAACAGATCCGGCTTACTCTCCTTCTTCGACTTGTTCTGGGTCGGTCGGGACCTGCACAGAGAAAACAAACAGAAAAGAGCTGGTTATGTACGCCCTGTTTTAATCTGAAAGACACCAGCAATGATCTCAGAGAAGCAGCTGCTGCTGCCCATCAGTCTGGGAAGGGTTATAAGGCCATTTCCAAACTATCTGGAGTCCATCATTCTACAGAGAGAAAGATTATTCACAAGTGGAAAACATTCAGGACAGCTGTCAATCTTCCCAGGAGTGGACGTCCCAGCAAGTTCACCCCAAGGTGAAGAAGCCCAGAGCTACATCTCAGACTCTACAGGCCTCAGTTAGCATGTTAAAGGTTAAAGGTCACCCCAAGGTGAAGAAGCCCAGAGCTACATCTCAGACTCTACAGGCCTCAGTTAGCATGTTAAAGGTTAAAGGTCACCCCAAGGTGAAGAAGCCCAGAGCTACATCTCAGACTCTACAGGCCTCAGTTAGCATGTTAAAGGTTAAAGGTCACCCCAAGGTGAAAAAGCCCAGAGCTACATCTCAGACTCTACAGGCCTCAGTTAGCATGTTAAAGGTTAAAGGTCATGGCAGCACAGTTAGAAAAAGACTGAACAAGGATGGCTTGTTTGGAAGGGCTGCAGGAGAAAGCCTCTTCTCTCTAAAAAGTACATGGCAGCACAGCTTAGGTTTGCAAAGCTGCATCTGAACAAAGCTCAAGACTTCTGGAACAATGTCCTTTGGACAGACCAGAGCAAAGTGGAGATGTTTGGTCCTAATGCACAGCAGCACGTTTGGAGGAAACCAAACACAGCATATCAGCACAAACACCTCATACCAGCTGTCAAGCACGGTGGTGGAGGGCTGATGATCTGGGCTGGTTCTGCAGCCACAGGACCTGGGCACACTGGACAACGCTGGAGAGAAGAGGGCCGAGATTCCTCCAGAACAATGAGAGAGACTGATAACGTCCCACAGGAAACCATCACTGCAGCTCACTGCTGCTGAAGCTGCTGGATCAGGGGTTCACTTAGTTTTACACTCACTGCTGAAGCTGCTGGATCAGGGGTTCACTTAGTTTTACACTCACTGCTGCTGAAGCTGCTGGATCAGGGGTTCACTTAGTTTTCACACTCACTGCTGCTGAAGCTGCTGGATCAGGGGTTCACTTAGTTTTTCACACACTGCTGCTGAAGCTGCTGGATCAGGGGTTCACTTAGTTTCTCACACACTGCTGCTGTGTTTTGTCTGGGTTTTTAAACCCATAAATGACGACACAGTTGCTGTTCACCTGATGATTTTCCCCCCGTTCACATACTTAAAGAAGTGAAAACAGCACACGCCTTTAAGGCGTCTCGCAGCTCGCCACCTGCTCCTCCTACCTTGTACTTTGCGCCTCGGCCTTCTTCCGCTGCCACCCCGCCTCTCCCAGCTGTGTGGTGCTGCCCGAGCCGGCGCTGCTGCTGCCGCTGGCGGGCGCCGCGTCGGTGCTGAACTCCTCCACGCTCCGGTCCTGGATGGTGACGTTACACACCGACACGGAGGAGGGGTGCAGCACCGTGAAGTCCCTCGTCCTGCCGCGACTGCCTCCATCACCCGCCGCTTTGGTATTGTTGCCGTCGGTTTTGGATTTGGGGAGATCGGTGCCAAAAACAGAGCCGGCCAAGCCGCTGGAGTCCGAGGCTTTGCCAGATCCCTGCTTGCTGGGCCTCCTGTATGTCCGACAGTTCGAGTTCCTTTCAAGTGATAACGAGGTGGACGTCTGGGACGTCTCAACGAGGTCAGACTCCCCCATCGGGTCGTGGCCGGGGCTCTGCAGCCGTGGAGGAGAGGGGGGCTTCTTATGCCGGCGCTGCTCCGGGTCCAGGCCACCTGCCGCCACGCCAGTTGAGGTCCAAGAGAGCGTTGGGGCAGGATTACGAGGTTCCAGGGTGGGGGAAGGCGGGCGGAGCCCCATGATGACGTCCCAGGAGTCGTAGGTGGAGTCTGCCTTGGAGCCGGTCTTCAGAGCGGTGGTCTGTGCGAGGGGCTTCCTGTCGCTCTCAGAAGCGTTTTGGTACCACGAGTAGCTGTGCTGGTTCTCCGAGGAGGAGGGGCTCTGCCGGGACTTTCCTGGGAAGCAGAAAGACTGAGTCAGTTCTGAAATACAGGCTGAATGTTTTCATCTTAAAGAGAAATTCTGCTCCAGCTTCTGTGAAAAAGAGACAGAAACATCAGGTAAAACTGGACAAAAACAACAGAAAAACCACTGAAGGACATCAAGCTTCCAGAGAATAAAAACTTTCATTCAAAGCCTTTAAGTTTGTTGCATAATTAAGAACCGAGTTCAACCCTGAGCAGGAGTTTACCGCATATTAACCAGTATTCTACACATCCCTCTGGAGTTTACTGCATATTAACCAGTATTCTACACATCCCTCTGGAGTTTACCGCATATTAACCAGTATTCTACACATCCCTCTGGAGTTTACTGCATATTAACCAGTATTCTACACATCCCTCTGGAGTTTACTGCATATTAACCAGTATTCTACACATCCCTCTGGAGTTTACTGCATATTAACCAGTATTCTACACATCCCTCTGGAGTTTACTGCATATTAACCAGTATTCTACACATCCCTCTGGAGTTTACTGCATATTAACCAGTATTCTGCACATCCCTCTGGAGTTTACTGCATATTAACCAGTATTCTGCACATCCCTCTGGAGTTTACTGCATATTAACCAGTATTCCACACATCCCTCTGGAGTTTACTGCATATTAACCAGTATTCTACACATCCCTCTGGAGTTTACCGCATATTAACCAGTATTCTACACATCCCTCTGGAGTTTACCGCATATTAACCAGTATTCTACACATCCCTCTGGAGTTTACTGCATATTAACCAGTATTCCACACATCCCTCTGGAGTTTACCGCATATTAACCAGTATTCCACACATCCCTCTGGAGTTTACTGCATATTAACCAGTATTCCACACATCCCTCTGGAGTTTACTGCATATTAACCAGTATTCCACACATCCCTCTGGAGTTTACCGCATATTAACCAGTATTCTGCACATCCCTCTGGAGTTTACTGCATATTAACCAGTATTCTACACATCCCTCTGGAGTTTACTGCATATTAACCAGTATTCTACACATCCCTCTGGAGTTTACTGCATATTAACCAGTATTCCTCACATCCCTCTGGAGTTTACTGCATATTAACCAGTATTCCACACATCCCTCTGGAGTTTACTGCATATTAACCAGTATTCTACACATCCCTCTGGAGTTTACTGCATATTAACCAGTATTCTACACATCCCTCTGGAGTTTACTGCATATTAACCAGTATTCTACACATCCCTCTGGAGTTTACTGCATATTAACCAGTATTCTACACATCCCTCTGGAGTTTACTGCATATTAACCAGTATTCCTCACATCCCTCTGGAGTTTACTGCATATTAACCAGTATTCTACACATCCCTCTGGAGTTTACTGCATATTAACCAGTATTCTACACATCCCTCTGGAGTTTACTGCATATTAACCAGTATTCCACACATCCCTCTGGAGTTTACCGCATATTAACCAGTATTCTACACATCCCTCTGGAGTTTACTGCATATTAACCAGTATTCTACACATCCCTCTGGAGTTTACTGCATATTAACCAGTATTCTACACATCCCTCTGGAGTTTACTGCATATTAACCAGTATTCTGCACATCCCTCTGGAGTTTACTGCATATTAACCAGTATTCCACACATCCCTCTGATCTGGAGACTGTTTCCTTAACCATTAACCGTGTGACCATATGATGCCTTTCCACATCTGTTCAAGCCGTCCTCCAGCAGCCTGATAGCATAAAAACCAGAAAGCAGGGAACAGTGGGTCGTGTCTCAGCCAAAGGTTTTAATCAGGAAAAAAGTTCCTTCTTGTTTTGGAAAAGGATGCCAATAAAGTTCTTCTGAAGATGCAGGTTAGTTAGAGTTCTGCCATCCTGTTGTTGAGCGTTTAGCTGATGTCAGCAGAACACGTCGTTGTTTATCTGGTTAGAATCACAACATTCAGAAACTGCTCTGCAAACTCCACCAGGTGCATGTCAACAGGTCCAAATGCAGCTTTCCAGCCTGAAAACGGGTCACACGCCCACACATGCAGCTGCAGCTCCAACCAACTTTACAGCAGAGCACCGTAAAAAGGGCAAAAACTGTGGATCTGAACCAGCCTGCCAGGAACAGGTTCTTACCAACCGGCTGAGAAAACCTGAAGTCTGGCCATGCTACACCTGGTTCTCTTGGTCTTTGGTCTCAGCTGAAGCTGTGGTTTTATTCAAAGCTTGTTCAGCACCATGAAGCTGATGCTGCACCAGTTTAATCACAACCTCTGTGACAGAAGCAGATATCCTGCTGCTGCTCAAAGGCACCGATCCATCAGACTGCATCCTCCATTTTCTAAACCTTTAAGGAACATCTAGATGTTTATCATCCTGGTGATGGTGAAATTTAAAGGTATGTGCAGCTGGTTGGATAAAGTAAGGCCCGGTAACCTTTATTATTCACATACAGTTCATTTAACTGACATATTCCAAAGGTTTTAAAGGCCAAATCCAATCCGTCTTCTTATCTAACACATGTGGGTTTCAGGTTGTAGCCGAACAAAGAGAAGATGGATGCTTACGGTTTAACGTTAGTCTTTCCTGCACAGATTTAGTTCTCCAGGCTCCTGCTTTGGGTCCATCTAATGGCTTAGAAAACTAAGCTTAGTGAGAGTAAGACAGCAGGAGCTCTTGAATGTTTATCTGACAGCAGGACAGTGATCATTTCTTTGAGTTTCTCATCCTGAATCTACTTCAAACCAACAGACAACAGGAAGACCTTCACACATGAGAGCAGATAACAACACCAGCATCACTCCGAAGCCTGAAGAGCATCTGTGGCAGTGAATCATCAGCCCACTGCGACACCTCGGAGCTTCTGTGTAAACCCTGTGGAGCGTCTCATCCCGGCTCCATAGATCTGGATAAGCCGGCTCTAAAACCCCCGGACACACTTTCAGCTCCTCACCAGCAGATGGAGAAGAGGGGACCATGAAGCGCTGCTCTGAAGCAGTTTGGTGATGTTTCAGCAGGAAACAGGCGGCTGTTGCTCAGCATCTTTGGGCGAGACACTGAACCCCACCGGTGTGAGAAAGTGTGTGAATGTGGGAGGAAGCGCTGTGTGGGAGAATGTGGCGTCAAAGCGCTTTGAGCACATTTACAGATGCTTTCAAACCGATGTTGTGTCCAAACCTGAACTGTTCAGCTGGCCAAAAACCTTTAAGAGCGACGGACAATTCAAATGCAGGAAAAAGAAAGTAACAAATGAGTCATTTTCACCAGCCCTGAACGACTGAAAGCTTCACAACTCTCACGCTTAGACCTTATGAAGAAGAAGAAGAAGAAGAAGAAGAAGAATCTGTACGGTTTTCAGATCGGTCACATTCAAAATAAATCCAAGTCTGATGAAACTTTGAATGCTGAGATCGCAGTTCGCTCCAAATTCACTCCAAATCTGTCAGGTTAATTGTTTTTTTTTGACCATTTAACAGCCGAACAACAGCATCACACATCAGCCTGGGCTCTGGCAGCGTTGCCGTGACGATCTACAGATGATGTCAATAAATCATCAAAATGAGGCGAGCACAAGAACTTCAGAGAAACAGTCGGTAATTCTGCAGTTAAGTGCCAGGAAAGCACAGCAGAGGAAAGGTAGTGAGACTAATTATGGCAGAGACAGTTAAAATAGGTAAAAAACAGGTGAAATATGACAACTATGTCAAAAAACTGAAACTTGATCATCAAGACAAGGCAAGGACTGAGTCATAACTGCTGGAATCAGTAAAAATCCATAGAATTTTCTGCTGTAAACGTAAAGCTGCTCAAAAACAAGCTGAAAGCTGAACGCAGTCCAAATCTGGAGCGACTCCGCTGCTCGGTTCATTCGCTTTGCTTCAGATTCACAGCTTTCTGGGGCACATTCATCTCATCGTCTGCTCCTGCTGAACACAACTCATGCAGGAAAATAAATTCTAATCAGCATCCGGTGGCGTTCGGGAGTGCTGACACAAAGGGAATATTCAGTGATGGATGTTTTCACGTCTCCTTGAAGCAGATAAAGCTGTAAAAGCTTCCCTTCAATGTGTGGAAACATCACGGAGCTCTCAGGAATCAGCTGGAACGGGTCGGGTCTCTGGCAGGCGGCCAGCAGCGGGGGGGGGGGCATTAAACGACTGAAACTTAAATGATTTTACTCGGACAACATGTGAGAAACAGCAGATTTATGCAGTTCTTCAGCTGCTGCTGAACAACCAAAGAAAGAACGGCACCGGATAAATAATCTGAGACAGGAAACACAGATTCAGCTGAATCCACATGCAGTGACACTTATTTTTTAGGTTATTACCTGTGTTTGCACTGCTGCTGTTCACAAACCAAGCGGCGTCCTCCGTCACCTTGGGCTGGCTCCTGTTACCAGCCAGCCACGAAGCCCCCGAAGCGGACGCCACGGTGTGAGAGCCTCCCTGGAAACTTGACCTGCTCCCAGCGCCCAGAGACAGGCTCGGCCTCTCTGCCTGCGGAGGCTCTGCTGAGGCCGGCTTCGCAGGCGAGGACTTGCTGCCACTCCGGGACGACACCGGTTTAGACTCCTCATCACTGTCGAAGCCAAACGGGTCGTCCATGCCATCTCCGGAGGGCCGAGGCCTCTTGTATACCTCCAGGACGGAGTCATTCTTGGGAGCTCCAACACGCTTGGAGCCCACCTTGGCCTTGTAGGTGGTGTCGCCCCATTTGGTACTGAGGGTGCCTCTCTTGGTGGACAAGACTTCGTCAAACTTGGACGTGCCCTCTCCACCCTTGCGGCTGTAGGTTTTACCAAATCTGGATGTCATTGTAGCATCTGGATCATGTTCTCTGAAAGGCAAGAAGAAGAAGAACAAGTGCATCTTTAGATGGGAACTTGTCACGGATGTAATTTTCAATTCTCATTATTCAAATTAAAATCACTCCCAAGCAGCATTTATTCAGAACCAAACTATATCAATGGCATTAATATAGCTGGGAAGAACTACCAGCTAACAGCTTCAGTGATTCTCTGCCAGCTGGTTTGACAAAACAAGGCTAACTTTAGCTTACCAAAGTGCTAATGGTGCTAAGTTACTAATTTCGGCGATGGTGGGATGCAGCAACAACACAAAACAAAAGTAATGAAACTGAGACAAACCACAAAATGTCTTCTTCTAATTATGAGGGAATATTTTTGCTGTTTAAGTTACTACTATCGTTGCCTCGAGTTTAGCCGTTATCATTAGCAAAAAGCTCAACAGAGGAGACAGGAGTGTCGCTCCTGACTGCTAGCACGAAGCTAACAGCTAACAGCTAACAATAACTACAAACCGACATCTTATCGCAGCACAACCGAAACGTACACGCGCAGAGAAGTTTCTACTGCCAAGCCAACGTCAAATAGGATCAGTATTTACACTTACTTGGTGAGATAAAGATCCGATCCGCACTAAACACACTCCTGTTCCGAAACGGCCGTTAAACTCGCATAGGACAGCCGGGCCTGTTTCCCTGATTCAAGCTGTTCAGTATAAACAAGGCCGAGCAGACGCCGTTAACGGCAAATCAGTGCGCGAGGAGCAGAAAAGGAAGCGCGGGGGATCCGGGCTGTGGCGAAAGGACACGATTCACACGCACATCTGATCAAATCGCCTCAGTTTTTCAGTCTAATTCGCACTCGATTGTCTCCTCCGGATTGCGACGAAGGCTTCCATTGGACTCCCCCACTGCGTCAAGTTAACCGAGGCCAGGAGGACCAAACCGGAAGTGAGTTATTTGACCTACAAAATAAAAGCATAAACGTACGTGTTGGGGTTAAATATTGAAGCACTTATTTTGTAGCACTTGTAAGTAAAAAAAATGTTAAAAAACATGAATAAAGTGAAGCTCCATAATCTACACGCTTTTAAATATTATGTTAATGCACAACTTTTGTTACATTTCTGTCAAAAAGTTTATTTTTTCCCAAATTTATTGTTTAAACTTAACTGGAAGCACCCATGTGGAACTTTTTTTTTATCTTTAAAACAGTTTTCATTCATCTTAGATGTTCAAATGCCACGTTCAAGTACTCCCATTAAAATTGAAAATATCAACTAAACCAGTAAATATGGAAATATTAGCTAAAAAAAGACAAATCTGTAATCAGTAAAGCTGTGGAATGAATAGAAATAAAAGTATGTTTATTTTCATATTGTTGAATAAATTTCTTTCTGTGCATATTCACATCTATAGCTTAAGAAAAAGTGTATCTCCTTATTTAAGCTTATTTAACATTTCCAAATTGATCAGTTTTTTATATTATTTGTTTTATTAGTTATTCTTTTCCCAGATCCTGTTCCAATCACTTTCTTATTCATCAAAAATGAAGAACAGATGCAAACATCTGAAATTTCACCTTCTGCTTCTCGAAATAGAAAAACAACTCGGAGAAAAATGAGGGAAAATAAAAGCATTAAATTCTATTAAAATAATTAATATATATCAGAAATATACAGAAGAAATAGAGTCATTTAAATGAAAGAATAAAGTGACATATTGTGAATAACATTGGAAACACCTGCTGATTCAAAATGAACAGAAACTCTTTACAGAGACTTTTCAGGATGTCGTTTTTAAGGAATGAACAAACAACATAAATCCAGGTTTCAGTTGGATGTTTCACACGTTTCTTATCTCTCTGATATTTCTCAGATATTTCTCTCGCTCTGCTTTGTTAGTCTGTCTGATCACTTTCCTTTTATCTTGTTGCTGTGTAACTCACCTGGATTCATTCCTTCTTTATTCCTCCTCTGTTGACCTTGCAGCACTTTAGGACCAGCCTCCCTCCCATGTTTTCTGCACCATCTTTATTCAAGCTTGCCTTTTATTCTACATGTGTGACCTCAGTACCTACCTGGGTTTTTGAAAGACTAAAGAATCAACAAATGAGATGAAAATGTTTGAATTTTAGGGTAAAACTTGTAGCTTCAATTAAAAACAACAGGTGGTCATCAAAAATGGACATATTTTGTCAGGTTAAATCAGAAAAACATCCTATTTTCCTTATTTAGCCACCGCAGTGACACTGAAAATGCATGTAGAAGTTATATAAAATGCTTTTCTGTGTGGTGAATTACTGATTATTCAGTTTTTTGTAATGTCCCGCTGGGATACGAGGTCTCTTCTTCCATGGCAGAGAATGCAGAAAAGACAAACATAAATCAAACATTTCAGGTGATAAATAGTAAAATATGAAGTTAAATGGAGTTAAAATGTTAAAATGAAATAAGATGAAGGTTCACACCAGTTAAAAATAACAGGTTTCCTTCGATGCGGTTTTTAAAACTGTGAAAACACTGCTTTTTACCTTTCAAATAAGGTCAAAAAGTTGTCTTTTACATGTCTTTTCAACAGGCCTTTGCAGGGTGGGAGCCAGGTCCCAGTTGAACCCTCCTCGGTGTTGGACCCTGCAGAAAGCTTTCAGAGCCAGCCAGCTTTCCTCGTGATGTACTTGATCTTCGAGCTGCTCTCCTTTCTGTGAATATCTGAGTCTCTGTGTCCTTCTTCTGGGGAGAGATGAAGAAACGAGTCGCTGATGCCAACATGAGCTGAGCTGATCGCTGCTACAGGACCTGAAACGGTCCCAGTGCTTGTTGACATGCACCCCGCTTCGTCTGTCTGTTTCTTAGGGTCAGTCAGGTCATCCTGGCAGCGAGCCTCGCTTATTCCAACCTCAAAAATCTGTCCAAGACTGACTGCAGAGCGCTAAGCCTGGCCCGGGTCCCTGCATGGCGTGCTGTGGCCCCTGTGCCAGCGTCGGCCTTCCTGCCAGTCATCAGAGCAGCGCTGCTGTACCACGAGGGGGGTTTGATGTCCGGACAATAAACAACAGATCCGAGCTTCTCCAGAGGAAGCCAGAAGCTGCTCAGGGGAGCAGGGTTGGGATTTTGAGAACCTGGCAGAGCTTTGCAGGAGCACCTGGAGTCTCAAGGCATCCCGCAGCTTGGGAGAATGAGCCGGCCCAGTAGCTGCCATCAGTGCTGGCAGAGCAGTCTGTAACAACAATTAGGCCTTTGACATTCAGCAGATAGCAGGAGCAACTCGTGGAGGGAAGCCACATGACACAAATCAACTCCTTTGGATGAGGAACGTTGGCCTCTGAAGTCTCCGAATGTGAAGAAGAAAGTGGCATCATCTGCATACAAAGTCACCTTTTTCTGCTTTGAGGAACAACACGAGGCTGAAGAAGAGGAACGTCTGACTCCCAGGTGTTAAAGGGGTGTTAAAGTTCCAGTTTGTAACATTTAAGGTGACTTACTGGCAGAAATTAAACAGATTACTGAAGGCCACTCAGTGTCACTCCATCCTACAAACTGAACTTTAAAGCAGGAGCAAAGATTATGTTTCAGTTTCACTTTGAAGGCATCTCACTGGGGTCCGAGCTGGACCGGATCAGCTCAGATTAGTTCAACACAGCCGGGTTTCCTCATTCAACAGAACCTCAACATGCTCACAGAAAACAGGTAAAAATCACAATGATCTGGACCTGTCTTTGATAACCAGGGTTTCTTTTCAAGCTCTGCACTGAAACCACCTGAAGAAAGAGGAGCAGAATCAACAGTTA
Organism: Leuresthes tenuis; assembly: GCF_036924035.1. Lineage (NCBI taxonomy): Eukaryota > Metazoa > Chordata > Actinopteri > Atheriniformes > Atherinopsidae > Leuresthes > Leuresthes tenuis. The sequence continues at coordinate 2,191,112 of NW_027325374.1, forward strand.
AATAACCCAGCTGTCAGGCAACTTCAAGAGGATTCTTCATCCGGAACTTTTAGGTCTAAAGCGATAAAACGTGCTGAAAGTTCCCATCCTGTGATTTTTGTGTTTTCCACTAGATGTCAGAATGTTTGCATAAACTTCTGCCTCCCTCACCTTCTTCCTGAATGATCCTCTGATCCCTTCATCTTTAAAGGAGGAAGCGAGCGAATAAAAGAGGGGAGAAGTGCATCTTCATATTTATCCGTCACCTGAACACAAACAGAAACAAAATGGATGAAAACAGGTCTGGAAAATCTGCTCTGTCTGGTTTATTTTTGATTTTTCTTCCTCATCATCCCCACAAGGAAATACTTGTGAACTGAAACGTCTTCGGGCGTCTTCAGAACAATACACACACTTAAAAACACTCCCTCACACACCCGAGGCCAGATACGGCCTGTGGGAAGTCCCCTTGTTCTGTATGAAATGTAAAACCAGCTGCTGTTTCCTTCTTTCAGGGTGTTTTTGGTTCAGATCAGTGGGGTGAGTGTGTAAAAGCAGCATAAAAGCAAAAGTCACTGAACATTAAAAGGTGAAAGGCTTCACATGCGTCTGAGCGGCTGTCGGACCGCGTTTCCCATCAGCCTTTGCACAGACTGAGCTCAGCCACTGGTTGAAAAGCTCCATCAGGATCAAGTTGACAGCAGCAGGACTCTGACAGATGTTCTGCCTTCAAAATAAAAGCTTTACAGACAGACCACGTGTCGCACATCTGCATGAACTAGTTAGAAAAGTCTTTCCATTTATTTTACATATAATAGTTTCATTATTTCTGTAGATATTGAATTATATCATTGTTTAAAAATAGATGTTGTTATTTTTTGCCTTTTTCTGGATATATCTGTTTTATAATCTTATCTATTTAAACCTTTTATTAATTTTCCTTGTTGCTTGTGCTAATTATGAAAAGTAGATACTAAGATCTGTTCATGAACTGAAACTGTAACGTCAAGCTTACTAATACTAACAATCAGGAGTTTACTGAAACATGATAAAACATGAACATAAACCCAGAATCTGAGGCAGAAACAGAGTTTTTTATCAGTTCTCAGCAGCTTTAAAGTGAATATCTGGTCTGAGCTCCTTTATTCTCCAACACAGCCTGAACCCTCTGAGACGAGCTTTCTGTCATTTCTTTAAGGAGTCTTCAGGAATAGTTCTCCAGGCTTCTTGAAGGACATCCCAAAGCTCTTCTTTGGATGTGGGCTGCCTTTTGTTCCGTTCTCTGTCAGATGATCCCACACTGCTTCAATAATGTTGAGGTCCGGGCTCTGGGGAGGATTCATCCCTCCATAAGACCTGTTGCCACTGATTTTCAGTCCACTTCTTGTGTCATTTGGCACAGCTCAGCCTTTTCTCCCTGTTTCCCTTCCTTAAGAACGGCTTCTTGACAGCCACCCTTCCATGGAGACCATTTCTGATGAGGCTTGGGCCAACAGTAGATGGATCAGCTGAAGGTCCAGATGCATCTCTCAGGTCCTGTCAGGTCACAGCTGGATTTTTTCCTCTTTCTTAAGGACATCACTTTCAGATCCTGTTCATCTGCTGTAGATAGTTTTTTAGGCCTGACACTTCTTCTTTTGTCCTCCACTTGTCCAGTTTCCTCAAATGTTTTAAGGACACACTGCACACCATGCTGAGATATGCCAAGTTTTCAGCTAATAGCTCTTTGGGAATCACCTTGTTGCTGCAGAAATCCTATTTTCTGTCTGTCAAACTGTGTTTTCTTTGCTGTTTTTCATAGATGCAGCTAAAGAAATGGGAACAAATGATGTGTCTTTGTGACAGGCTGCTGGTAACAAAGTGCCTAAAGATCCAGTTTAAAACGGCTTCTTTGCTAAGTTGTCTGTTCTGTGTCGACACAACACTGGTTCATCCCTTGAGTTAGGAGCCTTTTTTCTGCCTGAATGCTTCATAGGTCAGAGTTAAGTGGCCGAACAAAGAAAAAACACTGAAAATGCTCAGGAACAAGGACTGAAGATGAGTGAAAAAGCAGAAAATGTCCAAAGAAAAACTCTGAATGACCTTCAGAAAGCTGCAGAACTGTTGATCAGGACACTTTAAAGATTATAAGAAAGTCTGGCTTTTACACAGTACTTTATATACAGAAATAGATGATCAAATTAATGTAAAACGATTAAATAAACTATATTACATTGTGTATAGTTCTTAATAGAATTGGTCTCCACATTTCCACTTTAAAAATCTATTTTTTTCAACAGATCTTATCATCCTGATCTCACTCCAACTTGTAAGGATTAAATTCATCAGAAACGGGCTGGTTTGCTTCTTTTTAAACCTCCACATGCTCTTAAATGAAGGCATTTCACTGTCAAGTCCACGTGCGCGTAGCGCCGCCCTTTTATTCTGAAAGACGACACCGGAAGTGGTGTGGGTTTTCCTCCAGTCGCTTGATGCTGGTGCCGGACAGCTGCCACACTGGACTCGGACTGAGCCGAACTGTGTAAGTAGACCCTCATTCCGCCGCTTTTCCAGCCCGCGAGCCGCCGCACGGGCACGGAGTGTTTGTACACAGGCGAGCGCCCTGCTGAGCAGAAATAATGCAGACTAACGAGTGTCGAACAGACGCTTAATGGAGGCGGAGAGGAAATCGGTCGATGTGTCAGGCCTGTGACAACAGTTTGATCTCCACAGGGAGGAATTGCACTGATGACTGATTAAATGCACCCATTTACCGCAGGGAATAATGCTCCTCCGCCATCCTCCGTATGGCTGCACGGACTGATGTAAACCGTCTGTGGAGAAGGTAGAAAAGAGTAATTACAGTGTAATGTCAGCCAGATACACTCCAGCATGATTAATGTGGAGGGAAGGGACGCGTTTCAGGGTTTCCTCCGTTCAGTATTCTGTGATATCATCGTTGTTGTGGGTGTGTGGCGCGTAGATTTGGTAAAGTTCCTATAAATAAGCCCATAGTGGTTCATAGTGAGCCTGTGACTGATTCCATGTTGTTTCTGCTCTTCTGTCGGTGTGTTTTACAGAGAAAAGACTTTTTCCAGTGTAAATACCTGGAAATGTGTTCGCTTTGTTCCATCTTATAGTATCACCTTTGCATGTTTAATCCGTTTTCTCCATATTAGTTAATTTAACCTGAAATGTCTTAACTTTGAGGACTGTGCAGTTAAAGAAAAAGACCACATCATAGTAAGAAAATCCAGGTGAATGATAAAGTATCATCTGCACAGGTGGAGACCTGCTTTTTACATTAATCTGAAGGCAATAAGAACATTTTACTGATTTACTGTTAACTTCTGATGTCAGTCTTTTAATTTTGGACCTGAGCCTAACCCAAGAAGCAGCAGAAACGAAAGGCCTAAACCGTCGGCATCATTTAGAGAAAAAACGAGCACCTGAACGCACCGTGAAGACAGCGTCCGAGTCCTCCAGGGCAGCAGGGGGCGGTACAGCAGTGCGCACATTGTCCAATTACGGAAGCTAGAACAGAGGCTTAAACTAAGCAGAGCGAGCTGTGAGTTATTCAGTGATGTCACAGAGCTGTTCTCTCACCAAGCGTCGTCCTCAGCTCTGTTTCTTCACGCCACGCCGCCGTGTTCTCGTGGAAACGTTTGGTTGCTTTGAGGAAAAGACGTGAATTCAGAGAAATCAGCGACAGTTTTTAACAGTGAACAAGGAGAAAATGACTGATGTTAGACACAGATGTTTAAGGTAAAAACATCAGGCCACATTTGGCCCCACACTGCCTCTGCTGGCCAACTGCGTCACTGCATCATGTGAACATGTCGCATTCATTTGAGAGCGTGCACGGCTGAGGATGACAACAAGCAGTTAAAGCAAACATGTCCTCTGCCTAAAGCTGACGTGTCTGATTCTCAGAGAAATCAAACGGATAGTTTCGAACTTTATTCTGAGAAAACCAGAGGTTCTGCCACCATTTTTGAGCTCCTCTGGCTTCCCTTAGCATCAGATTCAAGTCCCTGATGTTAGCTACAAAGAGCTTAATGGAACGGCTCCATCTACTTGAATGCTCTTGCAAAGGCTTCTGTCCCAACTGGGTCCCTCCGTTGGTCCCAGGATTGTCGTCTAGCAGCTCCTACACCACGCCTAAGACAATCCAAACTCTGTTCATGTGTCGTCCCACGATGGTGGAATGACCTACCGAGCGCTACCAGAACAGGGGCGTCCCTGTCTATCTTCAAGAAGCTCCTGAAAACCCAGCTCTTCAGAGAGCATCTCCTATCCCAGCACTTACCTTGTACTTCCCTCCCCCCTCTATCTCTGCACTTTATCTTTCTGCTCTTCCTTCTATGCCTGCACCCTATCTCTACTCTGTCCCCTCTGACAGAGTCGGACTCCTGGGTTCCTTCTATGTAGCTTATTGTTAGCTTTTTATAAAGCTGTTATATCTTCATTTGTAAGTCACTTACTCAAAGTCACGTTGTCAAAATCTGATAAATATCCTGCCATGTTGCACAAAACTATCAGTAGCAAACTCTGTGTGAAGTTAGCCGACTGTCAAGAGATCCAGGGTCAGATCCAGGGTCTGTTATATCTTCATTTGTAAGTCGCTTTGGATAAAAGCTTCTGCTAAATACAGAAACAGAAACCCATTTTTAGCTGCAACAGTTCGGTTTTTCCACAGCTGAGTGGACAATAACTGAGACGCCTGTTCTCCTTTCTGTAGGTTCTTCCTCAGACTGACAGCTCAACAAGTTTCAACATTTAGAAAAGTGAGATTTTCAGCTGCAGAAACCGCAGCGCAGTCGCATGCTGATGTGAATGATGGGAATTTCTCTGTCACTGCGGTGCACGTGCGTCTGAAAGAGGGCGTGCACGTGGCCACCGTGCGGCTGATTGAACGCCATCTCTTCAGGATGAAGCGAACGGTGCGGTTAATCCGAGACACTCATGTAACGGGGGGTGTTTGGACCCAACTGCAGTACAAAGGAGTCAGAAAACAGTGGTAAAAAGTTCAAGGCTTTACTGAGACTCTGGCAGACAAACGGTTTAGAAACCGGCAAACAGGAATCAGGAGAGGAGAGGCAAAGTTCTTGGTCAGGGACAGAAGGTCAGGGGTCGAATTACCAGGAGGCAGAAGAAGCAGGGAATCAGGGACAGGTCGGTACCGGTAAAGCTGGCAGGAGAACGCTGGAAAGACAAAGAACAATCTGGCAAAGGATAGAGTGTGGAGCTGGTGACTATCTGCTGGGCTGATTGCATGTGATGAGAGGCAGCTGTGTGCACAGGTGAGTGGACTGATCAGGTGTGGCTGACAGGCTGAGTGGCAGAAGCAGGATCTATGGAAGATTACTGATGGCTGGATGACTAAACTGTGACACTCAACTCGGCTCAGATGCTCCGAGGTGCTCTGCACAGGCTCCATCTTCTTTATCTTCAGTAAAAACAGTAAAGTGTAAGCGTGTCGCTCACTTAAAGCGTTTCCAGACCGTTGTTCTGCTCTAATAAAAGCCTGATTTTATAGCCTCAGCTGACAGAAGCGCCGTTAAAGCAGCTTAAAGACGGCGTCTGAGCGGTGCTCAGCTGGACTCACATGCAGGTTTTCTCCTCAGCATTAAGTGGATTCTGCTCCTGTGCATCATCACCAGGAGTTAGACGGAGCCATCAGCTGCCGTTACATGCATCATATCAGAAAAGGGCTCCTGTTTCAGGACCTTCAGATGTATGAATCTTTTCCCCCAGTTGCCTGAGAAGTGAACTTTTTCTCACTTCTGTAACATGGACGAGAGTTTTAAGTCTCTAAAGATCTGACCTGGGATCTGGCTTTTGATGTGCACACATTTCTGACTCATGACAGAACGTTGAGGCTTGAAATCCAGTCCAACCCGTCTTCTGTCAGAGTTTGAACCACCGCTGGAAACCATTGATGGAAATCTTTTCACACCAAGTGGGAGGAAATGACTCTGTGACTCTGAATAATTAAGATCTGGTTTCAGAGGCTGTTAAACATCGGTTTCAGGTCAGTGATAATGCCATAAAGGTGTCAGAAAGCTGAAAAGTTTAATGCACAGCAGCTTCCAAACAAGGCAGCCCTCAGCCGACTCTTTGGAACATTTACTTTCTGCTTCCCGTGTCACGCTTCGTCACCACACATGGCAGGCTTTGCACCCGGGACTTTTCAGGTGTTTTCCTGCAGTTGGTATTTCCTCTTCTGCAACACTTTTGATGAAGTTGTCTGTGAGGCCAGTGCTAAACACTCCCACAGCTGTGTTTTCTGCTGGCAGACAGCAACAGATTTAATCTGAGCGGGAGCAGAAGGTTTGGAAGGACATCTGCAGCTTCTCACAGTGTGATGTTGTTCCATGTAATTGTGTTTTGTTGTGTAACAGAAAGGGACGTCTGCCAGCTTTCATTTAATCTTAGCACAAGGCAGCGAGTCTGAGTTTGGCGTAAATACAGGAAACAGCTGAAGCTGCAGAGGCCTCGAACACTGAAGCTGAGACTGTTTGTTTGATATGAGAAGCTGGGGTTCAGTCAGAGTTTTATCAAAGAATATCACTGAAGTTTGCCGTCTCGGCTCCGATTCCATCCCTCCTCAATCAGATGTTCTGCCCCGCAGCCTGCAGGTGGATGCTGGGGTGGAAGAAAGAGGCTGGGAAGCAGGTAGTTGAGACAAACTTTCCGGCGTCAGATTGGAGGGGAGCGTTGGCAGATCACCTGGGAGGCAGCAGAGAAGCTCCAGCTGCCTGCCTGAACTAGCTCCTTATTTCTGCTGAGATCTGTCCAGTCCGTGCACGTGTTTCCATTCCTACTACAGTTTAGCTACAAGAAGCTGAAATGTCCTGATGTGAGATTAAAAAAGGAAAATGGCAGTTTCACAACAGCACAAAGCTGGAAAAATGTAATCCTAAGAGCTTCCATAAGAGCAACTGGACCTCTTTGCCCCTGTTTTGAACCATCTGTCTTCTCAGATGGTGAAAGGAAGGAGAAGCTCCTTCCCGCTCCTTCCTATACCTTACCTCACCTTCCCGCTCCTTCCTATACCTTACCTCACCTTCCCGCTCCTTCCTATACCTTACCTCACCTTCACGCACCTTCCCGCTCCTTCCTATACCTTACCTCACCTTCCTGCTCCTTCCTATACCTTCCCGCTCCTTCCTATACCTTACCTCACCTTCCCGCTCCTTCCTATACCTTACCTCACCTTCCCGCTCCTTCCTATACCTTCCCGCTCCTTCCTATACCTTACGTCACCTTCCTATACCTTCCCGCTCCTTCCTATACCTTCCCGCTCCTTCCTATACCTTCCCGCTCCTTCCTATACCTTCCCGCTCCTTCCTATACCTTACGTCACCTTCCTATACCTTCCCGCTCCTTCCTATACCTTCCCGCTCCTTCCTATACCTTACCTCACCTTCCTATACCTTCCCGCTCCTTCCTATACCTTCCCGCTCCTTCCTATACCTTCCCGCTCCTTCCTATACCTTCCCGCTCCTTCCTATACCTTACGTCACCTTCCTATACCTTCCCGCTCCTTCCTATACCTTCCCGCTCCTTCCTATACCTTACGTCACCTTCCTATACCTTCCCGCTCCTTCCTATACCTTACCTCACCTTCCTATACCTTACCTCACCTTCCTATACCTTCCCGCTCCTTCCTATACCTTACCTCACCTTCCTGCTCCTTCCTATACCTTCCCGCTCCTTCCTATACCTTACCTCACCTTCCCGCTCCTTCCTATACCTTACCTCACCTTCCTGCTCCTTCCTATACCTTCCCGCTCCTTCCTATACCTTACCTCACCTTCCTATACCTTCCCGCTCCTTCCTATACCTTCCCGCTCCTTCCTATACCTTCCCGCTCCTTCCTATACCTTACCTCACCTTCCTATACCTTCCCGCTCCTTCCTATACCTTACCTCACCTTCCTATACCTTCCCGCTCCTTCCTATACCTTACCTCACCTTCCTGCTCCTTCCTATACCTTCCCGCTCCTTCCTACACCTTCCCGCTCCTTCCTATACCTTCCCGCTCCTTCCTATACCTTACCTCACCTTCCTATACCTTCCCGCTCCTTCCTATACCTTCCCGCTCCTTCCTATACCTTACCTCACCTTCCTATACCTTCCCGCTCCTTCCTATACCTTACCTCACCTTCCTGCTCCTTCCTATACCTTCCCGCTCCTTCCTACACCTTCCCGCTCCTTCCTATACCTTACCTCACCTTCCTGCTCCTTCCTATACCTTCCCGCTCCTTCCTATACCTTCCCGCTCCTTCCTATACCTTCCCGCTCCTTCCTATACCTTACCTCACCTTCCTGCTCCTTCCTATACCTTCCCGCTCCTTCCTATACCTTACCTCACCTTCCTATACCTTCCCGCTCCTTCCTATACCTTACCTCACCTTCCTGCTCCTTCCTATACCTTCCCGCTCCTTCCTACACCTTCCCGCTCCTTCCTATACCTTACCTCACCTTCCTGCTCCTTCCTATACCTTCCCGCTCCTTCCTATACCTTCCCGCTCCTTCCTATACCTTACCTCACCTTCCCGCTCCTTTCAGAGCCCAAAACGCTGAACAATTCATTCACAAATCAAACACTTTCTGGTGGAAAAGTACATCCTTGATCCTGATTCACTCGGTAAACTTTTACTTATGATGGTTTTGAGTACACAAACAAATTAACTGGAAACATGTGTTATGTTATGTTTATGCATTTATCAGACGCTTTTATCCAAAGTGACTTACAGGTAGGCAGGTAGGGTAAGGGGGTCTTGCCTAAGGACCCCTACTGGAGGTAATACCTTTCATGCAGGGGATTTGAACCCAGATCTCCCACATGAAAGGTGGCAATCTTACCACTATCCATGTCCCTATGAGAGATAACAGATAACTTTACAGATAAAGGAAGCGTCGCAGCAGACCTTTAAAGTCGGTTCATCTCAAACGGATTCCTCACAGGATGCCACTGAGCTGCAGTGACACCTGTACAGGTATGACCCGTTCCTCTGCCCCGCAGAGTTCCTGTGATGCCCCAGGACGGGCTGGGCTGGCCGGGGTTGCGATGCCTTACGTGGACCGACAGAATCGCATCTGTGGCTTCCTGGATATCGAGGAGAATGAGAGCAGCGGCAGGTTCCTCCGCCGGTACTTCATCCTGGACACTCAGCAGGGCAGCCTGCTGTGGTACATGGACAACCCCCAGGTGAGGCTCACCTGCAAGTACTCCGATTCATCTCTGAATGCCTTTTTAGTCAGTATTAAAAAAGGAAATACAATAAAAAGGGAATATTTTACACCTTAAGTCCTGTAAATAAAAGCCAGAATAGCAAAGAAAACCAAAAATATGAGTAAATACTAAAGACTCCTGCAGTTAATGAGCATTATATTATATTCATATTAATTCCGTTGGCTGTCCAGTCTTTATTATAAGGCAGTTTTCCCTGCTGGTGCTGCTGAGGAACAGTGAGCTTATATCAGTTTATCGCTTACAAAGTCCTATTTTATCATGTTAGTTTGTGTAAATGAGCAAGAAACAGCAAAGCCAGCTCTGAGAATGTCGAAGGGACGGTTTTGTTCCTGCTTGGAACGACATTCTCACACTTTTATATCTGATGAAGATAAATTCTGTTTTTGTTTTGCATGTTTCTCATTTCTGTTTCTCAGTAACTTCCTTAAAGCAGTTTTAAGCTAATGTGACTCAATGAAGAGGAAGAAAGATTCACACATGAGTCACATAAAAGACAATAAAGAAGTCAAATCCTTTTTGTCCTTTTAAACCAAACCTTTTTAGTAAAAGCTGAAGCTTTACACCCTGAGAGGATGAAGCTGAACGATCCGACGTCACAGAAAAGGAAGGCGAAACGAGGAAGTCGTGTTCGTAAAAGACAGAACTCCACCCGACACATGATGATGTGACACCTTCACTTATTACACAAATCTGAGCTGTGTGTCAATCAAACAGGAAACAGGAACCACGGCAGAATTAGAGGAAAGCTTTGTGTGGTGATAGCAGGGCGAAGATTCAGCGCAGCCGGCCGGGGATTCCTCAAACTCAGACTTTTGGTTTCTGCTGAGAGTTAAAAAGAATAAATTATTTTTCCAGGTTTGTCGCAGAGCTCTGAAACGGCTGTTTGCAGCAGTGTTTACTGATAAAAATGGAATCATCAGCTGTTTCTGCTTCCACTGGTTTTATTTGTTTAGCTCCCGGTTAGCAAACATTTCCCTGTTAGCTGCAGCCGTGCAGTAGCGCCACCTGCTGGCCGCTCTAACCACACTTCATTCATTCCAAAGGCCTGAAGGCCAAATAATTATGTTTAAATACAGAAAGCAGCATCATAGGCTGCAAACAGGAGATGGACGAAGCCGCTCAGCTTAAGATGCGAAACCAGCAGGGAGGTGCCTGACAGTGCAGTACCACCGGTGGCCACTAGGAGCTCCAAAGATTTCAAAGCACGTCTTCACGAAAACTTTAAAGTTTTTAATTAAAGTCATTTGTGTTGTCGTCAGCAGGTTTTAGTCCTGATGACATCACGGAGGCTACGGCCTCTTCTTACGTTATTCAGAGTGCTGCTTTCCGTCTTTTCTCGTCTATCAACTTACAAAATCAGCACTTTAACCACAGACACATCAATGATAAATGATTATTGAAATGAAGACATTTCCTGCTCCAGTTGCTGCTTTCGTGGCAGGATCACAGTGGAAGCTGCCGACTGATTAACTAATCGAATACTTTGATTGATCGGCTGAAGAATCTTTGCCGATTTGCTTGCTCTTACATCAGCTGTTCTGGTTAGTGAAGCTACTCTTCGTTCATGTTCTCCAGAAGAGACGGTGTCCCTGTATGTAACGTTTAAACTTCTGAAAAAGACTTTTACTGAAGCACACAGCTCTGAGTTTACCAGCCGTTCTGCTTCCTCTGCTTCTTGTTCCAGCAGACAACAGGAATGAGGTTAATTCTGATGTCTTCTGTTGTTCTGTACAGAATCTGCCCAGAGGTGCAGAGAAGGTGGGATCTCTTAAACTCACCTATATCTCAAAGGTTAGTCCTCACTCTTATTGAGCATTTTGTGTCGCTGCGAACATTTAAACGAGTGATTAGTGATGAAAATGAGAAAAGATGCAGATAATGTCAAAGACATTTCAGACTCCTGTAGACACAAAGCTTACATGGATTTTCCTGGTAAAAAACAGACTTTCAGTACAGTAATTTCCCCATTTAGCAAACAAAAAAGGAATCGAGTGCCTCTGTTTGTGTGCATTATCCTCAGATGGACAGGGTTAGCTTAGGCTGTACAGTAATGTGCTTATAACCAAAAGAACGACAGAAATAGTCAGATTTATGTCAGGATAACCTGGTCTGGCCTGTTTACTGAGCCAGAAGCACAAAGTTGGCCCTCATCAAGCCCCGCTGAAGTCCTGGAGGTGAGAGTCTTTCAAAGAGATAGAAATGGCCCTGTGATGTCCCGGGAGAGCGAGGTCTCCTGCAGGCTCAGCTCAGCTCCAGATGAGGGGTAGAAAGTGGTTGGATGGGAAATGGACTCCTCAGAACCTGCCTGGGGTTTAAGACAAGTCTAAGTCACAGAAATCCGGTGATATTTCAGTAAATACAGTAGAAATAGGAGCTGAAATCCCACCATTTGGTGAGGATTTAATCAGATGTGTCTCCTCTGCGCTCCTTCAGGTCAGCGATGCCACCAAACTCAGGCCAAAGGCAGAGTTCTGCTTTGGTAAGTTCCGCTTTATTTCCCTGCTGCTGCCTTCCTTTTCACCTGCAGTGCATGCATGCTTTGGTTTACTCTCTCTAGCTGCAGCTGAGGAGAACGTATCGATGCCACAGCTTTGTGTGCTTCAGTCTGTACCTGCTCTCTGCTCCACAGTCACTCAGTTTGATGTGCAAGAAGCCAGCACAGAGCCCTGAGACCTCTCTGCTTCCTCGCTTCCTTCCTTCCTCCCTCCCTTCCTTCTTTGTCTTTCCCTCCCTCCCTTCCTCCGTCTTTTCCTCGTCTGTTGGGTTTATTTCCTTTCTTTTGTGCCTTGCTACTTGTTGTCCAACAGTAGCTCTTTGTCACTCAATGGGAGGAAACTACGATGACAATGACCTGACCTCCGTGTGTGTTGGGATGCTAACACACACACACACACACATCCTCTCGACTCTGAGAAACAAGAAGCAAGCTGATATTTTTAGATTTCCATGGAGCTCTGTGCATTTGTGCCCCTCTGCTGCTGCTTCTGCACATTTACATGCCTCTCTGCTGTCTCTCCACAGTTATAAACGCAGGCATGAGGAAGTTCTACCTGCAGGCCAACGACCAGCAGGACCTGGTGGAGTGGATCAGTGTCCTCAACAACGCCACCAAGATCACAGTGAGCCTCACACCCGTCCACACACACAGGGATCAATAGCTGACCTTGTTTCTCCTGCTGTTGTGTGATGCTCTGTCTTCAGCCTCAGGCCAAGGCAGATGGAAAATTACCCATCGGACCGAGTGCAAAGGCTGCAGCTGCAGTGCTCTGCAGGCGGAGAAGTGGCAGGAACCTGTGCTGCTGCCGCTTAAAAACATCTAACATCTATGGATCTATGAACAGGACCGCCTCAGAATAACCGTAGAACCCTGAAGATGAGCAGAAACACAAAGTCTGACATAAAAACACCTTTTTTATGGAAAATACCATCTGTGGCGATGCAGAGCCGCCCTGCCGTCTCCTCCAGAACCAGGCTCAGCTGTCCCGGGAAGCAGAACCAGGCTCAGCCGTCCCGGGAAGCGGAACCAGGCTCTGCCGTCCCGGGAAGCGTTTTGAAACTCAAGCTTATTCAAAAGCAGCTGAAAATAGATGTTTCTTCAACCTGGACTTAAATACTGAGTGTTTCAGCTGATCTGAGGCTTTCTGGGAGTTGGTTCCAGACATGTGGAGCATAGAAGCTGAATGCAGCTTCTCCAGGTCTGGTTCTGACTCTGGGAACTGATAAAGAACCGGATCCAGATGAACTGAGGGGTCTGGGAGGTTCATAGTGGGTCAGGAGGTCACTGATGTATTTTGGACCATTCAGAGCTTTATAGACCAGCATCAGAACTTTAAAGTCTATCCTCTGATGGACCAGCATCAGAACTTTAAAGTCTATCCTCTGATGGACCAGCATCAGAACTTTAAAGTCTATCCTCTGATGGAGCAGCATCAGAACTTTAAAGTCTATCCTCTGATGGACCGGCATCAGAACTTTAAAGTCTATCCTCTGATGGACCGGCAGCAGAACTTTAAAGTCTATCCTCTGATGGACCAGCATCAGAACTTTAAAGTCTATCCTCTGATGGACCGGCATCAGAGCTTTAAAGTCTATCCTCTGATGGACCGGCATCAGAACTTTAAAGTCTATCCTCTGATGGACCAGCATCAGAACTTTAAAGTCTATCCTCTGATGAACCGGCATCAGAACTTTAAAGTCTATCCTCTGATGGACCGGCATCAGAACTTTAAAGTCTATCCTCTGATGGACCAGCATCAGAACTTTAAAGTCTATCCTCTGATGGACCGGCAGCAGAACTTTAAAGTCTATCCTCTGATGGACCAGGATCAGAACTTTAAAGTCTATCCTCTGATGGACCGGCAGCAGAACTTTAAAGTCTATCCTCTGATGGACCGGCATCAGAACTTTAAAGTCTATCCTCTGATGGACCGGCAGCAGAACTTTAAAGTCTATCCTCTGATGGACCGGCATCAGAACTTTAAAGTCTATCCTCTGATGGACCGGCATCAGAACCTTAAAGTCTATCCTCTGATGGACCGGCATCAGAACTTTAAAGTCTATCCTCTGATGGACCAGCATCAGAACTTTAAAGTCTATCCTCTGATGGACCGGCAGCAGAACTTTAAAGTCTATCCTCTGATGGACCGGCATCAGAACTTTAAAGTCTATCCTCTGATGGACCGGCATCAGAACTTTAAAGTCTATCCTCTGATGGACCGGCATCAGAACCTTAAAGTCTATCCTCTGATGGACCGGCATCAGAACTTTAAAGTCTATCCTCTGATGGACCAGCATCAGAACTTTAAAGTCTATCCTCTGATGGACCGGCATCAGAACCTTAAAGTCTATCCTCTGATGGACCGGCAGGATAAGCTTTGTTCCTGATCAGCAGCCCAGATGAGCTCATAGCTTCCTTTTGACTGAAAGCTGAAAGCGGGACAGATTGAGGTGTTCTGGAGCAGGTCCGACTCTCTCTCGTTGTGTTTCAGGTGCCGAAGCCTGGAGAAGGACAGACTGCCCACGCAGAGACCCCGCAGGACGTCCTCGGTGCCATGAAACAGGTCTCTTACAGAACTGAGATTATTGGTGGAGTCCCCATCATCACAGCTACGCAGGTAACTCTCTCACATGTGATGTTTAACGGCAGCAGCTCCGCAGGTCCGGTCCTGTCTGCTGGTATGCAGCCACCATGTGACTCAGCACCGCAGACGAGTGGCGGCTGGTTTGCTTTTTATCACCTGAAGGTCTAAAAAGGCTGAAAAATCCAGCTTCTATCGTAGGTCGCTGTGTTCAACACCTTAGCAGCTTGCTCCTTGTTGCTTTTTGGCGCTCCAGGCTACATTATTTTCCAGGTTTCTCCACTTCCACTGAATCCATTTGGATAGTTTTTTTTAGACTTCATCAGGAGAAATTAAACACAAAATTCAATGATTATTGACTGAAATAGTGAGGAGGAATCAAACATGTACTCAACACATGAATAAGGAACCTTGTGGGATCATTTCAGGTTTTAAAGTCCAGTTACAGACATTATTGAGCCTCTAAAAAACTCTAAAAAGCGCTTTAAAAAGGGTACGATTCGACTCCGCTGTAGACTCTATGGATATGCTAATTAGGCCCCGCCCACAGATGACCCCGGTTCCTTTCTGCTGCTTTAAAAACCTGAAGGGTCAGGACCCGACGGCACGCTGTGCACAGCTCAGCCAAGTCAGGTTGTTATTCATGTGAAGGAATGACACGCTGCAGCCTTGTTAGGTGCTTTTACTTCAGTCCAAAGCATTTGGTGGTTCATTTCAGTGCTTTATAGTTTCTTTAGTGTCCAAACTCAGCTGTTTTCGGGTTGATTTCACAAAGCAGCAGACCTGTGATTGGACGCCATGATGCCTCTAAACCACATATGTCAAAGTCCGGTCCTGGAGGGCCGCTGTCCTGCAGGTTTTAGATGTTTCTCTGCTTCACCTGATTCAGATTGAATGGATCTCTTGGAAAGATTGTTAAGTTCTGCACAAGTTCTGCTAATGATGCATTGATCTGAATCTGGTGCTTTGAAGCAGGGAAACATCTAAAACCTGCAGGATAGCGGCCCTCCAGGACCGGAGTTTGACCTCCCTGCTCTAAATAAACTGAATCCAGCTGTAGTTTCACATCTTTAGATGAAGCATGAAGTTAACACTTTGCTTCCACGGTCCTCTCCAGCGTGCTCCTGCTTTTTCTTCTCTTTTAATCTGTCCTTAAAGCACATGCAAGTATTCCAGATTACTTCCTCTCATGTTGGACGTGGAACATTCGAGCAGAAGTCCTCATCCACAGAATTAAAGACGAAAAACTGGATTTTTACTGGGAGATGAATCAGGAAAAACTGCGTCTGACAGCAGTTTGATGAATCCAGATGTTCTCTTCTCTGTGTTTAGTCTAATGAAGCACTTCACGTGTTCATGGATGCAATCTTCACTGTGTTTTAGGAGCAGGGAGACGGGCAGAATGGGTCTGAGCGTGGAAAGCGGACTCAGAACCAGCTGCCCTACTACCTGTCCAGAGGAGCTCAGGACCAGTCCTTTATCAAGGCCGGATACTGCGTTAAACAGGGAGCTGTGGTGAGGCCTCACACACTCAAACGCACACAGTTGCATCATGTTTCTGTCCACACACAGCGTGTCTCCTCATGTCAGAGGTGATGCTTTCCTCCCTTTCCTCAGATGAAGACCTGGAAGAGGAGGTACTTCATGCTGGATGAAAACGCTGTCGGCTACTACAAATCTGACCTGGTGAGAACGGGTCATTTATGGCTCAAATCACAAATAAATGAAGACGTTAACAGTAAATCTGTTCAGCCCCCCCCCCCCCCCCCCCCCCCCCCCCCCCCCCGTAGAGTTCTGGTTAAAGCAGCAGAAAAAAACAGGAGAGCTCGTCTCTACATGCAGCGGCATGTGTCCTGAATTCCTCCTGATATGATCCACCTGTGGACAGATTACTGAAAAATGTCCCCACCAAAGCCTGTCTGAGCACATGCTCAGACACACCCAGAGCGTGTGCACGTGCACGTGCACGGGCGCCCTCTGGCTATGCATTCAGGCCTTTGCAAATAGAGCTAAAAGTGGGAAGCAGCCGGTAATCTGAGTGATGAAATGAAGCAGCAGTAACTTCTCCAAACTTAAAGAAGCCAGAGAAGCAGCCAGAAGCTGGAGGTGTTGAATTAGCTTTTAAATGTGAGATCCTTCACTCGATTGGGACTAATGCTGCTGACTTTTGGGTTTGAATTTGATTCATTTCTGTTGTGTTAAAGCAAAGGAAAGGTTTTACAGGCTCCATCACACACAGGAGCATAACTCTGTCCTCCTGCTTTTCTCAGGAACGGGAGGCACTTCGGGTCATCCCGCTGAAGGAGATCCACAAAGTGCAGGAGTGCAAGCAGAGGTGAGTCAGCAGGGGAAGCTGTGCCCGAGCTGCTGCTCGGCCCCTTCAGGGCAGGGAGGTAAAATCTGCTGTTTTTCCTCTTCTGCAGTGAGCTGATGATGAGGGACAACCTGTTTGAGATGGTCACCAGCTCCAGAACCTTCTACATACAGGTGAAGCACATGAGTTGGACTGTTTTGATCTCAAACTGCAGCCATTACACACAGGAGGTGCTGCAGCATCAGACTGAGAGAATAAAGATAAACTGAACAGAAGTACACGAACCATCATGTTTCTGTATTTATCAGACGCTTTTATCCAAAGAGACTTACAAATGAAGATATAACATCTTTATAAAAAGCTAACAATAAGCTACATAGAAGGAACCCAGGAGTCCGACTCTGTCAGAGGGGACAGAGTAGAGATAGGGTGCAGGCATAGAAGGAAGTGCAGAAAGATAAAGAGTTTGGATTGTCTTAGGCGTGGTGTAGGAGCTGCTAGACGACAATCCTGGGACCAACGGAGGGACCCAGTTGGGACAGAAGCCTTTGCAAGAGCATTCAAGTAGATGGAGCCGTTCCATTAAGCTCTTTGTAGCTAACATCAGGGACTTGAACCTGATGCGGGCGGCTAAGGGCAGCCAGAGGAGTTCAATGAACAGAGGGGGGGACCAGTTAGGAAACCAGTTAGGAGACCAGTTAGGAGAGCAGTTAGGAAACCAGTTAGGAAACCAGTTAGGAGACCAGTTAGGAGAGCAGTCAGGAGACCAGTTAGGAGACCAGTTAGGAGACCAGTTAGGAGAGCAGTCAGGAGACCAGTTAGGAGACCAGTTAGGAGAGCAGTTAGGAGAGCAGTCAGGAGACCAGTTAGGAGACCAGTTAGGAGAGCAGTTAGGAAACCAGTTAGGAAACCAGTTAGGAAACCAGTTAGGAGAGCAGTTAGGAGAGCAGTTAGGAAACCAGTTAGGAGACCAGTTAGGAGAACAGTTAGGAAACCAGTTAGGAGAGCAGTTAGGAGACCAGTTAGGAGACCATTTAGGAAACCAGTTAGGAGACCAGTTAGGAAACCAGTTAGGAGACCAGTTAGGAGACCAGTTAGGAAACCAGTTAGGAAACCAGTTAGGAGACCAGTTAGGAAACCAGTTAGGAGACCAGTTAGGAAACCAGTTAGGAAACCAGTTAGGAGACCAGTTAGGAAACCAGTTAGGAGACCAGTTAGGAGACCAGTTAGGAAACCAGTTAGGAAACCAGTTAGGAAACCAGTTAGGAGACCAGTTAGGAGACCAGTTAGGAAACCAGTTAGGAAACCAGTTAGGAAACCAGTTAGGAGACCAGTTAGGAAACCAGTTAGGAGACCAGTTAGGAGACCAGTTAGGAAACCAGTTAGGAAACCAGTTAGGAGACCAGTTAGGAAACCAGTTAGGAGACCAGTTAGGAAACCAGTTAGGAAACCAGTTAGGAGACCAGTTAGGAAACCAGTTAGGAGACCAGTTAGGAGACCAGTTAGGAAACCAGTTAGGAAACCAGTTAGGAAACCAGTTAGGAGACCAGTTAGGAGACCAGTTAGGAAACCAGTTAGGAAACCAGTTAGGAGACCAGTTAGGAAACCAGTTAGGAGACCAGTTAGGAAACCAGTTAGGAAACCAGTTAGGAGACCAGTTAGGAAACCAGTTAGGAGACCAGTTAGGAGACCAGTTAGGAAACCAGTTAGGAAACCAGTTAGGAAACCAGTTAGGAGACCAGTTAGGAGACCAGTTAGGAAACCAGTTAGGAAACCAGTTAGGAAACCAGTTAGGAGACCAGTTAGGAAACCAGTTAGGAGACCAGTTAGGAGACCAGTTAGGAAACCAGTTAGGAAACCAGTTAGGAGACCAGTTAGGAAACCAGTTAGGAGACCAGTTAGGAAACCAGTTAGGAAACCAGTTAGGAGACCAGTTAGGAAACCAGTTAGGAGACCAGTTAGGAGACCAGTTAGGAAACCAGTTAGGAAACCAGTTAGGAAACCAGTTAGGAGACCAGTTAGGAGACCAGTTAGGAAACCAGTTAGGAAACCAGTTAGGAGACCAGTTAGGAAACCAGTTAGGAGACCAGTTAGGAGAGCGTTGCAGTAGTGAAGGTGGGAGATGAACCATGGCCTGCAGCAGGAGCTGGGGGGCATGTTGGGTCAGGTATGGTCTGATCTTTCTTATCTTTAGTAATGCAAAGCGGCTGAACGAGTAACCGAGGTAACGGGATCTTTCAGCACGTTTCCATTAGAATCCATTTCAACACCAAGAGAAACATCAAAAACCCCTAAAAACATCAGAAGTCTCACAGCTGCCTCGTTCTGATAGATCCAGCATGCGGCTGATCACATGATCAGAATAAAATGGTTTAGTTTCTGATTATTAAAGCCGTGCCACTCTCTAAAGTCTGGAAACACAGTCAGAGTCTCACCTTTTGAGTTTATTTCAGCTTCCACTGTCAGAGGCGATGAGTCACAATCCAACACCTGCAGACTGGACCTGGGCAGCTGATAAAAATGGAGGATTTACTCTCAGTCTGTCATTTTTTAGCCTAACCAGGAAGGAAAACTGCTGAGCAAACACGATAGCTGCTGATATAAAGTTAGAAACTGCCCTCTGTTAGCTCCTTAAAGTCCCCACATTACAGGATCCATAACACACATGTTCACCTCTGTCTCCCTCTGTCAGGCTGACAGTCCAGAGGACATGCACAGCTGGATCAAGGCCATCTCGGGGGCAATAGTTGCTCAGCGTGGTCCGGGACGCTCAGCCAACACGGTAAGTGACGGTCCTGAAGGTGTGCATCAGCTTCAAACCATCTGGGGCTGTTCTGTTGGAAGAAAAACACTGAATAAGCTTTGGGATTCATGTAGAGATTTATTTTACAGCACTTTTTAAGCAGAAGTGCAACACAAAGAATATAGATTAAAGATGAAATAAACTCCATCTGTGGGATGAAAGCACAGAAAAGTCCGATTTAAACATGGAAACAAGCTAAAAATAAGCTCTTTGAGGTTCAGAAAGCAGAGAAGTTGCCTGTGTGCTGTATTCAAGCAGGAAGCCGGGTCCGAAGGTCTCAAAGCCAAAGGCTCGGGCTCACATTCACGTCCTGGAGCAAAAAGTAGACCTGGGTTCTTATAATAGGGAACCATTGGATCTTTCAGCCATTAAGGGTTGTAAATCCTGCTCTGAAGCTTGCAGGGAGGTAAGATGCAGCAGAGCTAGCTGCTTTAAACACTAACGAGGAGGCGTTTTACAAAGGATTTAAGTCTGATTACAGTCCTTCCCTTTGCAGACGAAAGCCAGGTGTTAGTGGGGTCTTTTGTCCTGTGGGAAAGCCTTTAACAGCTGACATTAAAACACTGAAACACACATCTGTCCTGATGAGAACATCCACACACACTGTTTTACTGTGAGAAGCTTTCCCTTTGGATTCATGATCTGCCTCCTGCTGGTCTGTGAGGTCCCACCGCAGAGTGTTTCTGCTGCTTCGACTCTCAAAAGAAGCGGACTGATGTCTAATCCAGGGAACCGGCGCCCCCTTGTGGCAGTAAGACGTGACTGCAGCATCAAGTTTAAATCCTGGAAGAGCAGATCCCACACATATAATCACATTTTCACCTGTGATAACAGCTGTTAATGTGTGATTTGGATGTAAACTGTCTCCTTCTCATGCACACGCACACATGCACACACACACACAGCCTGTAATATTTCTTCTTTTCTGTCTCTGTACTCTAAGTTTGAAGAGTTTCTTTCCACCACAAACATTTTCAGCCCGTGTTTGATTTAAAAAGCCGTAGTTTTACCCTCCAGCTTTTCGTTTGGGACATTTTGAAAGACGTAGAGCTTCTCGGCGTTTGTGTGGAACAGGCAGCCGGAGCTGATGAGTCACTTTAAGGTGGAAAGAAGCTCTTCTCCTCACTGTAACTGCTGTAAACTATCGTTTTCAGATCCGTCAGGCCAGGCGTCTGTCCAGCCCGTGTATACAGAGGTATACGCCATTCTGCAGCGGTGAATGCAGCATGTATGTGACCCCGTGTCCCTTTAACCCCCCCCAACCCTTCCATCCACCGCAGCCTCCCCCAGCCCAGCATTCACCCCACACACTCCGGCTTTTTTCTGGCTCCACCCAAGTGCTCCGTAGCTTCAGCTGATGGAACAAAAGCAGAGTGAATGCTGCAGAGTTCAGCTGCAGTTTGTAGAGTTTTCACCGCAAAACTAACAAAACCTCAGCGGTCAGGACACTCTCCACCTCCAGTAAGAGGCGTCTCGCATCCTGATTGTTTCTAATTAGTGGAAACTTAGCTCAGAAATGGTATTTTATTCCACAGCATTGTTTTTACAACCTTAAATCAGAAAAAAAGGTCCAATATAAAGGAGAGAGAACGAACCAAAGATGGTTTGTCTCGTCATCTTCACTTTAGTTGCTGAGATACATCCATTTTTACATTTCAGGCCTGCAACACATTTCAAAAATGTTGGGGAAAAGGAAATTTAGGGCAAATAATACGGTTAAAAAAAGAAAAAATGTGTTTAAAACAATGTTCCTCAGAGAAAGACTGGAAGGGATCTGCATATTTCTGCCTCTACAGAGCAGAATATCATTAAAGCATTCAGGGAATCTGGAGGAGTTTCAGTGTAAAGGACGAGGGAGCAAGCCTAAGCTGGACCCCGTGACCTCTGACCCCTCAGACGCTGCATCAAGAACCGTCATTCATCAGCAGCTGATAGAAGCACCTGGACAAGGGATTACTGTGGAAACCTTTGTCCAGCACCACAATACAGAGTTCCATTCCCAAGCTTTACTGTGCAGGAAAGAAGCCTGATGTTAACCTCGTCCACTTCTCTGGGCTCGGAGGCGTCTGGGATGGACCGTCACACGGTGGAAACGTGTGCTGTGGTCAGACCCATCAGTATTCCACATCTTTGCTGGAAGAAATGGAGCAAAGAGCAAAAGCAGCATCCAGCCTGCTGTCAGCAGCCAGTCCCTGCAGCCAGGCTCTGTGATGGTATGGGGTTGGATCAGGGGGCAAAGCTCATTTCCACTTCTGTGACGGCAGCATTAATGCAGAAAAGCTCACTGAGATTTTACAGCAACATATGCTGCCTTCAAGGCCACATCTTTTCCTGGGACGTCCCAGCATTGTTCAAGCAGACCATGGAAAACCACATTCTGCCACAGTCCAAAGGCCTGGCTGAGGAAGAAGAGGTACGGGTGCTGGACTGGCTGCCTGCAGTCCTGACCTGTCCCCAGCAGAGAAACAACCACCCCCCCGCCCTGCTGCACACCTTAAGAAGAAGGCTGCCTGCAGTCCTGACCTTTAACATTAAGATGACTTTATTGTCATGTTAAGATGAAATTCACATGAAATTTCTCCTCCACATGTGACCCGTCCAGGTCACACTCTCATTGAGACAGATGCCATCCCTCCAGCTGTCAATTGAGAGTGGGAATCGAACCACCAACCTTCTGGTTATTGGACGACCCACTGTAACTGAGCCACAGCCGCCTCGAAGGATTGACGGGATTTGAACACGCAACCTTCTGATCTGGGGTCAGACGCACCGTGAGGTCTAAAAGAGCTTCGTCACGAACAGGATTCGAACCTGTGCGGGGAAACCCCATTGGATTTCGAATCCAACGCCTTAACCTCTCGGCCACCGTGACCTGATTCCACCACATCTTAAGACCTGTTTAAGGAGGAATGGGACAAAATAACAGCTGGAACTCTGCATCACCTGGTTTCCTCAGAGTCAGAGCGGCTTTAAGTGTTGGCAGAAGGAAACAAAGTGGGAAAAGAGTCACTGACTTTATGGGATGCTGCAGGTTAAAGGTCAGGACCGGCTGCCTGCAGTCCTGACCTTTAACATTAAGATGACTTTATTGTCATGTTCACACGAATGTTAACATGAAATTTCTCCTCCACATGTGACCCGTCCAGGTCAGCACCGGGTCACACTCTCATTGAGACAGATGCCATCCCTCCAGCTGTCAATTCAGAGTGGGAATCGAACCGCCAACCTTCCGGTTATTGGACGACCCACTGTACGTGAGCCACGAAGGATTGACCCCGACGGGATTTGAACACGCAGCCTTCTGATCTGGGGTCAGACTGCTGTGGGAGGTCTAAAAGAGCGTCGTCACGAACAGGATTCGAACCTGTGAGGGGAAACCCCATTGGATTTCGAGTCCAACGCCTTAACCTCTCGGCCACCGTGACCCGATTCCACCACATCTTAAGACCTGTTTGCAGGCAGAATGGGACAAAATAACAGCTGGAACTCTGCATCACCTGGTTTCCTCAGAGTCAGAGCGGCTTTAAGTGTTGGCAGAAGGAAACAAAGTGGGGAAAGGTTCACTTTTTTTTGGAGTGTGTTGTGCAAAATGTTAAAATGGATGTTTATTAACAGATTAAATGAAGCTGAAGAGGCAAAAGGTGACATGTGGTGAGTTCAGGGTGTCTGCAGTGATGTAGGAGTAAACTATTTGCAGCCATAACTCCCTGCTCTGTCAGATCAGTTCAGATTAACCCTGATTTCCCAGCTCCACTCATCTCTGGACCTCCTGCGTCTGCGTTTCCTCTTCCAAGCCCGAGCGATTTGTTTACAGCCTTCCTGACTCCCAGCTGGACGTCCCAAAAGCAGAATAACGCTGGGCCCTTTCTCTTTCTTTCTGCTAACCCTCTTTCATGTTGTCTTTCTGTTTGTTTGTGGTTGTGTCTGCTTTACAGAGAGTGAGGTGTGACAGTGACACACTAACCTTCCCCAAATGAGCCTTCTTCCCGTCCCTCCCACTGCTGCTCATCGTCCAATCACCAAGCCCCGCTGCCTCTCAGCTTCCTTAGTAACCGCTGCCTCATCCTGTCCTGCTCCCTGGCAGCTGCAGCATCACTTGTTCGTACGTGTCGCTCTGAACTGCATGAAAATCCACAGCGTTTCGTTTCAGTGTGACCTGCTTTCTCTGCAGTTTATGATCTGGTGCAAAAGAGCTGCAAAGTTATTTCCACCACTGTGGACGTGAACACGAAGCTCCTCGTTGATTCAGCAGAACAAAGACGAGCAGCTGGTGCAGAAGGCAGGAGAAACTCATCTCTGCTGAGCTCTGCTGATGCAGAAAGTCTCAAAGTGATCAAACTAACATTAATTAGTTAAACAAAGGAGCTGTGCTGCCTGCTGGGAACAGAGAGAGGCTGCAAAGAGAAAGTGAAACAGGAAGTAATCCAGCTGAAATGATGAGATAAATTCCTACATGTGCCTGATGGCTTAAGCAGAACACAGAGAATAAGGCCCAAGCTACAGGATAACAACCAGGAAAGTGCCCCAAAAACAGACTTAAACTTTCTTTTTAAAGTGCTTTAAGGAGCTCAGGTTAGAGCTCATTTACAGGTTCATAATTCTATATTTGACTGGATTTCCACTCTTTATTCTTCATGAAGCATGTGCTTCTTCTCATGCTGAGCTTTGCTGTCATCAGACACTTAGTTTTAGCTCCTTTCTCTTTAAAAGCCTCGACCCGATCGGCCAAACGCCCAGCAGCTGCTCTCTGGATCTCTGGCAGGATGCTGAAGCTGAGATGAGTGCAGGAGGAGCTGCTTTCACTGTGAATAAAGAGACTTCAGGGTTTAAATCTACAAAAACAAACACATCAAGGGAAAGAGAGGGCTTAAAAGGCACAGTTTGACCTCTGACTGACCTTGAGCAATGAGGAGAAACAGGAGCAGCAGCTCCACAACTTTGCAGCTCTGTTTGCACCTTCCTGAAAATGTCTGTTTCAGTTTGTGTGTCACTGCTTTTCTTTTCTTCAGTCCGTTTCATGTTGCCTCCGTGTTCTTCTTGGGGCTTTAATCCCAACTAATGTGACGTAAACTGGCTTTAACCTTCTTAACATTTGCCTTTGTTAGCACAGAAAGGCTCTCAAATCAAATCCCACGTCAGAGTTCAGCACTGAAGTTGATTCTTGATCACCAGCAAACATCAGTCAAATATTTTACAGTCATTCATTAGATGATGATGAAGAATTGGACCCACTGTACCCGGGCCAGTGGCTTAACCTGTTAAAGGTTAAAGATCAATACCCACACAGCAACAGCACTTAGGTTTCTGATTTATGACCAAAGGATTTAGTACAGAAAACACCAGCTTTTTGTCTCAGGTGTTGTGAAATGTTCCGTTTTATTTCCTGTAAAATGGAAAATAAGGATTTCTGTGATAAAACGGGCTGGATAGTGTAGTGGTATGATTGCCACCTTCCATGTGGGAGACCTGGGTTCAAATCCCCTGGTGATGAAAGGTACTACTATCTCCAGTAGGGGTCCTTAGGCAGATCTGCCTGTCTGGATAAAAGTGTCTGAACTTTGGTCTCATCTGAGGTCATGTTGGATGAACCTCTGGTGTTCCACCTCCTGATCCTTCCCAGAGCAGATATATAAAGCTCCTCCTATAAAGCCCGGTGTGTCCTGGAAACATCCAAATCAGACGGAGCTCCTGGTGCCGCCCTCGTTGCATCCAGTCTTATTGTTTCAGTTCCGTTCCTCCGGTGAAGGAGGGAACGTAGATCAGCTGGTGAACTGACAGCTTCAGCTCTGCTGTTTCTTTGTGCTTCCTGCATGCTGTTTGATCACAGACTGAGTCTGTTTTGGGGTTTGTTTCCTCTGGAGCTGACAGCTAAACATCTCATCTGCTCTTTGACTGTCCGTCTCACGCCTTTCTGCCAGAGTAAAGCTGCTGATTAGTTCAGTTTCATAGGATTCAGAGTGAGTTTGCTGGTGAACAAAGTCAGGAAAGATTTGGATTTGAGATGTTCCTTTTTGAATAGAAATTTATTTTTCTCTTTACTTTTAACCCTCTCTTCCTTTCCTTCCATCCATCCATCATCCTTCCATCCATCCAACATCCATCCATCCATCCATCATCCTTCCATCCATCCATCATCCTTCCATCCATCCATCCATCTATCCAGCATCCATCCATCCATCAATCTAGCATCCATCATCCATGAATCCTTCCTTCCTTCCTTCTATCCATCCATCCATCCATCCATCAATCTAGCATCCATCATCCATGAATCCTTCCTTCCTTCCTTCTATCCATCCATCCAACATCCATCCATCCATCCATCAATCTAGCATCCATCCACCCAACATCCATCCATCTAGCATCCATCATCCATGAATCCTTCCTTCCTTCCTTCTATCCATCCATCCATCCAACATCCATCCATCATCCATCCAGCATCCATCCATCCATCAATCTAGCATCCATCATCCATGAATCCTTCCTTCCTTCTATCCATCCATCTAGCATCCATCATCCATGAATCCTTCCTTCCTTCCTTCCTTCTATCCATCCATCCATCCATCCATCCATCCATCCATCACTGCTTCATTCATCATTTCCAGCCTCCTTCATCTTACTCGCTCTTCTTCTTCTCTGTGTCTCCAGGAGCGTAGTGACTCCGACTCTCCCTCCTCAGCACCATCCTCCATCTTCTACTACCCCCTCGACTCGGAGCTACAGCAGCCAGAGTCCTCCTCAGCGGGTGCTCAGCCTCACACTGGACACGCACCACCAGGACAACTTCCTTGGGCTCCTCCCGTGGAGGCTGAGCGGCGTTCAGACGGTGATGATGCCGCTCCCCGCAGCGCGCTCCCGCCTGTCGCTGCAGGAGCCGGTGCAGTCCTCAAAGTGATGGAGGAGGGCTCCCCGCTGAGACACTGCAGTGGCAGCGAGGAGCTGAGCGGCCGCCCCTCTCAGAAGTCTAAAGTGCAGATCACTCTGATGTGACGCTTTACAGCATCGACACAAACATGCAGCCACACCTCTGCACATGCTCCGCCTCCTCCGAGCTTAGAAAACCTCCAACAGCCCAGATAACCCTCCTGATTCACTTCCTGGGACCAGTTTTTTCCGTGTACGAGTGCACAAACACTTTCTTCCTTCACTTTGTCTTCCTGATTATTTGTCACGGTGCATTACTCCGGACAAACAAAGAAAAAGCAGCGTTACAGAGTCGGTTCTGACACGCTTCAGCAGTGCCTGGAACTCCACCGTCGCACCGTGGAAGGCTGATGCTGTGATTCATGTCCAAAACCAACCAAAGTTCAGGTGTCTGCAGGCCAAATGTTGCTGGTTTTCTGAAGCTGGACGTGTCAGACATCTGCAGAGAGCCTGACTAATCCAGAGTCTCTGTTTGTTTTAAGACAATCCCGAAGTATATTACAGACTTTCTGCTGAAGAGCTGCTACTGTTTCTTCTGCAGAGCACTGAGGTGTAGATTCTCTGCATTTCAGCAACTTTTCACCCTTCAACAAAAGCCTAAAACATCAGAGAACAGGGAAAGGGAAAAGGAACTGATTAGTTGTCTCTTAGGTATTCGTTTCTGGGTTTTAGGAACACAAAGTGACTTAAAAGAGCCGCAGTCAGCAGAATCATTTGTGGAGAAAAAGCTTCACGCAGTCGGTCAACAGTTTCAAATCATCACAACATGTTTTGGCTGCAGAGTCCAGCATGATTTGGATTCTTTCTGTTGGCAGCTTCAGGTTAGTGCTGATGATGCATCATGGGAGGGGAACTCAGTAATTAATGTGAAAAAGAGTATTGGAGTAGAATTATTGGGGATAAATACTAACGATTTCTTATTGTAGGACAGAAGAACATCCTCACGGCTCTGCGAATGATATTAAAGCTTCTATAGAGATATATTTTGATGGTTTCCTTTCATATGAGACAGGAGGAGACTTTAATGTGGCCTCAGAGCAGAAAAGGAGCTGAAGAAATGTCAGGAACAAGAATGCTGGCAGGCAGCAGATTGATTTCAACTCAAAAAGAGAGAAACATCACTTTGTTCCAGGAGAGTTCGTTTTTACTCAAATCCTGACAGTGGAGCTCAGGCAGTCTGTATAGATGAGAAAGAAATGAACACATTTATGTGCAGAATACAGATCTGATTAAATTAAAAATGTGAAACTGTTTGCTGTAATGATGACTTCAGACAGAAGACCACTGATGGAAACTTTGGACCCTGAGGAAAAAGCAAAGTTTCTTTTCTCTGGAGCAATAATATTCCGAGTCGATGCATTTTCAGATTAGCTCAGACTGCATCCACAGCACCCCCCCTGAGTGGTTAACCCTCCCTGAGTCGCTAACCCTCCCTGCTGCTGGGTGTCCTGTCCTAAGACGACTCCCAGAGTCTCTCCTCATGGTGCAAACTGCAGGGAATCGGACCTCAGTGCTCGCAGCGGTTCAGAGCGACTCCCAGCAGCATCTCTGCTGTGGACCCAGCTGTTCCACAGCTCCCCCCCCCCCCTCTACGTTCATCTCACTGTTCCCTTCACCATCTTCTGCTGATGTATGTGAATGTTTTAGTTACAGGATGTGAGGACACCTCACAGATCTGCTCGTGCCTCCTTTGGCCTCCTGGTTCGTGGGTATTTGTGGGTATTTTTATCTCGTTTCTTTTTTGCTTTTTTGCTTTAATAAGATTCTTTGCAGTAATGGAAAAACTACACATATATGTTGTTTACTGACTTTTATAAACACGTGTGCATGAGTGCATGCACACAGCCCTCCTCACCCATGTTGTTCCCTGTGACACATAAGCTGGGTAAAGTGCCTGCATTTATCTTTCTAAAGAGTTGAGAAAAATACGATGTTTGGATCCTTTTTCGTGTGTTTGTGATTCTTAGACCATGTGCTCTATTTATTAAAATATAGTGAATAGAATCTGAACACGAGCCTTTTTTACCTCCAGCCTCAGTCTTTGCCTGCAACAGCAGGGAAACAGTTCATTAGATATATTAACATGCACTTGGTGCTGTTACATCAGGTCTGTAAGGCATTAACAGACATGAGCTCCACAGAAAAATGTGTTTAACGCTAAAGTCAAGTCACCTTTATTAAAGCAGGACATTTAAAAACAATTATAAAGGTGCGTCACAGAATAAAATAATGCATCTGCTGGTCAGATAAAAGGCTGAGGCCAGAGATGGGTTTAGTTATTATTTAAGCTCCAGGTGTGTTTTCAGCCTGGTTCTGGTTCTGGTTCTGGGCACATCACAGAGCGGCTGGTTGGCTGGCCACAGATCTCAAGCTGGGTGTCAAATAAGTAAGTTGGAGCCTGTCCATGAAGGCATTTAAAAGAGAACAAAGCTTTAAATCACTCCTCTGGTGAAGCGGGAGCCAGTGGAAGGAGGTGATATTCAGGAGGGATTCGATCTTTTCTTTCCTGATCGCAGACGAGCGGCAGCTTCCTGAACCAACTGCAGGAATCAGACTGATTTAAACCCACATCCAGATAATTACAGTCATCAAGCAGGAAGGTTATGGAGGCTTTAACTCAGGGATGTCAGACTCCGGTCCTGGAGGGCCGCTGTCCTGCAGGTTTTAGATGCTTCACTGCTTCAACACACCTGAATCAGATCAATGCATCATCAGCAGCCTGCTGCAGAACTTAACAATCTTTCTAAGAGATCCATTTAATCTGAATCAGGTGTGTTGAAGCAGGGAAACATCTAAAACCTGCAGGACAGCGGCCCTCCAGGACCAGAGTTTGACATATGTGCTTTAACTGGACCTGACAGCTGAGGAGGACGATAGAAGCAGCTTGCCTTGGGATCCAGAGGAGGGTGCTCTGGTGTCAGCTTGGCCTCCTTAATGTCCTGGCAGCCTGTCAGCAGAAGAAGCAAATGTTGTAACCGACACCTAAAAGGCTTCATCACTTACTGAGCTCTTTATTCTAGTCGTGCTTTTTCCCTCTTCTCTAAAGAAGGGACTTTAGTGGCATTAATGGTCACCCTGTAAACTGCTGACGGCCATTTTTTTTCAGAAGATCAACAAATATGGTGAAAACAAACGGAGTGACAATAAATACATGTTGGAAGAGGAAATATGAAGAGATTTCAGAACAGATGAAGCTAGACAACGAGAAGAAACCCTGCTGTGGCACTGATGCAGAACAAAGGTCTTCAGAGTGAAGATGTGTCACGATCCGTGAAAGCACTGGACTCAGATGCAGGGTAGAATCAATAATCAGAATTTATTCATAATGATAGTCACCTGAAGAGCAAAGTAATAGATTATAAATTCCTAACTCTCCTCGATACCTATGGGGAGAAGAGTGAGACTATAAAACTTATCAAAAGAAAGTTCTCTCCCCGCTAGGAGGAAAAAACAAAAGGTTTTATAAATCTTACAAATAAACTTATCCGAACCGTCGGAGGATCTATAGAAATTTAACAAATCAATAAACAGAAAGAGACTCCTTCTAATGGAGTTGCTATGAAAGTTATAATTATAAAGCAAAGACACTCCTTTACCGGAGATACTACTGAATAAATGACAAGACAAAGAAAACTTCACTTGACTAAATCTATGGCAAAACTTACAACAGAAAATCATCTCAAGGAGGAAATCATTAATAAACAAGATCTTTGGTCACTTTGGAGGAAGAACGCTCGAAAGAGAATTCAACACACTGGCAACGAGACGCAGACTAAATACACCTGAGGAACCAAGGGGAACAGGTGGAAACACTTTGGGAATCAGGGAAGACGATGAGACACACGGGAGGAAAGGCAAGTTATCTGAAACCAGAGGAGCTGCTAATTTCAAAATAAAACAGGAAGTGACAAGAGAAGGTACAAAAAACCTAAGAGCCTCTGTGAGACCTGACAAGATGCTTGTTTCACTTCAACAGGACATTTTGCTACAGCTACAGAGCATGGATGACATTTCAGTGGCTGCTGCAGCTTCATCACCAACGGTTAGGGTCCTTAATTCAAATCAGGGACCTTAAAGTCTGAAGCTAATGGGAATGTTGGGGGGGGGGGGGGGGGGGGGGGGTATTTCCTGTAATCTGGAGGAGGAGTCTGGAGCTGTAAACAGTGAGCTGCACTGTGAGATTAAGCAATGATGCTTTAAATAAACTGCATTTTAAGGTGAGTGCATAAATAGATGCTATTTAGGTCTAATGTAACAAAGAGGGCTACAGAATGAGTGAATAACTCCATTCAGCTCTGAAACACACCATAACAAGACGTTTCCAGCAGGTATAGCAGCGTATAATTTTAGAAAGAAGGCTTAAAACATGTAATCTCATTTTGTTTCAGTGTCACGAACACAGATCCCTCATCAATCAAATGAAACAGTTATGTGCTGCAGATCCCGGGCAGAGGAGCAGTTGTTCTGATAACTACGATTAAATGAGCAAAGAGGACATTAGGTAGAGTTCGTGTGTCCTGCTGCCACCTCCTGACATCAACTGGTATTACACCACAACGATCCTTGGTTTTATTTCCTGCACTATAAGCCAAACACTCCTGATTAAATGTGTTCCTGTTCTGTAGCAAATCCAAGCTTTGGTATAAGAGTAGCTGTAGCTTCCTCAAATGATGCTTAAATTGTTCTGAGAGCAAATCTATTTAAGGCTTAATGGAGCTGATGTTCACTTCAGTTCGATCCAAAACCACGAAGCAGCATCTGTAATAGCTCTTTTGGAACGAGACACCTCGGATTCAGTTACTCTGCTCAGTTTGGCCCGACAATTACTTTTTAGAAAATCCCTGAGAACGCTCTTCCAGATAAAGTTTGGATGTTGGTTTGTCTGTGAAGGCCAAGGGTGAGGTGTAGAAAACAAACGCACAGTGTGCAAGAGCCTGGTTAATGTTTAGATCAGAGCTATGTCCTATAGCATATATTCTATAGCTCTGGTTTAGATGACTGCATGCTGGAGCTTTAATAGATTTCTTTCACGTGACGTCACATTGCTGCATGTGAGCAGAAGATTCAGATGGAGGGCAGGAAGTGAGCTGAGGATCTGAAAAATTGCCTGTTCTATGTGGAGAAAAGGAAATTATTATTAGTATTATTATAAATATCGAAGATAGTCATTCACAAAGGTGAGAAATGTAAAAAGCCCACAGAACAATGCTGTAAAAAGTGGATTTTAAACCTACGGGAGGAGCAGAGACTAATGCTAATGCCGTCCGCAGCGACCACTTCAGAGGTATGTTAGCTTGCTAACTTGGTTTTTGTGGCTGTGTTTATTTAGAATTAGTTTTTCGTTAAATGCTCATTTACTTCTTAATGATTATGAAGTTACCGGCAGTCTAATATTGGACTTTATTGGGACTTTTTAGGCTGCTCTAGCGCTCAGGGTGACTTTGAGTCGGTAGACTGGGCTCCGACGGTCAACCTCGGTTACCAAAAAACTAGCCTAAATCAGAGTAATTTCTTCAACGAGAACAGAGAATGAAGCTCAAGGAAAACCAACAAAGACGGTGGGAATGTGCAGAGGCTATGTTGGATCTCTAATCAGAGAGCTGAGAGCCCGGATCTGAAGCAGAATCCTCAGAGTTTACCTTGAAAACATAAGGGACTATCAGGCTAATGTGTTACATGTAGCTTTCCTTGGCAAAACAAATGTGTTTGGCATGACCGGTATTCAGATTACAATTCTGCTGCCACACTGCTGGACAGGACAAGGAGGGAAAAAATGATGTGTTCCATGTTTGTTGACATTATTGCTAGCTAGCTACTAGCTGCTAGCATCTTAACACATAAGAACAAACACTCATCCTGGCGAAGACCAAACGATAATCATCGTGGAGCCGTTTGGTACCGAAGTTGTGGACCCACCCACGGACAAAAAATATATGCCTCCATACTTTTATATACTTTCATCTGCTGTTTGGAGTATTAGGATGTCTGCAGGACCAGATAGTTTGTGATGTCAACAGCCTCGTTTGTCGGCAAATCTTTAGGCTCTGTCGAAAAGTCACTCATCTTCCTGAGATACAGGTCGCGTGCAACATATTTGTTTATTAATTGCTTGTATCTTTGTCTCGAAACTGGCTCTAAATCCGTACAATAGGGACTCTCTGCAAAGGCGTCCTCCATAGATTGTAATTTTTACGCCCTCCATCTGAACTCGCGCCGCTTTCGCGCGTCATCATAACCTGTGACCGAAACCCAAACGACTGACATGTGCTTTTTACTTTCCCCTCGCTTCTTTTATGAATGTAAAATACCAAAGAAGACAAAATTACAAAGCTCAAAGTCCTAACCAAAGTTAGTTTTTCTCCTCCACATAAATTTCAGCAGCAGAACTGCTTAAACCAACTCATCCGCATCCATGCTAATGTTAACCTTATAGCTTCACTGATGACGGATATGAAAACAGTGTCATAATGTTAACGTTCACTGACTTTTATAACGTTATGTTAGGTCTTCAATTCAGAAAAACAATCATACCAAGTCTACTGCCAGTTCACACAAAATAAATAAGTTCATACACAACATACCATTTATCGCGGCCGCTGGTCTCCTTTTCTTTCCTTTTTGCCGCCTCTAGATTGTTGTTGGTGACGCTGCTGCGTCTGTACGTCATATGACGTCGTCTCTGGCGATGCGTTGAATGGCGACGGTAATAACTGGTGTTACTTTGAGTTTGCGCGCATTTTCCCCCATTCAGTGTCAAAATCGGGGACATTTTCGGGGACACCTTTCCGTAAAAGGTACTAACATAATGCCTGCTAATGTGGCATGTCTCATCACCTGCTGCAAGACAAAACACTTTTTGGATAATGTGTTTATGAAATGTTGTCTTTTCTGTGCATTCAAAAATTTAATATTTTGGTATTTATTTTCTGAAATGCTCTTGCCTTTTACAACTCAGGGCAAGAGAAGTTTAGCACTTTGAAAAATATACCTACTTTTTACACTCATTAGGTGAACAAAGCCAAGACCAGCAGCTCGTTAGCTTGATTTAGCTTAGCTTAGCTTATTTTAAAGAACAGCTTTTTCTGAGTTTCGTGTTTTCTGAAATGTGTTTATTTGACAGTTTGACAAATTCTTTGTCTTTTACAACTCGGGGCAAGAGAAGTTTAACATTTTGAAAAATATGCCTACTTTTTCTCTCATTTGGTAAATGCAGCCAAAGCTAGTGGCTAATTAGCTTAATTTTCCTTAGCTTACCTGATGGAACAGCTAGCCTGTGTCAACACAGTGCTTTTCTCTGGCAAAAAAGAGCTACTGTCATTTTTTCTTTTCTTTTTTTTTTCATATAACAACAGTGTCATGACAACACATCTTCCCTTTAACTGTTGTAGCCTTAGCCTCCCCACTCTGACAACTGTGTAGCAGCAAGAGGTTGGTGCATGTGACACAATTCATCTGAGATATAAGCGCAAATTATAATCTTGTATGTAAGAGTTTCTATTAGAAGGATCATCATTTAGGGCCTAGTTTAGGGCTTGTAGGGATCTATTTAAACAGCTCTCCTTTAGCTGGTTCTGTTAGCATGTTTTCATGGTGTGCACACATGTGGACAACCAAAAGTCTCAAGCTGAAGTAAATTGCCTGATTGATCACCTGACTGTCCAAAGTCGGTCCTTGAGGGCCGCTATCCTGCAGGTTTTAGATATTTCCCCGCTTCAACACACCTGATTCAGATTAAAAAAGATTAAGTTCTGCACAAGCCTGCTAATGATGCCTTGATGCAAATGCATTACACTAAAGTAATGTGATGGGGTTCAGTTTGAAATGAGGTGAATACATAACAGACACAACTTTCAGTAGCACGGCATCACATTTTGTCAGCTTACTCGCTGTCTTACCGGTTATTGCAAGCAGGTGATTGAAATGTTGAGCTTTTTCTTAGCATAGCAGAAGTAGCAGCAAGGGTAAGATCCTTTCCAAAAGAGAAGCAAGTGATCAAAGGATGTTTTCTACCAAGAATCCATATTCTGAAACCACTGGTCTTCATTTTGCTCCATTTAAGGTTGATTGGACTTGACGGTCTGATTGTGATACATCATGTTTGTCATTGTTTTGGTCTCCACAAATCACCATCAAAGTTTGTGTGATGCTTTCACTTACTAACAGCTAAAATATGTAACTACAAACATGATGCAGTTGATGGAAACTAAATGTTACAGAGCAGCTATGATTGAGGACTTCACCGGACTGTGAGGATGGATGGTAGGAGATGTGAGTCATCTCAGAAACAAACATTTATACAAAGCCAAAGGCCTGACAGCTGTATGTAAACCGATGCCAGCTTCGACTTTGTTGTGCCTTCTTTTGTCTTTTTGGTTCTCTGTTCCTTGGACAAGCATCTGCATGAATCACAACATTATTGTTGACTGATTCAACTTGACTGGAATTACATTGATCTGTCACACACTCTCACGCTTTGTGTTTCTGGGAAAAGCAGAGCAGAGTGTTTGAAAGGCCTCCAACAGGCTTCACATCATAAACGGGAATGATTGGCTGTCCAGTCGAAGCTGGAGCCAGGAGAGCCAGGCAGGCATAGGACGTTTCCACAGAGACTTTTGTTCATTTGTCTAATTTGTTCTGGTTTTGTTCACCCTGGCTCAGTTCATGTGCATGACTCAATATAAAGAATTAGATTAAAGTCTTCAAGATTAGTGAAAAACCTTCATTTTTAACCTTTGTGGCAACATCGATGAGACCTTCTTTTGTGAAACTTCCTTGATGCTTTTTAGTATTTCCTATGAATTCAAATCAATTGAAAAAGAGTAGAAATATATAACTTGGCTGAAATATTAGCATAGAAAACTGTCACGGCACAGCATCATGTATCAGGAAGTGAAACGTCCAACTGTCCCAGCGGGAGAAGAAACATTCCATTATGTTTGTTTACCCAGTACATTTATCATTATATAACAGCTAAATCAGGATGTGAATATATTACACCACATACACTGTTGGCAAGGTCTGCAGCTGCTAAATAGATCCTCATATTGTTGATCATCTTTTCAAGATAATGTCTTCATAGAACTTAAAGCTGTGAGTTAGCAGTTAGCTGTAAGCTAGCACCAGATGCTAGTAAACGATGCTTTCTCATCAACAGTAATGGACCAAGCCGGAGATGTGCACAGCTTAACTGTTTTGTAATTTGTGGCATTTTTTAAACCCTTTTATTGGCTGTTTCCACATATTCATCTTTGATATAATGTAAGTGGCTTTGAGTATTTATTGTATGACGACCTTTTCAACAATTGATTTATATATTCATGTGAACTTTTCCTAAAGCCAATCTAAAACCTTTTAATGGCGGCAGATTATTGGAGCTCTTAAAATGATCACTTCGACTCCTCAGGGACCCCTGAAACCTCCTCAATGATCTACAGAACAACCTGAAGACCTACTGAAATTAAGTTTTGTCAAAAGTTCAATAAGGTAGATCAGATCCACTTGACTCTGAATTGAATCCTTCATCAAAGACCCACTGATTGAATTCAAGGGCCTCTGAAAACCCCTTCAGGAATCGCTGAAACCCAGTCAAGCATCAGGGGATCTTGTTCAAAGCTTCTGCTGTGGCGTCTTTCACCCTGAAAGTCCTTCAGAGATCACGCAAACACCTAAAATGATCCTAGTTTAGGGATGCTTCCATCATAACCCTCTTATTAAATTACAGGGCCCACAAAAAAACCCTTGAAGAATTAGCTGAACTTGCTAAAAGTCTCTTTAACTTCTTCGGTAGCCAGAAACACCTGTAGAAATGTTCTAAAACTCAATCAATGATCCAGTTCAGTCACTCTTTCTGTAAATAAAGTATACACACTTAAAACAGATTTTAAGCCTTGTTAGGGCCCATGAAACCCCTTCTATAATCAGTGGAAGCACTCTGTTCCTAAAAGGCCCCCAATGCTGTCTGGCCACCAGTAGAACTCTGTAGGAATGTTGTTTTTCTCTGGGATTTTTCTCAATAATGACATTAAAGAGTGACAAGAAACACCCACATCCACAGGAGCCTGTCCAGAGATTGCCTAAACTCTTAAAAGGATCCAGTTCAGGCACTCAGTTCACCCAATCAGATCTGTGAACACGCCCGAGGCCACTTTAATCCCCTAAAAGACAAGTTAAACCATAAAAAAAAAAGCTTTTCTCTAACCTTTGTAAAGACCCCTGAATAATATCCCAGTTCATGTGATAACCAAACACTTTGCACTGCCTAAAGGGCCACTGGAGCCCACCAGACTCCATGAAACTCTGCAGAATTTTGGCAGACGCTTTTATCCAAAGTGACTTACAGGTAGGGTAAGGGGGTCTTGCCTAAGGATCCTTACTGGAGGTAGTACCTTTCATGCAAGGGTGTCAGATTTGAACCCAAGTCACCCACATGAAAGGTGGCAATCTTACCACTCCACTGAACAACCATTCAATGACCTCTGGAACCTCCCAAAGTATCGGTGGAACCAAATAAAGCATGAAAATCCCCTCAAATCCCCTTGGACCTCCCTTAAGTAACATTAAAGCCTTTAATGCTTTAAAAGAAAAACACAGTGAACAAGCTTCCTCTTATTTTGAGGCTCTATACATCATCAATGCAGATCCTTTCTGCTATGTCTCCATGGTGATAAGGGAGGCAACAGCAGCACAAACAAACAGAGAGACAGAAAGATGGATGAAAACTCTGATGGGGTGCAGCAGCAGCAGCTGATCCACCCTGAAGTTCAGAGTTTCTAGAGAAGTCTTGACTCATCTGACAGGGTGTTTATGAATTCAGGCTGAAGGTTTGAAAGACTCATGAGTGGCCTTTAGAGGCTGAGCTGTTCATTAAACAAAAATAAATTAGAATATGTTCTTTTGGGATAAAGAAGTGTTTTTCAATTTAATTCCATTTAATTTAATTTAGCTTAACAGATTTACATTTTCTATGAAAGAAACATTTGAAAAGTTTGCTTCAAACGTTCGTCCTGATCCTGTTTTTATGCTTAAACCTGGCTGAGGTCTGTGGCTGGGCCCCTCTCAGGTGAACAGGTGTTTTTTATGAAAACATACGGTGCGTTCTGGATTGCTGATCACATTTTTAACTTTGCGCTCCCTCAGAAAGACGGAGTTGTTGCTTTTGATAACGAAACAACACTTTAAAGCTGAGACTGTCCTGTTTTGCTGAGGCAAAAAGGAAATATTTCTGTGCTCAGAGGAGAGGTTCAGAGATGCGGTTTAGCTTTGATACGCTTCATTTTGTGTTTTCATCCATAAAACAGATTACAGGAAAATGGGGAAGATCTTTGCACTGCTTGTCCGTTATTTATTTATTCAGTTAAATTCAAACATCTTTTTTATTTTATTTTATTTTATTTTATTTTATTTTATTTTATTTTATTTTATTTTATTTTATTTTATTTTATTTTATTTTATTTTATTTTATTTTATTTTATTTTATTTTATTTCCCCTTGTCCTGTTCAGCATTATGGCAGCAGAATTGTAGTCTGAATACCTTTGATGCCAAACAGATTTGCTTTGCCAAGGGAAGTTTTATAAATGTAAAGCCATGGCCATTTATTTATTTCTGTTGACAATATTTAACATGTAATAGAACTGAACCGGACCGGGGGACAAGGAAAGAAGAAGAGGAAAGAAGAAGAGGAAACAGAACAAAAATAGAAACAAAAACCAGACAACCAGCTGTAAAAAACAGACAACAATCCATGGCCTCTGAGGGGAATCCAGCCTTAGAGCCACCAGGAGCACCTGAAAGCAGACAAGCAGAGAAAAAACAAACAAACAAAAACAAGCACAAGTAGCAGCAATCACATACAACACAACTGTGAATATAGATGACCTGACATCTTTTTTATTTTAACTTTGTGTAAAATCTGTGTTTTAGAAGCTACACAAAGAACAAAGGGGGGCGGAGCTTCATGTTTATTACAGTTTCTGACATGTTGCAAAGCAGCGTTTCAGGGGTCTGAATGAACTGAAACAAGCTTGAAGAGAAGTTACAGCCCCCCCCCCCCCCCCCCCCCAACTCTGTTGCCTGCAGCATCATTGATCCATCTGTTTCCTGGAATGTAAAATGTGACATAATAATCACATGATGTCACATATGATGTCACAGAAACTCCCGTCACTGAGAGCAGCTCAGAACAATTGATTGTTTATGAAACAGCCTCGTCTGGATTCTGTCGTTTCATTATTGATGATTAGAATGTTACTTATTGTAAAGGCATGCTGCTGTTTTTGCTGATGAAATCATTTCATTTTGCTCTGGAAATCTTTTAGAATGAATAATATCACTGAATAAAAGTGAATCTGTGGTCTTTTGAAGTTGAAAAGGGAATCGATGGAGCTATTAAATGAAAAGTCTGTGATTCTAAAGGTGAAACTTGAGGCTTTCTTTCCCATCTTTGTGGGACAATGTCGACAATCAGGGCTGACAAAGACTGGACATTTCATCTGGTAGAGTCCAGCCTGTGCATGAAACACGGGGCTAGAGGGTTCCAGGAGTCAATAATCATCAGGAAGTAACTTGCAATAAAAACACTGGAGTCAGCCTATTTATCACAAAGTGTGTGAGACAATCTGGCAAAGACTGGTTGCTCCTGCAGCTCTAAGGTGTGTTGATGGGGAACAGGTGTGGTGGCAGGAGCAGTCCAGGCTCCGCCCACAGCTTCCAGAAATCCTGCTCAGGTGGCCTCGCCAAGCGTGACACGAAGCAACAGAAGAGCTGTCCATCCACTTATTACATCTATGACGGACTACTATGGCTTAGTAGCTTTCCTGTGGTCCCCACACACAGAAAACACAAGATTAAACAGTACAGTTTGAACTCTCTTAGAAATAGCTTTGAGGAAAACATCATCGGTCTCAGTGGGTTCACTCAAAACAGACACAGCAAGTTTTCAGCCTCTGCGTTGACCTTTCTCTTACTGGAAAAATCAGTTGTTGTTCTTCTGCACTGACTGAGAGCGGATCAATGAGTACAATACAGTTACAACACATGTGGACAAAAGGATGCAGATGGTGGACGGGGAAACCATTAAGTCATCACAAAACTACCGAATATGCAGTTTAAGAGCAGAAGCAGCCGCTGTCTTGCAAGGTTAAAGCGAATTGGCAAATTCTGCAGGTT
The DNA here is from genome assembly GCF_036924035.1 of Leuresthes tenuis. Classification (NCBI taxonomy): domain Eukaryota; kingdom Metazoa; phylum Chordata; class Actinopteri; order Atheriniformes; family Atherinopsidae; genus Leuresthes; species Leuresthes tenuis. The sequence continues at coordinate 2,230,616 of NW_027325374.1, forward strand.
ATATCAGAAACCCAGATAATAAATACATCTAATTTTATTTACTGAGCACCTGTTAAACAAAGCCAGTAAAGATATGTGTGGTTGGAAGTGTTGTAATTCAACATTTTCCTACAGCAGACAGCAGTTTGCTGCTTGAATCGAGGTGAACTAAAATTAATAAGTGAAGTACAAACAAAAGAGGAATTGATTATTATGTGATGTTACTTAAAAATGACAAATACAGTGTTAAAGTAATTAAGTTAGACTAAAAGTGGGAAAAACATGAAATTAGGATTATATAACAGCCAGACTGAATAATTGGTTTGGTTGGGGAGTTTTTTCCGCTCCTCTGGAAAACCCTTCCAGTGGTTTGGAGCTACATGACTGAAAGAAGCATCATCATAGTCTGTCGTCTGCTTCCTGGAACAGCTGAGAGAAAATTACTGGAGGTCAGATGTTCTTTCTGAAAGGTCCTCTGATGAGAAGCCTCACAAAAGGATCAGAGCCTTAACGTGAACTTTGAAAGTTTAGCTCTCCTGCAGCTCAACTTTGAAGTAATTGTAGCTGATTTAGACTTTAAGATTGTTTAGAAATGGCCTGATTTTGAAAAAGTTCTTCAAATAATAAAACCAGCTCCTTGAGAGCCTCTGCAATTCGTGACCAGGTGGCGTTTGTTTGTGCAGACAGATATTCTTTGGGTGGATATGAGGATATGGTGGCGTTGTAACAAGAATGTTTTCCAGACCTTCAGCATGATCGGTGTCTAACCCAAAGCTGTTCGTTGGCTGCTGACTTAAAGGAGAACTCCGGTCGTCCAGCCGCTGCAGCACAGTTTATTCACTCCGGTAAGAACGTCCATCTTACTCAAAGTCATCGTTCACGTCGTCAAAATCTGATAAATATCCTGCCATGTTGCACAAAACTATCAGCAGCAAACTCTGTGTGAAGTTAGCCGACTGTCACAGAGCACGGAGTGAATAAACTGTGCTGCAGGGGGGCGTGTGGATGAAGTGGTCCCAGTAGAGTGCCTGTGTAGAAATCCCTCCGTTAGCTCTCCTATAGCTGCAAGTAGCCACATAACAGCAGCTATGAGCTAACAGAGCTATAGCACACGTTCATTCATTCATTCTTCTTAAAGTATTGGTGAAATAAAGACAGATAATGCCTTATTTAGAGGCTCTAAGCCCCGTTCTCTCCGTTATATGGATCTCCAGTTATCTAAATATCTTCAGAAGGACGCCGACTTTCACCAAACTGTTCTCAGTGAGCAGATGAACGTATTTCATGCCAGAAATAAGGTTTAAAAATGCCGGAGTTCCCCTTTAAGTTTGGGTCCTTTTTCAGACCAGAACCGACTGGGCACAGTGGCCAGAGTTTAATCTAACAAGAGTATCTGTGAGTTATATAATTTCCTGGTTATATCTGTTGCTGCCTAAGAGATTAAAATCTTTCTGGATGTCATTTAGTTACTATTAACATCCCCAGAGCTATTAAATTAGACAGTTAAAGGCTGTGAAACCCTGCAGGAACAGATTGGTACACTCACTGAGGAATCTAAATATCTTCAGAAGGACGCCGACTTTCACCAAAACTGTTCTCTGTGAGTAGATGAACGTATTTCATGCCAGAAATAAGGTTTAAAAACACCGGAGTTCCCCTTTAAAGCTGGCTGGGTTTTTAATCAATCAATAGAGTACCTTTTTAACCCTTTGAGTTCAGACTAACCCTGATTTATGTTGTGGCCCAGTCTCGGATCCTTGAACTTGTCGTGGAGACTTGAGGTTTTTTCCTTTGGGTCTCTGTTGTGCACCATGAGCTTGACGTTCTCTGGAGTCTGTTGCAGATGAGATTGTGTTCAGTGCAGGTCCTAAGGGTGGGAAAACATGTAGAGACGTAGTATTTGCCACTGAATGTGTGTGGATATCCCCCTCTATGCATGTGCAACAGCATTCAAGGGTGCATATGTGATAATGAGATGAGTGTATTGTCTTTTTGTCACTTCTGATGGATCACTTGTGGATGTTAGGAGCTGGTGATGGCACCACATTAGCTGAGATAACTGTGTGTGTTTTTCCATTTGAGGTTGTTCGTTTGTGTGTTAGCTTCTCTGGTTTGGGTAGCTGTGACCTTTGGATTGTGTAGTAACTTTGAAGTGTACTGTTGTCTGTCCGGTGTAGCAGTTTTGTGTTGAGAGCCTCATTGTCAAGTGTATCCCTGGGTTTGGGCAAGTCCTCTTGAACTATTTGGTGAGAATATTCAGTGGCATACATGTGATGCTCTTTCCCTTCAGGTTTGTTGTATTCAGATTCTTATGCTTTTGTTTTAGTGATGAACCGATGGTCCTATTTTCACAGTTTCTGGTAAGTTTTTATGTTTTTGGGTAGCAGGAGGATGCCAGACCCTACAGCCCTTTGGGGACTGGACTGAGTGGTCTCCAGTCTTTTTGTTAATTTTGGCCGGCACATCACTTCTTTTTTTTCTTTGTAACAGAAAAACATGAGCTGTCGTTTGGCTCAACGAAAGGACTTCCAGTCCTCATGGAGGACTTTAGTGTGTGGTAGCCAAGGGCGTAGGAATGAGTTGAACATTGGGGTGGGGGGTGAGACAAATGGGGTCATTTCTGGGTGAGACAAATTCGGGGGGACCCCGGTTCCTACACCTATGGTGGTGTGTTGGTGACGTTTGGCTGCTGGATTCCACGTTTGTTTCCCTCCCTCTTAGTCTTCCAGGTCTGAGGACTAATCTAAGGGTCATAGGTCATAGAGTTCCTGGAGGAACCCTTTCAAGGGGGGTGTTACACCCCTCTGCATCTTCAGCTGCCTCTTCAGTGGCAGAGCAGGACTCTTTGGCTTAATTGTCTGCCGACACCTGCAGCAGTCAGGAATTTCAGCGTGAATGCAACCAGGTGCTTTGTGTGAAATGGATTTGAAACTTTTAATGTTTAAAACTTAGACTCAAAAAGACCTGCTCTCCAAAAACAAAGACCTGCTCTCCAAAAACAAAGACCTGCTCTCCAAAAACAAAGACCTGCTCTCTAAATTGAACTGAAGTGTGTATGTTCAGGTTATTAATGCAGACGACAGTGTGAAGGAAGCCTTTGTGACCTGCTGATCTGCAGGTATTTTATGTTTTATTAATCAATTGGTTTGTGTTCAGCTCTGTAAAAGTAATTGTGTAGAATTCCACAAAGACATGGACTCAAAGTGTCACTAGTGTGGAATACTTGAGTAAATGTATGCAGTTACATTCCGCTCTAATCTCATCCACCTCCACCCTCCCATCTTCCCTCCCTCCGCCTGACAAACGTCACACCTCTCCACCAATCGCCCGCTGTGTTTATCCTGCAGCTTGTATAAACCAGAGCAGCCTAAGAAGTTTTTCACTCCATCTGTTTGTCCAGTCCAATAAGGGTCCGCGACCTTCGGACTGCCGCACTGCTGTCTTTGAAACCTCCAAACTACACAAACTTAGAGTCCAGCTCGCTCGTTCTTCTCTGGTTTCTGTCGGACGGTCCCGCCATGCGTCTCCAGTTTGTCCTGTGCGTAACGGTCCTGCTCGCCTCCTCCTTTCTGGAGACCGAGACGCGGATAGTCAAACGCCTCGCCATCGACTGCCCAGAGAAGTGCGACAAGTCGCAGTGCGCGCCGATCCCAGCCGACTGCCCTGCCGGCGATGTGCTGGACCGGTGCAAGTGTTGCCCGGTGTGCGCGTCCGGGGAGGGCGAGCAGTGCGGCGGCACTGGAGACCAGGAATGCGCTGAGGGGATGGAGTGCGTGGTGACCGACGGTGTGGAGGTTTCCGCCACCGTCAGGCGGAGAGGCACTACCGGCTTGTGCGTGTGCACCAGCTCCGAGCCGGTCTGCGGCAGTGATGGTGTTTCCTACCGGAACATCTGCGAGCTGAAGCGCGTCAGCAACCGTGCAATGAAGCTGCAACAGCCGCCGGTCATCTTCATCCAGAGAGGAGCCTGCGGAAAAGGTGAGGAATGCGTGCGTGTGCGCGTGTGCGAGAAAAAACGCAAAGATTGTAACTGAGCTCAGCAGGAGAGAAATCAGAAGGACAACCCCTGAGGAAATATAAGACAAAAGTATTTCAGTAATGGGTGTGTTTGCGTGTCTGTGAGGATCTGAACTTGAATGAACCCCGCAGCAGCCGACAGACACTCTGGACTTTATATTCAAAACCTTCCAAAGAATTATTCTTTGGAAGAGACGCAGAATTAAACCAAAGATCCGTTTCATGATGTATTTCTTCTAATCAAACACTTCTTTAGCATCAGTGAACAAAAACACTTTCAACACTGGTGGGAAACTTAAGGCTGAAATTCATCCTGCTTTTCCCCACATATGAAGTGTGCCTCATTTGTGTGAAGCACCACCTCAGGCACACTGCTTTGTAAGTTGTAGTTACATCTAGTGGTTGAAAGTACAAATTGCAAACACATTAAAACACCCGACATAACCCCAAACTGCAGTGGCTGCTTAAACAGGAAAGGGCTGTTCTTAATGCAGTGTTTGGTTTGTCCTCTCCGAGTTTCCATAGACATGGTGGTACAAGATATGCCAGGAAGGCAACTAATGATGTCATTGTATGGAGTTTTCGCTCTTATTAAAGGTCCCATGGCATCCTTTGGCGTGTTTTCTGGCTTATCTGCAGTGTTGAAAAGTATTATCACCCCAAAGATCTGTCAAAGTTTTAAAAAAAAAGGGGTATAAGCGTGTTTTAGTTTGTCTATGCAGAAGGAACTCATTTTACCGCGAGCATTTTAAAAGTGGAAGTTAGTTCTTTAGAGATGTCTTCAGGAAAATGTGCCTTGACCCTGTTCAGCTTCCCCAAAGACCCAGCAGCCTTGGATCAGAGGATGTGGTTTGTTTTTCCTGCCAGCAACACAGTTTGGAATAGGTCTGGCTTCACAGATGACAGTTTTATGAACAAGAACCAGTACGATGATGGCTTTGCAGCGAGATTGAGGCTGAAAGTTGAGGCTGGTCCAACACTAAAAGGGCACGAGTCTGAACATCGAACTGTGAGTGAAACAGTTTCAAATGTCAGTGTTGTGCTGGCATGAGACATATGAATGGATTTTAGTACGAATATCATAGTTACACTGAGGGAAATGCAGCTAAGGGGGACATCTGAGTTACTCACACAAGCAGGTGCTGAGCAGATTTACCAATCAGACATCTTGGTGTCGGGTTTTTCTCTTTGATGTTCTGGATCCGGTTCTGGCTCCAACATGTACAACTGGTTCTCATGTTGGTTGCTTGTTTATGTCGTAGCTTCTGAGCTGCAACTGTGGCAGTTCAGGAGTCTCCATCACCCCTCCTCAGCAAACTTTGAGGAATTTGACCAATCAGAAGACGCGTTTTCAGGCGGAAACTATAAGTAATAAACTGATTATTAATTACATTTAGATGAACTCATCATCAGTCATTTTACTCTGACATAATTTCTCTTAAATACCTCCAGAAAATCGCTTACTTTGAGATAAATGGGAAAAATAGTTTCTCAAAGGACATCAGATACCAACAGTCTGATCTGAGGAAGCCGGAGAATCCAGAGAGAACCAACAAAAACATGTGAAACAAACAAAAGAAATGATCCCATTCTGGGAAAATAAAGAGTGATAAACAAGAAAGAAATTATAGAACGGCGGTGTGGAAGAAAACCAGGAAGGGAGTGACACCAGTGTAGAAAGTCAGGTTGTTTCCAAATAAAACAGGAAGTAACAATTAATACAGCCCCCCCACCCTCCGAGTTTTCAACATGGAACCTTTTCTGGGAATGTTGCCACGAGCTGACAGTGACAGATGTTTATTTAAATGAAAATCTTAACTTCCCTGCTTTACTTTCAAAACCTGTGGCTGACCTCACAAATGATTCAGCTTTTCCACAGTTGTGAGCGTCGACTGATGGCAAATTTTAAAGTAAATAAAGAGAATTTGTAGCATTTCAGATGTTTGTGGAAAAATGTTTTCATGTTTCATAACTTGGGTTGAATCTCAGACGTGTGCCACATTATATCTGCCCTCCTTCCCTCCTCTGGCATCTCTCCATCCTCTGACCGGCTTCTCACTGCAGCAACCTGTAAACGGGTTGTTTTTCACCTCTAAACTTTATATTATCTTAACAAGGTGTGTTGAAACGAGTCCAGGTCGCCCTGAGTGCCTGCCCTGTGCTGCAGAAATGTACAGAGCTCCCCTGTGGATTCATGAAGGAATATTAAGACGCACCAACACAACCTCAGCTGGAAACAGATTACAGATTCAGAATCAGAGTTGACTGAGGTCAAAGCCGGTTTCCACTATCTCCTTCTTTTGAGAATCCAAAGCATCCTTTTCCTTCTCCTCTTCCTTTGTCTCTGACAAACGTCGCCCCTCCCATCTTTGATCTCTTCGTCCAAACCTGACATTCTCCTTCTGTTTTCTCTTTTCTTTCTTCTCTCTTATATACTCCTTTGACTCCTTTATTATCCTGATCTAAACTTCTTGCAGGTTGAGGACAGAAATCGGAGGAAACGCTGCGCTGAGAGTCTGGTGATTCATCTCTTGGAACTGATTGATCAATTGTATAACTCCGTAACAGACGCAGATCTAGGTCACACGCTTATTTAACCCAGATTTGAAGATCTAAATGCTTTCCTTTGATTAATTCTGTCTTGTATTTTTGCTGCTTCCTGTGCAGACTCGCTGGCTCTTTGTCAGATTGACAGGCTTGGGTCCAGTGTCCACAGAGCACAGTTGCACAGTGACTCAGCTCTTTCAGGAGCTGGAGGACTTTTTTCTCTCCAAATGATACCCTGAAAAGTAGCTGAACTGTGTTATCATCGTGGACGACTGTCAGCAGAAGCTGCTCTTTAAAGTCAGCGTTCAGCGACACCTGAGCTGTGGGAATTAAAATGTGCACGTTTATCCTCTGAGTCAGTGTTGGAGTGACTTTGATTGACCTCCATGCATGCGATGTTGTAACCGACACGGGCAGCTGGGTTGTTTTTGTGTCTGACTGACTCCTTTCAGCTCACTTCAAAGCTGCAGCAGCTGGCAAACCGTTAGCACAGCAGGCAGACACCCAGCCAGCCCAACACACACCCAGAAACACACAGAAAACTGTCCTGCAGACGCTCAGCTGCAGCTACGCTCTGCTCAGTCTGAAACTCTGACTGCAGCTCTGGAGGTCAGCTCCTCACTTTGTTGCAGGGCTGAAGACTCGGTGTTGAGTAAGATGGAAGTGAGTCAGACTTAAACTCGGCCTCCAGCCAAACCCACGTCAGCATCTGAACAACTTTACGCTTAATTAAGCTTAAACATGGAGGACTTGTCATTTCAAGCACAGACTGAGCACTTGCCATAGCATAAAGAGTCTTTTCTGACTGCAGCAGGCGGAAAACAGTCCAACCAACTAAAACTGAGCCGATCAGGAGAGGTTTCAGTGTTAAAAGATTGGTTTGAACAAAGCTACAGCTCAGGCTTTGGTCTGTTTTTCCAAAGTCAAACATTTAGAAATATTTAGGCTAATCTGCTCATCTGATGGAGATAACACAGAGAGCTTGGCTTTATGTTTGTTATGGTAATTCTGCTTAAAGAGACCTTCAGTAACTGATTATAACCTGTGCGACAGCCTTCTGGAGAAGTTTATTTCACCTGAAAAAGCTAAAGACAGTTAATAAAAAACAAAGCATGAATAATAAACACAGGAAGAAAAGGTGATCATGTATGGACCCTTTCTGTTGGTTTAAACCAGCAGACACTTTTATCCAAAGTGACTTACAACTGCAGCTTCAGTCCAGTGAGGAACCCTGCTGTCAGGATTAAGTATTAAATCTATTTAAAGCCCAGAGCACAGGTCGATCAGGCACGGTGAGGTTTGCTGCCTTCAGAGAACCACCCACACACTGAAAGTAGAAGCAAAAAGAAGGAAAAGCTCCACTTCTGCATGAGGTGTGATGTCATTTCCTGCCAGCTTTGACTGTCCCGGTGGACGATGGCCCCAGTGTCAGCAGCTCTGCAGTCGTACAGTATAATTCTGACCATGTGGGACTGGTTTCACAGCTTTTTTAACCTCATGTCAGTTGTTTAAAAGAGTTGGGCTTTAATAGAGACGATGCAGCTGTAACATTTGTAAGGCTCCAGCCTTAAGAACATCCCCACCACCGATTCCTCTGAACTCTGCATGGTTTTGTCCAATCCCCAAAGCTTTCCTGATAAATCTAAAATAGTTTTATGGCTCCTTTGGGACAGTTGTGGAGCTGTTGCTTAGCAACTCGAAGCTCATGGTTTGGCATCTGAAGTGCTCATCGATGGGTCTGTCCAGCTGAGCTCCAGTAAAAATATAACAAGATAAAATGGACCTCATGAGCTTCCAGCTTCAACCCAACGACTGTAAGAATGATTGAGTTTGTCTGTGTGACTGTTAGAAGTGTTATTCAGACTGCTGTTCACCTGAATTTAGACTTTATGCTGATCTGCAGGCTTCTAAAGGTCCAAATATGCAGCATTTTACTTTAAAAAAGGTGTGTTTTAAAACCGAGATCAAACTAAGTCGTTTCTTTACCCAAATCAATTCGTCCCGGTTACCCAAACCCAACCAAACACTGAGAGAACCCTGAAACTAAACAACTCTCCAAGCTGTTCTTTAAGCCTCGATAAAGGAACATTCATGAGAAACACTCCAGGAAGATGCCCTCTGCCTGCACTGTTGCTCTCTGATGTTACTGCATCCAACAGAGAATTTATAGATTCAACTCGCAGCCACAAGCTTTGACACAACAGCTCTATTTTTCAAAAGAAAAATCAGCTTGTGCACGTAAAGAAAAAACAGCTGGTTTAGGAGACTTTATAAAACCATTGCAATGGTCAAAGACCTGTTGGTCATTGAGTTGTATCTCAGATCAGCTGCAGCTCACATTAGTTTTAATAGTTTTAATCAGATTCATTTGCAGCCACAGTTTTGGTAAATGATTTGGTTTAATTCCACCTGAATGAGTAAATTTGGTTTGGTTTAATAGCTTATTTGTGCTGCTCTAAGAGGGCTCCTCTGTGAGAACACAGATGCTGTGAGATGTCTAATAACTGGTCCCGGGAGAACCAGCTGAGATGGGCCAAGAGCTGCATGAAGAAAGAAAGCTGTGGCAGATGTTTCGGCACCTCTGGAGTCAAATCAAACGAGGGTTATGTGAGGTGATAGCGACGGTTACGTGTGCACTGTTTAGTTTTCTCATAAAACGTTAGAAAACGTTCTAACTTCCCTCTCCGTCTCTCCTGTCGTCTCTTTGTATCTTTTGAGGATCTGAGTCATTTCCTTTGTTTTATAAGCATCATTGGGAGCAGCAGAGAGGCTGCAGCTGCTCTCATATACTTTATATACTGTCCTCCACATCTGGATCTGGTTCAACGCTGCAGCTACAGATTTGGGTCAATTTCAACAGTTTTTTTCCAACTTCACAACACAAGCATACGTTTCCTCCTCTGTCGCTGCACGCTGACACGATGTTTTTCTCCCAACAGGCCAACAGAACCCTGACAGTCTCCGTTACAAGTACAACTTCATCGCTGATGTGGTGGAGAAGATTGCACCCGCTGTCGTTCACATTGAACTGTTCCGCAAGTAAGAAAAGCTTCCCACACACTTCCTAAAGAAGAGGAGAGATCTAAGAGGTTAAAGTCAAAGGAAGGAGCAGCGCAGTCTTGAAGGATTTATTTCACAGTCCTTTGTGGTCAGCTGATGACACTAAAATCTGCCTTTGGCTGCAGTTTTATTAGTTATCAATCTATGGATTTTCCTCCCGTTTCTGGAGTTTTGTTGTTGCCAAGAATGAGTAAATGTGTTTTTAAACCTTCTGGCATGAAATACGTTCATCTACTCACAGAGAACAGTTTGGTGAAAGTCGGCGTCCTTCTGAAGATATTTAGATAACTGGAGATCCATATAACGGAGAGAACGGGGCTTAGAGGATGCAGCCTCTAAATAAGGCATTATCTGTCTTTATTTCACCAATACTTTAAGAAGAATGAATGAATGAACGTGTGCTATAGCTCTGTTAGCTCATAGCTGCTGTTATGTGGCTACTTGCAGCTATAGGAGAGCTAACGGAGGGATTTCTACACAGGCACTCTACTGGGACCACTTCATCCACACGCCCCCCTGCAGCACAGTTTATTCACTCCGTGCTCTGTGACAGTCGGCTAACTTCACACAGAGTTTGCTGCTGATAGTTTTGTGCAACATGGCATGATATTTATCAGATTTTGACGACGACTTTGAGTAAGATGGACGTTCTTACCGGAGTGAATAAACTGTGCTGCAGGGGGGCGTGTGGATGAAGTGGTCCCACCAAACTGTTCTCGGTGAGTAGATGAACGTATTTCATGCCAGAAATAAGGTTTAAAAATACCGGATTTCCCCTTTAACTACCTGACATGAATGTTGACCTTTTTCATTACAACAATCTTTTGACTTTTCTTCTACAACATTGAGGTCAATCATTGTGTTGTTTGGAGAAATGTCTCAGCTGTATACATTTCTACAGTTTCTCATGGTCCCCACAGGATGAATCAGATGCTTCCTGTTGAGTTGTGACTCAGTAAAATTCTGAGCACAACACCTGCATCTATTACAAGTGAACATTTAGCAGCGATCTAAGAGTTGCCATCTTGGCTTTGGAGTTTTTACCATGTGTTAAGTTTTTAAAGCAGCACTTGAATGAACAGATATGAAGGATGGAAAGTGGAAAACAGACAGTCGGAAGTTGGTCCGAAGTGCAGGAGAATGCAAAATGGATGTATTCCTACTTGTTCAGAGGCTGTCTTTGTGTGTTTTTATGCTCAAAATATCGTTATCGATCTGTAAAATCACATCTCAGTCAATTTCTGCTCTTCATAACAAACTCATGCTGAACTCATCCGTCCTCTGCAAGCAGAAAAACACTCGAGTTTCAAGACTAAAACGAATAAAAAGATAAATCAAACAATGGCCATTAGCAGGAGTAACAGCAGCGCTTATCTTATCCTTATCTGATGGCGCTCCTGTTGCAGCACGGTGTGATGCACCTTCACACTCATCTTCATGCACTCAGTCCTCAGGAGAATAACTGTATTAGCTGTATTTTTTAAACTTCTAGCTCTAGGCTACAGATTCCACTTTGAATATATTCCTCAATGTTTCTCTTGCGAACCTGTAAAGGTGTTCGTGCTGTTCAGTGACTCCCCAAAGACAAATGCTGCCCCCCTGTTATGCTTTAAAGTTTCTTTCTCTCTCTCTGCTCAGGATGATATTTTCTAAGCGGGAAGTGGCGGTCGCCAGCGGCTCCGGCTTTGTTGTGTCCGAGGACGGACTCATTGTCACCAACGCCCACGTGGTGGCCAATAAGCACAGAGTGAAGGTGTGAAAAGTTAATTTCTTGGTGTTTCTATTAGCTAAAGATAAAGAATGTCACATCTGGGCTAATGCCAGATAAAAATGTGCTTTAATCACGTTAGAAAATCCGTTCAAAGTTTTTAAAACTTTACAAGAAACAGTTGCTAACATATCCGCTAACGCCAGATCTTACTTGTCAGGTGTGAAAAGTTCATTTCTTGGTGTTTTTATTAGCTAAAGATAAAGAATGTCACATCTGGGCTAATGCCAGATAAAAAATGTGCTTTAATCATGTTAGAAAATCCGTTCAAAGTTTTTAAAACTTTACAAGAAACAGTTGCTAACATATCCGCTAACGCCAGATCTTACTTGTCAGGTGTGAAAAGTTAATTTCTTGGTGTTTTTTAAGTCGTCATGACTCTACTGATGAATTCCCCTTTGTGTTTATTATATTAGCTAAAGATAAAGAATGTCACATCTGGGCTAATGCCAGATAAAAATGTGCTTTAATCACGTTAGAAAATCCGTTGGAACGGCATCAACTTTTTAAAACTTTACAAGAAACAGTTGCTAACATATCCGCTAACGTCAGATCTTACTTGTCAGGTGTGAAAAGTTAATTTCTTGGTGTTTTTTTAAGTCGTCATGACTCTACTGATGAATTCCCCTTTGTGTTTATTATATTAGCTAAAGATAAAGAATGTGACATCTGGGCTAATGCCAGATAAAAATGTGCTTTAATCATGTTAGAAAATCCGTTGGAACGCCATCAAGTTTTTAAAACTTTACAAGAAACAGTTGCTAGCATATCCGCTAACGTCAGATCTTACTTGTCAGGTGTGAAAAGTTAATTTCTTGGTGTTTTTATTAGCTAAATATAAAGAATGTCACATCTGGGCTAATGCCAGATAAAAATGTGCTTTAATCATGTTAGAAAATCCGTTCAAAGTTTTTAAAACTTTACAAGAAACAGTTGCTAACATATCCGCTAACGCCAGATCTTACTTGTCAGGTGTGAAAAGTTCATTTCTTGGTGTTTTTTAAGTCGTCATGACTCTACTGATGAATTCCCCTTTGTGTTTATTATATTAGCTAAATATAAAGAATGTCACATTTTGGCTAATGCCAGATAAAAATGTGCTTTAATCACATTAGAAAATCCGTTCAAAGTTTTTAAAACTTTACAAGAAACAGTTGCTAGCATATCCGCTAACGTCAGATCTTACTTGTCAGGTGTGGAAAGTTAATTTCTTGGTGTTTTTTTAAGTCGTCATGACTCTACTGATGAATTCCCCTTTGTGTTTATTATATTAGCTAAAGATAAAGAATGTGACATCTGGGCTAATGCCAGATAAAAATGTGCTTTAATCATGTTAGAAAATCCGTTGGAACGCCATCAAGTTTTTAAAACTTTACAAGAAACAGTTGCTAGCATATCCGCTAACGTCAGATCTTACTTGTCAGGTGTGAAAAGTTAATTTCTTGGTGTTTTTATTAGCTAAATATAAAGAATGTCACATCTGGGCTAATGCCAGATAAAAATGTGCTTTAATCATGTTAGAAAATCCGTTCAAAGTTTTTAAAACTTTACAAGAAACAGTTGCTAACATATCCGCTAACGCCAGATCTTACTTGTCAGGTGTAAAAAGTTCATTTCTTGGTGTTTTTTAAGTCGTCATGACTCTACTGATGAATTCCCCTTTGTGTTTATTATATTAGCTAAATATAAAGAATGTCACATTTTGGCTAATGCCAGATAAAAATGTGCTTTAATCACATTAGAAAATCCGTTCAAAGTTTTTAAAACTTTACAAGAAACAGTTGCTAACATATCCGCTAACGCCAGATCTTACTTGTCAGGTGTGAAAAGCTAATTTCTTGGTGTTTTTTAAGTCGTCATGACTCTACTGATGAATTCCCCTTTGTGTTTATTATATTAGCTAAAGATAAAGAATGTCACATCTGGGCTAATGCCAGATAAAAATGTGCTTTAATCACGTTAGAAAATCCGTTGGAACGCTATCAAGTTTTTAAAACTTTACAAGAAACAGTTGCTAGCATATCCGCTAACGACAGATCTTACTTGTCATGTGTGAAAAGTTCATTTCTTGGTGTTTTTTAAGTCGTCATGACTCTACTGATGAATTCCCCTTTGTGTTTATTATATTAGCTAAAGATAAAGAATGTCACATCTGGGCTAATGCCAGATAAAAATGTGCTTTAATCACGTTAGAAAATCCGTTCAAAGTTTTTAAAACTTTACAAGAAACAGTTGCTAACATATCCGCTAACGCCAGATCTTACTTGTCAGGTGTGAAGAGTTCATTTCTTGGTGTTTTTATTAGCTAAAGATAAAGAATGTCACATCTGGGCTGATGCCAGATAGAAACTGTGCTTTAATCACGTTAGAAAATCCGTTCAAAGTTTTTAAAACTTTACAAGAAACAGTTGCTAACATATCCGCTAACGCCAGATGTTACTTGTCAGCATGTCGGTTGCAGATCAAGAGATTTGTTTTTCTGTCCTGCAGGTGGAGCTGAAGAGTGGAGCCACATATGATGCTAAAATCAAAGACATTGACGAGAAGGCTGACATCGCTCTGATCAAGATCGATGCACCGGTGAGCAGAGAGAGGCTTGAAGAGATGTTTTTATTCCACTTTCTAAGCTTCTTCTTCACTGGTTTTCTCTTGAAAAAGTGTGATAGAAGCAACAATCAGAGGAGCTTGAAACGTGAAATTCACCCCGAATACCAGTCAGTTTTTATAATTCTCTGAAAAACAGTCAGAAGTTCATCTTTTTGAATTCATCTGCATCTTTCAAAGCTTTTATTTCTGCTCCTGAAAACCACTCTGGCCTCTGACACCTCAGCAGAAACCGCTGGATCATCTGGAGACTGTAAAGGAGATTTTAAGAAGTAAATCTCTCTAGATTTTACAAGCAAATCACTTTTTGAAGTGACTCATGAGCATGTGGAGGTGAAAATACACTTCCAAGAATTCATGACTTCTCTGAATGATCAAACTTTATTATAGTGTGGAACAAAAACAAGCATTTTATCACCAACACGTTTTATCGTTGTGATGTGATGGTTTCTGATAAACCTGCAGTCAGTCGTCTCAGACTCTCAGAACAAAGCACCAGCATTCGTCTGTTTAAGAGCTCAACACATGCTAATAGTTAATTTCCACAGCTGTAATTGTTGTTGCTCATGGCAGGTTTTCCTGTTTTTAAACGTCTCTTCTTCTCCTGCTTTATGTTTGCTTCATCTTAGCCTTCAACAGGCCTTCAGGCTGTGAAGTGCGGTGGAGGCGGAGCTTGTACTGGCACCATGCATCTGACTAAGAATGGGACAGGAAGATAGAAAAATCGATTTTGTTTCATGTTCATTTCCTTCTTATTTTGGTCTGTGTTAGAAAAATTCTCTCAAAATTAGGCTCAGAGTCGCTGGAGACGATTCACACAAAACATTTATTTATTGCCAGAAAGAGACAAGTCGACACAACCTGTCAGGAAGCTGCTCAGAGTTGTCCCCTAACAAAATGGTGCTATTTATATTGTTTATGCTTGCTGGCCACACAATGTTATGGGAAAAGACATTACTTAGTAATTAGCATTACTTAACTTATAATAATGCACATTAACATTCATATGTTATGGGAAAAGACATTACCAGCCATTTAATGTAATGGGAAGACGAGTTCAGACAGTCAAAACACTTGCTACATAGTATTATGAGAACCAAAAGACAGGAGGAGGCCTCCCCACATCACAGAAACTCTTATTCTTGCAGCTTTTCTCATAGTATAACTCTATAATTTTTCTAACAGTCTGTAAGTTGTCTGATTCTGTTGCAGGATGCAACTCTCGAGCATTCTTCTCACTCTCCGTTTTCCTTTTTTCCCCAAAGCACACAGTTGAATTCAGGTAGTTTTTCCCCTTTTTTATTTTCTGTTTGAATTTTTAGCTCTTTTGGGACTTTTGAGGCAGGAATAATGGCAGGACTCTGTGTTTGTATCTGTGCTGCAGGTCAGCAGGCGCCGGGGACGATTTCATGCGAGTTCAATTTGGTTTTCATTTCCTTGCAGTTTTTTTGTTCTGGTCCAGGGATGCAGCCGAGGATTTGAGCTTTCCAAAACACTTATGTAGGAGGAAAACATTTTTTAGAATAAGTCAGTGGGTGCGTCTCAGTTCTGTCCAGACGCTGCATAGTCAGGGCTGTTATGTCCTGTCCATGGTCAAAAGTGGAATGTTTTCATTGGTGACAGAACAAATTGCCAAAATATTTCAACCCTCGAAAAGTTTTAAATCTGATTTGTGAGTTTTACATTAAATATTTGACTCAGTTTCACCTTAACTAATCCTTTTCTCCACATTTAGTCCTTGCAGAGGAGTAAACAGGCATCGAAGTGGGGGAAATTAAGTCCAGCTGTGCCTGTGAAAGCAGACGTGAACACAAGATTTTTCACATCTCATGGTTTTCATAAAAGCCTAAATTCCTAAATATAAATACATAGTTGTGTCCTGGAGACAATAAGATATGAAAATAATGTTTTCAAGATTTGGAGAACTTGTGTCTGTCAGTTTTATCTGAGTTTTCTGTGACTTTAAGGTCAGTTTTGAGGGTTATCAGAGGATGTTTCTATGTAACATCTGAGAGAACAACACAAGCATCCCTGTGATTTGTGAAGCTAGTTTTCTTTGAGTCTTCAACATCTTAAACATCTTAAACTGTACACATCTGGTTCTGCCCCAGAGATTTCCTCGTCCTGAAGAGATCTAGCTTCTCCCATCATGTCGCTCTTAAACTCAAAGCCGTCTGTCTGCAGCTGCTGCTTTGAGACGAGGTGTAGAGATACTTTTTCATCTTTGTTCTGGATCGGTTTCCCTGCCTTTATCTGAAGTTTGAGGAGCAGACGGCACAAACCAACCACAGCACCGATCTGAACAACACATTTATGTGAGGCTGACACTGCAGGATGTGAGCTGACGCTTTCCCCTGCATGTTTGGGCGGTTTGCCGGGTGGAGCTGGCGCTTCGGGGCATTCATTTGTATGAAAATTAGCTGCTCAGGATCTGTGGTTTTTCATTAACATGCACTTATAATTTCTTAGCACTCCACACCCAAACACACACTCATATCATCTGACACATCAGCTGTGTTATGCTTACAGTTCTGGTTCAGTGGCTTGAATTGGCAGGAAGGAAAGGAAAATCTCTGATTTGACAACCTGCACCTCACTTCCTGTTGATTACGAGGAATTTGAGAAGGAGGTGTAGACAATAAGAAGATCGGGAACTCTTAATAAGCAGAGTAGGGCCAATAAACAGGGTACTACTGCAGGTAGAAGGGCCAGATTTACTGAACCAGGCAAACCATAAACAGCTGAGATGGGACAGTAGGTCTGCAGAAAGGTTTCAGGCACAGATTTATTTCCAAAAAAACAGTCAAGAACAGCAGAAAAAAGTGGAGAGTCACAAACAAACAGAGCCTGTAGCTTCCAGCGAAACAAACACAGCTTATTTACTGTTTTAGCACAGGACAAATAGCCATGATCACGAATACCTGTTGAAGTAATCCATTTAAAGTCCGTCTTTGAATCAGATCCAAAGACAGTTTATTGGTTCTACTTTTATCTCCCTTCAACTACGTTCAAATGTTTTTGCTTAACCAGGCGAAAAGAATTTATCACACATACTTTTAACTTCAAAACAGGATGCAAACTCTGGTAAATCAGAGTGAGACTCGTGTTTAAATACTTTATGAGATCTTTCAACACAAGGGATAAAGTGGTAATTATAGTCATCTACATTTTATAAGTAGCACAGGTCTCTCTAATCCTTGTATCCTTTTGAAATGGTCTCCCTGATAAGTGTGAGCACGTTGCAGGTCTGAGTGTAATTGCAGCTGTTAAGAGTTCATTGCAGGCGAAGCAGGCAGGCGTGTGGCTGCACGTTCAGGACAGAGACCTTTGGTTTTCTCATCTTCTACATGTTTTCCCCTTGTTACTAAAAACTCTGTGAAGCTCCTTTTTGTTGCTTTGGGAAAAAAAAGCAACAAAAATCTGTGACAAGATGGCATGAAGCGACATTCTGCTGAGATATGTAGCCAGAATGTGTTTTTCCTCATGACAGACGTCAGGAAGCTGGAAACCAGCCTTTTACAGGGCAGCGCAGTCCGTTGTGCTTTAAACTACCTCATTATATGTCATTTTGATGCATCCACAAACAGGACTTGGTTGACATTATTTGAACAAAGATCTCATTAATCAGGGAAAGTGGCTGAAAGCAGTTTGGGTGCTGCAGACCTGAACCAAAGAGCTGCAGAACAGCAGAAGAAGTTCCACAGAGGGAGACAAAGTCAGAAATATGTACTTGAATTGTGTATTTGGGTGCGTTTGAGTCGCTCCAGCATGTGCAAACAGGAGCTTCTGGGTGTGTTTTGAATCCTGATGCATTCAGCAAAGCCTTGTGGCGATATTCCACCTCAATCCATCTCTGATTATTTTCTGTGGCACTTGTCCACCATCAGGTTATGGAAACTTGTCTTAGTTGATCCAGGCTTCAACAGGCCAGGACGCAGCATCTGATCTGCACTGCTGCTACTGAAATACTTCAGTAGAACATATGTGTCACAGTCGGCTATAGATGTTTATGTTATGTCACAGTTTGTTTAATCATGGTTTCAGTTATGTTCTAGTCCTGTTTTTCCCCTGCCACCTCGGTTCACTCAAGTCACCTGGTTAATTGTTCACAGCTGCACCTCATTCACTGATCACTCCCTCCACAGTATTTAGCCTCCTGGTTTCCTTTCAGTCACTGCAGAATCCTCACCTCACTATCCCTTCATGCTTCCACGTCATGCCGAGTCACAGAAAGACAAGTCTGGTTTTGCTTCATAGTCCTGTTCCTTTGTTTTTTCACAGTCAGAGTCCTGTTTCATAGTTAAGTATTTTTGATCCGGCTCTGCCGCGCCTTTTGTTCCTGCTCCCCGTTTTGTAAATAAACCTTTTGATTTTTGAGAAGAACTGCATCTGGGTCCTACCTCTCCGAACCGTGACAATACGAGATCAAAGTCTTCCAGAGGGACACAGAAAAAGAGATTCAAACACAATGAATGTTCAGCGATAATCATGCAGTAGTTTGGTGTTATTAATTACTCCATCCCTGAGTTCCCTGTGTTGTTTTTTTTAGTTTTCAAGCCTTATCCTGGCAGTGAATTCCTCAGTGAGTTGGCAGATGTGTGCTCTGTTGGTTTAACCAAAGGGGGCAAAAGCCTGCTGAGCTCAATGTGAAAGAGGAGAACATTTGAGTTGCTCTGCATCGTCATCAAGGCCACAGATCAGATCAGATTGACCAGTGATGATGTCACGCTTAACGCTAAACGCTCTGCAGGCTGAACATCCTGTCAGTGAAGGAAGAAGCACGTCTTTCTAACCTCTTGCTGACTCCCACAATAACAAATGTGCGTTTACAGAGAGGTTTTGCGAGTATGAGGCGGTGCAAAGCAGCGTCAGAGGTGGCAGGAGCTGTTGAGGCATGACCCGAACGCTTTCTGCCTGGAGACTTTGAGTCATTGTTGTTGCTGTTGAGTTCATTTTCAGAAAAGATCAGGGTTAAAGTAGAGCCTCTCACATCAAAAACTGCTCTTAATGTCCAGCAGGAGATGGAAAAAGGTCTTTTTTTGCTGATTTTCACTGAGTTTGGTTTAAATTCAACCATCACATGGTATGGTCATGTGATTTATTGTTTTTATCTCAGTGTATTTAGCAGCTTCATGCTGTAAGTAATGGTTGTGGTTTTCGTCAGTCTTCTTTATGCAAATTATCTAGAAGCATTAGAGAAGTTTTAGTTCTTCAGATGCTACAAACTTCAACAAAAATCAACCTGCAGAAAACTGAGAAGGTTCAGCTGTGAGTTAACTGTTAATGATGGCAACAAAGCCTCAAAAACACCTTTTAATGGATTTGCATTTAAGAAATGACACACAAAAGGAAGCGGAGAGACGTAATGAGAAGGAGAGCTCAAATGATGAGAGAAGAGGAATGAACACTTTGCTCCCCGTTGAGCTCTTTGTGTTTGGCCTCCTAAACGATCTCTAAGTGTGGCCTCTTGGCTTTATGATCTCACCCTGTACAGCACGCTGTTATCCTGCAGACCACAGAGCGGGAAACATGCTCATCTTCCTGGTAGGCGGAGCTCGGCGGTGTTGGACGATGGCTTCAGATGGTTCGAGTTGCGTTTGTGGTTCAGCACAGGCGAACAGAGGAGTTTTATGTTCAGCTGATGGAGTAAAACTCTGATTAGAGCAGATGAATGAATCCATTCAGAACCGCAACGCATATTGTTGTTCTGTATAAACCCGCTGGTTATTTAGGAGGCAGCTTGTGTTTGTTTTGGGGGACTGACCTCATTGGAATAACTAATGCGTCCGAAGTGAGAAACACATTGGTGGCAAAGGTGAGATTCAGTATGTTTCCCAAGGATGCTTCAACCTGTGAATTGGGAAAGTTGGAGATCAAACCTGCAACCTTCCAACTGACAGATGACGACTTTGTCTCCTGAGCTTTACTTTAAGGGTGAAAACCTCATGACATACATGCAGTTTCAACATATATACACCATATTAATTAAAGCTTAAATCAAATCTTTTATAAAGTAAGGCTTTCCTGCAGAGAGAGGGATTAATTTACACGTTTTACACCTTTTGTATGTATTTTACAACATTTTGTCCATCATCTAAAGGCCAAACGGGTTTCAAGAGCTAAAATTAGTGAGTCTTCAACGAACAAACACTTTAATCTCAAAGGTCTCTGCTTCAGGCTCCACCTTTATTTTGCCTCATCACATCCCATGACTCATTCAGACCACAGGACACACTTTCTCTGCAACACACACACACTAAAGCCTGTGCTGAGCATGCCTGTGGTTGCAGACGTGCTTCTCCTGCATGTCAGTAAAACTAAAAAGCAGGGATAAAAGCTTCAGGCAGAGTTTGGTCTTCCTTGGCTGTCTGGAAATATCTTCTTCAGTCTGCAGCAGCTCCGAGATGAAAAACATGTTCACATCTGTCACATCAGCCTGTGTCTGTTTCTCTCATTGCTGTCAACTCCGCTTCATTTCATCTGCTCCTCGTGCGACTGCAAAGCCTTGTTTTCACTGCCCGTGACTGAAGTTTTGCAACAGCTTCCAGGCCAACTTTTATGAAACTGGACTGAAGAGCTGTGAAATTGGCAAAGAAAGAACTTCGGCCTCAGTGGAGGATGGACTTCAGGCGTCCTTCCTCCTCACCTTGTTGCTTCTTCTCAATCTTCTGTTTTTTTCCAGTCATTCTCTTTCTTACTAAACCAAAGCAAAAGTAGGTCAGAGTTCTCTGTTAAGTAACTTGCCTGAAGGCCTGTTATTCAACAGAGGAAATGGGCTACATATGTGTCTTTTGGCAGCAGTGGATTGAAACGTATGAACACACGAACAAGCAGACGTTTGTCATGCTTGGTGAAGTGTGGAGTCGATGAAAGTCGGGTCTTAGCATCACGGCTGCTTCGTGTCTCCATCTTTCTGCTCCTGGGCCTGAAGTAGGTTAGTAGGACAGCACATAGCTCGCCGAGGGTCGGCCAAACTCCAGGCTCTGCAGCTGTGGAGCACAGCTAAAATCAAAAGATCTGCAGATTGTATATGTTTCGAAAAGCTGGACGCTTCGCAGCGTGTGCACCTGTTGCAACTCGAGCTCTGTCTTGGTGAACTATCTCAGCTTTCTTCAGCTTGAGCTGTTTTCAAACAGGATTCGTAACATTAATGGTTTCAGAAAGTGTTAAAATCACATTTACATTAATTCAGAGCTCTGTCCCAGGCACAGAGAGAGCCTTGGCACGTGATAATGTGTCATATTACAGTAACATTACATATTAATGTGTCCAGCTCCATAACCTTTGGACAACTCGATGAAAACACAACAGTTGTGTGTTAGAAGCCTTTTGTTTCGATGCAGTTAATGATTTAAGATGTGACGGGTTGCTGGAGGTGGAATATCTCTGTGCCAACACAATGAAAATGTGACTTTTAGCATATTTTGGCACGAGCCTTTGAGCGTGGATGTGTGGTTGTGAAACTTGTGCAGCAGCAAAGAAAGCTTTAAAGAAAGAGTTTAATGGTTTTAATAAAATCCTGGAAAAAAAAAGGTTTCAGGATGAATAAAACAATTTTATTCATGTCTATTTAAATGTGTTACGAGTAATAAAAACCTCAGCTGGGCTGCTCGCGTTCGGTGGCAACATTAACAGCCTGAAAACTGCTGTGAGGGATGGGAACCCTACATTTACAGGGTTATAAGAAACACTGTCAGAGCTGCAGACGCACAAACAACTGGACTCGTTTAAGATGTTGTGCTGCTATCTTAGCAGTTTTCTCACGCTGTGGAGATGAGTTTCATTAGCGAAGTGGGTGCTGGAAAAGCAGCCACGGCAGCCCTGAACTGCAGAGATCTGCCGACATGTTGGTGAGAATTAACTGGTATGGTAGAAAAATCAGAGGAAACCACACGAGGGACCAGAAAATAGGCAACATCCTGCTTCTCTTAAAGAGCTTTTGGTGGGATTTCAGAGGAGAAAAGGAAGAAAGAGACAGATTTACTGGTGTAAACCTTTTTTATTTAACTGTTATAACTACAGTTTCCTCATGTTTGACATGAAACATTTAGTACAGTACAGTTAAAGCCCTTCTTATTCAAGAGGGAAAGCAGGTGACAGCAGGATGTGGTGTTCCCATGTTAAAAGCTGCTGATACTGTTGGCCAGAGCAGACTCCACTGGGCCAGTTTCTCTGAAATAAGGAGCATTCTGTCCCAAAAGAGTTGCTGAAAAACTGCATTTGTTACTTCTTGGCCTGACTGTTGTAAATCTTTATCATCAAGATGACCCAATGAGTCTCTGAGGAGCCTCCAGATGATGTGATGGGACCTCACACTGAGCTCCTCCCGCCTTCTCCGCTCTGTCTGATTTATAGTTTGAGTTGCGTAGAAAGTGAAGCTTCATCCTGGGGGAATCCCACATCTTTCCAGCAGAATGAGCTGCTCTTCACCTCTGTGGGGGTTTCTGTTTGTGTCCGGGATCCATCTCGGTTTTATTTCAATCGTGGCTCATGTGCATCATTTTGATTTAGCTTTCTCTGCCTAATTCAGTCCAGCACAGTCAGTAACTCTGAATTATGGGGTTGTTTTGGCCTGTTTCTGCACACCGAACGCTGTCACATCTTTCTTATTCTTCGTCCTTTCTCCACATCTCTGCCCTCCTCTCTCCATCTGTTGGAGCAGATGAAGCTGCCGGTGCTGCTGCTCGGTCGATCTGCAGACCTGCGTCCCGGTGAGTTTGTGGTCGCCATCGGCAGCCCGTTCTCCCTGCAGAACACCGTCACCACCGGCATCGTCAGCACCACCCAGAGGGGAGGCAAGGAGCTGGGCCTCCGCAACTCCGACATGGATTACATCCAGACGGACGCCATCATTAACGTGAGTGAAGAGACACAAACCAGGAGGTTCTCAGAAGCATCCAAAACATGAGCGTAGACCACCAAACTGCATCGTAAATGTACAGACTAACTGTTTGATTTGGTGTGAAGGAGTTCATTCAGTGTTCCTTCCACTGGCCTGAGATCAACTGAGAGAAAACTTCGATGCTCTCATCTCCAAACAGAAAATAAATGTGTGAAATTACTCTAGATTTTAGTCCGAAAAGGTTGGATTCATGCAGAAAAGGTGAAAACAGTGCTGTTACAGTCTGTGTTTGCTTGTGTTTTCTTGCAGTATGGCAACTCAGGAGGACCATTAGTCAATCTGGTGAGTGGGCTTGAAATGTATCTTGCATTTATGCAGGACTTCCTGCTTCTATCCTCCTCAGAGAATCATCAGGATCATACCATAGAGGGGACAAATAATAATTTTCTAGTCATTTTCTCTTTTAGTTGAGACCTGCATGTTAAATCAGAGTAAACAGACAGCAGAGCAGCCTTTCAACAGGCTGGAGGACGCTGGTCCAGTAGGTGATAACACTCGAGGCCTCGCCTCTAAAGATCCGAACTCACCAGAAGACTGAGAAAAGACTGAAAGACCATCAGCTCACAGCTAAAGACTAGAGTTTAGAGTTTTTAGTCCCAGACTAAAGATTTTACAAACACTGACTCTTGTAGGGTCACTATTTACAAGACTACAACTGGATTTTTTTTATTTTTTCCCATCATGCTCAGCAGAAGTTTAACAAACATGGAGCAGAAGCAGCTTCTAGCTGCAGCTGCTCTGGTCTGTGCAGTGGTTTGTAGTGAAAAACCCAACAAAAAGAAGAGAAAACGCCACAGAATATGGGCACAGACCGTCCATTTTCACCTGCTGGTCGCTCGTTCTTCTACGTCCGCCGACATGTTTGTTATTTCCTGTTTCTGATGCTGTCAGAGCTCATCTATTGGCTGTTGATGGTGTTACGTCACTGTGACCTGCGCTAATATTAAACACGTTTGATATGAGCTGAAGACGAGGGAGAGACTGCAGATTACCACCTTAAACTTAACGCAGATTACCACCTTAAACTGAACGATGGAGATGACAGAAGTGAGCCGAGACTCCAGTTAGACTCCAGTTAGACTCCAGTTAGACTCCAGTTAGACTCCAGTTAGACTCCAGTTAGACTCCCAAAGACTCCAGTTAGACTCCCAAAGACTCCAGTTAGACTCCCAAAGACTCCAGTTAGACTCCCAAAGACTCCAGTTAGACTCCCAAAGACTCCAGTTAGACTCCTAAAGACTCCAGTTAGACTCCTAAAGACTCCAGTTAGACTCCAGTTAGACTCCTAAAGACTCCAGTTAGACTCCTAAAGACTCCAGTTAGACTCCTAAAGACTCCAGTTAGACTCCTAAAGACTCCAGTTAGACTCCAGTTAGACTCCTAAAGGCTCCAGTTAGACTCCTAAAGGCTCCAGTTAGACTCCTAAAGACTCCAGTTAGACTCCTAAAGACTCCAGTTAGACTCCTAAAGACTCCAGTTAGACTCCAGTTAGACTCCAGTTAGACTCCAGTTAGACTCCAGTTAGACTCCAGTTAGACTCCTAAAGACTCCAGTTAGACTCCAGTTAGACTCCAGTTAGACTCCAGTTAGACTCCAGTTAGACTCCAGTTAGACTCCTAAAGGCTCCAGTTAGACTCCTAAAGGCTCCAGTTAGACTCCTAAAGGCTCCAGTTAGACTCCTAAAGGCTCCAGTTAGACTCCTAAAGGCTCCAGTTAGACTCCTAAAGGCTCCATTTAGACTCCTAAAGGCTCCAGTTAGACTCCAGTTAGACTCCTAAAGACTCCAGTTAGACTCCAGTTAGACTCCAGTTAGACTCCAGTTAGACTCCTAAAGGCTCCAGTTAGACTCCTAAAGGCTCCAGTTAGACTCCTAAAGGCTCCAGTTAGACTCCTAAAGGCTCCAGTTAGACTCCTAAAGGCTCCAGTTAGACTCCAGTTAGACTCCAGTTAGACTCCAGTTAGACTCCTAAAGGCTCCAGTTAGACTCCAGTTAGACTCCAGTTAGACTCCTAAAGGCTCCAGTTAGACTCCAGTTAGACTCCAGTTAGACTCCTAAAGACTCCAGTTAGACTCCTAAAGACTCCAGTTAGACTCCTAAAGACTCCAGTTAGACTCCTAAAGACTCCAGTTAGACTCCTAAAGACTCCAGTTAGACTCCAGTTAGACTCCTAAAGGCTCCAGTTAGACTCCTAAAGACTCCAGTTAGACTCCTAAAGACTCCAGTTAGACTCCAGTTAGACTCCAGTTAGACTCCAGTTAGACTCCAGTTAGACTCCAGTTAGACTCCAGTTAGACTCCAGTTAGACTCCAGTTAGACTCCTAAAGACTCCAGTTAGACTCCAGTTAGACTCCAGTTAGACTCCAGTTAGACTCCTAAAGGCTCCAGTTAGACTCCTAAAGGCTCCAGTTAGACTCCTAAAGGCTCCAGTTAGACTCCTAAAGACTCCATTTAGACTCCTAAAGGCTCCAGTTAGACTCCAGTTAGACTCCTAAAGACTCCAGTTAGACTCCAGTTAGACTCCAGTTAGACTCCAGTTAGACTCCAGTTAGACTCCAGTTAGACTCCAGTTAGACTCCAGTTAGACTCCTAAAGACTCCAGTTAGACTCCTAAAGACTCCAGTTAGACTCCTAAAGGCTCCAGTTAGACTCCTAAAGGCTCCAGTTAGACTCCTAAAGGCTCCAGTTAGACTCCTAAAGGCTCCAGTTAGACTCCTAAAGGCTCCAGTTAGACTCCAGTTAGACTCCAGTTAGACTCCAGTTAGACTCCAGTTAGACTCCAGTTAGACTCCAGTTAGACTCCAGTTAGACTCCAGTTAGACTCCAGTTAGACTCCTAAAGGCTCCAGTTAGACTCCTAAAGGCTCCAGTTAGACTCCTAAAGGCTCCAGTTAGACTCCAGTTAGACTCCAGTTAGACTCCTAAAGGCTCCAGTTAGACTCCTAAAGGCTCCAGTTAGACTCCTAAAGACTCCAGTTAGACTCCCAAAGACTCCAGTTAGACTCCCAAAGACTCCAGTTAGACTCCTAAAGACTCCAGTTAGACTCCTAAAGACTCCAGTTAGACTACAGTTAGACTCCTAAAGACTCCAGTTAGACTCCTAAAGACTCCGGTTAGACTCCTAAAGACTCCAGTTAGACTCCAGTTAGACTCCAGTTAGACTCCAGTTAGACTCCAGTTAGACTCCAGTTAGACTCCAGTTAGACTCCAGTTAGACTCCTAAAGACTCCAGTTAGACTCCAGTTAGACTCCAGTTAGACTCCTAAAGACTCCAGTTAGACTCCCAAAGACTCCTAAAGACTCCAGTTAGACTCCTAAAGACTCCGGTTAGACTCCTAAAGACTCCAGTTAGACTCCCAAAGACTCCAGTTAGACTCCCAAAGACTCCAGTTAGACTCCTAAAGACTCCAGTTAGACTCCTAAAGACTCCAGTTAGACTCCTAAAGACTCCAGTTAGACTCCTAAAGACTCCAGTTAGACTCCTAAAGACTCCAGTTAGACTCCAGTTAGACTCCAGTTAGACTCCGGTTAGACTCCAGTTAGACTCCTAAAGACTCCAGTTAGACTCCCAAAGACTCAGTTTTTAGTCTGGGACATAACTTGGAAATCGAACAAATAAATCAACTGCAGCTATTGAAAGTTGCAGGGCAATGAATAGCATTAAACTACATCAGATCAGTCCCCCCTAGTCTTTGGTGTATTTATTATCATGTAAAGTTTCTGTTTTTATATATCTTTTGGTATTAAACCATTGCAATGAGCAGCACAACCTGAATGTAATGACCAGTGAAAGACATTCAGCATACTTCATATCCCTTTGGTTCCTGATCATAAAGCATTTAACTAAACATGAACTGTGTTCATGTGTCGAACCAGTTGAGGAGGGTATGAATCCTTCCTAACTTTAATCCTTTCCATGAATCACGACCTTCACGTGTTTCGCATCAAACACGGTTAAACGTGGGTGTGTAGAGGGTGCCACATGATTCATGCTAACCAGGATTTATTAAAAGAACTTCACTTGAAGTTGGGAGATTTTATAAATCTCCTTTTTTGGCGCCCTACCTGGCACGACTTAAATCCTACTGAGAACATAAGATTTACAGCGAAAGAAGACAAAGCACCTCTGAGGCTGCGCCAGAAGAAGTCAGTCGTGGACAGATCAATAAATTAATAACGAGCTCATGGAAGAAGCCTGTTTCTGAAAAGAAGAAGGACTAAACTAGCAGAATTCCTGCAGTGTATAGTTTCTCCCAATCAGCTTTATTTGTCTTGCATTGAGGTTTGACTTTTGTTTTTTGTTCTTTTCAAATCAAAGAAACACAAATATGGATTCCTATTCATTGAACCGCATCCGTAAGTTGCAAAACAGACATATATAATCCTGAAAAAAACCAGAAAAAGGTAAATAAAGAGTTTAGGTAACACTTGGCAGGTGCTGTTAGTCCACAGCTGACTCTGATTATCAGCCTGCTTTTGTCCAGCTGTGTTACCAAACAAAGAAAAATGTGGCGTCAGAAACTTTTTAACGAGCTTATTTTGGGTGCTTGGCTTTTATTGGAAAACTGATGTGTCGGTGTGTGTTGTGCAGGACGGAGAAGTGATTGGCATCAACACTCTGAAGGTCACGGCAGGAATCTCCTTCGCCATCCCGTCGGATAAGATCCGACAGTTCCTGGCAGAGTCCCACGACCGGCAGGCCAAAGGTTCGCCGAGTTTCTGCTGCTCTGCACCACAGCTGCACCGAAATGGTGTTGAACTTATAAAAGTTTATTAGAAGGTTGCTTTATTTTATGAGCCCAGCTAATTTTCTCAAATGTTTCCCCCATAATTCCCCAGAAATAAGCAGGTAATTAAGCTGTAAATTATAGAAGTATTTCCAGGAAGGAGCCACATGGTTCTGAGCCGTTTACACATCTGAAGTAAGCGTTAAAAAAGATCCAAAGTCAGATGTTTGGTGCAAAGTTACCCATCTGCGATCATCTGACTGGGATGTAGAACTTGTAGAACTGCCATCCAGCCTGGTTTCTAGCTTGAAATGTATTTAGCTGCTAAATAAGATGTCTTTAAAGCATCAAATTAAGTTCCTTAATAATTAGCTTCCTGCAGGATTTAAATAGATTACAGCAGCTTTGAAGCTGACAGTCTGGGAAGGAATGAAGCTGATTTAAAAAAACTGCTCATTCTTAACATTATTCTCCAAGACGGAATCCATCAAATGTAAAAAATGCTGGCATCTTTAGAGGAATGTCACTGAAAGGTAGGCCTGGAAAACAGAAGAGAAGTTTCTCACCAGCTGGTGAACAGAAGCGGTTTGATACATCACAGACAAAGAAGTTCACGGCTCCCCCCAAAACACTCCAGTTAATTCACCAAAACCTTCCTGAGCTAATCAGTCAGCACACAAATAAGCTCTGAACAGCTTCCATCGAGAGGTTTGGTGTAACAAACCCGTGTCTTTGTGTTGTTCAGGTAAAACAATCCAGAAGAAGAAATACATCGGCGTCAGAATGATGAGCCTCACTTCAACGTAAGTTTCTGCTGACTTTAGAGATGTTTAAATGCTGCAGGAGGCCATGAATACGGATATCTGTGTGCTTTCCTTCTGGCTTTGATGGTTCTGTTTCCCGTTAATGTAATGATAATATAATGAGTGCATAAAACAGTGATCTAACCTCCCCGAATCTCTGAAACTGACGTTTCTCAGCCTTGACTTTCATAAGTAACGAGGGCGGTGATCAGATTCAAAGTGTGACCTCAGCTTCAGGCACCTGCTGCCAAGTGACCAGGCTGCAGTGGAATGTGAGTCAACCCAGGACACGACCGCAGCCTGGGTCAGACTAACGCCTGAGAGGTCCCCCAAAGCCCAGCCAAGAACAACCCCAGGACAAGCCCGACTTTATTACAGCTCATTAAATTTACACATACCAGGGAATGTGTTGAGATTTAACTGCCTGGGTGTCACACTTCTCTTTAAAACTGACCATAATTGTTTTACTGCTCTATACTTTTCTTTTTTTATCGCTTGTGATCACATGGTCATGCAATTTCAGGCTGGACTGAAAACGTTGCATTCAAAGACCGTCGAGAAAGAGAAAATTAATACGATTTCCCAGGGAGATATATTCTTTATCTCTTTGAGTGGAATTCGTAAAGCTCCAGGTGTTTTTTCAGGCTGTTTCGTGGAACTTTTATACCTTTTTTTTTATGCAGAAAACGTATAGAACACAGTGGAGCTAAAGGAAAAAAACAAATAACTGCTCTGAAAGCAGACATTTTCATCATAATTACGGAGGAAATCGTTTCCCTGCAGACTGAAACATTTGGGGAAATTACTCTCTGGTATTTTGCTTACATCCCAACAGACAGCATGAGGGGCACCGATGAAGCCACAGGCGTTTAGTCTGAAGTATTGTTTCTGTCTCCATGAGATAAAAGATCTGCTGCTCTGTTTCTGCGATGCACTTCAGGAAGTATTTAGCTAATCTGGGCTTACATGTGAGACGCTTTGGTCCAAAAAAAGGTGACTGAATGATGCAAATGTTTCAGCAAAATCAGCCTGTTGAAGCTGGATCTTTACAGATGTTAGAGGAGTGTCGCGGCCAGGCGGAACAGAGCTTTACGTTAATTAATTGCACCATTAAAGCAGCCTGTTCTGACCCTTTTCCTCCTCTTTTCTCACCGCAGGCTGGCGAAGGAGCTGAAGGAGAGGCAGTCAGACTTCCCGGATGTCACTTCAGGGGCGTACGTTATTGAGGTCATCACCCGAACTCCAGCTGAGGCGTGAGTGTCTCATCCCCCCCCCCCATATGCCCTGTGTGTCTGCCCAAATCAGCAAGTTGTGTTTTCACAGCAGGTTTCAGCATATTTATTCTGCATTCATTATCTGGAGTGAGTTTGCCACCCACAAGCTGCACATTTGCCTCGTCAGCGAGTGGCTGAACTCTCTCGAGATATTTTCTGTTCACATGAAAAGTTTGATGAAAGAAAGCCACAGTTCCAGTTCTTGTTTATGAAACCTTTGCTTTTAAAGTTGCTGTTTTGCTCTTAGAAAGCTGGCAGTAAAAGCAGAAAGGTAAATGTTTCTCACGTAGAACTCCCTCTGGCTGTTTCAGTCACAGAGGAGAACATTTGCATCTCTCTTTGGCTTCATTTCAGCCCTGAGGGTCACCCCTGAAACACTGAACCACCCAGAGAGCTCATTTCAGCGAGAAGTCAAACCATTCGTTTCTGTTTCTGTATTTATCAGACGCTTTTATCCAAAGAGACTTACAAATGAAGATATAACAGCTTTATAAAAAGCTAACAATAAGCTCCATAGAAGGAACCCAGGAGTCCGACTCTGTCAGAGGGGACAGAGCAGAGATAGGATGCAGGCATAGAAGGAAGTGCAGAAAGATAAAGTGCAGAGATAGAGGGGGTAGGGAAGTACAAGGTAAGTGCTGGGATAGGAGATGCTCTCTGAAGAGCTGGGTTTTCAGGAGCTTCTTGAAGATAGACAGGGACGCCCCTGTTCTGGTAGCGCTCGGTAGGTCATTCCACCATCGTGGGACGACACATGAACAGAGTTTGGATTGTCTTAGGCGTGGTGTAGGAGCTGCTAGACGACAATCCTGGGACCAACGGAGGGACCCAGTTGGGACAGAAGCCTTTGCAGGAGCATTCAAGTAGATGGAGCCGTTCCATTAAGCTCTTTGTAGCTAACATCAGGGACTTGAATCTGATGCAGGCGGCTAAGGGCAGCCAGAGGAGCTCAATGAACAGAGGGGGGGCGTGTTCTTTTAGGCTGATCCAAGACCAGACGCACCGCCGCGTTCTGGACCATCTGCAGAGGTTTCACAGGCTGGAAACCAGTTAGGAAACCAGTTAGGAGACCAGTTAGGAGACCAGTTAGGAAACCAGTTAGGAGACCAGTTAGGAAACCAGTTAGGAGACCAGTTAGGAAACCAGTTAGGAGACCAGTTAGGAAACCAGTTAGGAAACCATGGATGACCATGGCCTGCACCAGGAGCTGGGGGGCATGTTGGGTCAGGTATGATCTGATCTTTCTCATTCACTGGATTTCTAGAGCCTAGAAGCAGCCTCTGATTCTCCATGTGAGGACATCGTGTTTCAGGCGGCTAGCTTTAGCTTTCAGTGTAGCTGCACCTAAAAACAGGATGGGTGGAGGTGTTATGGTAGAAAAGCAGGTGGTGAGATGGGCTTAGTGGGAAAACTGCGTAGAGTTAAGAAAAGTAGAGCTTGAACAATGCTTCCTTTAGGTTTTCCATGACCCTCAGACATGGTGTCAGATTCCTTTTGGGTTCGTGTTCCCGACACTTGTCTGAATTCTCTGCAACAGAGCCGGTCTGAAGGAGAGTGATGTCATCATCAGCATTAACGGCGAGCGGATCACCTCGGCCAGCGACGTCAGCGCTGCCATAAAGCGGGACGAGAAGCTGCGAACGGTGGTGAGGCGAAGCAACGAAGACGTCATCCTCACCATCATCCCCGAGGAGATCGACCCTTGACCTCTCAGTTGACTGAGCAACCAATCAACGCCACACCTTAAGCGGTCAACCAATCCCGAGCTGGCTCTCATTACTTTTCAACCAATCATGAACATGTGTGGGTGTGTGTGAGTGTGAGTGTGTGTGAGGCCACCCTGAAACTCATTATCAGTGCTCCTCTTCCATTTTAAAGCATTCTCTGAGAGGTTTGTTACTCTGGGAACTGAAGCTTCAGCCTTGTCGTCATGCTTCTCACGTTAGCTTTCATTTCCTCTAATCTCCATTTACCCACATCTACATCACAGATCTTTTATACTCGACTAACACCACCTGAGAGGTTACTGCAGGTTACCGTAGTTCACTGTGTACTGTATGTCCTGGATGGAATATTTTGTAATAGTATTTTTGTCTTTTTGTGTTTGATGACAATGTTTTCAAAAAAGGGAATAAAATTATTTTTAAAAATATCGCCGTAGTTGATGATGTTTAGGAGAGACTTTTATCCCAGGTAGGCAGGTGCATCTGCTTATAAGCCCAGCAGAGGTGGAGATGCTTTGCACACCAGCGGTTTCCACTCATTCAAACTTTTACCTCATTAAATCCAAGAATCGATCGTTATTCTAAGTGTCCAGGTGGGCTCTCTGTGTAGCTCAAACTGGGGAAAAACTAAAGAGGAGCATTTGGATTGAAGGAATTAACAGGGAAACACATGTGGCGCCGGTCTGGAACGCAGTGGGATCCTGCATCAATATGTCAGCTGGGATCACTTTCCACACTCCTCAAAAGTCCCTTTTCTGCTGGATCAGCTGATATGTTAGAGATCATTAAGTGAATCATTTGGGGAAGAAGATTGGTTTCTGCAGGAAGATACAGAAGAAAGAATAATGTAAGAACAAATGGAAGAAGTAGAGCCCAAAAACAGTCCTCTGTGTCTCTATACAACTGTCTGGTGAATTTAAAGCCAACTTTTCAAGTATTAGTTCATAGAAAACACTCATCTGGCTTATCTCATGGGTTTGAGGTAATAAACTACTTGCAATGTGAGATCAAGAAAGGTTCCATCATGGTCCCACAAGAGGGAAGTCATGGTTGGAATTTCCTCTCGTGGGATGAGCAAAGGTCTCTCTTATTTCTGAGCTTTATTCGTGTGCTCAGCAGCTGGCTGTGGGGGTTACATCCCACAGGGTCATATTAAACTAAACCAGAAGCCTTAAAGCAGAGTCTTCAGCAGTACTGACCGGGTTTATTCTCTAGGAGCAGAAACAGTTAATAATTCCTGCGATTAGACACGAAAGAAACATCAGAACTGATTCACAAAAGCTATTTTTATCCAACCTAAAGAACATATCTCTTTAAAAAAAACGTTTTCTCTGCATATTTGGGGCTTTTGAGCTGTTCACTGGAAAAAAAGGGACATTAAAGCATTAAAGCACCGTGGGCCCCGGGCCCGCATTAAAGCACCGTGGGCCCCGGGCCGCATTAAAGCACCACGGGCCCCGGGCCCGCATTAAAGCACCGTGGGCCCCGGGCCCGCATTAAAGCACCGTGAGCCCCGGGGCCCGCATTAAAGCACCGTGGGCCCCGGGGCCGCATTAAAGCACCGTGGGCCCCGGAGCTACCCACTTTCTCAAGGCCCTCCACGCCACCACCACCGGGAATATATACTTATAATACATCAAATAATGCTTCAAGAATCACTGCAGTGTAACTTTGACTGTAATAAAATATACTTTTAATGTCAAAGATATTTACGCTCCCGCTGAATTTCTGTCCAATCCCGCCCGCTCCCGCAAAACTTTGAGAATTTATGCCCGCAAAATAATAGAAATGCATTGATTTTGTGTCTTCTCCCGCAGGAGGAAACGCGTCATTTTATAGGCTAATAAAGAGATTTATGGACAAATGAGAAACTTCTCCAAATGTCAGACTTGCCTTGCTTTGTCTTCGTGCTGCAAAGGCCTTCTTTGAGCTTCCTTTCCACTTCATTTATCGACATCCTGTTGCTAGGATACATCACGATCTCGCAGTGTTTTGTTTTTTTAGCCGCCCGCTCCCGCGAGATTTGAGTTGGGTCTCGCGGGACCTGGTGGGACCCAATCACAATGCAGCCCTCATACACAGAATGGTCTGAACAGTCACAGGGAGCATAAATGTAAAAAAAAAACAACATAAAAACATCCACGGAGGCTATTACACATGTGCATGATTTTTTTGCGCCTTTTTTAGATTTATTTATTTATTTTTCCGAGCCTTGGGCCCCCTACGTCGTCGGGCCCCGGGCCTTGAGCCCCGGCAAGCCCGTGCATTAATACGGGCTTGCCTGTGATTCTTGGAAGCAACAACCGATCGATTAATTGAATAAATAATTGACACAGAGCTTCAACCTCATGGTGGAATTTAACAGTACGTCATCGTTGTGTTTACTGCCCCCAGGTGGCTCAAAAAAGTTTGAAAAAAAACCCCATCTTTGACTGAATGAGTGAACGTTTTATTCCCTGCAGAATGATGAATATGTTAAACATGTAATAACAAGCAGAGGAGAGCTCTGTTCACCGGGAGACGAGAAAACACTGGCACGTCCTCCCTCTGAACTCAGGGCTACTCTGAAAGTTCAGTGCAGCATGAAACAATCAGCGTGTGCGTCGGCCATGAACATGTGAAGGATCCGAAGTGTTACACAAGAAAAGCAGTGAGGTCATGCTGTGTTCTCTGTGCAAGTTCACGCAGGAGGTCAGCTGCTGGAAGTCAGGTTTCTGCATACCCAACACGCTGATATATGTGCTGCAATAGCCCCGAAGAGCCTGTTGCTGCCTCCAGAAAGTATGGATGAACAACATCACCTGGGTTGTCCTCCCAGTCATGCCCAAGAAACATCTGCACATCATTTTGTTGTTTGGCGTCATCTTTCCGTAATGTGTGACGCACTTTGTGTCTTTGTCTCAGGCACACAGCTGCCTGGCATCAAGCTAAGGCCTGAGATGGTGGCATTTGTACTCGCTTAACTTCTGCACTGCTTTGGTTATATATAAGCTTTACCAGAAAGGAAAGTTTGAGCCTGACCTTAAAGGTAGAGAGGGTGTCTGCTTCCTGAAGCCAAACTGGCAGCTGGTTCCACAGAGAGGGGCCTGATAACTGAAGGCTCTGCCTCCCATTCTGCTTTTAGGGGCCTGATAACTGAAGGCTCTGCCTCCCATTCTGCTTTTAGGGGCCTGATAACTGAAGGCTCTGCCTCCCATTCTGCTTTTAGGGGCCTGATAACTGAAGGCTCTGCCTCCCATTCTGCTTTTAGGGGCCTGATAACTGAAGGCTCTGCCTCCCGTTCTGCTTTTAGGGGCCTGATAACTGAAGGCTCTGCCTCCCATTCTGCTTTTAGGGGCCTGATAACTGAAGGCTCTGCCTCCCATTCTGCTTTTAGGGGCCTGATAACTGAAGGCTCTGCCTCCCATTCTGCTTTTAGGGGCCTGATAACTGAAGGCTCTGCCTCCCATTCTGCTTTTAGGGGCCTGATAACTGAAGGCTCTGCCTCCCATTCTGCTTTTAGGGGCCTGATAACTGAAGGCTCTGCCTCCCATTCTGCTTTTAGGGGCCTGATAACTGAATGCTCTGCCTCCCATTCTGCTTTTAGGGGCCTGATAACTGAAGGCTCTGCCTCCCATTCTGCTTTTAGGGGCCTGATAACTGAAGGCTCTGCCTCCCATTCTGCTTTTAGGGGCCTGATAACTGAAGGCTCTGTCTCCCATTCTGCTTTTAGGGGCCTGATAACTGAAGGCTCTGCCTCCCATTCTGCTTTTAGGGGCCTGATAACTGAAGGCTCTGCCTCCCATTCTGCTTTTAGGGGCCTGATAACTGAAGGCTCTGCCTCCCATTCTGCTTTTAGGGGCCTGATAACTGAAGGCTCTGCCTCCCATTCTGCTTTTAGGGGCCTGATAACTGAAGGCTCTGCCTCCCATTCTGCTTTTAGAAACTCTGGGAACCACAAGGAAACCTGCAGCCTGAGAGCAAAGTGCTCTGTTGGGGAAATATCCAACTGTGAGATCTTTAAGATGTGATGGAGCTCGGTCATTAAGAGCTTTATATGTGAGGAGAAGAAGCTTAAATTCTATTCTGAATCTAACAGGGAGCCAATGAAGAGAAGCTAAAACTGGAGACACATTATCTCTGCTGTTAGATCTCATCAGAACTCTGGCTGCAGCATTTTGGATCAGCTGGAGGCTTTTCAGAGAATCTGTGGGACAGCCCAATAATAAGGAATTACAGTAGTTCAATCCTAAAGGAACAGATGCATGGAGCAGTTTCTCTGCATCACCCTGAGACAGGATGTTCCTGATTTTAATGATATTACGAAGGTGAAAGAAGGCAGAAACCTGTTTTATATGCGAGTCAAATGACAGATCCTGGTAAAAAATAACTCCAAGGTTCCTCACTGTAGAACTAGAAGCCAAGGAAATACCATCTAGAGTAAAAACAACTTCAGTTTGTTTTTACTCTCTTCAAATTTAGAAGCAGAAAGTTCTGAGTCATCCAGGTCTTTATGTCTTTAAGACAGGCTTGTAGTCTGACCAACCTATTGGTTTCATCTGGTTTCATACTTAAGTACAGCTGAGTATCATCAGCATAGCAATGGAAATTTATGCCATGCTGTCTAATAATGTTACCTAATGGAAGCATGTATAAATTCAATTCAATTCAATTTTATTTATAAAGCGCCAGATTACAACAATTGTCATCTCAAGGCACTTAAGTAATAAAGTCCAATTCAAGCCAATTGGAATTCAATTCATTGTAATTATAATCCAATTAATTCATATGGAGCTAATTCAAAAATAATATCCGAGCTAAGGAAACCAACAGATTGGACCGAAACTTGTCTTCAGTCCAATCTCCCGTCCTGAGCCTGAGGGACTGTGGAAAGGAACGACTCCCTTTAACAGGAAGAAACCTCTGGCAGAACCAGGACCAGGTAGAAACCTCTGGCAGAACCAGAACCAGGAAGAAACCTCTGGCAGGACCAGGAAGAAACCTCTGGCAGAACCAGGAAGAAACCTCTGGCAGAACCAGGAAGAAACCTCTGGCAGAACCAGAGCCAGGAAGAAACCTCTGGCAGAACCAGAACCAGGAAGAAACCTCTGGCAGAACCAGAACCAGGAAGAAACCTCTGGCAGAACCAGACTCAGCAAGAAACCTCTGGCAGAACCAGTAAGAAACCTCTGGCAGACCCAGAACCAGGAAGAAACCTCTGACAGAACCAGACTCAGCAAGAAACCTCTGGCAGAACCAGGAAGAAACCTCTGGCAGAACCAGAACCAGGAAGGGTGACCATCCGCCTGGACCAGCTGGGGTTTGAGAAGACAAAAAAGAGGGAAAAGAGGGGGGAAAAACACCATAACACCATTCAAAGGATATCTGCTGGAACAGGGAAACACAAGTTAATAACCACAATAATGTCACATGGACATAAAATCATTTGAGAAATTAAACGGGGAAAAGAGAGCAAAGTGAGGAAAGGTGTGACAGATGAGCTCCCCCAGCAGGCTGGGCCTATAGCAGCAGAACTATGGGATGTTTCAGGATTATATATTAGTATAAAGTAAAAAGAATCGGTCCAAGCACAGAACCCTGAGGAACTCCATGACTTACTCTGGTGTATAAGTCCACTATCATCGTCTACATGATGCCCATAAATCAGCATGAACAATTATTAAGTATTTCAGACTGAAGCAACTGATACTAAGAAACCAAACTATATTCCACAGGTGCTGCATGTGAAATACACCCCAAATTTACTTGTTTTGTCATCTCAAAGCATTGAAGAGTCTAAAATGATTTTTTTCTGTTGACCCACCTTCTAAATCGTGAATTTGAACCTCATATTTTGGAATCTGTTCCTGATTTCTTGTACAGTTTATTGCAGGAAAAACAGCTGGTTACTGGGTAATAAAAATGCTGATGCGTGTGTATAAATACATTTTTATTAGCCACAGCACAACAGAACAGGTCATTTTAATAGTTCATAGACATTTAAATCATTTAAAACAATACAGTGCAATATCAAAATACAGTTACACCTTCTGTTCTCACTCCTGTTAGGAATAGTTTCCATGCTAACCTGAACCGAGCGATCGGTCCCTTCACAACACGTCAGTGTCGGCAAGAACTGCTTCCATTTAGTCACTTTTAAAGCTAAATTTCACTGGTTTAAGTCTCTCATGCAGGCATTACTTCAGACTTAATACTTTTCAGTTTGAAGAGGTTTCCTTGTACATTAATAATCATTAGTTGCAGCTGAGGTGCAGTTACAGTACGGAGAGTGAAGAAGAACACTTGGTCATCATCATCATCATCATCATCGTGACCCTGAGAGTGACAACGGGAGTGTTTACATTTCAACTGGAAGAAGAGCGCATTCTGCTGGTGTTGAGAGTAAATCATCATCACGTGAAAAACACGAAGAAGACCAAACGCCCACAGTAACCCAGCGTGTTTTCTGCTTGTTGCTCTGCTTTTCCCAAAGTTACACTTCGACTTTTTGCACTTTCCTTAAAACCAAATCTGTGCACTTGTCATTTGTCGTAAGAATTTTTGCTTCATGTCCACAAACTAATGAAAAAGCAGTAAAATGGTGCCGCGTTCTCTTGCTTTTCTACCGAAGAGAAACGCTGAGCAAAGACCGTTCCAGACGCTGCATTCGGAACCGGTTCACTTTGATATTTCAGGTCTAATTTGTTAAAAACGTAGCAGATAATCTGACAACTTTGTTCTCTTGTGTTTCTGTTAGCATTCATGTCCACTCTGACACTAAGGTCCGGTTTAAGGAGGACCAAGAGCAGTAAGGCCTCCAGGTTACATGCTGCGTTAGTCTTTTAGCTGATCTGAGCTCAGTGCATTGGGGTGATTTGCTCCGATGGTCCGCTGGAAGCTGCTTCTCCCGCTGATCTGCTCACATCTCCGTGGTTAAGGGCGCCCAGCAGAGCTTTCTCCAGCTTCTGCTCCAAAGCGTCCAGGCGACGGTCCATGTGCTCCTTCAGCCTCTTCTCCATCTCCTCCAGGCGGCGCTCCATGGCTGAGTCC
The DNA here is from genome assembly GCF_036924035.1 of Leuresthes tenuis. Taxonomy (NCBI): domain Eukaryota; kingdom Metazoa; phylum Chordata; class Actinopteri; order Atheriniformes; family Atherinopsidae; genus Leuresthes; species Leuresthes tenuis. The sequence continues at coordinate 2,269,047 of NW_027325374.1, forward strand.
AACTCCCTGAAAACGAGTTGTGTTAAATGGTTACGTTTCAGGTTGGGGTTTGTAGGTTAATCATAAATATGAACCACAAGATTTCTGAATGAATCAGTAAAATAAGAAGAGAAGCCGGAGACAGATTCACATCCATCACCTCCCCCAAAGTCCTGCTGAGTCCAGCAGCTCTTCTGCTTTGAGGTTTAGGACAAAAACAAGGACAAAAATAAATAAATATATAGATATATATCTATATATTTAAAATATCTATTCAAGAAAATACACACAAATGAATGTACCCATAAGCATGGGTCAGGGCCCACAAGTGTGATTTAAGTCTGGATCAACCCTAAAGGTTCGAACCATTCAAATAACCTTCATCTGCACCTAAAAAGGTCCATCTTCATTTGCAATGTCGCGGTCTTTCTTTCCATCATGTAAACTTGTTTCAGTCTTTGCTTCCATTCTGTCAGAGTTGGTGAGTCGACACAAATATACATAAAACATGCTAAATATACCTCTCCTCTGCATTAAAATCACTGACCGGTAAGTAGAACAAACGTTTTGCAGGCACTTCTCTTTTTACAGTTCTCTTCTTCTTCTCTTCTTTGATATTATGCTTGGACAGTCCCAGAATTTGTGTGTGTGATCACCTATTTTACCACAGTTTCTCCAGCATATAACCAGGGGAGTATAAAAAACTATTGATGCCTTCATGGCTGGTATCAGTTTTCTCTTTAACTGCCACTGCTGCCCCCTCTGGGCCTGTGCAGTTCAGGCACTGCCCGGCCCTCTGCATGCAGGGAAAAGTTTGTTCCCAGAAGAGTCCCAGTTCCTCCTGCTGTTTGGAACTGGTTTGGTTTTCCAGAGTCAGACCTGGAACAACTCACGGTCCGCTGCAGCAGCACCACTAATCTGTTTCAGCATCTGAGACAGAGGCATCCAGCCCAGGGGGAGAAAGGTCTCCCCACCAGATGCTAAAGACCACCAACAGCCGCTACACAGCAGGTAACGTTAGAGGAATCATTTCCAATGAGTCCATATCCACTTTGAACTCTGTTTCTCGGCCATATCACCCAGCCCCAGTTGATTCATTCTTTTCTTTTTCTCCTAAATGGTCGTCAACACACTTGTGGCTCTGGTAGCTGCAGCAAAAACAAATGAAAATCCCAAACAGCTGCTGCAGCTTAGTCACATCATCTCCAAAAGCGTCCATCTCTGACACTGACTTACTGCCTGCCTGTAAACGTTTTTTCTTCAGGACCGACTTCAGACGATCTGAGATCTCCGTGTTTATGTGTGTAAAGAGCAGGGAAGAGACAGCAGTAAACAGGCTTTGGGAATCTAATGCAAACACAAACTGGCTTTAGTTTTCAGGAAACATAATCCTCTGTGTTTCTGCTGCAAAATTAAGTCGATCTATTCCTCCACCAACACACAATCTGCTCCATGTTTCCGTCTAAAAGTGACACAGCGAATCAAGTCCAGGACAAAAGTCAAACAATAAGAGACAATTCTTTCATCACAACTCCTAAAATTTCCTTTCAAAACTGGAATCCTACTTTTGGTTTTAGTGGATCCAATAATTATCTAAGAATAGGTGTTACTTTCGCCCATTTTTATGGCTCTAACAGAGTTTTAACTGCGCTGACGAGCAGAAGACGTACCGTCGGCTGCGGTCCTCTCCTCGATGTGGAGCCAGACCCAGCCCATTGTTTTCCTCAGCCCACATGTGCAGCTCAGCTCTGACAAAGAGGCTGATTTATTCAGCTGCAGTTTGTGGAGCTGCATGAAAGACTGCTGTCATGTGTGGAGTGAGAGGAGAGTCAAGTGTTAGCTTTAGCATCAGAGTTAGCGAATAAATAATGGATTCAGTTTGGTCTGGTTCAACAATTAAATGATTGATTCAACAAAGCAGATAAATGAACTCTTCCAAACCACTGACCAAACCCACATTCCTCTGTCCCTGAGTCAGTCTGCGGTCTGCAAAACAGACCTGTTACAAGAACGATTGTCAACTTTATCGTCTTTCAGTTTTCAGTAAAACTCCTCATTTCAGCCCAGGCAGCTCTGAGATCAGAGAATACTTCACCACCAAGTTCTTGGAAACGTTTGGGCGTCTGCTCCCTTTCAGCAGCACAACACTACCACCTAACAATGTGACCTCAGACAAACACAACTATTGTTTCATCCTCTGCTCCTCCACTGTGTGACAGCCGCAGAGACGAGGCCGCGACAGCGGAAACACAAACGCTTTCTGCTCCCACAGCATTTAACATAAAGGTCTACATGGAACCTGTTTTATTTCTGCTTAATCCTGCAGAAGACTATGATGCAACCAAATGAGTGTGTTTTCTAACACTTGGACCAGATGGAGGACGGCGTGAGTCCCAGCAGGAGCAGCTGCGACTCCGAGAAGTAAAAGCTTTAACTCGTTTGACACTGTGTGATGTTCATTAGCAAAGTGCACGAACTCAAGCCAAATTAAGGTTAATGGAGCGCAATTTATAATTCCAGTAAAATTAGCCCAAACCACCTCCCCAAGACAGACCCAAAGTAAACTGAGCTCTTTTAACAGGTAACAAACTGCAGTTTTTTAATGAATCTCTCTTTACTGGCACTGAGCAACAGATGTTTAAAGACCCTGAAAAGATGTGAGTTCTGCTTGCCTGAAATCTGATTTAATTTCAAACAGACACCTGTGGAAAACTGTTTAGATGGAAGACAAACTAACTTACCAAGTCCTGCTGCAAAAAAATACCACAGAAATGTATATTTTAGACAAGTTTGTCCAAAAATGAGCCATTAGGATCCAACAAAAGGACTCTCTGTTGAATGCTCCAACACATGAGAGCTTCAGGGTATCCATTCATACCCCAGTATTAAGTATCAGTATTACTCACACAGTAATTAAAGCATGGACACGTTATATTGAATCATCCCTTAAGATTAAGAATTAAGAGCACAGTTTCCCACCTGCTGTGTGTTTAAAGCAGCTAGTTTGCTTCAGACTTCAAGTCTTTCCTTAACGAACATTTGAAGCTGTGCACAAAAAGCACAAAAAGCACAGAAAGTCCTTTCTATTGGCAGCTAAATGTGAGCACAGCAGCTCGTTAATGCTGAACCTTCCCACCAAACATGGCCGAAACTCTCTGAACGCCACTCACCAGGCGCCGTTCCTCAGCTTCTCTTTCTCCGCCGCGGCGTCATCGAGCCGCAGCTGCGTCACCTGACCACAGACGCTCTGGAGCATGGGCAGAACCTCGGGGCTCAGCACCTGTCCGTGGCCTTGTCCCTTCAGGAAGCGTGACATCATCTCTGCCAGGTGGGCGTGGTTCATCGGGACGCCGTTCTCACTGCTCGCTGCAGAGGGTTGACAGTTTGTTTTCATCCTCAACATTTAAAATTAAGATCGATCACAAAAACCTGAGACTGAGGAAACAGTAGAAATGATTTTTGGGTCACGCATCAATCAGATGAACATTTCCTAAATAAATGATACTTTTGATACTGAAACTTTTTCAAATGTCCTTTTTCCGAAGGTACAGAGACGGGAAAGCTGCAGCTTCAGGCATGAAACTCTCTGCTGGGTCAGCCTGAACCGTCCAAGATGTGAACAACAACATAAAAAGTGTGTTTTTCTGCATTACAAAGCGATGACCGAGTGCTCTTATTCCACCCGAGAGAATTGAGAATCTTACAAGAACTGTTGGTGATGATGTCAGACAGTGGGAGGTCTGGCGAGGTGGAGCCCTCTGACATGGCTCCACTCTGAGCTGGGGAGGTGATGGAGTCTGGAGGCTACACACAGAAACAGACCTGTCTTAAACCGTTTTACTCATTTGTCATTTCTTTGGATTTAAATTTGAGAAGATGCTGAGAGATGAACAGAATCCCAGTGATGTGGATAAAGGCTTTTTACTGTATCATTACTACAGGTGAGAGGTTAAACTAAAATAACTGGGTTTGTACTGCTCCCTCTAACATCTCACCAGCTTTTATTCGCTGAATATCCTCTGAACCAAGTGAGTTTCTAGTGCAATTTTACGAGCTTTAGATCACATTTTCTAATACATCATATCCACAACGTACTGATTGAACCAGCTTTTTAGAAAAGAACGCTGAGAAACATTAAAAAGAAACACAAAGAGCACAGTTTCTGTCTCCTGCCTCCTCAGACATGGAGCAGGGTCATCATCTAAGGTTGAGGGAGGCGTTTCTTACAGATGGACATGTTCTTATTACCCCATCTGTGCTGTTTCTGAACTGCTGCCTCATGCAAGTTTCCCCATCTTAGTAAATCTGGCCCCTCCTCTTCTCACATAAGGCAAAAAACCATCAAAGTGGGTGTGAAAACTAGTTTCTCAATCTTGTGTGATGTAATAGCTCATAATGTGGAAAATTGCTCATACATTCACATATTTTTTCCATCCAATTTGAAGGATTTCTCAGTAAACTGTTGTTAAATTTGATCTAATTCAATGTAAGGACTCTTGCTATTTTGCATAATAATTTTGTGTATTATATTTTGTGGCTGATTTAAAGCTCCGGCTCCAGGTGAACTTAAGAGATCGCACTTGCTGGTACCGTGAAGTCTGCAGGGGGGTTCTGATTCCTGACAGCTGCTGGGGGGATGCCGACTCCTCTGGCCAAGGTAGACAAAGCTCCGCCACCCATCAGTAGAGGCAGGAACCCGCCCAGAGAGCTGGTCTGATTCTGGAGAAGAACATGTTAATATATGATGGGTTTTATGATGTATTTACTGTCCTGGGTACTGAACAAAGCTGTCAGCAGCTGTTAAGTTATTCTGTCACTATAGGCTGATATCAATCAGCTGCAGGAAACTCAAACAGTTTGCCATGAATGTTAATGTTCAGCAGGCAAGGATAAATATATAAGTAGTCATTTCAAACCTCTCACATCACCTGCAGAAGTTCATAAAGTAATTATCAGGTGTTTGACTCCCACCTTCTGCTGGAACTGCACCATGTCCATGAGGTTCTGGGCTCCGGGAGACAAGCTGGTTCCCATTTCCTCGACCAGACACTGCACCTGCTGCAGATCTATGCCGGGGCCGCGGGTCGGGCTGGGCTGCAGCGGCTGAAGGCCCACGACGATGCGACCCACCAGAACGCTGCTCCTACCTGCCAGGGAGAGCAGCTGGGACAGAGCGACCAGAGGGAGGCAGAACCAGCTCATTAAAACACGAGTTACAGGAAAATATCAATGCTAAGGGTTGAGTTCGACAAAGATATGCTGAACGTCTCACCTTCACTTCACAGGCTGAGGATGGATGCTCCAGGATCAGCTGCTTCTTGTAGAAAGGACCTCTGTCTGCACTGTGAGTCACAACAGAAACATCCCATCATGCAATGTGACTAAGTCAGTCCTTATGGCTGCTGCTCTGCCGGCTGTCATTAGTCTACCTGTCTGGGTGGATGCTGTCGTCCTTGGTGCCTCGCACCGTCCCGCAGTATTCTCCTGTCTGATCGTACACCTCCATGGTTCGAGCCTCGCTGATGACAAGCAGGCGGCTGATGGCAGCGGGGGAGCCGTGGCTGCAGTGGAGCATCAGGACGCAGGGGGACTCTTCCTCTACCTGCTCCAACAGCACTGGACCAACCCTGCCAGGCACAGATAAAAGGTTAATGCACCTCTTTGTCGTTTTTGCTAGCGGAAAAACTAGAATCCACATGCTGCTTTCATATAAAAGGACAAGCAAAAAGCTTCTTACCAATCTGTCTCCTCTCTGTCGGAGGGACTGAGCTCTTCTTCATTATCATCTCTGCTACTGAGGTGAACAGGAAGCAGGATGTCAGCCAGGTGATGTCCCTCAGCCTGACATACCCAAGCAGCTTCGGCTTTCACAGCAACGTCCACCATGGTGCTGCAGCTGGGACTGTAACCTTCAAGGCCATAGAATAGGACACAAATAAGGAGATAATTGAAGAAAAGGGTTAAAGAACAAGCATAAAAGTTAGAACTTTATTTTCCTTTTGAACCTAAACTCTGATTTCAAAGTCTGACAGGACTTTAACTTTAGTATGTTCAATTACAGAGCTCCTGACTAGCCAAAGAAGGTCATGAAATATTATTTTAGGGACATCCTTTATTACATTAGGTGCATAAGATGCAATTTTTGCACGATTTTGTGTGTTTATGCAAATAAATTAGAGTGTAAAGACAAAATCAGAACAACAGAGCAGCCTTTCCTCTGGAAGATGCCTGACTCCTCCACATATCACTCCACTAAACACATGATTTTTCCAGATCTGTCCTTATCATACATTCCTCTGTTACATGATACGGCCTTTTAAAATATGACTAGTAAGTCCTAAAATTGCTACATGATACTAATTTTGATATGTAAAACTGATCATATCATAAATCAGAACATGAAACGTTCCAATTAAGACAATTACTTCTTTATTACGCATTTAAATAAACTTTATAAAGGATTATCTCATTGAATGTGTAGTGATTGCAAGATGTCCAACACATCAAGTGCAGGAAAACACCAGTCCTGCTTTTAGTCAAAGCAGAAAAGACGCGATTAACAGCTGATTGGATTTGAACGTCACAATTTATTGAGACGGCAAATATCTCTGATATGTAGAAATGTAAGAATTTCCCAATCTAGCTTGCTAACGTGAAGTAATAAGGCGCATTTACCGAAAAACTGCTCCGGCTGAAAGCGTCGGTGGAAGTCTGTCAGTGTTTCCTTCTTCTCATGCCTCCAAAAGTGTTTAAAAAATACCGCTGAACAAGAATTTCAGCGAGAAAGCCGAAAATGTTCTAACTCGACAAGAAGCATCCAAGTACAGCTGCTGAAGGGGTAGCACGCGACGGACCGACAGTGGGTTGTTGTCATGTGACGTCATCAAACAGCGACGAGTCGGATGATCCAAACCGCGACGATTTTGGTAAGAAATGCGCTTTTATTTCAGTAAAATTACAACCTGTGGAGTCGTGTTTTATTAAAAGTGTTTATTTATTGTGTAAAAATGTTTGAAGTTCGTTTATTCAGCTTCGGCATTGCTCGTTCTGTAGTCAACAGCTTGGTTACTGAAGTTGTGTTTTCATGTTTTCTGTCTTGGTGGAATTTGCTGGTTTCTTTTCAATTCATTTCACTTAATTTAATCTAAGATAAAACAAAAACACAACATTAAATAACATACAGAAAGCTGTACAAATCAGTCATCCACAGGGAGACAGCTGTACCACAGGCTCCACAACTGGGATTGGTATATTACTACTTTAATTTTCTACACTAAAACTACAAATAACAGTCTTGAGAGTTGACTCCTGCAGCTTGAAACACCTGACTTGCACTGCACCACCTCAGTCTCCTCAGTAATAATCTCATGGCATCATTGGAGGCAACTTGAAGTCTCCACAGACTAGCATTTCTATCAATTGATCACAAATGTACAGGGTAGAGTGACCTACAATATGTCCTAAACTAAGACATCTTTACCCTATCTGTACATGCACAATACTCGCGTATACTCTGTCATTTGTTCTGTAATGATGCTTCTTCTCTAACTCTGTGGTGCTCAAACAGCTAATGTGTCTGACTGCTCCAGGAGCAGGGGATGGACTTCACTGAGTGCTATGGGGACACGGTCTCCAGTGTCGCTGCTGCAGCCCGTTCTGGCTGCAGGAGACAGCTGAGGAGTCTGATCCGGAGAGGATGCAGTGTGGACTGTCGAGACAACCGCGGCTGGAACGCTCTGCATGAGGCGGCTGCAGCCGGCAGCAAAGAGTGTGTGCTGGACATTTTATCTGCTGTCGGCGGTAAGAAAGAATGCTTTGACCAGAAACGTTCCTTTCTTTAGTCTCATCTCTTCTTTCAGTCTGAAACGCTAATTTGTGTGAATGTTAAAAGCAAAGAGACGCATGGTTCTGTGCACCCCTGTGAGACTGGTGTCTGAGCTTTTGGTGCAGATGTTTCAAATAACTGGTTTTGCTCAATTTTTAAAAAAATTCAGTCGAGGTAAACCTGTATCTTTATGCTCAAGTGCTTCAAATGTGTTTTTGTACATATAGAGGCTCTACTCATTTCTCTAGTTTGACCCTTTTCCTTTCATCTGTTCTGGTTACTGTGCTTGTGAATTGAAAATGGATCTGAGCAAAACTTCCTGGAAGATGTGTTTGTCCTCACAGGAGACAAAGTTGCAGGAGGAGCTATAACTGAGGATGCTGGTGTGTCCTCTGTCTTTGAGACATATATGATTTATGAAATGTATCAGTCCCCCTCACCTGAATGGTTGCAGCCTCTGAAGTACATCCCCTGCTTGGGAAAGCTACAGCAACTGTTCCCTGCAGGATCAGTTTTAAACATTCGTTTAAGTCGAATGTGCTTTTCAGGTTGACATCTAACCTGACTTTTATTTTCCACCTGTGTGTGCAGCAGGCTCCTCCAGAGGCAGTCGTGCTTATGTGAACTCTTTGACTCACGAGGGGGAGTCTGCATGTTACCTGGCAGCACAGCGTGGGCACCTGGCAGTGGTCCGATTCCTCCTGAAAGCACAGGCCAACATCAACCAGCTAACTAACGACTTATCCTGTCCTTTATTTGCAGGTATTAAGAAAAAAATCTGCACATTTTCAGCCTGGCGTTACCATATGTTGTCACACTGAAAACAACCAAATGAGTTTCTTTTTTGAATGCACCCAGCTGTAGACAACGGGCACAAAGATGTTGTTAAACTGCTGGTCAGTAAAGGTTCAGAGGTCAACAGAACACACACGGCATCCTGCTGGACCTGCCTTCATCAAGCTGTTTACAAGGTGAATGGAAACATTCACAGATAACTGACCATCTCCATCCCCTCGGGGAGGGGGGGGGTGTCAGAGCGAGTAATGAACACATTTTCTTTCCCTCAGGGTCACAGTGGAATTGTGAGTATTCTTGTTGATGTTTGTAACCTGGAGGCACTCGATGACCACAAAATCTCGCCGTTGTTTGTGGCTGCACAGTATGGACAGACGGAATGCCTGGAGATCCTTGTTAATGCTGGTAAACAGAGAGTTTTCTTCATGCCTTGATGTGTGTTTGTGTGCCTTTTTTTCATAGTTATCACCCAGAGAACATGACAGTCATAGCTGAAGGTGTGTTCTGGTCATCTGTCTGTTACGTTCTCCTGATAAATGGATCATCTTTGGAGAGTTTGATCAAACTTGGAATGTTCACTTGGACTCATAAAGAAATAATTAGAAATCAGTGGTTTAAGGCAGGAAACAGGAAACAGGGACACCTTCTCATATTTCCTGGTACCAAGAACTATGAAACAAAACCAGTAATTAGATGTAAGTAACTATGTTTACATAATGCTCTTTCAGAGAAATTATTATAGAAATAATCTGGTTTGTTTAAACGGCGACAAAGAAGAGAAACGTGAGGTGAAACATGGCTATCTAACAAGGCTACTATGAGGAATGCTTTAATGTCTGGATGTGGGAGAACTGGGGCTTAACAAATCTTATGAATGTCAGTTATTTATAGTTGGATACATCTATATCAGTATAGCTATTATCGATAGTGAAACTCAAGATTTGATTAAAAACATCTTACAACTCTGGCTTGTTTCCTCATCATTTTTTTACGAGGGATTAAATAGAATTAAGTAACTAAACAAATACTCAGGATTAATTAAGATAATTATCCTGATTGGCCTCATATTTGCCAGTGGCTACATCAGTTAGCACAAGTTTCTCCGTCTGACTTCAGCAGATTAAATCTTATGAACTGCAAACATTCACCAACGAGTTGCCAAAAAATATTCATACAGTAAATTCTATGATTGACTAAGGCACAAACCTCAATTAAACCTCGCTTAATTTCATCAATGCATCAGAATAATAGAGCAGCTGCTACCTCTGTGCCAAAGAAAGACATTCACTGACAGGGGACCCCTGGATCAGGGAGATGTTGACATGATCTGTCCACTGAGGAGCCACTGACTGATTTTAGGGATTTAACTGCTTCTTTTATAGTTGAGAAACAAGTGCTCTGCTGACAGAATTCATGTTACCGTCATGTTACACCTTAAATGAATCATAATGGAGGCACAATAATGTGAAATGATGTAAAAAAAACTTTAAAAATGATGACAGGACATGTTAAACTTTCCTAAAAGTTTGTTGAACAATCATGAAGAAAATAGGAAAAAGAGGAAGATGAAGTGTTTTAAACCTAATTTCATTTCAGAAACAGAACAAGCAGATATAAAATGTTAGTTTCTTCTTCATTATTTATGTATAAACTCATTTATACATCAGAATAATAATGATAATAATGAACATTAATGTTGTTTATTCGTCAAATATTTCCACAGACTCTCATTAATAAGCATTCAAAATGGAAACCTGCAACTAATCGGTTGATGGCAGCTGGGAGTTACTCTCTTAAGCCAGCACTGAAGTGAAAGGAATCAAACTAAGAACTGTTTTAATTCTTCTTCAGGTGCCAGTGTGAACATCCAGGCAGCTGACCTGGCCACACCACTGCTGATCGCCTCTCAGGAGGGCCACCAGGCCTGTGTGGCTCTGCTGTTGGACCACGGCGCTGATCCCAACATGGCCTGCAGCCAGGAGTGGCCTCAGCTTCCCATTCATGCTGCTGCACAGTTCGGCCACATCAGGTGCCGACTGTGACTTCTTCTGTGGTTTCTAACCTTTAAGAATGGGAGTCTCTCATGGTCAGAAGTATTTTATAGATTTTTTAATTCTCTTTGTCTAGTGTCCTCAGGAGGCTGATAGATGTGACAGATCGAGCATGTGACTGCAGCGAGGGGATGGTGAGTCCGCTCTATGTGGCTGTGCACAGTGATCAGACCAAAAGTATGGAGCTGCTGCTGAAGGAAGGTTACAGCCCCGATGCTCAGGACTGCACAGGCACTCTGGGCCTCCGTTCACCGCTCTCTTTGGCCTTGTGTCGTACGGCCAACAAACCGTGCAGGTGTGCAGGTCATTTCATGGTTTCACACACGTTTATCAGAACATTTACAGATTAAATGACAACACTAACACTAACTCATGTAATCTTCACCCTGACTTTTGCTTTCGTGGATCCATAACCAAACTGAACCAACTATATAGCCTCTCAGGCAGGGGCGAGAAGATGGATGTGGCCCTCTTTTAAATTCAAATCCATTTTCTTTTTTACAAACCGTGCAGGTGTGCAGGTCATTTCATGGTTTCACACACATTTATCAGAACATTTACAGATTAAATGACAACATGTGTGTATGTTTATGCATTTAGCAGAAGCTTTTATCCAAAGTGACTTACAGGTAGGCAGGTAGGGTAAGGGGGTCTTGCCTAAGGACCCCTACTGGAGGTCGTATCTTTCATGCAGGGGATTTGAACCCAGGTCTCCTACATGGAAGGTGACAATCATACCACTACACTATCCAGTCCTAATGTAATCTTCACCCTGACTTTTGCTTTCGTGGATCCATAACCAAACTGAACCAACTATATAGCCTCTCAGGCAGGGGCGAGAAGATGGATGTGGCCCTCTTTTAAATTCAAATCCATTTTCTTTCAGTGAACCAGTGAAGTTGCTGCTTGCTGCAGGAGCAACACTGAGTGAGGAGGACTGGATTTATGCTTTGGCCACTGACACAACTGACCTGCTGGAACTGATACTTAGGGACAGATGGTTCCCTTTAACCAGGGACCGTTCTGCACCACACCATCATGGCAAGATGGTTTTCAAGCTGCAGGAACTGAGGGAAATGCTCTGTGTGGCACTGAGCCAAGTGCATTTTGCTTCCTGTTGGCTTTCTGTGCTTCTGAGGACCGGATTGGAACCGGCCTTACTGCTCCACCCCCACATGTAAGCTGCCAGTCTGATATTTGCCTCTCTCAGTTTTACACTTTTACCATTTCTTTAACCAGTAGCTGTACAGAGATCCTTTTCTCCATGTCCTCCCTTCTCTCCAGGCTGGAACAGGCAGACAGCGAGGTGTTGAATTACCTGCTCGACTTTGTAAACTGGTCCACTCTGCCTCCTCCTTTAAAACTTATTCTGGGTCGAAGACGGGCAGAAAAGACCTGGGAACCATGCGCTCATTTCGGTACATTATCGAAATGATCAGAATGATCTTCATTATCAGAAGATGCACTTCAGATCACATCTTGTCTGTGCGTAATAAACACTATTAAGAGCAATCTTTTCTCTCCACTTCTCCCTAGACTCGATTCCCAGTCTTTCCCACATCTGCCGGCTGCAGCTCAGGGATGAGCTGGGACCAGATCGACTCATGAGGACCAACATAGTCCAGCAGCTGCCTGTTCCCTCTCCCCTTCACGACTTCCTTAAATTCAGGGACATCTCAGAACCTTCATGCACACTCTCACCACCTTTACCGATTGTAAATCACATCACTGAATACCAAAGTACCCACCAACACAGATATGTTCTATAATCTCACCTGGTTTTCCTTTAGTGTTGCTTTGAATCTGTTCAAATGTTTATTTCACAGCAACACACAGAAGCTACAGAGTAAGATGTTTACAGAGTTTTATATGAATGTAGTCAAAATTCAGAATGATTATAGTACTCGCCTGTTTCTTCTCAGGTATTATTTATCATCTCAGTTTCTTATTGCATAATAGTAGCGCTGTTAGCAGTTAGCTGCTAGTTTGTGGTGTTTTATGAAATGACATGAGTGCTAGAAAAAGGAATGGAGTTGGAAAATAGGTGTAAATATAAAGAGAAACAGATCATAACATAACATATGTGTGTGTGTATGAACAGCTGTTTAAAAATATGTTAAAATACCTTTTTTCCCTGTCTTTATGCATTTTTTTGCTACTCATGTTATTCTGTATTTTCGGGCATGTTGCATTAGTAATCGAATGTTAAGTTTATTGTTTTGTGTATTTTTTTCTACTAAGTTAATACATTTGCAGAAAGTCTTTCTTTATATTGTTATTATTTATTTGTTGCTGGGTTTACACATTAATTTCCTTAATTTGTCATGTAAAACATGAGAGCCACTTGGCCACATTCTCATTGGTTAAAAGAATTCTCGTTGACACCGAGGACGCATCTGATTGGTTGACGTCACAATTTCCTGGGAGCTATAGTTGACATTTGGAAGAGGATACGTTTTAAACACGGAGATCGTTTACTTGGCTGTTTTGTGGATAGGGCGTGAATTCACAAGTTGAGGAAGGATATGCCTTAATGTATTTAAAACGTGAGTATGTGAAAATATTATTTCAGATGCACCCTCCCCCCCACAGCTCGCGGCTGTGTTGCTGTAGCTTGCTAGCTTCGCTCATGCGCACTCTTATGTTGCTATTCAGCGTGTTAGCTTCGTAAAAAAAACAAACATTTAATTTTTACTGGTTTATTTTTATGCACATTGCATTTGTGCAGTTACAGCAGTCGGTGTCAAAACAATGCAGCGAACATAATTTCATAGAAGTCAAATATTTGCCAGCGTCACCAACATAATCGAAAGGTAGCGCCAGGTCGTAGCTAACAACAGATAGCTATGTCTGAAAGCTGTCCAAATGAGATGTACTCGATGAACCCTTCGTGGTTTTAACCGTTTCACATCGCTGCAGGGTTCCTTTGAATGGATATCACTAAATATATTAACATAAGTTTCACTAGCTGTACATATTTGGTTTGTTTAAGGGAAATAAATGACAAATCTGATATATTTTTGAGGTAATATCATGTTCACAGTGGATTATGTGCAGTTTTCTGTGTATCAACACCACCTGAGGAAGCTGTCATGTGTGCATTGAGAGTGCTGAGTTCAGAGAGATGAAATGCTAATGAGTCACACACAGAAAGGACACAGAGGGTCAAGCATTGGTGGTGCGCTCTTAAAGACTATTGGCCAAAAAAGGGAGTCTTAAAGATAAATCACAGGGTGAAAGAAAACCTGAGAGAGTCAGGAAAGGATGGAGTCTTATAAGAGGAAGCTGAGACAGGTGTGGTGCATGTTATCTCTGATTCTTTAAAGGAGGACCTGTGGAGCTGCAGCAGCAGCTGCTCTCCTCCCTTCTGCAGATGGTTGATAATGATTATTGTCAGCTTGGAGTAAGTCATAAGCAGAGAAGTTTGGTCTGAGACCAAAAGGAGGACGTAGGAGGGCTCTGAAGCTGCCAGGTTATTTATTACTCTGCTGTGGATGTGCGCCTGTGTGTGCTACCAAGTAAATTATTATTTTTTTTAGGTCTGTTTGATTTAAAATCACAGTAACAAAATAAATACCTCCCGGTTGTTTTTGTCATGTAACTGCTGGGGATCTCACAAATGAATCTGGAGTAATGTTCATGACCCCCACCGACACAAACTGAGGCGTCTCCTCGACCCTCTGGAGTTCATTCGTACTCTAAATGTTTGGAATAACTCTAAAGGAAGGTTATCTTATATATAAGATGTAGAATAAAACTTTATTGTTAAGGTTTGTAATAAGTAAGGGAAAGAAACAGGTGTCATCAGAGGCTGCTCACTCTCAGCCTCATGATGTTTATCCACATAAATCACAGTTAGTGGGAATAACTGAGTGTCTGATGTTATTTGTTCCTGTTGTGGCTGCTGCTTCCATCTAATTTCCCTCAGTTAATAGGTTCAGGTTCAGCATATCCAGAGTATCTTTAGGAAATCTGTCTCAACTAAACCCGACACAGTTAACGATGATCCCACTAAGTGCTGCCATGTCAGCTCTGGTTTTACAACTCTGGACACGTTCAGTCATGTGAAAGCGGTGGAGCTGGCATCAATCATAGCTGTATGATAGTAAATAACAGCTGCTGCAGACAAAACGGGACGGAAAGATGGGTCTCTCACTTTCTGCGGCTGCAGTCGGACGTCATTAGTTTTATTTTTCTGTGACCGAAGAAGCAGAGAGAAATGTCTTCATGTCCAAGCTAATTTAGCATAACTCATCCCAGCTCTCCCTCAGCATGGAGGATAAAGAGGGTGGACATGATTTGAGTTTGCTGCACTTAATCCAGTCCTTACGTTTCCTTTTCCAGCATTGATGAGCGTTCCTGTTGTAGTTCTCCACATATCCTGTAGAAAACGGCAGCATTTGAGATGCTTGACTGTCCAATAACTCACTCAGTCTCAGTGTTGCTTCTGCAGCTTGTAATTTTCTCTTTTGTTTGTTGCAGCTGAGTAAAACGACCTCCCGTCCGTGCGTTATGAGGAATGCTGGCAGTATGCAGCCTTTGTACAGAAGAGACGTTGGAGTCTGGCCTCAAACAAAAAGCCTCCTCTACAAGAATCTGCTCATCAAATGGAGGACCAAGCAGCAGAGCCTCCAGGTGCTTCATAGATCTGTTGTGTGGGGTCTATTTTTGTCAGATTGATATATTTGACAGCTTCGAGTGTCGATCTGTGCATTGAAACATGGAGAGAAACGTCCAACACAGACTGAGACAGTTTGTCTTCTCTTAGTCAGTGATTGGTCGGCTTAGAATAACACAAACCGGCCCGCAAAGTCGTCTGAATCACAGCTTCGGTCCCGGAACTACCGGTTTCACCATTTTCAGTTTCAGGCACCGTCCTCTAAACCAGGGATGTCCTGGAGGGCCGCTGTCCTGCAGGTTTTAGATGTTTCCCTGCTTCAACTCACCTGATTCAGATGAAATGGATCCCTTCAAAAGATTGTTAAGTTCTGCACAAACCAGCTAATGATGCATTGATCTGATTCAGCTGCATTGAAGCAGGGAAACATCTAAAACCTGCAGGACAGCAGCCCTCCAGGACCGGAGTTTGACATCCCTGCTCTAAACCAACCAATGAAAAGCTGAGCCCACGACGTAGACTGAAAGATGGAAATGTAACGGAAAGAGGAAAGACCTCTTTAGATAAAATAAATGAAGAAATGTTTAAAAAATAAAGAAATGAAATATCTGGATTTAAGGGAAATAATTACAGCAGAAGAAGAAGAAATGAACAAAGAAAGGAAGTAAATGTTTTAGAAATAAATTAAAATGATACCCGAAAAGCAACATTAACACAAGCTTTGATTTTAAAGCAAAAAAACTTTTATTTGATTTTAGTGGCATTTATCATCGTATAAACTATTATATTTCTATATATTTTTGTTCTTATTTCAGACCTGACAGCCCAAAGACTAAAAGTTTTATCTTTTATCTTTATAAAAGAATTATCATTCCACAAATGTGAAAAAAACAGCCAGAAAACCAACATTTTTACCACGTTTTTGGGATGAAATGTGCTATAAATCAGGCTATGAATGAGATATAAACAGAAGCCACAGAGGTCTAGTAATAACGTCCTGATAGGTTTTACTCCTCAGCCTTTTTCTCATTTATCATGCAAACACACAGACATTTTTCAGACACTGAAAGGAAGCTGCAAAGATAAAACCGACCACACGTTTCTGAGCACATCTCCTCTGATAATCTCTTTCAGAGGCACACAAACCGCTGCACAAGCAGCTCATGATTGATTTCAATCACTATCCTGCTCAGCGATGACAGATGACCTCACTCATAAGTTCATTTGGGCTGTCTAACCCTCACATAAACCCACTTTTTATGATCTCACTGCTTTAGTTACTCTTCGTATTTAACTCTTAAAGTCAGACCTCCGTTCTCCTCAGACCTCATGTCTGTGTGTGGAATATTTTTAAGATTTGTTTCTAACAATCTGTGAAGGAAACAGCTGTAAAAGGGGTCGCGAGTGCCGTCAGTACCTCTCAGTTTGAACTTTGGGAAACAGCTTGAGCTGCTTGCTCCTTCCCATTTCTTCTTTGTTAGGTCATGCATTCTTTATTGGGCTTTAAGTTGCTCTCCATGCATTGTTAATGTCCCGCTGTGCAAGCTTCTCTTTTTAGGGGAGGCGCTGAGGAGCCTTCTGCAGCTTTTTTATCAGCAGCAAGGAAAGTTTAGGGCTGTTCAAAGCCCTGAAAACTGTTGTTTTACCATTTCCTTTTGAATATGAAATGAACTTTAATGCAGGGTCTTTAGTTTGTTAGAAGCAGAAACATTTATAACTCATTCTGGAACTGAGTTAAAACATTTGTAAATGCACTTTCACACGTTCAGCTCTGCTCTTCCTCTCTTTGATGAGGCAGGTCACAAACCTTTGTCTCTGTAACCCCCCCCCGAGCCCCTCATGCAGATGTTGGTGTTAAAGCTGCAGCTTTGCTTGTGGAAATCTAAAGAACTTCTTACTCTTTCATCATGTTTAGCTGCTGGTTCTGAGCCAGAGCTGCAGGTGCACCTTGTTGCTCAGGGTCCAGCTGTATCACTTTGCTCTTTGATCCATCCATTTTCTATACCTGATGGGTTGTGGGGGGGCTGGAGCCTATCCCAGCTGTCATTGGACGAGAGGCAGGGCACACCTGGGCAGCTGTTTTTTGATATGAAGAGAAATGATTTGCTGCCAGAAGCTCTGGCATCGTTTTACAGTTAAGGGCCCATTGATCCGGCCCTTACCTTTGATAAGCTGCTCAGTCAAACATGTTGAAGATATTACTGCATGAATCAGCAGTCAGAGGCCTGAACAACTGGCTAAATAAATGAGTAACAGTCTAATCTGTATAATTGTATATAATAAGGATTATAATACGAATCATTTTTGAACCACAGACGGAAGAATGAAAGGTTCTGTCTGTCTGTACAGGAATTGATCCTTCCTCTGCTACTCCTGGGCCTTCTAATCCTCATCAGCACCCTGAACCCCCACGTTTATTACGGAGACATCGACACAAGAGAGCTACAGAGTGACAAATACTACATATCCATCAAAGGCCTGGGCTACACACCCATCACCAACGTCACCAGTCACATCATGGAAGAGGTGGCCCAGGAGATGCGTAAGTCTGAGAGTCGCCTTTCGGTTCAGACAAACCCCTCAGTCAAAGACTTCCTTTGTTGTCCTGTATTTATCA
The DNA here is from genome assembly GCF_036924035.1 of Leuresthes tenuis. NCBI lineage: Eukaryota > Metazoa > Chordata > Actinopteri > Atheriniformes > Atherinopsidae > Leuresthes > Leuresthes tenuis. The sequence continues at coordinate 2,286,932 of NW_027325374.1, forward strand.
GACGCTTTTATCCAAAGCGACTTACAAATGAAGATATAACAGCTCTATAAAAAGCTAACAATAAGCTACATAGAAGGAACCCAGGAGTCTGACTCTGTCAGAGGGGACAGAGTAGAGATAGGGTGCAGGCATAGAAGGAAGAGCAGAAAGATAAAGTGCAGAGATAGAGGGGGTAGGGAAGTACAAGGTAAGTGCTGGGATAGGAGATGCTCTCTGAAGAGCTGGGTTTTCAGGAGCTTCTTGAAGATAGACAGGGACGCCCCTGTTCTGGTAGCACTCGGTAGGTCATTCCACCATCGTGGGACGACACATGAACAGAGTTTGGATTGTCTTAGGCGTGGTGTAGGAGCTGCTAGACGACAATCCTGGGACCAACGGAGGGACCCAGTTGGGACAGAAGCCTTTGCAAGAGCCTTCAAGTAGATGGAGCCGTTCCATTAAGCTCTTTGTAGCTAACATCAGGGACTTGGATCTGATGCAGGCGGCTAAGGGCAGCCAGAGGAGTTCAATGAGCAGAGGGGGGGCGTGTTCTTTTAGGCTGATCCAAGACCAGACGCACCGCCGCGTTCTGGACCATCTGCAGAGGTTTCACAGGCTGGAAACCAGTTAGGAAACCAGTTAGGAGACCAGTTAGGAGACCAGTTAGGAAACCAGTTAGGAAACCAGTTAGGAGACCAGTTAGGAGACCAGTTAGGAAACCAGTTAGGAGACCAGTTAGGAGACCAGTTAGGAGACCAGTTAGGAAACCAGTTAGGAGACCAGTTAGGAAACCAGTTAAGAGACCAGTTAGGAGACCAGTTAGGAAACCAGTTAAGAGACCAGTTAGGAGACCAGTTAGGAAACCAGTTAGGAGACCAGTTAGGAGACCAGTTAGGAGACCAGTTAGGAGAGCAGTTAGGAGACCAGTTAGGAAACCAGTTAGGAGACCAGTTAGGAGACCAGTTAGGAAACCAGTTAGGAGAGCAGTTAGGAGAGTTCTGTCAGTAACTGACTGTCAGGCTGGATCCACACTGGTTGATTTGTTTCTGCTTGTAGTCCTGCAGGATCATCTGGAGATGTTTAACAGTGAGGAAGACCTGGAGAACGCCAGTCTGTACGAGCCGTCCAGCTACGTTGGCGTGGTGTTCTTGGACAGCTCAGCCACGTCTTACAGGCTGCGCTTCCCATACAACCAGCTTCCTTTACCCAGCGACTACACCGAGACTGTTGGTAAAAAACATGCTTTTATTTCTTTTTTTCCGGTTATTTTTCATATAATGATGAATAAAACGTATGTTGATTGGTTTCCAGATGCATGGCAGTGGAAATAACTGAGCCTTTATATGTGGTCTACCCAGTTAGGAGACCAGTTAGGAGACCAGTTAGGAAACCAGTTAGGAAACCAGTTAGGAGACCAGTTAGGAGACCAGTTAGGAGACCAGTTAGGAAACCAGTTAAGAGACCAGTTAGGAAACCAGTTAGGAAACCAGTTAGGAGACCAGTTAGGAAACCAGTTAGGAGACCAGTTAGGAAACCAGTTAGGAGACCAGTTTTGAGACCAGTTAGGAGACCAGTTAGGAAACCAGTTAGGAGACCAGTTAGGAAACCAGTTAGGAAACCAGTTAGGAGACCAGTTAGGAAACCAGTTAGGAGACCGGTTAGGAAACCAGTTAGGAGACCAGTTAGGAGACCAGTTAGGAGACCAGTTAGGAAACCAGTTAGGAGACCAGTTAGGAGACCAGTTAGGAAACCAGTTAGGAGACCAGTTAGGAAACCAGTTAGGAGACCAGTTAGGAAACCAGTTTATTTAAACTGCTACTCTGAAACCATTCGGCAGATCACACAAAACATTTTATTTAGTTACAGGTTTCTGTTTCCCTTTGAATTGATTAATCTGAAGAAATAACTTTAAATAAGACTGATTCTGGCCGCCGTTGAGTTGTTCCTGAAACATTCAGACTGCGACAGGGACAGAGGTAACTGCAGGTTTATCCCTGCTGGTAACCTGTTAAACCAGCTCCTGGTTAAGCAGAAATAAGGTGTCACGTGCACGAAGGTCTCTTTTCTCTCGCTGCTTTTTAAGTCGGAGTCGATCTAAACCGTTTGCCTTTAACTAACCTGAGAAGTCAAAGCCGTGAACTTTGAACTCCACTTCTTCTGTTTGTTCACCTTTTATAAGACTTTGAAAACATTTGAATGTGCATTTATCTTCTAAACCTCCAGCCTGTTGCTATGAAACACAGCTTTCCTGTCTGTTGCTGTAATAATTGAGTGGCTCACACCTACCAGATCAGGACATCTCACACAACAACACAGACAGCTGATATAAAGGCTGCTTCTTCAGTCTCCTTTCTTCATGGTCACGCTTTGTTTTTGTTAGAAAATCAGCTGCTCCAAATCCCAGTTTGGTCGGTTGCATGTTATTAACTCTTTCTCTGGAGCCAGGTCCTTCTAAGCTTCCCTCCCCCACAGGAAGAGGGATTTTGGCACTTGGGTCCATCCTGCATGTGTTCAACTGTCTTCCTGCTTTCCTCAGAGTTTGATACACAAAGTGGGAGCTTTTCTGCAGCAGTGGAAGAGGAAACTAACCCACCGCTGAAGGAGGCTTTCTTCTCTGGTGTTTTGTGTCAAAACCACTTAAAGGAGATGATAGATAATCATTAGGGATTATTTCTCAGTATCCTGTAGCTCTGGTGCTGCAGTTTCCGGCGATCATTACTTCTTACTTAGCTTGTATCTTAAATGTTCGATTCCAGCAGGGTTCAAAACTCTGTTGGTGGCTTTTTACTGACAATAATTCTTCCTGTTGAGACGTTTTTTTGGGTATAAATTCTGTGTTAAGCTGTAACAATGCACCCATAAGTATTGGGGGGTGGGCAGCTGTCATGTAAAGTGTTTATGGGCCATATAAATATATGAATATATTGTTTTCTGCTTGTTCTTTCCAGCCAACTGTTTCAGCAGCTCGGGGAACTGCAGAGCTGCAAATTACTGGTACTCTGGTTTCATCCGCCTCCAGTCTCTGATTGATGCAGCCATCATCCAGGTGAGACAGGAAAGGCAAAGGCCTCCGTTACCGGGGGCTCACACCAAAAGCGTTGTGAGCGGCCAGCTGCCGTTCATTTTCAATGTAAGCTGGCGTTGTGAGCTTCAAGAGCTTCAAGAGTTGAGAAAGGCTCAACTTTCTGCAAATGAGCTGTGACGCTACGCGACGACAGCCAATTAGGGCCGATCTGGATTCCGAAGGCGGAAAAAAGGTGGAAAAAAGGCGGGAAAAAAGGTGGGTAAAAGGCGGAAAAAAGGCGGAAAAAAGGCGGAAAAAAGGCGAGAAAAAGGTGGAAAAAAGGTGGGAAAAAAGGTGGGAAAAAAGGTGGGAAGAAAGGCGGAAACAAGGTGGAAAACGGTGGGAAAAAAGGCGGAAAAAAAGGTGGGAAAAGGCGGGAAACGGCAGAACGCAAACAGAAAGAAACACAAAGAAGGCCCAGAGTACGATCCATGGTGAAAGAGGGAACCGATGTATGGATGGATTATTATATATATATGCTAGTTGCTATACATATAAGCCCCGCCCCTTTGGCCGCTTCCGGCGGCAGAAGAAGTAGAAGCGGCGGGTTGTGAGCTTTTGGTGTGAGCCCCCGGTTAGTAACACACTTGACTCCTGAGTTGGAGTCTGTGTTTTTTTTCACCCAGAGTTTCACCTCTTAGTTTTTATCATCCTCATCAGAGAAAGTCTAGTTCACTGGAAGCAGAATGAAATCTCCAACAGGTGATTCTTATTTCTCTGTATTCTTGCTCTTTCCTTTGCTGACGCTTCACGTTTGGCGTGCAGATGCAGACGAAGCGCTCGGTGTGGAGTGAGCTGGATCTGAAGGCGGTAATTATGGGCCAGCCAGGCTCTGTGGAGGTGCACAAGTTCCCTCATGCCCTTATATCCATTTACCTGGTCTTAGCTTTCACACCTTTTGTCACTTTCCTCATCGTCAACGTCGCAGCGGAGAAGGAGCACCGCCTCAAAGACACCATGACCATGATGGGGCTTTACAACACAGCCTTCTGGTGAGGACCAACACACGGTTCAGCATGTTTGTATCCTGTTGATGTGAAGGTATTTATCGCTAAGTTCCTGTTCTGTACGGCAGGTTGTCATGGGGCCTCCTTTATGCTGCGCTGGTGACCGCCATGTCCATCCTGATGGCCGTCATTGGCACCTTCACAGCGCTGTTCCCTTACAGTGACTTCTTTGTCATCTTTTCCCTCATCTTCCTCTATGGAATATCATCTGTAAGCAGAGCTGTTTATGTTGTTCTGTTTCTGTATTTATCAGACGCTTTTATCCAAAGCGACTTACAAATGAAGATATAACAGCTCTATAAAAAGCTAACAATAAGCTACATAGAAGGAACCCAGGAGTCCGACTCTGTCAGAGGGGACAGAGTAGAGATAGGGTGCAGGCATAGAAGGAAGTGCAGAAAGATAAAGTGCAGAGATAGAGGGGGGAGGGAAGTACAAGGTAAGTGCTGGGATAGGAGATGCTCTCTGAAGAGCTGGGTTTTCAGGAGCTTCTTGAAGATAGACAGGGACGCCCCTGTTCTGGTAGCGCTCGGTAGGTCATTCCACCATCGTGGGACGACACATGAACAGAGTTTGGATTGTCTTAGGCGTGGTGTAGGAGCTGCTAGACGACAATCCTGGGACCAACCGAGGGACCCAGTTGGGACAGAAGCCTTTGCAGGAGCATTCAAGTAGATGGAGCCGTTCCATTAAGCTCTTTGTAGCTAACATCAGGGACTTGGATCTGATGCTAAGGGAAGCCAGAGGAGCTCAATGAACAGAGGGGGGACGTGTTCTTTCAGGCTGATCCAAGACCAGACGCACCGCCGCGTTCTGGACCATCTGCAGAGGTTTCACAGGCTGGAGACCAGTTAGGAAACCAGTTAGGAAACCAGTTAGGAAACCAGTTAGGAGACCAGTTAGGAGACCAGTTAGGAGACCAGTTAGGAGACCAGTTAGGAAACCAGTTAGGAAACCAGTTAGGAGACCAGTTAGGAGAGCAGTTAGGAAACCAGGAGTCGGTGTTTCTCACCTTCCTGCAGTCTTCACATTAGCAGTTAGTGCATTTAAACACTGATTCTGTGTTCAGGGTTTATGCAAAATGCCTTAAAACTGGTTTTGAAAGATGCTCATCGAGAAAGGAAAGCAACACTTTCCTTCTACCCGTTTTACATTTTCACGTTCCTGTTTATTCAGAATGATGTCAGTACAGGATACTGCTTTGTTCTGGTCAGATATTTTATGCTTTTTAACTTAAATTTGCTCCATTTTTAAAAAGAAACCTGTTTGAAAACTAGTTACTAATTATAGCCGTGTGTCCTAATAACAAAATGATTAATTAAATAGAGATAGTCATAAAAGTTGCATAAATGATTAATTATTCATTGCAAAAAGCCATTTTCCGAACACGATGATCTGCCCGGAGGAGGATTTGTCACAAAGTTTCTTCGATGCGTCGCATCATAGTGACAAAGTGGATCATATTATGTGCGTTTTGTGTTTTATTCGGATACGTTTGGGCTCATTTTTCTGCAAAACATTGATTATTATTCTATTTTTTGGGAGATTTTCTTGAATTAGTTTAGAAGTTCTGCCACTTGAGTGGATTTCTGACACTTTTTAAAAAAAATTTTTTACACTTTTTACGAGTTACCATGCCAACCATGGAAAAAAAGATAAACAGAAGAAGAAATGCCACAGATATTAAGCATATTAAGATATGCTGGAGCTGCTGGGTTTGAAAGCTGCTCAACATAACGGACGACACGACACACACAGTTATCAAGTAACAAAGTGTGTTCAGCCAGAGGCTGCTGCAGCTCTGCAGAGTCAGAAACTGTTCAATCACAGAACTCAGAAGTATTCATTGATTTCTGTGTTTTACTGAAACTGTCAGAGGTCAGCAGCTGTGTTTCCCCGACCTTTATCTCAGGGTGGCACCAAAGACTAAAGATCAGTGTTTTTTAAACGCTGCCAGGGTCGGATAGATGGATAGATGGATAGATGGATGGATAGATGGATGGATAGATAGATAGATGGATAGATGGATAGATGGATGGATAGATAGATAGATAGATAGATAGATGGATGGATAGATAGATAGACAGATAGATAGATGGATGGATGGATGCACTGTGTGGATAATTGTCACAGAAAGAAATGACCCGATCTTTCATTAAAGGCACAGTTTAAATAACTGTTGAGGAAACCGTGACTCTTTCGTCTCATCTAGTCGTCTCGTGCCTCTTCTCTTCTCCTCTCCTCTTCCTCAGATCTTTTTCTCCTTCATGCTGACTCCATTGTTCAAGAAGCCGAAGTTTGCCAGCACCGTGGGCTCCATGCTGACGGTGGTGTTCGGCTGCCTGTCGCTGTTCACCGTGCTGATGAAGGACTTCCCGCAGCCTCTGGTCTGGCTTCTCTGCCTGCTTTCCCCCAGCGCCTTCTCCATTGGGATCGCACAGGTTAACGCCGCACGCATCACGCCGCACACATCACGCCGCACGCATCACGCCACACATCACGCCGCACGCATCACGCCACACATCACGCCACACATCACGCCACACAGGTTAACGCCGCACGCATCACGCTGCGCACATCACGCTGCACAGGTTAACGCCGCACGCATCACGCCGCACACATCACGCCGCACGCATCACGCCACACATCACGCCGCACGCATCACGCCACACATCACGCCACACATCACGCCGCACAGGTTAACGCCGCACGCATCACGCTGCGCACATCACGCTGCACAGGTTAACGCCGCACGCATCACGCCGCACGCATCACGCCGCACACATCACGCCGCACACATCACACATCACGCCGCACGCATCACGCCGCACAGGTTAACGCCGCACAGGTTAACGCCGCACAGGTTAACGCCGCACAGGTTAACGCCGCACAGGTTAACGCCGCACGCATCACGCTGCACACATCACGCCGCGCACATCACGCCGCACGCATCACGCTGCGCACATCACGCTGCACAGGTTAACGCCGCACGCATCACGCCGCACACATCACGCCGCACGCATCACGCCACACATCACGCCGCACGCATCACGCCACACATCACGCCACACATCACGCCGCACAGGTTAACGCCGCACGCATCACGCTGCGCACATCACGCTGCACAGGTTAACGCCGCACGCATCACGCCGCACGCATCACGCCGCACACATCACGCCGCACACATCACACATCACGCCGCACGCATCACGCCGCACAGGTTAACGCCGCACAGGTTAACGCCGCACAGGTTAACGCCGCACAGGTTAACGCCGCACGCATCACGCTGCACACATCACGCCGCGCACATCACGCCGCACGCATCACGCTGCGCACATCACGCTGCACAGGTTAACGCCGCACGCATCACGCCGCACGCATCACGCCGCACGCATCACGCCGCGCGCATCACAGGTTAACGCCGCACACATCACGCCGCACGCCGCACGCATCACGCCGCACGCCACACGCATCACGCTCCGCTGCCCGCCCTGCAGCATGTGACAGATGCAAAGCCCCGTTTTTACAGCAGCACTTTGCCTCCATTTAGGCTCCAATGAACCTGCTGCTGCCTCTGCTGTTTCTGCCAAAAACACAACAGTTAGTTCAGAAATTAAAGCACTTTTATAGTTTCTCCTCCACGCCAGTGAAAGCCCTCCAAAGAACGCAGACCCTACACAACATTAGATGCTCGTGCTGCTTGAAAAAGATAATTTGTGACCGGCTCAGGTGAAGCAGCGGGAGCCACAGAGCCTGATCTGTGTCTCACATACTGTTTGTACATCAGGTGGTTTACCTGGAGGCACAGGGGGACGGTGCTGTTTTCTCCTCTTTGGCTAACGGTCCTCATCCGCTGTACGTCCCCCTTATCATGCTGGTCCTGGACTGCGTCCTTTACCTTCTGCTGGCAGTCTACTTAGACCAAGTTTTACCTGGTAAGACTAAAAAAAACAGGTGTATTGTTCACTTTATTTGATATTTATCATGTGTGGTGTTTAATATGCACTGTCTGAAAAATAGGTGAGTTTGGAATAAGCAGATCCTTGCTTTACTTCCTGAAGCCGTCCTATTGGTCCAAACACAGAAAGAGCTACGTTGAAGTCAGCTCAGTCTACGACGCAGAGCTGAACGGGACTCCTGATGGTGACGAGTCTGTTGAGCCCGTTTCCCCCGAGTTCAGAGGGAAGGAAGCAATCCGGTAAAACTGCTCGCTTGGTCGGGACTTTCATTCACTCTGAAAATGTTGTTTTTACTGGATATTTGGGCTGTTTTACAGATTTAAAGGTTACAAAATATATAATGGCATGAATGAGGAGTCATTTTATTCATTAGATCAGACTCATCTCTGCCAGGTCCTTCTAAGCTTTCCTCCCCCACAGTAAGAGGGATTTTGGCACTTGGGTCTTCCTGCTTTGCTGTCTTCCTGCTTTCCTCAGAGTTTGATACACAAAGTGGGAGCTTTTCTGCAGCAGTGGAAGAGGAAACTAACCCACCGCTGAAGGAGGCTTTCTTCTCTGGTGTTTTGTGTCAAAACCAGTTAAAGGAGATGATAGATGACCATTAAGGATTATTTCTCAGTATCCTGTAGCTCTGGTGCTGCAGTTTGGATCATTACTTCTTACTTGGTTTGGATCGAAAGCTTTTGTGTGGCGGATATATTTGCTAATTTAATTAGTTAAATGTGGATGCATTTTTCAGCATAGATACTTCCCACAGAACATCTGCAGCTTGGTGAAGCACCGAGTGGCACAAAGCGCTGCTGCTTTGGCTCAGGAGCTTCTCTTAGGGTTGGGTAACCCCTGAGGTTTGTTTATTTTATCCTCACTGCTTTTCTTTCTGTCTCTGACAGCATCAACAACATCAGGAAAGTGTATAAAGACAAGGACAACATGGTGGAGGCTCTGAGAGGTGAGTGCAGGGCACTTTCTTTCTCCAGACTCCAGGATGTGCTGCAGATATTCCACCACAGCGTGTCTGCTCCCTGCTTTGGGGTGGCTTTTTCATGAAGGCGTCCCTCTGTTTCCTCACATCCACCTCTCAGGCTTGACGTTTGACATCTATGAGGGCCAGATCACAGCTCTGCTGGGACACAGCGGGGCTGGAAAGTCCACTCTCATGAACATCCTGTGCGGTATCTGCCAACCCACCAGTGGCTCGGCCACCATTTACGGCTCCCCCGTTGCAGAGATTGCAGATGGGTCAGAGATGAAGCATCTGGTGGGAATCTGCCCTCAGTTCAACATCATCTTTGATGTGCTGACTGTGGAGGAACATCTCAGGATATTTGCTGCCATCAAAGGAATCCCACCAGCAGACATTGATGCTGAGGTAATTTCATTATCTGGATGTTCATTTGTTAGCCTCTATGTCCCCGACAGTTTCTCGATGTTCTTTTGCTCATATCACACCTTTATTTTTATCTCCTCGCCACATTATAAAGTCCCACATCTCTATGGAAACTGTAGTAATAACTGGGAGCAGAGAAAACTCCTCTTCTGCTTTAGTCTCTCAGCAAATAAAACCTTCATCTGAGCCATAAGTCACAGAGTTTCTGTTGACTGAGTCAGTCGTGGACTACAGAATTTATTTATTTTCAGCAGTTTTTATATTTTCAACGGTCCATTCAGACATCCAGCTTACAAACAAACTAAAAAAGACTGTGGGTTGATTTTTCTGTTCGCTGACAGGTCACCAAAGTGCTGAAGGATCTGGACATGGAGAAAATCATGACAGCTCAGGCTAAGAATCTAAGTGGAGGCCAGAAGAGGAAGCTCTCAGTGGGCATCGCCATTCTTGGAGATCCCAAGGTATCCGGACACTTAATTTAATTATTCTATTTGTTCATGTTACTCAGCCAACAGCCCGACAGGCTCCATGACATCAGTTTGCTGCTTTTCTGTCAGATTCTGCTCCTGGATGAGCCAACAGCAGGCATGGACCCCTGCTCCAGGCACCAGGTCTGGTCTCTGCTGAAGAGCCGCCAAGCCGGCAGAGTCATTGTGCTCAGCACTCACTACATGGACGAGGCAGACATCCTCGCTGGTATGGACTTACTGTTACATACAGCAAAGCATGTGACGAGTTCAGCGATTCAGTCAGAGCTCCACTCTGAGAATATGACTTTAAAGCTTCAGTTTACAACTTATCTGACCATTTACGGTTGGATCTACTGTCGTAGTTTGACTTCAGTTAACGGATCGCTCTGCGGTTTCAGAGCTTCCCAGAAGTGAGTCAGGACTCGAGTCCCTGTGCAACATGAGGATCGGTTCAATAACAGAAAGAATCGGCACTCGGTTAATGTCCAGTTAGTTTGTTATCGTGAAAATAAAACATGGTTATAGGTCCTGGTCCCTGTGCTCTGATTTTACAGTTTTTAAAAAATCTTTTTTAAATGTCTCGATAATTTACCCAAATTTAAGAAATAATTAAAAATTTTTAATGGAGTTCCTCATTGAAGGTTAAAGGGGAACTCCGGTGTTTTTAAACCTTATTTCTGGCATGAAATACGTTCATCTGCTCACTGAGAACAGTTTGGTGAAAGTCGGCGTCCTTCAGAAGATATTTAGATAACTGGAGATCCATATAACGGAGAGAACGGGGCTTAGAGGATGCAGCCTCTAAATAAGGCATTATCTGTCTTTATTTCACCAATACTTTAAGAAGAATGAATGAATGAACGTGTGCTATAGCTCTGTTAGCTCATAGCTGCTGTTATGTGGCTACTTGCAGCTATAGGAGAGCTAACGGAGGGATTTCTACACAGGCACTCTACTGGGACCACTTCATCCACACGCCCCCCTGCAGCACAGTTTATTCACTCCGTGCTCTGTGACAGTCGGCTAACTTCACACAGAGTTTGCTGCTGATAGTTTTGTGCAACATGGCAGGATATTTATCAGATTTTGAGTAAGATGGACGTTCTTACCGGAGTGAATAAGCTGTGCTGCAGGGGGGCGTGTGGATGAAGTGGTCCCAGTAGAGTGCCTGTGTAGAAATCCCTCCGTTAGCTCTCCTATAGCTGCAAGTAGCCACATAACAGCAGCTATGAGCTAACAGAGCTATAGCACACGTTCATTCATTCATTCATTCTTCTTAAAGTATTGGTGAAATAAAGACAGATAATGCCTTATTTAGAGGCTGCATCCTCTAAGCCCCGTTCTCTCCGTTATATGGATCTCCAGTTATCTAAATATCTTCTGAAGGACGCCGACTTTCACCAAACTGTTCTCAGTGAGCAGATGAACGTATTTCATGCCAGAAATAAGGTTTAAAAACACCGGAGTTCCCTTTTAAATACAGGATAAAGTGCCAGACTTTAGGAGAAAACCTAACTTTATTCTACTCTCCAGATCGTAAAGCCGTAATCTCTCAGGGACAACTCAAATGCGTCGGTTCGTCATTGTATCTCAAGATCAAGTGTGGTGTCGGATATCATCTCAGGCAAGTAGCCCTTCTGACATCCTGAAGTGTAGAAACTTAGGTTACAAGCTTATAACTCATCACCACGTTTGCTGCTTCTTCTTCTGTCTTCTTGCAGGATGTCCATCAGTGAGCGGTGTGACGCTGAAAAGGTCTCATCCTTGGTCAAGCACCACGTCGCCAAAGCCAAGCTGTCCCGACAACACGAGACAGAGCTGACGTTCACTCTGCCTTTTGAGAGCATGGACACCTTTCCAGGTCAGATAAGGCTGAAGAGCTAACCTTTCAGTCATTTCTGCTTCCTTCCAGTTTGGACATTAACCTCCAAACAGGTTCAGGATATGGCGTAACCACGCCTTCTTTGGGGGGGTCGTGTCCCCCCCAAATATTGAGAAAATACCAACCTGTCCCCCCAATATACAGAAGAAAATATGTAAAATGCATGTTCTCCTTTTATGAACCCTGTCAAGGGATCGGTCTCTTGTTATGTCTTATTTATTTTGAGTTTATTTCCGTGTGTTACCGTGGTAACGGCTGCACCGCCGTCTCAGCAGCGGTTCTCCTTATCTTTACGTTGGACTTCTACTTTTGACAGAGCAGATTGTACCAGAACAGGAAATCCAACACAGAATCAACAAAATAAACTTCCGCCCCCTTTCAAAATAAAACAACTTAAATGTAAATGTGATTTATTTCTACAGCCCTTTACAACAATCCATTTCGGTGTACCAAAGTGCTTTACATCAGATAATAAATAAAGAAAAGAATAAGTACAAAACAATAAAATAACAGTAAACGCAATAAAATAAAATACAAAAATAACATTAGACTATTGGACTTTTCATTGTTAATGCACATTTTGAGACATTGACACAATAGAAATGAACTTAAAAGTCCTCGGCACATTTTTTGTTAAAGGAAAAGTCTGTAATTTGTTACATCATTAGTTGTCCTTATTAAAATATTTCCATCAACATGCTTTGGGTATTTGGTGGTTTTCCATTGGAAGCTGTCCTATTTGCTACAGAACTACTGGAAGAGCATAACTGTAATTGGTAGGTGTGTTTAAGGTCAGTAAACAGTAAGCAACTAACCAAAACAAAGTGGGGGGGCAGTCACTGTCTCGGAGAAATTACACTATTCCTTTAGATGTGAACTTACATGGTCAATGTAGTCCTCTAAACTATGTTCTAAATGTCCAATTTTTCATATAGAAATAAAGAATTGTAGATAATGCACTCAACAATTTTGTTTTTCTTGGACCCCCCCAATGGTCACCATGGTTACGCCCTTGGATTCAGGTTACAGCTCTTGACGAGTGATGCGTTTGTCATTCACAGTCTTGTTCTCAGAGCTCGACTGTCAGTCTGATTTGGGAATAATTAACTACGGCGTGTCCATGACGACGCTGGAGGACGTTTTTCTCCGTTTGGAAGCAGAGGCTGAAGTGGATCAAGCCGGTGAGTGAACACCAAAATGCTAGTTTAGTGTTGTTAGACTTATTGAATCCAGATTGCTCTTGGACTGAGTAAAATCTGTGTTTGGTGCCTCCAGACTACAGCGTGTTTAATCGAGAGCAGGCTGAGGATGAAGTGGACACCGCCTCTCTGGATGATGCAGACCAGCGGCTGCTCATGTTCTCAGACAGCAAGTCGGATGTCGTGGCCGGTCACGCTCTGTGGCGGCAGCAGTTCAGCACCGTGGCCTGGCTGCACATGCTCAACATGCGCCGGGAGTGGAAGGCCTTTGTTTACACGTGAGTGTGCACGGTCAGGGCAGAAGATGCAAGTTCGGCTCGACCGAGAGGGTAGAAACGAGAAGGGGAAGACGAAATGAACACATGTTAACAGCAACAAACATAAAGGGGCTGAGAGGGGTGTTAAAGCCCATCACTGCCTAAAGGAAACAGGGATACATGTTTCTGTATTTATCAGACGCTTTTATCCAAAGCGACTTACAAATGAAGATATAACAGCTTTATAAAAAGCTAACAATAAGCTACATAGAAGGAACCCAGGAGTCCGACTCTGTCAGAGGGGACAGAGTAGAGATAGGGTGCAGGCATAGAAGGAAGAGCAGAAAGATAAAGTGCAGAGATAGAAGGGGGAGGGAAGTACAAGGTAAGTGCTGGGATAGGAGATGCTCTCTGAAGAGCTGGGTTTTCAGGAGCTTCTTGAAGATAGACAGGGACGCCCCTGTTCTGGTAGCGCTCGGTAGGTCATTCCACCATCGTGGGACGACACATGAACAGAGTTTGGATTATCTTAGGCGTGGTGTAGGAGCTGCTAGACGACAATCCTGGGACCAACGGAGGGACCCAGTTGGGACAGAAGCCTTTGCAAGAGCATTCAAGTAGATGGAGCCGTTCCATTAAGCTCTTTGTAGCTAACATCAGGGACTTGGACCTGATGCAGGCGGCTAAGGGCAGCCAGAGGAGCTCAATGAACAGAGGGGGGACGTGTTCTTTTAGGCTGATCCAAGACCAGACGCACCACCGCGTTCTGGACCATCTGCAGAGGTTTCACAGGCTGGAGACCAGTTAGGAAACCAGTTAGGAAACCAGTTAGGAGACCAGTTAGGAGACCAGTTAGGAGAGCAGTTAGGAGACCAGTTAGGAAACCAGTTACAGCTGAAATTAGGCTTTATTAAACCACCGTCCTCGTCCCAGTATTCATGCACAGGAGCAGGAATAGTAACTAAAATCTGTGAGATTCAGTGATGTGGAAAAGGCTTCAGGTCATAGTACAGCTGGAGTCGCTGCACAGTTGGCTTTAAGCTGCTTGAATGGTGATATGTGTGTGTGATAAATTCAGGATTTTATTAGAGCAGCTGAGATGTGGTCTTATCGGGCCAGTTTCTGACAAAAGAAACAGAACAATAGGTGAATGAGAGCAGCTTTATTGGGATTTCAGCTGGTTTAATCCAAAAAGCAGCCTGCAGGAGTGATTTTATCCTCATTGGGTGTGTTAATCCTGCTGCCTGATATGTCTTATTGCACTTTACAGCGTAGGATCATGCTTTATCTGGCTCAGAATGCCACCCTGTATGGTGCATCCTTTCCTATTGGTCCAGAACACTGCAGAACACGACGTTTGTTCAACTCACTCATTAACCTCCTCTGGCTGCTGGACCTCTGCAGACTCCTCTCTTTAGAGAAAATCTCCTCTCCAAACACCCTAACAGACACTTATTTAGTACTTTTGGAAACTCTGCCCTTCTTTTAATTACTTTTGCACTTGCCAGGGTCTCTAACTGTTCTGAACTATGGTTTAAAAGTCTGCTGAGTAAGTCGGTGTAAATAAAAAACCTCCAGGCAGGGGTATAGTGCAGAGGATGGAGTCAACCGAATTATTTTCCTGTCTCTGATGAGTAAAAATCCTTCTAAATTCACATTTAGCATGATACAACCCCTTTTTGTTTGAATGGCAAAGAGGCGATCCATCCTTGTTTAGTGATGATTATTTACTAAAGTCAGGCAGCAAATACTGAACACCGTGATCTTAAAGACTCTCTTTATAACAGCCTCCAGCTAAAGGTGAAGCTGCAACATCCGTGATCTGACCGATCTCCTTTTGGGAGAAACAGCAGTCTGTATGTGTGCTTTAAGACGCCGTCTGAAACCATCTCTTCCTTTGCAGTCTGGTCTTGTTCCTGCTGTTTGTCGCTGCCGTCCTCGTCGTTTCTCTGGCAACAGGAAACATCCAGATCCACTCACCAGATCGCCAGTTTTTGCCCACTTACCTCCTGAAAAGAAACCAGGCGCCCCGGAGATACGCCACCAGCCTGCTGGTTCAGAACTCCTCGGGTGAGTCGGCCACAGATTCGAAGGAATGAATCTGAATCATTTCTGCTGTGCAGCTGTTAAACGACACTTCTGCTTTTGCACCATCAGGCTCGGATATTTCTGACTTCATCCACAACCTGGAGTCCCAGAATATCAAAGTGGAACTGATGAAGCAGGCCGACTACATGGCTGCAGCTCCTCACAGCGCTGCCATCAATGTGACAGGATCCAGCAAGGTCATCAGAACACTGATCTTAGAACACATTTAGGGATGAAATGCTCTGTGTTTCAGGACTGCTACACCCTCTGTGTTAATTAGACTTTTATTTGCCAGCATGTGGCTGTAATCCCACTTTTCCTGCTTACAGGGTTTTAGATACAGCGTTGCCTTTAACAGCACCACAGTCCACTCGTTACCAATGGCTGTCAACATACTGAGCAATGCGCTTCTGAGAGGTCTGAACGGTACCGGCCAGATCCGAACCTGGACCAAACCCTTTGATTATGTGAGTATCTGCCAGAAGACAAATCTTATAAATGCTGTTTCTGTGGTTTTTAAAGAGATTAACATTTTAATTGGGACCTCCTTCAGCAAATCCCGGATGCTACATCCTACGCTCTGGTCTACATAGAGGCCATCATGCTGGGAATGCTGGCAGCAGGAATGCCGGCATATTTTGCAATGGACCACACTCGAGATCGAGAGGTGAGCGCGTGCAACCGGTCTTTAATGCACTTCACAGTGGTTAGCTTTGTGTGAATAAGCAAAGCTTTAACCCAACAGTATTTTACTCCAGTGGAATCATGTGAATGTCTTATAATGGGTTCTTCATATCTGAAGGTAACGCAGGTCGACTGCTTTCCTTCCAGCCTGGGGGAGGCTCTCAGAAGTCATGAAATCCGACATTTAGGACACTGCTGTGTTAACAGACTGAGTTTTAGGATTTTATTTTATAAAAGTAAAGAAAAGTGGAGGAAAGGGAGTCCTCCTCTCCAACTTTATCCAGGCTTTGCTCCCCTTCAGAGGAGGGCTGCACAAAATCACGATTATTTCGATCAATATTGAAATCACGATCATTCATCATGTCTGGAAAAACATGGATTTTTATTGCACCGTTTAAAAAAAACAATGTACCAACAATTTTTAGTGAAAATTAAACTTTAAATTAGAATAAATGATAAATAATGTAAAATAAAAACCCAATAATTTAACATTTTAAAGCACTAACTGTATTGATCGGACTCGTCTTTGGCCAAATAAAAAGATATGGCTGTTATTCCTGTGTCTTTGGGAGGTGGATGGATCGGGTTCTGCCCGGTGCCGGCTGCTGTAAGTTCGTCTGGGTCGGCGCTGGACACGGATTTATGAATTAACTTTAGCTTTGGCCTTCTTTCATTCCCCATATTTAGTTTTGTGATGTTTTTTCAGGTAATTTAATAAATTAGTGGTGTTACTCTGGGGCAGACTCTACTCTGTTCCACTCTTTGCAAATTTATTCTTGTTTAAAGTCACTTTCCCTGAATCTGAAACAGGCAGCTTAATGAAGCCTTAACCATGCTGGCGCCCCCTGGTGGTTGGTGGACTACTGGTTGAGAACATGTGGTTAGAAGCAGGCAGCAGAGCTGCATTTTTAATGTAAATATCGTTAACGATCAGGTTAATTTAATCATAGCCACCAAAATCAAAATACGATTAATTGTGCAGCCGTACTTCAGAGGTGGATCGACTTCAGAACCTCTTAACAACCTGTTTGCTTCTCCACAGAGTCGCCTCAGAGCCGCCTCCTGACATCGCTGTAAATATCTGTTTGGGTTTTGTTTCACCCTCCCTTTAGTGTGTTCTGAATGTCTGTAGAGGAGCACAGTCCAGGAGGACAGTTGGTCTTTGCCACAGACTAGTTTTAGTCTTGTTTTCCTGCCGCTTTTCTCCTTTAGAGACTCTGTTTCAAACAGCAGAACCTTTAAGCTGCTGAATGGATGTTGTGAATGCTGACTGTGCAGAAAGGGTTTAAACCCACTCCTGTAAACCTCCATCAGAACCAGAACCAGGAAGGGTCCATCTGCCTGGACCAGCTGGGGCTGAGAGGACAGGAAAGAGGGGACAACAAGCAGCGTAACACCAGGCCAGAGATACCTGCTGAGAGAGAGAAACACAAGTTAATGACAGCAATGATGTCAGAGGGAGGAGAGGTGCATCATGGGAGCTCCCCCAGCAGGCTGGGCCTATAGCAGCAGAACTATGGGATGTTTCAGGCTCACCTGAGCCATCCCTAACTATAAGCTTTATCAGAAAGGAAAGTTTCAGCCTGATCTTAAAGGTAGAGAGGGGGTCTGCTTCCTGAAGCCAAACTGGCAGCTGGTTCCACAGAGAGGGGCCTGATAACTGAAGGCTCTGCCTCCCATTCTGCTTTTAGGGGCCTGATAACTGAAGGCTCTGCCTCCCATTCTGCTTTTAGGGGCCTGATAACTGAAGGCTCTGCCTCCCATTCTGCTTTTAGGGGCCTGATAACTGAAGGCTCTGCCTCCCATTCTGCTTTTAGGGGCCTGATAACTGAAGGCTCTGCCTCCCATTCTGCTTTTAGGGGCCTGATAACTGAAGGCTCTGCCTCCCATTCTGCTTTTAGGGGCCTGATAACTGAAGGCTCTGCCTCCCATTCTGCTTTTAGGGGCCTGATAACTGAAGGCTCTGCCTCCCATTCTACTTTTAGGGGCCTGATAACTGAAGGCTCTGCCTCCCATTCTGCTTTTAGGGGCCTGATAACTGAAGGCTCTGCCTCCCATTCTGCTTTTAGGGGCCTGATAACTGAAGGCTCTGCCTCCCATTCTGCTTTTAGGGGCCTGATAACTGAAAGCTCTGCCTCCCATTCTGCTTTTAGGGGCCTGATAACTGAAGGCTCTGCCTCTCATTCTGCTTTTAGGGGCCTGATAACTGAAGGCTCTGCCTCCCATTCTGCTTTTAGGGGCCTGATAACTGAAGGCTCTGCCTCCCATTCTGCTTTTAGGGGCCTGATAACTGAAGGCTCTGCCTCCCATTCTGCTTTTAGGGGCCTGATAACTGAAGGCTCTGCCTCCCATTCTGCTTTTAGGGGCCTGATAACTGAAGGCTCTGCCTCCCATTCTGCTTTTAGAAACTCTGGGAACCACAAGGAAACCTGCAGCCTGAGAGCAAAGTGCTCTGTTGGGGAAATATCCAACTGTGAGATCTTTAAGATGTGATGGAGCTCGGTCATTAAGAGCTTTATATGTGAGGAGAAGAACCTTAAATTCTATCCTGAATCTAACAGGAAGCCAATGAAGAGAAGCTGAAACTGGAGAAACATGCTGTAGTCCAGTCCTGAAGGAACAGACTCTTGCACACATGGCAGTATTCATAGACTCCAGTCAGCGGTACTAAAACAAGGAAAATATGACTTCATGTTCTTCCTCTGCTCCCCATTTTTCATTGTTTTCTCTTGTATTAGGAAAACTAGATGCTAGACTGTCATCAGACAGAGATTCTTCCTGTTTAGCTCATTGCTGCACTGGCCTTTTCAGAGACTCAATGTCTTCCTCAGATCAAGTGTCGCTCCACGCTGCGCATCTCAGGCCTGCTACCCTCAGCCTACTGGTGTGGCCAGGCGGCGGTGGACATCCCCTTCTACTACGTCATCCTGTCCTCCATGAACATCCTGCTCTTCTCCTTCCACTCGGGGAACCTGCTGACCTCCAGCAACCTCACCGCTGTGGTGCGTACTGCTGCCTTCGCACGCCGCGGCTCAGAGGCTGGCGCTCTCTCTGCCCCCCGTCATGACCTCTCTTCCTTCCTCTCAGGTCCTCTGTACCGTGGGCTTCGGTCCGGCCATGATCCTCTTCACTTACGTGCTTTCTTTTGGATTCACGCGAGTTCAGAGCAACAGGGATTTCTTCTCCTTCATTTCCATGATGGTGAGGCGAGAGCGTTTCAGCTTCTTCTTCTTCGTTTTTCTTCTTCTTCTTCTTCTGTGGCAGGCGACGGTTCTAATGTCTGTGTTGGTGGTTTTCACAGATCTGCGTGGTGTCGGCCACCCTGGTCCAGCTGTTGAACGACTTCCCTGAACTCACCAGAACCCTTCACAATGTCTTGTGTCTCTTCAATCCTCTCTATCCTCTCATGGGCTGCCTCAACTGCATCACCAAGGTGGGTTCGGCACGAATGTGCAACACTGGAGTGATTTAACTGATTAAACACTGATGAACACGAGGGCAGTGTCAGAGTTTTCCGTTTCCTCAGAGGTCATAACGGTGGACCCTCAGCTCAGAGTTGTTTTCATAGATGGTTGCAGAGAATAAGACTTTTTAACTTGCCGTATTTTCCGGACTGTAAGTTGCATCAGGACCAAGAACAGACCTCGTCCACAAGGGCGTAACCATGGTAACCATTGGGGGGGTCCAAGAAAAACAAAATTGTTAAGTGCATTATCTACAATTCTTTATTTATATATGAAAAATTGGACATTTAGAACATAGTTTAGAGGACTACATTGACCATGTAAGTTCACATCTAAAGGAATAGTGTAATTTCTCCGAGACAGTGACTGACCCCCCCCACTTTGTTTTGGTTAGCTGCTTACTGTTTACTGACCTTAAACACACCCACCAATTACAATTATGCTCTTCCAGTAGTTCTGTAGCAAATAGGACAGCTTCCAATGGAAAACGACCAAATACCCAAAGCATGTTTATGGAAATATTTTAATAAGGACAACTAATGATGTAACAAATTACAGACTTTTCCTTTAACAGAAAATGTGCTGAGGACTTTTAAGTCCAGGTTCATTTCTACTGTGTCAATGTCTCAAAATGTGCATTA
Source organism: Leuresthes tenuis (assembly GCF_036924035.1). Lineage (NCBI taxonomy): Eukaryota > Metazoa > Chordata > Actinopteri > Atheriniformes > Atherinopsidae > Leuresthes > Leuresthes tenuis. The sequence continues at coordinate 2,307,013 of NW_027325374.1, forward strand.
ACAATGAAAAGTCTAATAGTCTAATGTTATTTTTGTTTTAAGTTCTTTTATTTTGAAAGGGGGCGGAAGTTTATTTTGTTGATTCTGTGTTGGATTTCCTGTTCTGGTACAATCTGCTCCGTCAAAAGTAGAAGTCCAACGTAAAGATAAGGAGAGCCGCTGCTGAGACGGCGGCGCGCCCGGTGGGTCACTCTCATTGGCTGGAGTGTTAGCGATTGCAGCCGTTACCACGGTAACACACGGAAATACACTGAAAATAAATAAGACATAACAAGAGACCGATCCCTGGACAGGGTTCATAAAAGGAGAACATGCATTTTACATATTTTCTTCTGTATATTGGGGGGGACAGGTTGGTATTTTCTCAATATTGGGGGGGGACACGACCCCCCCAAAGAACGCGTGGTTACGCCATAGCTCGTCCATGTTGGTAATCTGATCCGGTGACTCGTTGTGTTCAATGAACTCCCGGAAACCGCCGACCTTGGTTGGGAAGTCTGCTGGCAGTTTGTGACACAGCGTGCTCTGATGGAGCGGCGGCTCCAGCTGGCAGGGCGTGGAGACGTAACCGAGCCGTTCCTCCAGCTCCCGCCGTCTCTCTTTCAGCCCTCGATGAGCCGTCTGCAGTCAGATGAACCTTTGCCTTGTGTCCAGTCCCTCTGAAGTCTCTCACTCTTAGTTTGTGCCACTCGCTGACTGCTTTGGCTGCATATTGTCCAACCTGCAGTTAGTAATCTGCAGAAGTCTTTAGGTTAATGTTTGAGCGGCACAGGAGCAGCAGATCGTCGTCCCAAGCCCAGAGCGTCCTCTGGCTGCTGCAGATAACAGTGTTTACCCTTCGGTTCACGTCAGTCAGCATGAATTAACCTTTAAAACACGTTAAATTATATATATTTTGATATATAAGTTGCAGGACCAGCAAAACTATGAAAAAAAGTGCAACTTATAGTCGGGAAAATACGGCTTTTTGTTTTCAGTTGTTTTCAGGTTTTAAAGCATGACAACATTTTCTTTTAGTTCACGCCAGAAGCTCAACATCTGAACAGGTTCTCCTTTTGGGAGGATAATCTTGCAGAAGTGATGAGTCACCTGTGTTTTTATTCATTCCAGGCGACCTTCCTCCCCTCCGTCTACGAGGAGAACCTCTTGTGGAAGAACCTGCTCATTTCAGTGGTGGCTGTGCGTTTCCGCTTCAACCTAATTTGGTGCAAACATGGATGAAGGCTGCAGCTTGGTTTCCCCTTAAACCAACATGTGTTTGTGTGTCTCTGCTCAGCCTTATCTGCAGTGCATCCTTCTGCTTTTCCTGCTGCGTTGGCTGGAGATCCGCTTCGGAGGAAGGGCGATGAAGAACGACCAGCTCTGCAGGTGACCAGCAGGTTTCAGGTTAAAACTCAGGAGCCACTCATAATCAGGCCAAATTCTCTCGTGATTTGTTTGATTTTTAGATCTAGATAAGATAACAGCTGATTATTTCAGACTTTAAAGGCTAAATATATCAGAAATTGTGCAGTTTATCACCAAGTAGACTTTATGTCCAGTTTAAGTTTGTTAAACTCACAACTTTTATCACCAAAATGTATAAAATGTGTGCAAAATATCACAAAACGCTGAATATCAGACGCTTGAATCTTTACTCTTTATTCAGTTTGATTAGATAACGATTCAGCTACTAACCGTAGGATCTATCTGAAGATGCTACTCTGTCACTGATCAATAGAAAGCCGTCATATTCCCTTTTTATTTAGTGTTTCTAAAGATTAGACGGCTGTGTTTAATAAAAAGCTGCAGCCTCGTATTTACCAGCATCTGAGGGACGAACTCAGTGCTGAACGTACTTTATGTAACGTCCATGAATCATTTGTTCCGGCTCCTCCACGAGCTTTACTCCTGGGGGTCTTTTCATGAAGCTGATAAGTGTCTGAAAGCAGATTTGGAGCTCCGATGAATGTCTGTCTCTTGTATTTTTGGTGTTCACAGACTTAATTCCATGTAAATTTAGTCACATCAGTGACTGTTGATCTTCTTCTTCCGTTTTATCCCCCAAACTATCAGATTATCGTCAGCTCAACGCTGTCTTTGCAGTTGAAAAGTGACAGAATTTTACTGCTGAAGCCAGAAAGTCTTAGAATAAGGAAACGTTCACATCTCCTCTGAATATATGCCAACAACAAGGGTTTATTTTCTTCCTAAATATAATCAGACGGGTTGTTTTACGTCTTTATGCAAATAGGAAAATGATGCCTGAGGCTGCTTCCTGTCATTTAAAGTCCCATAAAATGGCTCCATGAGTGCAGTTTACCTGCACATGTCGGCATATTTAATGTTTTAACTGAATAAAAAGCTCAGGAGGATGATTCCTTCACCTGCACCTGATTTACCTGAGTTCACAACCTGAGTTACTTCCAAGAAATGACAAACTTAAGATGAAATATCATCAGGAAGACCTACAAAAGGGCTTTTTCTGTCCTTGTTGGGATGGATAATGTTCATGTTAATGGATAAATCTGATCATATGAAAGCTTTAAAGTCGTCTTTGTCCAACAGTCCATCAGGAAATGCAACCAAAGCCTGAAATTGACTCTGGTGCTCGATGGAATCTCTTCCTCAGTATGCAGACCAGTGAGAAAAACTTCCCTTTGCAGATGTAGAACTAACCTAAGTTGCTGTAATGTGTCCTTAGAGCTGAAGGACTTTGTGTTGCAGTAAAAAAACGAGCCTAATTCATCAGAATGTGACAGAAGTGATGAAGCCTAAACGTAGAAAAGCTGCCTCTGGGAGGGTTTTATTAAGAAAAACATGTTAAAGTGTGAGTCTCACTGGTTTCTCAACCTTTACAGGATCTCATCCAAGTCGAAGCCCAAACTGGAGCGAATCCCAGAAGAAGGGCTGAACGAGGACGAGGATGTTCAAATGGAGAAGGCCAGAGTGAAGGAGGCCCTCACCTGCCAGTCCTGTCAGGAGGTAGATATCACAGAGAGTCCATCTGTCTCCAGCAGCTGCGCCATGAGCCACGAACACAAGCTGATTTTGTACCTTTTCTCTGTCAGAAACCAGCTGTGGTCGTGAGCAACCTGAGGAAGCAGTACAAAGGCAGAAAAGAGGGTTTCACTTTCAGCAAGAAGACAAAAGTGGCCACCAAGAACATCTCTTTCTGTGTCCGCAAAGGTGCATTTAGTCCCTTTCTCCTGTGACAAATGTTCTCCTGAACCCCAGAAGCTGAGCTTTAGGAAGAAGCTAATCTGCTGTTTCTGCAGGTGAGGTTCTGGGGCTGTTGGGTCCGAATGGAGCAGGAAAGAGCACCGTCATGCATATGCTGTCCGGGGACACCGACCCCACTGCAGGCCAGGTACAGATGGAGCTTCTTTGTTCTTCAAAGATTGAATCTCAGTGCTCTGAGAGTGAGTCAAACCTGCACGAACTCTTCCCTGTGGGGGTTAGATCAGACTCTCTGGGCTGAGAGTGAGCAGCTCATAGTCTGGCAGATGGTAAATCCGTTCATTTTGTGTTTGAGCTCGGTTTCAGAGCCTCCGTTTGGATTTTCCAGTTCATAAATGTGTGTTTCTCTGAAGAAAAAGTGAGCTGGACCCAGTCTTTCAGCCTCGAGCTGCTGCAGAACAACACGAGTTCTTTTGACTCGTGGGAAAGATTTAGTCAGATTTCCAGATTTGATTTCTTCTTCAGACCCAAAACATAGAAATCTGACTTTAATAAATACAGAGAAACAGTGAATAGAACAAAAGTCACTCCTTTTACTTGCCTCCATCTAAAAAAGAGGGATGAAAATCAGAGAAATATCTAATCTTTTTATAAGTTTGTCACCTTCTGTGATGTAAGGAAACAGAACAGTTCTATTTAGGATGAGGCTAAAAAAGCAAGTCTGCATCAAAATTAAAGTCCATCTGAGTCTGTTTGGTCCTTCATGTGCGCAGTAACATGCTTTGGAAGTTTATTTTGAGCCTTCTGTTGGTGTCCGTGTGAAAAACAACCGAAACAGATGAGAATAAGAGGTCAGAAACGTGTCTTTCTGCCTGCCTGTGTGCAGGTGCTGATGGGAGACTACAGCACAGAGCTGCGTCCTGTGGAGAATCCACTGGAACACGTGGGCTACTGTCCTCAGGTGAACACTCTGTGGCCCCGGATCACTCTGCAGGAACACCTGGAGATCTACGCCGCCATCAAAGGCCTGAGAGGACAGGACGTCCCCGGCATCATCAAACGGTGAGTTCTGCACCGTCAGCAGTTCCTGGGGGTTTAAAAAGCATCCGGGCACGAGATGTGCCACAAAAACTTTAATTTAAGTCACTTAATGCCAAACAGAGCCTGAGCCGGTCCCTTCAAACTGCGCCAGATCCAGATTAATTAGAAATGAACTGCAGTCATAAGTGGGTGTTACAGGTTAAAAAGCCAAATACTGAGCATCACAGTTGGGTGGATCTTTCTGCTGCTTTTAAACGAACATTTGAATGTAAATATAATACGAATAAAAGAGTCTGGTTCTGGTAGAAATGTGTCCCTTGGTTTTTACTGTGTTGTCAGTGTGGTGAACGCTCTGGAGCTGAAGGACCACTTAAACAAACAAGCAAAGACCCTGTCTGCAGGACTCAAGAGGAAGGTGAGAACAGTCTGAACCCACCGCTGAACCGGCTCGGCTCGGCTCAGCTCGGCTCAGCTCAGCTCAGCTCAGCTCGGCTGCAGCACCCAAACACCAGCACAGAACATTCTGTAGAAACAAAACAAACCTGTGCTTTGCCTTCATTTCATTTTGACTTGTCGTGGTCTGAAAGGTTGAATGTCTCTGTTGTTTTTTCTTTAAATCAGGGCTAAAAACCTATTTATTTCAGATGGCTTTTAATACCCAGTAGAATGGTGACTCTTTTATATTATCTTATTCAGTTTTGCTGTATTTTATTGTTTTGTACGTATTCTTTTCTTTATTTATTGTCTGCCGTAAAGCACTTTGGTACCGAAATGGATTGTTGTATAAATAAATGACATTTTACATTTCACAGTTGTGCTTCGCCTTGAGCATGATCGGGAATCCTCAGATCGTCCTGCTGGACGAACCGTCTGCAGGGATGGATCCGAAGTCCAAACAACGCATGTGGTGAGACACTTTATGGGTCAGATTTAACCAAAACGATCTGCAGGGAGCAGCACAAAGTCACAGACAAGCAGACCGTATCCTGTCACCGTGGTTACGACCCTGATGTAGTTTATTGTTAGCTTTTTATAAAGCTGTTATATCTTCATTTGTAAGTCGCTTTGGATAAAAGCGTCTGATAAATACAGAAACATAAGTGACAGAGAATTTGGCAGTTTTGGGCTGTAATTGTGGGATGTAACACCTTCATAATAAAAACAAACCTCCATTTGAGGCATCAAGACACCATCAAAAGCCCACAAAAATGTCAAGAGACTGTGAAGCAAAGCGTTGGCTGGAAACCAAAGTCGTGAACTGCGGTGCCTCAGCTGTCAGGTGCTGCAGGGCAGGTTCACACCTGTACGTGCACACCTGGGAGTGTGCACGTACTTCGAAACAAGTCAGAAGCTCCTAATTTAACGGTTCACGACTTTGTGTTTCACACGGACCGTTATTACTGTCGCACAAATTGCTGCGTTTGTGTCGCAGCTTGATTTGATGCAGGAAACCGGAGGAAAATGTCTAAATATTAAGTTTATTCATTCAGCAGAAGCTTTTATCCCAAGCGACTCGCACTCATATCCCAGGTAGGCAGGGGGCGTAACCGGGGGCTCACACCAAAAGCGTCGTGAGCGGCCAGCTGCCGTTCATTTTCAATGTAAGCTGGCGTCGATGAGCGGCCGGCGTTGTGAGCTTCATGAGCTTCGTGAGCTTCAAGAGTTGAGAAAGACTCAACTTTATGCAAATGAGCAGTGATGCGACGCGACGACAGCCAATTAGGGCCGATCTGGATTCCGAAGGCAGAAAAAAGGCAGAAAAAAGGCGGTAGAAAGGTGGGAAAAAGGCGGAAAAAAGGTGGAACAAAAGGCGGGAAAAAAGGTGGAACAAAAGGCGGGAAAAAGGTGGAACAAAAGGCGGGAAAAAAGGTGGAAAAAAAGGTGGAAAAAAGGCGGAAAAAAGGCGGAAAAAAAGGTGGGAAAAAGGCAGATAAAAAGGTGGGAAAAAGTGGAAAAAAGGCGGATAAAAAGGTGGAAAAAAGTGGAAAAAAGGTGGAAAAAAGTGGAAAAAAGGTGGAAAAAAGGCGGATAAAAAGGTGGAAAAAAGCAGAAAACGGCAGAGCGCAAACACAAAGAAACACAAAGAAGGCCCAGAGTACGATCCATGGTGAAAGAGGGAACCGATGTATGGATGGATTATTATATATATATATATATGCTAGTTGCTATACATATAAGCCCCGCCCCTTTGGCCGCTTCCGGCGGCAGAAGAAGTAGAAGCAGCGGGTTGTGAGCCTTTGGTGTGAGCCCCCGGTTTGGGGGTCTTTTCTAAGGACCCCAGCTGGAGGTGAAAGCCAGCAATCCTCTGATCGGTCTCCTTTCTGCAGGAGGGCCATTCGTGCTGCCTTCAAGAACCGCCAGCGAGGAGCCGTCCTCACCACGCACTACATGGAGGAGGCCGAGGCCGTGTGCGACCGCGTTGCCATCATGGTGTCTGGCCAGCTGAGGTTAGCGCTTAGAAGGGAGTTCTGGAAGATTCGCCAGGTTTCTGGTTTATCCTGCAGCTTAAACGCCGCCCGCCTCTCTCCAACAGGTGCATCGGCTCCATCCAACATTTAAAAGGGAAATATGGTCGAGGTTACAGTCTGGAGGTGAAACTCAGAGAGGAGCTGACGGGGCTGCAGCAGGTGGCGCTGCTGCACAAAGAGATCCGCCGGATCTTCCCTCACGCCGCCCGGCAGGAGAGGTGAGTCCCAGGCCTCAGTCAGCCTGAGGGAAACCGCCTCCTCAGCAGCTTTTAAGATGCGCCGTTAAACCGTTTCAAACGTCCTGCTGCTGGGAGGAGAGAAAACGGTGAGTTCAGGCGGTTTGGGATGCAGCAGAAGCTGGAAGCTTCAGAGGGAAACAGCTGCAGCACCGAGCTGAGTCCATATAAAAAGATTATTTCATACAAAACTGGATTTTCATTAAAAAGTCGACGTAAAACCCAAACATTCGTCAAATTAAAGCTCCTGTAAAAACCGTGTTGCTGCTGCCTTCTTCACAGCTTTGCTACTCTGATGGTGTACAAGATCCCCATGGAGGACGTCCGATCTCTGGCCAAGTCCTTCTCTCAGTTAGAGAGTGGTGAGCCTCCTTCCTCCTCCTTCCTCCTCCTGCTGCACAGATGAATGAATCCATTTAATGTAATTCATGCTTCCTTTTGCTTTCAGCCAAACAGACCTTCAACTTTGAGGAGTACAACTTCTCTCAGTCAACATTAGAGCAGGTAGGTGCTGAATGAGCTCCAGAGATTCCACCGATAGCTACAGCTCAAATGATACTGACGCCACTCATCTTATTGATCCAATAAAAGTCACATTGATCAGGTGCTGCTGAGAGGTTTTAGTGTTTGTTCAAAGGTCAGAAGAGTCGCTGAATGCTGATCAAAGTGTTTAAACCGTAGAGATTAAAGGCTGTGGCGATGAGGAAGAGGACTGTGATCCGTTACGACACACTTTGAATCGATAAAAACAGCCTTAACTGATGAGATGCTGTAAGAAGGAGCTTCAGAGGGAGCAAAGACGATAGAAACTATCTGGTTTAAAGTGTTTATCTGTACTTAAGAACATTTCTAAACCAAGAATCGTGCCAAGATTAGCTTGAAAATAAGTTCAAAGACGACCAACTCAGCCAGAGAAAGGAAGATGGAAACAGTTTGTGAAGAAGAGCTTTAGGCTCTCTCCACCTCTGACCCCTCCTGACCTCTGACCCCTGCAGGTTTTCATGGAGTTTGCGAAGGAGCAGGAGAGCGAGGAGGATGAGGTGGGGTCCCTCAGCACAACCTTCCAGTGGCAGCGGCTTCGGCAGGACGGCTCCCTCTCAGCCAACCACGCTGACAGCATCGTCCACCAGCTGTGAACCGTCCGGCTTCGTCGTGTGAGGCTCGCCGCCGGCTGCCCGCCGCCGCTCTGACAGACTCCCAGCTCGCACTGGGACAGCCTCAGGGCTGAGGTGTGCATGTGCGTGAGCCTCGTCCTCTGGGGCTCCGTGTTTTCTGACTGAGGGACCTGCCAGCATGCTGCCACCTCCTCATGTTTCCACTTTGTGATCCAGCAGGAGTCGTCACTGTCGGCATGTTTTTTGCTCGCCTCCGAGGCTTTTTTGTCTGTTGTGTTTGTGACACTGTTTTTTTTTTTTAGCACTAAACTGAGATCCATCCATGATCGAACCAAAGCAGCACACACCGGCCCTCACACACTCTTTTCAGAGTTTCCTCTGAGGCTGCGTCCAGCCACGCCTGGGCAGGGTTTCAGCGTGTGGCAGGCGGCTGTTGGACAGGCGCCGCTCGCCCCGGGAACGCAGTGTAGATATGCACCAGTACATGTAGCGCGGCGCCCTCTGACCCGGGACGTGGAGCGGTGCAGCCGGCTCTTCTTTGGATGTTTTGAATGTACGTTGGGCCTCCAGCACGAGGAGTCTGTAACCCAGCGACGGCTCTGAGGAGCTTCCTGCCGCCGCTCTCTCACTCCGGTGCCACTTTTAACCACACAGCTGTTTTCTTACCGTGGCGTAGTTCGTGTGTGTGTGTGTGTGTGTGTGTGTGTTAGTCGTGCTGTAAAGTTTCTGCGTAATCTCACATTTAAACAAGCAGGTGCATCATCGGTGCAATACCTATCAGCAAATTGTAATTTTTCATCACTTTCAGGTGAGATCTTTGGCTTAAAGGGAGATTTTTCCACTCACGGTGGCTGCTGGGTGCACAAACTAACCTAAAACAACAGGAAAAGATGATGAAACGCAACACAAACTGACGTATTGGGGTGTCGTCCGCCTCGGTTGGAGCCGGTTTCTTGGACTTGTCGTCCAACAGCTGCAGAACCTTCAGGTTCCTGAAAGGAGAAACGATCCAACACTCACTTATTTAGCAGAGTTTCTTCTTCCCAGTGTCTTTGTTCAGGGATGATACCTCAAAGTGTTCATGCTGTAGCTTCCATGTCTGCCACAGATTGCTGTTTTTTAAAATGTCACTTTCAGGATTCAGTGGGACTTTTAATGTGAAAAGTGTGAAATTCTTGGTTTTTTTGCACACATTTAAGTTGTTTTCTCAAACAAACACTGGATCTGCCCTCAGTTGAACAACATCGACTCATCTCACGGTCCCTTTTTATGTTATTTAACTTGTTGGTGACATCAACGGTTAGGCCTCAGTTTAACATGTAACCAGCAGCGTCACATTTTAGTTGATAAGGTTTCACCTCAAGAAGACCAAAATGTTCTTTTTCCTCTGGAAAAAGGGGCGTCGGAGCAGGTTTTATTTGATTTTCCTGGTGGTGGTAAGATTTGCACTATTTCTGGGACGTTTTCTAACCTTTTTTTTGTATTATGCAATCTTTGTAAGATTTTCCGTGCACCAATTTAATTTTTTAAAGATCGTGTTTAGTTGTGTGCAGTGTTTGCCTCTTGTATCGTCCTGTCTGGAAGGACTTTTGATCTATACACAACCTTTTAATGAATAAATGTTTATTTAAAGGAGTTTTTTCGCCTGTTTTATGTGAATATTTTAAGTAAAGTTTCATAAAGCCAAAAGCTATTAATTTAATTGATATAGGAGTTTAAATACATGGTCCAGGGTTGCAGAAGTTTTCTGATGTATTAAACATGTTTAAACCAAAGGTGTTCCTGTGCAGTTATATTTAGCTTTATCTTTGTGAAGGTTGTAACCAGTTTAAAGGTTTAAGGCCCTCTTGAATGCAAGTACAACAGTCTCTGAGAACTTAATTCGCCACAGAGTCAACGTGGAGACAAACTACACGTCATCAGTTAACTTTACAGCACGATCTGTGGGAGGAAGCTTGAATATGTGGTATTTTACTGTTAAATTGTTTTATAGCAACGCAGTTTGTTTATAATCTATTTGATTCATTATTACAACAGCTACAAGAGATTTGGTGATATATCTCGCAAAATTAAAGAAAGACTGATTCAAGTTTTTATTTTGTATATTTTCCCTGGATGTGAATGCTAAGTAGAGCTAGCATGTCTCTTCTAAGCATGTAGCATAGTCTCTATACTAATTGTGCTATAGGTTAGAATAGTCTATATGCTAACTGTGCTATAGGTTAGCATAGTCTATATGCTAACTGTCCTATAGGTTAGCATAGTTATCATTATGCTAACTTTCCTCTCGCTGTCACAGCGGTAAACAAATCCAGGAACATTAAATAATCTAAACCAGCAGAATTAGCAGATACATTTAGCTGCACATATGTGTTCACTTTTTGATTTATTGTATTCTTTAAATGAACTGTTAAACGTCGCCTGGGACTTTCTGTCAGTTATAACAGTTTATCAGCCTCCGTTATTGGTATAATGTTCATTTACTGCCCTCTTGTGGTCACAGCGCGGAACTACAATATACAAGATGACTTCCGGTGAGTACCGGAAGTACCTTTGTCATCACCGTAAACTTTGTGCTCTCTTTACGACCTTTTCATGTAGAAAAAAAGTTTATTCATATAATTTTTTGCTCTGTTTTTACTCGAATGTTGTGATTTAATTAACAGATAATTTGTTCATTCTGAGCGAGGCGTCCTATCAGAAATCTGTTTAACAGTAAACCAGCTTGTATTAAAAGGTTAACCCTCATTTTGTCAACAGTTTGTATCCGTATGACAGTTATGTCTGATTATAGAAAAGAAAAGTTTATTCATCTAATTTTTTACCCTCTTTTTACTTGAATGATGTAATTTATTAAGACAGTTTATCAGCCTCCGTTGTTGGCATCGTGTTCATTCGCTGCCCTCTTGTGGTCATGCTGTGGAACTACATCAGCGATTACACTTCCGGTTAAAATTTAATAAAATACAACTACATATTAGACGTGTTTAGTTTAAAAAAGCTCTTATAGGAAAGCCTGGAGTAAATGTGCACCGTAAAATAACGTGAAAGTGGGTTTAATATCAGGTAAAGAACGGTGCTAGGAACCGTAGCAGGCGCCTGAGTTTCATGAGGGAACACAATTGAGGTCGGAAAGGACAGGAGCTCTGCTGCATTACTACAGTACGTGAAGCTGAAAGCTCTTTGCTTTTTTTGTTTTAGGCGAAATCGTTTGTCTTGTGAGGACGAGTCAAATGGCGGATCTTACGCTGACAGAAGCAAACGAGTGTGAATCTTCGTCAGATCCGAAGCAAAGAGCGGAAAAACAGCAACAGAATACGTGTGTAAACATTGGTGTGGCCTTTCCCAGGTGGGTGTCACTGAGGAGGGACAAATGTTTCCAGTCTGACGTCCAGGTTGCCTGTTTTCTACTGAACAGGTAATGCCACCCGTTCATGTTTTCATCCTCTGTTGTTTTCATGTGAGAATGAAGAAAAATACCAGATTTCTGCACCAAAACTCCTGTTTTATTTGGTCTGTTGTGTTGTTATTAACGTTATTTTAGTTATTGCTCTTTGCTAAACTTATGTGGTAGATTTGCAACATCCAGCTGAAGCTTTTTCTTTTTCTTTTGTAAGTCTGCAAACAGCAAAAGAGTTCATGTCAGCCTCCAGTTCACAGCATCTGTTTTCTGTTAAACATCTGCTGTCTCACAGGTTTAAAAGCTCAGAAATGATCCAAACTAAGTGTTCTGGGAACATTTGATGAAGCAGCTCCAAAGCTTTGATGCCTGCGGTCTGTGGAGAGCATCGGTCAAATGTTCCCTGAGACATCCCAACGTTCCCTGGTGGTCAGCAGGACCTTCAGGGAATGTGCTGGATTTTCAGGGCGGTATCTGTCCGTTGATGAGTTCTTGTTCCGGGTTTTTCCGTCAGGATGAAGCCTGTTGTGATGGATTTTGTGCCGTGTAGCAGTCCCACTCCTGATGTTGCTGTTATTTCTGCAGCTATGAGCGAGCTCACACACCACCGGCTCCTCCCCCACCCTCTGAAGTGGCACCAGCAGCCGCCTCCGGCTCAGATGTTTCCAGTGGAGCAGACAGGTGATTTCACTTCATGGTGTGAGTCCAACAGCAGAAGGAGCAGAACCCTGCTGACCTTCCTTCTGCTGGATATTAAGTGTTGGTTGTGTGTGGTTCCAGTCTCAGTCAGCTGCGGGAGAAAAATGGCGAATGCGACCTGATTTCTGGAGAAAACTGCTCTGAAAGGAGGAACCTTCCACCCGATGACCGCAGCAGGTTCCCGGCTCGGTCAGAGTGGCTGCCGACAGACGCCGGTAAGTGACACGTTTAATGCTCCCCCCTCTGTTGGCTTCACCTTATTGAACTTGAAATGTTCCTCTTGTTCTGGAGCTGGAAACCTTTCAGGTGAAACCCAACCACAGCTCAGACTGCAAAGCTTTAGTTATTTTAACTGTTTATGCATTTAGCAGAAGCTTTTATCCAAAGCGACTTACAGGTAGGCAGGTAGGACCTAAGGACCCTACTGGAGGTAATACCTTTCATGCAGGGGATTTGAACCCAGGTCTCCTACATGGAAGGTGACAATCATACTACTACACTATCCAGTCCCAATATTTAAAGGGTTTCAGTAGACACCTGAGGGGAAGGAGCTCACTCCACAGCTGTTTTATGGTCCCAAAATGTGCTCCCAGCCACGTTACCCACAGCCATCTGGAAGTGGAGGGTTGGGCCGGTGGAGCAGCAGCATTTACATTCAATAATCTGTCAGATGGAAAGGTTTGCATGTTCTTAACTGATAAGTTAATGGCCGTGTGTTTTCCACTGATCCCTGCAGACATCCAGCAGCTGCTGGTGGTGAAAGAGGAAGTTCCATGGAGCCCGAGTCTGGAGCAGCACAGTCCAGACCTCCTTCACGTAAAGGAGGAGGAGGAGGAGGAGGAGGAGGAGGAGGCTGACATCACCGTGAAGAGTGAAGGCGATGATGCTGATGAGAAACCTCAGTTCCATCAAATCAAACCCGAAGACAACAGAGGGGCAGAGCCTCCAACCAGCAGCTCAGCTGAACACATGCAGGACACTGAGCGAGAGGCCCGGACCGGACCGGAACCACACAAGAACCCGGCTCCAGACAGTCGTTTACAACCAAGTTCAGATGCAGAGGCTTCCGACTCTTCTGAGACTGAAGTCAGTGAATACGAGGAGGAGGAGGATTGGCAGGAACCGCTGGCAGACTCTCAACCTGAAGTCGAAGCTGGCGAGAATGGAGGGAAGGCGAGCCCGGCGCCGGAGTCGGGCGAAAACGGTGACGTGGGCTTTAACACTGTGAAAAAATCCTTCAGGTGCTCCCACTGCGGCAAACGGTTTCTCTACAAAAGGTCTCTTCAGATTCACATGACGAGTCACTCGGGAAAAGGTTCTTCCAGCTCTTTGGTTGATACAAAAAGTCTCGGCGAGAAGCAAAGTTCGGCTCCAAAGACGACAGCCGAGGCAGAAGAGAAGCGATTTGTCTGCGATCTTTGTGGCCAGAGATTTACCCACCTGACAAGCCTGAAGGGGCACGTGAGAGTCCACACGGGAGAGAGACCTTTTCGCTGCCATGAGTGCGGTAAGAGCTTCATCCAGCAGGGAAACCTTCAGAGGCACATGACGGTCCACACGGGAGAGAAACCATTCAGCTGTGATGTGTGCGGGAGAAGCTTCAGGCAGAAGGGCATCCTGCAGACACACATGAGAGTCCACACAGCAGAGCAGCCGTTCACGTGTGACGTTTGTGGGAAAAGATTCAAACATCACGTCACCCTGAAGTCTCACATAAAGCTCCACACAGGAGTGAAACCCTTTGATTGTAGCGTTTGTGGTAAAAGATTCACACGTCAGCGAGGTCTGAAGACGCACATGCTGGTCCACACGGGAGAGAAACCGTACAGCTGCAGCTTATGTGCCAAAAGATTTAAGCACCGAGCGACTCTGCAGCGACACGTCAAAGTTCACACGGGAGAGAAACCATTTAGCTGTGACGTCTGCGGTAAGAAATTCATCCAGCAGGCGATTCTGAAGAGACACATGAGGGTGCACACGGGAGAGAAACCCTTCGGATGTGACGAATGTGGCAAAAGCTTCAGCCAACACGGAATCCTGAAGAGACACCGAAGAGTCCACTCTGGAGAGAAGCCGTTCAGCTGCAGCCTGTGTGGGAAAAGGTATACGGACCATCGAAATCTGAAGGTGCACGCACGCGTGCACGCAGGAGAGTAACCGCGCGGTTACCGCAGGGAACCACATCAGCACAGACGCTCAGTGAGCTCCGGCTGAACTGGAAGCTGCAGGTGTTCAGAGGGCGTTAGCTCCTCCTCCCAGAGAGGACGGCGGCGTGATGCCAGAGGAGCCACAGCGACTGTACGACCACGCCGTGGCGTGATGATTAGCGCCGTCACCTCACAACAGAGGGTTCCTGGTTCGATTCCCAGCCGGGTTCTGTCCGTGAGGAGTTAGCGGGTTCTCCGGGTACTCTGGGAGTTGTGTGTCTCTGTGATGGACTGGCGACCTGTCCAGGTGTGCCCGCCTCTCGCCCAATCACAGCTCAGTTAGCAATAGCGTGGCTTTCCGCTTTGAAAAGGTTTTGGATGCTTAAAGAAGGTTTTATCTGTTCTTCTCTGGTGCTACAGATGTTCTTTACACCTGTTGCTCAGTGTTTTAGTTCCCTTTGTTGGAAGCTTAAGGACGACACGGTGTTATTATAGATGAGATCACCCCCCCCCACTGGCTCCTTTCAGTGCATTTCTTTCATGGGTTTTTCCTGTTTTTAGGCACATGTGATGCTTCAAATAAAGACTGTTTTCATTGTTATCTTCAGTGTTTCCATCCTGTTTATTTAATTAATACCAGAGATGGACTGCACTGCAGCTGATGCTCTACACACTTTTATTAATGATGCTAACATCAATACATTTCTCTGGAAAACTTTCTGTGATATTTCACGACCACGTCATTCATCATATAATTCACCAATAAAACCGCAGCAGGAACTGACCACATGTTGTCCTTACAGGCGCTGATCCGTTCGTTAACAGTCGCAGAACCTGTTTCTCTGCATTTTCCACTCTTCATACTGTCGCTTTGAAAGAACATTTGAAACGGCTGAAGCAAAGAAAAACAGGTGCTCCCAGTTCTGATCAAACCACAAAGGTTTGGTTTGTTTCTGGTGGGAAAAGTTTTATTATTTTGTACTTTCAGAAATAAATTACATTTGATATGAGGAGAAAAATGAGTCGCTTGTGCAGGTGTGTCGTGCACTGAAAAAAATCATCATCAATCATCACTGTGGGGTTTAAAATGCAGAACTTACTTTTGAATGGATCTCATGCTCTGTAGCAGTTACTGATAATTAAATGATTTTTAAAAAAAGGTTATTAACTAAACTGTTTACTTTAATAAATGATGAGAATTCGGTTTTAGGAGCGATGGGATGCAGAATTAGATCAAATACGGAGATAGGAACCTTCGTTTGGTCGCATTTGTTGCAAGAGGGACAAAATAAGGGACGGACGAACTAGCATAGATTTGTGTTTTGGTGTTGTGTCGTTTCTTCGGAAGTTTTAATCGTCTTTCAGAGCAGCTGATGGTGCCGAGAAGACATTTTATGGTCCGTGAATGAGTAGAAAACAGCGCGCGAGCAAAGTGAAGATGATTAAAGAGAGAAAAAGACGAGGAAGAGAGGGCTGAATGAAGGCTAATGGGAAGGAAAACACCCTGAAAGACGTTCCTGGCAGGTAAAGTATTCACATTTATATCACTACTATGGATTATGAATTATTTCTTAAATAGTTAACTGCTTTATACACAGATGTGGAACTTAATGTATAAAAAGGCCCAAAAATGTCAATTATTATAGCTTGAAATGATCAAATGATTTTTTTTAACCTTGTCTCTGTTCTACAAAGTGTTTGACATCTGTTTCTCTTTCACTTGTTCACACAGACACTTCTTTATTGTACATATTTTCATATATATGCACTTTATATACAGTATTCAGCACTTTTTCTCTGCAGCCACTCAAAGAACATATCAGGCACAATGTAAGAGTCTTGGACCCTGGTATCGTCATAGCCCCAAAGAGCTGCATTTCTACCACTATTTCTGAATATATCTATAAAATATGAAGGTTTCATATTTAATTTGGCCATATTTGGGATACATGTGAGGAAATGTGGAAAGAAGAGAAGCAAACAGCTCCGGGTTTCACTGAAGACCGAAAGTCACTAAACGAGGTTAAACTGGTTATTTTAAGTTTACATCTTATTATTTTCACAGCCGCAGCTGATGGAGAATATTTGCATCGCTTTGGCAACAGCAATCTGACCCCACTGGGGTAAAAAAAAAAAGAAAAAGGCTATTTCATCCCACAGATAGTTAGATATCGTATTAAAATATACACACAATAAGACAAACTAACTGGAAGGTCCTGGCAGAGATACCCCAGCATCTCTGTGTCAGAGTTAAAGCCAACAGCAAACTGTCCCTCTTCCTTCCTTTCTGTGCTTCTTTAAGGCTGCCATAGACTGACTCTTCATCAGCTTCGGCCCCCCAGGACCCTCGATGGGATTAAGAGGATGTGAGAATCGGATGGATGGAAGTTTCTCCAAAATAAGTAAGAAGTAAAGCACCTGAGAGGGTGAAACGAACGCTCCCTGCAGTGGTTTCAGATGGTGTGACGTCGGCCCCCGCTGTCAGTTTTTCCCTCACATGCAGGTGGAGACGTTCGACTCAGGAGGAGGTTCCGCGTGTCCAGCAGCTCCCGGTGAAAGAGGAGGTTCCTCGTGTCCAGCAGCTCCCGGTGAAAGAGGAGGTTCCTCGTGTCCAGCAGCTCCGGGTGAAAGAGGAGGTTCCTCGTGTCCAGCAGCTCCGGGTGAAAGAGGAGGTTCCTCGTGTCCAGCAGCTCCCGGTGAAAGAGGAGGTTCCTCGTGTCCAGCAGCTCCCGGTGAAAGAGGAGGTTCCTCGTGTCCAGCAGCTCCAGGTGAAAGAGGAGGTTCCTCGTGTCCAGCAGCTCCCGGTGAAAGAGGAGGTTCCTCGTGTCCAGCAGCTCCCAGTGAAAGAGGAGGTTCCTCGTGTCCAGCAGCTCCCGGTGAAAGAGGAGGTTCTTCGTGTCCAGCAGCTCCCGGTGAAAGAGGAGGTTCCTCGTGTCCAGCAGCTCCTGGTGAAAGAGGAGGTTCCTCGTGTCCAGCAGCTCCCGGTGAAAGAGGAGGTTCCTCGTGTCCAGCAGCTCCTGGTGAAAGAGGAGGTTCCTCGTGTCCAGCAGCTCCCGGTGAAAGAGGAGGTTCCTCGTGTCCAGCAGCTCCTGGTGAAAGAGGAGGTTCCTCGTGTCCAGCAGCTCCCGGTGAAAGAGGAGGTTCCTCGTGTCCAGCAGCTCCCGGTGAAAGAGGAGGTTCCTCGTGTCCAGCAGCTCCGGGTGAAAGAGGAGGTTCCTCGTGTCCAGCAGCTCCTGGTGAAAGAGGAGGTTCCTCGTGTCCAGCAGCTCCCGGTGAAAGAGGAGGTTCCTCGTGTCCAGCAGCTCCTGGTGAAAGAGGAGGTTCCTCGTGTCCAGCAGCTCCTGGTGAAAGAGGAGGTTCCTCGTGTCCAGCAGCTCCCGGTGAAAGAGGAGGTTCCTCGTGTCCAGCAGCTCCCGGTGAAAGAGGAGGTTCCTCGTGTCCAGCAGCTCCCGGTGAAAGAGGAGGTTCCTCGTGTCCAGCAGCTCCTGGTGAAAGAGGAGGTTCCTCGTGTCCAGCAGCTCCCGGTGAAAGAGGAGGTTCCTCGTGTCCAGCAGCTCCCGGTGAAAGAGGAGGTTCCTCGTGTCCAGCAGCTCCTGGTGAAAGAGGAGGTTCCTCGTGTCCAGCAGCTCCCGGTGAAAGAGGAGGTTCCTCGTGTCCAGCAGCTCCCGGTGAAAGAGGAGGTTCCTCGTGTCCAGCAGCTCCTGGTGAAAGAGGAGGTTCCTCGTGTCCAGCAGCTCCCGGTGAAAGAGGAGGTTCCTCGTGTCCAGCAGCTCCCGGTGAAAGAGGAGGTTCTTCGTGTCCAGCAGCTCCAGTCTGGACACTGAACCTGCTCACATTAAGGAGGAGCAGGAGGAACCCTGGAGCCCTCCAGAGGGACTGCAGGAGGACACTGAAAGCAGCACCACTGCTGTTCCTGTGAAGAGTGAAGATGAGGAGGAGCAACCTCAGTTTCCACAGCTTCACCACATGTTCATCAAAGCTGAGTGCAGCAGAGAGGCAGAACCTCCGAGCAGCAGCCGCACGAAACAACCAAACCCTCCGACTTCTTCAGAACCAAACAGCGAGGAAAAGGCTTCAGGCTTCAGGTCAGCATTGACGATGAGAACTTCCAGGAATCTCAGTCAGATTCTGAGACTGAAGACAGCGACGGTGGTCTGGAGACAGCTGAGCGTAACGGTTCCAGCAGACG
This sequence comes from Leuresthes tenuis, assembly GCF_036924035.1. Classification (NCBI taxonomy): domain Eukaryota; kingdom Metazoa; phylum Chordata; class Actinopteri; order Atheriniformes; family Atherinopsidae; genus Leuresthes; species Leuresthes tenuis. The sequence continues at coordinate 2,325,467 of NW_027325374.1, forward strand.
CTTTCTCTGCCGGCGCCCTGTTGGACTTCACCCGTTAAAACAGCCTCCCAGCGGCCCGATGGAGCAGGGGCAGAAAGTGGCTCCAGAGGCAGCCCTCCACACCTTAGAGAAGCCGTTCGGCTGCGCTGAGTGTGGACAAAGGTTTTTCTCCCACTTGCATCTGCAGACGCACCTGAGAGCCCACAGGGGGCAGCGGTGCTTTGGCTGCGACGTTTGTGGGAAAAGATTTGTGCAGAAAACACACCTTCAGATGCACCAGAGGAGCCACACGGGAGAGAAGCCGTTCTGCGGCAAAAGATTCGTCCGAAACTTTCACCTTCAAACGCACATGAGAGTCCACACCGGAGAGAAACCCTACAGTTGCAACGCATGTGAAAAGAAATTTAGAAATCAGTATAATCTTCAGAGACACACGAGGGTTCACACGGGGGAGAAACCCTTCAGCTGCGGCCTGTGTTTCAAAGGCTTTTCCCAACCAGGAGACCTGAAGAGACACATGAGTGTCCACTCCGGCGTGAAGCCGTTCAGCTGCAGTATCTGTGGGAAGAGTTTCAAGCAGAGGCCTCATTTCAAAGCCCACATGAGCGTCCACAGAGGAGAGCGGCCCTTCGGTTGCCAAGTCTGTGGAAAAAGGTTCAACAGAGAAGGAAATCTAAAGACCCACATGAGAACTCACGGCACAAAGAAACCGGCGGCTTGTGGTGAAAACTGAGAGGATGAGATGTGGCGAAGCTCAGCCTCATCCAAGCAGTTCACACTGCAGCTCCTCCGCTTTTTCATTCCAGTCAGTTTTTCTTTTTTTTCACCTCATATTGAGCTTTAAATGGGCCCAAATCCCAACTTTATTTAAAAAAGGAATACGTTTTCTGAAAGTTGTTCCAAAGCAGGACTTTTCTACTAACTAATTATTTTATTGACACTTTACTTGGTTGAATAACTTAATTACTTTTGAGGAAGGTAACTCTTGGTAAGTTATTACCTGTTTTCAGTAAGTTAAACATCACTGGTTATCATCATTAACTTATCAGCGTCTACAGGACATTACAGCTGCCACGGTAACTAATGGCCTGATGTTTCCTCCAGATGTTGTGGCAGCAGTCTAAGTGGGACGGGTGAATGGTGGTGTTACACCACAGAGTTCCACAGAAGTTTGAGCCAATATCTCACCATCCATGACTTTATCTGTCAATAAATCCATGGTTACAGGTTGGCCTCGTTGCAGTTTTGCTTCTGAGATAACCACAGACTGAAAAAATCACATGGTGAATTCAATTCAATTCAATTCAATTCAACTTTATTTATAAAGCGCCAGATTACAACAATTATCATCTCAAGGCACTTAAGTAATAAAGTCCAATTCAAGCCAATTGGAATTCAATTCATTGTAATCATAATCCAATTAATTCATATGGAGCCAATTCAAAAATAATATCCGAGCTAAGGAAACCAACAGATTGGACCGAAACTTGTCTTCAGTCCAATCTCCCGTCCTGAGCCTGAGGGACTTGTGGAAAGGAACGACTCCCTTTAACAGGAAGAAACCTCTGGCAGAACCAGACCCAGGAAGAAACCTCTGGCAGAACCAGAACCAGGAAGAAACCTCTGGCAGAACCAGAACCAGGAAGAAACCTCTGGCAGAACCAGAAACAGGAAGAAACCTCTGACAGAACCAGAAACAGGAAGAAACCTCTGACAGAACCAGGAAGAAACCTCTGGCAGAACCAGAACCAGGAAGAAACCTCTGGCAGAACCAGGAAGAAACCTCTGGCAGAACCAGAACCAGACTCAGGAAGAAACCTCTGGCAGAACCAGAACCAGGAAGAAACCTCTGGCAGAACCAGGAAGGAACCTCTGGCAGAACCAGAACCAGGAAGAAACCTCTGGCAGAACCAGGACCAGGTAGAAACCTCTGGCAGAACCAGGACCAGGTAGAAACCTCTGGCAGAACCAGAACCAGGAAGAAACCTCTGGCAGAACCAGAACCAGGAAGAAACCTCTGGCAGAACCAGGAAGGAACCTCTGGCAGAACCAGAACCAGGAAGAAACCTCTGGCAGAACCAGGAAGAAACCTCTGACAGAACCAGAAACAGGAAGAAACCTCTGGCAGAACCAGAACCAGGAAGAAACCTCTGGCAGAACCAGGAAGAAACCTCTGGCAGAACCAGACTCAGGAAGAAACCTCTGGCAGAACCAGGACCAGGTAGAAACCTCTGGCAGAACCAGGACCAGGAAGAAACCTCTGGCAGAACCAGAACCAGGAAGAAACCTCTGACAGAACCAGAACCAGGAAGGGTGTCCATCCGCCTGGACCAGCTGGGGTTTGAGAAGACAGAAAAGAGGGAAAAGAGGGGGGAAAAACACCATAACACCATTCAAAGGATACCTGCTGGAACAGGGAAACACAAGTTAATAACCACAATAATGTCACATGGACAGAAAATCATTTGAGAAATTAAACAGGGGGAAAAAGAGAGGAAAGTGAGGAAAGGTGAGACAGATGAGGTCCCCCAGCAATCTGGGCCTATAGCAGCAGAACTATGGGATGTTTCAGGCTCACCTGAGCCATCCCTAACTAAAAGCTTTACCAGAAAGGAAAGTTTCAGCCTGATCTTAAAGTGGAAAAGGTGTCTTGTTGTTACAGCTGAACACAAAAGAAACAGAGTAACTATGAACAAAAAGCAAATACAAACTAAATTTAAACCAGTGGCTCAAAACACCAAGAATCCAAAGAAGAAAGCAGAAGAGCTGAACTCTCTATTTTCACCACTTTTTTCCAGTCTTTTGATATTTGAAGAGAGAAAGGAAATTAGCAGAGATAAACTGGAATGTGCATAAACATCAGTTTTGCTGATATATTCTTCTTTATAGTGACTGTAAGGCACCATTTAGAGTAAAACATAGTTTGAGTATGTTTTGCTTAATTAGAATTTGGTTTCGAGTTACTTTGCCATCCTATTATGCTTCCATAGTTTCCAGACAGGAAGTGCGACGTTGTTGGAAAAGTGAAAGTTAAAATCTGGTACAGATGAAAAGGAGCTACGGCAAAGCGACACGGTTATTTTACCGCTGCAAAGAAGCCATCTCAACGCGTAAAAACAGTCTCCGCTCCTTTATTCATGCATTAAGAGTGATATAAGTTAGAAATATAAAGATAAGGGAACCAAAGAGAAAGCTTCCATCCTACATTAAGTAAAACAACCTCCTGTTCGGACGGAGATTACAGCCGCGCGAGGACGACAAGAACAGCAGGTAAAGTCAAAGTCAAGTTTATTTGTGGCACATTTCATGTACAAAACAATTCAAAGTGCTTTACATCAAATAAAAGCGTTGCAGCGGGGAGCAGAAGAAGCATTAAAATATGTAAAATATAAATCGAAAGAAAGAAAATAATTCAAATAAAAACAAGCATCAGTCTGGATAAGTTAAAAGATATGAGAAAAGAACTGTTTTTAACCTGGATTTAAAAATGTCTCCATTTGGTGACAGTTTAATCTCCACTAAATGCTAAATGCTGCTTCTCCAGATTCAATCTGGACTCTGGACTGGACCAGCTGACCCAAACTCTGCTGGGTTTATGTTCTCTGAACATATCACAGGTGTATTTTGGGCCTAAACCATCTTCATCAGTTTATATCTTGTTGATATAAACATAAAAAAAAAGGGATTGTCTGCCAGAATTCCGCCCGCGGGAGCGCGCATGTCAGCCCGTTGAGCGGTCGCGCAAAACCGTCTGTTTTTCTCTGGATTAAACGGTCATAATATGCAGAAACACAACTGCACTATTCAACCCACTGCCATGACTGCATTATAATGTAATTATACCAAAGACATCTGTCTTCGAAAGTTCAACCTTACGTAATTATTACAGCTGTGGCCAAAACAAGTGTATTTTGTAGCGAAATCAGACATGCCTTCGCTATAATTTCATTATAGCGCAGTCATGGCAGTGGGTTGAATACTGCCGGGCCGCCCCCACTGGCAGCTTTCGTTTTGTTTGTTATTTATCTATTTATTTTTGCAGACTCATCCTGACGTTCGGTTCACTCGGTCAGTAGATGGAAAGGGTGGCGCGGAGAAGGCTCAAATTAAAAAGAGGAAAACGAGCTCGCGGTTTGTAACGTCAAATGAGGACGATGAAACGGGTTGAGGCAATATGTTGAACTCTGCCTGCAAAACACCGTTCAAGTTAATTAATGATCAAGTCAAGTCAAGTTTTCTATTGTGCTGCATCGTACCAAGGTGCGTCACTAAAAACTGTTGCAAGACCCAGATTTCATCATCGGGGTGTTTTTTCCTCCTATGGTCTGGATGGCGGTATGTTTTTTTCTTTTTTAACATACCGCCATTCCGACAGTTCCTTTTAATAGCCTATTTTTTATCCAAAAACATTTTGCACTAATGATATGCCGGCGCAAATACGCCCTAAAGTTTGGCGCACAAACTCTGCACATGCAGAGGCCACAGCTTTAATAAACTTTAATAATCTATTATCAAAAACCCCTGACATTTCAAATATAAAAATACAGATATTAATGTAACTCTGGCGAGACTGAAACTGATTAAGCAGAAATACAGTCAGTGAGCTGTCAGCAGCCAGCTGGAGCGGAGCTCTCCACAGAGCCCATGTGTCTTTTGCACGCTGTCATCAAATGCAAAAGTAATAATTGCAATTACAGATATCACGGCTACTGCACAGGACACAGTTGCGAGCACTCTGCCTTGCCTTGCCAATAGGAGAGGAGAGAAATGACAGGATAAAACGTGTAAAACACAACAAAATGCAGTAAAAACGTTTTTCACGTGATTTATGAATACTCGCTCCAATTTTGGGAAGCGCGGATGGGCTTTGCGCATTTGGCACAAACACACAGCCGTTGCGCAAGGCTTTATACAGCCTGTTGATATCTTAAGGACTTAACTGGTCACACCTGGGAGTAAATGTCATGTAGAGATTGTTTTTACATGACATTACAGCTGAACATATAGCTTTCATCCACAAACCAACGAGGGAGAGCCCGAAGACGCATGTGCCAGACGCATATAGGCATGCGTAAAACCAATTTTGACCACTTCATGCTGTTTATTTGCTTTCTTTTAGTTAACTTTCGTTTCTTTTGGTTTGTTGTGCGTGTTATGGAGCCATTTCGGTCCATATTTGCAAGCCTTTTTTTCCTGGATTAAATTTTCGGAAGTTGAAACAAGTGGCATAGGCTCCAGCCCACCCGCTACCCGATTAACGGATTGACGGTATAGAAAATGGATGGATGGATGAAACAAGTGGCATTGGAGTGTGTGATTGAAAACCACCGCGTTCTGCTTCTCCTCCTCCAGTTGCAGAGACTTTGTGTTTTTAATAAATTACTTTCTGTTCATAAATTGCATGAACAGAAAGAAGGTAACGCACATTTCCTTATACGGAAAGCCATGTCGGAATGGTGGGATGTCGGAATGGGTGTTGCCACCCTTTTCAGACATGATTACATTGCCTTAAATGGGAACTCCGGTATTTTCAAACCTTATTTCTGGCATGAAATACGTTCATCTACTCACCGAGAACAGTTTGGTGAAAGTCGGCGTCCTTCAGAAGATATTTAGATAACTGGAGATCCATATAACGGAGTGAACGGGGCTTAGAGGATGCAGCCTCTAAATAAGGCATTATCTGTCTTTATTTCACCAATACTTTAAGAAGAATGAATGAATGAACGTGTGCTATAGCTCTGTTAGCTCATAGCTGCTGTGTTGTTGTTATTGGTGGCTATCGGGGGGCTTATAGAGGGCTTTCTACACACTCGTCTACTGGGATGATGTAATCGACGCCCGCCGCTGCATCACTGCTCTAAACTACAGAAAGAGGCTTGTTCCATGATGGTGTACATGTCTCAAACTGAAACAATCCTACCAAAAAACTAAAAAGAACAATATTAAAATCAGGGTAACCGGGTTGGACTCAAATGCACCAGACTGCGTCATACTCCAGACTCTGCAGCCGGGTTCAGTAAAGACCTCGCTCATCTTTATTTCTGTTCTTAATATCAAATGAGGGATACTGCATGCTGAATGGTCATCATCAAACTTGTGCAATCACACGTTTTTCTTTGTGTAGGAAACATAACTTCAGGTAGGATGGAAGTGGCTGCACTGGGTCGACCTTTTACCGTAGGGATGCTCTACAATGCTCAGAAGGATCAACTTATCCCAGGTAAGATGGTAGGCCGACGATATATTACATTTACTCCTACAAGACACATTTTTCTTTCTGCCAAAGTGCTTCAAAGTTTTAATTTGCCATTTAAAAAAAATAGCAAATTTGCTCTAAAGAGACATTAGATTTATATCTGATTACATGTATCCTGCATCCTCAGAGCAGTCTTGTAACACTAACCCTCCAAACAAGAAAGCAGAATAGAAACAGACAAGAAAAAACAAATCCAAGAATTTTCGGTGTCACGGCAGAGTGAAGAAACAAACTCCAGTGCTCCTCACCTATTTCAAAATTTATTTACTTAAATCATCAAGTTATCCAAACTATACACGCATTTCTTGTGTATAAGACTTTGTCACAAAGCCTGGCAAATAGTGGAACTTAATAATGAGCAGAAAGCCACTCGGGCAAGACCGCAGCAAGCGATAGGTAAAGCTCCGGTAAAGCTACAGAGGCTAGGGCTAACACCAGCGCTAACCTGCAACTTACCTGTGAAGATTTGAAGGGGTTTCTTGACTGTCGGAGCTCTGCTGCACGGTTGCCGCACTTCAGTCCACAGTCTCATCTCATGTGGTAGAACTCCAAGAGGTGGAAGAATGTTTAAAGGATGTTTAAAGGCAGAGTCGTCATACTGGATGATGCGATCAATGCGCTGAGCATAAGGCTGTGTGAAAAACTCTGTGTTCACGTGAATGACCAGGAGAACAGATCACGAAGGCAGAACATCAGAGTTGTCTGTGTCCCAGAAAAAATTGAAGGCAGGCATCCCACCACTTTCATGGAACCTTCCCTTGTGGTGGTCTTCAGCTTCTCTTGTAAACTAGCAGTGGACCGCGTCCACCGGGTCTCAAAAGACTGCCTCAGACTTTTGAGACTTACATGGCCAGCTGCCACAAACATTGAGGCAGGTCTACTTAATGGGACTGGATAGTGTAGTGGTATGATTGACACCTTCCATGTGGGAGACCTGGGTTCAAATCCCCTGCATTAAAGGTGCTACCTCCAGTAGGGGTCCTTAGGCAAGACCCCCTTACCCTACATGCCTACCTGTAAGTCGCTTTGGATAAAAGCGTCTGCTAAGTGCATAAACATAACAGTCGATACAACCGGAAGTTAAGCACAGTTTCAGTGTTTCATCCACCCACATTTCTGCAAACACACTGATTGTTCAGTGCAGTGAGTGCATAAAAGTTGTTCAGAAAACATTCTGAAATCCAGAGGCTTTGTTGTTTCCTTTTAACAAATGAGTTGATCTGCTGTTTTAAAGGTGTCACATTGTGGGATGAGAAAACTCTACAAGAGATGATTGGAAAGAGCAATCAGCACAGTAGTCGGTTTGAAATCGTTGCATCCGACTCCTTTGAAGAGAAGTCCTCTCTGCTGGATGTTGATGCCTCCCTGAAAGCCAGTTTTCTATCAGGACTGATTGAAGTTGAAGGCTCTGCAAAGTACCTGAAAGATATGAAGAAATCCCACAACCACAGTCGAGTGACGTGTCAGTACAAAGCGACCACCGTCTTCAAACAGCTGATTCTTCTTGAAACAAAGATCACCCAGGAGATAAAAGATGCTGTGAAGAGTTCGGCCACACACATAGTCACTGGCATCCTTTATGGGGCAAATGCCTTTTTTGTGTTTGACAGTGAGAAGGAAGACGCTGGCAATGTTCAGAAGATCGAGGGCAACATGAAAGCTGTGATAAAGAAGATCCCCTCATTTAATGTTGAAGGTAAAGTTGACATCAAGCTGACTGAGGAGGAAAAAGCTCTGACTAATAAATTCACCTGCAAGTTCTACGGAGACTTCATCCTTCAAAGCAACCCTGCAACATTTGAAGATGCAGTGAAGACATACACACAGCTTCCAAAACTCCTGGGCGAAAACGGAGAAAATGCTGTTCCACTGAAGGTCTGGATGATGCCCCTGAAGGTTTTAGATCCATCAGCTGCTGGTGTGGAGCTTCGGATCAGCTCTGGGCTTGGAAGAAAGGCTCAAGATGTTCTGGAAGCTTTTCAGATGCTGAAAATGAGATGTAATGATTGTCTGGAGCACAACAATCATTTCCCAAAGATTCATGAAAGGTTGACCAGTTTCCAAAAACTGTGTCATATGTACACAGCTGCAGTCCAAGAGACAATGGGGAAGAAACTTCACTTGATGAAGGCCGGTGAGGAAGATGAGAAGGAGTTGCAAACAGTCTTTGATGACATAGAGAAGACTCCGTTTAGTCCTGAGAAACTGAAGAAGTGGATGAACGACATCGAGAGAGAAGTTAACGTCGTCAGGTCCTGTGTAGACATGATGGAGGGAGCAAAGTTGGTCCAAAATCAGTCAGAGTTGGACAGAGAGGTTCTGAATCCTGAGTCAGATGATGTTCTTTGCTTTGTTTTCACCTCTCTGGAAACTACTGACCCATATCTTCAGAAAATGTCCGACTACCTGGATTCAGAGTGCTTAAAAGGTACCGAGGATGTCAGTCCATCTGCCCAGGCCGCCTGGTACTTCTCAGGAGAAGTGATAACAAAAATGAGAGACAAAGCCAGACGGTTTCATCACATTGCCAGAACTGGGATCACCAACAGCAGACACAGATTCCTTATAGCAGCCTTTACCAATGAGAACCACAAAGATGCAACCATCTACCACTACAGGAATGCTGTCCTGATCTCTGAGGATTTCCAAAAGCCTGATATCTCTGAGGCGGAAAAGGTAGAAGACAGAAAAGATCTGCTGTGGTGTAAGTCATTCTTATTTTTTCACTGTTCACTCAAACCTGTTGCTGGGGTCCATTTACGCTTTCCTTCTTAAACTGTAAAAGCAGACCTTTCTTTTGAGCTACTTGAAGAAAAAAGTGTCTCAATAAAGAGCAACTATCCATTCTGGGCAGTACCTCATGCATCTAATGCAGCTTCTCATTGCATCATCTTTTGGAGAGGCTGGTAACTTACTAAATATTCTGCTGCTTTGGCTCCAAACATGCTCAAATGAACCCGGGATGCACCGATCCAGCTTTTTTAATTCCGATCCCGATTCCGATATCTGGGTTTTGCATATCGGTCGATATCCGATACCATTGTTGAATTTACAAACTGTACACCTCACTATGTGGAAGGTTTCAGGTTTGACTTAAATATTTGCTGACTAAACTTATCCTAAAATTAAACAAAATAAAATATCTAAATATAAGGAATTAACCTTTGTTTATTTGTTAATAAAATGTATGAACCAGCTGATAATAAAATAAAATGAAATAAAAGTTTAAATAAATAAAACAGAACACTGAAACAGAATAAGTACCTTTTTTTCAGAAAAGTTTTTTAATTGAAAACGTACATTCAATGAGCTAAAAGTGAACCTTAAGGTAATGAATAGAACAATTAAATTTAATTAAAACACGACAGAACAACAATAAAAAACAGAAACACTCATTGAAGGGCTGAGCTGGACAGGATAAGTATTTTATGTACTTGTTGAGAAGTATTAACTTTTTTTAAGTTAAAAAAAAAAATGGATCGGCTGTACTTTACGATAACCGATCCATATATTTTGTCAATATCGGACCGACATCCGATCCAAATATCGGATCGGTGCATCCCTAAAATGAACTTGAATGAGTTGATGCATCTTTTTCTTTTCTGTTTAGAGGCAGATTGGAAGGTGTGCTCCTGCCACCTCGTGTTAACTTGGCTTTTACTGAAACAATCAACTCTACATCAGTTTATATCTTGTTGATTTAAACATACAGAAAGGATATAATTAAATGATTTCACTTAATGCTGAATGAGTAGCTACCACTTAGATGTATGAGTTAGCAATTACAGACTTTAAGGGTTAAAGTTGATAATTGATAAATGGCAATCTGCACCTGAAAAGCAGTTTAGACATTTCTTTATTATATTATTTACATATGCAAAGGCTGTGAATTGATTGCTAACTATCGTTTTGATCTGGTCCTGTTCTTTCCATCAGATGCCTGTGATCTCACCCTGGATCCTGACACAGCGCACCCTAAACTCATTCTGTCTGATGGAGACAGGAAGGCGAGGCACGGAGAGCAGCAGTCGTATCCCGACCTCCCTCAGAGATTTAGTTCCCTCCCTCAGGTTCTTTGCAGAGAAGCACTGACTGGGCGCCATTACTGGGAGGTGGAGCTGTGCACTAAGGAAGGTGCAGATGCTGCTGCGGCTGTTTGCTACGGAGGATTACAAAGGAAAGGAAAGGAAAAGCAATGTGGGATTGGGTGGAATGACATGTCCTGGTCGGTTGGTCACAAGTGGAATCCAAACCCAAACTTTTATGTAGAGCACAATGGAAATGAAGACTTCAGTGTGAACCATATCCCTCCTCCTACTGGGTGTGCCAGACTGGGAGTGTATTTAAATCATGCTGCAGGCTCTCTGTCCTTCTACAAAGTGACAGGTGACAAACTGAGCCACATTCACACCTTCCATACTCAGTTCTCTGAGCCTGTTTACCCATGTTTCAAGATCTGGGAAAACATTCATGCGTTTGTGTCTTTGAACATGGAGCCGCCGCACGATTCGGTTCAGACTGAGTTCAGCTCAAGGAGTCACAGCTGATCACGTGACGTTGAGTCAGCTCTGATCACATCTAATCCCATCCATGTAACTGTCGGAGAACTTTCACCTACTAATTGGTGTACCATATGAGACTATTATACAGTAAAGTCTTTTATTATGCTCTTGCCATATATATATATTGATCTGGAGCTGTCATAATCACAATGATATTTACTGAAACAGTGCTACAGTTTTTCCTCGATTGCTAAGACACATTTCTTGAAAGCTGCTCTCCTTTTCTCTAAACTGTTAACACAAAACCCAATTTTCAAGCTACAGTCATGAAACACTTAAGACTGTTCTTGCAAAACCAAACTTTCACCTCAAATCAGTTTGTACAAAAAGACAAAAAACGGAAATCTTGTGCATTTACATGTAGCACTTGTAAAAACAAGCAGAAATCTTGTGCATTTTCCACTTGTGTGCAGTGAGCCCATGTAAAAATAAAGCACAAACACATACAAATAAGTGCATTACTCAGCCACAGCATCCTGTTTCCGTACTGGGTCAGGCCACAGGACTCTAGAACCACTCTAACCTGAGAGGGCTCTGTGATAAACTCACTTTGTCCCAAACAACAACAGATGGGAAGCTCATCCTGCTGCCCTAACAGAGCATCTCGCATTTGATTGAGGAACATGAGGAGCTGGTGAGTGTTGTAGGGCCCCAGGTTGGCATGATGGTGGACAACCCCATGATTGCTGATGGCAGCACATAATGTGACATTGCCACCACGCTGCCCAGGGACACCAACAATGGCCAATCCCATTACGGCCTCTCCTTCTCCTTTTGGTGAGATTATACCCAGCTTCATGGGTTCATGGGGTCATTCAGGGGGTCTTTCCATTGCATCCAGTTGAAAAACCCTCTGTAGAATATATATGGTTTTGTAAGTGATACAGAAAAAGTGATTTAGGCCACTACAGTAAACCACTACTTGGAGTAATCAACATTGAATGTGTCTGGATATGTACCAACCTGTACATACTTGTGTCTGTTGCGCTTCAGGACACGATTAACAGTAGAGAGGCTGACACTGTTGATACCTGGGATGCATCGATCCAGCTTTTTTTTTTATCCCGATCCCGATTCCGATATCTGGGTTTTGCATATCGGTCGATATCCGATACCATTGTTGAATTTACAAACTGTACACCTCACTATGTGGAAGGTTTCAGGTTTGACTTAAATATTTCCTAACTAAACTTATCCTAAAATGAAACAAAATAAAAGTTCTAAATATAAGGAATGAACCATTGTTTATTTGTTAATAAAATGTGTGAACCAGCTGATAGTAAAATAAAATGAAATAAAAGTTAGAAATGAATTTAAAGAAATAAAAACGGAACACTAAAACAGAATTTTTCAACGACTCTGTACACTGAGCTAAAAGTAAACCTCAAGGTAATGAATAGAACAATTTGATTTAATTAAAACACAACAGAACAACAATAAAACACTCTTTGAAGGGCTGAGCTGGGCTCAACATTGTGAGCATTTTGATTTTCCTTTCTGAAAAAGAGTTTGATTTGAGAGTTTTTGCTACCAAAGCGCGCCGTAGTGAGTAATGCACTTCTGGTAATTTTCACAAAAATAAAACACGCGTTTTCTTTTATTATAAAGAAAAACATAAGGATAGAATTTGAGCTTTTATTTTATAAACAGGAAGTGAACCTCCCCTCGCTACAGATCACTTGAAACTCTTTTAAATTACGCTATATCGCCGGTAATGTCAAGTTTTAAAGCTTTTTCGTGTGAGAAAGTAGCCGTTTATTTCCCCGTTGTGCCGCCAGTTTATCCAAATAACGCTTGTTTGCACATTTGTTCCGACGTGGCGGGAGAAGTCCGGACCAGCCGCACCTGTAGCGGAGCGGCGGAGCAGCCCAGCCCGGGTCTGCTGAGGGGATCTGCGGTCAAAACTTCACCGTCGCACCGGTAGAAGAACACGAGCCGGTTGATTTACCTGCAGCTTTTTGGAGATTAAACGCGGGCTGGATAGCTTCATTTTGGAAGATAAATGGAGATAAATGGCAGCTACATTAGCTTATTTGAATGAAAAGTGTAAAATGTAAGCATGCACATTGTGCAGAGAAACAAACAACAAGCACCTAGTTTTCCCATTTTTCTACTGCGGACCTGCAGTAATTAGTGCAGTATCTAATGTAACCTGTGATTTCTCTGTGATTTGTATGTACTTGTTGAGAGGTATTAACATGGATCGGCCTCACGGATCGGCTGTACTTTCCGATAACCGATCCATATATTTAGTCAATATCGGACCGATAACCGATCCAAATATCGGATCGATGCATCTCTAGTTGATACCCTCAAAATTTACATGGTCCTCAATGATCTTCTGCTGAATTTCACTCGGGTTAATGGCGTTGTTCTCATGGACCATATCAACAATTAAGGTCTCTTGGTGTGGGGAGAACATACCTGTCCTCCCACCTCCATGTGGCAGTCTTTCAATTCTACAAAAAGAGAACATGCAGTTACAAAAAATATACATGGAATACTAGGCCTACAAACAGTTAGACCAATTATTGGTACAGTGATGTACTGAAACATATATTTACTTTCAGGTGTGTTGAAGCAGGGAAACATCTAAAACCTGCAGGACAGCGGCCCTCGAGGACCGGATGTGAACGTCCCTGATCTAGAGTAACTATATGACTCGATAGTCCCATTGTTTTTATTGGTGTCTGACTTTGGGGGGGGGAAATGGCCGAATTTCACAAGAACTAATTTGAGCTCCTAAACGTTTGAGTTATTCTCTCAGTATCTCATTCCACAGACCTTATTTTTACAGTATTCTACACCAGAATCTACGTAGTTGTGAGCATTATATGGCATTTATGCCAAAGGATGGTTTATAAATGTTACACAGTGGAAGTTTACCCACACAGAAACAGTCACAGGTGTAGATCTGATTCATAACTTCATTCAACTTCCACTTTCATACACCGTTTATGAACCTTTGTCTGTAGATGCTGAACACGTTGTTTCATATTTCTCTCCAACAGGGTGATGATAAGCAGTTGTTGATGCACACACTGCAGGAACTTACATGTTTTTCTGGTCAATTTTGCCAAAAAAGAGTCAAGTTTCAGTCAGCAAATCAAGTCAGTGAACATGGTCACAACAGACTGATCCACAGGAGTCTGCAGAAAGCCGTTTGAACACCTTCTGACGATCACATTTCCAGCATAACAACCCTGTGCGTCTGACTGTTTTCGTCTTAAATGAATGTGAAACTGGTCTGACTTCTCAGTAAGTTAAAAAATATTGTGACAAAGATTACATATTCAATTTAAAATAAACATAGAAGAATGAGGATGTTCGTTTTTTACCCTCCATCCATATTGATCTATAGGTAAAGGGATTTACTTATGAACAGAAAGGTGGAACCTTGTGGGGCGAAGATATGAAACAGGGCCCTTAAACAGTTTGGGAAGTTTAGGTTATGAAAATAAATCCTATATCGTGGTCAAACTAAAAGGGTCGGTTTTTGTTTTGTTTGTTTATTATTATAATATTTTTTAACTAAAAGCCTCACACAGTCATTAGAGTAGTTACAACACTGATTACATTAATAACCACGGCTATATTTAATGGTTCCGTTCGGTAAGAAGGTGGATTATGGGAAAAAGGCTGTGTCCTGATAAAGAAAAGAGAGCTGAAAACCTTTAATTCGTCGATCAGGGTGTATTCAGCCGGGAAATCTCGACGTAAACGCAGACCTGATGACAAACATGAGTCGGTGTCCAACATCAGGCTGATGTTGTCGTTGAGCTGTTGACCAGCAGGTGGCAGCAGCGGCTCGGAGAGCAACAGCAGGACCGCACCAGCTGTTTGAGTCTCTGCTGCAGCAGCTGCACGCAGAAACCTCACCAGTGGATGTTGAAGAGCTCCATGTTTACTCCTATCTCAGCATCCACCAACCACGCAGGCAGCAGCCGGGGCCCTTTAGGCTTCTGTGATGCATTAAGTCATTTGGGTTTTCCATGTGTCAGGCCTGCCGGGCAGTGATAAAGGTTACAACTGACAAACGATGGCTTTGCCTTCGCATGACGCCCTCCTGAAAGCGTTTAGTCAAAGCCGATGAAGCGTAAGAAATGATTCCAGATAAAAGCCGGGGCCGCACGGCGGAACTCAGAGAGGATTTTCTGGGACTCTCCTGACTGGGTGTAATGCTCAGCAGGGGTATCGGAGATCAAGACCAACCTGAGTCATGTTTGAGATACTGTCTGTGACTGCAAATAGCAGGATCCCAAAGAGGGGGATTACATCATAGCTGGTTACCGGCTGGGCAGCGCAGGAATGCTGAAAGCCGCCCGCTGGGTGCGACTGTTGTCCAGACGCCGCAGACTGGTAGTGACCACACATGGGAATATTTGAACCTTTTTAAAAAGAAATTAGTGTGTTTCTGTGGGGCAGCAGGTGTGCTCAGGAATGAACAACATGGACATTAGCTGCGCCTCCTCCGTGGAAGTGGAAATGTCATCACAGCGCACAACCACGACTGATTTCTGGATCTGCAGGGAGCTGCTATAACTGATCAGCAGAGCCCGAGGATACGAACAACCACGGTGTTCATTGTGTGTTTCCTGTGGGCCGCAACCCACACATCACGACTCCCTCATTAAGCCCGACTCCAAGCCACAAGAGTCAACACTTGCAAGGAGGCGGATCGAGAAGCTGTGACCTCAAAACATCTGTCAAAGAACACGGCGGCCCGCTCATCCGCAACCAGAAAAGCCTCCGCAGTGGTCATTTTAGCGCGCGCACACACACCGCCTCGCCGTGCTGATAGTCCCACACTTTATAAATAGCGTGCGCTTTTAATATGCGCGTGTGTCCAGTGGATAACGTCAGCGCTTTGGGAAAGAGGCTCAAGGAGTGTTTCATTATAAACCTGTACCATTAAAACTTGCTGGCTGGGTCTGGATTTTGGCTCTCACGTCCCGCTCAAACTTTTTATGAGGCCAGTTATGATCCTAAATCGATGCAGGAAACTGAGATGGAGGAGCTGAGCTTGGTAAGCAGTGCCATGACCTCACGAATAAAAGCCAGTGCTGGTGATTGTGTGGCTATTTGTAGCCTCCAAGGGTTCATTCTTAAAGGGTTGATGCTGCATTTACCTGGATCTGCGGTGCAGCTGCAAAGCATAAAGAAGGGGACGCGTGCGTGTTGGCTCCAGCATGATGGATGTTGAATTTTTAAAGAACATCACCTAAAGCTGGAAGCTTCAAGATCTCACACTTTAAAATCCTGCAGATAAATGTGACCAGAGTGAAATTACTGGATGAAGTTTATTAAAAAGTATCTATAAAATGACCTCAAACAGCAAGAAAACGCCTCTTTACGGGTCATGCTTCATAGATAATCAGGATAATCCACATTATTTCAGGCACAACTATCATTTGCATAGTAAAGAACCTGCTAAAAAACATCTGTAACCCACTTTTATTCTTGGATTTGTTTGAAAGAAGCTGATGAATCGATAAAAGAAAAACGGACACAGACTTAAATGATGAAAAGAGAGAAAAATGTATCTGTTTCTTAGGTTTTCCCTCATGGATTGAGCTCTCACTTCAATATTATCTTCAAATATTTACCATAAATAATAACGTTGGAGGATTAAAACTCACCTGAGTTTGTTTTTCATAATTTCATTCAAATTTGTACCACATCTGGATGTAACTCGGTTTTCAGGTGAATGTAGGTGAAAGCGTGGAGATCCGACAGAGAGCAGAGGGGAGAGCGAAGACAGATGTGTAACTCTTAAAGTCCTCACACTCTGGTGTCAACACATCCTCTGCCCAGAAAACTGAGAATACTCATGTAAGACCGGGTCTCTGCAGAGAAGAGTTGACAATCATCTGTGATTAGAGTCTGTTTACATCCATCACGGACCTGTTCAGTGTCTGCTTGTCTCCAGTGACGTCCCAACATCTGCCACTTAATCCTCACATCAGATCAACGTTTACTCTGCTTCCAGCTGCTCTCAGCGCTCTTAAAGTCATGCTTACAAAGTGTTTGCAGAAACAAAGGTGTCACCTGATCCAAGACGAGTTTTTGCTACCAATGCTAACAACTGGTGATCAAACTAACCAAACGAAAGTTAGCTAACAAGCTAGTTAGGACACCAAAAACACTTCATGAGCTGGTGGAGAACTTTCAGACCACATTTTATTTATCTCTTACTTTTGGAGGCTCTATAGCACATATGTCAAAGTCCGGTCCTGGAGGGCCGCTGTCCTGCAGGTTTTAGATGTTTCCCTGCTTCAACGCACCTGAATCAGGTGAAGCAGGGAAACATCTAAAACCTGCAGGACAGCGGCCCTCCAGGACCGGACTTTGACATATGTGCTATAGAGCCTCCAAAAGTAGGAATGCTAACAACTGGTGATCAAACTAACCAAATGAAAGTTAGCTAACCAGCTAGTTAGAACACCAAAAAACACTTCATGAGCTGGTGGAGAACTTTATTTTATTTATCTCTTACTTTTGGAGGCTCTATAGTACTTTCTGTACCTTAATTCTTATGAATTACACCATCTTTTGCTAACAGCTACTGCAGTACCTCCTTTATTCCTGCTGCTCCGTCTGCAGTTCCTGTCAAGTGAAATGTGCTCCTGTAGCCATGCTTTGGTAAAAATGACAGCATCTCTGATAATCCAGCCGTGTCCTCGTCAGAGCTCCAGGCTCATCCATTTTATCTGCCAGTAATCTCATGATAATCAAAGGGAGAAATGGCTTAAAAACATCTGAGACGTCTCTTCTTTAACTCGCCGAGTATGAATTGGGTTCTGGAAAGCTCAACCGGCTGTAAACAACTTTCCAGTTTTCATGGATACGCAT
This sequence comes from Leuresthes tenuis, assembly GCF_036924035.1. NCBI lineage: Eukaryota > Metazoa > Chordata > Actinopteri > Atheriniformes > Atherinopsidae > Leuresthes > Leuresthes tenuis. Next base: position 2,343,119 of record NW_027325374.1, read on the forward strand.
CAAAACAGATAGTAAAAAAGTGATTAGAGTCATATGCTTTCATGGGTACAACTGTTGAATCTACTATTTCAGGAGAAATAAGAGTTTTTAAGGGCATAAAAACTGCCAGAGTGGGACTAATGTTTCATGGGGGGTTGATGTTTTTGGATCTTTTAGTCAGAACACACGCCCAGTGGCCAACAGCGGTACTGCACACTGGCTTCATTTCCACGTGATTTTAGCCCGTGTTAAAAATATGTTTAAATATAATTCCTGAGATACCACAAACTCTTTTTCAAAAATGTGATTTCTGCGTCATGTTTGGATCTTATAATTGGCTTAATTAGCAACCGAACCGAATATTTTCTCCTCGTCTCCCCCAGGAATGTTCTGTTGGATAAGACCAAAAAATACAGACACAAACACCCTTAAAGCTGAGAGGTGTCGTTTCTGTTGGAGTTGAGCCAAACTACAAATGTCTCTGGTGAGATGACGTCACACGAAAGCTGGAGGGTCTGCGGCGGAGTTCAAAGGTCACAAAGTCCAAGCCTGCAGGTGCCTCGGAGAGCTGGGAGAGGAAGTAAAGAGGGTAAAGCAGAGGGGGCTGTGAGAGAACCACAATCACGCAAGCTGCGTGTGGTTTCCAGCTTGTTGCCAAGACCTCTCACTCTTTGCATCCCAGACTTTTTCCTAAGTTATCCAATCCCCCTGTCATCTCCACTGGCCGGCCTCCCCACTCCCACTCGCGACCGCACACAAATGGTTTGAATAAGAGGTCTGCATGACTGGGCTGTGGCTACAGAAGAAATCCTGAAGAGAGATAGTTTACTTAGCCTAAATACCCCCGATTAGACAAATTGAAACATTGTTGTTATGCGGTGGAAACTCAAGGACCTATTGGCCGACTGCGTTCACCCCATTCCGGAAAAGGCTATGCAACACGGACTTTCGTCATGCGAAAACCACAAGATCTGGCCCAAGAAGAAAAAAACCAAACAAAACAAGAAAAAAAGAGCTGCAACAAAATCAACTGAAGTCATTCACCAAAACAAAAACTGTTAAACAGAAAATGAACGCTGTCAAAGAGAGATGATTCACAAAGGAGGCAGGCACACGCGACTCAAGCTTCTGTAACTACTGAAAAACATGTCCAACCGCAAAGTGAGTTATGGCGCGCCTCATGATGTCACATTTTCCTCTCATTTTGAATGTCTCCGGGATCACAAACATGGATCACATCAACTGGACTGATCAAAAACAACCTCTCTGGAAAATAAAGAAATCAATCACAGTGCCACACTTAATGAAGAAATCATCCAAATATGATTTAAATGACTCAACTTCCGAGTCCCAAAGTGTTTAAAGTCAGCCAAATGTCATCCCATTTAAAGTTGTAATTTGCAAGGCCACGGAGGCCTTTTTCTTTTTGCTACTTGAACATAACAGCACACACATGCCCTGCACATGCACACAGTTGGTAATAATACACCAAAATGATTCTACCAGACTGGAGCTCAACAGCAGTGGAGACTCATAAAAAGGAGCGGTAGCAGCTTCACCCGCCAGCCGACTCCGTCTGGCCGGGCAGTCTGGTGTCAGCGCGCAGCAGCTGGACGCAGCGCCGGGGAAATACAGCCGCTCTGTAACTGCAGGAATCTGCATCCCAACTCAGCCCTGACGTCTGTCCACCGAGACAATTCACTGATTAATGCAAAACTTAACAGCCAAGAATGTTGGCAGCTGACAATCTAACAGAGTAGGAATAAGAGAGAATAACATATTCATCCATAATGTTAAAGTATGTCGGCTTCGTCCATCTGAGGAGTTGCAGCTCGGCTCAGCGTCATTATTTTCCTGTTCACTGCATTAAACGACAGGGTTAAAGAAAGAGGTGTCATCAGATAACTGTGCAAACTCTGTCATTTCACACATTAATGCGCGATTTCTTCAATTTACTCTACCTTCAGGTCGTTTTAATGGACTTTTGCGATGGAAAAGAAACCCACAACTACCAGATTAATTGTCATAAAGTGTTGTACAAACATTTATGGCTGAATCGGTAAGTCACGGTGATTCCTGGCTTTTCCTCTAGCGCCCCCAGCAGGTCAAGTTGTCCCTTCTTCTATGAAATATCCTGTGAAAGGTGTGATGTTGGATGGGTTTCCCTAAATTTATTTTAAAGCCACACTAGAGAAGTTTGTGAACCTTCCGACTCGTCATTGAAGAAAAAACTGACTTTTGTTTTGCACATTCCCGGGACTGAAACTGCCCCAGAGCGCTTTTTCTCTTTTTATGACACTCCACGCCTGTAGGGGGCGCCAAAGAGCAGGTGTTTGTCCAATTCTGCAGCGCTACTTTAGCAGACTTTCACGATCCTCAGCGATCTCTGGTGGTCTCTTTAAACATTTGTTGTCTCTTGGTAAAACAACCTAATATTTCACACTAAATTTAGCACGTGGAACTGACTCAGACATTTCTACCAGATGATTTTCCACAGTTTATATTCATGTTTGTGGATATCTCTGATCTATGAAATTTTCATGGTCCTCTGGTGATGCATTCTCATAACTTTGGTGATTATGTTTGACATCTTCTGGTCTGGTTTTGTCCACACAGCTGCTCCAACGTAATAAATCAACCAATTAAACACAGACAACATTAGAGTGAACGTAGTAAACGTGAAACCCTTAAAATGTGCAAACACTGTCGCTGTTAGCATGTCCGTAGAGCCTCATATTGCTGCTAGCATGACTGCACACTCTTAGTTCAGCAGATTAAAACCCTGCACAGGGTTTGAGATGCACATGCACCTCTTCCCCTGGTTCCTTGGCAGGCATCTGGGTGGATATAGCAGTAAGCACACAGGGATATAGCGTGAGGCATGCTGCTTAAATCAACAAAACCATGGGCCCCTCTTAATTTTGCCCACTGCTACTCTGCACAAGTTTCCCCTGCAGAACTAAGAAAAAACATACACATCCGCCCACATTATGTCACTTCTTTCTTCACCCCTGCTACAACCACAGACCTGAGACTGATATTTGGCCAGCCTGGAATTACACTGCTGTGATTTTAAAGGAATTACAGCATCAGGGACGTTTTGCCAACTCTCCTCGGAGGCCCATGGGTACGTGTGTGGTGTTCGTGCGGCAGATTTTCAGGAAGTAAAAGGGTTGGAGGACATGGGCAATGAGCTAATTGTGCTGTCATACGCAGGAGTTGAAGACATGGGAGCAGGTGAGGTCCTGCATCATCAAGCTGAGAGTATGTGTGGCTTCCTCAGGTGGAGATGGTCTCAAGAGCAGAGTCGATACAAGAAATGTGACCAGACTTAAGTCCTCAGGCGTTAGCTTTCTGAGTTCAAAGCACAGATTTTGGAAAATTGAGGCCTAATGACCCAGACTGGGGAGAAAATGGGCTCTTGTCCACATTGTGCAGCTGTAGCAGATGAGAAAAGAAATCCTCAGACGGCTTCAGGACACAACTGAGTTTAAGTGAATTTGAACACATACTCAAACTCAAGTTTGACAGCAGTTTTAGGACTATATATATATATATTTTTATCAAGAATTGCATTTTAAATACATGTTGAAATAAAATCAGTGAAGTAAAGTTAATAGAAACCTAAAATATTACACTTTCCAGCCCTGTTTTAGTCAAATCCCGCAGAGAATGGGAGACTATTTCAAACCCTGAAATATCATATTTATGAAGGTATGAATCAAATCCAAGGAGGTAAAAACAGTATTTGGCAGATTACTCAACAGATGGCTTCTTTAAGTGACACTTTAACCTAGTTTTCTGTCAGCTGTCTGCTGGTATGTAGAATTAAGCTAGAAAATATTAACCTTTTTATGACTATTGCTTTTCCTCTGGCTTGAAATGTCATTAATAAGTGACTAAAAGCAACAAAGGATGGTAAGACATCCAGCTTTAATATGAATTAAGAACATTTCAAATGATTTTTTTTGTTCTTCTCTCACAAAAGAGCCACATATGAGATTATTTAAATCCTCTCTCAGTAATCTAAGCTGAAGCTTGTCTTTCACCAAGTCCATACGACAGCATTTTAACCCCATCAGAGCACAGAAATGATTCATCCAGGTGAGCTTTCATGTACCTGTCCTGCAGGTCTAACACCCTAACCCTAACCCCAGTCCAGTGGAGAGTCATTCAGCTCCCTGTTTTATTCTCAATGATAAAGATTTACTATAATGTGGAATCGTGTGAGACAGTTTTTTATTGTCCGGTGGGCAGATGTGAATAAAAAACGGTTTTAGACTTGATTTTAGAGTTTAATCCTGGAGTGTGAGCAGAGGAGCACGATCTTAAAAGGCTTCCTGTGCATGAAAGGCAGCTTCAGTGTGAAAGGCGACGACCCAAAATGACTCAACTTTCAGCAGCTGTGCAGGTAGTTAGAGGAGCTCATGGCTAGATATTGGTAAAAGTGCCCAAACTTTCCCTTTTTTTCACTTAACTTTCACTTTTTTTCCCTAAACATTCGTCTTCTCACCCACAGAAACTTTTATTTTTGTTTCTTTTATTTAAAAAGCTGATTTTTGATGATTCAAACCTTAACTTTATTCAGTTCTTAGGAGCTCTTTGTGTTCAAATCAAAGCACAGCTGGCTTTTCACAGTGGTTTCGCTTATCTTTTAAAACTAATGTTATTTATCTCTCCACAGATCCCTGCGTTGTTCTTACTTTGCATCACACTCACTAGTTCTTTGTGGTCGCCATCATTATGAGACCCTTCTTGTGGGTGTGGGATCAGGTTTGAGAAAGTTCAGAGCAGCTCCACAGAGGACAGCTGGAATTGAATTTTCTCAGAGGGGATTTCGTGTGGACTCTACACCGTCCCCTTCGAGCACAGAAACCACAGGAACCTGCAGAGAAGCAGCTCTGTTCTCTCTTGACGTCACAATTACTGTCTCATGTCCACGGGTTTTTGAGCTTAATGATGTGCTATCCACTGTTTGCTCGTGTGCATTTGTTATTGTGTCCATATGGCTCCAGATTCAGGGAATAGACTGACCCGAGTCAAACATTTCCATTGCTTGGACCACAAAAACATTTGTAGCTCGTGAATACCTTCAAACATCCTGTTTTAACGGGACTCACGCACTTATTTGAACTTCCTCCCTTTGAGTGTTTGCCTCCAACTTTGACAGATTTCATGTTTCATACTAATAAATGAGAACAATCATGGAATCCATTGCGTGTCTGTCAGTGAAATATCATTTCTGTTATTCAAATGAAACATCAGCTCCATTCTGGTTGTTTCTAGATATGAAACATTTGAACCCATCGATTGCATCATCGCTTCCTGTGGTTACTGTTGCACAAATTTCACAGCCTTCATTCGACCTCAGTACATGAGATCTGTGCCCCATCGGGACACTTGTTGCCTATTTTTTGCCACCAGGTGCCTCTGATCGACCTGTCAGGTTGGAATAAACATCACTCCTCTCACCACATGTGACCCAAACCACTGATGAAGGGAGGGACTGACCAATCAGTTTAGTGAAAATTCAAGAGAATCTCGTCTGAATATCTTTTACTGTTTTTACTGTTTTTACTGTTTTTACAGTTTTAACAGTTTTTACTGTTTTACTGTTTTACTGTTTTACTGTTTTTACTGTTTTACTGTTTTACTGTTTTTACTGTTTTACTGTTTTACTGTTTTACTGTTTTTATTGTTTTTACTGTTTTTACTGTTTTACTGTTTTACTGTTTTACTGTTTTTATTGTTTTTACTGTTTTTACTGTTTTACTGTTTTACTGTTTTTACAGTTTTTACAGTTTTTACAGTTTTTACTGTTTTTACTGTTTTTACAGTTTTTACAGTTTTACTGTTTTTACTGTTTTTACTGTTTTACTGTTTTTACTGTTTTTACTGTTTTTACTGTTTTACTGTTTTACTGTTTTTACTGTTTTTACAGTTTTTACAGTTTTTACTGTTTTTACAGTTTTTACAGTTTTACAGTTTTTACAGTTTTACTGTTTTACTGTTTTTACTGTTTTACTGTTTTTTACTGTTTTTACTGTTTTACTGTTTTACTGTTTTTACTGTTTTTACTGTTTTACTGTTTTACTGTTTTTACTGTTTTTACTGTTTTTACTGTTTTTACAGTTTTTACTGTTTTTCACAGTTTTTACTGTTTTTACTGTTTTACTGTTTTTACCATTTTTACCGTTTTTACTGTTTTACTGTTTTTACTGTTTTTTACAGTTTTTACAGTTTTACTGTTTTTTACTGTTTTTACTGTTTTTACTGTTTTTACTGTTTTTACTGTTTTTACTTTATCATTGTTGGAAAGGAGGGCGACAAGTTAAAGGTAATTATTTGATTTATGTCCATAATGAGCTGCCAGAATAGTTTTAATGCTGATTTTAAACGTGTGTTGAGCTCTGCTGGAGTGATTTAACACCCATCCATCCATTCATCTGTCCGTCCGTCCATCTGTCTGTCCATCATCCATCCATCCATCCGTCCATCCATCCGTCCATCCGTCCATCATCCATCCATCATCCATTCATCTGTCCGTCCGTCCGTCTGTCTGTCCATCATCCATCCATCCATCCGTCCATCATCCATCCATCTATCCGTCCATCATCCATCCATCATCCATTCATCCGTCCATCATCCATCCATCTATCCGTCCATCCATCCGTCCATCCGTCCATCATCCATCCATCTATCCGTCCATCATCCATCCATCCGTCCCTCCATCCAATCATTTCCTAACCTTTAGTGTTTTAATGATGCTGCTGCAGAACTCTGTCGAACATGTTAGTCACAGATCTCACAGAGGTTCATTTACGGTGATATTTTGTGGCTCTAATTCACATCATTTTCATACTAATTAAACCACTGAGTGAAACCTTGTGTCCTGTGGAAAGATGCACTATCATCCCTAAAATATCTGCTCCCCGCAGACTGAATAAAAGAATATCAGATTCACACATAATCAGCCAGAAGAATGAGTCTGTTTCTGTTTTTCACCAACAAACACATCAAAATAATATTCTGATTACTTTTCTTGAACTTAACATATTTCACATTTCACAGTAATCCCTTCCAGGAATATTGTTTTAAACACATCTGTGGACAAACCGGAGATCCTCTGAACATCTATTTCTGCCTCACCAGCCGCCCTAAATGACCCGCATCCCATTTTTTAAATGTGTTTCAGGCCTGAAATGATAAAATTAATGTATATCAGCACATTGAATGAAGTTTCTGTAAATATAAATGTAAGAAACACTGTATTTTTTCTCATTCTGTACCAGCTTTTCTGCGTTAGGGGCTGTAAACTTCATGTTAAACCAAGCTTGATGCTGTTATGTCACATTTTCCATACTTTGTGTTGACAGTTTCTTAACACTAAAATAATCTTTATTCTCCTTAAACAGCAGACACTGATGCAACATTAGTTGTAGCTGTGAACTCTTCTTTGTTACCTTTGCATTTTCTAACTCGATGACCTCTAATGCTGCCTGTAAGGGCTTATTTACCCTCCCCACATGGCTGTCTGCCCCACCAGCACTGCCACCCAGTATGTCCCCTTTCTGAGGCCACGAGAAAAAAAAAGGGGGCCCTCAGTACCACACGAAGCAGGCAGATTTTCCACTGGTTTAACGAGAATCACAGAGAGGAAATGTGCAGGGTATTTATAGAAAAACGAGAAGAATGCAAGCCCCCTAATTGTGCTTAGTCTATCTCTCTGCTCCCCTTCCTTCCACCAGATTTTCTACATGGACTCAAAACATGTGGAGGGAAAAAGGCAGGAAGCATGGGACAGAAGTGGAAAAAGAGATGAGCCGACATCTCTGCAGTTTTCTGATTTGTACTCGTCATAAAAACTGGTCAAACGTCGCAGGAATGGAGCAGTTTCTCCCTCCCTTTTGTTACATATTTGTAACCACGCAGTGGAATGACTTTGGGGATGACAATGCTCACAAAAATGTGTGTAAACACAGCCTTGTGAGATACGTGTCACCAAACTGTGGGCAGCAGCAGTTTTGGATCACCACAACAATATTTTGGAGATGCCCACCATGTGACTGCTGCTGTTTTCTCTGCTGCCATCACAACCAGCTCTGCGACCTCAGACTGATGATATGTTCTCTGTTTTCATGTCGAACAATAGGTTTACAAGGGTGATATTCTGGCGTTGGCCGTGGATAATTCGGGTGTTGCGTGCCATCTCATGGATGTAAATCCTCCAGATGCACAAAAAGAAGAGCATGAATCATGATGCTGATCATAAAGCAAGCTGGTGGCTTTGTACTGAAATAAAACTCAAAATTATCAATTTCTTGTCTTGTTTTAAATGGTGAAATAACTATTTATTCAGCATGAGTAGGAACAGCCTTGCAGTTCCCTGAATGAATGAATGAATGAATGAATGAATGGCTTCTTTTTCTTTTTTCTTCATTTCACAAATTAATTCTTGCTTGAACAAGAGACATTATGATGAAAACCTCTGAATCTCCACATATTTAGTGATACAATAAGCCTTTAAAAACTGTAAGAGGGTGAAAACTTCCACTACAGAAAGACCAAACAATAAAAATTAATGTTACCTCAGCTGCTTTTTTTTAATCAATTTTTAATAAAAATGCCTCTTACCACAATAACACTATCCGGGGTTAAAGGTCGACGCCTTTCCCTGATCCTCAGTCAGTGTGAGCAGCTCTATAAAAGCAGAAGTTCTGTCAGTTTTCAGGTGTTTAACACGATGCCAAGGAGGAAAGACACCAGCAACGATCTTAGAGAAGCAGCTGCTGCTGCCCATCAGTCTGGGAAGGGTTATAAGGCCATTTCCAGACTATCTGGAGTCCATCATTCTACAGAGAGAAAGATTATTCACAAGTGGAAAACATTCAGGACAGCTGTCAATCTTCCCAGGAGTGGACGTCCCAGCAAGTTCACCCCAAGGTGAAGAAGCCCAGAGCTACATCTCAGACTCTACAGGCCTCAGTTAGCATGCTAAAGGTTAAAGGTCACCCCAAGGTGAAAAAGCCCAGAGCTACATCTCAGACTCTACAGGCCTCAGTTAGCATGCTAAAGGTTAAAGTTCACCCCAAGGTGAAAAAGCCCAGAGCTACATCTCAGACTCTACAGGCCTCAGTTAGCATGTTAAAGGTTAAAGGTCACCCCAAGGTGAAGAAGCCCAGAGCTACATCTCAGACTCTACAGGCCTCAGTTAGCATGTTAAAGGTTAAAGGTCACCCCAAGGTGAAGAAGCCCAGAGCTACATCTCAGACTCTACAGGCCTCAGTTAGCATGTTAAAGGTTAAAGGTCACCCCAAGGTGAAAAAGCCCAGAGCTACATCTCAGACTCTACAGGCCTCAGTTAGCATGTTAAAGGTTAAAGGTCACCTCGAGGTGAAAAAGCCCAGAGCTACATCTCAGACTCTACAGGCCTCAGTTAGCATGCTAAAGGTTAAAGGTCATACATCTCAGACTCTCCAGGCCTCAGTTAGCATGTTAAAGGTCAAAGGTCATGACAGCACAGTTAGAAAAAGACTGAACAAGGATGGCTTGTTTGGAAGGGCTGCAGGAGAAAGCCTCTTCTCTCTAAAAAGAACATGGCAGCACAGCTTAGGTTTGCAAAGCTGCATCTGAACAAAGCTCAAGACTTCTGGAACAATGTCCTTTGGACAGACCAGAGCAAAGTGGAGATGTTTGGTCCTAATGCACAGCAGCACGTTTGGAGGAAACCAAACACAGCAGATCAGCACAAACACCTCATACCAGCTGTCAAGCACGGGGGTGGAGGGCTGATGATCTGGGCTGGTTCTGCAGCCACAGGACCTGGGCACCTTGCAGGCATTGAGTCCACCATGAACTCCTCTGGATACCAAAGTATTCTAGAGTCAGATGTGAGGCCATCTGTCCCACAGCTAAAGCTGGGCTGAAACTGGCTCATCAACAGGACAAAGATCCCAAACACAGCAGCAGATCTACAGCAGAATGTGGGAAAAAGAAAAGAATCAAGGTGTTGCAATGGTCCAGTCAGAGTCCAGACCTCAGCCTGACTGAAATGCTGTGGTGGGACCTTAAGAGAGCTGTGCAGAAACCAATGCTGCAAACCTCAATGAGCTGAAGCAGCGCTGGAGAAAAATATCAGTTTCCTTTTTTCTTACTTTCTTATTCTTTCAAGGTAACAGACATTAGATCAGAGCTTTATTTGGATTTCACTTGTATTCATATTGGAAATAAAATAAAAAAAAACAGGACAGATATTACCAACAAATATTTCTAACAGGAAGTAAAAATGCAATAAGCAGAAAGTAAATCAGTCCAAATAATGACTGGATAAAGGAATCTTTACCTTTTTCAGAAGTTGTAACAAACTGACTCTTATTCTAACTTTACTTTCCATCTCTGAGCTTCATCTATGTCGTTATCTGCTCCTGAACACGTTGGTCATTTGGAAACTCAGGCATTTTCTCTTTGATTTAAGCTAATCCGTCTTTTTCATGGGGATTTCTTCGCTGAACGCACATGCTGTAAATGTTAACTCCTGAAGCCCAGTTGTGGCAGCTAAATCAAATTAGAAACCAGTATATGTTCCAGTTGCATCTGCAGCGAAGGCAACTCCACTGAAAGTTAAATCCAAACATCTTATTTCAGTGAGTGACTTCAGCAGGAACATTATCTTTGCTTACATTGCAGGATTTTTCCTCTTTACTTCTGCAGAGGTAATGACACTGAAGATGATTTCAGCTAATAGGGGATTGGTTCTCCTTTTCCAACCCAAACCACTCTTCTGTTTTAAAAGGAGCTGCTTTGGACCTGCTGCTTCTCTGAGGGATTATGTTCATCCTCATCCTCCGTGAATAATCCAGAATTATAACCCGAGTTCACACATGACTTCTTTCCTTTATGATAGGAGAATCTCAGAGGTGTAACAAGGGAACATGCCTTGATGAAACAAAGCCTGGCTTTGTCCTTTGTTGTCAATAAAATACTCCTCCTGCTCTGCAAGGTGCATTCAGGACCGAGCTCTCCACTTCAAAGCCAATCTCCAGGAAAGTCATCCAACAAAAGATGCAAAATGGAGTTAAGCTCCTCTTAAATCCGTGATTAAATAGATTAAACAAACCGTCATAATCAGCTGAATTAGGTGGATAACACATCACAGGGATGAGCAGCATGGAAAATTAGTGTAATGTACCTCAGTGAAAAACAATCAACGTTATGTCATTTTGCATGCAACCGGCCGCACATGTGAGCTCCAGCCCAGCCGTGTAAAAACACCCAAACGCCGGGTACTGGACTGTTTGCATTTCTCCACAAAGAGCTACGATGATAGATTAAGCTAGTAAACGCTATTGACCAATGAGAGCGCTAATTTTGGAATGTTATTACAGTAGTCCCGCTCCAGTCCTGTCTTTGTTTACGCCGCGGGGCCACATGGTGGTATTTAGCCTAAAACAGACAGCGGAACAGCAAAGCTGAGAGATTGGATCTCACTATTTACTAAACAGCTCAGTAATACACCTGTTTTTGCCCTTAATCTCAGGCTGACCCCGTGTTGTCCTTCTGTCTTCCTGTTGTGTTGAATACCATTCCTAAAGTAAGGTGGGCAGTTTCCCTGCTTCAGAGATGTAATCATTCCAGGGAAAAGACACGAAAGGGAGCACAGAGGTACGTGAGAGTGGAGCTGAACTCAGCTGCAGCTGGAAGCAGACTGTTGATGCCTCTGACTGTTTCAGGTCATCGTGTTTCTGCTGCCTGACCTAAAAGCACTGAGTCTAAAAGCCTGTTGTGTTCACAGGCTGCGCTACACTTTTTCCTGGTCCGTCATTTGACCGTTGCTTTCATTTTAGAAATGATAATAATGACATATTCAATGATACTCGGTCTGAATAGAGAAGCCAAACCGTGCCTTCACACATCAGGCAGATAGTCTGTGTAACTTTTCCTCTGCAGTGACAAAAGTGGTCAATTAATGGTGATTTCCGCATGTTTGTGCATCCTCGGACAAATCTGTTACTCATATTGGCTTCTTTAAACATTCATCCATTCAGAACTCACTCTGTAAATTCAGGAAATCAGGGGGTCACACAGGTTAAAAAAGCAGAATTCACACCTCAGCACAAAGGTCAGCTTCTGTGGAGACTCATGAAAGAATGTAAGAAACAGGCTAAAATAGCCTGTTAAGGTTCTTTTCTTGGTAATGAAAGGGTTTGAGAAGCACAAACACCTCATAGCAGCTGTCAAGCACGGTGGTGGAGGGCTGATGATCTGGGCTGGTTCTGCAGCCACAGGACCTGGGCACCTTGCAGTCATTGAGTCCACCATGAACTCCTCTGGATACCAAAGTATTCTAGAGTCAGATGTGAGGCCATCTGTCCCACAGCTAAAGCTGGGCTGAAACTGGCTCATCAACAGGACAAAGATCCCAAACACAGCAGCAGATCTACAGCAGAATGTGGGAAAAAGAAAAGAATCAAGGTGTTGCAATGGTCCAGTCAGAGTCCAGACCTCAGCCTGACTGAAATGCTGTGGTGGGACCTTAAGAGAGCTGTGCAGAAACCAAAGCTGCAAACCTCAAAGAGCTGAAGCAGCGCTGGAGAGAAGAGGGCCGAGATTCCTCCAGAACCATGAGAGAGACTGATAACGTCCCACAGGAAACCATCACTGCAGCTCACTGCTGCTGAAGCTGCTGGATCAGGGGTTCACTTAGTTTATCACTCACTGCTGCTGAAGCTGCTGGATCAGGGGTTCACTTAGTTTCTCACTCACTGCTGCTGAAGCTGCTGGATCAGGGGTTCACTTAGTTTTACACTCACTGCTGCTGAAGCTGCTGGATCAGGGGTTCACTTAGTTTTACACTCACTGCTGCTGAAGCTGCTGGATCAGGGGTTCACTTAGTTTTACACTCACTGCTGCTGAAGCTGCTGGATCAGGGGTTCACTTAGTTTTACACTCACTGCTGCTGAAGCTGCTGCTGGATCAGGGGTTCACTTAGTTTTACACTCACTGCTGCTGAAGCTGCTGGATCAGGGGTTCACTTAGTTTCACACTCACTGCTGCTGAAGCTGCTGGATCAGGGGTTCACTTAGTTTTACTCTCACTGCTGCTGAAGCTGCTGGATCAGGGGTTCACTTAGTTTTACACTCACTGCTGCTGCAAGCTGCTGGATTAGGGGTTCACTTAATTTTTAACACCGCTGCTGAAGCTGCTGGATCAGGGGTTCACTTAGTTTCTCACTCACTGCTGCTGAAGCTGCTGCTGCAAGCTGCTGGATCAGGGGTTCACTTAGTTTTTAACACTGCTGCTGAAGCTGCTGCTACAAGCTGCTGGATCAGGGGTTCACTTAGTTTCACACTCACTGCTGCTGAAGCTGCTGGATCAGGGGTTCACTTAGTTTCTCACTCACTGCTGCTGAAGCTGCTGGATCAGGGGTTCACTTAGTTTTACACTCACTGCTGCTGAAGCTGCTGGATCAGGGGTTCACTTAGTTTTACACTCACTGCTGCTGAAGCTGCTGGATCAGGGGTTCACTTAGTTTTACACTCACTGCTGCTGAAGCTGCTGGATCAGGGGTTCACTTAGTTTTACACTCACTGCTGCTGAAGCTGCTGCTGGATCAGGGGTTCACTTAGTTTTACACTCACTGCTGCTGAAGCTGCTGGATCAGGGGTTCACTTAGTTTCACACTCACTGCTGCTGAAGCTGCTGGATCAGGGGTTCACTTAGTTTTACTCTCACTGCTGCTGAAGCTGCTGGATCAGGGGTTCACTTAGTTTTACACTCACTGCTGCTGCAAGCTGCTGGATTAGGGGTTCACTTAATTTTTAACACCGCTGCTGAAGCTGCTGGATCAGGGGTTCACTTAGTTTCTCACTCACTGCTGCTGAAGCTGCTGCTGCAAGCTGCTGGATCAGGGGTTCACTTAGTTTTTAACACTGCTGCTGAAGCTGCTGCTACAAGCTGCTGGATCAGGGGTTCACTTAGTTTCACACTCACTGCTGTTGAAGCTGCTGGATCAGGGGTTCACTTAGTTTCTCACTCACTGCTGCTGGGTTTCGTCTCAGTTTTTGTTCCATAAAAAGTGTGATCTGTAAACCAGTTGTTGTTTTCTTTCATAATTTCTGTAAAAACCTTTGAATTGAAGACTTTAACTTTAGTTAATCTTTACAGGCCTTCAGATAAAACTCTTATCTCCAGAGTTACAGAACAGCAAACCTGGATCCTGATGTTACCAAAGAGCGGATCAGTTCAGCTCAAACACAACAAGCTCTGCTCACAGCATAAACTTGGTTCTGATTGGATTGTGGATCCTCCTCTGACCGATACTCGAGTAAATTTCCACAATTTGATCAGAACCGTTTCTGTGGGTTACTTATATAACCAGTGCTACCTCCACACTTTCCAGCATTCACCCCCAAACCTACTTTTGTACACCCCTGAGCCTATTTTTGCACAAAGCTGAGGTTTGACCCGTAACTTGAGTACTGTAGACTCACAGCAGCTTTGACAGGTTGGTTTCCTGTCCTCAAACCGCTGCTAACCTGCACCTCCATGACGCAAACCCCCCCCCCAAGCAGCCCGATATACACAGCAGAGGCAAGAAAAGGCTGATAAAGGGATCTAATATCTCTTCAGAACACCATCTAAGCTGACAAATCTGTCAGTGGGTGGTTTGCTGTGTGTGACCCAGAGCAACAATAAAAAGCTAAATGACGGTTACTGTTTAATCAGGAGGTCTGAGTTTCTACATGAAATCCTAATGTCAGGTCAGGATAATCAGAAAGTGCTGTTTGCACGAGTTCTCGTTCGGGGTGTTGTCTTAATCATGTTAATGCTGAAATTTTACAGTCCGTGTAAATGTTATGTCTGTGAGCAGCTGCCAAACAAAGGTCTGATTTTTGGCCAGATTTCTGTCATAACCAACACAGGCAGTGGGGAGTCGTAAAATAAGCACAGAATATGATCTATCACATGTAGAAAAGCTTTGAAAGGGCAAAACGGGGCTCTGACAATGAGATCATAAGAAATAAAATACTTAGAGGAGAAAATGTTTTGGGTCTTTTGGCCTGTCGTGTTCTGTTATTCAACATGTTTCCACCTGATCTCGCAGCTGTGCAGGTCATTAGCAAACAGTTGCACGGGAACCCCAGAACCTGCCAAACCTCCGCTGAAAGTCCTGCTGAACATCCTGAGGTCACGGCAGGCCTCGGAGCCCGGATCCATCGCAGGTCTGGGACCGTCACGATGAGAGGAACAGAAATAGATAGATAGGGTTCATTGATTTTAGCCAACACAAAACCAAAAGTTACAAGTAAAAAAACGCTAAAACTACGCAATCACAGCACAGATGCTGCTTTGTTATCACTCCAAGTGGGACCATGAATGACAAAATGAGCAAATATGAAGCAAAACAGGTGATTAAGACCATAAAATTGCCTTGAAAATCTTTACTGAAGTCACAAATGAAATGAGAAGTAGAGCTGATTTCTATTGGTACAACTTTTCTGCCTGAAGGATGAGGAACCGGCTGCAGAACGGGACAAGAAACCTCTAAGAAAAGACGGTGAAACATACAACGAACCGGCAAGAAGCAAAGGAAAAGCAGCAGAAAGTGTACAAAATGACCAACAGATGAGAGCAAGAAAGAGAAACCAGGTGTGAAAAGGCAAAGGTCAAACTACCAGTGAACAAACAAGGATTTACCAGATAAAACAGGAGACAACATTCGAGATCTAAGACACCAAGAGCCGGTCCAACGAAACCACGAACATCCATAGATTAGGACAAAAAAATGCAGTTTTAAGGCACTTTTCCAACGGCTTAATTCTCTAAACAAGCTACTGAAGAGTTTTCTTTTGTCAGGTTAAAGGTAATTATAGTTTTTATCAGTTAAATGGCCAAATATCTTCCTCTAAAAGACCATATTTTGGTCTTGAACACTCGGCTGCAGCTCTTCTTTTAACAGGTAACAGAAGACATGAACACATCACTCCAGTTTTGGGAGGTTTACACTGGCTGGCTGCTCGTTTTCAGGCTCATTTAAACTTTCCTTCACCTACCAAAGTCTCAGATGGTATGGCAACCAGCTATCTAACCACACTGCTGCACCTCTATTGCTGTGGGGATCCCAGTGGCAGCCTCTGGAATAACTGAACCATTAAATGCATCTTTACCTGTGCAGTTAAGAGCTAAAACAGTTGATTCCCTGGTAGTTGTCTGAAAGTAGCTTACCAAGTCCACTGTTGCTCCACTGTAAGAGCGTCCATCCCAGCTGGGTTCTTTCTGTGTGGAGTTTGCATGGCATCCCTGTGTTTTTTCTCTCTCTGTGTTCTCCAGCTTCCTCCCAACGTCCAAAAACATGCATGTTAGGTTAACTGCTGAGTCTAAATTGACCCGAGCGCGGTCGTTTGGCCTTATGATGGACTGGGAACCTGTTCAGGGTCCCTGGGATGGTCTATTTGGGCTCCTGCATATCCCACGATGGACTTGTTTTGATATAAGAAGAAAATTTAACATCTAGATATCTGTCTATAAATCTAAATATGTGTGAAATCTTCTGGCAAACGAGAGATAAACAGTATGAATTAGAAACAACAGCAGCTTGAGCTGAATGTTAAGTAAAAGTCTGACAGAAAGCATTTTTTATTTATTTAATTTATTTTCTTTTATTTTATTATTTTTATTTTATTTATTTATTTAATTTTTTCATATTTTTCATATTTTATTTTATTTATTTTTTATTTTATGTTATTATTTTATTTATTTATTATTTTTTTAATTTTTTAATTTTTTGATTTTTTAATTTTTTAATTTTTTAATTTTTTAATTTTTTAATTTTTAATTTTTTTAATTAATTTATTTTTTCCCCTCAGCATTTTTAAACTAAAAAGTTAGAATTTCTTTTTAAAGGTGTCCACAGAGTCGGACAAAAGCCTCTGTGCCCCCTTTAGGGCGTAAACCTTGTACAAGGAACAAATTCTGAGTCTGTGATCAAAGACTACGAGCAGCAGCATGTTCCCCTAAAGCTGGGATGAACAGTCTGGAGCCCGGCTGTTCACTGCTCTGTATGAGAGTGCAAGGATTTAAAAATGAATCCTCAAATCTACTGAGAGCCGGAGTAAAGAGCATGAAATAGGAGTAACGTGTTGATAAGATGGTCGTAGAATTTGTAGAACTTTCGAGGCGCAAAAGAGATGAATGTCACCGGGGCGTAACCGGGGGCTCACACCAAAAGCGGCGTGAGCGGCCAGCTGCCGTTCATTTTCTATGTAAGCTGGCGTCGATGAGCGGCGTGTTCTGAGCTTCAAGAGTTTAGAAAGACTCAACTTTATGCAAATGAGCAGTGACGCGACGACAGCCAATTAGGGCCGATCTGGATTCCGAAAGGCGGAAAAAAGGCGGAAAAAAGGTGGGAAAAAAGGTGGGAAAAAAGGTGGGAAAAAGTGGAAAACGGCAGAGCGCAAACACAAAGAAACACAAAGAAGGCCCAGAGTACGATCCATGGTGAAAGAGGGAACCGATGTATGGATGGATTATTATATATATGCTAGTTGCTATACATATAAGCCCCGCCCCTTTGGCCGCTTCCGGCGGCAGAAGAAGTAGAAGCGGCGGGTTGTGAGCGTCGTGAGCGGCTGTGGTCGCTCACAATGCTTTTGGTGTGAGCCCCCGGTCGCCCTTTTCCGCTTTTTTCCACCTTTTTTTTGCCTTTTTTTTCCGCCTTCGGAATCCAGATCGGCCCTAATTGGCTGTCGTCGTGTAGCGTCACTGCTCATTTGCATAAAGTTGAGCCTTTCTCAACTCTTGAAGCTCACGAAGCTCAGAACGCCGGCCGCTCACAACGCCAGCTTACATTGAAAATGAATGGCAGCTGGCCGCTCACGCCCCCCCGGTTAGCATCCTTACATGCTGATGTCTGGAGAGATTAATTATGAAAGCAGGTCTTATCAGGGTCATTGGTGTTTAAGGTGTGCAATGTTACTGGATGCTGCTCTACTGGAGAGCTCCAACATGAAACAAATGTCCCTCAGAAGCCATTTTTTCTCCGCCAAAGACAAAAGGTTTACTGAGGCGAAGGTAAAGGTCACTCGCAAACACAAGCAGAACCCTCAGAGTAAAATTACAAAGCACCAAGAAGAAAACAGCACTTCAATCAAAGAAGGAAGACACAAATAACTTCATTGTGTGCTAATCTGCACTCGAGCTTTGCTCATCCTGTTACCAAAATACATGCGTAACACCTTGATCTGTGTGTTGCCACAACACCACTGTGGTGTTTAGAGTGTTTCTGCAGCCAGACAGAAGTTTCTGATAGTTCCACAGGAATCCGAGCAGCTTTGAACCTTTCCTGTGTCTCATTGGCCAAAGACTGCTGGTCATTAGTGTTGCTGTCCTACAGCGGATTCAGTAAATTAATCAGCATGTCTTCCTGTTGCTTAGCAGGACTTGTGCTGATTTCATTGCGCTTGTTGACATTTCTGCATCCGACCTGGTCCTGTCGGCACTTCCTGAAAAATATCAGCCAGCTGTCAGCAGCAGTTATCTTTCACTTCTTTAATGCAGGCAGAATTAGACCCGTTACACACAAACGAGGTGGTTTGGGCCTGATGGTTGACAACAGACAGGCAACAGGCTGTTTTAATTCTTATCCCAGAAATGCTTAAAAGTGACAGTTTGGACTGATAACAGGTCGGCTCTTCCCAATCCGAGGCCATGGTTCTTCACTAGAAAAAGGAGTTTCAGCATCTCTGGATCTGGTTCTCAGTGATGGTGAGTTGGAGTCAGAGATGGACAGACGGATCGGGGCTTCGTCAGCAGTAATGAGGGCGCTGCTCCGGTCCGTTTGGTGAAGCTGAGCCGGAAGGAGAAGCTTTCAGGTTCCTGCTCCATCTTTGTTCCAACCCTCACCTGTGCTCACAGATCTGGGTTCTGACCCAAAGAACGAGGTCATGGATACAAGCGGCTGAAATGAGTTTCCTTCAGAGGGGGGCGGGGCTCAGCCTTAGAGAGAGGGGGAGGAGCTCCACCATCTGGGGGGAGGAGCTCCACCATCCAGGGGAGGAGCTCTACCATCCGGGGGGAGGAGCTCCACCATCCGGAGGGAGGAGCTTTATCATCCAGGGGGAGGGGCTCCATCATCCGGAGGGAGGAGCTCCACCATTCAGGGGGGAGGAGCTCCACCATCCAGGGGAGGAGCTCCACCATCCAGGGGGGAGGAGCTCTACCATCCGGGGGGAGGAGCTCCACCATCCGGGGGGAGGAGCCCCATCATACGGAGGGAGGAGCTCCACCATCCGGGGGGAGGAGCTCCATCATCCAGGTGAGGAGCTCTACCATCCGGGGGAGGAGCTCCATCATCCGGAGGGAGGAGCTCCACCATCCGGGGGGAGGGGCTCCACCATCCGGGGGAGGAGCTCCACCATCCGGAGGGAGGAGCTCCACCATCCGGAGGTAGCTTGGAGTAGAGCCGCTGCTCCTCCACATAGAAAGGAGTCATCTGGTTAGGATGCCTTTGGGTTTTTTTTTTTCAGGCACATCCAACTGGGAGGAGGTCCGGGGGCAGACCCAGAACTCTCTGTAGAGATTGGATCAATATTACTAACAGCCAACAGTTTAACTAACAACTGGGCTACAAGCTTTTGTAACTCGACTATGACAGTTAATTTAAATACTGTCTCGCTGCTTTGACTTTTGCCAGCTGTGGTGACCATGCAGGTTCTGAATGGGCTGCAAAATGCTCCCCTTACAGGATCGTCCATGGGTTCCATATTGGTTCCATATTGGTTCCTTACTATCTTCCCACATTGGTTAACTTTGGGTAAATGGGTACTGAACAGGCCCACTTGGGTCAGCTGGCCTGCCATTACTTATGAGTTAACTGATAAGGCATATTTTTAATACTGTTTATAAATGGTAAGTTATCTTTATGCAAAGCTAAGCTAATGGCTTTCTGGATTAAAGTTAGTGCGTAAATATCAAACCTTTTATCTCACGTTGAACTTTTCCTTTAAGTAAGTCGTCAGGGTTTTTTGTACATATGGATTTCTGTCACATTTTCACATCAGCTTTATGTTGTATGAATATCTGATGGTTTATATCATCACAATTCCTGATATTCTGATTTTCCTATTTTTGTATCTTAAGTCACTTTCATTTTCCTCTTCCATCAGTTGCCAATAAAAGTCAAGCTGTTTAATAACAAGTATGTGTAATAATCAATATTTCTTGTTCATTGTGTCGGACTGTATTTGCACCATTGCCAAAATACCCCCCACCCCCACCCCATCTTGACGTGTTCGCGTCTGAGCTGTCTGCATTTGAGACATTCTTTCCATCAGATCTGAACTCCATCCACAACCCCAAAAAGCTGCTCCCCGAGGGCGATAGTTATTCAACTTCTGCTGTTTTTCCCCATGTTTACTGGCTGTGCACAGTCGGCTTCGGTGACTGTTCAGAGGGGTCTGAGTGAACTTGACCACACGGAGCTGCAGACTGTGTTGATACAGTTGCCTACCCCAAGGCTTGACAACAGCCCATGAAGAGAGGGGCCAGAGAAATGGATTAGGCCCCCGACACTGACCTTCACCACCCCCCAGAATGGAGAAGTTTTGGCCCTCACAGCTGAACTCTCAGTCCAGTCCCAGTCCTGCTGGTCATTCTGGCCTGTATTGACCAAATGGTCATTGATTATTTACCTGCTTGCATAGGCGCCTGTCTGATGTGTCATTGCCCCTAAAACCGACCCACACATGTGACCAAATCAGTGGTGGGGAACATCACCTGAGATGTTGAGGACATCTTTCTTTGTTTCCATTGAGCAGACTTTACATCATAACAATTATGTTGAAATAGAGGAATGGATATCTCTGGGTGGATGCCCTGGAACTTTCTCATGAATCAACTGGATTTGCACAACACACAGAGGACCACCCTCCGGCAGAAGAAGCACTGTAGATCTCTCACACATGAAGGAAAATATGAGTCATTGCTCACTTCCAATAAATCAGTTCAAATCAGATCAGAGTGCAGGCACATTCCCGCTGTTATGGTGGAGAATTTAACACAAATTCATAAACAAATACACTCATCATAAAAAGTTACTCTAACCTGAAGAGTGACTCATACAGTTATAATGGATGACTGTAGCCTACTGATGACAAACGTTTAAAAACTGGGCAGCAGTTTAAAAGTGCTGCACCTCAGACATCAGCTGAAGGCGCTCAGTCACATGTCCAAACAACGCGTCAAGTCAAAGCTACTGGGAGTTAAAGTCAACAAGTGATGAAACACATCTAACATTCTCTCAGCTCTCTGTTCACACCTCTTTGTTAACAATCTGGTTTCAGAGGTGGAGAATGAGCTGCAGGTTGTCTGAGTTACAGAACGGAACCGTCCAACCAGAAAGCTTCAGTTAGCAAAGTAATGTGGGAACAAAAAGGTTCATCTTCCAGAAAGGAACAGCAATAACTCCTTCGAAGTTGGTGTACGTCATCTTCATTAGCTAAGCTGTTAGCGTTAGCTTCAGCTAACAAAGTAATGTGGGAACAATAATGTTCATCTTTCAGAAAGGAACAGCAATAACTCCTTAGAAGTTGGTGTACGTCATCTTCATTAGCTAAGCTGTTAGCGTTAGCTGCTGCTAACAAAGTAATGTGGGAACAATAATGTTCATCTTCCAGAAAGGAACAGCAATAACTCCTTAGAAGTTGGTGTACGTCCTCTTCTTTAGCTAAGCTGTTAGCGTTAGCTGCTGCTAAAGGAGGAAATAAATCAATAAATAAACCATGACGAGTTATTTCTCAGATAGTTCCATTTCCTGCTCTGAAGTTCAGGCTCTGAGAGTTGGAACTGATCCTCTTTGTGGCTCAGTTCCTTCAGTCCAGGTGAAAAAGAAGAATATAACAGTTATTATGTCACAGTTTAACCTCGGCTTCATGTCAGATTTCATGTTTTCTATGCATAGAATGAAGTATTTGGTCAGTTGGATCTTTATAGCCGAATATCACACCGCAGGTTTGTCTTCAGGGCTTTTCAATCTGCTCAGAAAACACAACCCTTCATCTTTAGAGCCTCAGCTCAGACAGAGAAGAGCTCTCCAAACAAAATGAAGGACTCAGTCATGTTTGGATCAATTACAACATGAAACCCGTTGCCTTTGCTTTTCTTTCCCCTAATTATCTCTATTATGGTGCATTAGGATGACAAATGAAGACAAATCCACCCAAACTGTTATGAGCTGGTGCTATTCTCAACTTCAAACCTGAAAGGCATATTTCCTTCCATCCATCTGCACTGTAAAATAGCTGAACGTCCAAAAGTCGCTCACACACCTACTGAAGGCTGAAAGTGAGCATCAGGGATGGAGGGGTGTAAGGGTGTAATGCTTTTGTAACATCCTCTGAGATCACATGTCACTGTTACTACAGTTGTTGCTTTGTTTATTTGTGTTGCTCGTCTCCTCCTCGTCTTTATTTTCTTTCCTTCTGCTGTTAAAGGTCTCAAGTTGATTTCCTATTCCTATCTGGAAAACAAGGGCAGCTTTTTCCACTACTGCTGTGTGTCATTAACTGAGCATATGGACAACATGAATCATGTTTTTGATACGGTGAAACTGCTTCATTGAAGTTAACTCCTTTCCCTCTCAGCTTATTGAAAACAGCATTGTGGGTGAGGTGAGGGGACGGCTGCATTTATGTCTGTCACAGACACTCAGATCACAGGCTTTATGTGAAACCACAGATTCAGACAGCTGAAAGCTAATTCATGATCAAATAACTGTTTATTTACTACATTTACAGCATTAATGTGTAAAAACCTTTCTCAAAATCTGTTGCTATTCAGTGAAAATATCCTAACACACCCACATTTTAACCTGTAACCGTTAGCTAACAGGGTGTGCTCTCTAAAGATAAAACATTTATCGTTCCTCTGAACAGTAACAGTGAAAAGCCACCATCAGCCTCCACCTGCTGCATCACACTGCCTCAAAAAAAGTGCATTTTGAGCCACCTGATTTCATGCATATGTTCTCATGGAGTTCTGAGGTTAAAAATGAAACAAGCAGAGGAAGCAGTGACTCTTTGTCTGAACATGAAAATTTCTTACTGACCAAGGTGACCGTGGTGCAGGAAAATGCAGCAGCCAGCTGTCCCCTCAGATTTAGCTCTATTTAGTTTTTCTGCTACAGCCACTGATGGAGGAAATGAGAAAAATCAGAGAAAAAGAGGAAAAATGTCTAAAGTTTGGGAGCATTTCAAAGAAAACAAAACAGTGTGTCCATTGTAAAAGATAGTTAGCTTAGCACGATAGCACAACATCAATGCTACAGCATCTCAGCAGAAAGCAGCCAGTTCACATATCGAGTCCACTGAGCGGAACAAACACAAGGGAACATTTCACGTTAGCATTTTAATGGAAATTAGTCCGGTTGTTAACTGAGAAGGAAGCTAGCAGAGAACATAAGGAAGCTAGCAGAGAACATAAGGAAGCTAGCAGAGAACAGAAGGAAGCTAGCAGAGAACGGAAGGAAGCTAGCAGAGAACGGAAGGAAGCTAGCAGAGAACAGAAGGAAGCTAGCAGAGAACATGAGGAAGCTAGCAGAGAACAGAAGGAAGCTAGCAGAGAACGGAAGGAAGCTAGCAGAGAACGGAAGGAAGCTAACAGAGAACAGAGGGAAGCTAGCAGAGAACGGAAGGAAGCTAGCAGAGAACAGAAGGAAGCTAGCAGAGAACAGAAGGAAGCTAGCAGAGAACGGAAGGAAGCTAGCAGAGAACGGAAGGAAGCTAGCAGAGAACATAAGGAAGCTAGCAGAGAACGGAAGGAAGCTAGCAGAGAACGGAAGGAAGCTAGCAGAGAACATAAGGAAGCTAGCAGAGAACGGAAGGAAGCTAGCAGAGAACAGAGGGAAGCTAGCAGAGAACGGAAGGAAGCTAGCAGAGAACGGAAGGAAGCCAGCTGAGGCAACTTGTGTTTTTTCGTGCTGGACAAATAGTGGCTTATTTCTGTTGAAATGTCACCATAACTACCCCGCTAGCATAAGCACACCATCATATTGTCCTTAATGTGCCTCTGCAGGTCAAACGGTTTCAGCCTGGAAGCTGTTAATGTGAACTAATATTCTGAGTCTCATCAAAGTCCAACCAGAATAAAAACAGCTCATTTCATCAGGCTGTATCTGTAACATCAAAGGCTGCTGGATAAGGTGTTGTGTTAACTGCTGTTATTCTGAGTCACTGTGATGTCTGATAACAGACAATAAAACAGGAAATAAGAGGCTTTGTTAGGATTTCAGTTGCATTAAAATACAGTTCATGAAACAGTAGGAGAGAAGCTAACAGAAGTTAACACAGCTGGATGTTAGCTAGAAAGCTAATACCTGTTGTTCTATAGTCCTGTGATCAGTATCAGGAGGAAGAATGTTTGTAGAAAATTACATTTTTGGCCATATCCCCCAGCATAAAAGCTCCTTCATAATATAAGTTTTTCAGTTTTAAATAGTTATTAATGTCAAAGTCTTTCTTAATCGATGGAATAATTGTTTGCTGAAGCCCTATGGTATACCTCAACTGGTTGACCTGTATGAAGACCCATATGTAGCGACATTTCTGTTTTATGTGGTATGCATCATTGCTGATTATTTAAAACACAAATAAACTCATCAATATGGAAAAGTGCAGCAGACCATCTTCTCTCACCTTTATCTCCATTTGTGTAGAGCGACTGACCCGGAAAAAGAGGCAAGGGAGCCAGGATAAGAGATAAGAGATAAGTCAGATAGGAGCAGAGATGTTTCCTCTAATCAGCCGACTCATGGCAGGTGTTCAGTCGCAGCAGAAAGGAGTGGATGGATGAGACTCTGGGTGAAGTAACAGGAATTCAGAGGCTGCTGCTCACATCTCTGCAGAGACCTGGCTCCATCACAGCTTTCATAGGCGAACTGTGACTGAGGAACAAGTCTGTGTTTGTATCAATGAAGTTTGGAGGTTTTTTTACATTGAATGTGAACCATTTGGTTTTTCCATGTAATTCCTCAGTTTCTTGCTCATGTTTAAATGGCTTTAGATGCTGATTTAAAAAAAGAACAGAACAGAAACTGTAAGGTATAACAAAATAGAGCTGTTTAACTGGTCTTCACCAGCATGCAAACATGGAAGCAAACATGGCAGGTAAAAAGCACCATGGTTCTCTTATGCTTCTGTTTAAACAGCTTGTCTTTGTGACATTAACACTGATAAATCTGGATGTCCAACCGAGATAACTCCTCTAAAACAGGGCTGTGGCTCACCCAGCTTTCTGAACCGTCTGCTGGTAAACAACAACGTGACTGAGATGGTGAGAAATTACACACAACTGCACACAGTTGACCAGGAAACTGTAACGACCATGTCACGACAGGCTGGCGGTATGTACGGATGAATGTGGTGGTGATTAGGTCAGGCAGGAAGCTGTCCCAGATGGAGATCTCTAATGCAGTTAGAAAAATGTCAGCTACTGGCATCAGTCGCAGTGAAAACAAGCAATTAAAATGACTCATGTAAAAGTCATTCTTTTTGAAAGCTGCAGGACATTCACACTTTGTGCCCCAACATCTGATGCTTCGTACAACAGAGGTGGAGGGTGTGAAGCTAGATGACCCACAGGGGACCAATCAACACAACCGATGGGACAAAAGCCAAGTTTAATGAACAGGAATCGACTAATGAGGCTGTTTTTCTGTTTATCTCGCTGTGACTTCTGCTCTTATTCATACAAATAAAAGACTGAATGCTTTTTGAATGTCTGTGTAGATTCTCAGTCATCCAGGTCATGGTATTCCTAAGAGCTTGAATGAGGGCAACTGGACTTCTCCTTGGTTCTTGAAGACTAGTTAAACCCACCAACTAGTTTAGAACTAAGGAAGCCTTTCGGATGACAGGTAATTGTCTCCAAGAATCAAGAAGAAGAAGTCCAGTTGCCCTTATTGGGCCAGCAGATTTGGGCCAATCACAGACGACTCTACTTGATTGCGCGTGGAGGGCGAAACTTTGACAATGGCAGGCATCGGCGTTAACTAAGTGGATTATTTACTTTCGAATCCGTTTTCTTCAATGTCCTCTGGTGAAAAAAGTAGGGGCACATCATCCAAAGGATATCCAAATTACACAGAAAGAAAAGCGTCAGAATCTTAGCTTTTGTGTAACTTGGTTTGAGAGAAAGGACAAGCTAACGGCTAACGTTAGAAAGGCTAACGGCTAACGTTAGAAAGGCTAACGGCTAACAGCTAACGGCTAGCTTCTCTTCAAATAAGGTAGACCCCCCCATTCATGTCACACAGATGGTACATTTTGTGGAGTATTTCTTTTAAGGTTCTCTTAACGTCTTTCTGGAGTGTTTTTCTGGAGTTACTATTTTAGTTTTGTGCTGATGTTGGGACTATTGTGCTCCAAAGGTAATTGCAATAGGCTGTAGTTGGAACCAATTTTTTAGCACAAGTCTGGGTTGACCTTTTTTAAAAACCTTTTATGGTGTGAAAGTATTTGTATTTCCAGAGAGATGGTAGATGGTATATTTTCCATCAGTGCATTCTTCTAAATAGTGTTTTGGTGGTTTGTTGAAAAGGCCCGTGCTGTTGTGATAGTTTAAACTTTCTAACAGGACACCTTTTATGTTGAAATACAACTACTTGGCTTTTATAATACATTAGTCCCCCCATTCAATGTCACCACAAGCCGTCACTGAGTATGACTGTTAGGAAACATTTGAAGCAAAGGTGTGATACCTTCAGATTGAGTTTATTCAGTTCAGGCGCAGCTGTGTTCAAAGTGCTGTTAACATGAAGCTCACTTGTGCATTAGTCAGTCAGAAAGGTGCTTATCCTGCCAACACGTGCCCTCAGCAGCACATGCTGCTGTCGTCCTGGGATGTCACGGAGCCCCTGAACAGGTTCACCCCCTGAGAGTTGGCACAGCAGGTCAATAACCCAGTCCCCAGGGCTAAAGACAATAATGCTCTGCACCGAGCACACGACACTCAGCTCGCTTTGCACTCAGCTGTGCTGCACTGATGCTGCATGTCGGCGTGTTGGACTCCTCATTGGCTTAATTGAGGGTCGTTTGTGCAATCGATGGGCTTTAAAGCTCGGAAATCAAGTGTGTGTCATCCTGCTGAAGTCCTCATTAGTCCAGAGGCAGTGAGCTGAAGCTGGAAAACCACACAACACATTGAGAAATATGTCATGTTTATTATTTATGATCACGTGAGACATTTCTGCACATTAAACACAGTAAGGTGTGTTTCCAACACCCTGCCTTTCTCCCCTCCATGGGGAGGGAATGAGGTCATTCTGTGCAGGAATCGACTCATCTATCAGGACAATGGACCACAATCAGCTTCCCAGAGTGCACTGCTGAGTTGCACCAATCAGATGCCTGGGAATTTTTGCCCAAAGATTAATTCTAGTTCCTAAACAGTCAAAAGGTTATAACTACCATCTGATACAATGGAACTGCTTCCTTTATTGGCAAGGGCTGATGGGAAACCAACAAAGAAAAGTTAACACCCAAAAGTGACCAGTTCCTCCTCCCTGCAACAATGAAGTGTGCTGCTAATCGTACAATTATGTCCAGTAATGAGAAGCTGCGCACACTTCACAGCTCGTGCACGTTGAATGACAAAGTATTTATGTTGCCAGGAACATTAGAGAGTTCAGGATCAGACGCCTGTCTTTTCACACTTTGACTGACCGTTACAGCACTGCTGTAACTCCACACCAGGTTCACGGGTCAGAACACACCCTCAGTGCTGAAGTCACTGTTGAAATAGGAGAGAAAACAAAAATGAGATGGTTGAGCTGAGCTGAGCTGTAAGTATGTTAAAGGGGACATTTTCTGGCCTTTTTTTTTACACAATTGTTCAAAGGTCTTATTGAGATTTATGAGACAGGCTTTGGTCAAATGACACCTCTTCTTTCGAAGGATGGAGTCACCAGCTGCAAACACACCTTATCCACACAGCTGCAGGTTGTCTGAGTTACAGAACGGAACCGTTCAACCAGAAAGCTTCAGCTATCAAAGTAATGTGGGAACAATAATGTTCATCTTTCAGAAAGGAACAGCAATAACTCCTTAGAAGTTGGTGTACGTCATCTTCTTTAGCTAAGCTGTTAGCGTTAGCTGCTGCTAAAGGAAGAAATAAATCATAAATAAACCATGAGGACTTATTTCTCAGATACTTCCATTTCCCTGCTCTGAAGTTCAGGCTCTGAGAGTTGGAACTGATCCTCTTTGTGGCTCAGTTCCTTCAGTCCAGCGTTGAACTGGACCAAGTTGTTAAAACAGTGGGATGAAAAGTGTTTGCTGCACATTCACAGTCTTTAGCTAACTCTGCTGGAACATTAGCCTCAGATATAGTTTATCCACTGGGCTCTTATATCCTCTGAGGCTGCTGCTGGATGGAAGATGCATGCTCCTCAGTGCAGCTGACAGCAGAACATTTCCACCAGAAGCTGGCTTCATCCGTCCAGCAGGGTGGATGTGAGTGGGCGGGGCTTAGCAGAGGAGGCGGAGCCAACTTAAGGAGTGTCGTACTTTGGAGACTAAAATCAGAATGGCTCGTTAAATGAGGAACTTTCAAACAAAGGGGAAATAAATAAATACCAGGGTTGTGTTTTTGTGGAGTTTTACACCTGCTGGTGACTTCAGACGCCCTGATATATGCTCCCAGGAACAGATAACACGTCACCTTTAGTATGAAACATATTCATAATTAAAATATATATAGTCATAAAGTGAAACATGAAAGTGCAGCTTTAGACTAGCACAATATTGTGTTTGAATAAACTTTACTGAAGTTCCAGTGGACAGAGTGAAGGTTTCTTTGCACTCATGGTAAGTCACATTGTGACGTTGTGAGACGTTACAAGTTCTGGCTGCAGGAAGCTTGTGAGTTCACAGCAGTTGTCTGCAGCTTTCACACCCAACCCTGCCTGCATGCTGTGAACGGACCTCTGACAATAGAAAGTCCTGAACAGAGGAAGTCTCACATCAAACCAAAGGTCTAGTAACAAACAGTTCCAGAAAAAGTCCCAGACCTTCACCCCACCCTCATTGTAGTGAATTAAAAACCTGGCTGAACCAATCAGCAGTTCTATTCCCCTTCAGTCAGGTTACCTCACCAGGCCTGGGGGAGAGGCTCCCCCATTGGGTCTGGCCAGGCCGACCCAAAGGAACCACTTGGGAGTACCTTCTTTCAGATCCACCACCTGCAGGAGGCACTGGTAGACAGCAGCTGATCAGCTATGACTCAAAATTCCACCGCTATGATCCCAGAGAACAAACCACAGGTCAATAAAAATGACTGAAAAGTGTGGAAACCTTGCTATCTTTAAAATTTAGCAACGTTTATACCTGGCAGTGAGATATCCAACAACTCCTGGTGGACTTTAGACATCTGCTGTACATGCAATGATAAGCAGCACGGATATTCTTCTGTTGAGATAATAGTGAGAAAGTCTGACATTTGAGATGTTTTTAAGATAAAAAGTTCACTGATCTATGAGTCCGATTTGAATAGCTGTTAGCTTAGCTCCTCTATCAAAGTTTGTCCCTGATTCTCCAAACTGAGAGTGAAATCTGATCACCGTCTGCTGACAACCCAACCTAAAAACATTAAATATTAATTAAATATCCATTACCATGGATTGGAATTTTGATCTTGGGATTGGGATCTTCCTCAGGAGGAAGGTCAATCAGAAGGTCAGTGGTTTAACTCTGGCTCCCCCGGGCTACATGTCAAAGCATCCTTGGGCAAGACACTGAACCCCACGTTGCCTGATGATGTATAAATGGTTAAAAATCACGTAGTTATGTGTAGACTTAAGAGTCTAAATGGGTGAATGCAGCATGTGGTGTTAGAAGTGCTTTGAGTGGTCAGTTAGACAAGAAAGGTGCTATACAAGTACAGTAATTACCATACACAACAAGGGCAAGATCTTTAAAAGAAGAGTTAACTTCCTTCAGCAATGACTGTTCATATTAACAAAATATATATATATATTTTGCCTCAGAGGGTGACAACTAAGGGCAGCACAAAGGCTTGTAATTTAGATTAATTACTATTACTATAGTATATTATTATTATATATTATATTACTAGTATTACTTTATTAATCCCCACGAGAAATTATATTGCGGCAGTATTCATTATTATTAAAGATATGCTATCGCCATAAATACATAACAAAATAATATCAAAATCAGCTGATAAAAGTGTAAAAAGCTGAAGCGTAGCAGAGAGGAAGGTGAGGTAGAAATCTTCAGAGGTCCACGTCAATGGTTTGGGGAGTTGTTTTTGGAGTTTAGCATAAATTTAACAACATAAGTAGAAAGCCAGCAGTTCAACATCTGGGCTGCAGAGACATGTCCAGGATTCCACCATCTGTTGTTAACCAGCTCTGTGATCCTCCTCCTTTACTGTTAGCGCTCTGTCTGCAGTCTCTGTCTGCCCGGATAGTCTTAAAGCTGAGCAGAGAGCTGTTAGAGTTGTTCCTGCAGCCAGGTCCAGGATTCCACCATCTGTTGTTAACCAGCTCTGTGATCCTCCTCCTTTACTGTTAGCGCTCTGTCTGCAGTCTCTGTCTGCCCGGATAGTCTTAAAGCTGAGCAGAGAGCTGTTAGAGTTGTTCCTGCAGCCAGGTCCAGGATTCCACCATCTGTTGTTAACCAGCTCTGTGATCCTCCTCCTTCACTGTTAGCGCTCTGTCTGCAGTCTCTGTCTGCCCGGATAGTCTTAAAGCTGAGCAGAGAGCTGTTAGAGTTGTTCCTGCAGCCAGGTCCAGGATTCCACCATCTGTTGTTAACCAGCTCTGTGATCCTCCTCCTTTACTGTTAGTGCTCTGTCTGCAGTCTCTGTCTGCCTGGATAGTCTTAAAGCTGAGCAGAGAGCTGTTAGGGTTGTTCCTGCAGCCAGGTCCAGGATTCCACCATCTGTTGTTAACCAGCTCTGTGATCCTCCTCCTTTACTGTTAGTGCTCTGTCTGCAGTCTCTGTCTGCCCAGATAGTCTTAAAGCTGAGCAGAGAGCTGTTAGAGTTGTTCCTGCAGCCAGGTCCAGGATTCCACCATCTGTTGTTAACCAGCTCTGTGATCCTCCTCCTTCACTGTTAGCGCTCTGTCTGCAGTCTCTGTCTGCCCGGATAGTCTTAAAGCTGAGCAGAGAGCTGTTAGAGTTGTTCCTGCAGCCAGGTCCAGGATTCCACCATCTGTTGTTAACCAGCTCTGTGATCCTCCTCCTTTACTGTTAGCGCTCTGTCTGCAGTCTCTGTCTGCCCGGATAGTCTTAAAGCTGAGCAGAGAGCTGTTAGAGCTGTTCCTGCTGCCGGGTCTTATCAGGATAACGAGCTTGTCTGTTCTATCTGTCAGCAATCTCACACTTCCCGTGATGATCAGTTGAAGAAATTGTTCAAACCTCTCCTCGCTTTTCTCCATTTTGTTCCTGCTCGGCATCCTACAGAAAAATGCTCCTGAAATCATTTGAAAATTTGTCTTTTCACAGAAAAAAAAGCTCAGCAAGATGCAAAGAGAGACAGAGTATGCACCATTCGACTGGTTAATTCAGTTAGGCACCATTAAATTATTGCATTTGTAGAATCCTTTCGGTTTCAGACTGAGTATGTTGGCTGTTTGGCTGTAGGTCACCGATCTTGAAGCTGTTTCTTTGTAATTATCTGTTCTGCATGTTGTTAAAAAAACTCTCTCTTTTTGTCTGTTCAGGAGCATTTCAGCAGAGTGTGTGTAGATCTTTGGCTTTTGTTCCTCAAAACGTGATGTTTCCCTCAGAATTTGCCTCAAACTCATTTTCCTGGTCACAAATTCTTCGTAGTCATTGAAACTGTCCAACAGGCACATTTTCTTTGAGCCACTCGGGATGGAGGCTACTCACTTGAAGGGTGGTTTTTCCAGGGGTAGCTCAAGCTGGGGACAGGCCACTAGAAATCCGGATGCCTGGTCACCCTGAACTAGCCAACTGTTCTCCCAGCTCAGCTAAAATGGAAAAATTAACAAGCTGTCCAGAATGAATAACCATGAGACCACACAAGAGAAGAAAGGCTTGGATGCTTTTTTATTTCAACACAAAAGATGGAAAAATCATTATAATTTTGTATTGTGCTGACATGGAGAAATGTCTCCTTTTTATGCTGAGCTAAGTTATCCGACTTCTGGCTACAGTTTCATGTTTAAAGACATTGAAGCTGATCGTTTAAAAACCCGTTTCTTCTGCTCAAACCCACTGCCTGATGGTTTGGACAGCTGGATCAACATGTGTCTTCCAGTGTGATTCTCACACCTATTTCATCACCTGAGACACACGTTCCCAAACAGCTTTTAGCTTTAAACTACAACAATCTGTTCTACACCTTCTTTTGATTCCAGGCAACACTCACATCACTGCTTTGCTTCACTTGTGCATGACAGGAAGACGAACAACCTCGTCTTCCAGCTTGTGTTTGGTTGCTAAAATACAGTGTTGGCAAGGGAGCAGATAAAAGTCTGGTGTCAGATCTGGGCGGTCATCAAAGCAACATTTTCACCCTCCAAAGCTCTGCTGGTGTGACTGAGAAGATTGATAACGCCTGAGGTGGATTAGGAGGATGACACACTGCTCAGGTCTTCAACAAGTGTCTCAGAATAGATGCTTTGTGAGGACAAACAAGGGTGAGTCACCTCCAACTGACCCGACACGACAGAGGCCTGAACGGCCGTCATCTATGTCCAGAAAAACTCACCCAGCCTTCATATCAAAGATATACTGGTGATGAGAACTGGGTTAATGGCTCAGACCCACAGACCAAACAGGATCATGCAGTGGAAGACTTCCCCCGACGAAGAATGGAACATAAAATCCTGACGGCTACTTCCTTTGATATTCCTGCGATTATTCTTCCCCCAAAATAACATTCTGCAGAATCCACCTGCGAGTGATCCTAATCGAACCTCCAGAGCATCAGGGACTCATTCACGATTACATATATTCTGAGCATATATTAGCGGTCTGTGAACCAGAATCTGATCCTGAACAAAAGGTCCGAACGTGCTTTTTTCCCAGTTTAGACTTTTCAGGACAGTAAGATTATTTCCAACTCATCAGCTTGGTTTCAACGCCACTCGCCAGTAATGGAAGTTGGATGAAGCATAGTTCAGCCAGTCTCTGGAAGGCTTGTAGGGACATTAACCCTTTAATATCCTGCTCTACCCACATTGTTCACTACATATCAAGTGTCTTATTGAATATTTGTGGACATCAGCTTGCCTGCGCCATCTCTACACTCAGTTTAGGTATGTAACACTTTAAGTGAGTATGTGTTGTGCCTATTTGGATTAATTTGGGGTGGTTGGTTGCATCGTGGGTTGAGCAGGTGCCCCATGTATAGAGCCTTCGCTGCAGTTGGTCCCAGTTCAAGTCCTGCATCTTGCCTTTGCTGCATGTCATTGCCCCCTGTCTCTCTTTTATGTCCATTAAAGGCATAAAAAGCCCCCCCAAAAACCATTAAACAAAATGAAAAGAAAGATTTTTATGGCTGTTTTCTCAGTGAGGACATTAAAGGGTTAAAAAAGCTAAACAAACAGTAGAAACGCATCTGTTCTACTAAAGCGGATTCAGGCTGTGTCACGGCTAAAACTAATGATATTTATCACTGCAGATAATCCGTTTGAGACATTAACAGACGACGAATTAGAGACAAAGCAAGAAAGACCTGCTTTGAAAACCCTAACCCGGAGCCCAAAACAGAAGAACAGCCTTCAGGAATTAGTCTCAACTGGGTATGTTGGAGTTATTCTTCGGTATCAGTGAGAATTGGCTTTGTTTATTCTCTGGGTAAAGATGGCAGGGTCACCACATATTTTACAACACATTTACTCGATTATCAGAAGTACCGATGTGCCTATTCTGATGCGTTTAAAGAGTCATGCCCATGTGGACACGTTCATCATCTATATTAAGACCAACAAGCAGATGCAGGATCCTGAATCAAACCTCATGCAGAGCAAACTGGAGCACAGAATGAAACAGTCACAACAGTTTCCACAGCAGATGTAGGTCTGATGGAACTTTATGGTCTTTATGCAGCTAATCTGCATCAAGTGGGAATCAGTTTTCAGCAAATTAACGTGGAGATAGCGTGTTTATTAAAGGAATCTTATTAAAGGAATCTCCACGTTTACATTGAGGATATTTAAAGACAGACCTCGGCTTTAAAGATGAGCTTTCTCACCTTCCAGTTGAAATATTTCAGCTGAATATGCCTGTAAGAGATGAATAAAAACAAAAGTTGGTAACAAAATGTCACAAGAATACACCTTGTGCCTGACCAGAGTGGCTGTAAATGTTTAAAGACGTCAGAAATGTGACTTACCGGCCTGGAAAAGTGTCTAAATAAAGTTCTGGAGACGAGTCTATGGGCTGGTGGTGGTAATGGGGGTGGAGAGTGGACACAACTCAGGAGACTTCAAGGTAAAGCTTGCTCTCGAAGTATAAATATCTGATCTGTGATGCCTGTAAAACGTTGTCAGATGTTAACTGCAGCAGCATCTCTTCTTCAAAAAAGACAAAAACCACTTAAACCACCTGAAAAATTAAAGAAAAGTCTTATTTTACTCGCTTTAAAGACAAAAACCACTTAAAGCGAGTAAAATAAGACTTTTCTTTAATTTTTCAGGTGTTTTTGAAACTTTTTGAATGTGTAACATCAAAAACAGATTAAAAACCACTGATGCAAGCACGATTACTGCTTTTATTTCTGACTTTCTCATCGTGTTCAGCAAACAAAGCAGCTCCACAACCCTGTAAAACATTGTCAGATGTTAACTGCAGCAGCATCTCTTCTTCAAAAAAGACAAAAAACACTTAAACCACCTGAAAAATGAAAGAAAAGTCTTATTTTACTCGCTTTAAAGACAAAAACCACTTAAAGCGAGTAAAATAAGACTTTTCTTTAATTTTTCAGGTGTTTTTGAAACTTTTTGAATGTGTAACATCAAAAACAGATTAAAAACCACTGATACAAGCACGATTACTGCTTTTATTTCTGACTTTCTCATCGTGTTCAGCAAACAAAGCAGCTCCACACCCCGTCCACTTTACATGGAGCCTTCTGCAGGCTGAAAATATATCATTATGTTCACCCGTTCTTCTAGCTGGATAACTTAAAATTCATTCAGCGATATTGCAGATCAGAATAATGGGGCTGGTTACACTCAGGACTCTAAATAGCCCCACCCCGCCCCACCTCCCTGACCACAGTGTCTGCTGCAGCCAACTGTTGACTCCACCGCTGACATTCCAGCTGCATCTAATTTGGCTGCCCCCTCCCTTCTCCTGAAAATCTTATTATTATTTTTAATAATATCTGTTTCCTCTTTCAGTCATGTTAATATTTGGAAATACACCCTCGCAGCCTCGGATCACAGTGAAGTGGGCGCCTGGCGAGCCTGAAGTCCGGCCTGTGTGGGCGTAGGCAGCAGC
Organism: Leuresthes tenuis; assembly: GCF_036924035.1. Classification (NCBI taxonomy): domain Eukaryota; kingdom Metazoa; phylum Chordata; class Actinopteri; order Atheriniformes; family Atherinopsidae; genus Leuresthes; species Leuresthes tenuis. The sequence continues at coordinate 2,378,587 of NW_027325374.1, forward strand.
AGTGGCAAAACTTTCCAGGAATATCTCAAATAAATCAGGTGTGATTGCTGGATGGAAAAAAAAAAAAAAACAGCCCATTTTCCACGTCCACTTTCCAAACATTCCTTCTACCGGGAAGTCCAGGGTTTAACACCTTTTGCCTGTTTGGTGTTTCGAGAGGGAGATGAGAAGAAAAGGATCTGTGAGGGCAAACATCTTTTTCCATGGCTTTGTTTGTTGTATTTTTCCACACATCAACAGAATCATCCATTTATCCACCTCGGTCGTGCTATCAGCCCCCCTCATCCTCTCGAAGCCTTTCCAATACATTCTCAACAACACGCTCTGAGTAATTGTAGTGGTCAATGCAGCAGGACAGATATCCAAACAGGAAACAGGAAAAGGAGCTGAAATTATTCTGATCAAATGAGACTGGATGATGGAAAACAAAGCCGGAGGAGCCGAGAAACGAGGGTCAGAAAGTGTTCTCCTGCTGCTTGTTGTGACTGCAGCGACAAAAAGCTGAATATGTGCCCAAAGTCACAGACTCCTTTGATTGTATCACAGCCCAGGTTTAATCCTCTGGAATTATTTTTAGCTCGGTGCAGCGGTGTTATCAGAGGTCTCCCGGTGACTGGATTCAGCTGTGTGGGATTAAGTTGAGGTGAGAGACGGAGCTCTTCGCATGCAGAGTGTGGTCATGCGGAGGTCTCTGCGTCCACACTGGGGCTGCTGCCATCAGAGGCTGGCCTGTCACACCGTGTTGATGTCTGACTGGAGAAAACCTAAATGGAGTGTAATTTTTGGAGGACGAATCTCTCCTTTTTGTCATCTGTTGCCAGTGGTATCGACTCTGCAGATTAGTAAATATTGTCTTGTGAGGCATTACAGAGGAAGTGGATTAGATCATTTTCTTTTCATAACACTCCTCGTCTCGGTGCACTTGACTGCTCATGTTTCAGCGAGAAGCAAACAGGGTTATGTTATCGTTTTCTTTATGTTTGGTTGGGGGTTGCCATGGGAAACGGCATTGTGAATGAAGCAGCGACACTGAGCTCTTCAACCACATGTCTGGCAGCGAAGTTGCTTTGAAACTGCAGCTATTTAGATTCAGCCATTTTCATTTCCTGACATCATATTTACATTATTTCTTTCAGCTGGTGGAGACCTGTGACGGAGCAGCTCTAATCTTCAGTTGACAAACAGGTGCAATAAAGTGTAAAAAAGTGCAATAAGGACTTCAACCTTCACCATTTCCACTGTGTGGCTGCAGAACCAGCCCAGATCATCAGCCCTCCACCACCGTGCTTGACAGCTGGTATGAAGTGTTTGTGCTGATATGCTGTGTTTGGTTTCCTCCAAACGTGCTGCTGTGCATTAGGACCAAACATCTCCACTTTGCTCTGGTCTGTCCAAAGGATATTGTTCCAGAAGTCTTGAGCTTTGTTCAGATGCAGCTTTGCAAACCTAAGCTGTGCTGCCATGTTCTTTTTAGAGAGAAGAGGCTTTCTCCTGCAGCCCTTCCAAACAAGCCATCCTTGTTCAGCCTTTTTCTAACTGTGCTGTCATGACCTTTAACCTTTAACATGCTAACTGAGGCCTGTGGAGTCTGAGATGTAGCTCTGGGCTTTTTCACCTTGGGGTGACCTTTAACCTTTAACATGCTAACTGAGGCCTGTAGAGTCTGAGATGTATGACCTTTAACCTTTAACATGCTAACTGAGGCCTGTAGAGTCTGAGATGTATGACCTTTGACCTTTAACATGCTAACTGAGGCCTGTAGAGTCTGAGATGTAGCTCTGGGCTTTTTCACCTTGGGGTGAACTTGCTGGGACGTCCACTCCTGGGAAGATTGACAGCTGTCCTGAATGTTTTCCACTTGTGAATAATCTTTCTCTCTGTAGAATGATGGACTCCAGATAGTTTGGAAATGGCCTTATAACCCTTCCCAGACTGATGGGCAGCAGCAGCTGCTTCTCTGAGATCATTGCTGGTGTCTTTCCTCCTTGGCATCGTGTTAAACTGACAGAACTTCTGCTTTTATAGAGCTGCTCACACTGACTGAGGATCAGTTAATCAGAGCATTGATCAGCAGCTCCTGGCTGCTTCTTACCCTCTTAGTTCCTGTGAAAGCAATAAGGGTTCACGTAGTTTTTCACACACTGCTTCTGTGTTTTCTCTTAGCTTTTCTTGAATAATGACACAGGGTAACGTGTCATGTGTTGTTGTTTATCTGAGGCTGCATTGACCAAATTCTAAAATCATGCACATCAACCTGCGCCAGTATATTTCTATAAAAAACACAAACCACAAAGTGTCTGAGGCACGAATTATGCTGACAGCATAACTGCTGTTTAAATGTCAAATTTATGAAACATTAAGAAAAAATTCCCACCCAAATGTTGATCCAAGCGATAACCAAACTTGGTTTGCAGTCTGAATGAATTCCGCACGAGAGTTTTGCAGTCTCAACGTTTGTGGTTCACCAGTCAGCTATGTCAGGGGCTGTAAACTCCACTCAGATGCTTCCTCTCTGACATGCTGTTGGGACAAAAGGACCGAACTTGATTTGCAGGTGATGAGTCCCTCTGGTGGGAAAAGCCCTTATTGTGAATTGTCATTTTGTAGATTCCCTGCTTGCCACATTTAGGAGGGAACGCAGGAAATCTCGGATCAGAACAATAGGAAGATGGATAAAAGCAGGCTGAATGTTCCTGACTCATGCAGCTCTGTGGACTAAGTCAGATGGACCTAATTGAAGCCACATTCCTTGAAAGGAGGTTTGAATTCCAGAGCTATTCCTGCGTATTGTACACAATGGATCCCACACACCCACTCACACTTTCTCAAACACACACCTACAAGCATAGGTGATGGCAGGCTGGCAGACAAATGCAGCTTTACCTCAGGAATCAAACCGAAAACAGAGGCTGGAAATGTCAGACTTGGAATGCTTTATCTCTTCCCAGAGTGACATCAAAGAAGATGTCTCCAAATTCTCCAAATAGGACGTGCTGGAGAACTTTTTACTGTTGAATGTGTGGTTGTGATTCACTCTGTTTACCCAGTAACTTTCCCCACAGAGTGGCTTTTGCCACCCAGCCATAACAGTCCATGAAAATGCAGGGTCAAGACATCAAAGACCTTTTCGAGATTATTCCAGTCAGGAGCATGAAATAACACTGTGACAAACACAACTTGCATGGCAGGATACGAAGTCCCTCATCCGTTCACATTCTGTTCTCAATCTGATTGCTTATAAATGTCCAAAATTAAACCAGGCCGCTCCCTGGAATGCGGCTTCATGGTTGTACTGGAGCTTCACACAAACAGGTCAACACTTAGCACCACAAACAGGTTTTTCTGTCCTCGGTTAGTCAGAAGGTTTCTGCATCAGATTCACTGCTCGGCATGAGAAAGAAGAAGAGATGGAAGTCATGTTAAAAAGAACTGCGTTCAGATATCTGCTCTAATGGCTCGGTACACCTGATGGATCATCTAACCGATGCCGGGATTATCATTTCTGTTCCAGGCACAAAAGATAAACCTAAATCCCCTCAATATTTGCAGCTTGGTTTCAGTTTTTCATGGACAAACCTGTCCTGTTTAACACGACCAGAGCGCTTTTCTATTTTATGTAGATGAAGCTGGCCATCATCAGTCGGCTAACCGCGATGCCATCATCATCCAAGCAGAAGCTCAGCGTTTGGGAACTCCCTTTGGAAAAGTAATCCATGACTATCCATCTATTAGCTGCCGATTATTCGGAGCCGGCTGGCAGATCAGGAATAATGCACCCTAAAATTGTGATGAGATCTAATAGTTCGGGATGGGTTTGGACCTTTTTCCTCTCATGTTATATGTGCATTGGGAGGTTATTGGTTTGCTGTAACCATTCCTGCTGCCTGTACACACCCTGAAGTGATCCCTTCTTGACATGAAAAAGATAGAGGATAATATCTTTGTTTTATTCAAAACTGCATTTTAAAGTTCAGCCAAAGGTAAAATGAGACTTCAGCAGCCTGAATAAATCCAAAGGGTACCTGGGTCCAGTCTAATAGGACGGAGTTGCTTCTTTTTATTCAGACTAACGTCAGCAGATCCATTGTTTCTATCTAATGAAAATCAAAAAAGATGCAAACATCACATGTCGCTTTACATCTGCTGTTATTTACTCTGCCAATTTCTTTTAAGTTTTTTGGATAACAGCATTTTAAAGTCTTAATAAATATCTATTTAGAGAGGAGAGACAAATCTGATAGTGTTGCATGTACTTTTAAAAAGAAAAAGGTAAGATGTCGCTGCAGTTATGACTTTGTGTGAAGTGTAATCCGATCTGTTACATTTCAAATTCAGTATTAACAAAAAATAGCTGTAGTTTGTGCACAAACGTTACCCATCATCACTGCACCACTTGAAGCCAGAGTTCCTGAGAAAAACATTCATTCATTCATGCACATCTGTATTAAAACAGGGATTTTCATTAAACTTTGGAGCACTGCTTGTTAGAAAATATTATTTCATGAGGTCAAATTGCAGTTTTTACTAAAAATGGGTCAGCTGTTCATTTACATATGCACATTTAAGTGTAAAAATACAGTAAGGCAGTGTTTTAAACCCACCCTGTAATAAATAACTGTCCATTTTGGGGTTTCGTTTATCAACGAAGCAAATTTGAAGCAATCTTTGGAAAAGCCACAAAAAACAAATGTAAATCAGGCGTGTTTCCATTAACTGGTTTGTGTAATGACCAGAATCCTCGGACTCCAATAATCACCACATGCAGATTGAAAAGTCTTAACAGTTTTATTTACAACAAGGGGTAAAAGTGCAAACTGGTTTCCTGAGTCTCGTCTTCTGGCTCCGAGGTGTAACCACAGCTGTGAGTGAGACTACAGAGGTAATGACTTCCAGAGGAGTTGTCCAGCAGAGGAAGAGGAGGGTATGAGGTGAGGAGCAGTCGAGTTAGGACAGGCTCGTGGTAGATGCTGAGAGGCGGTTGGCGATGACGTCACAACTAAGCTACAGGATGAGTGACGGAATCTGAAATCGATGGAATTGAAATCCAATATTAACTCCAGGATCGGCGTCCAGGCAGCCCATAAACAATGATCCAATTGGCAATCCAAAAGGGAAGGAGGGTGCCAGCAATGGTCAGAATATCTTCCGGAGAAACAAGTAGACAAAGAGGCAAAGTCCAAGGACAGGAAGGGGTCGGGAAAACAAGGTCATAACCCTCTGTGGTACAATATGCTGCAACAATCTGTTTATGTTTAAGCAGATGCTTTTATCCAACTAACAGGCAAGGCAGGTAGGGTAGGGGGGTCTTGCCTAGGTACCCCTACTGGAGGTAGTACCTTTCATGCAGGGGATTTGAACTCAGATTTTCCACATGAAAGATGGCAGTCTTACCACTATGCTATCCCAGTCCCATCTGGTGCTGGAGGAATGACAAAAGGAGGCTTAAATACAGAAGAAGAAAGGCGAGCAACATGAGAGTGACTGCAAAGCACAGGTGGACGTGATTAGGATCAAGGTGGGGAGCGCAGGAACCAGGTTTGGTGAATAAATTTGGCTGTATCGTGTCATCAGGGTATGTTGCTAGTGGTTGTAATTCAGTAGAAGAAGTAGTTGTCCTAACTAGAAACTCAGCTATGGTGGTGTACATCCAAAAAAAGGAAAATGGAAAGAACTCTAAGAATGACCTTTACCACCAGGAATATCTGGGAAGATTCATGATATCTGGGAAGATTCATGATATCTGGGAAGATGTCGGTCAGTCGTATCGTTTGTCGGCTCAGACCGGAAACAGCTGGTGAGTCGTGTCACTTTAATCTTTGCCAGGTCACATGGGGTTCACAAAGTTAAATCCATTCCTCCTAAAGACAATCAAGTATTCCTTCAAAACAGCCAAAACTCCCTCAAATGACACTTTTTCTGCCCATTAGTTTCTTTCTCACTTCTTCTAAAGTCACCTCAAGATCAAAGGGACCACAGCAGCAAATAACCGTTAAACATAAATGTCGTAATATCGCATTAATAAACCTCAGCTTCAAGTCTGACTCGGTCAGTTTCATTGATATTATAAAGCGCTGCCATCGTGGTTCACCTCCAACACGGGAGTGGAACTCCTCGGGATGCAGGGCTGATTGCACTCCTGTGTGTGCCGGTGGAGGCTCAGTGTGTGTGTTCGTGCATGTGGGGTTATAAGTGCACGTAGCCACAGCTGTGAAAACACTGACCGCTTCAGAGCTGCTCGTGTGGTCGAGCATGGAGAAGATGGGCTCTGGTGAGACATCAAGGAGCAAAACTTGGAAGTTCAACACCAATAAGCTGCAAAAGCGATGCATTTGTGATTGGTGTGAGATAATATTTTCCCTTGTTCCATTTTGGTTTTTCAATTTATTCCACAAATTCGATTTATTTAAAGAAACCTGAGCAAGTTATCGGCTAATTTTCTTCCATGAGAAATTCTTTGAACTAAAAGAAGCCCGCTCACAATAACAGAGAAAACAATAGTGTTGCCAATCAAAATGGAGCTCCAGCTGCCGAAATAGATCGCAGTCAGGACTCTATTTTGAAACCTGATGGAGCGGCCGGGTTGGCCTTTATGTTTTTCAAACTATTCCCGTTATCAGACGGATGGCGAACAAGACACCGGCTTCTGAGACAGACTTTGGCCCCTCTATTTCAGAGCATTGCGAACCGTTTGTGTGTGTTTTAACAAGAGTTCTCGGGGCTTTTAACATGCTGTCTGCCATGTAATTAGTGTCTATGGCTAACTAGTTCCCAGCAGGCAGTTTTAAACACTTTCCGTGGCTGCACACCTCACAGGCAAAGAAGCACTCGCAGGGATAAAAATGGGAAAAGTTTGTGATTAAGCAATGTTTACAGTGCTGTAGTGAGCCAGTGTGCACGCACCGATGTGGAGAAGCAGAAATGGTCATCACAGGTGGACGAAATCAAGCTGCTTCAATATCTCGTGCTAGAAAAAAATCTCACGCAACTCAAGTGAAATTCCTGACTGATAGAATATTTGTGGCTTTCAAAGCAATACAGGATCTGAGCTGAACTTGGAAATGACAGAAAAGCCAAACCGGAGTTCACTAAAAATGTACTCAAGAGGGATGAAAATGGAAATAAGTACTGTAGGTTATTGCAGATGTGTGAGAGAGTGTGTTTCCATACGTGAGAGCGGGAAAGACGGAATGAGATAGTGTGTCTGTGCAAGCAGAGGCATCTGGTTTTGATCAGTATTTCCCACTGAACTGCCTGGTTGTGTGGTCACACACAGTGTTTGGTAGTGCACAGCGGAGGAGCCTAATGTGTCAGTATGGTTAATGGAAGAGCTTTGACACGAGGACATCTGCACACCGTCCGTCCGTATGGCTCTCCGGGGAGTTTAAATTATATGCTACATCAAAGCCATGCTCGAGTAAAGACATGCAAGAAGGTGAGAAGATGACGAAGAGCAACGGGGCTTGTTTGATGGCTCTCGTGTTTGTTCTAAACGGCAAATTGGAAGATGTGAGAGAAGTGAAAACAAATTTAAATTGAAAACTGTCCTCAAAACAAGACACAGTCAGGGGAGACAGGAAAATATTTGTGGGTAAAGTAGCTGGTTTTTCCCATGTGTTGAACTGGAGAATAAAATTGAATTACCGAGTTCACCGCTGTCAGTAGGAGCAAATGTAAACAGACACTAGAACACCAGCCGGGGCCAGGTTAGCTGGGTTAAACACTTCTGTGACTCAGATGCATTCGCATGGCCTCCCAGCCACTGATATCCCAGCTTATTAATGTGTGGCATGAAGGGAGAACACATGGCAGCAATGCACCTTGGCTCGCTCGCACAAGTTTATGAAAGTACAGGAAACCAGACACGCAAACGGATGCTGAGCGCCTCGCTGGCCTCTCTGGCCTCTCTGTATTGTACGTCTGGATGCCTGGACCTGCGTGCATGTTGCTGTAAGTGGCTGCTGCATTGCATTTTTCAGCGTTTATCTGCCTGGGCGGTGGCTGTTGAGGTCCAGCTCGTGTCCATCGGAGCTACAGATGTATGCTAACTAGTAGCAGAGCTGTCTTTCTCCCTCCTCTTAAAGGATTTGGCTTCGGCCGTCAACTAAACACAACCGGCCATAGCAGATACCAGACGAGTGCATCACCCTGGTTCGGAAAGAATGAACACATTGCTTCCTAATGTGTTCCCAATGGGTGCAGGTATTTGTACGAGTCAGTGATGCAGGCCTTGATGCTCCGCTGTGACATCTGCATGTTGTACAGCAGACACACAACAGAAGTTTGTAAACACTCGGCCCTGTGATCGCAATTCAGAACTAATGAAAAAAATTCTCAATGAAAACAAAGAAAATGACTTTCCCATCATCTTGAAACACTATCTGACAACGTTTTCCTGCTCATAACATCGTGGAATTCAGTCCCTTCTCCCTCGCAAGGGTCTGATCCAAACTAGTGGCCTCTATTGCAACAGGGTCAGCACTGTTTGTTCCTTTAACAGTTAGTGACCTGACTCGGTGGTCCCTCTGATTAGAGCCCAGCTGAGATCAGACAGCAGGCTCTGGCAAGAAGACATCAGGACCACTTTGGAGCCCCTTAAAAACATGCCCTTTAATTATTTTTGTAAGTGTAAGTGAACAAGTGAGTGGAAACTATGCAGAGTCCAGCCTCCCTCTGCAGGGGAGCAAGGCTGTTAGTCTGTGGCATGATGATGGGGAAGGATACATTTACACATCAGAGGGGCCTGACCATGACAGCAGGATGAGGTTTGGACCGACATGTTAGTGTAAACACCTCAGCCAGGCAGTTCCAGCCTGGACTGTGCAGGTGCACTTCACTCTGTCACCCTTCTATGTAGGTCACCTTTACATTAAATCATAATTTACATCTTTTAAAGAGACCATTCAGACTTTAAGCAGACATTTTTGGCATTACAACCAAGTATGTGCTTACGAAATGCAAAAAAAAAGGTGCTACATAAATATACAAGTGAGATAAAAGTGTTTATTCATTTGCTTATAAAGTATTTTCTGAGAACAAAAGGAAAGGAAACGAAAGATTCTGAATGTTAGGAAAGGTTTTTGTTTCCAAAACAGTAAATGAGTAAATATCTTCATCTGTCCATTAGTGAAAAGTCTTTTCTGATTCAGTTTGAACTACAGTCAAAAAGGTACTTTGCTGTTGTTTTGTTTTTCTTTGTTGTGTTTTTGTCTTTTTTGTTTGTTTTGTTGTTGTTGTTGTGTTTTTGTATTTTTTCTTGTTGTTTTTGTCTTTTTTGTCTTTTTTGTTTGTTTTGTTGTTGTTTTTGTCTTTTTGTGTTTTTTTGTTGTGTTTTTGTCTTTTTGTGGTAGTTTTGTGTTTTGCTGTTGTTTTGTTTTTCTTTGTTGTGTTTTTGTCTTTGTTTGTTTGTTTTGTTGTTGTTGTGTTTTTGTCTTTTTTGTTTGTTTTGTTGTTGTGTTTTTGTATTTTTTCTTGTTGTTTTTGTCTTTTTTGTTTGTTTTGTTGTTGTCTTTTTTGTTTGTTTTGTTGTTGTTGTTTTTGTCTTTTTGTGTTTTTTTGTTGTGTTTTTTCTCTTTTTGTGGTAGTTTTGTGTTTTTTGCTGTTGTTTTTTGTCTTGTTTTTGTGTGTTTGTTGTTGTTGTTTTGTATCTTTAGTCTTTCTTTTTCGGTTGCGTGTCCTTTTTTGTGTCCCCATCGCATTACTTTTGTCTCTCAGTTTCAGTTGTGATATTTTTTAATAAGTTATTTAAGGCCTTTGTTTTGTATCTCTTTGTTGTTTTGTGTCTCTTTTTAGTTTATTTTCACTCGGCTCCACTTTCCAAAAGAAAATGTGAGCGTGAAACACAGAAAAACATTTCTGAACCAGCAGCTTGAGTTTTTCATGAAACCCCAGAACACAGATTTTGAATTTGCAAAACAGACGAGGCGACACATTCATCTTTCCTTCCTTGTTTCATCAACATCTTCCCTCCTTACATCACAGCGAGTGTGTGGCCCGTCTGTCACCCTGTGTCCTTTTCTTTCTGCCCTTCCGTTTTCCAAACTCTTCGTCTTGTTTCCTACTCCCCTCGCCTCCCTCCCTTCCTCACCTCAGCATCTTCACCGCATACTCTGTCCCGGTCAGCCTCTCATTATTTTTACCCACCAGAATGTGGAAAAGCTCCACTTCATGCGAATACAAAACCACAAGTTTTGTTCTGCCTGGACAGCACCCAGACTCGAGAGCAGTTTCTCCGCTCTTTGGACAAACTGGAACATCAAACAACAAAAAGAGAGGAAGCAAAAGATTATTACTTTTTCAAAGGTAGAAGCACATATAGAAGAAGATGTCTTTTGTTTAAATCCATCATCCACGAGTCAGTGAGTCAGAGACGGGAAAATGAAAACATTCACTTACTGCTTTATTTTTCTCCTTGTCAGCTTTCTCAGGATGTTGGCACACTTCCATCACATTATGAACTTCCCGGCAACATTTGCCAAGAAGCCCGGCCCAAACATAGTAGTGACCAAAGCCTTATCCCAGCTGAGTCTGAGGTTCATTGTGACTGGGTCAGAAAATAAAGGCCTGAAATGACCACCTCCTAACGTCACAGTTAAGTGTTTTTAGTCTGTCGGAGGCTTAAAAACTGGCAGCATTCAGAATCTGAGAAGTTGAACGGGAAACTGGACACATTTCTGAAAATTAGGCTTCTACCATGGTTCCTTCTGTTAAAAAAGGCCTTTTCTGCTTCTTATTTCTAACACATTAAAGTGATTCTATTGTCAAACCTCTTGGCAATACTATAAAAAGCAAGCAATGACTTTTTTGTGCTAAACTTTCCTCAATGGCTTATCATTATGTTTATTATTAATTAGTTGAAAAGTTCTTAATTAAGGTCAATCAAAGACTTACAACAAACATAATAGCCCCTTCTGCTCCTCTAAAGTCTTAAAATCCTGACCTGGACAACTGATAATCTATATAAACGAGGCAGAAATCACATATTTTGGAACCTTCAAAAGCTTTCGAAATAGCATCGATATAAATGGTAAGTAGGTGCTGATGTGACTTTTTCATTGAAGTTCAAACATCTGTTCAAAAGTGGGGAAACTCTGGGTGTCAGTAAGTTTGTATTGATCGTTTCAGGTAACTTGCCCTTCCTCCCATGTCAAGCGTCTCATTGTCTTCCCTGATTCCCAAGTGTTTCCACCTGTTCCCCTTTGGTCCCTCATGTTCAGATAGTCTGCGTTTCCCTTGTCTTGGGCCAGTATGTTGTCTCTACACATGAGCATCATTACCAGCCCTTTGTCTTGTTCCTTGAGCCATAGTTTCCACGAGCCTGCAGCGAGCGATCCTCCTGCAGTGCTGCCTTGTTTTATAGATTATTCTGGTCCAAAGCCTTAGTTTATTTATTCTAACAAGTTTCATAGCTTTGTTTTTCCTCCGTTTTCAAGGAGTGATTTTTGTTGTAACTTTTCATAGTCGCCTCCGTTAAAGGAGAGTTTTAAGTTTATCGTTAAAGTTCATAGAGCCTCTGTTTGCTTCGTTTTGAGAGCGTGTCTTTGTTTTGTTTAGCGTTCATAGCTTTTTGTTTTCCTCTCCGTTTGGAGAGTTTTATGTTTGTAACTTTCATAGCTGCGCTCTTCCTCCGCTTAGTTACTGAGGAGAGCGCTTAAGTTTTTCATAGTCTTTTCTTTTGCGCTGCCCGGAGATCGCCCTGCCTAGCTGTGCTCTGTGTGCTGCATTTATTAATAAACCCTCTTGGAACCCATACGACCCTGTGTCTGTGTCCTGAGTTCCCTGGTAAACTGACACCTTCTGGTTCGACTACCTTCTGTTCAGCACAGTCCGACTACCTTCTGGCCCGACTACCTTCTGTTCAGCACAGTCCGACTACCTTCTGGTCCGACTACCTTCTGATCCGACTACCTCCTGTTCAACACGGTCCGACTACCTTCTGGTCAGCACGGTCCGACTACCTTCTGGTCCGACTACCTTCCGTTCAACACGGTCCGACTACCTTCTGTTCAACACGGTCCGACTACCTTCTGTTCAGCACGGTCCGACTACCTTCTGTTCAGCACGGTCCGACTACCTTCTGATCCGACTACCTCCTGTTCAACACGGTCCGACTACCTTCTGATCCGACTACCTTCTGTTCAGCACGGTCCGACTACCTTCTGATCCGACTACCTCCTGTTCAACATGGTCCGACTACCTTCTGTTCAGCACGGTCCGACTACCTTCTGGCCCGACTACCTTCTGTTCAGTACGGTCCGACTACCTTCTGTTCAACACGGTCCGACTACCTTCTGGTCCGATTACCTTCTGGTCCGACTACCTTCTGGTCCGACTACCTTCTGTTCAACACGGTCCGACTACCTTCTGTTCAACACGGTCCGACTACCTTCTGGCCCGACTACCTTCTGTTCAGCACGGTCCGACTACCTTCTGTTCAACACGGTCCGACTACCTTCTGGTCCGACTACCTTCTGCCCAACATGGTCCGACTACCTTCTGGCTCGACTACCTTCTGTTCAGTACGGTCCGACTACCTTCAGGTCTGACTACCTTCTGTTCAACACGGTCCGACTACCTTCTGGCCCAACTACCTTCCGTTCAACACGGTCCGACTACCTTCTGGTCTGACTATCTTCTATTCAACACGGTCCGACTACCTTCTGTTCAACACGGTCCGACTATCTTCTGGCCCGACTACCTTCCGTTCAACACGGTCCGACTACCTTCTGGTCCGACTATCTTCTATTCAACACGGTCCGACTACCTTCTGTTCAACACGGTCCGACTATCTTCTGGCCCGACTACCTTCCGTTCAACACGGTCCGACTACCTTCTGTTCAACACGGTCCGACTATCTTCTGACCCGACTACCTTCTGTTCAACACGGTCCGACTACCTTCTGTTCAGCACGGTCCGACTACCGTCTGTTCAACACGGTCCGACTACCTTCTGGTCCGACTATCTTCTATTCAACACGGTCCGACTACCTTCTGTTCAACACGGTCCGACTATCTTCTGGCCCGACTACCTTCCGTTCAACACGGTCCGACTACCTTCTGGCCCGACTACCTTCTGTTCAGCACGGTCCGACTACCTTCTGGCCCGACTACCTTCTGTTCAACACGGTCCGACTACCGTCTGTTCAACACGGTCCGACTACCTTCTGTTCAGCACGGTCCAACTACCTTCTGGTCCGACTACCTTCTGGCCCGAATACCTTCTGTTCAGCACGGTCCAACTACCTTCTGGTCCGACTACCTTCTGTTCAGCACGGTCCGACTACCTTCTGGCCCGACTACCTTCCGTTCAACATGGTCCGACTACATTCTGGCCCGACTAGCTTCTGTTCAACACGGTCCGACTACCTTCTGGTCCGACTACCTTCTGGTCCGACTACCTTCTGGTCCGACTACCTTCTGGTTCGACTACCTTCTGTTCAACACGGTCTGACTACCTTCTGGTCCGACTACCTTCTGGCCCGACTATCTTCTGGCCCGACTACCTTCTGTTCAACACGGTCCGACTACCTTCTGGCCCGACAACATTCTGTTCAACACGGTCCGACTACCTTCTGGCTCAACTACCTTCTGTTCAACACGGTCCGACTACCTTCTGGTCCGACTACCTTCTGGCCCGACTATCTTCTGGCCCGACTACCTTCTGTTCAGCAGAGTCCGACTACCTTCTGGTTCGATTACCTTCTGGTCCGACTACCTTCTGGCCCGACTACCTTCTGTTCAACACGGTCCGACTACCTTCTGGTCCGACTACCTTCTGGCCCGACTATCTTCTGGCCCGACTACCTTCTGTTCAACATGGTCCGACTACCTTCTGGCCCGACTACCTTTAACTTGAAGAGCTCGGCAGAGAATAGTGGGCGGGGCTTTATTAGGCCGGTGAAGCCCAGACCAGTGTGAGTTAATCAGGGAGTGGATTACTAGGCCTTTGTGTTGACCTTTCACAGAGAAATCTGATTTATTAACTTGAACTTTTCCATCAATGTGAAGCAAACAGTCACTGTACACCTAAAGTAATAACCAATGTGCCAGTTTGACCTTTAACCCGACAAATGTACAGATTGTGTAAGGACATTCGATTGTAACCATAGCAACTTCTGCATCTAACACTATCTTGTCGTCATTTAATGTGTTGGCTACCGTTTATCCCACAACAATGAGTGACGCTTTGTGTTGACATTAAGTAAGCTTGTTGTTGCTCATTGCACCATAATTTAGAGTTTGATTGTGCCAAGAATCAACAAATAAATGGACTAAAATACAAAAAACAGCAGAGGAAGTTGGGGTTCCCTTTGACCAAACTGAGAAAACAATTTTTAGTATTTGAACTGAAGCCAAATGTCCCGACATCTGACCGGTGTTTGGACTGGCTGATGAGGAGACCCAGAACAACTCCCAGGGAGCCTTTTCACCGTTTATTTATAGGAAAAGTACCTCTAATGACAAAAGACAATAAACATACACTTGTACGTTGAGATATTGTGTTTCCTCTCAGACATGCTGAGTGATGCTCAGTATCCCGACACATCAGTGAAACAAGACAAAGCAGAACCATAACCAGAAATCATTTTATCGTTTTGTTGGTGTGCTTTTATTTGTCTAATGACTATATGAACAAGGTATTTGCTGTTCAGCTCTGTTCATGCCAAGAAATACATAACAATGAATAAAAAGGGGGTGAGAGCAGAGGCTCAAACGACTTATAAAAGAATAAAAAGGTTGTATCAATTTCCCTAAAAAGTACATCATGTTAAATGGGCAGACACAGCTCACACTTAAAGGAGTTTCAGGTTCATATAAAAAGGGATATGTTTTTCCATGTCATGTCTCATTTGCTTGTTCAACAATCAAAATCAACCCAACTAGGCCGAATAATTGAGTCCAGCCCTGTGTGTGTGTGTGCAAGAGAGAAAGTTGAACTGATTTATACACCGAAACATCTATAATCATCGAAATTACAATTGAGCTACAACAGAAGGAAAGGATTCAATTAAAATGCACCCTTGCAAACACAATAATGTGTCTGTGGTCGAAGAAGAAAGCCGGCATAATGAGACGAACACTCACTCTGCTGCCTTTAACATTCCTCTGCTTTGTTCTAGTTAGTAAGATTTATTATTTGGTTGCTAGTTCAAAGTTGCAGCAGTAAATGCCTCATGTAGATGGGACAGGAAAAGTGAACTGTAACCATGTTATGACTTTAATTTCCTCTGCTGTTGCTTTTATAGCTGCAGATTAATAAGAAAAGAACGGGAACAGCCTGGAGGTTAGGTTCTTACTGGTCTACACCTCACATCCATAAAAGAATAATCAGAAATTAAAGGTGGTGAATTGGATCACTCTGAGAGGTTGTTGGACACTGGTGTGCACTGATTATCCCCCTGGAGTGTAGGTCACAGTAGAAGATTTAACTCCCTCCTAATGCTACAGACAAGAGCCGAGGGTCAAAGACAAACCTGAGATTCATCGGTGACCAGTGTTGCTCTGTTTGAATGCTAGAAAGACGTCATTTGAGAGGTTCAGGGTTTGATTTGGTCAGACAACAAACAGGACAGAGAGCATGGTGAGGAAACTACAGTCTGAACAGGAAGAATTTGGTTAAATATTGCTGAGAACACGTCTCTGATGGTGAGCTAAAGGGTTTTAAACAGCAGAAGCTGCTCGTATCGTAGTGAAACTGACCAGAGACCACAGCTGGATCTGCTGCAGATCACTCACATATTCATCACCGATGCAGGAGAAGCACATCAGCAGCACTGAAAATCTCCTACCGTCAGCTTGCTTTAGCTGATGGGAATAATATATGAGTGCAACAGGAACATATGCCTCACTCCAACCAGTTTTATAGAACTTATTATCGCACTTTTAGCTCGTAAAGGGAAGATTTGATGTCAAGGTTAGCCGATCACTGAGAAGAAGTTCAGTTCCCCGAAGTCAGCACAGGACAAATAAATCTTATGATCAATACATAAACCAGAACTGGATTAGTCAAAATGAACGCGTTAAAAACAAGTTTCTTTTTCATTATGACAGATTAATTTAGGCATCTTCTGTGAATGCGACCCTTCAAACGGAGAAGAGATGCAAAGTTTAACTTTTAAAAGCGTGTCAGAGGTTCTCCCAACAAGACCAAAGTCATCTGCCATTGATGTGAATCGAGTTATTTCTGGGCAAGAATAAATCAAGCATACTTACTGAAAAGAGTATTAAAAATATCCCTTTAAGCTGCATTTAGAACATATCATAAAAGTGTGATTATTCTCTGATGAATCACGAGTTAACGATGGACAATCATGGGATCAATCACGATTAATTATCTTAATCAATTGACAGGCCTAATTCAAATCTTTTTTCTTAAACCTGGACAGCAGAGGTGGAGAGTGACTCCATGTTTCTTATTTCTGTTCGCTTCTGGTCAACAGTTTTCTGGTTTAAATGTACGACTACAGGTAGCTTTAAAGGTAAATAAAAAGGCAAAACTTGATAGATGTGGGCGATGTAAAAACATGATTAAACATGCAACTTCTGGTGTAAAAACAGCACCTTTTACTACTTGTTTTTAAAGCTTTACAAAGTCGTCCATCTCTTAAACTTCTCTGAGCCCGACTGCTGCAGAAGATCCTCTGAAAAGGTCCCGTTAAAGGTGGGCCGGGCCTTTCTATTAACTCTCTTCTTCAAACTAACTTTAATCATATTGAATTTGTTGCTAATTCTCAAATTATCTTTGATTTGAATACATATACATCGTATATTTTATGTCACACAGCTTTAAACATCTTGTTTAGTATTTACCATCAAATAAATATTCTTCATTCAGCTTCAACGGTCAGACTTCCTCTTTAGACTAACTTGAGTTGATGGACTGGAAATGGTTAGCTCCTGCGACTGTGTGGGTCTGCAGGGGCTAATGAGCTCTTTGTCACACAGCGCTGAAGCTGCAGCGTCCACATGTTTTAATGATTTCACCACTGCGTCTGACAGCGAGGCAAAATGTGTATAAATGAATTACTACACTGGCAAAGAGATCTCCGAGCTGCTAACGTTCCTCATTAAAGTCTTCACAGTCAGTTTTGAGGTGTTGCTTGTGCACACACATTCATAACATGTCTGTTTTTATAAAGGTTAATAAGCACATTAAATAAGGGCACTCGTTTGGAAT
The DNA here is from genome assembly GCF_036924035.1 of Leuresthes tenuis. Lineage (NCBI taxonomy): Eukaryota > Metazoa > Chordata > Actinopteri > Atheriniformes > Atherinopsidae > Leuresthes > Leuresthes tenuis. The sequence continues at coordinate 2,395,759 of NW_027325374.1, forward strand.
ATTGTGTAACATGAGTAAATATTTTGCAAGCAAAGACTGAATAATGTGTGGATAACGTGTTGGAAGTGATTGAGTGAATGTGGGAAAATATCATGGAAAATATTAGCAAATCGGAAAAAGTTACAGGTAGTTGGAATACAAGAGATATTGTAGCAATATAATGCATTCTGAGCTTGTGATGACAAATCTTCCAGAACAACATGAAATCTCACCCCTAACACTCTCATTTGCTCGTTCAGACACACACACCAGTGCGTGGTGAGGATTGTTTCACTAATGAGTTGGTTTGGCTGCAGTTGAGTAATGGGCATGAGCGCATGGTGGGACTTCACCCCAGTGCAGCCTGGGAGAGTGTACTGAGTGCACCTAACGCCCCGCGCTGCCAAGGTCCTGTACCGGCTGATTTATCAGCCTGCAGCTGCCGACTGATGAGGCAGAGCTGACACCCGTTCCACAACCTGACCACAAGCAGTTTGTAGGAAATACTCTCATCCGTCACTTCGAGCTGAGCCGCAGTCAGACATCTCTTCTGCTGCTCTGCTGAGAAACTGTCAGGACGCCACAGCAGGAGAGCGTAAAACCAGGGTGGCTGTAGCTGAGATCCTGATGACATCCGACTGCACAACAGGTAATTTTCTCCTGAACATCAACAATTCGATGCTGACACGAAAAAACAAACCAAACCTCCTTGTTAACTCACCGCTTGTGAGGTAAAAGTAGCACGGATCGGTCTGTGAGTGCTGATGGCGTCGCTGGAACGGACGCCACTGGTTTTTGTTTCAAGCATCCGTTGGAAAACGGTGTTCTTCTGTATCAGATGTTCATACTTTTAAAAACATTTACGTGTTTATTTCAAAGCCTTTCGAACCATTTGGTAGAGCAAATTTCTTACTGACTACACTCAGGAAGTGAGCCTGACTAAACCATCTACAAACCTTGGTTTAATTCTAAAAGAAAGTAATATATCATTTTACTTTTACCTTAAAGTGTCACTGACCGCGCCCAGTCACTGGCGATAAATGGCGAGGGTTGCGTCGGGAAGGGCATCCGGCGTGAAACATGTGCCAAATCAATGATGCAAGATCGACTCGCCGTGGCGACCCCTGAAAGAAGGAGAAGAAGAAGAAGAAGAAGAAGAAGAAGGAGAAGCAACCAATGTGCAAAAATAACAGTGATTTTGATTATAATTGCTCCAAGGAAATTAGAAAAATGCCAATAAACAGGTAAGGAAACCTACAGATTGTATTGCAACTCCACTTGGATTCGATCCCCCGTCCTGAGCGTGCTCCATCAGAACCAGAACCAGAACCAGAACCAGTCTGCCTCAACACGCTTGAAAATGAGAGGACAGGAAAGAGGGGACACCAGGTCTAAGCATAATTTGGATTTTATGAGATGGAGTTTATTTTTACCATTTCAGATCAGCTGAAAATGATCATTTGCAAACATCTGGAAAAAAAGCCTCTGTCAGGCTGTTTTTAAGGTAATGAGTCAGCTGTCTGCATTTGTGTGTTTAAACACGACTTCTCTTATATAACCAAATGATAATAAACTCAAATACCTTTTGTATTTTCAATTTTGCGGCTTTTCAAGTTGTTTCAAGTGCACATTTTGGTTAAACAAGACTCTGACTCAACAACAACAGCTGTTTGAGTCTGATAAATCTCGGTCGGTGTTTGAACCGGTTTACAAGAGTTCTCGAGAGAAGAAGTAAAAGTTACTCACTGTTCTTTGTTTCTGAGGTAAAATTCAGCTCGACTGTTTTATTTCTCAATAACTCCACATCAGTAGATAAAGTTTGTCTGAAAGTCAGAGACAAAGTGGAAGAGACACAGAGTGAACCAGAGCAGAAGTAGAGAAAGGCGGCGAGTGAGTAAATTACCTGCAGCTGCAACAGTTAGTTGGGGGGGGTATAAATCTGTAACCACATCAGAAATTATCCATAAAATTTACAGCTTAGGAAAACAATGTGTGTGGCTCTTTAACACTCCTTAACCTACAGAGCTTTGGAAAAGAGCCGGTGGCCAATCAGGACGTTTAACTCCAATCACACAACAGGGTGACGCACGTCGTTTACATTTCAGAAATAATGTTGACACAAGAGCGTAAACTGGAGTGTGCGCCGAAGTGATGGAAAAGCAGATCCCAGAGCAGCCAATCAATCAGTTTAATGAGTCTGTGGGCCCCACACAAAAATATAAAGAAATAAATAAAAGCACAAATATAGAAATGCATGAATAAGCCAGAGGTTGTAAAAAAGAGAGCAAGAATAAAGTTTCTCACCAGGACTGGAACCATTCACACATCTGAGATCAATTAATGTGTCTGACCGTCCGTTCGCTCCCACGTGCACTTTAAGGTGAGTCTGAGTTACTGTGCACGACTCCAACCTCCAGGAGAGACAATCCTTTAGTCTAAAATATATTTAAAATGCAAGGTTATCTATAAAACTTCAGCAACGCCGCAGTCAAATGAAGAAAAGTCATGTCCAGAATTCATCAAACTCAAGATGAGCTCAAATTTTTCATGAAAATGAATACATTGATTCATGAATATTTAATATAATGGATTAAATATCGGTTTTTGATATTTGAAAATCATTGCATTCTCTTTTTATTTACATGCACACGGTGTTGTGAATCAGTGAATGTTTTCCACAGTTCATTGTTGTTTTAGATACGCTTTATAAATGAATTTGACTGGATTTGAACGCATCATTAGGGTGAGAAACTTAGAGAAAATGTGGTGGTTAACCCAAGTGACCTAAGTTACCTTTTGCCAAAAAGACTCGACTGAATTCAGCCTCTGAAGAAAGACACGAGAGCTTATATTTTCAGTTTATATTGGGAATTATTGGCTTCACCTTCATGTCTGTTGATCATCACATAAACAAAAAAAGTACTGGTCTTGTGTCTTGAACATTTTGACATGTGACATCAGACTATAAATAGAGAAGAATATAAATGTTGATCCAGTCTAAAAAGGGGATAAAAAGCTCATTTAGATGTATATAATGTTTAATCCAGAGAGCTTTAGTTGCCTAAATACTATTCTAACCCAACATTCACCCTGATCCCAGGTTTCATACAACACTGCTTAGAGAAAATCTTAAGATTTGGTTTAAATAAATCTAATAAATGAGACAAATTGTGGGCCCCACACAAAAATATAAATAAATAAATAACTAAATAAAAGCACAAATATAGAAATGCATGAATAAGCCAGAGGTTGTAAAAAAGAGAGCAAGAATAAAGTTTCTCACCAGGACTGGAACCATTCACACATCTGAGATCAATTAATGTGTCTGACCGTCCGTTCGCTCCCACGTGCACTTTAAGGTGAGTCTGAGTTACTGTGCACGACTCCAACCTCCAGGAGAGACAATCCTTTAGTCTAAAATATATTTAAAATGCAAGGTTATCTATAAAACTTCAGCAAAGCCGCAGTCAAATGAAGAAAAGTCATGTCCAGAATTCATCAAACTCAAGATGAGCTCAAATTTTTCATGAAAATGAATACATTGATTCATGAATATTTAATATCATGGATTAAATATCGGTTTTTGATATTTGAAAATCATTGCATTCTCTTTTTATTTACATGCACACGGTGTTGTGAATCAGTGAATGTTTTCCACAGTTCATTGTTGTTTTAGATGTGCTTTATAAATGAATTTGACTGGATTTGAACGCATCATTAGGGTGAGAAACTTAGAGAAAATGTGGTGGTTAACCCAAGTGACCTAAGTTACCTTTTGCCAAAAAGACTCGACTGAATTCAGCCTCTGAAGAAAGACACGAGAGCTTATATTTTCAGTTTATATTGGGAATTATTGGCTTCACCTTCATGTCTGTTGATCATCACATAAACAAAAAAAGTACTGGTCTTGTGTCTTGAACATTTTGACATGAATATGTGACATCAGACTTTAAATAGAGAAGAATATAAATGTTGATCCAGTCTAAAAAGGGGATAAAAAGCTCATTTAGATGTATATAATGTTTAATCCAGAGAGCTTTTGTTGCCTAAATACTATTCTAACCCAACATTCACCCTGATCCCAGGTTTCATACAACACTGCTTAGAGAAAATCTTAAGATTTGGTTTAAATAAATCTAATAAATGAGACAAATTGTGGGCCCCACACAAAAATATAAATAAATAAATAAGTAAATAAAAGTACAAATATAGAAATGCATGAATAAGCCAGAGGTTGTAAAAAAGAGAGCAAGAATAAAGTTTCTCACCAGGACTGGAACCATTCACACATCTGAGATCAATTAATGTGTCTGACCGTCCGTTCGCTCCCACGTGCACTTTAAGGTGAGTCTGAGTTACTGTGCACGACTCCAACCTCCAGGAGAGACAATCCTTTAGTCTAAAATATATTTAAAATGCAAGGTTATCTATAAAACTTCAGCAACGCCGCAGTCAAATGAAGAAAAGTCATGTCCAGAATTCATCAAACTCAAGATGAGCTCAAATTTTTCATGAAAATGAATACATTGATTCATGAATATTTAATATCATGGATTAAATATCGGTTTTTGATATTTGAAAATCATTGCATTCTCTTTTTATTTACATGCACACGGTGTTGTGAATCAGTGAATGTTTTCCACAGTTCATTGTTGTTTTAAATGCGCTTTATAAATGAATTTGACTGGATTTGAACGCATCATTAGGGTGAGAAACTTAGAGAAAATGTGGTGGTTAACCCAAGTGACCTAAGTTACCTTTTGCCAAAAAGACTCGACTGAATTCAGCCTCTGAAGAAAGACACGAGAGCTTATATTTTCAGTTTATATTGGGAATTATTGGCTTCACCTTCATGTCTGTTGATAATCACATAAACAAAAAAAGTACTGGTCTTGTGTCTTGAACATTTTGACATGAATATGTGACATCAGACTTTAAATAGAGAAGAATATAAATGTTGATCCAGTCTAAAAAGGGGATAAAAAGCTTATTTAGATGTATATAAAGTTTAATCCAGAGAGCTTTAGTTGCCTAAATACTATTCTAACCCAACATTCACCCTGATCCCAGGTTTCATACAACACTGGTTAGAGAAAATCTTAAGATTTGGTTTAAATAAATCTAATAAATGAGACAAATTGAGAGGCCCCACACAAAAATATAAATAAATAAATAACTAAATAAAAGCACAAATATAGAAATGCATGAATAAGCCAGAGGTTGTAAAAAAGAGAGCAAGAATAAAGTTTCTCACCAGGACTGGAACCATTCACACATCTGAGATCAATTAATGTGTCTGACCGTCCGTTCGCTCCCACGTGCACTTTAAGGTGAGTCTGAGTTACTGTGCACGACTCCAACCTCCAGGAGAGACAATCCTTTAGTCTAAAATATATTTAAAATGCAAGGTTATCTATAAAACTTCAGCAACGCCGCAGTCAAATGAAGAAAAGTCATGTCCAGAATTCATCAAACTCAAGATGAGACTCAAATGTTTCATGAAAATGAATACATTGATTCATGAATATTTAATATCATGGATTAAATATCGGTTTTTGATATTTGAAAATCATTGCATTCTCTTTTTATTTACATGCACACGGTGTTGTGAATCAGTGAATGTTTTCCACAGTTCATTGTTGTTTTAAATGCGCTTTATAAATGAATTTGACTGGATTTGAACGCATCATTAGGGTGAGAAACTTAGAGAAAATGTGGTGGTTAACCCAAGTGACCTAAGTTACCTTTTGCCAAAAAGACTCGACTGAATTCAGCCTCTGAAGAAAGACACGAGAGCTTATATTTTCAGTTTATATTGGGAATTATTGGCTTCACCTTCATGTCTGTTGATCATCACATAAACAAAAAAAGTACTGGTCTTGTGTCTTGAACATTTTGACATGAATATGTGACATCAATATAAATGTTGATCCAGTCTAAAAAGGAGATAAAAAGCTAATTTAGATGTATATAATGTTTAATCCAGAGAGCTTTTGTTGCCTAAATACTATTCTAACCCAACATTCACCTTGATCCCAGGTTTCATACAACACTGGTTAGAGAAAATCTTAAGATTTGGTTTAAATGAATCTAATAAATGAGACAAATTGAGAGGCTCCACTCTGAATGCTGCTGGTTAACTGGTAGGAAAATAGTGTGAAACTAACACGTCACAGAAGAGGATCCATGAAAAATCTCCTAAATAAATGAATAAGTTATTCATGTAAATGTAAAGAGCTGTATGATGTCAGAGTGAATGCATGGGAGAGAACTGTCTGAGTTTTCTGTCCCCAGGATGATCCCTGTGAAAGTATTAAATGGCGTCAGCGGACGGGAGGAGGTAATAAAGCTGTTTATTGTCACAGGTGGGGCAGAGTGTGCGATGCTGTTGAGGTTGTAGGCCCAGCTGGAGGAACCAGCAGTGTTCAGAATGAAGCCCCATCCGGGCCATGCCTGAGGGCCCTCTCCATGATCGACTGGACACGTGACCACACTTCCTCGGGAAAAAAGCTCCATAAAGTCCTCAGTAAAACATTTGTTATGCCTAAAGATTCTATTTTAAAAAAAAAATTACATTAAAACTAAATAAATAACCTGTAACAATAAAAAAATTAGAGTATCACCACATCAAACTGCTGTTTTTTTTAGTTTTTGATTAATAATTAATCTTTAAATTACCCAGGAAATTGACAGTGAGATAGATTAGATAGATTAGATAGATAGATAGATAGATAGATAGATAGATAGATAGATAGATAGATAGATAGATAGATAGATAGATAGATAGATAGATAGATAGATAGATAGATAGATAGATAGATAGATAGATAGATAGATAGATAGATAGATAGATAGATAGATAGATAGATAGATAGATAGATAGATAGATAGATAGATAGATAGATAGATAGATAGATAGATAGATAGATAGATAGATAGATAGATAGATAGATAGATAGATAGATAGATAGATAGATAGATAGATAGATAGATAGATAGATAGATAGATAGATAGATAGATAGATAGATAGATAGATAGATAGATAGATAGATAGATAGATAGATAGATAGATAGATAGATAGATAGATAGATAGATAGATAGATAGATAGATAGATAGATAGATAGATAGATAGATAGATAGATAGATAGATAGATAGATAGATAGATAGATAGATAGATAGATAGATAGATAGATAGATAGATAGATAGATAGATAGATAGATAGATAGATAGATAGATAGATAGATAGATAGATAGATAGATAGATAGATAGATAGATAGATAGATAGATAGATAGATAGATAGATAGATAGATAGATAGATAGATAGATAGATAGATAGATAGATAGATAGATAGATAGATAGATAGATAGATAGATAGATAGATAGATAGATAGATAGATAGATAGATAGATAGATAGATAGATAGATAGATAGATAGATAGATAGATAGATAGATAGATAGATAGATAGATAGATAGATAGATAGATAGATAGATAGATACGAGCTGTGACAGAAGCTGGGAGAACGCCCCGTCTGCTGAGTCCTGGTCAGGAACCTTTCAGACTCGTCCCAACAAGAGGACGCCTCAGGGCAGACCCTGAACTTCCTGGAGAGAGTCGATCTCTCGTAGGCGAGTTAAAGCTCTGAAGGAGCTAAAAGAGGTGGCTGGGAAGAGGGAGGTCTGGAGATTTCTGCTCAGACTCAAGTCTCTAATTGACACAGAGAATATTTTCACAGCCCAGGTTTTGGGACAAAAACAACTCAGTTCTGATATAACTTATCAGCAGCCCGTTGGCAGGAGTGCTTCAGAGACCATGTGGGTCACAGGACTGTGGCTTTAAAAATGAAAAGCTGCAAACACCTTTTTATCTGTGCTTTGCTGCTGTAGAGAGCAGCTCTGAGACTTAAAGAGAACAAAGAACCAGAGTTAGTGTGAAATAAAGTGTGAGAGAATCAGGGCTGCAGCAAACGATCATTTAGCTATTCGAGTATTCATCGATTAACATAAGAAATACTTTTAAATTGAGAACACTTTACTTTATAAACCAGCTCTTACATGTAGCCACAATTAGGTTGGGTGATATGTCCAAAAATGTATTTTGATATACATATTGATAGTAATGTAGAACATCAGGTGTTAGCTTTCTAGCTAACATCCAGCTGCGCTAACATCTGTTAGCTTCTCTCCTACTGTCTCTGCTTTCATAAACTGTATTTTAATGCAGCTGAAATCCTAACAAAGCCTCTTATTTCTTGTTTTATTGTCTGTTATCAGACAACACAGTGACTCAGAATAACAGCAGTTAACACGACACCTTAACCAGCATTATTCTGGTTAGACTTTGATGTGACTCAAAATATTAGTTCACATTAACAGCCTCAAGGCTGAAACTGTTTGACCTGCAGAGGCACATTAAGGACAATATGATGGTGTGCTTATACTAGCGAGGTAGTTATGGTAATATTTCAACAGAAATAAGCCACTATTTGTCCAGCACGAAAAAACACAGGTTGCCTCAGCGGACTTCCTTCCGTTCTCTGCTAGCTTCCCTCTGTTCTCTGCTAGCTTCCCTCTGTTCTCTCCTCGCTTCCTTCTGTTCTCTGCTAGCTTCCCTCTGTTCTCTCCTCGCTTCCTTCTGTTCTCTGCTAGCTTCCTTCTGTTCTCTGCTAGCTTCCCTCTGTTCTCTGCTAGCTTCCTTCTGTTCTCTGCTAGCTTCCTTCTGTTCTCTGCTAGCTTCCCTCTGTTCTCTGCTAGCTTCCCTCTGTTCTCTGCTAGCTTCCTTCTGTTCTCTGCTAGCTTCCCTCTGTTCTCTCCTCGCTTCCTTCTGTTCTCTGCTAGCTTCCCTCTGTTCTCTGCTAGCTTCCTTCTGTTCTCTGCTAGCTTCCTTCTGTTCTCTGCTAGCTTCCTTCTGTTCTCTGCTAGCTTCCCTCTGTTCTCTGCTAGCTTCCCTCTGTTCTCTCCTCGCTTCCCTCTGTTCTCTCCTCGCTTCCTTCTGTTCTCTACTAGCTTCCCTCTGTTCTCTGCTAGCTTCCTTCTGTTCTCTGCTAGCTTCCTTCTGTTCTCTGCTAGCTTCCCTCTGTTCTCTCCTCGCTTCCCTCTGTTCTCTCCTCGCTTCCTTCTGTTCTCTGCTAGCTTCCCTCTGTTCTCTGCTAGCTTCCCTCTGTTCTCTGCTAGCTTCCTTTTGTTCTCTGCTAGCTTCCCTCTGTTCTCTCCTCGCTTCCTTCTGTTCTCTGCTAGCTTCCCTCTGTTCTCTCCTAGCTTCCTTCTGTTCTCTGCTAGCTTCCCTCTGTTCTCTCCTCGCTTCCTTCTGTTCTCTGCTAGCTTACTTCTCAGCTAACAAGCCGACTGATTTCCATTAAAATGCTAACGTGAAATGTTCCCTCGTGTTTTTTCCGCTCAGTGGACTCAATCCGTGAACTGGCTGCTTTCTGCTGAGATGCTGTAGCATTAACGTTGTGCTATCGTGCTAAGCTAACTGGCCTTTACAATGGACACACTGTTCAATATTTTCTCTTTTGTTTTCTTTGGAATGCTCCCAAACCTTAGACATTTTTCCTCTTTTTCTCTGAACTTTTTCTGAAGTAATCGAAGCAAATAATTTGCATCGAGGACTTTCTGTAATTGAGTGAGTCAAAGGATTGTTTCAGCCCTAAAGGGACTGTGAAACAGTTTGTCTCTACTGTGGTGTACTGTAGTGTGCTGGCCTGACTGACGCCTTCTGACCCCCTCTGTTTGTCATCTGAACCGGGTCATTCCCCGCTGCCTCTTACAGACCGCCACACACTGGCAGTACACTCAGTGACAAGCTGCTGTTGTTTCATTCTCTGGGACAGCGGCTGCTACAAGCTCCTTTCCTCTTTCCTTCAGCTGAGCATCTCTGTGCCAATCAGTTGTGTCCAAAGCCCATAAATCTTGTGGCCTTTCAGCAGAGTCTGTATTACTACACCCCTGTGAGACATGTATTCACCGAGCACAGCTTCTCAACATTTCCTCCTCATGTCCAGAGTCAAATGACTCAACACCCACTTCAGTGCCTCCAGAAGAAGATAAATTCCTTCTATTTTTGCTAAAACTTGACCGAGATTCTTTAGCATGTGAGTTCACAGAGTTTCTCTTGCTTGTTATCCAGCTGCCTAATGCTTCGAGTCCCACAGTCCCTCTCATCTTACTGTGCTTCAACTCTTCACTGTGCAATTCTTAATGGTGCCTTTGATGTTGCCCTGCTCGTTTCATTATCCAGAGAAAATAACCATTATCTATTTCTTAATCTTGTTCCTCCTTTTCGCCGTCACTGGCAGAGGGAAGCAACAATAAGTCAAAGCAGACATGATTTGTTTCGCAATCTGATAGCCTGCATGTGAGGACAGAGCACTGAATCGATCTGCAGTTGATCACCAGAGAAGGTATACATCTTAAAGGTGCTGACTCGACCAGAAAGCCAGTAGAATCTGTGGAAAAACCCAAATGGCTGGAAACACTCACGAGCCATTCTCCACCACCGTTTCAATCTACAAATAAACTCCAGAAAACTTTCCAAAGCTGTGCCGAAGTGAACAGAGAAGAAGGAGACGGGGAAAGAAACGCTTACCTTTAATGTGTCTTTCTCATGCCATGAACATTTATGTTCTCATGATGTTCAAACACTGCAGAGCTGCTGCGGATGGCAGCAGGAACACGTGCCGTGACAGAAATGTGCTGCCAAAAGGCATCTTTTCAGATCAGGTGACAAACAATGATAAATCATTCTAAAAAAGCATCATTTTCTACTAATAAACAGCCACAATAGTCTGTAAATGTTGAGCTCAACAGCTACATCCACAAGCTGTCATTAGATTTGATTCTGGAGTGGTTAAAGGACTAGAGGACTTCAAATTACGTGTAGGAAGGCTGGTGAGACAGTCAGTGGGGGTCTGCACATGTTCTGTGCTTAACTAGTTCCTTTTTTCTTTAATTTTGTTATTATTAATTATCATATGTTCCTGTTTCTGTCTCTTGGACGTTCAGTTAATCTGTAACTTACCTAAAACAGGTCTCTCTTGCAAATGAGACCCTGGGTCTCAGTGAGATTTTACCTGCATAAATAAAGGTTAATAAAATAAATAAAAAAAAGAAATAAAACACGCTGGCTGACCTTGAGATTCTGATAAATGGCTTCAGCACTCGTCAGGGTTAACCAGGCCTTCATCAGCTCATATCAGAACATTTAGTCAGTTTTGGCTTCTTTCCACTGACTCCCGGAGCTCCACAGGATTGATTTTAAAGTTCTTTTGCTTGTATCTCCGACCAGCAGCTGTTGGTTGTCCTGTGAACAGGTCTGAGGGGAACGTGTTCACTGTTTGAATTGCTGCCGTGTGGCTTCATATTTCTTGTTTCCTGAGTATTTTGTTCTATGTTATCATATTCGATGAGTCTGTTTTGTATTTGTTTTTATATTTTTTACAGCCTTAGATGTGCTTTATGAATAAATTGGGTTGGATTGCCGAAAACAGAGTCTGGATCTTCCAATAAGGATCCAAACAGAGTTAATAACTTCCTGTTTTACTCACAGACCATGATTTGGCCCGGTTATCCTCAAGTTCAATCGATTATTTGCACATAATAAACTCACCTGTAACTTATTTGGATACGCAGACTGTCTTGTAACCTGCTTAACAACCCATATTCCAGATGTTTTGGGTCATCCAGGGTTAAGAACTCTGCAGTCACGTCAATCTGAGGACATGCATGTTGGGTTAATTAGTGATGCTAAATGACTGTGAGTGTGCATGGTCCATGACAGGTGGAACTGACTCCATCCCTTCTGCAGCCCTGAGACATCTCTACGTTACAGATCATCTTTACTTTTTACTGTTTGGGTTTACAGCTGTGCAGACTCATGCTTTAAATGTTTCTGTTTCTGTATTTATCAGACGCTTTTATCCAAAGAGACTTACAAATGAAGATATAACAGCTTTATAAAAAGCTAACAATAAGCTACATAGAAGGAACCCAGGAGTCCGACTCTGTCAGAGGGGACAGAGTAGAGATAGGGTGCAGGCATAGAAGGAAGTGCAGAGATAGAGGGGGGAGGGAAGTACAAGGTAAGTGCTGGGATAGGAGATGCTCTCTGAAGAGCTGGGTTTTCAGGAGCTTCTTGAAGATAGACAGGGACGCCCCTGTTCTGGTAGCACTCGGTAGGTCATTCCACCATCGTGGGACGACACATGAACAGAGTTTGGATTGTCTTAGGCGTGGTGTAGGAGCTGCTAGACGACAATCCTGGGACCAACGGAGGGACCCAGTTGGGACAGAAGCCTTTGCAAGAGCATTCAAGGAGATGGGAGCCGTTCCATTAAGCTCTTTGTAGCTAACATCAGGGACTTGACTTAACCCATTAAGACTGAAAAAAGCAACTGCCGGAAATTATGTTCTGAGCGGACCAATCACAGCTCTTTACGGTCTGCGTCTACGCATTTTTTGGAGGTGCACGTCAGGCTGAAATGACGGAGAAGCATAAACTACGCTTCAGTCTGCAGGAGGTCATTGTATTTCTATTTGCTTTGGGGTTTTCTTGGTGGTTAACATTGAACTTAGAGGCTCATAAGCGCCCACTGGTGGAGTGGAGGATACACAGCAGCCTTTGTATATGGATCATGCTGATGTGAATTTAATTGTGATCTAATTTTGAGATTGTTTGACGTTGTACTTCCTGTACAACTTCTCGTGCCTGAAGTCCTGCAGTCTTATTTTCTCAATAACTGTTTAGGATGAAGAATACAGTGACTGCAGCTCGCTGTAAGCGCCGGTGCAAACAGTGAAGGCGCTGGATGTCACATTTTGCTTAAGCGATGATCAATTTTCATGAACATTCCATCCATCCATTTTCCATACTCACTTAATCCAATTTAGGGTTGCGGGGGGGGGAGCTGGAGCCTATCCCAGCTGCAATTGGGCGAGGAAGGGTTCATCTGGGCAGGTCGCTAGTCCATCACAGGGCCACACAGAGACAAACAATGGTGCGAGGAAGCTGAGGATGGTGAGGCAACGGTGCTAACCACCACACCACCATGCAGCCCCCTTTATCCAAATTAAGCAGAAGCAAAAGTTCTCCTCACACCACAAACTGATGGACGATATTTCTCCTGATTATTGTGCTTTTCTGGTCTCTTTGAAGCCCTTAAAACTCAAAGAAAATAAGACTGTGAGTCAAACCTCTGTGGATGCATATTTATTTGAGTCTATTTGACTAAAAACAGCTCTAAATGTTATTGTAGGGCATTTAGAGAATATTTAAAAAACATGGTTTATGTTAATGCACTTATAGAAATGTGAACCTGCGAGTTGCAGGAAAAAAGTTTGTTAATGAGGAAGAAGGTCGGGTGCAAACCAAACTGAGGGCTAGCCTCAGCTTGGTTTCTAGTCTCTTCAGACAGAGTAAAAGGTGCAAAGATGAACCAGTTTACAGATTACAAAAAGACTGGGACTTTACCCCCAAATGCCACCAGGTCAGTCATTACAGAGGAGGCGTTTAATGTGTAAAATGTGTCACTAACCAACCACCAGCATGAACTCTGGGCTGTGTGCACAGCTTTTCTGGTGGAAAATGAATTTTGGAATCAAAAACAAGCCTTAATAAAAACGTCTGAGGGTCTCTTTTTCCAGCGTCTGCAGCTGAACATCACAACAGTTGACTCTCACACACTTCTTCTGCAATTAAGTGATCAAAAAGATAAGAAAATACATTTGTGGTTCACTGTTTTTCCTTTCTGAACATCAGTTTATGAATGAGCTTCAGGTCTCATTATGCTGTTCTGACTCTAAACTCTCTGGCTGCGTTGAAGACTATTTTTACCTCGGCAGAGAGTTTGAACTGAAGCTGAGCCAGGACTTTCTTGATGGAGATTGTGGTTGAATTAGGGGCTAAATAAGCAAGCTGCAGTCATATCATTGAATTTCAACCTCATGCTAAGATCTGAACACTCATCCCGCAGAACGCTGTCAATCTGATTGGAAACTTTGGAGCTGATGTTCAAAAAGAAGGCGGTTTGCCCCAGACCTCAAAACAACGCTTGAACTCGGTGTATTTTTAGTGCAGTTGGAATGAGATTGTTTCAACAAAAATATTTCCAAGAGATTCTGAGAAGTTGAATAATTTTGTGCGGCATGGACAAAGACTCAGTTTGGCAGACGGGAAGAGTGGATGTTATATCACAGATTGTGTTTCCTGAACTTAAAAAGAAGTGACATAATTGTGCAAGAAAGTGGAGAGTTGCATTACAAAGACAACAGAGCAAAACGAGCAGGAAAGACAGGACGGTGTGGCGGTAGCTCCAAATGCAGCCGGTGCTGTAAGAGCTGAGTGAACACAGGCCTGTTTTTATTGAGGTAGCTAAAAGGCTGTTTACACTGCCTGTATAATAGCCAGTAAACAGCACAAACAGATGAAGGAAATTGTTTTTGTCGGTTTCAAAAACCCTCATTTTATAGATCCAAACTCTAAAAATGGCACCATAAAACAGGGTTTTATAAACCATTTCATCTGTGATTAAAACCAAATAGGTTAATAGAGATTTGAAACTTTTATGAGAATGCATGTTCAAGTTTATATCTTAAAGGAACAATAGCTTAAAACTGCATATTCTGCGATGACCTGCAGAGGCAGGACCGTCTGCGGGGGAGTCAAAGTCATTGTTCCACGCTCCAGCTCAGGTTCTGCATTTCTGGAGAAGCAAGTTTTGGTTCTATGGGTGAGAAATCTGCAAGCTGCATCACCGACAAATATGTTAGGAATTCAAATTTCAGCTGCATGTAGAAAACAATGCTGGTTTAAAGTTCAAATTTAGTGAAAACATCCATTTTTCGGTGCTTTCCATCTCTCTAATCAGTTTATCTTCGGAAAGACCTCCTCTAATTAACGCCCTTTGGATGGGGGCATGTCAGGCCTGTGAAATGCCCCATTAGCCAACAGGGAGCTCAATAATGGTGCATTTTCACAGGCCCTACATGCTGCACGGATTCTGATTCAAAGGGGATTCAAATCTTGATGTTTGCAACTTAAAGCTTCCAACTGTTACTTATGTTGCACTTGTGTAATCGTACCGTTTGAAGGTCAAGTCAAAGTTTCCGTGTGTGCACATGTGTCAGTACATACTAAAACCACAGGTGCATGAACACATTACACACACTGAACCACTTTTATGAAGACTGAGAGCTTTTTCTTTCTTCCTATAAAGCTTTTTATTAAGTTAAACTATGTAGAAACGACATGTCAGCCGCCCAGTGCAGAGACAGAAAAATGCATGGATGCATTTCATTACTTATTGTGTGACCTTGCCTTCAATAGTTAGTTTTTTAACAGCTGTTGGTTATTTTCTAGATGAAGGAAAACTTTTTCCTTCCTTCTTCTGGCTGTGTCTACAGACACCTGTTTGTCATACAAGATCAGCAGACAAGAGGCACCAGTTTCCTTTTGTGGTTGAGCTAACTCAGAGAATTAGAGCTGATACAGGTGATGAAATCTACAAATGAGAGGCCTGCCATCAGCACTAATTCAGTCTCTTGCAGTTGGGGGCATTTGGGTTTAAATTCAATTCTCAGGAGGGTCACAGATAGCTCAAACCCTGTGATTTTCATGACATGACTTGTTCTATTGTTTAATGGGGCAAAGTTGAGAAATTAGACAAGAAGGAGCTGAAGATGGAAAGATGGAAAGTTTGCCAAACAGTCTGCATGGTTGAAAGCCAGCGCGAAGTAGCAGTTTCCCTGATGGTGCTGGGCTAGATTAGCATCACATCACAGCCTCATGAGCCATGACATAAGAATGCTTATGAAACTCACACATGCAGCACATAACAGTTGCTTCTGAATGAAACAGGAGACACAATGAAATTACGGGAACCTCACGGATCCCCGGAAAGTTCGTAGAGCCTGTAACTCCCTCCTGATCAACTGATCAAAATGAGTATTTCTAAAATCTGAGAGAAACAGACAAAGCTATGCACACAACAAGAAAACCCTGAAAGAAATTAATGTGAACGGGATAAAATGTGGTGTTAAAGATCAATTATCCTTGAACTGGGTCCATTTAAAACACTTACAAGTGAATTATGGCAGCAGCTGACGAATACTGTCATCTATGACCTGGAGTCTGCCACTGCTCTTTAGGCCCGGGTGTTTAAAGCTAAAGCCTCGCTGTTTTACAGATCTGACAAACGCACACTGCTTTCAGGGCTTGTTATTACTGGCATGCAGTACCTGCTTAGGTAATTCACTTAGAAAAGACTCTGCATATCTGAAGCTTCTTTGAAAAGAAAAGGGATGAAGGTAACAAGAAGCAGGCAAGGCTGGAGGAGGTAAAGGAAAGTTATCCTGCTTTGCTGAAGCAGCAGATGAGTTCTATTTATGTTTCTGATTATATTTCCTTCATCACCCTCGATGGAAAGCACTTTGGGTCAGCTTCTGTGTGCTTTATCAATAATGGTGACTTGACTTGACCTCCAAATGAAAATATGTCGGATCTTTGAGGTGATGGCTTCCAATCTTCTTTTAATCAACCTCACAGTTTGGCATCTTTTTCACATTCAAAGGTACAAAATGAGACAAAGAAGCTTCCAAAACCAGAAAAAACTTAGAGGCCGGATCCCTTTTTGACAGCTACGTCTGCGCTTTAATGCTGAGCATCGCCCTGCCGCTAAAAGCCGCGTTACGGGGGGAGAGTGGGTCACATGCGCTAATGTACAAACTGCTGATCCTCATTCAGCGAAATTTAGAGCATCTCTTACAAAAAAAATAGAAATAGAAATGAATAAATAAACCAGCAGGGCCTGCTTTCTCTTCCACTTTGTGCTTGAATAACTCAAACCTTGGTGCTGGTTGATGTTGGACCGTTCACCTTAACAACCTGCTTTTCTTGGCCTTCATGCTTCATGTTTTCAGGAGCTTCAGTGACTCTGCAGCTCCCTCTGCACATGATCTGTTCCTGGTTAGCATCACCTGCAGTCAATTTGATTGGCTGACACCTGCGTTGCTTCTTTAAAAGTTAACCTTTACTAAATTTCCATTGAAAGCAACACTAGCAAAGCTACGGTTCTCTTTGGCAACACTCCATGTAAAGTGAATGAAAGGTGCGACTGCTGACGCCTGAAATGCACCCGTGTGACTCCGCCCCAAGGCTGGAAATATACTTGTGATGTCACCTCGCATGTTGTTGACCTTAAGGCCGCTATGATGATACGCGAGGCCCCTAAACCCACCAGGGCATGACTGTGGTGAATATGTCTCACTCATTCTGCCAATGAGAGACACTGAAGAAGAAGAACATTAAAAGTTAGCCAACACCCCCCCAACCGGTCGCCTACATATTGTAGCTTCATTCAACCAAACGCACCAAACAAACAGGATACATGTGGTGTATCCAACAGGTGAAGCAGATCAGGGATCCGTAGCCGTTTAAAAATGCTTTAAATGACAAATTCTGCATTCAGTTAACCTCATTTCTGTCCACTGAGTCAAAGGGAGAAACTGGGGTGTCAGACGTGTAACGCACATGAAAGGAAGGTTGATGTAATCAAGGTGAAACCGGCGGCAGGATGTGCAGCACAGCGATCCAAGAGTCATTATCAGGCAGCTGAACTGCAGTGAACCTCAGCAGCTGTTAAACAGCCCACCAGCTTCCTACTGCAAAGCTGTTTGTTTGCTTGTTCTGGGTTTTAACAGGACATACACTGAATCTTTTCATGCCAGTCTGACTAATGCAGACATACACACTACATGCATGCAATCACACACACACACACCGTGCAGATGGTCAGGAGACACACATGCAAACACAAAGATGCACACACAGGAAGAAAATGCGTGTTTGGGACAAAGCCGGATTTACCACCAGGACTTCCTGAGTGGACACCCAGGGGTCCAGCCTGGCAAAGTGCTGACAAACCCAGGAAGCAGCAGAAGAAGAAGAAGAAGAAGAAGAAGAAAAACTCTCTAAAGGCTCTAAATGTGCAGATGACACTGTTTAGACTGTTTGGAAAGAGAGAAAATATGTTTATTTGTTGTCCCATTAGCTGCTGCTTCGTGAGGAAAAATGAATAAATGAAAGAAATGTTCACTTTCT
Organism: Leuresthes tenuis; assembly: GCF_036924035.1. NCBI lineage: Eukaryota > Metazoa > Chordata > Actinopteri > Atheriniformes > Atherinopsidae > Leuresthes > Leuresthes tenuis. The sequence goes on from NW_027325374.1 coordinate 2,413,839, forward strand.
GGTTATTGTGTGGAAAACTTCACCTTCAACCTCTCGTTTCATGAGCTCATAAAGGTTAGTATATGTTAGGCAGCTGTAAAATGATCTGTGTTGCTCTCCTGCAGGTGTCAGAAAAGCTCAATTGTGTGATGGCTTCAGGTCTCAGTCCAGTGGGTTTGGACCTGAAGGACCCTCACATTTACATTCATGTTATCTGCTCAAAGGACACTTTGGACCCTCTCTGACACACTTTTTGGTGAAGCTGGTTAGATATTTCATGGCTCAGACCAATAGTGGCACAGTGCAGCACTCAGAGTGGTCCAGTGTCAGTGTCTTTAGTGCTTAAAATCCCAGTTTTTATTACCATCTCTTATGTTTAACTGTTAAGCTCTGCTATCGACCCATTCTGTCTCAAACTGTGGACAACAGTGAAAGAAGAAATCTAATGAAAATATAAAATGGAAAGTACAGAGCAAACTGTTCTGTGAGGTCATTCAGTGAGAGGCAGAGATCTACTGTTGTTATTCAGGTGATATTATTATTATATATGATCATTTATTCTGTCAATTATTCCACTGATGGATAAGTGGAATTACTGGGCAAGAAATACTTTTGCAGTAATAACAAAGTCAGGTGTCTTAACATGAACCATGAAAGAATTTGATGAAAAATTTCTGAAAAAACAAGCTTAAAGCCTCCTGGAATTAAATATTTTATCATTGGAGCAAATAAAAAGATCTTTTCATAACACATTTACATGTGAAATTGTGTAAAAGTGATTTTATTGCAACCATTTCCAACATTTTTTGCCAACACAGCCGTGTGTCAACTGAAAATAAAGACTAAATTGTTCTCTACAACGGCTCTTTTCTATGATGCAACTTTTCTATTAAAAGTCAAAAATCGGCTGTTGATCTTTTCTTATTTGAAACGTTTCCCTTGAAATTTTTTCCTTTTTTTTTTGTCTGCACTTCACACCCTGAAATCTTTCTGGCCTCTTTAATTTTGTGCTTTGGCTTTGCGTCCGACCATTTGATCAGAGCACCGTGCACACTGCGCTCATGTATTTTTGTGGATTGCTTTTATTGGGAACAAATTATTTCTTTTTCCTGGAAATGAGGTGATTTGTTATAGGTCCATTTTTGCCGAGACCCCCGTTAACCCACCAACTGCATGCACATGTAACATTTGCACGCACATAAACAACAACGGACACTTACTGCTTAAAAATGTTTTCACTTTTCAAAAATGCAGTCAGGTTCATAAACATAAAAACTGGCATTCCTTCACAGACACACTCTGAGACACCCAGAAAAATGTACTGTGAGGACCCCCCACTGTGCTCCAAGTGGAAACATAAAACCTTTGACTCATTTCATGTGCTTTACCCTCTCACTGTGCTAAATTTGCAAAGGTGCCAAATAACTTGCATTGCACTGTTTCCCTGTGGCAAGAGCCAGTGAGCAATAAGTGCTGTCACAGCAAATTACTGATAGGACAAGTTTCACAACTGAATGAACCACAAATTCTCATCAGGCTCAAAAAAAATCAGACAAATCTGTGGCTGCTCGTGTCACATTTACAGACTGCAGCATTTTTAACATTTATTCTCCCCAGGGGTTAAAGTGATCCCTCTGAAATTCCTCCAGAGCAACTAAAAGGCCACTAAAAACTAACTTCTCCCAACAGTGTTAGCTGTTAGTGTGCCGGTGTTTCTCAGCCGGAGGTACAGCTTAAATGTAATTTATGTCAAACCAGAAGCTGTCCCGTGCACACGTGAAAATATGTGGTTGTAAATGATTTATTTTTGTTGTAGTTTTATATTTACAACAACACCCATGTGGGGCAGCTAATGCATTGTGCAGAATTGGACAAGTGGAAGTAAATACAGCCAACACTGTAGAAACCTGAGCTTCAGGTGCTAAAATGGTCATTGTATACAAAACAGAAGCTTACAGGTTAGGTGACAGCGTGGTCTTCTACTCCACTCATGGTAACCTTCTCTGACTGTGTCTCACAAGCATGTTTCTGTCATTTAAACTTGCTATTCCGACACCATAAATGTGCAAAAATTACAAAGCGCATATTTTTTTGCCTTTTCTTTTCTTCAATTTGAGGTTTGACTGGGTCCAGTTCGACATCAGAGTGTTATTTTATGTACAAGAGGACTCCATAAAGGGTTCTGACACCTTTGTTCTTCACTATAGTCAGTTAGTAACTGTACTTTTATGTGCAGACATGTAAAACAAAAGGCTGTTAGCATGTTAGCATGTTAGCGTGTTAGCATGGTTAGCACCTGGGCTACCTTGGCTAGGTCCTTCATTTCCATGTCTCAAAAGGAAAGATGCATGTTATAACCTCGGTTTTCTTGTTTACACATCAACGTTATGGTCAGATTCAGTGGAAATCTTCCATCTGGAAGTGTGGTTTCAGTGTCTGAAATCAGGAGTTATTAAAACACCCGTGTTGGTGTATTCAGCCTAACGCTGGTGAGTTTTTCTTGAAGACTGATGTGTGTCACTATTAATTAATTATGCTCAAATGTTCCAAGTGTAACACAATATTATCCCATAGCACCAGCTGAGGGAATCACTGCTGTTACTCCTGCTTTCTTTATATTTAGGATCTTACTCAATCACCTCATTCCCACATCTTTTTTAATGCATATATTGTTGTTTGGGACTTTTTTGTTTTGTTAGTCTCTGTTTTGAGTTCTTATTTTTTTGAGTTATTGGTTTGAATGAGGATTTTATTCTTCTGCCTTTTTATCTATAATCCCTGTTATGGTTCGTTGTTTCTCTTGTTTTTGTCTTGCTTCATTTCTGTACTTTACTTTACTTTAGTTTACTCTGTTCCACATTCTCCTGTTTGGTCCTCAGCTTCTCACCCACCTGATTTCAACCTGTCACAGCTGCAGACACATGTACATACATATTATACATATTATTCACCCTTATTTTAAGATTTGGGGGTTTGTTAAATCACTCTATTTTACTTTTTCTATTTATTGTTAGCTTTATATAGCTTGTTAAATCTTCATTTGTAAGTCGCTTTGGATAAAAGCGTCTGATACAGAAACAAACAACAACCAAACAAACTTTACATTGTAATGATTTAATTGAACAAATCCTCTCTAATCAGTAACATTGAAGTTTTTTAGCTTGATGTATTAATGTATTTCTTGATAGTTTTCTTTAATAATTGTTCTTTTCTTTCTTTTTTCTTTTTCTTTTTCTTTTCTTCCTTTCATTTCTTTTTAAGTGACTCCATGTCATTGAGAAATAGGACTGAATGAGTGTCACTGTCATTGGTTCTGTCTTTTACACACTGTTTTTGGAGTAAACATCAACCCACCAGGATGGAAAAGTCTTATTGACCTGACAACAGTCTCTCATCCGTCTGTGGATCCCTGAGACAGACAGCCGCTGTTATCAGAATATGCAGCCAACAGATTCCAAGGTTTGAAACCTTAGTGAGGCTTTCTGCTCTGGACAATAAGTAGAGTTCGGTTGCAGAGCAGTTATTAAGTGAGTGGAGCTCTCTAAGGAGTTTCAGGTTGGGAATAAGGGATCCTTTTATTAAAGAAAAGCACAAAGGAGCAACGATGTTCTGCAATTTGTCATTTTCTGTTGTGAATGAAGATATATGAGCAGAAGATGGAAACAGATAAAGAGAGGAAGTGACATTAAATCTTCTGAAAGGTTGGCAGCTTTACGTGTTACAGTACAAGGACATGAAGGGATGACAAGTTCTGAACCAGCATTTGGAAGACCTCTTTTGTTTCTGTAGACACTGTCTGGAAGTATAACTTTAAATAACCTCCTAAGGTCTCCTGTCAGTCACACACCTGCATGCTTTCATACCCACAACACACACTCTGACGTGCACACATTCACCAGCACAGACACGAGCAACGCAGACCTGCCCGTGTGGCACCATGTGATGCTGAAGGGAGGTGTTAATCTTTACTTTTTGCAGGGCAGTGTGGGCCGGCTCATTCCAGCAGGTGACTGCTCGGAGAACTCCTCGACCCGGGGGCACACGGTCCTGCAGCCGCTTCAGCCTTCACCTGCACAACAAGGTAGGAACTGATGTGGGAGATCTGCTGTGTGTTACTGCTGAGCTAAACGTCACACCTGGAGAAGAACACGAGGTGTGAATGTGTAAAGACCGAGATAAGATTCAGAAGAAAACGACAACTAGGACTTTTAAGAGGGAACAATGCAAAGAATAATAAAACTTTATAAAAATGGTGGTTGCAAAGTGCTCGGCTGAAAACTTGAAGCAGAAAGTAAGCAGAACAATTGGAAACCTGAGCTCCAGTCTTAAAGCAGCAGCACAATGCCTTCATGGTGATAAAAACAAAACAACACAAGATGTGGTCAAGGTGATAAGTGCTGCTTGTTTCGTGTTTCAGCAGGAAATCTGATCTTATCTTTGGAAAAGGTTAGTTCTGGTTAATGTTGCACACATCTGAGCCAGCACACCTTTTAAAGGTTTTCTCTTAAAAAAAGAGGAGAAAATGTCGCAGTGTGCGGCTGCATCACTACTGAGATGACAACACTGAATCTGTTTCATAAACATCTTTTAAACAGTGAACCATTGATGACCGCAGACTGTGACGAGGTATGATGCAGACTCACAGGAAAAGAAGGAAAACTCTCCACATTCACATGAAAATCAAATACAACTTTTAATTTCTGAGGCGTTTCTTATCAAGGACATCATTTAAAAAAAAAAAAAACACAGAAGCAGTGTGTGATAAACTAAGTGAACCCCTGATCCAGCAGCTTCAGCAGCAGTGAGCTGCAGTGATGGTTTCCTGTGGGACGTTATCAGTCTCTCTCCTGGTTCTGGAGGAATCTCGGCCCTCTTCTCTCCAGCGCTGCTTCAGCTCATTGAGGTTTGCAGCTTTGGTTTCTGCACAGCTCTCTTAAGGTCCCACCACAGCATCTCAGTCAGGCTGAGGTCTGGACTCTGACTGGACCATTGCAGCACCTTGATCCTCTTCTTTTTCACACATTCTGCTGTAGATCTGCTGCTGTGTTTGGGATCTTTGTCCTGTTGATGAGCCAGTTTCAGCCCAGCTTTAGCTGTGGGACAGATGGCCTCACATTTGACTCTAGAATACTTTGGTATCCAGAGGAGTTCATGGTGGACTCAATGACTGCAAGGTGCCCAGGTCCTGTGGCTGCAGAACCAGCCCAGATCATCAGCCCTCCACCACCGTGCTTGACAGCTGGTATGAGGTGTTTGTGCTGATATGCTGTGTTTGGTTTCCTCCAAACGTGCTGCTGTGCATTAGGACCAAACATCTCCACTTTGCTCTGGTCTGTCCAAAGGACATTGTTCCAGAAGTCTTGAGCTTTGTTCAGATGCAGCTTTGCAAACCTAAGCTGTGCTGCCATGTTCTTTTTAGAGAGAAGAGGCTTTCTCCTGCAGCCCTTCCAAACAAGCCATCCTTGTTCAGTCTTTTTCTAACTGTGCTGTCATGACCTTTAACCTTTAACATGCTAACTGAGGCCTGTAGAGTCTGAGATGTAGCTCTTGGCTTTTTCACCCTGGGGTGACCTTTAACCTTTAGCATGCTAACTGAGGCCTGTAGAGTCTGAGATGTAGCTCTTGGCTTTTTCACCCTGGGGTGACCTTTAACCTTTAACATGCTAACTGAGGCCTGTAGAGTCTGAGATGTAGCTCTGGGCTTTTTCACCTTGGGGTGAACTTGCTGGGACGTCCACTCCTGGGAAGATTGACAGCTGTCCTGAATGTTTTCCACTTGTGAATAATCTTTCTCTCTGTAGAATGATGGACTCCAGATAGTATGGAAATGGCCTTATAACCCTTCCCAGACTGATGGGCAGCAACAGCTGCTTCTCTGAGATCATTGCTGGTGTCTTTCCTCCTTGGCATCGTGTTAAACTGACAGAACTTCTGCTTTTATAGAGCTGCTCACACTGACTGAGGATCAGTTATGCTTTGTTAACTTTTATTTATGTCCTGTGGCGCTGTTACATCAGGTCAAATTCCTGTGTACGTTGTACACTGATTCTGATTAATCAGAGCATGCTTGGGTTTAGTTTTTGCTGAATAAATTATGACATAATGACGTGTTTTTGTTCATCTTAGGTTGTTTTTACCAAATTTTTTAAGGACCAGATGATTCTTTATGACTTCCTTATATCTAAAATCTTGGAATTTAAAGAGATTTTACTTTCTTTTTCTTAAGCAAAAGGCTAAAGAAACTTCCAGCAAAAAGCAGAAATCTACAGCTAAGAGGTTAAAGTCTGCATCTGTAAAATCAGTGTTAAGCTATTTCTGACGAAGCAAAACAAAAGCAAACATGTTCTCTGGCTCACTTGGTACTTTGAAGCTTGGATAAACCATTAACTCTTCGAAGCAACATACCAAAACATAATCAAGTTAAAACATATCATCTCTTGGCCTTTCAACTGTATTCAAAACCGCTGAGACGCTGAACCTTCAGGTCAAGTGCTGCGATCTCATCAAAGACAAGTTCATTTGACAGGGAAGCGTCAGGTGAAGTCACCTGTTCAGGCTGAAAGGTTTTAAAGGTCAGCGGAGGTGGCAGAAAGCCCCGGGCGAAGCTCCGACCGGCCAACTGTGCAGTCGGTTCTGTCCCACTGAACCACACATGGGTGGCACAGTGTGATTTGCTGTAAGTGAGCATGTAATGGGGGTGTAAGTGCCCTGAGCAGGAGAGGAAACAAGCCAAACGGCCCAAGTTCTTTCCAGAGTTCATCCCTTAATTCCCGTTGTCAGCCGTGGATGACAGAGTCTAACTTTAGAGTACAAAAGGAGACTGAGAACGTTGAGAAAAACAAAGATGCAGACCTCAGAAATATAATGTGTCACAGCTCGCAGTGCAGTGGAAACTTTATACCAAAGGTCAGGAAGTGTTTTGGTTGTAAGCGCTTGTTCTGTGTGATGTTTTGTACACAGAGCAGCTTGTTTGAGTTCTGGAGCTCCATAAATAAGTGGAAGTGGATGTAGAGAAAACAGCTCAACCTAGTGGGTCAGCACCACACAGGGAGCTGCCCTGCAGTACACAGGCAAAAGCCTCCATTGTTCAGGATACTCTTCGGATTGTGGAGGCTCAGAGAGCTCTCATATGTTACAACTCATATGTCAGTTGTGTACAGAACCCTGCATGTGGTGGAAATTCCTCCTCGGTATCTTGAACAGATTAGAAACACATTCAGTTCTGATTATGAGCTCCTCTCGTGCTGCACGTTTATTCACAATTATGTTCAAAGTCACTCCATTATGTTAAAATGTCAGACGAATAGTTGATTCATTCACTGACCACATGAAACGACACGGAAGCATCTTTAACTCGACTGAGTCTGCAGACACGGATCAACCGGAGCTGCTGCACAGCAACGTGGCGCTAACTGAGCGGTTTAAAGATATATGAAGCTGTTCTGCTGCTGTCAGAAGGAGAGAAAAATATAAACTGGCTGCAGAAAACTCTAAAAATGCTGCAAATTCAGTCCATTTGATTAAAATATTCATGTTTCATGGAATGAAATGACAGAAAAATAGAAAAACACAAAAGAAGAGCGCAGTTTTACCAATGAATACCAAAACTTCATGAAACTCAGTTTGGAAGTTTCAGCTCAATTTCCCCACAGATCACAAACCTCAGCTGTCACCTGGTGGAGGAGCAGACAGAAAGTGTGACTGCTGCAGAGCATCATGCCTGCAGAGTCAGAAGCTTCAACAAAACCTCACTTTCCTAAAAGCTGGAGTAAGAAAACACTGCCTGAACGTTCTGGCTAAAGTTAACTGATCAGCAGACTAACTCCTGACATCCTCTCACATCTAAAGTCACGTCTAAAGACATCTTATTTCCCATCATGCACCTGGTGGACATGATTTAAAACAAGAAGGTCGACCTCTGCTGCGTCCATCCAGATGAAACATGGTAGAGACGTTCATTCTGTTTCCATAATGCAGTTACTCCAACTGAACCGTATGTTTTTAGCCTCATCGCCATGGTAACTTGGCCTCAGCTTCCCCTGCTTCCTCTTTCAAAGGGATAACAGTGTTGGTTGAAAACGCAGACCGACACAATCTGCGTAAAAGAAGACAAAAGACTTTTGATTTTTCTGTCTCCCGCCACCCGCATCAGATCCAAGTCCCTGATGTTAGCTACAAAGAGCTTAATGGAACGGCTCCATCTACTTGAAGGCTCTTGCAAAGGCTTCTGTCCCAACTGGGTCCCTCCGTTGGTCCCAGGATTGTCGTCTAGCAGCTCCTACACCACGCCTAAGACGATCCAAACTCTGTTCATGTGTCGTCCCACGATGGTGGAATGACCTACCGAGCGCTACCAGAACAGGGGCGTCCCTGTCTATCTTCAAGAAGCTCCTGAAAACCCAGCTCTTCAGAGAGCATCTCCTATCCCAGCACTTACCTTGTACTTCCCTCCCCCCTCTATCTCTGCACTTTATCTTTCTGCTCTTCCTTCTATGCCTGCACCCTATCTCTACTCTGTCCCCTCTGACAGAGTCGGACTCCTGGGTTCCTTCTATGTAGCTTATTGTTAGCTTTTTATAAAGCTGTTATATCTTCATTTGTAAGTCTCTTTGGATAAAAGCGTCTGATAAATACAGAAACAGAAACATAAGAGCCTGAACTCTCTGTGAGGACATTTTTAATGATGCACCAAATGAATCATGACCTCCTTAGTTTTAATTGAAGTGATTCAGAAAATCAGGAGCAACACCGAGCCCTATTTACGAGTGACGAAAAAAAGTTTTCCTTAACCTAACCAAGTACTTCTGGGTTCTATAACTATGTAGATCCATAATGTTTAAACCCAACCAAGTGTTGAATTGACTAAATGGCAAATGAATGAAATCATAGGTGTCCTGAGGTCTTGACCTGTGACTTTACTCCACTAGATGGACTCCTGGGTTCCTTCTATGTAGCTTATTGTTAGCTTTTTATAAAGCTGTTATATCTTCATTTGTAAGTCGCTTTGGATAAAAGCGTCTGATAAATACAGAAACAGAAACAGAAACATTTTGTCGTAAGATGTGAGAAATACCGCCTTAAAACAGCCGACTGAGTTTGATGACCACCAAACACCGAGCCCACGGGAGCGCGCCACAGACACGGCACAAAACCCATATAGTGCACGGCCTGGCCTCAGAAAACTCCCTATGAAGCATCGATGCCTCAGATAAGTTGGTGTAAGGCTGGATGTCCCCAGACCCTCTTCTCTCAGATTCATTCAGAGCTTGATGTCAGACAGTCTGAATCTCAGAGTTTACCTTTCAGGACGGACCACCAGTGTTCCTGTCCGTCAGACAGACCGTTCACATGAGTGAAAATAACTCAGGAAGGTCTTAAATTAATATCTCACAGTGATCATAAACCGTGTTATGTTACCAGACAGCAATGAGGTGAAAACAGGCGGCACAAAGGCTTTAAATGCGCCGTTTCCTTGAAATGTTCCTCAGATGTTAACATGCTGTGAGCCACTCGGGGGCCGCTTCTATGCATTCAGAGCGGAGGACACTGTCAGGGAATCATAAATCAGCAGGTGGGATTTGGTCTTGTAACAGAACTGAGCTTCTCCGTCACGGTTTTATTTCTGTTTGCTTAGTGTGATGATGGGCTGGGGCGTGGTGCTGAGAGCGAGCTGGAAGCACTTTGCATGCATGAAGCACATTCCAAGTTTCCCTCGTTGGTCTTTTCCATCTCTGTTCTATCTATTTTCCACACACCGGGTATCAGCTTGCCTTGTTTGAGTGGAAATGTAATAGCTGGTTCTGTATTTTTATCATTTTGCTATTAAACAAGGTGTTTTTGCTCCTGTGTGACCTGCAGCTGGCACATCTGTACACCATCATGTCCATTAGTCCTGAGCAGCTTTCAGGCTAAGCTTGCAGTCTGCTTAATGGTCTTACTGGTAATAACCTGCCCACTTATATGTGGCTGGTACATAACGAACAAGTGGACATTAGTTTATTTAATTCAGTTTTTGTGCAAAAACACAAAATAAATTCTCAAATGTTCATTAATGATTCATTGAGTAAACGTATCCATCCATCCATCATCTTCCACTTATCCGAGGTCGGATTGTGGGAGCAGCAGGAGGGAAACCCAGACCCCCCCCCAAAATGTTCCCAGGCCAGATGTAATCCCTCCAGAGAGTTCTGGGTCTGCCTCCTCCCAACTGGACGCAGGGTCAGCAAGATAAAAGTAATTTACAGCATCTAAATTAGGGATTATTTCCTGATATAAAGCTTGAATTAGCAGAAAAATAAGATACTTACTGCTCACAGTGGGTTCTCTCCTCTGTATTAATCTTCTTCACAATAAGGTTAAGTGGAAAATCAGGGATTACCTGCAATGAAAGCTTCCTGTTTAAATAAAAAACATGTTAATGAATGTTCACTTTGAAGAAAACAGCACAATAAAGACTGAATATTTATGTGCTTTAACACCAAGTATTTTCCATGACACTAAAACTTTAAAAGATCCTCTTTCACATGCACCTGCTGCACCTGTAGATTTCTGTCACCTGATAATGTGCAGGACAAGCAGCAGCAGAACCTGACCGGGATGAGCAGGTGAATTTGTTCTGGAGACAGAAAATGATTTATGACATCATCGTATTAAGTTAGATCAATGGCAGATTATCTAAAATCTGATCAGATAAATATGAAGGAGCGAGGTTATCGATGGAAGTTTACAGGTAACTTTACTGGGTTTTGGTGATTAAACAAGCTGCAGAATTCTGAACCAGTTGAGGTTTATGGAGGGATTAGTGAGGGAGACGTAAAAGAAGGGAGATAATCAATGTTGATGTGTGACTGGAAATATAAAATACTGCTGAAAATGACACCTTGACTCTTGACCTGAAGGAAAACCAAGATTTTAATTCATCGAGGCAGACTAACCTGACCCAACATGCCCCCCAGCTCCTGGTTTAGGCCATGGTCATCTCCCACCTTCACTACTGCAACGCTCTCCTAACTGGTCTCCTAACTGGTCTCCTAACTGGTCTCCTAACTGGTCTCCTAACTGGTTTCCTAACTGGTTTCCTAACTGGTCTCCTAACTGGTCTCCTAACTGGTTTCCTAACTGGTTTCCTAACTGGTCTCCTAACTGGTCTCCTAACTGGTCTCCTAACTGGTTTCCTAACTGGTTTCCTAACTGGTCTCCTAACTGGTCTCCTAACTGGTTTCCTAACTGGTTTCCTAACTGGTCTCCTAACTGGTCTCCTAACTGGTCTCCTAACTGGTTTCCTAACTGGTCTCCTAACTGGTTTCCTAACTGGTCTCCTAACTGGTCTCCTAACTGGTTTCCTAACTGGTCTCCTAACTGGTCTCCTAACTGGTCTCCTAACTGGTTTCCTAACTGGTCTCCTAACTGGTTTCCTAACTGGTTTCCTAACTGGTTTCATAACTGGTTTCCTAACTGGTTTCCTAACTGGTTTCCTAACTGGTCTCCTAACTGGTCTCCTAACTGCTCTCCTAACTGGTCTCCTAACTGCTCTCCTAACTGCTCTCCTAACTGGTCTCCTAACTGGTTTCCTAACTGGTTTCCTAACTGGTCTCCTAACTGGTCTCCAGCCTGTGAAACCTCTGCAGATGGTCCAGAACGCGGCGGTGCGTCTGGTCTTGGATCAGCCTAAAAGAACACGCCCCCCCTCTGTTCATTGAGCTCCTCTGGCTGCCCTTAGCCGCCCGCATCAGATCCAAGTCCCTGATGTTAGCTACAAAGAGCTTAATGGAACGGCTCCATCTACTTGAATGCTCTTGCAAAGGCTTCTGTCCCAACTGGGTCCCTCCGTTGGTCCCAGGATTGTCGTCTAGCAGCTCCTACACCACGCCTAAGACAATCCAAACTCTGTTCATGTGTCGTCCCACGATGGTGGAATGACCTACCGAGCGCTACCAGAACAGGGGCGTCCCTGTCTATCTTCAAGAAGCTCCTGAAAACCCAGCTCTTCAGAGAGCATCTCCTATCCCAGCACTTACCTTGTACTTCCCTACCCCCTCTATCTCTGCACTTTATCTTTCTGCACTTCCTTCTATGCCTGCACCCTATCTCTACTCTGTCCCCTCTGACAGAGTCGGACTCCTGGGTTCCTTCTATGTAGCTTATTGTTAGCTTTTTATAGAGCTGTTATATCTTCATTTGTAAGTCTCTTTGGATAAAAGCGTCTGATAAATACAGAAACAACATAAACAGTCGGTAGGGGGCGGGGGGTGAGTTTACTGGATAGATAGAGCTGGGTCTCATCCACATAGCAGTAAAACTGTGTTATATATTATAACATTGTGTTTATAGAAAGTATTATCAAGAGGAATGAGGTAAATGATGAAAAGAAGGTGGTAGCAGGTGAAGGCTGGAAAGGGATTGATTTGATTCGGATGAACCGAAAGCTTCTGGTTGTTGTAGTTCATCCTGGGATTTAAAGAAATATCTGCACTAAATTTGATGCATCTTTCCACCAAAGTCATGAAAACAAAACCAAAAGATGTAAAAAAAAGTCTTTTTAAAGAACATATTGCGAGAAGAGTTGCTTGAAATGATCTCGAAATGTTGTCATGAGAGTTAATGAGCAGATCTGTCACAAATTATTCAGTTTAATACACAACTTACTCATTGTTCCCCTCTAAAAATCTGTATCAGCCCCATAAACCTAACAGCTTTGACCTGCTGGTGCCACACTGAGTGACTCCATCGTCTGTGGAACACAGGAAACGCAAACTTCAGGATATTCCACTTGATTAGTGAACACTGGTGCGTCGAGAAGAAAGGTCAAAGGATCACCAACGTAGCTGTAGTCGTGGATGTAAAAGAATAAATGAGATAAAACCCGGTAGTCCATTCAGAAGCGGTGGACTGGTTTGGCTGGAAGTGACCACGATGACCCTCTGCAGAGTCTGCTGTCTGGAACATGCTGGCAGCTCCAGGGTTGAAAGCACAAAAATACAACAGTGACTAACGTTTTTTTGGTTTTCCAGTAGGATGCTGCGTTTTTCTCCTTCGTCCATATCGGACTATTTACAAGGGGATTATGGGAAGCTAATAGGAAGTTATTTCTATGACCTCATGGTGTGAGCTCCATATTCTGGCAGTGGGAACGTTGGCTGTGGCCAGGAGAAAGTGGAGTCTGTCACTGGAGCCCAGTTCACTCAGTCAGATAGCGGTGATTCAAACCCCATTTGATTTGGGCGTAGAGGATGCTCTCAGTGGTTTGGCTGTGATTGATCCTTTCTCTGCCCATGATCGCACCATGACACTATTCCAGTTTCCACATTCATTTTTCCCCTTGCTAACTAAGTCCAGTGCAGTCCTGTGGTACTTTCTTTATTGGCCTTCTGACAGCTCATCGACCTCCACCCAGAAAAAGAGATATTGGCCAACAACAAACCTTTGTCTGAAAGTATCATTGAAAGTTTAATGTTAAATGTGCCAAAAGACATCCCAAAAGTAGCAGGTATTCTTCAAAGAAGAGAATGTTTTTAACCTTTAATGCTGATAAAACTCCACTTTTTGTGTAGATATTCCTCTCCAGCCTCGACCAAAAAGGAATCAGCTGTAGAGGCAGTAAATATATTTAGCTTCAGTTTAATTTGTTTGTTGTGTAAGAAAAAGCCAAATCAGTGGCACAGAGAAAAAGCAGCAGCCCGAACGAAGACTGTTGCAATGGATTCTGCATCTCCAGGCAACTAACCCATTAAAATCAAACTTACTAACGTAGGAAGGCAGGAAAAAGAAAATCATACATGGTAAACATTCCCAGATTGCCATCTTAAAAATAGACCTCGAGATCAATCAGATGAAAAAACTGAGTCAAAATAAAAAAGAAAACGTGTTAAAACCCATCACGTAATAAAACAGAAAAAGGCTTTTTTCCTTGTAAGTTGCTCTTATCGTCCACAAAGCTCTGCTCATTATGCATTTCTATCAGAGAGGGGGAGCAGGAGGCTGGAGATTTCCAGCGTTCAGTCGATGTTTTTAATACATGGAAGACTGCACTCTTAATTGTTTCCTCTAACAACGGCTGGAAATAAAATGGTTGGAAAACAGGCAGAGCTGGTTAAGGCAAATGGCTGTTTTATGCATCCCACCAACAGGAAATCAAACAGAAAAGATGCACTTACTGTGGAAACACATGCATGCGACTGTCAGTCAGTACCATGTTTAGCCTTAATGGAACAAAAGAGAGCCGTCTTTCAGGTGCAGATGTTTGATTAGAGCCTAAACAAAGCAGAAAAGTGGATTTCTGTGCCACATCTGATTCGGGTCAGAGATCAGAAGCAGCTCATCCTGTCTGCTCCAGCGGCACTGACCTGCATTACTCCAACGACCTTCACCCAAGCAAACCTTTGAGTCAGTTAAACCATGAAACAAGCTGCACCACTGTGAGCCACAGCTGACAAATGTTGTTGGGACTCCTGTCCTGTTGGGACAGATTTACACTTTTAATAGAAGGTAATGAGAAATGATTGCTGCTACCGGTGATTATCTGTCGGTATTTTATTGTTTGATCAGCAGAGAACAGCCTGACACAACCACCCAGGAGTCTAACTTTCAATATATTTTCCTTTATTCCAACCAACAGGCCACAAACACACAAAAAGAAGAATGGTCTGATGATACATGAGCTAACATGAGCTAAATGTTGCAGCTCTGGTTACCAGCCAAACTACCCGACTCACCCACTGAGCACGGATCCATACCATCTGGTCTGTGACCCACTTTTACTCAGCCTGCACTCCACTTCATCACAAACCAGTCGGTGGTTGTAGAGTCCAAAACTCCTGAGATTAAATTCCACTCCTTGTCCATTTTGACGGAGAAAAACCTCCGGATTGAATGGGATTGAACTCCATTTTGACGGAGTTCAATCCCGTCCTGATGCCTTTACATCCCTGCAGTGCTGCGTTATAATAACTTGGCTTTTTACATTAAACATTGACCAGATTCACTCATTTCTGTGTCTGACTTCCTGTCTTTCTCATCAGTATCTAATTTAACTTAAGTCCTACCCGTCGCCCACAAGTTGCCATCATTCTTTGACCTTCTGATGTTTTATATCAGGGTCCATAAAAGTATCTGGAAACCAAGAACCCAGAGAGTCCACACCAACAGCTCTGAAATTAAACTTCCTCTGACAAAAGCAGTTACGATATGGCAATTTTATTATCCAAGTGGAAGGGAGGATTATTGGTGGAACAGGACAAAAAGGCCGACACGTTTAGCTCTGCACATCTGCTTTAAAACAAAGATTTAAAGACATTCTTCTTTTATAGTGCAATATTTAACACAAATCAACTAAACACTTTTTTGTGCTTTCTCCACAGACTCTGAAAGATGTATAATCAATATAAATCTGTGAGCCCCACTGATGAACTCGGTGTGAGGATGAAGAAACGGCGCTACGTGCGTAAGGAGGGAAACTGTAACGTGGTGTTCCGCCATGTTCCAGAGGAGTGGCTGCTCTTTGTGACAGACATCTTTACCACTTTGGTGGAGATCAAGTGGAGGGTGATGTTCCTCATCTTTGCCTTGTCTTACATCCTGTCCTGGCTCTTCTTCGGCATCCTCTTCTGGGTCATAGCAATGGCGCACGGAGACATCAGAGACCATAACAACGACCCGTGCGTGTACGAGGTGCGCAGCTTCACGGCTGCTTTCCTCTTCTCGCTGGAAACTCAAACCACCATCGGCTACGGTTTCAGGGGGATGTCTGAGAACTGCATGGTTGCCATCATCGTCGTCACCATTCAGGACGTCATGAGCTGCTTCATCGACACCTTCGTCATTGGGATTGCTGTTGCCAAGATGGCCTCCGCCAGAAAGAGGGCGCAGACTGTGGGCTTCAGCAACTGTGCGGTCATCAACCTGCGAGACGGTCACCTGTGTCTCTCCTGGAGAATTGGCGATTTCCGCAGGAATCACCTGGTGGAGGGCACAGCTTCCGCTCAGATTTTCCGCTCCACGGTGCACGCCACAGGGAAAGTTGACGTGACATACGAAGACTTGGTGATCCAGCACAGCGACATCGTCCTGGTCTCACCCACAACCATCACCCACAGGATTGAACCCAGCAGCCCGCTGTACAAAATGGACTTGGAAGACTTGCGGAAAGCTGATTTTGAGCTGCTGGTGTCCTTCACCTACACCGACGACTCCACCGGCATGCTGCACCAGACGCGAACATCCTACTGCCCGGACGAGATCCTGTGGGGTCAGCTGTTCCAGGAGATGATCAGGGTCAACCGGAGGAACCACAGGGTGGATTACAACCTGTTCAACCACACCGCCAAAGTGCACGTGCCCATGGTCAGCGCGGACAAGTTCGAGCACGAGAGGCAGCTGCGGCTCGCTGCTCGACCTTCGCCCAGATGTTCCCCGCGACCTTCGCCCAGATGTTCCCCACGTGCACCCCGACGGTTCCAGCCGCAGAACCACCAAGAAAACCATTTAAAACCTCCATCCGTGACGGTGGAGCTTGTGCGTGAAAACCAAACGCCTGGAGCAGAAAGTCAACATCAGGACACTTTGACTCTGCCAAACGACCTCAAAGGCGAAGAGAAATAGATCCGTGATGTTCGACACCTTCCAAAGGCTCCGGGGGCAACAGGAAACATTCATCTGACACGAGAATCCTGAAAGTTCTGATCTGTGTTTTTTAAGATAATTTGTCAGTCAACCAAAAAATCAGCTGTGAGTTTCAAAATATTTCAGATGTTTTTTCTCGAAAATAGGGAACATTTTAGTTGTGAACTAGAGATTTTTTTACATTTTTCATACATAAACAGCAAGATGTTGTAGTTCTGGGGGAAGGGTTAGAGTTGTATCACTGCTCTGTGGCAATAAAATCCTCATCCTTTGAGGAATGAAGGGAAACATTAAACATACGACAGTAATTTCCAAATCTCGACTGATTTCAGCTGCTCACCCAGAAAAAAGCTTGACATTTGATCATTTTAATGCCACAGAGGCTCACTGCAGTACTGATAAATATATTATTTCGATCAGAAACTATTTATAGAAACTAAAACTTGATTTTGATTCGAAGAAAAATGTCACAGAGTTAAAGTGTCTTATATATTAAGTGGAATTGTTTGTTTTTAAATGAATAAATCTCCCTATATATATATCTTCCTTTACAACAAATCATTACTTTGATATTTCTGTAGGCTTCTAAAGTCATCAGTGAAGTTGTTAACATGGAATAAATTATTGATGTCTTGAGTTGCATCTTTATTTATTTGGTGGAGAAGTCAGTTTAAAGGGGAACTCCTGCAAGTCTGAGCAAAATCGTACGGAAATAAATGGAAACCAAGATGCAGATTAATGAGAGAACGATAAGGGAACCGATTCAGCCGGCCTGATATGCTGAGGATGGCTTTTATAAAGTGATACGTCCCGCTAGCTCTGATGTATGAGCAGGGGCTTGTGTTAAAAACAGGATTTTAAAAATGGAGTCTGAATTTCACTGGGAGCCACAGAAGTGAAGCAAGACCTTCTCCAAAGTTCCACCTTTTTAATAAAGTGTGACTGTATTAATCCAGCTGAATTCAGCCCATTAAGACTCACTGAAAGGGGAACTCCGGTATTTTTAAACCTTATTTCTGGCATGAAATACGTTCATCTGCTCACCGAGAACAGTTTGGTGAAAGTCGGCGTCCTTCGGAAGATATTTAGATAACTGGAGATCGGGGTAAATCCATATATTAGGAGAGCTAACGGAGGGATTTCTACACAGGCACTCTACTGGGACCACTTCATCCACACGCCCCCCTGCAGCACAGTTTATTCACTCCGTGCTCTGTGACAGTCGGCTAACTTCACACAGAGTTTGCTGCTGATAGTTTTGTGCAACATGGCAGGATATTTATCGGATTTTGACGACGTGAACGACGACTTTGAGTAAGATGGAGGTTCTTACCGGAGTGAATGAACTGTGCTGCAGGGGGGCGTGTGGATGAAGTGGTCCCAGTAGAGTGCCTGTGTAGAAATCCCTCCGTTAGCTCTCCTATAGCTGCAAGTAGCCACATAACAGCAGCTATGAGCTAACAGAGCTATAGCACACGTTCATTCATTCATTCTTCTTAAAGTATTGGTGAAATAAAGACAGATAATGCCTTATTTAGAGGCTGCATCCTCTAAGCCCCGTTCACTCAGTTATATGGATCTCCAGTTATCTAAATATCTTCAGAAGGACGCCGACTTTCACCAAACTGTTCTCGGTGAGTAGACATATTCTGCACTTTTTCCTCTGAGGTCTTATTGAGATGTTTGAAACAAGCTTTGAACTAAATACCTGTTGGTTTAAGGACAGCGGCTCTGTTTTAACACTTCTCCTGAAACCAAGCTCCTCCCCCTGCCCCGCCCTTTTGATGAGGTCAGCAGCTCGTCAACCTAAACAACCTCCAGTCCAGGTCTATATATATATAGATAGTTACTCTATTGATCCCAGAAAGAAAATAGTTTAGCAGTTAGCTGTAAGTTAGCAGTTAGCTGTATGTTAGCAGTTAGCTGTAAGTTAGCAGTTAGCTATAAGTTAGCAGCAGATGCTAGCAAACGATGCTTTCTCATCAACAGTAATGGACCAAGCCGGAGATGTGCACAGCGTAACTCGTAGTAATGCATGTGAACCGTTAATTACTGTGTTTAAACATTTTGGATATATTAACCTCATTAAACAATTGTACCTGGAGACCTCCATCTTTATCAGAAACATGCCGATAATGTAACGCTAACACAGCGAGAGTGAGGAGAGGACCGGTGTTGTGTTGGAAACACACCTTAAACACAGCTGCAGGTTGTCTGAGTTACAGAACAGAACCGTTCAGCTAGAAAGCTTCAGCTAACAAAGTAATGTGGGAACAATAATGTTCATCTTTCAGAAAGGAACAGCAGTAACTCCTTAGAAGTTGGTGTACGTCATCTTCATTAGCTAAGCTGTTAGCGTTAGCTGCTGCTAAAGGAAGAAATAAATCAGTAAATAAACCATGAGGAGTTATTTCTCAGATGCTTCCATTTCCCTGCTCTGAAGTTCAGGCTCTGAGAGCTGGAACTGATCCTCTTTGTGGCTCAGTTCCTTCAGTCCAGCGTTGAACTGGACCAAGTTGTTAAAACAGTGGGATGAAAAGTGTTTGCTGCACATTCACAGTCTTTAGCTAACTCTGCTGGAACATTAGCCTCAGATATAGTTTATCCACTGGGCTCTTATATCCTCTGAGGCTGCTGCTGGATGGAAGATGCATGCTCCTCAGTACAGCTGACAGCAGAACATTTCCACCAGAAGCTGGCTTCATCCATCCAGCAGGGTGGATGTGAGTGGGCGGGGCTTAGCAGAGGAGGCGGAGCCAACTTAAGGAGCAACGTACTTTAGAAACAAAAATCAGAACGGCTCGTTAAATGAGGAACTTTCAAACAAAGGGAACTAAATAAATACCAGGGTTGTGTTTTTGGGGAGTTTTACACCTGCTGATGACGTCAGACGCCCTGATATATGCTCCCAGGAACAGGAAGTAGTGTTTCTCTATGTTATGATGAACTCAGGATGTGTTAAAGGGGAGCAGTGTGTCTGTTTTCCTGCAGCACTTCAGTGTAAAGATGTTCATCAACTGGAGGACTTAAAGACTGAGACTGATTGAGGAAAAGCGCTGCATTCTTTTTTTTCCTCTAGGACTGAAACAGTTCCTGAAGTAACTCAGAGCCCATCAGAGCAGCTTCAGCCTGGAAGCTGTTAATGTGAACTAATATGCTGAATCACAGTCCAACCAGAATAAAAACGGCTCATTTTATCAGACCATGTTGTATCTGTAACATCAGAGGCTGCTGGTTAAGGTTAACTGCTGTTATTCTGAGTCATTGTGTTGTCTGATAACAGACAATAAAACAGGAAATAAGAAGCTTTATCAGGATTTAAGCTGCATTAAAATACACTTTATGAAAGCAGATACTGCAGGAGAGAAGCTAACAGATGTTAGCACAGCTGAATGTTAGCTGGAAAGCTAATAGCTGCTGTTCTTTGTCCTGTTATCAGTATCAGGAGCAGGAACATTTGGAGATAAATATATTTTTTTGTCAGCCCTGATTGTGGCTGTATGTAAAAGCTGATTAATAATGTACATTTTCCCTATTAGATAGTTATTATTGCAAAAGTATTTCTTGCCTGATTAATCGATTCACTGATGGGATAATCAATAGAATACTTGATTACCTAAACGATCGTTTGCTGCAGCCCGTGAAACACTTTTTTTTATATCTTTTCATCTCTTTAAACTCTTTTTATCACCAGTTTATACTAGTTTAACTAGAAATGACTGGTTAGTAGGCTGAGAAATCAACCTAGTAACCAGGAAAGTTCCTGCCATGTCTCTGCTGCGCTCTGACACGTCAGACAGAAACGATGGAAACAAAGAAAGAGTTTCGGTTAAATAAAATAAGTCCAAATCCATGCAAATGTAGAAAATAAGTATATAACTCTAGTTCTGCCGTGTTTCGTATTATCCATGATTGTGCCAGAGCAATGAGGGAACTTTTCCTTTGAGACAGCTCCACATTTTCTCCATTTTATTGTACATTTCATTCAATATTGTTGCTGTTGCATGAAACCAGGTCAACGGCAGACGACTTCCCTGCAGAAGTCAGATGACGACATGCGGAGATGACCAGGAGGAACAAATGAGTGAGGGAAAGCAGACAGGATCAAAACATTAAGACCACATAATCCACTCCAGAGCAGCTAATAGTTGGACCTCACGTCCTTCGTGTTACACGAGCTGATGTCAGATTTACAGTAAAGTTTAAAGTTTAGCCTCTGCTGATGGTAAATAAGCAGAAGGTGACAGCTGCCGTGTCCCTTATTATGAGGGAAGTCATCACAGTTTATACAAAACACAACTAAAATGTTCAGTTTTCTTTGTGTTTGTGCTGCTGGAATCATTCATCCTCGAAGAAGAACTTCAACAAAATGCATTTTAAGTTGCTTGTATTTTATAAAACATCTCCTGAGTCAAAACTGGTGCCAGAAGTTTCAATAAAGAGATATTAATGTGTGTGTGATTAAAAAGCTGCTATATAAGCGTGGACCATCTTTTTCTAACTGATGACCTGATGAGGATCAGAGGCTCTGATGGGGAAGGTCGCTTTGATGCAACACAACCAGACGCTGCCTTTGACTTTGATCCTCTGTGTGATACAATTAAAACATGCATTGTTTTCATCATCCGTGTAAAATGGATCAGTCCAGAGCTGATGTTACACAGGAAGTAGTCAGTTAAAGGATCATATTGGCATGGATTCAAGGCGATGCTCTTATTCTATACATCCCTGGTGTTTTTTCAGGAGATGTGGAAAAAGTAAGGCTGAAAGCTGCATCTGTGACCAGGAAGTAAACCCCAAAGCAAAGAGATTCAGGTGGAAGCTACGAGCTGAGAGCCAAGCAGCTTCCTCTTCCTGGTGGTCAGGTACGACAGGATACTCCGACCTGTGGACAACGGGACGAGTCAAGCCTCTATCATCACGATGTACAGCAGTTATCTAGTCATAAAGGTTGTCCTGGCAGCACGTTTTGTTCTTCAAAAAGGCGAATATTCAGTTGCAGCCCTTTGTGTTCGGAGGAAACATTTTAAAAAGGAAGGTGGAGAAGATATGCAGCAAGTATGTCTTCCTCTGATGAAGAGGAATGAGGAAAGGGGAGGAAAATGCAGCAGATAAGAAGCTTTCACGTTAGCTAACAGATTCTTTGATTCACCAACTGGACAAAGGTCCAAACGTGGTTTCTAAAGACCACGTGTTACTGAAGAGGCCAGCCAATAAAACCGCTATAACCCAAATGATACCACAGACTTTGAGCATATCAAACAAACTATATTTCACCCTGATCCCTCTGTGCTGAACCCGATCGGCTTTGGCTGCAGCTGCTTGTAAATAAAGCCGGACTTCGCCTTTGGAAGCTCGTCTGGAGCTGGAGTTTGTTTTTAGACGAGGAGCTGCTTCCAGCAGACGCTCCCTGTACACCCGTGTTTTGCTTTACCTTGTCTGTATGACGTCTCCTGCTCTACGATCCAACTGAATAATGATGTAACCGTGAGCAGTTCGCAGCCCACTGAAAGCCTCCATCCAGCCAACCATTCGTCCAAAGAGTGGAGCTGAGGCTCAAGTTTGTTCTTGTCCTTTGGAAAACGTTTGATTTCAGAATAAATGCTATGTGACGCCCCATGAGACAGTTAAACTGAAGATGTTGGGGGGCCACAGGGCGGACTACTGGTCCAACTGCAGCTATTACTCACCATAAAGGTGCGATTATGAAATCAGCCTCTAAAACAGGACAGAAGGACTTAGATAGCTATAGGGAACATGTTTTAAATATAACATGTTAGCACTAATAAGCTGTAATACCAGAAATCTGTGTGAGTTATCACCTTTCCGTATATATTCCTGATCAGATCACCTCATGGAGTCCCAGGTAACGACACAGAGGTCACATTTTAGAAAAAGCAGAACACAAAGTGGCTCTTCGCCTCCTGCAAATCAGGACGGGAGATTGGATCAAAGGGAAGTTTCACTGCAATCTGCTGGTTTCCTTTGCTAGGATACTTTCTTTTAATAAACTGTCTCTGTAATTTAGTTAATGTTTATGTTTATGTATTTAGCAGACGCTTTTATCCAAAGCCACTTACAAATGAATTAGTTAAAGTGAAGTTCGGGTCCAACCAGTTTTTGAGCTCACAGAAGCAGTGAATCAGAACCTTGAGCGTTAATAGGCAGATATACATGGATGTAATCTGCAAAACAATGAAAGGAAACATTGTGTTTTCCTAAAAACTGACCCTGAGGGTAGCATGTACAGAGAAAACAGCAACAGGCCCAGAATGGACCCTTGAGTTACCCCACAAGGGAGAGGGACCACAGAAGAAGAAAAGTCACTGAGCTGCACGGAGAGACTCCAGTCAGCGAGTGAACCACTGAAGGACGGAGACCTTAATGCCTGTTAAAGAATAGAAGATAAAATAATCGATTGGTTGAGCCTATAAAAAGCAGCTGTCAAATATAAAAGTGCTGAAACGGCGGTTTCCCGAATAAGCAGTTAAAAGAAGATAAATAAAAACTCCTAAAAGAGCCGTTTCAGTGCTGTGACGAGACTTAAAAGCACACTGAAATGTTTTATGAACACTGAACTCATTTACTATGATGATAATAATAAATCACACCAACCACGAAACCTTCTCGATGGAAGGTAAAAACACTTTTTCAGGGGTCAATGAGCGGGGCAGCTTACGTCATCGTAAACTGTTATAACGAATAATAACAACAGAGAAGGTACAACCGTCTAATATGAGCCTAGAAACGTGGAGATGTGTGCGAAAAGTTGTGAAATGTTGCTTCCTGCATGTTAAAACCAACACGGCCGCCGTGCCACCGACATGCGGCTGCAGCCCACCTCCTCTGCGCCAGCTGCCTGCTCACACTGCAGGGCTCTCTGTGTGGGAGGCCAGTTCCAGCCTCCAGCCCTCCACCTTGTGGTCGACACGCAGCACTGGCTCCCTGCACGCATTGGCGGAAATTGGGCATGGAAAACAAATACACGCTCACACACACAACGTGCACACAGGTGGTTTGGGCTAAATATACGTGCTGCTATAAATAACTGGAGCTAAAAATAAGGTCGTCTGGCAAAAATCGAGCGGTTCAAAAGCCTTTGAGAAAGCCATGAAGCTGTGGGGTTAATGTTGATGATGAATTAGTAAGCAGGAAGAATGATTTAGCCGGAGGCTTTAAGACAACATGGTTACAGCCTGACCTAAAATTACAGGGCAACAGATGCATAGTCTAAACATCCGAAGCAACACGATAGCTCAGTGGAGAAAGACAGTCATATCACAATACAGGCGTGTAGGACTTTATTGAGTGAGTCAGTGTTTCCGAAGGAGCACATTTTCCATGCCCACATGTAAAAAATGTGAAAACAACATACTATTCAAATCAGGCTGATCGGTTTGCAGGTGGGATGTCGCCTCGGGTTTAATCTGTTCTTATTGATTTAACGCACCGGCTGATTCCTGCGGCTCTCCGGAGAAAACGGAGAGACATTTTTATCCGTTTTGCGTTTTCTTTGGTTGAAAACGTCCAGATGATGTAAACTTTATTTATTTCTCCTACGTGTTTGTTAAATGTAAAAGGATTACTTTGTCCAGGTTTAAGAGTTAAAAAGAGAGAAGCCTTGATTGGTGCCTCCTGATATTTCTTCGAGGTTTAAATTCTCCTTCTTTCTTTAATCAGATTTAAATTTAACGTGTCGTCACCTAATTTGAGTCAAACTACCCTCCCCTATATCCATGTTACATCGTTCAAACGCAAGATTACACAAAACACAACAATATTGCGCCTCTTTCTGTGTGCGCTCCCCTGCTCCCTCCCATTGGCCCGGCGCGGAGCGGGGGGCG
Source organism: Leuresthes tenuis (assembly GCF_036924035.1). NCBI lineage: Eukaryota > Metazoa > Chordata > Actinopteri > Atheriniformes > Atherinopsidae > Leuresthes > Leuresthes tenuis. Next base: position 2,438,279 of record NW_027325374.1, read on the forward strand.
GGCCGGCCGGTGCGTGCAGTTTAAAACGCTTTGGGGGAACTCACTGCGGAGCACATTATCAAGACCGGTCCTCCAGAGACACGAGGGAAGTTTCGGCTTGTAGATGCCAAAATAAATAACAAGCGCGCGGAAACGACACTTTTAGGATAGCGGAGGCCAAAATAAAGCGCCTGGATTATATTTCACCCAGCTGATCCCAACCGGTCCACAAATGAGCAACAGGTAGATGAATCATGAGTTTTAACCTCTGCATTTTAGAAAGATGTCTTCTGTTTGAACTTGAATGTGATCGCAGCTGTTATCTTTTGCCAAACGACCCCCTGCTTCCTGGCTTTTACGCACCGCCGCTGCGGTCAGATGGCCCGCCAAAAGTTGCCTTTCCCCGGGTCACACATCGGCTCGCTTCATGTTTTCTTATTCTAGTTTAAGTCCTGATTTCCTATGTGCAGAGTGGCAACTGAAAGGCATCGGTGTGAGGGGTGTGTGTGGATGACTGCAGCAGGGATCAGCTCCCTTTCCCTCGCACCTGTTAACATTTGTCGCTGGCATGCGCTGCATTCTTGCAGCTCTTAGGTCTGTCAGATGCTCTGCTGTTTCAAATTATTTACGATTAGAATAACAATGACACGAGTCGTGATTATTTTGTGCAATTTTAAGTTTTTTTTTTTCCCACTTCTTTGCATATTCTGAAAATCTCACAGACTCGCGCACTTTAAAAACAAATGTTCAGATTTGGATGCAGAGAACTAAAAAAAAAAAGCCTGAAACCTGTTGATTAGCTGAGAAATCATCTTGTATCGGTGTTATATTTGACAACAGATTGCTAAAAAGTGCAGCCGGCTTTCCGATCAGGATCAAAAGCGCATTTTTAAATGATTCATTAGAAGTTTATCCACGTGCAAAATGTGGTGTTTGAAAGCACTGAAGCAAGTTGCATCAGCCGGGTGTGAAACCTCATTCTGAATCAGCAGTGGTTTGATAATCTGTGTTCAAACTGCAAGTGATACGGCAGAACTTTCTGGTTCTAACTATCCGCTTCCTCCCCATCTTTAGCCTTTGTACCACAGAAATAAATCCACTCCAACACAGATAGATAACAACACCGTCAGAGTGCGACCGGCTGGTTATGACTTTGTTGCTAGGACAGCCAGAACTAATGAGAGGTGTTTTAGTCGTGCTGGGAGAAGCGCAGCAGAGAGACGAAACCCCCTGTGGATCTTTTTTAGAGTCAACAACTTAATGCGTCCTATGTGCACATCCAAAGATGAAGCTCCCGCTGTGCCCTGAAGATTCTGTAAAGCGTCGAAGCAAGTGCACAAAACCCCGAAAGTGTCGCGTTGAAGCTTTTTCTGCAGAGAAGTCCCAAACCCCTCACCGCCTCTGCGAAATAAAACCAAATTATTATTAATGCAACACGTCTTAAAATCCTGAGTGGATGCATTTAGTTTTAAATGATCAAATTTTTTCTGTTATTCAGAGGATGGCAGCAATCTGCATGTCTAAGCTTTCTCGGTGTAAACTGTTTACATAATCCATCAGTGGTGCAGAACCAGTGGACCATGAGATCCCATAGAAACGCTGCAGCCCACACTCCAGCTAGAAATGACCAGGTCAGTGCAGAGCAGCCAAGAAAAATAAGTCCACGTTGGAAATGGCCAGTATCTGGACATAAATGCAATTACTGTGCAGCGTCTTTCAGTGACGGCTGAAATGTTAAATCAGGGTTAAATATCACTGATGTTCGTCACAACTGGATGAAATGTTGTTGGCACAGAGAGACGAGCGTCTCCTACCCGAGTTATTACGCTTTTACTGGGTTTTCTCAGGCTGCACGTCAGACTTTATAATTCCTGTTAGTTATTATAAGCTGCCTTATCTTTTTCTACTGTCAGAGCTCACATAAAGCCGGCTTCTCTAACAGACCTCTCCCGTTTCTGTTTCTTTTAGCAGATGACGTTGATGAGGTCCAGTCCCCAGATGAAAGAGGAGTGACCGATTCATCCTCCTCTCGTTGCTCTGCATCTAGAGGCCACTGAGGCTGAAGGGACGCCTCATTTTGTCACCATTTCCTCCCTGAGTTGGTTCCCGAAGCGTTTCAAAACTGTTTCTCCAACGCTTTTTCCAGAAACTCAGACTGTTTTCCAAAGCAGAAGCAGCACAGCCCTCCCAGACTGAGGTGATGGGAAGTGTGCGAGCCAGCCGCTACAGCATTGTGTCATCAGAGGAGGACGGCATGAAGCTTGCCACTATGGCAGTGCCCAACGGCTACGGCAACGGCAAGGGCAAGGTGCACACGAGGCACCAGCCTCAGAGCAGATTTGTAAAGAAAGACGGTCACTGCAACGTTCAGTTCATCAACGTGAGTGAGAAAAGTCAGCGGTACCTGGCTGACATCTTCACTACATGTGTGGACATCCGCTGGAGGTGGATGTTCATCATCTTCTGCCTCGCCTTCCTCCTGTCGTGGCTGTTCTTCGGCTGCGTCTTCTGGCTGGTGGCCATCTTTCACGGGGACTTGGAAAATAACTCCCAGAAGTGCGTGTCCAACGTGAGCAGCTTCACCGCTGCCTTTCTGTTCTCCATCGAGACTCAAACCACCATCGGTTACGGCTACAGATACGTGACCGAAGAGTGCCCCATCGCTGTGTTCATGGTGGTTTTCCAGAGCATCGTTGGCTGCATTATTGACGCCTTCATCATCGGTGCGGTCATGGCCAAAATGGCAAAGCCCAAGAAGAGAAATGAAACTCTGGTGTTCAGCCACAACGCCACGATGGCGATGAGGGACAACAAGCTCTGCCTGATGTGGCGTGTGGGCAATTTACGGAAGAGCCACCTGGTCGAGGCCCATGTGCGAGCTCAGCTTCTCAAATCCAGAACGACGGCGGAGGGGGAGTACATCCCGCTGGACCAGATGGACATAGACGTGGGCTTCGACAGCGGAGTCGACCGCATCTTCCTGGTCTCTCCGATCACCATCGTGCACGAGATCGACGAGGACAGCCCCTTCTATAACATGAGCAAGCAGGACCTGGAGAACACGGAGTTTGAAATCGTGGTCATCCTGGAGGGAATGGTGGAAGCGACGGCGATGACCACGCAGTGCCGCAGCTCCTACGTCGCCAGCGAGATCCTCTGGGGTCACCGGTTTGAGCCGGTGCTCTTTGAGGAGAAGAACTACTACAAGGTGGACTACTCCCGCTTCCACAAGACATACGAGGTGCCGAGCACCCCGCTGTGCAGCGCCAGAGACCTGGCGGAGAAAAAATACATCCTCTCCAACTCCAACTCCTTCTGCTACGAAAACGAGATGGCGCTGGAGAACAAGGAGGACACGGACGAGGGGAACGGGGGCAGCGTTGGTCCCGACGGCACCCAGACAGACAACATCTCAGAGACTGAACACAGCCAAGCCATGGTGCCGCTAGAGCCCCGGCCACTGAGACGAGAGTCAGAGATATGACCGATCACACCTCACACGAGAGACTTCCTCCAATCACCTCTCTGCTCCGACATGCACAACGAGCCGAGCTGGGCCTTGAGGACAAGTTAAACGGTACTGCGAGTCTGTCTGAACTTTGACTGCACACAGTATGACAAAACACAGCACTACGAAGCACGTGCTCATCGTAGAATGAATTCTCCATGAAGTCCCCATGAATGTGTGCTCAGCATGTGTCTCCAAAGAGGAAGAAGGTTGTTGCGATGACTTGAAAACTAAAACGTCTCAGTTTCTCTGTCCAGCAAGAACAAGATGCTTTTGTTTCAGATCTCTACTGCTGCTAGAAAATAGTGGAAGTTAAACCCCTGAGATGCTTTCATGTAGAACCAAAGAATAACGAAAGCAGATGTCTGCGACACAGAAGGTACAAAGTAGAGTATTTGTTCATGAGCTGGTCTCAGAGCAAGCTGACGCCACTGAATGCAGTTTCTGTTTGCAATAAAGACAAGTCCAACAACCTGTGGAGCATTTCCTGGGACATGACAGCACTGATCCTCTGAGCTTTATCCTTTACAGAAATCGGTCTGGGCGCCTGCTCCGAGCCGGTCAGACCCATGAAAGAATACCTGTTAGGAGGTCAGAGCAGTATTAACGACACCAGACTGACAGAAGTCATTAATTTAAAGAAGACCCGGGGTAATATGAGAATCTGAATGTTCTTAAAAGTGCTGCTATGATGTTGCTTCTGTTTTTGTTTTGTTTTTTAAAAGATGCCAAAGAGTATTATCATAGTTCTGTTTCTTAAAAAGTAGATTTGGTACAGAGACGTAGACCTTTTAGGGTGTTTTAGTAGGTTTGTTTTTGAAGAACATGTGTACAGTTTCCTTCTTTTTCTACGCGGATCATCCTCATCTTGAGCCACTTCATCAAGCCTTAATCCGGATGGTCAAAAATGGGGGAAGTGTAGATGTATAAATTAAGTTCTGTAGAGTTTGCTGAACTAAAACAATGATCCTGTTGGGCGTCAACAGTTGATTTCTAAACACAAACCTGCTTTAAAGGTTTTAAAATATAGACGTTTAAGTGGGTTTTCAGAGAAATCTTCTCCAACGATTGAAGATTTCTCATGAAGTCGATATCAGATCTCGAATTAAAGCCACTTTCCCTTCGTGTTGCATGCAGACTGCAGATCGGCCGACTTCATTATCAACACTACCTGTGTCTTCGTTCTGTGTTGAGAATGTGAGATGCCAAATGTACTGTAAGCCCAGCACGTGAAGGTGTTCTGCACAAGTCAATCCAAGCGTTTATATCCTGCATCACAAACAGAAACGCAGAGACGGGACGCCACGTGGCTCCATGCATCCTACAAGTGTAAATATCTCCTTCCTGTTGCAGTTATTTTGTTATCAGTCTTCCAAATGTACTGCAAAACCACAGAATGTACAGATTTTTGTATTAATGTTATTATAATTATTATTGTATATGATATTATATTGCTCTTTTTCAATAAAATGTCAGTGGACAAACCGAATCGGGCTGTGTTCCTCGTCATTGAAAAACTATTTGACAGAAGATTAGCTCATTTGTATTAGTTTGAACACTGAGATCATGATCAGATGAAACCGTTTACCATTAACACGAACCTCTGGTGCTACAGATATTTAATACCTTGCCATATTCACACAGTTATTTTACTTTCTGCTCATCAAATATGACATATTTACAGCTGTTTTAGCTGCACTGTGGATATGGTCTTAATTTTGATCGGTTTATTCATCATTATCACTCATTTAAAGTAAGTCATGAGCACTTTGGGATAAAACAAGTTGAATTAATTCATGAATTTAAGTTGAATCAATGTAAAAAGTGTCTAAAATACTCGGCTAATATTGAGTTGATTCTATTTTTCACTGCAGAGAAAAATTAATCTCAGCAAAATAGACAAGAAAACATTATTTAATCAGCTTATTTGACCTCATGTAAGCACAAATAAAGCCGTCTGCATCGACTCAACATGTCCAACATTAAAAGCTAACCTGTCATTGTGATGATTAATGATAAAAAAGCAATGATTTCCAATTCATTTCAGCATTTCTGTCTTATCGCTCTGATGGAAACCGCCGGGAAACTCGTGCCTTTACTCTTTGAGTCTGATCACAGCATTTATTAGTATCAGAGGCGTGTTTAAAACTGCCACAGGAAGGTCACGGATACACATGCAGTGAATTAATTAAGAATAGTTTAGTATCATCCATCCATTTTCTATACCCACTTAATCCTGATCAGGATCCCAGGAGGGCTGGAGGCTGTCCCAGCTGCCACTGAACCTAACATCAATGTTAGGTTCGGACGTTGGGAGGAAGCTGCAGTAAACGGAGAGAACCCACACGTGCACGGGGACAACGTGCACGCTCCACACAGAACGAAGCTCGAACCAGGAACCCTTGAAAAGCCTGTCTGTGTCCCTGCTTCAGTGATAATAATAATACACAAATATTCTACCTGAACAGTTACTTTGGATGAAACATCAGTGACAACGTTAAGACTTTAAAGAGGACGTAATATGGAAAAGTCACAATTTTATGCATCTATGTGGGTGTTGAATTCAACTCAAACACTCAGTGAGTCTTTCAGATTTACAGAGAAAACTTAAATCTCTTTCCAAGGTTTTCCAGCCTCCTCTTTCTGTATCTGTGTCTCCGAACAGAGTCAAGGTTGCATTCACCGTACCTCAGAAACACATTTAAAGCAACAACGTTGACCAAAGTAAATAACAAAGTAAATAACTATCAGATCCAATAAAACTAATACTAAGACTGAAACTAAGTAATAAAGCATAAAACAGCAGTAAAACACCGTAAACAAAATAAAATGCTGCTTTTTGCTTTGATATTAACATCAAATCTCAACATTAGTTCAATTAACTGAAGAAATAAATAATAATAATGCTCTAACAACATTTTTCAGTAATGTTTTATAGCTTGTCAAAGAACTCTTACTTCTAATCGGCTTCCTTTAATGTTTTCCCAGATTGAAGTTGTAAATTCCCATTTCCCATCTGTCTTTGAATGCCCCATCAGTACAGCACTGGTCAGTATCCTTTTTATCCAAAAACATCAGTGAAATTTTGGCCATTTAAGCAACATTTCTTAATGTTAGGCACTAAAAACATTTGTCCTGTTCATATGTGCACTTTGGTTTATACTGAATGGCAGTAAAGTATCCTTCCATCTATCTTTAGAGCCAATATGAGACAGGAAATACGACACGAGTTCTCAGTTATGGTATTAACCGGCCAGCGAACGTTAGGCCCGGTGAGGCCTGTTTTAACAACTTTAACCAGTTTAACTAATGACTCATGAGGAGACTTTGCCTATGATTTCATGGTGTCCACGAAATGAAGGTATTTTGAGAGTAAAACTGCGTTTTAGTGTTTTTTTATGAGTTCGTTGAGTGGTCAGAGCTCTCAGGCTGTGACATGTGACTTCTGAATAATTACAGACCTGAAAACAGGCAGACTATGAGGAAGAGAAGGGGAGAGTGGGTCACTAAATCTGTTTCAAATGTATTTAAAATAAGGTGAACGGTCCAACATCAACCAGCCGTTTGATTCTGTAACTACCCTGAACATGTGTCAGTTTAACAGGAGATTAGCTGAAAAATGTCAGTTTTATATCAGTTTAAAGTGTAGATCTGAGGTCAGTGCATTTAAAGACGGAACATTCTGCATCCCAGGCTGTTAGTAGACTGTATATTCTTTTTTCTTTTAGGCATGTTTATTTCACTAATGATTGACCACTTAACCGTTCTGACAGATTCACGCCGTTTTAAAGCAAACATTTCCCTCCACTGAAGCGTTTACGCTCTGGCTGGCTCTTGTAAAAGAAGCTGACCCTGTGTCTGAGGTCGTGAACATAAGTTTCTAAAGTAAAAGGACAGAGTGATGTGACACTCCCTGGGTTTCTGCTTTAATGTAATCATGAAAAACACAGAACAGATGACAGAAAAGCTGTGAGAAACTCGGGTCTGGCTGTAATGTTTCATAGCTGCTGAATACTTCCACATATTTACATCTCATGTCTTTACTTTTTAATTGGAATTACAGAAAGTGGGATTGATGAGAGTACCAAAAAGCACTGGTATTGATGAGCATTTTCATCTATAAAACCTTAATGGTAGCCGTACAGTAATGTGTAAAACCTGTGGGCAACATCTGTGTGGAGGCAGTAACATCTGCTGCAGCTCTCCTTGTTCTTCATGTAGCTGAATGTAGTTATTATGTAGTTGTTTGGGTTTGTTGTGCTGATGCAAAGGGAATTTAGGATCAATCAAAGGTTGGAAGGAAGCTGACATGTTCTGCCCTTTTTTAACAACTTCACACAGCTTTCTGAGGTCTTATTGAGATGTTTAAGACAGGCTTTGGACTGAATAAATTCGACTGAAACCTTATCTACACAGCTGCAGGTTGTCTGAGTTACAGAACGGAACCGTTCAACCAGAAAGCTTCAGCTAACAAAGTAATGTGGGAACAATAATGTTCATCTTTCAGAAAGGAACAGCAGTAACTCCTTAGAAGTTGGTGTACGTCATCTTCTTTAGCTAAGCTGTTAGCGTTAGCTGCTGCTAAAGGAGAAAATAAATCAGTAAATAAACCATGAGGAATTATTTCATTAGCTAAGCTGTTAGCGTTAGCTGCTGCTAAAGGCAGAAATAAATCGGTAAATAAACCATGAGGAGTTACTTCATTAGCTAAGCTGTTAGCGTTAGCTGCTGCTAAAGGAAGAAATAAATCAGTAAATAAACCATGAGGAGTTATTTCATTAGCTAAGCTGTTAGCGTTAGCTGCTGCTAAAGGAAGAAATAAATCAATAAATAAACCATGAGGAGTTATTTCATTAGCTAAGCTGTTAGCGTTAGCTGCTGCTAAAGGCAGAAATAAATCGGTAAATAAACCATGAGGAGTTACTTCATTAGCTAAGCTGTTAGCGTTAGCTGCTGCTAAAGGAAGAAATAAATCAGTAAATAAACCATGAGGAGTTATTTCTCAGATACTTCCATTTCCCTTTTCTGGAGTTCAGGCTCTGAGAGCTGGAACTGATCCTCTTTGTGGCTCAGTTCCTTCAGTCCAGCGTTGAACTGGACCAAGTTGTCTTTAGCTAACTCTGCTGGAACATTAGCCTCAGATATAGTTTATCCACTGGGCTCTTATATCCTCTGAGGCTGCTGCTGGATGGAAGATGCATGCTCCTCAGTACAGCTGACAGCAGAACATTTCCACCAGAAGCTGGCTTCATCCATCCAGCAGGGTGGCTGTGAGGGGGCGGGGCTTAGCATAGGAGGCGGAGCCAACTTAAGGAGTGACTTACTTTAGGAATTAAAATCAGAACGGCTCGTTAAATGAGGAACTTTCTAACAAACTGAACTACTGAACAGATGTCAGGATTGTGTTTTTTTACACTTGGTGACTTCAATCACGCAGAATTATGCTCCCTGGAAGAGAAAGAAGGGATTTTTACAGAATATGTACATTCATTTCAACCATTTTATGGTCAGTAAATGAATCAAAAGAGGCTAAAAAGCCTCAGAAAAGTGGAAACATCCCTGATTATACTCTTCTACAACCTTCTTTAGGTGCACAGACAAGAAAAAAGAACAGAAAAAGTGGACGTAAATCCAGCTCAATGGAAAATTCCTCAGTTTGCTGTGGAGGGAAGACTCCAGTGAAGCGCTCACAGTATCATGTTGAAAGGGAAAATGAGTCAGACTAGTTTTAGTCAGATTCAGATTGTGTTTTTCATATTTCCTCTGAGAGAAATTTACCAATCGCATTTCATGCTTTGATCCACACGCTGCGTTGAATTCCACTCAGGGCGCAGTTTGAGTCAAACATTTGGAAAAATGAGTCGTCAGAGAGAACATTTTCATCTCATTTCAGTTTTGTAAACAAAAGTTCTTTTTTTTTTTTTTCGAACACAGAATTTGGCACCACTTTGTCCACAAAGGGTGGGAAAGTAAGGAGGCCCTTTCCGGTCACACCATTTAATATTGCATTTATTTATTGGATTATTAATATAAAGTTGCGACCAGGAAAGGCTCTTCCTGTCTGAGAGCCACTTTCAGAGCTGTATTCTGCTCCTATTGTGCAGCTCTGCTGGCTCCCTGTTTATGAGAACAATAACACTGTGTATCAGAGGAGTAAACATGTGAAGGTAAATGTTAGGCCAGCTTCCATTATTTCTGTGTAAACTCCTGAGATATCAAGTATCCAAACTGTTTACATTTGATCACTATTTATTTGTGTTTTATACATCATGCTGCACAGCTCACTGAGCCGTGTTCAGGCTGTAAGCTGGAAACAACAACACAGGAGTAAAAAGCTTGGACCTGCAACACAAACACAATCTGTGCTCCATAACTATAACCGGAACGCCTGGCTTTTATTGAGGCTTCTGGGAACCTGACGTTCAAACAGACCCGGCCCTCCAGCGGACCTGTGATCGTCTGTGTTTTGTCTCTGGCTGAGTTGAGGTCTTCCTGCTTCACACGGACCCCTGCCTGGCCAGACAAAACCATCTTCACTCAAGGTGGACGCCTCGAAGAAGCTGGGAGGCTTCTGGGCGGTAATTCATGTCGTGCCAGTCGTCCGGCTCAGTTATGGCTAATTTGGGCCGAGCAGAACCTCTGATATCCTTCTGCAGACTCGTAACGACGTATTTAGAGCCAGCTTTGTTCTGTCAGCGTGAAAAATCCCTCTCCTCCTGATGTCACAACAATGGGAGCCAGGGCTGAGGAGTGTGAAGCAGAGCCGGTGCTGGGGCGGCTATCGCTAATGCGTGTTCAGAAAAGCAGCTGGAAAAAGACTTGACGTGACTAAAGTTCAAAAACAGAGCTAAAAGACAGCCAACCCTCTCAGAGAATGATTCATCAGATGTGAAAACAAGCTCAGCTCCCACTGACGGCTGCAGAAATGCAGAATAACACCCCCTCACCTGGCCCTGTCAGCATTTACAAATAATGGCTTCAATTTCTATTGAGATGGTTATATTCAGCTCTTTTTTTTAAGAATCCTTTGAGCTGTTTTGTTGCAGTTGCCTCCGAAAACAACCTGGTTTCCTTGGGGTTAAAGTGATGTGTCACCGAACGGTTTTCCCTGTTACATGAAGTCCACAACATAAAATATTTAAATCAGTTGCAGAATGTTATAATATTCAGGTTAGGGGTCAGATTTAAGAGGCCCAGAGAATATTCTGTCATCAGACAGGTTACAGGAGTCTCGTTCCATCTGTATTTTATCTATAAAAATATACCTCTGAAAAAAGAAAAAGAGAAAAGAAAATCCTGCTTACCAGTAAGGAGGCAGATTCATAAAGGTACCAACCCAAAAGCAGGAGATGCAAGACAACGCGGCACATCAGAGGGAAGGAACGCCACCGCGAGCGCCACCGCGAGCGGCCGGCTTCTGAAAGGAAAAGACGCTCAATGAGAATAAATTGGAGCCGTTTCTGTGGGGATCGACAGCTATTCAAAGGTTTGCCACCAACACAACGTTACGAATGAGGAAAATCACGTTCTGGAGGTGCTGGAGTACGCTTGGAGGTCAGGTAACAGGTAACCTTTGATATGAGGCTGAGACACGATTGGCTGGTCGGGAACATTTAACGTCAGGAGCTCCAGGTGACCAACGCTCAGCAGATTTAACACCAGGTGACCAACGCTCAGCAGATTTAACATCAGGAGCACCAGGTGACCAACGCTCAGCAGATTTAACATCAGGAGCACCAGGTGACCAACGCTCAGCAGATTTAACACCAGGAGCACCAGGTGACCAACGCTCAGCAGATTTAACGTGAGGAGCACCAGGTGACCAACGCTCAGCAGATTTAACATCAGGAGCACCAGGTGACCAACGCTCAGCAGATTTAAAGTAAGGAGCACCAGGTGACCAACGCTCAGCAGATTTAACATCAGGAGCACCAGGTGACCAACGCTCAGCATATTTAAAGTCAGGAGCACCAGGTGACCAACGCTCAGCAGATTTAACACCAGGAGCACCAGGTGACCAACACTCAGCAGATTTAACATCAGGAGCACCAGGTGACCAACGCTCAGCAGATTTAACGTGAGGAGCACCAGGTGACCAACGCTCAGCATATTTAACACCAGGTGACCCATATTCAGCAGATTTAGTGATAAATTCAGCTGCGTCATTTTTACTCAATTGTGAAATTTCGAGGCTTGTACTATAACCAACAAGACAAATCTTTGGTTTTAATTTCCCATAAAATCGAGGAAAATTACTCAGAGTTTTGGGAGCCGTGTTAACAGGAATGAGGTTGATAACAATGAATCCGAACCAGCACAGAGACGGTGGAATTTTCCGCTGGGCTGACCATCCAGTGGACCTGAAACGCCTCATTGCCTCTGGCTGGAGCTTTACTTTGAGGCCCTGCCAAGCTGAAGTTGACGCATCTTTGATGCGACGCCAAGCGACGTCACCATCCAGCACATCATCGTTTTCCTCCACATTCACTAAAATCTTCTTCTCATTGTTGACATGCTGAGCAAACAAGTCAGTCTTTAGCTGCAACAGCTTCCTGGAGGACTCTCTCCACTGTAAAGGTCACCTTGCATTGGCTAAATCTAGAGCCATTTCTCTGGTTGCTGGTGTCCACAAGTGGGTCACAACCAATGTCACCGGGATGTCCCTGACTGTCACCTGACCTCAAACAAAGCAGAGCGATCCCTGTGTCCTGATACAAAAACAAAATGTGTTGTTGTACTTTTAAGTAGGTTAGACACAAGGCTGGTAAACAATATGTTGCCGTTATGTCACATCCTGCATAATTCATCAGCCTTCCTCGTACCTCTCTGCTCGTTTACTGTCCTCTTTGAAGGCAAAATTAGATCTCACTGCGCTGTTGACCAGATGATTCATATCCCCAAAAGAGGCGTTTCCATTTCCTGCATCTGCTCGCTGGCAGACGAGCAGAAAGCAGAAAGAGTTTCACACTTTGTTGTCTTCAGCTGGAACAAATGATCCGTTTCATATTCTACAAGCTGACAGAGATTTGTTAGAATTATTATAATATGTAGCACATTTATTCAAAGATCTTCAGAGTTTCTTTAAAAGGTGCCACAGGTGAAAAAGCCCACATCAGGGGAGTTATATTCCATACTTTACCAGAGTTCAGACTGTCTTCCCATAACTTAACGACACAAGCATGAAATAAATGTGCACATCTGCTGTCTAAAGGCCAAAATAATAATCACAATTATTTTCATTCATTATTTGAGTATTTGGATTACACCAAAGTTTAAATACTTTGAGAAAAGAGCCCAATTACCCAGATTAAAGCTGAACAATTAAGATTAAACCAACCCAGCATTAATGCATCGGCATAACAACATGCTGTGCATGAATGAACTTTTGAAATAGTTCAGAAAAGGTTTCAGACTTTCTGTCACCTTCAGCACAGACACAGTGTGATAATAAGTACTTTAAAGAGACTGGAAATAGTGTCAAAGAAAACCACATAAACTCAGATGATGTGGCAGCATCAAATAAATAGCTGGTAATGTATCCATGGTTACACCTGCACACAGTACGATTATCGCTCATATTTTGACTTTATGCTTGAAACGTCTGACAGAATAAAGCAGCAGGGTCCTGCTTTCTCTGCCTGTTTAAATTATTCAAACCTGCAGAAAACAGTCGGTGCTGGTTGATGTTGGACCGGCCATCGGACCGATGCTTTCCTTTGTTTTCAGATGGTTAAATACGTTTGTGGGGCTTCCACAACACTCTCTGTGTGTTTTTGCTCACACTCCTAAACCCAAAGTAGCAACGCTCACAGAAGCTCGCATTTTTAATATCGGATGATTAATTGTAATGAAGTAAAAATCTAGATCGAGGTTGTGATTTGATTAGTTGTGCAGCCCTGCCTCAAACAAAGAATGCACAGTTGTCTTATATTCCACCGTTTGGAATGAAGTGACCAATCAGAGCAGCCTGGACCTCTCAGGTGGTTCCTTAAAGAGACAGGAGGTAAAACAGAGCCTTTCAGACAGACAACAGGTGCAGAAAACACAGAAAATAAAGTTTATTGAACATTAAAACACCTGCAGGGCACATTTGTGTCTTGTTTAGCTGTCATTTTTAACTGCTATAGTGGCTGGAATTAGCTACCTTTAAAGCTTAAAACATTCTGCTTTCAGGTGCTCCTGGTGGCTCTAAGGCTGGATTCCCCTCAGAGGGCATGGATTGTTGTCTGTTTTGTCTTTTTACAGGTGTAGCAGCTGGTTTTTGTTTCTATTTTTGTTCTGTTTCCTCTTCTTTCCGGTTCAGTTCTATTACATGTTATATATTGTAAACAGAAATAAGTAAATGGGCATCAAGGGGAGCTTTACATTTATAAAACTTCCCTTGGCAAAGCAAATCTGTTTGGCATCAAAGGTATTCAGACTACAATTCTGCTGCCATAATGCTGAACAGGACAAGGGGAAAATAGATAAATAAATAGATAAATAAAGCTTAAAACATAACATCCTTATTATTTATCACAGACCGTCGGAGCTATAGGGCACATTTATATCTGTTAATTGTTAGAACAAATGCCAAGAAATCGCGTTTCAATTAAATTGTCCTGAGATGACCTTACGAATAAAGTTCTAAAAGTACTTCCATACCTCAGATACAGCTTGAATGTGTACCAAGTGTATTCTGGAGGTAATTCTGCTTGGAGGCAATCCCCAGGAGGTTGTCCCCGCATTCTAACTGTGACAAGATTAGACGTAGTTTGACCCGGCTCATTCAGTCTAACCTTGACCTTTCCTGTGGCGGTGGTATCCGAGGTAAACACGGCGCTCGTCCACCCGAAGCAACCTGAGCTTCACTGTTTGACAGACAGAGCTGTCAACAGATCCATCTCAGAGGGCATTGCAGGGAGATGAGTCTCGGACGCTGACAGAAGCATACTGTACTTATATGAACTAATATCAGATGTCAGAACTATTCACTAAACTGCTGGCCAAAGAGAAACCTGAATAAGCAGCTTCTGAAGTGATTAAATGAAAGCAGTTCAGGCGGAACGATGTGCTACTTGTTTTGCTTTTGGATGCCTGAATACGACCTTAAAATTCCACCTCGAGCCAGCTGTGCGCAGCTTTGTTGCAACACAAGATGTTTCACTCTTCTTTTATGGATTAGAACAATTTAGCATTTTACAAGGAGCTTCATGTGATGTTTAAGGAGCTTTTTCATGTACATTCCAGCCAATGTAACACAGCTCATATTTCTAATCAAACAGAGAGCTTTGGAACATGTTAAAGAAGCATTGTGAGCCCACAATAAAGGTTTTCAGGGTCGGAGCACCACAGTTTGTTCAACAAATTCCAGCTCTGATCCTTCTATTATACGCCTATCAAATGCCCACTGGAATGTCAGGTTGACAAAAAAGCCAAAGAATGCGAGTAATGTGAGGGGCAGCGTGATGTAGCAGCAGAACGCCAAAGTCGGTTGACCTTTTATGGCGTGACAATGCAGTGCAGGTTAGGACACCTTGTGGTACGATGGGATCTGCTGGCTCATCCCGGTGATAACCACACAAACACAAACACACAGTTTATGTCTGTAGCAGCCAATTAGAAAGCGTTCCTGTCATCATCATCATCATTACGGGGCTGAATCGTTTTGTTAATTCGATCTGGCCTCGCTCGTTCTTTTTATAGAGCATGACACATCAGTGAGCAAGCAGCAAAAACAAATCAAATCAGAGAGCCGACTTTCCCTCACAGATCTGCCGCTGACAAGGAGCAGAGACCACAAAAACAACTGTGTGGAGGTCCAAAAGCGTACGGTAAACGGTGCTTTGAGGATCACAGAAAGGTTTAATCTGCAGCATCATTCACTGACCTAACCGATGGCGACAGGAGGCTCTTTGTCATGCAGGTCCCAGATAACTCGGTCAGTGCTGACATTAAACGACTGGTCATTTATTAATCCCCTCAGGGAAATGATGCTGTTTCAGGATAGACTGTTCAGAGAGAAACAGGTGAAACAGAAACATGGAGGAAGAAATAATCAGAGTAGAGCTATGTTGGGTTTTTCTGTGAGCCCCTCCCAGTCCTAACTGCATGGGAGCTGAAGAAGCCTCTGGCTGAAGGCTGAGGGTGTGCAGTGCTGACCATTAGCCTGTTAAACCGATGGACCGTGAGCAACCGGGACACATTTGGACCTGCAGCCTTGTTCTCCAGCTGCTTCTTCAGCTGGTGAGAGTAAGGTTGGAGGTGGAGGAGGTCTCAGTGTGTCCTGATGTGAGGCTCATAAAGCTGAACAGGGAAGCTGAGGGTCTTTGTAGCTGTAGGCAGGTGGGAGGAGAGTCTGACCCCCGTTCTTCTTGCAGCCTGCAGTCGTGTCCATCCCTGACCTCACATCCTTTACATTGTTCTGCTGGAGCTCCATCTTTTTCCTGCAGGCCTTCTTGCTCTCTCTGCTCACTCCTCAGTAACTCCCCGTCTCCCGACCTGAAGCCTCGGGTCACTGATGATTCAGGACTTATTGGGAAACACCTCGTTGACCTGGTGGGATTATATCCTCCACACTAAGGTGCCAGTCTGTCACACACTTCTTCGTGAAGAGCTGCACAGCTGCAGAGGTCAGCAATCATCACAGGAGGGCTCTTGGTTCGAATCCCAGCCTGCATTAATGCATTACTCCCCGTGCTTGTGTGGCTTCCTCCCACCACCTGTTTGGGACTTTTGTGGGAATGTTTTAGTTTATTAACTTGCAAATTCCCTCCGGAAACATGTCCTGGTTTCAGCTTCTTGCTAGTGAGAAGTTTGGAATTTCCTTTTTTGTGTGAATTAGACAAGTTTCGGTCCAATCTGTTGGTTTCCTTAGCTAGGATATTATTTTTTGAATTGGCTCCATATGAATTAATTGGATTATAATTACAATGGATTGAATTCCAATTGGCTTGAATTGGACTATATTACTTAAGTGCCTTGAGATGACAATTGTTGTAATCTGGCGCTTTATAAATAAAGTTGAATTGAATTGAATTGAATTTGACGAAGTGAGTGTTCTGAAATCGTCACTTTCTGCTATCATGAGACAAACTAAAACAGTTAATAAGAAAATGTTGTCAGCGTCATCCAGAGAGAGCCTGACGAGATAAACGGGAGAGTTTCCAGAATGAAAAAGATCCAGTAACGGTTGAAGATTTCTACTCATCAGGTGGGTTTCCTTGGCAACGGTAAAAACTCCCGAGGAGCAGAGTGGCGTAAGACAGGTAAGTGAGTCCAGGTGAGATCTCCCAAGGTCCAGGCTGCGGACTCCAGTCTGTCCAGGAGATTATTCAACAAAGGTACGATCCAAAGAGACTGGAGAGCAGTCAGAGGTATCCATCCAGCACAGGTGAGTCCGATCAGCCACTCTGGGAGCCCCGCCCACAGAAGGCAGGAGCAAGAGAAACTCCCACAGATCCAGAACAGAAACAGCTAAACTTAATTTACCGGGAGGCCGCACAGGTAGCTTCGCTAAAAGTGGACACAGGTGGTATTCTGCGTGGCAGCTGCAGTCATGTTTGATGGCTGCAGTCGGGGATCAGAGGAGGCCTTGGCACCGGCGCAGCTTGTCATGACGGCGCTCCCCGCGGCGTCCAAAGGCTCGCATCACATTGTGATTTTTGAACCCGAGGCCTTTTGGCTTGTGCTTAAAGGAGCAGTTTGTGGTATTTATCGACATAACGTGGCTTAGAGGAAGCCACGTAAATAACATGAAAGAAATCAGAACCGAGTAAAAGTGGAGTCCTCTGAATGTAGCGGAACAGGAGCCTCGTCAGTTTGCAGGACGCCGCTGCTGCGTTCGCCAGCATCTGGTTAAAAAAAAACATTTGCCCTTTGACCTTTAACTGCCACCAACGACATATAACATACGCATGCACAAGAGGACATGACTTGCAGTGCAGAATGGAGTCTATAAATCATCTAATATTGTTAAGAAAACAATGAATTCAGCTCATCATTAGCTCTTATTTTAGAATATCCAACATGATTCAAGCTCAGTCATGTTTTAATGCACAAAATGTCACATTAACATACTAAAGATTTAGTGTCTCCCAGACCTGATGCCGATTAAACGCCTTTAATCGGCCCGAACAGGCATGGCGAGAGCAGTTTTCAGCTTGGTTTGGGACGACCTTAACTGTCCTGTAGTTTGGGATTTTATTTGCAATAAAGACAAAGACGACACTCGAATTCGTTCCTTTTTTTCACAGCCTGCTAGTTTTTTGTCCTGGATCCAGTTGGACCAAACCACCTCTCAGCTTTCTCAGATCATAGTGTCTCATTAAGTTAAAGTAAAATATAATCAGGAGAAGTAAAGATACTGAGAACAGGCTTATTTAGCAGCTGATTTATCACACTTTTGAACCACAGGAGCCTGTTTTTGGTTATTGGTAACAGCTTAAAGCACCTCCACCTCCACCCGTCAGCACACAACATAGAAGTAAAAACCTTAAGGCGTAAAAATGGGCCTTTACTTTGAAAAATATAATTTTTTCCTATGGGAATAACACCACACTGACAATAAATTAAACCGATGCAAACATTTTGTCGACACGTCGGCCTGAAATCCCGACCAGAGTGGCACGAGCGTGACGTGCCACGTGATGATGTCACTGCTGTTTTATTCATTGATCATTTCAATGCAAAGTCGCCGTATGAAGGCTCCATATATCTGCCCGTCACTTTCAAACAGAGCAACACGTGTTTGGACACGTTTGTTGAACCTGAAGTAAGAAATGAGTAATAATTAACTGCAGTTCAATTCAATTCAACTTTATTTATATAGCGCCAGATTACAACAATTGTCATCTCAAGGCACTTAAATAATAAAGTCCAATTCAAGCCAATTGGAATTCAATTCATTGTAATCATAATCCAATTAATTCATATGGAGCCAATTCAAAAATAATATCCGAGCTAAGGAAGAAACCTCTGGCAGAACCAGAACCAGGAAGAAACCTCTGGCAGAACCAGGAAGAAACTTCTGGCAGAACCAGAACCAGGAAGAAACCTCTGGCAGAACCAGAACCAGGAAGAAACCTCTGGCAGAACCAGAACCAGGAAGAAACCTCTGGCAGAACCAGAACCAGGAAGAAACCTCTGGCAGAACCAGGAAGAAACTTCTGGCAGAACCAGAACCAGGAAGAAACCTCTGGCAGAACCAGGAAGAAACCTCTGGCAGAACCAGAACCAGGAAGGGTGGCCATCCGCCTCGACCAGCTGGGGTTTGAGAAGACAGAAAAGAGGGAAAAGAGGAGGAAAAACACCATAACACCATTCAAAGGATACCTGTTTTCCTCTAACAGTCTTTGCTTGATAATGATGATAATAATGATCATTTTTAACAAACCTCATAACGATCCGTTACATTTTAGATAGATGAAAGTTATCCCCGCCTTGGGTCCATTGGACTTTATTTTAAACCAACTCGGTTAATTGATGAGGCGGCTGAAGGATCCTTCTTGCCTGGCTCCAAGCTTTGGGCTCGTGGCTGAGGTGCTACATCGATGGCAGCAGGTGGAATTTAAATATGCCAACAATCAGCAAAGGGAGCTCTTTGAGAGCTTCGCCTTGATGCTGCAGCGGCTGCAGGTGGATTATCAGCCCGCTCAGAGAGGAGCAAAGAACAAACCTTTTCATGGAGGAAATGGTGTTTTCCTCTCACTCCCTGCTGGACCGAGCTAAAGTTAGTTCCCACGTTGCAGCTGAAATGCACCGTTGTGGGGGAGTAAAATGCCCCCCCTCCCCGATCTTCTCACATGTACAGTTGACGAGGCAACTTCCTGTAAATACTTCCTGGTTGGTAGCACATACCTGGGTCCCAAGTGTTCATCCTGTGGATAAACCGCAGCTTTGTCCAACATGGAGACGGAAATTATCCCACTAACGTTACCTGCTTTGTTGCGGGTTTTTGTGGTGCTTTAGCATCGGGTACTGAGCCACATTTCTCCCCCTGGGCTGGATGCCTCCATCTGAGATGCTGAAATAAATCAGTGGTGCTGCTGCCGTTAGCTGCAATAACCTTTGAACAAACTCTGAACTGGACTGTGGTTCGTTCCAGGTCTGACTCTGGAGAACCAAACCAGTGGTTTGGTTCCCAGTGGTTTGGTTCCCAGTGGTTTGGTTCCCTGACTCTACTTCCCACCTAGTGGTGGACATTAAACTGATTAATTACTTGATAAAATCGGTTTTTCCAGGCATCAAGTTGGGAGCATGTCTCTCCACTAACAATGTCATGTATGTTAAATACTTTGTTATATAGGTTGGGCTCATATTTTAGCAAACATTAGCGTGATCATTCTTTAAGACAGAAGCCATGTAAATAACCGGGGGCTCACACCAAAAGCGTCGTGAGCGGCCAGCTGCCATTCATTTTCAATGTAAGCTGGCGTTGTGAGCTTCATGAGCTTCATGAGCTTCAAGAGTTGAGAAAGTCTCAACTTTATGCAAATGAGCAGTGACGCTACGCGACGACAGCCAATTAGGGCCGATCTGGATTCCGAAGGCGGAAAAAAGCGGAAAACGGCAGAGTGCAAACACAAAGAAACGCAAAGAAGGCCCAGAGTACGATCCCTGGTGAAAGAGGGAACCGATGTATGGATGGATTATTATATATATATGCTAGTTGCTATACATATAAGCCCCGCCCCTTTGGCCGCTTCCGGCGGCAGAAGAAGTAGAAGCGGCGGGTTGTGAGCGTCGTGAGCGGCTGTGGTCACTCACAACGCTTTTGGTGTGAGCCCCTGGTAACGCAAACATCAGGATGTTGTTCAGTCGCTGAACACGTTGGTGAACTAGGTTTTTGTGCCTCTTCAAGCTGCTAGCATAGCTTCAGACTTTAGCTTCAGACTTTAGCTTCAGACTTTAGCTTCAGACTTCAGCTTCAGACTTCAGCTTCAGACTTTAGCTTCAGACTTCAGACTTCAGCTTCAGACTTCAGCTACAGACTTTAGCTTCAGACTTTAGCTTCAGACTTCAGCTACAGACTTCAGCTTCAGACTTTAGCTTCAGACTTTAGCTTCAGACTTCAGCTTCCAGCTTCAGACTTCAGCTTCAGACTTCAGCTTCAGACTGCTTCCTCTGATGATTAGGTTTCCTTAACCTTCTGGATTAATGTGATAAAGCTTTAACTTTATCACCCCTCAGAGTCGGTTTCGCTTACTTTTTGTTGCAGTCAGACTTTTGTTCTCCGATGTGTGACGAGAACATTTTTAGCACGATCCTGACGGTATGAGTCAGTCCAGCAGACATCAGGAGGGAGAACCTTCAGCCTTCACTCTCTTGTGTTTGACGTTTTTACACCGGCTCCAGCAGACTTTGTGTCCTCCTTAAATCTACTCCTGTTAGCTCGTAGTGTCACAGCTGATTCGTGACTCTTCCTCTTCTGGCTGCTCATGTGCAGAGTAGCGGTTTCACTTTGACTGTCACAGAGAAACTGCTCTGAAAGGACATGGAAGGGCATGAATAAGTGCTTCTTCTTACATTACAGTAACAGCGTCAGTTCTTTGGGAAACTTAAAATAAGTCGGTCATGATCTGACTTGGCATGACTT
Source organism: Leuresthes tenuis (assembly GCF_036924035.1). Taxonomy (NCBI): domain Eukaryota; kingdom Metazoa; phylum Chordata; class Actinopteri; order Atheriniformes; family Atherinopsidae; genus Leuresthes; species Leuresthes tenuis. Next base: position 2,459,341 of record NW_027325374.1, read on the forward strand.
TCCAGAATTGCAAGCTCAGCTCATTGAGTTTAAATGTGTTTCGTCCAGAAAGAGAACGATCTATTTGAACACTTTCAACTTTAAATATTAAGATTTAACCCATTTCCTTTACCATAAATATCAACTTGGCCTAAAATGCCAATCATGGCATATCCAAAGTCTACAGAGACATACCCAATCAGACCAAAGCCTGAGAGCTTACGGAGACCGATTACAACAGCACGATTAATGGAGGCGTAGCTGCTCCTTGTTATCAGGCTGTGGACACAGCAGGGAGCCCACAGAATCACGTGAAGTGTCAAACAAAAGCCAACATCGCTGCGTTCAGACCAAACACAAAGGGAACCGTTTGGGTCGCTCGATTACAAATAAAGTCAGAGGAAAAATGCAAACAGATGCATTTTTGTGTTGAGGCTCAGCCTTAGAGATAAGGGGAGGAGCTCCACCATCCGGGTGGAGGAGCTCCATCATCCAGGGGGAGGAGCTCCACCATCCAGCGGGAGGAGCTCCATCATCCAGGGGGGAGCTCCATCATCCAGGGGGAGGAGCTCCACCATTCGGAGGGAGGAGCTCCATCGTCCAGGGGAAGGAGCTCCATCATCCGGGGGGAGGAGCTCCACCATCCAGCGGGAGGAGCTCCATCATCCAGGGGGGAGCTCCATCATCCAGGGGGAGGAGCTCCACCATTCGGAGGGAGGAGCTCCATCGTCCAGGGGAAGGAGCTCCATCATCCGGGGGGAGGAGCTCCACCATCCAGCGGGAGGAGCTCCATCATCCAGGGGGGAGCTCCATCATCCAGGGGGAGGAGCTCCACCATTCGGAGGGAGGAGCTCCATCGTCCAGGGGAAGGAGCTCCATCATCCGGGGGAAGGAGCTCCATCATCCGGGGGGAGGAGCTCCATCATCCGGGGGGAGGAGCTTCACCATTCGGAGGGAGGAGCTCCATCATCCAGGGGGAGGGGCTCCATCATATAGGGGGAGGAGCTCCATCATCCAGGGGGGAGCTCGGGGTAGAGCCGCTGCTCCTCCGCATAGAAAGGAGTCAGCTGAGGTGGTTCCTCTGTTAGGATGCCTCCTGGGAGGAGGCCCCGGGTCAGAACCAGAACTCACTGGAGGGATTATATATCCCAGCTGACCTGGGAACGCCTCGGGATCCCCAGGAGGAGCTGGATAGTGCTGCTGAGGACCTGTTAGCTCTGACCCGACCTCTGATGAGAGGAAGATGATGGATGGAAATATTTGTGTGACACTTTGTCATGACAGCCATAAACGTTAAGATTTCCACCTGCAAGTGTCCTGGAAGAGGAAACTGGTCCTCCTCTCCCGGCTCCGCCGGCCTTTCAGCAGCAGCTTTTTGGTGAGGATCTGAGACTGATTTCCCTGTTTCACATTCAGTCACCAGCACACTGTTACTGTAAAGAGATTTTTAAAGAAACTGTACAAATAACATCTCAGGATCCAGCTGGAATCATCTGGTCAGATATCTGCTGGTAGAAGACATTTAAAGCTGCAAGCAAAGCACAGAATGCACCACACGCCTGATCATTTTCACCTAAAAGTGGTCATGCTGCTCCTGCTTTATGTCAGTATACACCAGAGATGTAACACTCTCCCTGCTGTGCCCAGATGTTGCTATGGGCACACGCTGCCTGGAGTGGGAGGATGCTGACAAGCAACTACCTCAGCTCTGGGGCCAAACTCCCCTGAGGGAGCCACATGAAGAGGGAACGGTTACATCCAAGCACGAGTGAACCACCAACAGCATCAAATAAACAAATCTGCCAGAAACACAGAGCTGGCTTTGGGTAACATGTAATTGCTTAATGCAAAGTTTTTATTGACATGGGGTGATCGGGGGTGTACCTTCTCTCGTAATTAACTCCCACGAGATGTGAATACTTGGGGTGATTATTACAACGTGGCGATTTAAGTCGGGTTCAAGCTCAAAGAAAGTAGTGGAGAGAAATGGGCTGTGCAGACTTGGACTCCAGCAGGAGTTGGTGGAGTTGGCATTGGTGAGGTGCCGGGTTTGGACCAGAGCCAAACCAGATTATGTCATCCCAATTATACCAACTCATTTCCTCCGATAAACCTGGTAGATCAAAAGATCTCTCCAGTATTTTGCCACAGGACTTCAAATTTTATGACTTTCTGGAATTTATTGGAATTAATTCCCTCCAAAATCACCAAATACTGGTGCATGTGTCCACTTACATCACTGGTTGTTAAATTTAAAAGGACAATTCCAGCATGAATTTGGTTTATTTAAAAAAATCTAATGATTATATTTGCCAATCCTTTAATGTAGAACGTAATTAGTAAAAGATCTGATTATGTTCTGGTGTTAAAGTATTAAAGTGCACTTACTTCACTGTATTGAAGAGGAAAACAGGATTTTGTCAGTCCTTATATAGTCAGTGTTTTCACACCACAGAATTGGTCATTTATTCAGCACGATGTGGCGTGGAGGGCTCTCCATGTCCCCTCTGCATGGTCCACAGTTTTATTAATAGGATCAGCAATCAAAGGCTTAATTTAGCCCTGAAAGAGCCTTTATGACTGAGTCACTGCCAAAGAAAAACCTCTTTAAAAGCAACAACTGCTCATAATTTGTCCACAACAACAAAATTGTGAAATTAACGTTTGTATTAAGCAGCTGTAACTCAGGATGGAAACTTCAACAATATTCAAACTGATATCTGCTCCACAAACCCAAAACGATCAAATTTAAACAAATATATGAAGAAAACAATTCATCGAATTTAATCCCGACTTCCTAAAACTAATCGAACATATTCGTCCGATATTTGAAAGGCGAGTTTCGCCAACGCAGCGCAAAGCAACAGGAAATCAAGCGCTCCCTGTCGACCACCTGCCTGCATGAGCCAATCACAGCTGAGGACAGAGAGCAGAGCGAGGAAAGAGAAACCAAACGCCTGGCAAAGCGCTCTTCCCCCGATCTGAATGTTAACCAGGAACAGATCATCTGCAGAGAGTTTCTGAAGCTTCTGAAAACACGAAGGCCAAGAAAAACAGTCCGATGGTTGTTAAGGTGAACGGTCCAAAGGTTTGAAAGATCTAAACACAAAGAGAAAGCAGGGCCCTGCTGGTTTATTCATTATCTTTTATTTCTGCTTTTCCTCTCAGAGACGCTCTGAATTTATCTGAATGAGGATCAACAGTTTGATTCTGATGAGAAGAAGCAGGAATGTTGCTCAGTGTGGATGGAAGCAGAGTTTATGTTCCCAGAAAAGTAGAGTAAAAATCCGTGAATAATCGGTCAAAATCGCACAAAAAGCACCTAAAACCTACGGCTGTCCCCTCAATGACTCAGCAAAAAGATCTGGAAAACCACCGGAGCTGTATATCTGAGAAGCTTGAAAGGATTGCCTCAAAATGTATCATCATAGTGCACTACATTCATCTAAAGGATGGGGGGGGCACTCCTTTGAGGACAGAGAAGAGTGAAAAAAGCAGAGATTTATCGGTTTCACCTTTCAGACACACAATGCAGCGTTAACTTCCCTCCTCAGGTGGTTTTACCGCCATTCTTAGTGTAATTAATGAGAGTTTTGGATAGCGAGCAGATCAGTTTCAGATATATCCAATTCTTTGCCTCACAAGCAGCAGCTCAGACAGTTCAGTCATAACCACGAGAAAGCTGTTTATCACAATGAGCAAATGTTGAAACATCGCACATCTAATCTGAGCAATTAAATACAAATCTACTAAAACTAAAGTCGGTTAGAGCTGAACACGAGCCAAGATGCATTACCGGCTGTTTTTAGTTTAGTTAAATGTGAAGAAGAAACCACCGTTTGAGGCAGAATCTGTTGTCCACCCGATGCTGGATAACAGATCACAAAGACCTGGTTGTTCTCTGGATCAGATGGGCTGTGCACACATGATGCTGGGGGGGGGGGAACCTGCTGTTAGATGTGTCCAGGTACACCTCCGCTAAACGGTTCGCAATAACAGGCCGGAGCTGATTAATGCTGACAGGCCCTGGCTTCTTATGGAGGCTAATGGTGCAGAGTGTGTGCGTGTTAGTGTGCATGTGGGCCAGTATCAGCTGGTTTGATGCTCCTGCTGTTGCTGCTGCCACGGACTCCTCGTTTTGCAGTTGTCACCATAGAAACCAGGGGTGTGTGGAGCAGGTAAACACATCTATAACTGCATCACGTCTGCTTTGCCATCCCTTTACCGGAGTGACTGAGTCCCTGGAATACATACAGTATATGGTTTGATTCAGTTTTTAACAAACAGTGAACTATACTGTCAACAGCTGTGTTTGGGATCCCCCCCCCCCAGGTATGAGCCATAATAAACCCTGAGGACTTAAGTGGATGTAAGTGGGGGTCATGGGGTTAAATTGTATTCCCTGTACTTATGGATGACATGATTTTATGAGCTCTGTGTTCCCGTCAGCCCACAAAGTGTTTACTGTGTACTGTAACTCAAGAAGACTTGACCCCGCGAGGCTGAAATACTCGAAGCCGTTTCAGTTCATTCTGTCAGAATGCTGCGTTTACTCCAGAGGGCTTCTTCTCATGGTGGATCGTCTTGTTTAGCTGTCATTTTTAACTGCTATAGTGGCTGGAATTAGCTACCTTTAAAGCTTAAAACATTCTGCTTTCAGGTGCTCCTGGTGGCTCTAAGGCTGGATTCGCAACAGAGACCATGGATTGTTGTCTGTTTTGTTTTTTTACTGGTGGTTGTCTGGTTTTTGTTTCTATTTTTGTTCTGTTTCCTCTTCTTTCCTCTTCTTCTTTCCCGGTCCGGTTCAGCTCTATTACATGTTATATATTGTAAACAGAAATAAGTAAATGGGCATCAAGGGGAGCTTTACATTTATAAAACTTCCCTTGGCAAAGCAAATCTGTTTGGCATCAAAGGTATTCAGACTACAATTCTGCTGCCATAAAGCTGAACAGGACAAGGGGAAAATAGATAAATAAATAGATAAATAAATAAATAAATAAAGCTTAAAACGTAACATCCTTATTATTTATTACAGACCGTCGGAGCTCATCAGGAAAGTGCAAAACCTCCATCTGCCTCAGTTCTTTAAATTCCCCTGACTTCAGATGCCTGAACAGCAATCTATTCAAACCTTATCAAACTCATCAATCGCACGATGATCAATGGAGAAAATGCAGTTCGGAGGAGGCAGGATGACACAGACCTTTGTCTTAACATCTAATGAGGATGGCAGGTATTAGAGGCCTGAGATGCATCCTGAGATAAGGATGTGAGGAAAGAGAAGTCCCTTTTATTCAATCATCAATGTGGCTGCTTGTTTCTTCAGCTGCGACTCTCCTCCCGTGTGCCTCTGACATCAGAAGGACCAGACGTCCGGTTTGGGCCAAAGTTTTTCCAGAGTAATACCATAAAAAGGCCCACAGCAGGAGATATAATCACATTTTAGATCTAAATAAATTAAAATACCAAATACACGACAGTAAAAATGAAAGCAGCTAATCCCAGATCAGTGGCAACACTGACAATCCTCAGCTGTTAAAAAGCTGTTGTGGCCTTCATATCAATTCAGTTTCATTCAGTTTAATACTTTATTAACCCCTGAAGGGAAATTAGATGAATTAAGTTGCTGCAGTGATTATTATTATTAAAGAAACAATATTCTTACAGACAGACAACAAAATAAAATATAAATCAGCTGACAAACATGTAGAAATGGCAGCAGAGAGGAAGGTGTGGTAGAAACCTTCAGAGGTCTCCATCAGAGGGTTGGAGTGTTGTTTCCGTAGCTTAGCAACAACTTAGCTGATGATGTCACACACAGCGTCAGCAGGTAACTCAGTAGTAATCCTCCTCCTTTACTGTTAGCGCTCTGTCTGCAGTCTCTGTCTGCCCGGGTAGTCTTAAAGCTGAGCAGAGAGCTGTTCCTGCAGCCAGGTCCAGGATTCCACCATCTGTTGTTAACCAGCTCTGTGATCCTCCTCCTTTACTGTTAGCGCTCTGTCTGCAGTCTCTGTCTGCCCGGATAGTCTTAAAGCTGAGCAGAGAGCTGTTAGAGTTGTTCCTGCAGCTAGGTCCAGGATTCCACCATCTGTTGTTAACCAGCTCTGTGATCTTCCTCCTTTATTGTTAGCGCTCTGTCTGCAGTCTCTGTCTGCCCGGATAGTCTTAAAGCTGAGCAGAGAGCTGTTAGAGTTGTTCCTGCAGCCAGGTCCAGGATTCCACCATCTGTTGTTAACCAGCTCTGTGATCCTCCTCCTTTACTGTTAGCGCTCTGTCTGCAGTCTCTGTCTGCCCGGATAGTCTTAAAGCTGAGCAGAGAGCTGTTAGAGTTGTTCCTGCAGCCAGGTCCAGGATTCCACCATCTGTTGTTAACCAGCTCTGTGATCCTCCTCCTTTACTGTTAGCGCTCTGTCTGCAGTCTCTGTCTGCCCGGATAGTCTTAAAGCTGAGCAGAGAGCTGTTAGAGTTGTTCCTGCAGCCAGGTCTCTGCCTGATATTCCTGCTGTGTCCTCATCAGGAGTCCAAAGCTCGTCCATTTTATCCACCAGAGATCTCACATTTCCCCTGATGATCAGGGGAGGAAATGCTTTAAACTTCTTTCACCTTTCTTTCCACTCTGTTCCCGCTCTGCATCCGAGACGCCTCCTCTTCGACTCACCTTGATTTGGGTCTTATTCCAGGCATCATAGCTGCCCCAATAGTTACGCAACATAAAAGATGCGGGAAAAGTGCCATCAGGATTCCTACCGCAGCACAGCATCATGTTTCAGAAATCTGTGTTTTCACAGAAAAGAAGAGCCAAATAAAGACAGAATGTCCAGCTTCTGGCGTGATGCGATTCAATCGAACGTCTGAGGTTTTAAAGATTTTAGTTATTTAGATGGTGAAAATTTGCTCTTCTGTGGTCTTTTTTGAGTAGCTGTGAGCCCAGTTCTCCAAACTGAGAGCGCTCTGAATGCTGGCTGCTGCCACACTTTAAAAACAATGAAATATCTCTTAAAAACCGATGTCTCGGGTTTCAAACTTTTGGCCCTACTGGAGCGTCTCTGTGATGGTGTTTAAGTGAAGCTTGGAGCTAAAAATTGATTAATAATCATTAAATTCATTCCTTTTTTCATACCCGTTTTATCCTAAAGGTTTTTGGAGGAATTATGGGAGCCTTATTTATCGAAACATAAACGAAACATCTTAATTCAGACAAAGAAATTATACCATCTTAGGTTTTTGGAAAAAAGAAAGCGGGCAACTTTCTGCGAGTTTTAATAATAATCCTGAATAATAAAGGCAGCATCTTTCAGCTGCAGACTTCATTTGGCCATAAATCAGCCCGTCTAATATATCACCCACATGTTAACAGCCAAAAGCAAACAATTGGAAATGTTAACAAGCTAAAGTCAAAGTGCACACAGTGTATTAGACACATTTTTATTAGGCAGCAGGCCTGAACTTTTCCACTCATCCCTGAGATCAGTGGAACTTTAAAAGGTAAAATGTCACCTGTCCTGTTTATTCTGAAAGCAGAGCGGACCTCGAGCTCTCAGAACAGCAGAAAACTATAACAGGACTCTGAGATAAAGCCCCATGAAGAGTTCAGGGATCAAACAGGATGCAGAGACTTGAAGTGACAACTAATAAAGTGATTGGAAGTTCAAATTGATCTGTGAGGATAGTTATCATTCAGTCCCAAATCTGGACACCTCAATCCAAATAAGGGTTAAATAAGGATCTTACACTTACACTTCTAACAATTAAATCTTCGCAACCTCTAAAAAGATCAGTTTCTTGGCTTTCTGATGACCTAAAACTCGAGTATCTGACAGTATTTCAGTGGAAGGAATGAAGTTAATGACACTAAATAAACCTTTTAAAACAATCAGCTGTAATGTTGCCCGTGTTGTGCATCACAAACCTCCAGCAGCAGGTCCGCGCTGACATCTTTCCTCTCCTTTTCCTGCCTGGAAACCCAACCTATAAACATCTTCTGCGGCTTTTACTCGTGTTGAAACATGATAGTTACTCAGGGATGCTTCCCCAGGCACGGCCAGAGAAACAACTGCTGGCTCAATGTGAGATTAACAACTCTGGAAAGTTTAAACGTATTTTTCTCCTCCTAAAAACTGACCTGCAAACAATGAGCTTTAGGAAGCCGTGTCAACTCAAAGCGCAAAGAAAATGGTATTTATAGTACAAAAAACTAACTTTAAACCAACTTTAGACTGTGAAATTGTTCTGTTTTATGGTAAAATGCTTTAAAAACGTGTGTGAAGTGCGGACATTCTCATTTTTCTTCATGAAAACCAGTTTATGAGCAGGAAGAGGCCTCTTTGTGGTTTCTGAGCGACGCATCTTTTGTGCACGGCCTCGGAAACTCTTCTTGGAAACTCTGGGAATATCAAGCCAGCGCTCCGAGAACAAAGAGTTCCTGAGGGTTGATATGAAATGATGAAATCTTTAAGGTAGCAGGGAGCAACCTTAATCCAACAGGGAGCCAGTGTAGAAAGGGGATAAATGTGATCTTTTATAGGTGGTACCAGTCAGTAATCAGGCTTGTTTGGACACTTCATGTTTCTGATTTTGGTAATATTCCTGTTTATTATGCAAAATAAAAGTCAAATTGTGATAAATAAATTTAAAAAATGACTCCAAGGTTTCTTACAGCGGTTCTAGAAGTCAAGCTAAAACCATTCAGAGTAACTGTAGGGTTAGACAGTGAATCTCTGAGGGTCCAAGACGAATTACCGGAGATTTGTTTGAATTAGAAAGTAGAAAATCACAGATCGTCCGGGCTTTAAGGTCTCTGAGACGAGCCTCTAACCTCAGCAGCTGACTGACAAACAGAGCTGGGAAGATGCTTCCTCATCAAGCTGCCCAAAGGAAACGCTTATGGAGAAAACCAAGTTGGCCCTCATCCAGAACCCTGTGGAACGCCGTAAACTCTGGCCGGTGCACAAATCCATCAGATAAATATGACTTAAAGCAAAAGCAGAACTCTCTGAGGACTTAGAGTAAATACAGTTAGTTGGGAATTATTATATTTTTTCTTTATTTTTGTAAAATATTTACTCAAATTTAACTGAAAGGAACTAAATCTTCAATTTAATCCTTTTTCTATACAAAACCTTATCTGAAAGTTGAAAGTTGGCCACCGGCTGATGGAGGAGGCGTGGGGTCGATGCCTGAGCAGATACGGGGTTCTCGTGGTCATTCGAGGAGACTTTTGGACTCGGTCGAGTAGGCTGACCTTTGACCTGGTGATGCCTCGCCCGTCTGGACCTCCCTGATCACGTTCGAGATGCGTTTTTACTGATCGTGGGAGTCTCAAACCGAGACAAAGACGAGCTTTGTCCGCATTTCCCAGGATGTTCCTTTTGATCTTTATGACCAAAATAAACCTCCAGATAAAGGTTTCCCACCTGGATTCATCCCCTGACCATCCTGCACGGAAACCTGGATCTGCTTTGTGATGCTAAACCGCCGCCATCAGTGCAAAACCGCAGCCGGTGCGTTTGTTTATTGCACCAACATCTTCACACAGTCCAGCATTGTTCCTGCAGGGAAGTTTGGAGGAAAGTCGGAGTCTTGCTTTGGCAGCAAATGTAAACAGGATTCTTTTTAAAAGAGATTTATGATGTAAAATGGTCATTTTCCTTGTGTTTACATCAGTGTTGGTTCACCTGAAGCTTCATAAATCACAGCTCCGAGTGCTGCTGGCTTTCTGCTCAGTCATGGAAAAAGGGAGGATGACTGGGACAATGACAGGAAGATGGGGGCATGCGGCCTCTCTAACCTCGACACAGAAACACCTCTTCTGAAGGATTAAATCTATTTTTTCAGACACCGTCTGATGGTGCTTCGAGTTGCAGCACAGTTGCTCTGCCCTTCCTGCCACAGCAGCCAAAACACTCCAACTGGAATCTTTGGATGACACTGGAAACGGGTCAGAGCAGTCTAAAAACGGCCTTCCAACAGTCATTGTCTCCTGTCCGTCACACCCTTTTTCCCCCTCACACACAGCTGTTTCACACAGGCAGAGTGACAGCTGGTTAAAGGGAACGTGCACGAAGCAGAGGTCAGGGTGGTGTGGAACCACAGTGAACTGTGGGAAATCCCAGCCGGGAGGTTCTGGAGCAGTTGATGATCAAAAGTATCTGTCAGCGATTAAAACAACGAAGATTAATGATTATTCCCCCTTTTGTTTCTCTTTCTGTTTCTTCTCAGAAGGATCCTGGGCATAAATGTATCGTTTTAACTGAAATGACTGATTTTTGTCATTTTAATTACATTTTCTGCTGATTTTGTTTTAATTCCTCCTTTAGTTGTAAAGCATTTAGTGTAATTTACTGATCCAGATAAAGCCTTTTGGTTGTTTTTTTCTCTATTGTAATAAAGTAAAACAAACCTTTCCTTCTGCATTCTTCTTCGTCTCTTCTTACTTTGTGAGCAGCTTCCCATCATCTCTCATAATCTTTACTTCAATCTTTACTTAGAGCGATATATTAACAAAAAACTAAATAATGTGAGTATTTTCAAAGTTTTCAGATGAGTTAAAAGAAAAGGACAACATTTCTGTGTGAAGAAGCTTCTTCTTCTTTCTTTTAAATCAGCCCAATAATCACGACTTCCCTTTAACAAACTTAAACGATTCCTGTAAGTCTTTGAAGTGTGTTTTTCGTCCACACATTTATCAAAGTTTCCTGCTTTAGTTTCTTTGTCAAAAATGACAAATTTAGCTCATTAAAAGCATTTGCCTCATCTGTGTTTCTGCTATAATGCCGCCGCTGTGACCTTGTTCGGCTCTGGTGTGATTTTATCTTCGAGTTTAGTCACCGTCTGCCTCTCTGAGCCATTTGGGGGCCTTGGATATTTCCATGTTGGACAGCTGTGGTCTAAATATACAGAGAGACTTCCTAACTTCAGGAAAAAGGTAGAGATGAGGGCCGGATTCAGATGCTCCTGCAAGTTTCCTGTAAAGCTGTGCCCCAGCGGCTGAGGAGAAACGCCTGATAAACACAGTGGCAGACGCCGAGGTCGAGCAGGTCGCTGCTGCTTTGGTTTATTTTGGATTAGTAGCTGCTTCGCAGCCTTCGGCCACGCATGGCTGCTCCGTTTCTGAGCTGCAGGCGTGTTCAAAATGCAGACAACTGTCCAGCATTTCTGCATTCTTGTACGAGCTGCTGCTGGTTTGTGAAATATGTGTTCGGTCCCAGTCCGACCGATGCTGCCGGGACACACAGGGCTTCAGTTAGGACCGTCCATGTGACCATGTCCATCAAAACAAGCCCATGTGAAGGACATGAACTCATAATGCAGTGGGGCAAAAGGTATTTAGTCAACCACCAATTGTGCAAGTTCTCCCAGTTAAAAAGATGAGAGAGGCCTGTAATTTTCCTCATAGGTATACCTCAAACATGAGAGACAAAATGAGAAACAAAAACCCAGAAAATTACATTTGCAAAATATGGTGGAAAATGAGTATTTGGTCAATAACAGAAGTTCATCTCAATACTTTGTTATATACCCCTTGTTGGCAATGACAGAGGTCACACGTTTTCACAACTCATCACATCACTTATCACAACTATGAGAGACAAAATGAGAAAAAGAAATCCAGAAAATTACATTGTCTGATTTTCAAAGAATTTATTTGCAAAATATGGTGGAAAATGAGTATTTGGTCAATAACAGAAGTTCATCTCAATACTTTGTTACCAATGACAGAGGTCACACGTTTTCTGTAAGTCTTCACAAGGTTTTCACACACTGTTGCTGGTATTTTGGCCCATTCCTCCTCTGGAGCAGTGATGTTTTTGGGCTGTCGCTGGGCAACACGGACTTTCAACTCCCTCCACAGATTTTCTATGGGGTTGAGATCTGGAGACTGGCTGGGCCACTCCAGGACCTTGAAATGCTTCTTACGAAGCCACTCCTTCGTTGCCCAGGCGGGGTGTTTGGGATCATTGTCATGCTGAAAGATCCAGCCACGTTTCATCTTCAATGCCGATGGAAGGTTTTCATTCAAAATCTCACGATACGTGGCCCCATTCATTCTGTCCTTAACACGGATCAGTCGTCCTGGTCCCCTTGCAGAAAAACAGCCCCAAAGCATGATGTTTCCACCCCCGTGCTTCACAGTTGGTATGGTGTTCTTTGGATTTGGGGTTTCCTTGGAATAAAATCATTTGATTTGAATTTTCTCCTTAAATATTGATGTTGGGCTGAGTTTACATTTGAAATAGTCTTTTCTTTTGAATGAAAAACGTGCCGACTTGTGAAGAAAAACATGAAAAAGCTTTTTAATTTAAGGCTAAACGCAGGTTTAGTGTAGAAGTGTGACGGCGAGCTGCGTTGCTTTATATGTTGATGGGAGAATGATTCCACCGGCTTATCAAAGTGTGACGTCATTAAACTGTTTGTCTGGGAGTTTAAAGAAGAAAATCAACTAAAAGACACAAATAACTCTTCTTCTCTGAAGCGCTGCAGTCAGACTATGTTTGAAACTTTCTCCCAAACCAGATTGGTCATTTTTCTTCGACATTCCAGCTTCCCAGCCCGTCTTGGGCCGCTCCATTATGCGCTCGGCCTCCATTTTCCTGACAGATTGAGATGAATTGTGTGAAAGAGGTGCACTGGGTCGCTCTGGGGGCATCCTTGAGAGGTGTCGCTGCAGCTTATGACGCTTTCTCTGGGAGCGGAGAACAATGGGCGGAACCAGCTGCTGTGGGAGTCGGTGTGACACGGTGGAGGAGCTGTTTACGGCCCCAGCCGGACACCGGCCTGCGTCAGCCCTCACAGTTTATCACAGCGAGGCCCTGCAGCGCTCTGAGTCCACCGGCTCGCTCTGAAACTCAGGTCTGACACCACGGAGTCAATCAGCAGCATCCCATTTAACCGTGGGAGCTGGAATACTCACACTGCGTCAGATCTTCATGGGCTGAAGCCCAACACGTCTGTCAGGGGTCATTTATGCTTTACAGCCACACAAATTCATTTTAATTTCATTTTAATGTCTTCCTGAATCTTTTTGTGATGAAGTAAAATGTGATGCAAACACAGATTAAAGAGGATGGAAAGATACAAGCTCAGATTTCATTGTAGAATGCAGAATGTTAGTTAAATTTCACTGAATTAGTGGCATGAAGTCAGTCACGGGGCTGCAGATGGTGCAGATTGGCTGTTAGCACCTCACAGACATGCATGGTAGGTGTCCTTAGGACTGAGTGTGTGTGGTTGTTTGTCTCTGTGTGGCCTGTGATGGACCTGCAACCTGTCCTGGGATAGGCTGCAGCCCCCCCGAGCCGACCAACGGATTAAGGATGGAAGTCAGTCACATGACAAAACAACTGGTTATTTTACCTGTTCCCACCAGAAGAAGAAATAACTTAATCTAACTGTTGTGGGATGACACTAAATAATCTATTATTCACTATTCTTACATATCAGCACATAAGAGAAATCCTGAAAATGAGGTAAATACACCCTCAGATGAATGAAATGACATATTACACAATCTATTTACTCACTGCTTCCACAGGAACTAAGAGAATAAGAAGCAGCCAGGAGCTGCTGATCAATGCTTTTTGCTGGAAGTTTCTTTAGCCTTTTGCTTAAGAAAAAGAAAGTAAAAGTCCAAGATTTTAGATATAAGGAAGTCATAAAGAATCATCTGGTCCTTAAAAAAATTTGGTAAATACAACCTAAGATGAACAAAAACACGTGTTTATGTCATAATTTATTCAGCAAAAACTAAACCCAAGCATGCTCTGATTAATCAGAATCAGTGTACAACGTGCACAGGAATTTGACCTGATGTAACAGGACATAAATAAAAGTTAACATAGCATAACTGATCCTCAGTCAGTGTGAGCAGCTCTATAAAAGCAGAAGTTCTGTCAGTTTTCAGGTGTGTTTTAACACGATGCCAAGGAGGAAAGACACCAGCAATGATCTCAGAGAAGCAGCTGTTGCTGCCCATCAGTCTGGGAAGGGTTATAAGGCCATTTCCAGACTATCTGGAGTCCATCATTCTACAGAGAGAAAGATTATTCACAAGTGGAAAACATTCAGGACAGCTGTCAATCTTCCCAGGAGTGGACGTCCCCGAGGCCAGGCCAAAAGGGGGTGTACTTACTTTTCCCCACGACTGCAGTTTGGACTGGAAGCCTGAGCACTGACTGCATGCTGGACACGAAAAGCCTTCCTCTGTGGTAATTTTCCCACAAAGAAGTTACAGTAAAACGTTTTGAAATACTTACTCAATCGCGGTCAATCCAAACTGAACATTTTGCAACAGCAGAAGCGTTTATCTGCAGCTTCCCAGAAGAGTGTCTGTGCACAGAGCCACACAGTTGGTGCTGCCCTCCTGACCTCTGCTTTCATGTGTTTGTCTACATGTGTTTGATGCCCGTGGACAGCCAGCTGTCCTGCTTCACGGCAGCTAATTATTATTTGTTGCCTTTCTCTTAAAGGGTGGATTCAAAAATAGCTCCTTTTAAAGACAGCACGTGCCAGAGATACCCGGCTTCAGTTACTCTAGCTGGTGTTTCCCACCTGGTCTATTAAAAGGCTGATTCCCATTAAGCATCTCAGATGGGAATAATGAAATAGTTGCACGTCTCTTTGCACAAGTTTCCATCGCTGATGAATAATTAGAGAAGGTCATGTTCGTCAGCAGGTGATAAATGACTGAGAAGGTCATGTTAATCACTGAGGGCTGATTATGGCCCAAATATGACGGGAATGTGCACAAAAAACGCACGATGAGGCGTTACTGGGTCAGTTAAAGCAAGAGCACCACACAGTGGGGATGATCATTTAGCTCCAGAAGAAAGAGAGAGATCCTCTGACAGGATGGGACTTCAGATGTTCAACCCCAGACCAAACCCTGAGTTCTGGATGATGAACCTCCTGAGGTTGCCATAAATTTGGTGATTCCCTTCCCTCTCTAAGTCAGAGGGCAAAGCTGGCATCACTTCTTTTTAGTTTGGCCGGCTGTGCTGTTTGAGGCTGCAGCGGTTAGGGTGAAAACGACTAACGTGGTTCCCTAAAACCGTCCAACTGCCACGCAGGTTTTACACGCCACGTGCATCTAATCTAGTTCTTGCTTTCCAGTAAGTTTATAAAATCCAAAGTGTGCCCAGATGTCTGCTTTCAAAACAGTGTGAATTCTTTAATGACCCACCGTTAATCCCTGCCTCCCTCCACCATATCGCCCAGTATTTCACATCCGTCATCTCACAACGTTACTGTGCAGCTTTACTGTTCTACAGAGGCCAGAAAACCGTCAATTAGCCATCTCCTGCTCTGATTACCTTCTAATAACCACCCACAGTGTGGAAAAATGGTGATAAATAAGACATTGGTGCCACAGTGAAATGCATGCAACCTTCAGCTTCCATCTGTACCATCATCATTTAGCCTAAATATATCAAACATGTCTCACCCAAAGTATTCAGTCCATGTGGTAAAGTCTGGACAGCAACTGACTCTTTCCATTTAAAGATGCCGTTTCAGGAACTAACTACTGAAAACATTTGAATCCTTAACTAATGTTTTATTAGTTAATAGTTGTTGAAAGCAGCCATCTTAAAGGTGGGTTAAATGGATCGATCACATGCCAGAGCGTCTCCTCTCAGTTACGCTTTGCACGGAGGGAAATAACGGAAGCAGCACAGATGCACCGACCCGACAGATCCGAAGGAGTGTGGTGTCAAAGCAGATGCTCAGAAACTCTAATTTTAACTATATTCTCTTTAACAAGGGGAAACAAACCGCAATCAGGGAACATGATCAGCCCAGGCTTTTCAGACGGAAAAAATGTGATGAGTCAAAATAGCGCAGAGGGAGGGGGGGGGTGGTTCACAATCTCTAGGCTCTTTTTATCCACTCAGCAACTCCACTTTGATGTTTCATTTTTACCCCAAGCCACAACCATTTGTGTTGTTTGGTCTTGAATTACAGAGCGGAAGCGTGAGTGGAAAGAAAAAGCACGGCAGGAGACATTCGATGCAATGGAAGCAGAAGGGGAGAAAACTGCTGGCAGCATCTCTGCTGCTCCACTTTCCCTCAGACGACCGAGGGGATTCGTCAGGGGAATTTTCACGGCCCCATCTTTTCTTTTTTGGGGGAGATTTTTAGGGTTATACTTTATCACTTCCGAAGGGAAACTATATCATTGCAGTAAAAAATGAAATAAATAACATATCACATATTAATTATGACTTAATCATTCAAACGTATGGTTAGCTTTAGCTAGTTTTGCTTTAGTGTCCCTTTCCCAGCGCCATCTCCTCACAGTAAGAGAGTTCCTGGTTCGAATCCCAGGTGGGTCCTTATGTGTGGAGTTTCTGGCTTCTTTCTCGGTGCTCCAGCTTATCCAACAACACGCAGTTCAGGTTAACTGGTGAATATAACTTGAGCTCAGGAGTGAGTATGACCCTGTCTGTGTTGACCCTACGATAGACTGCCGACCTGTCTGGAGTCTACCTTAGGTTCCAGCCACCAATCCCCCCCTATCCTTAGGACGAAGTGGTAAACGCCACACAGATGAAGCAGAGGCACAGAGGTGGTACCAGATGTGTCGAAATGTCTTAATTCTAAGATAAATCACGTTCCAGATGTGTTATTTCTGCATTAGTAGATTTATGGATGCCATGCCGTAAGGTTAACTACCATAAAACAATGAAAATAAAAAAAGAAGTAGCGTCATTTGGCTTGTGGAAAGTTGGTGGAAAACACCAAAGTTGTAGTAACGAAAATGTAATGCCAGCCAGTTCACATATCGAGTCCACTGAGCGGAACAAACACAAGGGAACATTGATCACGTTAGCATTTTAATAACAATCAGGTGGCTTGTTAGCTGAGAATGACGCTAGAAGAGAACAGAAGGACAAAAAGTGGCTAATTTCTGTAAAAATTTCACCAGAACTAAAAATACTAACATGGCACCTAAACCCACTACTTAGTTCCACTGAATCAGTATCAACCTTATTGCAAATTATTCAAATTGTGACAGCAGCAAAGATTCAGCTCGACTGAAATAAAAGTTAGGGTAAAAACATCAACAGTAGCTGGTATTTCTGTGTGTCGTGGGAGTCCCATGACGTTGTGCTTCTATACTAAGACCCTGCCTATAGGACATCCCTCTGAGCCTTGTTAACATAACTGTACAGCTTGTTTACATTTTACAGCCTTTATGAGGTGGTTAACCGGCTGTGCACAGAGCCTCCTGCAGGAGAGCAACCTACACACTGCCATGTCAAGCATGGAGATACTTTGTTGTTGTTGTTGTTGTTGTTACCGGGTAGAGTCTCTTGTTTAAAGCATAGCGCGGCTGCATGGTGCTGAACTGTTAAACAGAGGAGATAATCCCCAATTCCTACCCTGAACCTTTACAACCTCCGAGCAGCCGTTCAGTGGATGTATCACTTGCTGGTCTGTAAATCATCCGTGTGAAGGTCAAAACTGACGAAGGCTGTTTACCAGCTATTCAGTATTAAAGGTTTAAAACCTGATATTTGAGCAGAATGGATGTTTGGTAGCAATATTTTGAATTTGACTGTGACAGCAATTGAGATCGGAGGATATTTTAGCTCATGAAATAGAAAGCTTAGTTGTGGAAGTCAGCAGTAAATACGTTTATATTTTTGTTATATGGCTACACGGCGGTGTTGTTGTGGTTAGCACCGTCACCTTACAGCAAGTTCCTTATTCGAATCTCAACTGGGGCCTTTGTGGCTGGAGTTTGTGCATGAGTGGGTTCCCTCTGGGTACTCCGGCCTCCTCCAACTGTCCAGAAACATGCGGGTTGGGCTGACTGGTGATTCTGAAACAGCTGCAGGGCGAGCATGCGTGGCTGTTTGTTTGTAGGTTGGCAAATGAAGGACTTGCAACCCATCCAGGACGTATCCCACCTCATATGGCAGCTCTGACAAGTGGCCACGTTGCCACTGATGTTCAGTCCCAGTGTCTGATGTGTTTAGCCAGCTCACAAAAGAAAAATATGTGGATGAAAACAGCTTTGTTGTGAATTCTGCTTAATGTACACTTTGCAAAAATGTGCCAAAAGATGGAAATCTGGAGCATGTACAAGGCGTCAGGCTCAGTTTGAGTCTTGGTGCGTTTGTCCGGTACAATTTCAGTCAGAGCACCATGTTTATATGAATTTTCTAAAAGCTGGTTTTGGTCAGACTAACACAATAATTTGGGACACATCGGTGTACTCAATACCTCTCAAAGGGTGAAAGTAGCAACAGTTTATAAGCCTGAAACTCCCCACCAATCAGTTAGAAATTATAAAGCTGACGAGAGGTGAAAGGTCTTTAAAAAACAGAAAAGTAGTCCACTCTTCTACTATTTAAAGATTCATTTAGCTTAATACTTCAAACTTTAGGCTCTTATCCATCTTATTAAAGATAAAGATAAAGAAAATAAGTGGTTGAAGCTAAAATAAGCATGTTTGCTAACTGAAATGATCATTTCGAACAAATAAAATAAACTACTGAAGTAGTGTTGGTGGTTATTTCTGATTCTCTTAATCAAAATTAGTGGCCTGCATTTTCACAGTGATATTTAGAGACTGGCTTCCTCCTAATTATTCCAAGAGTTTTACTTGGAACAGAACTTTTACATTGTGTTGGATCTGAAAACCTCTAACAATGGTCAATAAACAGCTGGCGCAAATTTACAGTAGTCAGACAATAACTAAAGCTTACTGCACACACAATACTCAACATGAGTGTTCATAATTCAGTATTTCAGCAGGAGAATAACAACATAAGTTGTAATTTGTGTTCCAAAAATAAAAATAAGCTCAGCCAAAAAGGAAGCAATTAATTATTAATGGTTAAGTCCAGCAGATGTGGCTGTTATCAGCTAGCAGATGTCATGAGAATAAACATAAACACCATCTTTAGTTTAATCACTTAAATTATTAACAAACTGAAGGCCGATAAGGAGAGATCAACATGGATATTTCATATTAGCATCAGCAGCAAGTCCTTACCTTTCAAAAGTGGAGCAGTTTTTTTGAGAAAAAAAAGAGGTCAAAGCAGCCTCAACAGAAATAATCCTCCTTAAAAGTCCTGGTTCTGGTTCTGGTGGACATGTGAAGTCAATAACAAGAAAAGGATCGGTGAATGATGATGGCAGCAGCTTCCAACAACGTTATTTTATACAAAAAAACCCGACCCGAAGCAACATTTTAAACTAATTCAGGGATTAATAAGTGCGACATTAAACGACCGTTAGCAAAGAACCGTTAGCATAGAACCGTTAGCATTGAACCGTTAGCGGGCAAAACAGTGTGGGCGGGGTCAGAGCGTTTAAAAAGCCCGCCTGATTCCAAAGGGTGCGTTTGATTTGCATTGCATCAAATACAAAACTTCTATTTGGTGTCTAGTTGTGATAAGTTCATTTCTTTTGTGTTGTGTGTTTTTAATTGGTTATTATTTTGCTTGTTTTATATCTCATTTCAATCTTTCTGAGTTATTATGAGATTAAATTATGTCTTTTATAATCTTTTGCCTTCTTCTCATTGTCCTGTGTCTCATTTTGATCAGTCTAATTTAGCTTGTTTTCTGTTTCCTTTAATTCTCTCTCTTTTATGGTCACCATGTGCTTTCCTCTCATTATATTATATATCTGATATATATCTATATTTATATCTCATTCTGTCTTCGAGTTGTGACTTGACATCTCTGTGTTGTCTTTACTTTGGGTTTTCTATTTAGGATGTTTTAAAGTCAGTGACTGCCAACTCTTTAGTGAATAATAGGGTTATTTTCCACTTAAAACATGCTTTTAAAAATCCAAATTTAAAATTTGTTAGCATATTTTATGATGCTGTTATCAGAGAGAAGTTTATTTTAGTTAACAGTCAATAACTGCAGCTGTTCAGTTTTGAAACAGAAAATACAGCAATTGTAATACAATGAAGAAATACTCAAAAAAATAGGAAAAAAAATGGATATTTGGTAAATCTTCTCTTCATTGCAGGACAGCAGGTAAAATCTAGATGGGTTATTTCACTCTTAACTGCTTTTCTACCATAACTCATAGCTGGAATTTTTTTATTTGACAGCACAAATGACAGTTTTGTGTCTTTCATTCGTTATTATAATGGCGCATTAATATATTCATTCTGTCTGTGTGAAACAGGCAGAGGGAAGTAAACTGAGAGCATGTTGACCTGAGGTTCGTGTCACCCTCGCTGTGATTTCAGGCAGCTGCAGCATCCAGCTACACACTGGCTGTTATTCACATGTGTACGAACAAGTGACTGATGAGAGGAAGGGGGGATTACAGAGGGAGTGGACCTGGCATGTGCTGTCTCCACCCTCCTCTTATTTTAAGTTGTGTGATATAAGAGTGCCACAAGATGGCTGATAACAGCTGAACCTGTTGGTGCCAATAGCCCAAACAAAAGCCAGAAGGGTGGATTTAAGGGACTTGGTAAGGGTGGGGCACATGTTTGACAATGGGGCATATCAGATAGACGCAGCAGGGGCACCATCGCCTGCTTTGGATTTGAAAGGGCACAGG
The DNA here is from genome assembly GCF_036924035.1 of Leuresthes tenuis. NCBI lineage: Eukaryota > Metazoa > Chordata > Actinopteri > Atheriniformes > Atherinopsidae > Leuresthes > Leuresthes tenuis. Next base: position 2,479,861 of record NW_027325374.1, read on the forward strand.
GGGGGATATTTACTAGGATAGATGCAGCGTTGCAGACCTACGTCAAGCATTACACTGCAAGAGTTTAGCAGTAAGAGGGTTTCTTCACCTAAAGGGCTCCTCCAATACTTTGGAGCGCTTGATAAAGCAAGTCGGCCGACCTGATTCAATCTGCAGCTGCATGAAAATTCAGATGCATTCATCCAGATCCAGGGATTAAGAACATCCAGCTCTCATTACCTTGATTCTGATAAGCTTCTTCAGATCACAGTCGAGTTCACGTACAGAGCTGCGCGACCTGTGGCAGCTAAGAGTCGGCGTTCAGCCAGGACCACGGCTTTGTTCCTGCTGCTGTTGCGTGACACTTTTTTCGGTCATTTCATAACAACCTGATGTTCTGTGAAGTTTAAGAAGCTATGTGTGTTGGTAGGGGCCCCATTATGTGAGTCTGTGTGCAGGAATGCGGCGGCTAAAATTAAAAACATCATTTTTTCCATTCAGGACTTTTGGGACGTCTATAGGAGCTCACTGTATAGACAGAGAAGCTCTGTGGGCACAGTATTGTTTCCACCTGTGAGCAGTTGTTGGCAGGTTCACATGTCAGGCAGCCCCCCCCCCCCCCCCCCCCCCATGCTCCCCCACCTCTGAGGTTGTTTTGAGGTGTTGGGGGATGAGAGCAGGAAGCATTTGCTGTGAACAGGATGCCCCCTAAAAGCAGAGCTCCCACTCTGCTCGTAACTTTAACACTTCTTCTTCCTGTAGGTCGCGCACATAAACGGAACATGTTCACTTCCTCTTTGGTAGTCACTTCCTCTGTATTTGGCAAGCATGGCGTACCCTCTGAGTCTGTGGTCAGACCACTCAAGTACGGCAATACCATCTTATGCAAGCAACATCTCTCTAGTGGCATGTAGAATGCTTTCATTGTTTTCTTTTTTCATCTCAAATATAGAGCTTTTTAATATGATTTGCAGTTTTAATCACACCTGTCTGAGTAGATCTGTGTGCTTCTAAGTCTTCAGCAACCCCTCATTTCTGAGTATTTCCAGGAGCACATGAAATGATTTATTTAGATGTGCAGATATAAATGTAAAACCAGAGTTTGTTCAGTTCTCAGCAGCTTTAAAGTGAATATCTGGTCTGAGCTCCTTTATTCTCCAACACAGCCTGAACCCTCTGAGACAAGCTTTCTGTCATTTCTTTAAGGAGTCTTCAGGAATAGTTCTCCAGGCTTCTTGAAGGACATCCCAAAGCTCTTCTTTGGATGTGGGCTGCCTTTTGTTCCGTTCTCTGTCAGATGATCCCACACTGCTTCAATAATGTTGAGGTCCGGGCTCTGGGGAGGATTCATCCCTCCATAAGACCTGTTGCCACTGATTTTCAGTCCACTTCTTGTGTCATTTGGCACAGCTCAGCCTTTTCTCCCTGTTTCCCTTCCTTAAGAACGGCTTCTTGACAGCCACCCTTCCATGGAGACCATTTCTGATGAGGCTTGGGCCAACAGTAGATGGATCAGCTGAAGGTCCAGATGCATCTCTCAGGTCCTGTCAGGTCACAGCTGGATTTTTTCCTCTTTCTTAAGGACATCACTTTCAGATCCTGTTCATCTGCTGGAGATAGTTTTTTAGGCCTGACACTTCTTCTTTTGTCCTCCACTTGTCCAGTTTCCTCAAATGTTTTAAGGACACACTGCACACCATGCTGAGATATGCCAAGTTTTCAGCTAATAGCTCTTTGGGAATCACCTTGTTGCTGCAGAAATCCTATTTTCTGTCTGTCAAACTGTGTTTTCTTTGCTGTTTTTCATAGATGCAGCTAAAGAAATGGGAACAAATGATGTGTCTTTGTGACAGGCTGCTGGTAACAAAGTGCCTAAAGATCCAGTTTAAAATGGCTTCTTTGCTAAGTTGTCTGTTCTGTGTCGACACAACACTGGTTCATCCCTTGAGTTAGGAGCCTTTTTTCTGCCTGAAGGTAGCTCAGAGTTAAGTGGCTGAACAAAGAAAAAACACATTCCTCTGAAAATGCTCAGGTACAAGGACTGAAAATGAGGGGAAAAGCAGAAAATGTCCAAAGAAAAACTGTGAAAGAGCTTCAGAAAGCTGCAGATCTATTGATCAGGACACTTTAAAGATTATAAGAAAGTGTGAAAGAAATGAGGGCTGGATCAGGATATTTCCAAAGCATAAAAAATATTAAGGTTTAAGCTTCCATGTGGTTTTTATTTAATGTTTCTCATTGTTTCAGAGGCATAAAAATAAAGATTTTAATGAACATTTGCAATCCTGCCAATTTCAGGTTTTTCATTTTTTTCATTCTGCACTTTGCTTTCAGAGCTCTATTAAAATCTTTGTAAAATTTCTATTAAAAATGTATTATTTTGCATCAGTGGTTAACGATAAATTCGCTACAGTTTTGGACCTCTGCTTCATTAATCAAGAAACATGACTTCTAAATCAGAATGTGTCATTTCTCGTGTCATTTCAGCTCATCTCCAAACTCTCAAAGCATCTCGGGATCCTCTTCTTTAGGATTGGGGATTTTATCGCCTTCTCCAGCAGTATATTTGGCTTTGAGTCTGACGTATCTGATTAAAAAACTTGACTATAAGCACGTATCATCAGAGCAGGTTTCCTCACATTGAATGAGAGTCACGAGCTGTCCTTTAACTTCTGCTTAATCATTGCTTTTCCTTTTTCCTCTCCCTCCTCTCATCAGCACAAAAATAATCCATAAGGGAGGGTAATAAGATGGCTTTGCACTGTCCTGACCAGGAATCACACGAGCTGCCGTTATGAATCACAACAATATTTTGGGAACTTTGTTTCCAGGACTTCCCTCCTTTTCCAAACTTCCCAAAAAGAAGCAGGATTACTATCAGAGCGGAGGCGTCACCCTCTGCAGGAGTCGATGAGTTGTCGTGTTTTCATTCAATACAACAGGATCTGAGAAGCTCCCAAGCCGGTAATTTATTTATTTATTTAGAGAAAGCAAGAATGAATGGGAAGTTTCGATGCAAATGAGCAGGAAGTGCCTCGCTCGTCCCGGACCGATTCATCTCTGTCCCACTTCTGAGGAAAGGAGCAGGAAAACCTTGTAAACACTGCTGGGATGAGGTGAGGAGGAACAGAGGAGGGTTGGGGGGGGGCTTACAGGATGTTGTTTGAGTTTTGGATCCTGTTTTCTTCCGTTTTCCCAAGGAGTTGCGCTAATGCAGGTGCACAAGCTTCTCCACCTCCAGGGCCGCCTTCATCCTCCTCCCAAATAAGTCCACCGCTTCCTCCGGGTAACTCCCCTTCTCACAGAGCTTTTTATTGTTGTTGGACTTCTTGGCACGGCTGTCAGCACATCTATTAGCTGCCTGAGGAGATTCAGGAGGACACGACTGATCAGGGATTTTAGTTTTTGTCTTATGTAACACAGATTTTCACCATTATTAAGAGTGAAAGTGTGCGTCTGTCAGTCGGGCTGCAGAGCCTGAGGCCTGAGCTCCCTGCTGCCTGCTCCACAAACCAAAGAAAGGGTCAAGTGAGGCTCTGTGGACTTCTGTTCTGTGCAAGAAGCCGTGGGGCTCTGGAGCTACAAAAGATATCCGCCAAGGCCCCTCATGTCTGCAGGCTGAACATGACAGGCTGTAAAGGCTGCTTTTGGTTACATCGAGGCATAAACTCTTCATGTGAAGTCCAGCGCTGAAGCTGAACCTCACATCCCCTTTCTGGAAAATGAAAATGAAAAAAAAAGAGGAGGGGGCTGCCTTTCATTATAAATCATTCTCCAGTTTTTAAGTGCACTGCTCAGAAGAGTTTCCATGACATCATCAGCTGTCAGTATGGGAAGCCAGACGCTTATATTCAGAAATTCAAACCAGGGCACGCAGCAGCAGCATGGCAGGCGTGTAGCAGCAAAGTCCTGCTGGTGCTCCTGTGGCCCAAACGCTGCAACATCAGAGGTTTCCAGCTCTTATCAGTGAGGGGAACGTTGATTCTAGTCCTTTTAAAGTATATCAAAGGATTTCATTCATGTTTTAGCAGGTTATTTAACTCTCATTTGGCAGAGAAATGGCTGTTTCAGCCTTCATTTTTGGTTGTTATTCCTACATTTGAATGGCGGTCTGCGGGAAATTCCACAAAAATGTCAGTTTCCTCATTTTCCAGTGCTTCACAAAATTAAATATTTCAAAAGCGCCACCATGTGGTGCACCACAAATGAGCAAATATCGGTAAATGTTTCTGCTTTTTTCACTGTAACTCGTACGGTTAGAAGTTAGGGACATGTTGTACGCCCATTTCGGCCATAAAATTTCTCCACCTGTTAGGTTTTTTGGAATAACATACCATTTTGGAGCCTAGTTCCACATATTTAATAGTTATGTTGGTGGTTTGGACGTTCCTGGACATGGATTTACCCTGATTAGACATATCAGGTAGCGTTTGTCTGTGATTGGCTGGGGTGAAAGATTGTTTAGGAGTAATGTGATTTCTACCAAATAATAGTGGCAAAGGAACCAAACCAATAACTCAAAAAGAGCTGATAGCTACGGAAAAGGTGACCTTCTGCGTTGGGCAGCCACAGCGCCATACAGGGACCAACTTCAGCTCTAACAAATTAAATCAAAAGTTTAGTCGGGAATAACGGGACCAACTTCAGCTCTGTGAAATAAGCAAAACAAATTAAATGGCCTCATGCTGACATATCCACATGGATGAACCTGCCCATATCAGAGCGCTCTTTCTCAGGCTCAAAACCTGGAGAGACCAACACATTTGGCCCTTATGAACGCTAACAGGGACCTTATGGATGTTAGAGGATAGACTTTAAAGTTCTGATGCTGGTCTATAAAGCTCTGAAGGGTCCAAAATACATCAGTGACCTCCTGACCCACTATGAACCTCCCAGACCCCTCAGGTCATCTGGATCCGGTTCTTTATCAGTTCCCAGAGTCAGAACCAGACCTGGAGAAGCTGCATTCAGCTTCTATGCTCCACATGTCTGGAACAAACTCCCAGAAAGCCTCAGATCAGCTGAAACTCTCAGTATTTAAGTCCAGGTTGAAGAAACATCTATTTTCAGCTGCATTTGAATAAGCTTGAGTTTCAAAACGGAATCAGATTTTAACTCCTGATTTTATCTTTCATATATATAATTTTTCCTGATTTTATCTATTGTTCCCATTTCTTTCTTTTGCTTAAATTTTAAATCATGCTTTTTATTTTTTATTTCTTCTGTTTTAATGTCTCTGTAAAGCACTTTGAATCACCTTGTCGTTGAATTGTACAAATAAACTTGCCTTGCCTTATGGATGAAAGCCATGTCTCGGCCCTGCTGATTTTCATCAGCAGGTCAACTGAGAAGATCCACTTTTGGAAATGCAAGAAAGCCCAGAGTCATGAGTGCAGACTTTTCTTCTTTTCATGTGTGGTGTCTTTCATCTGCTGTGCCTGGGAATGTTAAGCTGAATAAACTGAATAAACGACACATTCAAGGATACAAATAATACTGTTATGTTCCTTAAATGGCTTGATTTAGCTATCAAAGTTTCATTTTCTTAGTGTTAGAAGTGCTTTGAGTGGTCAGTTAGACTAGATAAGCGCAATACAAGTACAGTCCATGTACCATTTAACAGTAAAGATGCGCGTTCATTCATTCTAGTTCTCTTATAACTGCTATTATAAAATAACTTCAAATCAAATCCTTAATCATTGATAAGTGTGCGCGCTTCCCCGCCCTTCCCAACAAAACCCCGCCCCCCTCTGACGTCCATGGGCTGAATGAACCTGGCCTGATTGGAGCAGGTGTGCGCGCAATCAGCGGGAACCCATATCAGCTGCGGCCCAGCGCGCGGCTCAGATGGCGGCATCAGGCCGAACTGAGTTGTGTTCGGACCGGAAACTCATCCCAGAAGGTAAGAAATCAGTTTTATTTGGACACGATGTTGTTTCCGGGTGAATTTGATTTTTAAAAAGCCCTGTTTATCACGTAAAGCTGTGTTAACAGAACTTTAAAGCTCGTGCTCACCGACAGGTTTGAGGAAGCTCAATCCGCCTCTAATTCAGCAGCTTTAAGGCCACAAAATGCGGCCTTATACGCCCGTTTGTTACGGAGAAGCTGATACATTAAAGTTTATGGAACTAATGATTGCAGGTTATAAAGAAACTTATTTTTCATTCACAAGGGAAACCGAGTACAGAAGTAAAACCTTTTCTTCTCTTTCGGGGACATTAGCCGCCTTGGGCAGGCTTCTTAAATGGACTTTGAGATTTGTGGGGTTTCCCCCTGAGAAGCAAGCCGCATATTTTGTCAGTCTTTTCCCATTTCAAGACACTTGCTTATATTAAAATAGTCCCACTTTACAGCTTTCTACCAGATTTTGCTGCAACCGCCATTTTGCTGCCAGGTGACGTCACGGGCAGCGGAAGAAGCCATGATACATTTTTCAGGTTAACGGCTGTAACGTGAACGCATCTAGACTGTAGCTTAATGGTCGCAAATTACACTTCAAAACAAAATGGAGCTTCAAAACCAAAGAAAATATTTGAATAATCTTATGTCTCAGCTTGAATGAACCTCTGAACCCAGTCGAGTTTCTGTAAAACTTAACCTTCTTTGTCCTTCTTCCACAGGCAGAACGTCTGAAGAGCTACAACCAGTAAGCGCCATTTTTCTTCTTCTGTGGTTTTGGTTGGCCGCCGTGCCGCTGTTTCTGTCCTCTGATCTGTGTCTTGATTTGAATTTGATGTCATAATGTTAATTAGTCAGTTTTTACTTTGGTTGTGAGAAGACTCATCAGTTCGGGGCTGAATTACCATATTTTTGTACTGAAATGTTAATCCTTACGTTTTTATTTGAAAACATTTGCACTTTATTCATAATTTCCATTATGTCACACATTATACAGCTTGTGTATTTCCCAAAACTGGTTCTAAGGAGGTGGGAGGGGTTGGATCAACTTTGAGTCCCATCTGACCTGCTGTAGCCAAACCCACGGTTAGGTTTAGGCGAAACGCGTCGTGACGCTCAAATGACAACAAGAAATAAAACATTTAACTCTCTCTTTCTGGTCCTTCATTGGGACACTTTGGCCGTGGACAGCTGCAGCCATTCCCCATTTCCCTGTGATGTCATGTCCCCTCTTTTCTGAAGCATTTCATATTATGAGCAGAGTTTATTCTCCTGGTGTCTGAGAGGCAGCTCTGTTCATCCTGATCTGTTCTCCTGCTGGGAGGCTGAAACCAGACGGATGCAGACGCACTGATTGGTTGAAGCAGGACTCCAGTCAGTCCTCATGTGAAGCACGAGGTGGTGGGTTACGGTTAAATTCAGTTTGCTTTATATAGCACCAATTAACGACAAAAGCCATCTGAGGGAAATGTATGGAGAAAGTAGTCATTTAATTAGCTCATTGATTTACATGAATGTAAATTAGACACTTTGGGGATGAGTTTGAGAAAAGCTCCGGCGTGGACCAACGCTTTGCTCTTAGCCACCAGTCGCACACTCTGCCTTCGAGGTGTTACACCAGTGTCAGGGTTTCACAAACTGTTCAGTTTATCCTGGTCCTCATTATATCAGCAGAAAAAAACAATGAATTCAAATAGAAATCATGCAAAGCAATGTTCATTTTTAATGATTACATCAAGAAATCCTTTGCTGAAGGCGATATGAATTATTATTTTACATTCAGTTTACTTGAAGGATGCTGCAGTAAACGTGCTGCGTTTCTTTAACCCTCTTTGTATATTTAACTCTGCTTTGCAGTTATTATCTTGACTGTATCCATCTTATTCTGCGAGTAAGTTTAAATAAAAACCTCTAAAGTGACAGCGAATAAACTAAACTGCTCATTTTGAACCTACTTTATTCAGTTTAGCCATTCTGACAGATTCTGGCACCTCTGGGCTTCTGTACTTTTAGTTTAAACGCAGATGGAACGTGTTCCTCATCGGTGTGGACCTACCTTTTTAAACACTTCCTTCTCCTCTCACCCCTGTGAGGAAGTAGTATGTTGTGGACCCAAAGAGTAGAACTAAAGCACAGTCAAATAAGTCTGTAGATGCTTAATAAAACTCAAACTCAAAGTGAACATTTGCGCTCAGGGCTGTCCAACCTCACCTCTCTGAGACTGTCGGCGCTGCTCTGCAGATTCAAAGCAGACATGAAGCACATAGATTTGTTTAAAACTTACTAAAAGTTCCACATTCATCAAAGGAGGACTTTAAAGATTACAAACTTTTAAAAGGCACTCGAAGTGGCAGGAATGCAGTTTCAGTTCATAGATAAACTGATCTGGGACAAAAACATCACAAGTTTGAGTGTTTTTGTCCCAGAAGCATTAAAAGAAATCATGCCAACAGTAGCTCAGTCCGATGAGATGATTCTACAACCCGAATGAGTTCATTAAGAATCGAGTCACTTCACATCCTCCTGTTTCTGAGCTGTGGATAATGGGCAGAAGAGTCTCTGTGAAGCTAACTGTTTGGATCAATGTTTCCCTGGTGAGACGTTAATGGTAAAAAAATCCAAAGCTACATGGAGAGGTTAGCTATGATGGAGAAAACTGGCTCCATATCATGCAGTTTCAAAGCTAGAATGGTTATTTTAGTCAGTTCTACACATATTCCACCTGTGTGAGCACACATTGAACCGATTTCTTTCACATTAGGAGTAAGTTTTCATTCTGTTGATGCTGCTTTCACACGACTTAAGATAGAAACGAGTCCAATGATGAGTATTAAATATTTATGCACATATGTGGTGATGCAGCTGTAGGATCATGAAGATCAGCAGCTCAACATGATGTCGAGGGTTTTTAGTTGGAACAAACATTGTTGTTTTCTTATATTTTATATAATGTTTTCAAAATATTAATATTAAGGTCTGTGGCTGAGCTGAAAGACAAAACCTTACATCTACCGTGTGGATTAAACTAAATAAAACCCTAATCTGAAATAGAAAGTGCACCTTAAGCCCAATGGAAGACACATTTTTGTTGAATGAATAATGACCATCATAATGTCGAATGCTCATCTCAAGTTGTATAAAGGTAATTTTAAGACCTTTTTTCTCCTTATATGTTCAGATACGTAAAACCTTTGAAATGAATGAGACTTTATCAGTTAAATTTCCAGTTTATCAGATAATTATTGGCATGATGACCAGATCAAAATCTTTTAAAAAACTTGTTTTAAACACATCCTTTCAGGGAAATGGTTTGTTTTTTCTTACATTTTGTTTATTCGGTGCAATTAAACATTAATAATTTATATTAAAAGTGTTTATTTACAGAAGAGTCTTAGAGGAGAAAGACTGCGAAGGGTGAAAAGACGACTGCAGTCTGATTTTTAGTGATGGAACAGGGCTTACTGAGTGGTTCTGCTTGGATTTACAACCTTCCAGAGCAGACAGCAGGGGAGATTAAATAATGACGAGAGAAGATTTCACAGATAAATGCTGGAGCTCCGGGTTGCTCAGATCCAAGTAATCAAAAAATCCAGACAGATATAAAAGTCCTGGAGACGAATGAAAACATGGAACAAGAATAATTGGCCGTATGATACTGCATGAAAGCAGATGAGCTGGTGCAGACTGAGACTTATAAAGAGGAGCTCGTCAGGGCAGCCACAGGTGAGTCGAACATGAGGAAAAAGCACAGGAAACCCCACAGATACTGCAGGAACAGCTCTCTGCTCAGCTTTAAGACTATCCGGGCAGACGGAGACTGCAGACAGAGCGCTAACAGTAAAGGAGGAGGATTACAGAGCTGGTTAACAGCAGATGGTGGAATCCTGGACCTGGCTACAGGAACAACTCTAACAGCTCTCTGCTCAGCTTTAAGACTATCCGGGCAGACAGAGACTGCAGACAGAGCGCTAACAGTAAAGGAGGAGGATCACAGAGCTGGTTAACAGCAGATGGTGGAATCCTGGACGTGTCACTGAGAAGGAGTGTCTCTGCAGCCCAGATGTTGAACTGTTTCTGTCCATGTTGTCTGCTGAGAGTTCACCTGAGTTACCTGCTGACGCTGTGACATCATCAGCTGAGTTGTTGCTAAGCTACGGAAACAACACCACTGATGCAGACCTGAAGGTTTCTACCACACCTTCCTCTCTGCTGCACTTCAGCTGGTTTATATTTTATTATGTTATCTGTCTGTAACAACAGCTGATCTTTAATGATAATTAATTCTGCAGTGATATAATTTTCCTTCAGGGATTTATAAAGTATTATTAGATTTAACAGAACTGTCAGAGCTCCATGATGATCAAGAGAAGGAATGGTTTAAACTTCCTCCTCTTCAATTCCTCTTGATTTGGGGTCTTATTGCAGGTATTATAGCTGCTCCAACAGGTTAACAACTTGTTGCCATGGTTATGCATCGTAATAGATGTGAAGATAAGGAGCAGAGGTCCTTCCAGCAGCACAGCATCCAGACCAGCTCGGAAAACTGATAGAAATTCATGAACATGTCCAGAATTACTGGTGCAGCATCGTGTTCGAACAGCCTTACTTCTGTTAACATCTGTTCTGCTTGTAACTGTGTGAACCGAGTGCTTCTCACACCAAAGAGGAAGCTCAGATGATGGAGGATCGAGTACAGGTTTTCTCCTTGATCCTCCCGTGTAAAGCGGCAGGTACCTCAACAGAAGGCGTTCACAGGCGGCGAGGCGGTGACGAACGAGCTTCCAGTTCAGTAAACAAACAACAGAAAAGCCTCAGATTTTGTTTTACTTTCTACGAATGCAGGATGGACTTTTCTAAACTGCAGGCTGAACTTTGCATGCCGAAAGCTGAGCGATGGTCGTTAGAGGAAGGAAGATGTTGTGCGGTGTAAGGGCCAGAAACCCCCCCCACACACACACTTTAAAGCTCAGGAGGGGGGATGTGCGTCAAGGCCGAGTGTGAGCAGGAGCAGGTGGTGTGTGAGAAACAAGGGGTCGCAGGTATTCTGCTTTGTTGTCCCCTCCGTGTTTAACTGCTGCTGGCTTTGTTTTGCTTCGCTCTGCTCTCATCTCGCTCCGGGGGGGTGCAGGAGATTCTGTGTTGTTATTTTTTTACAAGCGATATCTTCACACCATACGAGCGGGGAAGTTCAGCAGGTCCAGTTCCCAGCTCTGAAGCTCTCTGCGGCCTCAGAAAGAGGCGGGCAATCAAAGAGCGCCGGCTCAGAACAGGCTAACGCGACATTTAATTTGTAAGTCGCTTTGGATAAAAGCGTCTGCTAAATACATAAACAACATAAGCTTAGATCAGCGTTGAGACGCCTTTTTAGATGTCAAAGTAAGGAAAAAAAATCTGAATTTAACCCAGAGACCTACTTTGTGAGCTCAAGCTTTCAATGATTAAGAAAAGATTTATTACAGATTTATTACTTTGAGTAAAATAATCCTACATCGAGGTGCTACTACAGTCCCAACGCTAAAAAAGTTTGGACGCTGTGTAAAATGTAAAAAATAAAATAAAATAAAGGTTTTCAAATCTCATATCACAACATTTTATTTAAAATAGAACAAAGAAAAATGTTTTTGTCACAACACAAGTTTAGCTGGAGGAACACATTGGACCCAATCCGGTTAATTAGCAGCAGGTCAGTAGCATGATTGGGTGGAAAAAGAGCACCTTAGAGAGGTAGAGTCTCATCAACCTGCAAAAAACTGTGGATCAATTTCAGAATAATGTTCCTCAGTCTTTAAATATTCCATCATCTACAGAACATAATATCATCAAAGAAGAGTCCGAGTGCTGCACTGACCTGCCTGCAGTCCAGATGTTTCACCACCTGAAAACATCTCAAATACAGCAAAGAAGAGCCAGGAATCCGACCACATTCCTCTGCCAAAGGTCCAGCAGCTGGTCTCCTCAGTTCCAGATGTTAAAAGAAGAGGGGATGCTACACAGTGGGAAACGGACCGGTCCCAGCTTCTTTTGGATCGTGTCTTTAGTGGAAATTAAACACCTGCAGAATGCTGACACGGCTTTTTCACATTATTGTGAACTTCTTCTTGTTTTACTCCATCATTCTTTAGTGTAAAAGGAGTTCACAGATGGTTGAAACATCTGTCTTCCCACAGAACAAAGCAGACACAGAGCTTATTGTGTAAAAATACCTCTTTTTTTTATTGAATTTCCATCATTACAATTGCACACAATCAGTTTGAGCAATCTAAAATATTTATAGAAATTCATTGAGCTCTAAGTGAACAGTCATCAGTCTTTAGCAGAGGCTTAAGAGACGTGTAAATATACTGAGAACTTCACTTCCCATGGGGCATGGAGCTGTAACCCTCCCCGAACCCACCCGACAGCAACAAAAAGACCCTCTTTCACGTACAGTAGCATCTCTGGATTATCCCCCCCCCCACAACGAATTAAAGAACACAACACCGCAACATCAGAAGTCACATACAGCTGTGCACCAGCAGGTTACCAACAGAAAGCTCCACGGGTCACAAGTCATGTCGCAGGTTTACAAACGACAAATTTACACCTGAAATAATCTTCTTTAAAGGGCCAGAAGCGGCCCTCGAACACAGGCTTTTTTTAAAGATATTTTTCATTGATCCGCTGACGCACCGAGGATGAGGAAGGTGAGCAAAATTTCCTCAGATTCTCTCCGAGCCTCACGTCTCCATCTGACCTCAAACTAAAAATAAATAAATGCATCTAGTTCCAGTCAAAGCTGCATCATCCAGAAATACGTGCCCAGATCTACTCAAGAGGTCAAGAGGGGCGTGATGATGATGATGCGGCGCTTCCACACGGACGTCCTGCCCCCAGCGAGCGGCGTTTACTCAGCAGGTGAGAGCGGGTCACAAACAGATGGGGAGTTCCCCACATGGCAAGCAGGCAGAGATAAACAGTGAAGACACAAAGAAACGGACACAAAAAGCTTTTTCTGATGCCGGGCGTCTCTTTTTTCCTCCTCCAGAGAGGAGCAGCAGCGTAAAGATAACACTGCCCTCTGATCGGCAGCCCGACAGGGTCAGACTAACACAGAGGAAGGTACCGTGACTCGTCTCCGTTCTCATTCCTGACTGGAATGACCAGAAGTGTCATAAGAGACGGCGTTCTGAGACCAAACGTCACGGCGGAGTTACAGAAGTGTTTAAAGTGTTGATCTCACTTCTTTCCATTTTCCTTCCATTATCCAGACTGTTGGGCATCGGCTGATTTTCAGTGCAGTTTGTTTCAAACATCATCTTGGGAAGGTTGCTGATAACTAAAACAAATTCTATTTGATGACTGTTTCCACTTAGCAGCGCCAGCATCTCTGTGCATTGCATTGTGGGAGAACCGTTTCCATCAGACAACAAGTTAATCACCCAGCTGACAAGAAAGCTAGTTCAAATATGTAAGATTTAGAGTAATCCATTGGCAGATAAAAACTAATAACTTTGTTTGAAATGGTGTGAAAATAAGGATAATGGCTTTTCATAACCTTTGAATCAGACATTTATATACAAAAAGTCTGCAGGATGCTCTATTGAGCGGATTCATTTGGTTGGAGCCTCTTCATGTCACTACATCCCACGCACTGCACAGCTAAAACCAGCAGGTTTGCTTCGACTTGTAACAAAACTGACAGCACGATCTGTTCCTGTGTGGATGAAGACGCAGGCCGTAAAGCATTCCAGTCAGTCTGAATTGTAACAGTAAAGCAGTTCGGTGCCGTTAAAACTACGCAAACGCAGCAACTTCTTCACTAATCTTCATTCGATTGTTAATGTTAAAAGGCACCACGTGGAGTTTCTGACCACTGGAGGCGCTACCGAGCAGAGAGGTTGCAATATTTGTGTTTCCCGAGACTCGACTGAAAAATAAACCAGATACCAAAGAATTTTCAAACTCCGAACTCTCTTAAGACCCCAAAGACAGCAACTCCTCTTGGACTGAACGACCGTTTCCTTACAGTAACGCACTTATATCGTGACTATGTGACATGGCTCCGCGGTACAGTGCAAAACATCACAGCAACATGCAGTGTCAGTGGGTCCCGGAGAGGAAATGAAGGACCAAAACAGTGTTTAAGCATCATTCACAAACATCTAAATGTACAACCACAGAAATGAAAGGTTAGGCACTTGAAACACCTAAAAACACTCTGCTAGAAGACGTGACGATGAATCAAAGGGTCCTGGTCTGCTTTTCTTTGGTCACATTTGCTAAATTAGTGAAATGGTTGATTATGTAAAGACGAAACTGGCACATGAGACCCTCAGCAGCTTGACCCGTGACAGAAAAAGTGTGACTTGAATTTTCGCTAATTTCATCATGCAATGTAACAAGAGTTTCTCAAGAGTATATTTCCACCTTCAGCACGGAAATGTACTCACGAGGGAGCCCTTTATGTCCTCACTGGGGTGACTTCTGTCTTCCATAAACCCTCTGACTCACCTTCACTGCAAAAAGAGGCGGCAATGGGATGTAGAAGTAAACACAATAACACCCACCGTGTGTCATCTGCCTCTCAGCAGGCGGTCAAACTCACGGAGGAGGCTAACGGTTCAGTACACAACGGAAAAAAGAAGGAAACACTTCCAGGAGTTATCGGAGCTAAAGGTCGTGGGACCTGAGCCCGGCTGGGAGCAGGTGAGGGGGCGAGAGGAAGGTTGCTAATCAGCCAAAAAACAGGAAACTTCCAGATATAACGACACACTGCAGTGGACTGAGGGCAAAAGAGTGTGTGCTGAAGGCCTGAAAACTTTAAATATATATTAAAAAGAACTGATCAGAAGGTGCGACCTGGAGTAGTTTTAAAGACCCAATCTGCGACGGTTTCCAACTAAATTTAATCAAAGTTAAAGAAACAACAAATAAGAGGAGCCCTAACTCAGCCTGGCTGGATTTATCCAATCACGTAAAGACTTGTTTTATTGGCACAGGTCTTAGATTTGTTTATCAATGTGTAGAAAACCCTGAAGGACCTGAACGATGTGGACAAAACGATGAAAAATGGGGAGGCTTTGAAGCATCATCAGCAGATATTTAATGCTCCATTTATTTAAATGAGCCGAAACTTTCATCGTGTCCAGAAAGACTGACGATCTGAAAAAAAGCGAGTCAGTCACTTTAATGGTTACCGTGGTTACACACCTGCCCCCTCAGCAGGGAGGGGGAGGGGCCTAGTTGTTGTTTTCTTTCAAATTTTTACGGTTCTTCTTTATTATTTAACATGTATTTACATTTAAGTGAGTTATATTCGAGCTTAAGAACAGAAAACGTTGGTGTTGAACTTTTTACAGCATTTTAGCACCTTTCAGCTCATTGTTTTAGCCGATGGAAGATCTCATTTTAGTTTCCTAACAAATTCCCACCCACCTGGGGAAGAAAGCGGAGTATCCGAAGTGATAAAACGCCTAAAGATCTCTATCTGAAAGTCGAGGCTAAACCTTAGCTGAGGGACTCGCCCCAAGCTGTTGCACAGATCCGACCGAACAGCTGGACAAATTATTCTGGGGTAGTCAACAGGAATCGTTCGGCTTTGAGTGCAACAGTTTTCTGTATTTGCTCATTTTCTTTATGGTTTGTTGCAGTTAAGACACAGTTGGAGCTGCCTTATGGTTCATTAATTATCTTGTTTGGTTGTTGCTCAGGACTTATGTGCTGTTGTAACTAATTTTAAGGAATTTCTTTTTATAAGGTACCTTACCTATAGACCCTTTAAGGAAATCTTAAGGACGAGACTTGTTTTGTGATGTTTTGTGCCACTGATTTTAGACTCTGGAATCCTTGACTTTCAATGCTTTGTTCAACTGGCTCCAAGTGCTTCCCTCAGGTGTAGAGACCAAAAAAGCAAGAGGCAATCATTTTAGAGTTTGTTTTGCTGCCCTCAAGTGGCCAAAAAAGAAAACTCAAATATACTCTTAGGTTGGAGGTAAAAGTCCTGTTAATTAATGTGGGAGAGGACTAAAACTTGTCCTGATCACAGATTGAGTCTTTAAGTAACTTTAAAAACTACTAAAGAGAATCATAAGCAACTAAATATTTTAAAGGCAGGAGGACACTTTAAATCATCCAGCTGTGACGATGCCCAGCCACATGCAGCATTTCAAGTTTCCCATTTTGACATTAGAGAAGTAATAAAACCAACTGCTAAAGCTGGGTCGAGCCCTCAAACTACCGTGAGAGAAATTTCAAGAACCGAGCAACGTCAGAGACAAGACAACCTCAAGCTCCAGCAACAGTACAACACAGAATAATTAAAGCAAACAGGAAGTGGAATTACGATGCCATGCAGCGTGTGAAAGGGAGGGAGCTGATCCCTGCATCATCCTTATACAACATATTCATTTCTTAGTTTTTTAGGCACATACAAGGCTTGCAAGATACATTTGAAAAGCATTTACGTGTTTGAGCCAAGAAGAACACGACAAAAACATACGCAGCCCACGCAAACGCACGAGAAACGTCTCCAATGAATCACTCAAGTTTCAGAGGGAAACAGCAGTTGTAATAAATAAGAGAAACTGCGGTAAATATGTCTGGGGAAAACCTGGACCTAAATAACAATAATTAATATAATATTAAGAACAATAATAGCAATAACGTCCAGTTCCTTTCATGTTGAGCATGGAGTGGAGAGGGTTGTGATGGGCTCAGTACAGACAACGGGAGGAATGTGGGCAATCATTTCCCACAACACACAGCACTTTAAAGAGGGCGGAGCTTCGCAGGGCTGCACGGCCGCTTCGTGCGGTTCTTCCTCATGTGACAACGTTTGCACGATCAAGACCTGGAGCTGCAACAAATTAAATCATCCAACAAGTGGCAGCAGTGTGTCAGAGAGGCTGAGACGTTTAAGCTGTCTGCACATAACGCATCTGAAACACACGGTGCAACGTGCATGTTTAAAAATCTGAACCCTGCCGAGAAGGTGGCAGATTTCTGCCCCACAAATACAGCAGCAGAATGAAAGCGTGTTGTTTTAGGACAATCATCCTCCTAATTTCAGAGATTAAACTAAGGTTTTGGTCTCATCTTTTGGAAAAAGATTCAGAGTTTCAAGAGTCTGAGAGATAAACTGATGGGTAAACGCATATGTTACCATAAAAACTAACATTAGCTTGTTTCCATCCAGATTTGTGAACATTTCAAATAAATTTTGGGAATGTTAGCAAAAGAAAAGCTGTTTCTATTCTCTACAACAGCAGGTAGAGCCCTTAATCATCAGTGGATGTCATTAAATCAGAAGAAAAATGACATTAAAGCTCACTTTAATGTCATTAAAGCTCACATAAAGCAGCTAATAGAGTGCACTTTTTAACAGAAATCTGTAAAATCAGAAGCTTGGGCAGCTGCCCCTCCTAAAAAACACCAGTCTGCTCTGATTGGTCGGCTCCACTGGCCTGATCAGGCTCCACCCACCATTCCATATCAGCTCTGTTGATATTCAAAATTCAAGGTTTTTGATTTGATGACAATTTAGTTTATGCCCCCAAAGACCGGATAAGCCAACATTTTTTTTGGTTTTCCCACAACTGTCTGAAATTAAATATTATTAACGATACTTATAAAACTACTCTTTTAACCATTTTGGAGCCAGAAACGTGTATAATTAAGATGTTGGTTAAATGCAAATACTTTCACGAGGACTTTAAAAAGAAAAAAAAAGTATTTAAACATCTTGGAAGGTTTCTGCTCTTTTTGCTTACCATCTCTTCAGCTTAAGCCTTCTGCTTTACGCAGATCGTAACTAAAACTTGTAACATTTCTACCTCAGTAAAGCGTAACGTGGAACATGTGAGCAGTTGGAAAGGCACATAGAAACAAATGGATGGAAACACAACTAATGGTAATACTGGCTCATCTGCTTGGACTCACTGTCCTATCCTCATTTGTATCCACTTTACAGGCTCAGTCACACCAAAAAGCAGCAAAATATGCTGATTCTTATGATGCTGATGCTTATGATGCTAATTCTTATGATGCTAATTCTTGTGATGCTAATTCTTGTGATGCTAATTCTTATGGCTCGTCGTACAGTTTTCTTTTCTTTGTTACTTTTGAAAAATCCAAAGCTTCAGTAAAGCTACATGTTGGTGTGTGAAGATTTGTTTCTTGTGTCATTCTAATCGTCACGTGGTGGTTTTAAAAACAAAAACCAGCTTGAAAAAGCTTTTCCTAATACTGCTATCTTGGTTTTATTTCTGAAAATATGAAGACATACTAAAAAAAAAAAGTTAAAATCAACTGAAAAATAAAATCACCCCTTCCAAATTTAGGGCAAAAAAGGATATCTGACAGATTTTAGCAAAGAAAATAGATGGAAATGCTTAATTTGTTGCAGCACAACGCCCTGAATGCTAAACCGACATTAACTCAGAGCAGCAGAACGACGGATGAGCTCTCACTGGCACAATGTGAATAAAAATGATGATCTACTCACACCAGGAACCGTGCAGCCCTACAAACGCACACATACATCATAAACCAGCGCACTTACACACACTTACACACTCACAGGCAGCCTAGAGCCCAAAATGTGTAGTTAGATCTCAAAGCAATTGAGGTGCAGTACCTATTAGTGACCACCAGGGGGCCCTGAAGTGAACAACCAGACTATAACTGCTCCTCACTGGCCTTCTGAGCCACCAGAGATATATTCTGTACATGCTGACAATTAATAATCTGATGCAACACTTGCTTTGAGTAGGCAAACATTTAGATTATACACAGATAGCATTATATCAATCATCTTTTTATATAATCTGCACCTCTTCCAACTTCATTTTTCAGCAACAAGAGAAGGAAACCAACTCTGATAATGTTTGAGTAGGAGGTGCACAGAGGTGGAGCTAATCTGATCAACGAGGGAGGTTTTTGCATACAGACACCTTGAATTATTCCAGATTATGTGCAAAGCACCCGTCCCACCCCACCCCACCCCTCCCACCGTGTCCCAGAGGACATGGAGGCCAGGTGGGGGCGGGGCTGAACTCCTCGCTTTGCTTCGTCCGTCTGCCTCTGGAGGGGTGGGGGTAACAGGGAATCCTGCAGGTTCCGGGGGGGTGGGGGTTGTGATCAGCGGTTTTTGTTTGTCGGATTGATTTTCCTCCTCATCAGATCCTCCCTCCGGCCCTCCTGAGTGGAGGCCATCAGTCCCCCAGGATGACTTTCACAAAGCTAGCCACGTCGGTTTCTTTGGCCTCGTGGGAGGTGAAGAAGGGATGTTGCTGAGGAGGAGACAGATGAGGAATTACTTGGTGATGACGGGTGATGGATGAGGTGAGAACAGAACCTGGATAGAAACATGTAAAAGCCCCACAACTCCAACACTGAACCAAACCAGACCCGGATCCCTCGGCTGGAATTTGATTATCATCTTTCACAGCTTAGTTGTGTTTTTGCACCTATTTGTGGTTATTTTGCAGCTATATTCACCATCTTTGTGCAATACTGGTGGTCGTTGGACCTTCTTTCTTCCTGGTTTTCTGATGTGGTTCATCATCTGATGATAAACTATGAGCTGCAGGTAGCAGCAACAGTAGTTCCACCTTATTTCATGTAACACACCTTGTAGTGGTGAAATGACCATTTTTGGACATTTCAATCTCTTAGTGGTTGTTTTGTACATGTTAGTGAACACTTTTTGGACTGTCTGCTTCTTTAACTGATTCTGGACCCACTTTACTTCTCTAAGTGGTTCTATTGGATAATTTTGTTTCAAACAGTGGGTGCTGTGTCACTTTATAGTTAATTCAAACGTCTTTTTGCATCTTATAGAAGTCTTCTTGTGCCGTTTGCACTGATTTTGCATCTAATTGTTTTTCATTTATTGGAGACAAAAAAGGTTCTGAACAGCTATTTATTTAAAATATTTGCAGTTTTGAATCTTTTTGTGTCTTTTAAGCATCCGTTACAGTCATTTTGCCTCTCTGTGGTGTAAATTATTCTCCTTGTAGACTGTTAACTTTTGATAATGAGCATTCTGTCTATTTCTGGTCATTTTGCATCTCCAACCGAACGTTTTGCACCTTGAAGCGGTCTTTCTGAGCTCGTTTCCATTCTGTTCGTGTCTTATTTTCTGTCGTGGTTATTTTGCATCTTTGTGATGTTTTTGCATCCAAGTCTTTTACAGATCATTTTGGATCAGTTTGTGCTCATTGTGCGTCTCTCCCTGATGCGTTTGCATCTATTTGTGTTCTGAGGACACTATAAGGCCCAAACAGCAGTCTGTTTTGAGCCTTATTTTCTTCTTTTGACTTTCAGTGGTCATCAGGCACCTTGTCGTGGTCTTTTTGGTCCCTTTTTATCTCATTATAGTCACTTTGTTCTTTTTGTATTCAGTCTGAACCTTTAAGTGCATATTTGGTGTCATTCGACAGTGATTGTGGACCCGTCTGTGTTAATATTACATCTCTTAAGAGTTGTTGTGCATCTTGTAGTTGTGGCTTTGTGTCTTAATAGCTCAACAACGCTGTTTGTACTTTGCAGGGATCCTTTCCAAAGAATTTATATCTGCTGTGTTCATTTTCAGGAAACATCTATCTGAACCTTCTGATCTCTCATTGGTTATTTTGTGTCTTTTCTACCCATTTGTAGTTATTCTACGTCTTGTGCAGGATATTCACGGTGTTTTTTGTGTTTTTTGCATCTACATCTGTGTGGTCACAGAACTCCGAGTTCACTTTGTTTTCAGCTCTTTCTTGTGGTTTTGCATCTTTTCCTTTGTGCATTGTGTTTTTTGACATCCTTCCTTGAATGTGACCTCTGAAGCATCTCGTCTTGAGTCAACAGATGTGAGAAAAGGGTTTTAAAAAAATAACAGTCTTTGGGCACCCCCCAGTGTCCAATTAGCAGCACTCCAAGATGTCTGCATCTGAGCACGAGACAGAAGAAAAAGTCATAAAAAGATGAATATAAGAGGAAACTCACCATGAGTTCTGTGTACGTCGGCCGCTCTTTAGAAACCTTCTTTAAGCTGCAGGAGAAACAACAAGTAAATAAAGTCAAAATGTTGATAACTGACCATTGACGATACATTTTGAACTGTTTCTGGTCTGGTTGAATAGTTTAACTTTACTCAGGAACCTGAGATAGAACCTAGGAGCAGCAGCAGCCGTGATCAGAGCTGTTTGAATCCACCAAATACTAAGGAAAGGAGCTCCAATGCTTCCTTAATTATTCATGAGAGAAAGGAGTTAATTCTGTCCCATAATTCCTTTTATAGCGAGGCTCCATTATTTTCATCCAGACGTACCAACTGTGTAAAAACAGTGTTAGCGTTAGCTGCTGCTAAAGGAAGAAATAAATCGGTAAATAAACCATGAGGAGTTATTTCATTAACTAAGCTGTTAGCGTTAGCTGCTGCTAAAGGAAGAAATAAATCAGTAAATAAACCATGAGGAGTTATTTCTCAGATGCTTCCATTTCCCTGCTCTGAAGTTCAGGCTCTGAGAGTTGGAACTGATCCTCTTTGTGGCTCAGTTCCTTCAGTCCAGCGTTGAACTGGACCAAGTTGTTAAAACAGTGGGATGAAAAGTGTTTGCTGCACATTCACAGTCTTTAGCTAACTCTGCTGGAACATTAGCCTCAGATATAGTTTATTCACTGGGCTCTTATATCCTCTGAGGCTGCTGCTGGATGGAAGATGCATGCTCCTCAGTACAGAACATTTC
The DNA here is from genome assembly GCF_036924035.1 of Leuresthes tenuis. NCBI lineage: Eukaryota > Metazoa > Chordata > Actinopteri > Atheriniformes > Atherinopsidae > Leuresthes > Leuresthes tenuis. The sequence goes on from NW_027325374.1 coordinate 2,501,451, forward strand.
CACCAGAAGCTGGCTTCATCCGTCCAGCAGGGTGGATGTGAGTGGGCGGGGCTTAGCAGAGGGGGCGGGGCCATCTTAAGGAGTTAAATGAGGAACTTTCAAACAAAGAGGAAATAAATAAATACCAGGGTTGTGTTTTTGGGGAGTTTTACACCTGCTGGTGACTTCAGACGCCCTGATATATGCTCCCAGGAACAGGAAGAAGAAGTTTTTACAGAATATGTCACTTTTAAGACGTAATTTGATTTATTGGTGATGAGTGGTTGCCCAACAGGACAAAGTGGTCTGTTTTTTTCAGCAAAAAGAACAGAAAGGTTTCAGGCAATTATCAAATTTCCATGAAGTGATGCAGAACTTTAATGTCACGCTGCATATCTGCCGAGTCAGAACAGACTTTTGGACTTACAAATTTACGAAAAAAAGGCACCATTAAGAGTGAATTCAGCTGAGATTTATGAAGATTTCTGTGTGACTTGTTGCAGCATCTGGGTGTTTCTGAGCAGGGGCTCGGGCTGGAAGGTAGAGGCAGAAATGATAGAAAAAGACGTACCACTGAGTGGTGAAGTCAACAAACTCCGGGGAAAACTGGTTGGCAGGAAGCTGGGGCGAAGGTTCTTCCACCACCTGCTTCAGCTGCTGAAAGGGCGTCCCCCACGAGTCGTAAGGGAAGCGCAGGATGGCGAGTTCGATCTGAGCACAGAGAGAGAAGGACACGAGTTATTCAATCCAGACCTGACCGACAGATCACAAAAAGCAAGCAGGTGAGACGGGAACTGATCACAACTCATCAATCTGTAGTTAATCTTCAAAGCTTCCAAATATCAGGGGAGATTCACATCATTGCACCGGCAACAGATTCTTAAAATAAACTATAAAAACAGTTCAATTAGCCGATAACTTCCACTCAGAGAGCAGAACAAATCAAGTGTTTTTAGTGGCTGTAATCTTCAAACATGACAGAGAGATTTAAAAGCTAAATGATTGAAGAGAACATTTCCAAATATGTTTAGCATAAAACAATCAGAGCTGCAGCTAAATAATAAAATAATAATACATTTTATTTGTAGTGCCCTTTGCATCTGTTAAATTTAGTTCTATCAACACGGAGGAGGCCTGGGAGGAGAAGTGCACCAACACCTAATGGAGGGAACTGTTTCTTTCCAAAGGGGGTGCAGCAAAGTCTTAATAACCAAAGAAAATCACTTTATCCAGCCCAGTTTTTGGAGTCAAATTTAGCTTTCTCTCTCTATTTCTATGTGTTGTTTAAACGTTCATAAAGGAGGAAAGATGTGGATTCCAAAATATTTCTTATTTCAATAATCTTCTGGGAGAAATGGTGCATTTTCTGTATAAAATGACTCCATTTATCATTCTGTGTTCAGCATATGTGTTTATTGCTGCCTGGGCTGCTGTCTGTCTTGTAAAAGAGATTTTAAATCTGAAAAATTGTCATTTCTTTGTTGAATAAATGAATAATATATATAATATCAGTGAAGGCCCTTCCGTCACCCTTCTGTCTGATCCGGTTCTCGGTGTATTTTTTGATTTGTTGAGGATCAGCTTTCAACTTTCAGACAGATGGCCTCACACTGTGCAGACTTTGACATGAATCAGAACTCAGATGAATCAGAGACTGCAAGCTGCCCAGATCTGAAGGCTTCAAATAAACCCCAACAACGTACTCTGATTCGAATATACGGATTTAAAGATTTAGGTTATTTGTCTTTTATCTATTTAAAGATTTAAAATACACGTGGGAAGATACATCAGCGTACTGATCTGTGTTCTGTGGATCCCAAAGGTCAAATACTCTCAACTATTTCTGGAAAAAGACTGATTTTATTCACTCATTTTCTGATTAAGGCCTCCCTTTTCTTAAGAAAAAACAACCTTTTTTCTGCTTGGCAACAGCACGATCACAACCAATACTTCTCCCTCATTGGTTTGGCTTTCAGCCAACCAATGATGTCACATGTGTCTCAGGACTGGACCAAACCGGTTCCAACCTGCATCAGGCAGTTCCAAACTGTTCTTAAACTGTTTTCTTACCATTGTTTTGGGCCAAAACTTTCTGCCTTTTTTAAAATGAATAATAATAATAATAAATTATAATGAGACCGAGTGAAAAATAAGTATGTTGACACGACACAAGGAAAATAATGTATTATTGTATTAGTTTGAGCAAAACCTGACTTTTAAACATCTTAAACATGTTAATCTGACTGAAATCGTGGATAATGCGGTTAGACATCATATAACTCCTGCATTTATACAGGCTACTGGACTCAAACGGACCTTGATGCTCTGCACATGCTCCAAAGTTCAATCGTTTTGCATCCTTTTGTAAAACAGTAAAGTGTTTATTAATCCAGCTGAATTCCCAATTTAGCTGCTCTCATTCACATATTTTTTTAATTCTTTTGTCAGAAACTGGAACAGAAAATCAGCCCATTCAGACTCACTTAAAGCGTTTCCAGACTGTCGCTCTGCTCTAATAAAAGCCTGATTTTATAGCCACAGCCTCATCTGACAGAAGCACCGTTAAAGCAGCTTAAAGACGGCGTCTGAGCGGTGCTCAGCTGGACTCGTGTACCGTGACGTCCCACAGAGGAGGCAGCAGGATGTCTGGAGGGTTTTATCACAGATTCAATAACTCGATTCCGTCACGTACTTTTAGACAAGAATTGCGGTCTGGTTAAATGAAACCAAGTTGAGCTGTAACCGTAGCTGGACAGTGCACGTGACCGTGCTTCTTGCTGATCTGTCTGGTAAGGGATGTGAAAGTCACTCTGAATAACATCTCACCTCAGGACACTGCCCTGTGTGAGACCCATAGGTCCCATAGGGACCATAGGGACTGGATAGTGTAGTGGTATGATTGCCACCTTTCATGTGGGAGACCTGAGTTCAATTCCCCTGCATGAAAGGTATTACCTCCAGTAGGGGTCCCTAGGCAAGGCCTTACCCTATCTGCCTACCTGTAAGTCGCTTTGGATAAAATGCATAAAAACGTAAAACAAACAAAAACCCCACAAGCAGGAAAAGTCTTCCCAAACAGCGCTGTTCAGGCGTTCCATCAGCGGTTCAAACCTAAAGCAACGGCTTCGCTTCACTCATAACTTCAGCTCCGCGTTTCACTTTAAAACCTCAGAATTATTAAAGCTGTGCTGGAACATTTTCTGCTCGACTGGAACAGACGTTTTAATGGATGGAGACGAGGACAGACCAAAGTCAAGCCGACGGCGAGTCCTTGATGATTAAAAACTCTGAAAGCTCTGAATATTTAACAGCTCTTGAAAGGCTTTTGTGAAGAGCTGGCCTCTTTAACTGCTCACTTCTTACCTGGAAATAACCCTGTACGTGTTCTGGGTGAAAGAAGACGAGCAAACTTAGGACAGCCGGGTCTATGAGTGAGAGGCTGGCTTACCATGGTGATCCCTAAACTCCAGATGTCAGACTTGACATTGTAGCCCTTCTGGTTCGTCTCGGGGTTGATCCTCTCCGGCTGCAGAACACAAGATCACATGATGACTCCCCCATCTACCTCCACCTGCTCCACCATAATCACTCTGCACCTTCATCAAAGATTTGAACCGAAACATCTGGTCTTGTTCAATATTTCACCCAGACATCTGTCATATAAGCACTTCCTGTTAGCTGCATGAGCTAACGGCGTTTTGTTTACTGGGATATTTCGAACATGAAGACAGCTTAATTTAGAGGATAATTCAGATAAAACCTGTCTGTTATCTGGTGGTAGTGAGTAGAAAGAAGATTTAATGTTAACCTGGGACTTTGAGCCTGTTTTATTCAGGCTGAAGGCGCTTAAAGGGTTAAAATATTTATTCTCATCCGTTTGCTTCGGCTGTTTTGCCGAACTTTGGCTCAGTCGAGCACGTTTTGTATGAAAGGTGCGATATAAATAAAGTTAAGACGAGCTCCAGTGCACAGCATGAATAAAGTGCTTTAAAATACTTTAAAATAAAGCTACAGCTGCAGACGGTTCACTTACCGCCATGTACGGTTTGCAGCCAGCGTCCATGGTTTTAGCCACAGAGTCAACCAGGTAGCCGCTGATGCCAAAGTCGCACATCTTCACCTGGCCCTGAGTGTTGATCAGCACATTTGAGGGCTTCACATCTGGAGGGAGGACAAGGAAAACAGCAGATTTAGCTTCAGGAACAGCCGTCTGTCTCACCTGCTGCCTCTCGGTGAATATGAAACCAACAGCAGTGGTCACAGAGGTCTGATGCTCAGATTATCAACATGTGGTCGTAAAGCTTTGGTTACAAACAGAGAAAAAAGGTAAAAATGGTCTGAGGGAGCAACACAAAGCAGGATACATATATAAAAAACTAAGAATAAAACAAATACAGTGAGAATCAAACATTGTGAATAATATATATTAGAAAAGTTCTATAAAACCTTCAGTACAAACAGCCAGACCTCCTGTAACCTTTAAAGTGTCCTGATCAACAGTTCTGCAGCTTTCTGAAGCTCCTTCAGAGTTTTTCTTTGGACATTTTCTGCTTTTTCACTCATCTTCAGTCCTTGTTCCTGAGCATTTTCAGTGTTTTTTCTTTGTTCAGCCACTTAACTCTGACCCATGAAGCATTCAGGCAGAAAAAAGGCTCCTAACTCAAGGGATGAACCAGTGTTGTGTCGACACAGAACAGACAACTTAGCAAAGAAGCCATTTTAAACTGGATCTTTAGGCACTTTGTCACAAAGACACATCATTTGTTCCCATTTCTTTAGCTGCATCTATGAAAAACAGCAAAGAAAACACAGTTTGACAGACAGAAAATAGGATTTCTGCAGCAACAAGGTGATTCCCAAAGAGCTATTAGCTGAAAACTTGGCATATCTCAGCATGGTGTGCAGTGTGTCCTTAAAACATTTGAGGAAACTGGACAAGTGGAGGACAAAAGAAGAAGTGTCAGGCCTAAAAAACTATCTACAGCAGATGAACAGGATCTGAAAGTGATGTCCTTAAGAAAGAGGAAAAAATCCAGCTGTGACCTGACAGGACCTGAGAGATGCATCTGGACCTTCAGCTGATCCATCTACTGTTGGCCCAAGCCTCATCAGAAATGGGCTCCATGGAAGGGTGGCTGTCAAGAAGCCGTTCTTAAGGAAGGGAAACAGGGAGAAAAGGCTGAGCTATGCTAAATGACACAAGAAGTGGACTGAAAATCAGTGGCAACAGGTCTTATGGAGGGATGAATCCTCCCCAGAGCCCGGACCTCAACATTATTGAAGCAGTGTGGGATCATCTGACAGAGAACGGAACAAAAGGCAGCCCACATCCAAAGAAGAGCTTTGGGATGTCCTTCAAGAAGCCTGGAGAACTATTCCTGAAGACTCCTTAAAGAAATGACAGAAAGCTGGTCTCAGAGGGTTCAGGCTGTGTTGGAGAATAAAGGAGCTCAGACCAGAGATTCACTTTAAAGCTGCTGAGAACTGAGAAAAAACTCTGGATTTATGTTCATGCTTCAACAAATCTTTGTTCATCAGTCGACTCTGTTTGATGTAAAGCAGCAGCAGCTCGACTTCACACTCCAATCATCTTGGATCACATTGGGAGGCGCCCCCCCCTCCACACTTAAGGGCACTAATTTCATAACCTAATGCGTTCGGTTACAACTTAAATTTTAAATCTACAGCCTGACTGGAGAATTGAAAGCTTTGTCTTCCGGCTCAGCTTCCACAACTTCTGCTCCTCGGTCTTCATTCGACCCTGTAAAATCTCTCCAAACAATCCACCAGAGAAGGGTGCAAATTAAACAGCTCAGTTCACACTTTTATGGTCCTTCAGTAAGAGCTGGAACCGGCTCAGAGGAAGGAAGGAAGAAGCAGCTGAGTGGATATCGACTCCGCCTCAGAGTTTAATGGCTTTGCACTCAGGCTCTTACCTCTGTGGATGACTTGCAGATTGCTGTGCAGATGCTCCAGAGCTTTTACGATCTGTGATAACAAAACCATTAATAAGCAAATGAGACTTGCATCATAAATACTGTAAATCATTATGTTTGGATGAAGTGAGCCGCCACAGGAAAGGGAACCCACTGAGACGGCGATCTTTCCCAGGATGTCCTCGGGGATGCTCAGGCCCTTCTCGATCACCTGCTTGTAGAACTTGTCGAGGGAGGTGTCCATCAGCTCCATGCAGATCCAGACGTCGCCCTGGCAACAGACGGGGAGATTTGGAGAGATCAGGACAACAAAAAAAAAACAAAGCAGCCCATCAGATTCCAAACAGGCAGGAAGCAGCAGGTTTCCCTGAGTCACAGGGAGGAAATCCTGAGCATCCACTGGACGGTTGTGGCCCGATACGAACACTGTTGGAAACACAATTACTTCCAACACTTAAAAGCAACGTGTTCGTTCCAAACAGCCGCCGGCAGCTTTCCTCTGACATTCAGCGTGTTTCTAAAGGAAAAACGAGGATAAAATGATCTGAAATCACAAAAAGTGACGAGGAAACGGCCGCTGATCCGGTTCTACTGCAGGTATGTGTTCTGGCTCCGCCCCCATTGTACTTGGGGCAGCCGAGTGTCCCATAATGCACTGCACTCCAGACGAGGAAAAGATGAAAACTGGACCTTTGGAGTTTGTAGCTGAAGGATTTCATCTCAAAAACTTTCCCTTTGTGCGACTTTACGGTTATTTTTGCCTTCTGACGGACGATGTTCATAAATTGGACCAAAAATTGCACAAAAAGCATCAAATCTGATGAGGAAAAAGTTAGATTTTTTTACTGTTAAAACCACAAACATGTAGAACTGAGAATGTAATTTCACTGAAGTTTTAAACACAAAAAGGTTCGACGCACATCGTTTGTGTCGCACTTTCCTTCCAGCAGCCCGTTTTTACCGGCTCCCCGGAGCCTTTTTACTCTCTCAGTTCAGAACAAAAACAGTTTTCATTCTCAGAAACAATAAAAAATAGCCTGTTTGAATAAAAATTATCATTTATCCTTTTCTTCTTCTTCTTTTTCTAAATATGTTCATTTTTACATCCTTTTCCGGTGATCTTTAAGAAAACTTTTATTTCCCGTTTAGTTTTAATCAAAATAATCTTCTAACATGTTTTTCCACGTCTCTCGTTTCCTTTCAGCTTTGCTCTAAAATAGTTTTTCCTTTAAATTTAAACGTCGGATCATCAGCAGAAAGATGCTAAACAAGTTTTTATTGAACAAACCACACTTTGAGCCAGTTTCCATCTCATCTTCCCCAGCAGACGCTCGTTTATGACGACACAAGCTGAATTATCTCTGTTTCTTTCTGCCGTTACCTCTCTGAATAATGCTCCGTAGAAGGTGACGGTGTAAAAACAGTCCACTGTCCTCATGGAGATGTCCAGGTCCATCAGCAGCCTCTTCTGCTCCCGAGTGTTCACGGTGGCCCGAATCCTCTGAGGAAGGACAACAGGAAAATAGATCACCCAAAAGTCATTATTACTCTGCAACTAAACACTGAAACCATCAGATAAACAAGTTCAGAGGTCACACCTTAACACACACTGTGCTGTTAAACATCTGATCAGCTGATCAACAGCCAGTTTGAGCTTAAATGCACTTTTCAACAAATCGCTGCTCTCCTGCATTTCTTCCTTTTGCATTTTGAAGCTCCGCTTACGGACTGGTTTACGGCCTGGTTAATGACCTGGTTACGGCTTGGTTTACAACCTTGTTACTGCCTGGTTATGGCCTGGTTTACGACCCGTTTACGGCCTGGTTACAACCCGTTTACGGCCTGGTTACGGCCTGGGTTACGACCCGTTTACGGCCTGTTTACAGCCTGGTTAACGGCCTGGTTACGACCCGTTTACGGCCTGTTTACTGCCTGGTTACGACCCGTTTACGGCCTGTTTACTGCCTGGTTTACGGCCTGTTTACAGCCTGGTTTACGGCCTGGGTTACGACCCGTTTACGGCCTGTTTACAGCCTGGTTAACGGCCTGGTTACGACCCGTTTACGGCCTGTTTACTGCCTGGTTACGACCCGTTTACTGCCTGGTTTACGGCCTGTTTACAGCCTGGTTTACGGCCTGGTTTACGGCCTGGTTACGACCCATCAGCACCGAATGTGAATACTTCATTTCCCCCTCGTCTCACACTTTGGTTCAGGAGTGGATTTGTGCAGCAGCAGGCTGCTACTTGCTGGTGCCGAAGAGCCGGATCTCCAGTCCTCGTGTTATCGTTAAGGTCAGAAGACGTTTCCACAGAGTTCGGCTTTAGTGCCCAAATAATCTGCAGTTATTGAAACATTATGCAGCATATTTTAGATCCCGGCCCGGAGTTCCGCTGCTTGTTGGCGTTTCCTGAAACTTTCCCCATCCTTCTGTTGGACAGACGCTTCACTTTTACAACTTTCCCATTCAGTTTGCAGCTAATTCCACATTTCTCCTCCACTTCACGTAAAATGATGAAAACAAAAAGTTCAGCTGTTAAATTAAACAGTTTTTCATTGAGGTGATTCCATATCTTTGTCAGGATTAACTTATCAGCCAAAGTAGCCGTTAATCAGCAGAAAGTACATAAATACAGTGAGAAAAGTAACAATATTTGAACCAAAAACAAGAAACTGAAGCTAAAATATCAAAGTTTAAGTACTTGAACCGAACAGGAAGTAGATTTCTATGCAGTGAAGTCAGTTAGATCGATTAAAACAGAGTGTTTGAGGCGCCAGTCGCTCACCGACCTTAACAGCCATGATCTGATCGCTGGGCACGTGCCTCATCTTGTCCACCACGCCGTACGCTCCCCGCCCGAGCTCACAGATCTGCTCCAGGTCATCTGCCGTCACCTCGCATTTCTGCTCCGGACACAGCGTCAGAGAACGTAAACACAGGAAAAAGCTCCTTCTGACGTTATTCAGCCTGCAGGGAAGCATGAAGCTCTGCCGATGGACAATTCCTCTGATTCAATGAGTTTAAAACTAACATTTTTACTGCCTGAGAGGCATTCAGAACCGCTTTAACTCAGCCAAACAGCGCGGATCAGCCACAAAAACACCAGGAGAAGGAGGAAAGATGTGGTGCAGAAGGCCGGAGTGAGACGGAGAAACACGAGCCAAAGAAGTAAATTACCTTTTCTCCGATCGTCACACAAGCCTTGGAATCCAGATCTCTGGGGGGTCTGAAACAACAAAGACATTTAATGAGATATAAGCTGCTTCAACTGCTCAAATTTGCAGACGAGTCAAAGAAAAATGGAGATTAACCGAAAGAAATAAGAAACCTGTCTGGATTTATATGGTTCATTTATTTGGACCTTTTCAGCAGCTTTTAACTAATTTATTCGTGCACAAAATTATGAATTTATGAATTAATATGAATATAAAGCTCAAAGTTGAACTAAAACAAGAGGAAAATGCAATCAAATGGGAAAATAATGGGATAAAAACATTTAACTGGCATTAAAAACCCAGTAAAAGAGTTTTAAAAACACAGAAATTAAAGAAAATGTTTGTTAGTTTTCCATCAAATTAAAGGTTTCAGGAAATAATAAAATAACAAAAATTGGTAAAAAACAACTTCAGATATTTAACCAAATCATTATTTATTTAAAAAGATTAAAGCCAAAACCCAGAAGCAGTGAGTGTAAAACTAAGTGAACCCCTGATCCAGCAGCCATGTTCTTTTTAGAGAGAAGAGGCTTTCTCCTGCAGCCCTTCCAAACAAGCCATCCTTGTTCAGTCTTTTTCTAACTGTGCTGTCATGACCTTTAACCTTTAACATGCTAACTGAGGCCTGTAGAGTCTGAGATGTATGACCTTTAACCTTTAGCATGCTAACTGAGGCCTGTAGAGTCTGAGATGTATGACCTTTAACCTTTAACATGCTAACTGAGGCCTGTAGAGTCTGAGATGTAGCTCTGGGCTTTTTCACCTTGGGGTGACCTTTGACCTTTAACATGCTAACTGAGGCCTGTGGAGTCTGAGATGTAGCTCTGGGCTTTTTCACCTTGGGGTGACCTTTAACCTTTAACATGCTAACTGAGGCCTGTAGAGTCTGAGATGTAGCTCTGGGCTTTTTCACCTTGTGGTGACCTTTAACCTTTAACATGCTAACTGAGGCCTGTATAGTCTGAGATGTAGCTCTGGGCTTTTTCACCTTGGGGTGACCTTTAACCTTTAACATGCTAACTGAGGCCTGTAGAGTCTGAGATGTAGCTCTGGGCTTCTTCACCTTGGGGTGACCTTTAACCTTTAACATGCTAACTGAGGCCTGGAGAGTCTGAGATGTAGCTCTGGGCTTTTTCACCTTGGGGTGACCTTTAACCTTTAACATGCTAACTGAGGCCTGGAGAGTCTGAGATGTAGCTCTGGGCTTTTTCACCTTGGGGTGACCTTTAACCTTTAGCATGCTAACTGAGGCCTGTAGAGTCTGAGATGTAGCTCTGGGCTTCTTCACCTTGGGGTGAACTTTGACCTTTAACATGCTAACTGAGGCCTGTAGAGTCTGAGATGTATGACCTTTAACCTTTAGCATGCTAACTGAGGCCTGCAGAGTCTGAGATGTAGCTCTGGGCTTCTTCACCTTGGGGTGAACTTGCTGGGACGTCCACTCCTGGGAAGATTGACAGCTGTCCTGAATGTTTTCCACTTGTGAATAATCTTTCTCTCTGTAGAACGATGGACTCCAGATAGTGTGGAAATGGCCTTATAACCCTTCCCAGACTGATGGGCAGCAGCAGCTGCTTCTCTGAGATCATTGCTGGTGTCTTTCCTCCTTGGCATCGTGTTAAACTGACAGAACTTCTGCTTTTATAGAGCTGCTCACACTGACTGAGGATCAGTTAATCAGAGCATTGATCAGCAGCTCCTGGCTGCTTCTTACCCTCTTAGTTCCTGTGAAAGCAGTCAGGGTTCACTTAGTTTTTCAGGCTCTGCTTCTGTGTTTTGTCTCATATTTCATGCGTTTGTCTGAGGTTGGATTTACTGAGTTTTCTGACCTTATAATGACCAGATGAGGGTGTACTTTCTTTTTCACCCCATGTGTCACACTGTGCTAATAAAGGTGTTATTAACTAAACTAAATTGTATTAAACATGATTAAATACAGCTGATGATGCTAAATTAAACTGAAACCGGGTCACCGACAGCCAGCAGCCGCAGCTTTTTCAGTGAAAATGATTCATTTGAACAAAACCTGAACATTTAAATCTTTTCCCAGAAGCAGCTTCATTCTGAGCTTCACATTAATGAGGAAGAAGCCGTCCTGCTGAGGTTTTCACTGCGTTTAACGCAGAGGATGGATGGAGTTGATTTTTATTACTCGTATTCAGCAAAGAGATCGGGTTGGTGTGAGCCAGGATGTGACGATCAATACACTGCAGGACTGTGCACGTGAGGAGGAGGAAAGACTTACACTGCGGCGGGCGCAGGCTGCTCAAACGCCTCCTTGGGGAGCTTGAGCGCCGGCTTCTTCCTAACTGGAAACAAACAGAAAAAAAAGGCTTTTAAAGGAAATAAAATCACTGCTGCAGCGTGAAGGATGAACAAAAAAAGTGGGTAAAGTGCAGAAATAATTAGATAAATACAGCAAAACTTTCCATCTCTCTGTCCAACATCTCGAGCTCGACTTTTATTTCTGAGGGAGTTTCCTGTCCCGGTAATGACTCTGTAAGGCTGGAAATGTCCCCAAAACAGACACTTCTGTGCCAAGTTGGTTGCAAAGATCTCTAAAAATGTGTTTTTCAGGAGTAGCATCAGAAATGGAATCACTTTGTCTATAAAACTGTGTTTCAACAAATTACTGCCGCTGTTTCCTGTTTGAAAAAAGTTTTTGATGAAGAAATCGTCCAAATTAGAAAGAAATGTTCTTAATTTGAAACATTTTGATCTTTTTGGGTTTGTGTAATTACTCCGACTGCCTGAAGAGGGCGACAAAGGTTCAACATTTAATGTTGAAGAATAATTTTCTATTGATTATGCATCAATCCTTTAATATTTTAAACCAATCAGTTTAGATGTTGAGTTGTTTCTTTTAAACAGAAATAATCAATAATGCATATAACAGTTTTTTCAGTTGTTAGAGAATTAAATAAAAAAATGTAAAAGACATTTATATTAACTGGTTTGAGCTTCCTAAATATGAATTAATATTTAAAGACTTCTCTGGTGTCTTAAGATAATAATTTATTGTGCTTTTAATAATATACATAAATAAATTAATATAAGTTAAGATGACATCACTATTAGTAGGACAGGAAGTATGAGTCAAGATGTAAAAACTGTGCTGCTGTAAAGGAATTCAAACTTTTAATCATGATTAAATAAATTCACTTTACCTTCACCTTTGAAAAGGCGGCATTGTGGCGAATGCTTTAGGAAGTTGGATGAATGTTTGCAGACAGCTGCTGTTATATCGCTCATGTTCAGCCTTGATGTGTCCAGAGCTCATTTCCAGAGGATGATGCGTCTTAACTGCACCGTTTCAACTTCTCCGATTCACTTTTTTAACATTTTTCAGTCGTTTTAAGTCGTCGGACCTGCTCTGATTTTGACGCCGGATCATTTTGGAGCCGCCTGCCGTGCACGAAGTCCACAACAATGAGCACAAACTTTGCATTTGTGTTAGTTTTGCGATATTTAAACTCAATTATTAAACGATTGTTCAGCGTTTTATTTTTTCCTGATTTGTTTCGAAGCAGCAAAAAGGCAGGAATTCTAATCATCTGCCTTACGGTTAATAATCCAAACAACCATAAAGTAAAAAAGCTGCTAGTCTGATGCCACACACTGAGTCAGATAGTCTGATTTCCTCTTATTATCATTCCAGAGTTAAGGAGCAATGACACAGAATGCCGCACGGCTGTAAGTCTTTTTTGATTTATCACGTTAAATTTAGCTGCATTTATAGATATATTGGAGATTTCTTCCCCCCCGACAGACAAAGCCAGCTCTTAGATCTTAGCTGCTGCAGCTAATGCTCAGTTTTCACTGTTAGGCGACAGAAATGATTGTTGCGCATCGATTCATTTGTTTATAAAATCATATAAATGCAAATGAAATGTTGCCAGAGCTCACAACGACACACTGCAGATACATAAGAGATAAGCCCCAAGTCATCCCATTCAAGAGGTTTGGTTTGGTTTTATATCTGTTGTATATTATCTGTGCACCAGCTCGTCTCTCTGGGTAAACTTGTGAGTCTTAGTGAGTTTTGAGCAGCAGAAAGCAGACTGATGAGACTCCAGAGGATGGTTTCAGTGGCACCGGAGCGCACCACAAGATGAAAGCACAGCATAGCTCAGGATGAAAGATCAGTTGATCATCCAGCTCAACTTTCTCTTGTTTTTCCCCTTCAACCACCGCAGAGTGTATGTTCTGTAGACCTGATTACATTTACTTTTCTATACAGCTGCAAAAGACATGTCAGTCAAACCTTAACAACAGTTACCGTGGTAAATTTGCACTTAATAACCGACTGTATAAATCCGCTCTGCAGTACAAATCGAATGTTTAAAAGCTGACAATTTTCTGCTTACTCACATCAGCCGTCAGGCACCGAAAACCTCCTGCTGATGTAAAGTGACACAAACCGACTGTTTCTGCCTGATCTCCTCTACAATTTTACATTTCCTGTGGATACAGAAACGAGCAGCGACCAAAGCTTCGCCTCAACACCAATACTCACGGTTGGATGCAGCGAGAGGCTCCAGATCCTAACCGAATGTAACAGGCACAGCAAGCAAGAAGAAGATAAAAAGCAATAAGAGGAGGGGGACATCTGGCGACCCAGGTGGGCTTGCTCCATGTGGAGGTGCTGCACTGAGACTTTACCAGCTTGACGCCTTGTTAATTCATGAGTGGTTGCTTTGTCTACAGGTAGCATCTGGCTCAAACCTCCTCAGACTGGCTCACAGCAGCTCAGCCCATTCACAGTCCTTTAAGGCCCCAAGTAAAGCACAGATTCCTACAACTATGCTGCCATACAAAGGCAGTATAGTTACAGTATTCATGCTAAAGATGTGGTGATACATGTACACTCTAAAACCTTTTCAAATTTATGAAATGAGAAAAGTGAACAACTGGAAATCAAAATGTAGTTTACTTTATACACAACTAAAGTAAATAGAAGCCAGCTAATCACACAGCTAAAGACAGCTGTTAGCATGTTCAAATCATAAAAAGATGTAGATACATTAAGTCAAAGGGAGACAAAAACACAATGTGCATGAAGTTGATTATGTATAACTACACATAAAAATCAAAGAAAGGGGTAACTACACCACTAAAGTCATAAAAAGGTGCCTACACAGCTAAAAATGATAGCTAACTACACACTTTTAGTCAAAGAAAAACTAAGCCACACAGGCAAAAAAAAAAACAAAACACAGCTAAAGTCACAGAAAGAGCTAAAAAGATGGCAAACTACACAGCTAAAGACAGCTGTTGGCATGTTCAAATCGTAAAAAGATGTAGATACATTAAGTCAAAGGGAGACAAAAACACAATGTGCATGAAGTTGATTATGTATAACTACACATAAAAATCAAAGAAAGGGGTAACTACACCACTAAAGTCATAAAAAGGTGCCTACACAGCTAAAAATGATAGCTAACTACACACTTTTAGTCAAGGAAAAACTAAGCCACACAGGCAAAAAAAACAAAACACAGCTAAAGTCACAGAAAGAGGTCACTTAAAGTCAATTAAGAGCTAACTAGATGGCTAAACCTAAGAAAGGCAGCTAACTATAAAGCTAATTACGCCTAACTACATGGTAAAGCCAAAGAAAGGAGGAATACAAACAGTTAAAGTCAGGAACAGACAACCAACTACACAGCCACAGTCAAGTAAACATGCTAACCACACAGATAAAGCTTTAAAAGAGATAACTGCACAACTAAAGCTATAGAGAGAAAGCTAGCTAAACAGCCAAAAAGAAAACACGGTTAGCTGTAGTTAGCCATCTTTTTTAGCTGTTTAGCTACAGTCAAATAAAGAGATAATTATACAGGGAAATTGATAGAAACTGTAAACCTGCAGAGCTTCAGTTATAGAACGACCAAGAACTTAACAGCTAAAAAGATGGCAAACTACACAGATAAAGCCAGGAAGACGAATAACAATTAAAAAGATGGCTAACTGTGCAGCTAAAGTTATAGAAAGCTTATCGCTATAGAGGGAGCTTAAAACACAACTAAGCTACCTAAAGACAGCTAATTACACAACTAAAGTCATAAAAAGGCCGATAACAGTGGATAAAATGGCTAACTATGCAGCTAAAGTCATAGAGAACTTATCACACAGCATAAAGCTATAGAGTTAGCTTACGAAAACACAACTAAGCCACATTAAGACGGCTAAAAACAGCTACAGTCAAAGACAGACCGTCAACTTTAATTTGAAGCCAACAAAAGTTGTATTATATAGCCTTGTTGTTTGGAGATTTTTCGCTTATTCATTCAACTGATATTACTTATTACACCCAACCAAAACAAGCATCTTAATCCTTGTTCAAACCCAGGTTCAGACTGTTATAAACCAAGGGAATCGCAGCACTTCTGGATGCCGGAGTAACTCTCGTCAAACTGACAAAAACAGCGATTTCCTCTTACAGAACACAGAAGTCCATGACCCGCTACGGCCTTGTTTTCTAACTGTTACTGTGTGACTTCACCGTCCTCAATGACATGTTGAAACAGAGCAGAACAAGGCAGGCCAGGTTCTGAGAAGGAAAATTACAGTTTTTATCAAAGGAGTCTGGTGGCATAGATGGACCCCGTTGGACAGGTCTGTCAGATGCTAAAATCTGGTTGTTTTCATGACTTTAATCACAATGATGGTTTATTTTCTGGGTCCTCGCTCCTGTGGTTCACTTCAGTACATTATCATGGATCTATAACACTTTTAGTCATTTTCTGTCACACTTAGGCAGACAATCAGAAAGTAACGGCAGTTGTTGAAATGTTTGACAGATATGTTTAAGCCCCGTGAAGAGTTGACAATCCGGTGACACTTTTAGAGGAATGATGCATGCAGGTAAGGTGCAGCAGCAGCAGGAGGGCAGGTAACAGCTTGTTTTTCTACCCTGAGAAACGTGTGTGACGCTAAGAACAGCTGATGTCAAAACATGCTATTTAAAGTAAAACTGAAGGTGTGTCTCCTTAGAAGATGTGGAGCAGCGCCAGAGGCATAACTGGAATTTCTCACATTGTTCTCCCGGGACAGCGTACGAGCACAGGAGGCTGTGCACGAACCTGTCTTTCAAAAAGCATTCCTGAAGGCATAGCATAAACACACAAACACACTCCAGTGTGCTCTGGTCTGTTCCAGAAGCGCAGGGTGTGACGCTGCTCTGCTATGTGGTCCTCCAATGGTGGCCTCTTGCTGTCTGCCTCCTGGTCTCCACTTTCCAAAGCAGCTTTGTTGCACTAAAATGTCAGTTTGAGCCCCTCCTACATGCATTTACACAGACAACAATAGCAAGTGGAAACGGGCACTGCGCTAACCACTCAAACTGGAAACCAGAAAACACAGAGAAACAGCACCTGCATCAACTCTGAACACAGGGCTCTTTTCACGGTTTTTAATGCAGTTTTAAAGTGCATCGAACATGTTGGACGGCTCTTGGCTGCCATGATTGTTTTGGGGGGAAAAAGGAATGTAAATACATTGAAAGGACATCAAAGCCATGCAGTGAAACGTTATCCTGTTGTTTTAGCGCCACATACATGCAGGGTGATGTGGTGAGATGATGCAACAGCGTGCGTATGTCTAACACCAGATAAAATGCACACACACACATGCACTCACTCTCAGTTTACTCACTTCCTGCTGGTAACTTCACACACAGAGTGTAAAACAAACAGAAAGCTGAAGGACCGTTTACCATCAATGAGCTGCTACTGTTCTCTTTTATGATCAAATCTAAAATAAACTAACTTGACATGTTCTGCATTCGCCTCTCTGATGTTAAAAGGAAATCAGATATGATATAAATTTAAGAAAACACAATAATATCTCATAATGGTGAGCAAACTATTCTACAGGCGGAAGCTAAAAAGACCTTTGACCTCCAAATTAAATAAATCCTGAGAAATTCTCGATCGAATTTAGATAAAGTCATACTTTTATTATGTTTTTATAAGAGCTTAATGTTATTGGCATGCAAGAAGCTGGAGTGGATGGAAGTATAACAAGTTTATTCTGCTCCACAGAGAGTAAAACTGGATTGACACAGGTCTGAATTCAGCGTCCATGCAAATAATTATTGTTGCACTTCCCACCAAACTCACTAAAATCAGACGTAAAAAGCAAGCATTCGAATGAAAAAAAGACAACCTCTGCAGCAGAAGTACTGACAAGTTCCACATTAAGAGAGAGGAAGGCTCAACGCTTTCACTGGCATTAACCAGACCTGGAAGTTTATCAGATGATTGACCTTAAACAATGTCTGAACAAAAGGCTCTCTGTGTGATCACAGCCAAGCGACAGCATCCTTTCTGCTCCTCTATGAGTGCATACAGTGACCGGCTGAGAAATGTTTCAGCCTTACAGCTGCACTGAGATCATGAGACAAGAGGCGGCATGTTCCTCACAGCAAGAGCACAGACCTCGGCTCGCCTGTTAACGTACACAATGTATTTCCACAAAGACACGAGGCCTGTGGTAGCAAAGAGCTGCATCAGTGCGGCTATCGCACAGCTGCACTCATCTTAAAACTGCAACTGTCTGACAAGAAATGACAGCAGTGAGCAGAGGTGTGGAAAAGAAACCGAGAAGAGGTGGTGGAGGTCACAGGGGCAGAGGATTATGTAATCCGTGGCTGGAAGGAATAAGCAAGAGCTCTGCTTTGTAGCACAATATGAGGCAATGAAGGAAGAAATGTTCAGATTCTACAGTTACAGACAGGATGTCACAATAACAGACATTTGGCATCGCCTTAAATCCATCATGACAGATGTTCTCTTAAAAGAGTGCCGTACTTATATAACATGCATGCACATTATATTTTAAAACATTACATTCTACGTTATGGAAGCCTGAACAAAACACGTTTAGCTAAGTGAATGAACAGAAATGACATTAGCAACTATTTTGGCCTAAACAGTTACTTATGTCTGATGTTAGCCACTAAATTAGCATAAACAAGATAGCATTAGCCACCACTTCACCACAAAGTGAGAACATTGTTCCAAATGAAAATCTAAACTAGCTTAAGTTAGCACTACGCTAGCCAAAATAGCATTTCATCAGCCACCATGTAAACCTGAATCATATATTAACCACTACATTATAAGTAGTTACCAAAAAAAAAATCAAGTTTGAATTAATATAAAACCAAGCATTTAGATGCTGTAATGTATTTTGTATACAGGTATAGAGCTGTAGAGCCAGCATCTAGTCATATATCTGTCCTTTTTTAGTCTTCATAATCATCTTCAATTGACTTCAAAGAAAAACAGACAGCTTTACAGGGAGTAAAAAGATGTATCAGCAGCAATGACGTATCATAAGCAACAACGTTGACCTAAAGCACCTGCTAAATTCACCAAAACAAGGTAATGTTAGCTGCAACTTTAGCCAAAACAGCACAACAACAATTTCTTTACAATAAGCACCATTTAAAGAGGCTCCGCTGTTCGTCAGATTCTGTGATTTACGAGTGCGTTTGAACGCAACACGCACACACTACCCAACACACCCATCACTCAAATGTGTCACGATGTCTTCTCCATCGAGTGAAACCTCCTTCTCAAGTTGAGAGGTTACTTTTAGAGATATAATTTTACATTTGGTTAGATATTCTGTGAAAAGGTAACTTAGAGTGAATGTTACTGTTAGTTCTATACAATCATAACACAAAGTACTGCTACCGTGTCTGTGAAATGTCATCTCTGTATCTGACATTATCTTCAAAGCCTCTTAGTATCATGTTACGCTTTGATTGAAATCAGCTGATCTCTGTAAGTCATTTCTGTAACTTCTGAGTAGTTTTGGTGCATAAACTGACGTGAATCAACAGTTTTCAACAGAGAAATGGAGAAAACGTTACCTTCGGTTTATCAGATCAGCTGATCTCCTTAAAATGCTACAGCCACCAAACAACATTCATCATTTCCATTAGTAACACTGAGCTGAATTACTTTCCAGCAGAAAAGAGGCAACTTTTAAAGCTTTTCTCCCCCATCAGTGACCTCCATTTGGGAAAAGCGATGCCGATATTTACTCGCGTTTGACCAAAACTGCACTTTTAAAATGCAAGTAAACATTTTAGACCAACAAAAATTATATAAAATTGAAGCTCTCAACATCAGGCTAACACACCCAGCTACACTCAAACCGGCCGAGTCGCCTTCTACATGCACTGAAGTTCCATCTTTTAGCGTCATTTTGTGAAAACTAAAGCGTAAATTAATAAAATAAGTTGCAGCTAAAGTTAGCAGCTAATTAGCAAAAATAACCCTGTTAGCTTAAACATGACATAATTTGCTGTGTTATATCATTAAGTTTAAATTAGGCTACACAAGATGTGTTAAACTGTTATATCAAGCTAATCATGACAACATTAGCTAACACATTAACTAAAACACACCTATAAAACGCTGAGGTGTCTTCAGTCAGAGGCTTCTTCAGCTTCACTGCAACCAGGAGATAATTTCTGACAAATAGCCCTAAACAACGACTTTTTACCACGACTACCAACTATTCTAATTAATTTTATTAGTTTGTTGCTGCTAGATTATTGTTTTTTTTTAATCAATATGATTTAAAATGTAACTGGAGTCACAGAACTATGAGAAATCAAATAGTTGATGCAACTACCATATTGATCAGGAGCTGAAACAATTCCTCGAGCAACTCGAATAATTCCACATAAAATATCTGTACTATAAACCTATCGACATTCTCCTTTCATTATATATTATTACAAATGTATTTCCCCTCTGACTAACTAATTAATTGATGGAATAATGGATAGAATACTGAAAACACCTAATAAATCATCAGCTCTACACTATGTTTTCTATAATTCACTCTTTTATATTTCCATGCACATTTTATTTTGTTTAAATGTATTGTTCTGGTTATTACTGCTGACCTAAGTTGCTGCCTATCTTAGCCAGGAAAAGAGGTTTTATTTCCTGGTTAAATAAAGGTTAAATAAATAAAAACATTATAGTATTTTATAATTATGAACATTTTTTGTAAATTGCAACGGCCACATAAAAAAAAACGTCACCCCGATGTTAAGCTAACACAAACATAAACTTATCCCAGACCAGCCTTTTAAAAGCATTAAAATCTAATCATTGTGTAACGTAGTGGAGATAAGTTTCTCTAAAATTCAGCTTCAGGAATCAGGACATTTCGGTGGTAAAAGCACAGACTTACAGACTGCTGCATTGCAACATCTCCGAATGCTGCAGCTAAAGGAATATTAGCAGTTAAATACTTAAACAAGTATTTGATTTAATCTAAAAATGTCTGTCCAGCCTTCCTTCAGATTATGTTGCACGACTCAAATGCACAATCCTTTCCTTGTTTCCTGCTCATTCTTGCTAAGCTCACAATCAAACTTGTAAATTGTGGTTGGCTGTGTGGGTTAATTAAAAGCAGCAGTACATATCATTCCAAGTGATTTCCAGCACATGAGCTCAAATATGCGGTGAAATGCCAGAGGGAGGCCACAGGAGATGTGTGTGCAGGGACACATCTTGTTCCCAGTGAAACCAGAGAGAACAGGGAAGGTGATTAATTGGCTTTGCTGTAATGAGTGCAGCTTTCTTTTTCCTCAAGAAGTGTCAGCGAGAAGGGAACAGCTTCCAGTGTCTGCCACGCCCGACCTGAGCATGCAACCAGCCTCGTCACGCGTGCATGTCAGCTTGCTAGTTTGTCAGAGATGGAAAGTAATGCTGACAGGGAGGTTTGCAGGACGATCTGTGCTGCAGAGGCAGAGTGCGGGCAGGAAGCGCCCGAGTCCAATGTCCGGCTGGCAGGATAATGAGCCCGGATGACGGCGGACACACGGTGCCAGCTGTAACCCACACATGCACTCCGGCTGGAATTCAAACAATCCCAAGAGTTCCTCAATGGAATTCCAAAGAGCCAGAGGAAGAAGGATCAATCGCAGAAGGAGGGAGGCAGCGAACCGCAGAGGCTGACACAAAGAGGGGAGGGATTGGAAATAACTTCAGCTCGGGCCCTCGGCTGTTTGCCCCCCCCTCCCCTGACAGTTTGTGAGATACTCCAAAGATGGCGGCTGCTTTAGGGTACAGCTGTTGAAGGCTCCTTTGGGAACCATGTCGTCACCAGCTCATTAACATTGTCGTCACCTGAGACAACGACTGCGAGCCCCGCAGGTTCCTCTGCTTCTTTCCAGCTCATATTCCAATTGTGTAATGGCGCCGCTTCACAGTGGCAGACTGGGACCGGACTGAAGTATCCGACTGATGCCCAAAGCCATTTCTCCCGTGGTTGTCGGCTTATCTCCAGAGCTGCTCAACTGGCAGCTTCTTAAAAATCACAACCACCCAGAGGCTGACACGAGTCCTCGAGTAACCAAGAAACTGTATTACAAAAAAATCTACTTATTTTCATGGATGCTTCGTTTAACTCCCACCAACACGCTCTGCCCGTTTCACACGGACAGTTATTGCTGTCGCACAACGTGCGCACGTTTGGAGCAGCTTGGTTTGATGCAGGAAACCGAAGGAAACGAGGAGTAAAATCAGAGAAAAAGAAGAAAAATGTCTAAAGTTTGGGAGCATTTCAAAGAAAAGAGAAAAACTGAACAGGGTGTTCATTGTAAAAGAGAGTTAGCTTAGCATGATAGCACAACATCAATGCTACAGCATCTGAGCAGAAAGCAGCCGGTTCACATATCGAGCGGAACAAACTCAAGGGAACATTTCACGTTAGCATTTTAATGGAAATCAGTCGGCCTGTTAACATGTTAAAACACCTTCTCTTGTGAATAATTATTACTGCAGAAGTATTTTTTTATCCGGTTATGTAATTAATGGATGAAAGATCGATAGAATCCATCTATTACCCAAATAATCAGTTTCTACTCATGACTTCTGTGAGATATTTTTGGATTTTCCTGTTTCATTTGACTTAGAGCAACACAAGGGAAGTTTGAACACCTCTAAAACTATATGTTTGTGACTATTTTAAAGTTTTAAAGCTTTGTAATACACACTCCTGGGCCTGAAACTGAGGGCTGAGATGCCGCAGTTCACGACTTTGTCTTCCGGCCTCGTAGCACGCCGTTTTCCTTTAAGGTGGTTTGATTTTTGTGGGCTTTGAAGGCGGCTTTGTGGGAATAAAATTCATGTGCATGGCTGTGCATGTTCAGGGGTTAAACGGATTTCCTTTCTGGCAAAAATCAGTCTCACAAGAAAAGTGTCCACATGTCCAAAAGCAGTAGAGGGTTGACATTTGAGGGTTGAAAGTCTGAGACAGGATTGTATGTGTCGTCCTCTGTGGGGGGGAACGGCCATATATGACAGGACCATAATGGTGATGCATCAATATACCGAGCCTGGCGTAGAAATCCCAACTCTTATCTTGTCTTTTAAACTTCTGGCTCCAACCAGTTAGAGAGAAATTAAATCAAGTGGAATCAAGAACACCGAATCTATAGATCAGTGACGTCTTCCTACAGACAAACAAGTGGAAAACAGAGGTTGAGCTCTCAGATTTGGTGCTACTAAAGAAAGATGAAAAGCCAAATAATAAATATTAATATCAGCAGGATCCACTCGTGCAGCAGCTAGTTTATTCCACAGTTTATTCCACAGTAAGCAGTCAGGTTACTGGTACTCATCAAAGCCAACACCTGAAAAACACTGAGTCACTGAAATCAAGCTTCCCATTGTAATGCAGAGAAGTGAGAGTGTGTCTGTGCACGTACGTGGCCACCGTTACATGACAGGATGCCAAAACTGTTCCTCTACTAAATACTGCTGTTTAATATAACTTAATGTTAAATATCTTAAGGTTTTGCAGTACTTTGGGGTAAATTTTAAGGAACTTTTTATCATTTATACATTAAAAAGGGTAAATGTGTTCTTTACTCAGCTTAAGAGGGCAATAAGTTGCCCATTTCCTAAAATCCCCCCTTTGTTTAAGTTACTTCTGAGGTGTTAATTGGAGCTGATGAGGATTTATTTTATTAAACACAAGTGCTTTGAAAAAACCATTTTAATATCGAAGCTGGAGAAGATTTGCAGCCGTTTTCTGCAACTAAATGTTTGAGAATCACTTAATTATCTTTGAAGATGAAGCCTACACAAAGCATCTCCAGCAGCATCTTCACAGGTTCAGACGCTCCTAAATTTAGCAGCACAGACAAGGGAATGAGAGAGCTGGGAGGTAACCGGGCAGAAATGGCGAGGAAAACGTGAAAGTCTGCAGTCAATCAGCTTCCATTATCTTACAGTGTGTGAATAAGCTAAGGTGCAACACCCCCGCCTCCTCAAATCATCGCCCTGATTCTCATCTCTGCAGTGAAATCTGGAAACCTGCTGCCATCTCAAACATGAGAGCTGGGTTTATTATTTTCTTTCACTTTGAGCAGAGGACACACACCAAACTGTTTGACTTCAAAGCAATTAGCCGTCTGCATGCGTTTCTGCTGTTAGTGCAGAAGAAGAAGCCACGATGCAGAAGAAGAAGCCCCGACAGGCCTGGAAGCCCAGCTGAAAACAGCTGAAAACAGGGGGATTGTGCCGGGGTCACAGAGCCTCGTGGCTGCAGCAGTCAGAGCAAAGCTGACCAGTAACTACAAGTTACAACAAAGAAGGATGAGAAGCTGATTATAAGGGAAATAACGTCTTAATGTAGTTTAAATACACACAAATCAAACCTGAGCTCCAGTATGGATTCTTTCAGGAGCTAAAACTGGAGTCAGGTGAGTTCTTTCTCTGGTGGGCTGATCTTAATTGTATCTGCACCTACAAGTGATGTCACTTCAGTCCAGAGCACATGTGGGTAATCTGTCCCACAGTAATAATGACTTTCCTTTTCCACTGAATCCTCTTCTCTTCTGAACTCTCACCCAGAGCAACGGTCCCGTTTAAGCAGTGAGACACAAACTGATGAGCCCAGAGAAACAAATTCAGAATAAAAAGTTTCAGCTTTAAGCTCTCACTTTGTTGTTCATTTCATAAAGGTAGACAGGTTTTAGTATTAAAGGTTAAAGGCTTTAGTATTGGGTAGTGATTTAAAGAATGAGGTCTGAAAATGAGTTTCCTTCTGAGGGGGGCTGGGCTCAGCCTTAGAGATGGGGGGAGGAGCTCCACCATCCGCAGGGAGCCGCTGCTCCTCCACATAGAAAGGAGTCAGCTGAGGTGGTTCCTCTGTTAGGATGCCTCCTGGTCGCCTCCCTTTGGAGCTTTTCTGGGCACCTCCAACCAGAAGTAGGGCTAAGAGGGAAACCCAGAACCCGCTGGAGGGGTTATGTGTCCCTTCTGGCCTGGCAACACCTTGGGATCCCCCAGGAGGAGCCAGAGAGGCACGTCTGGGTTTCCATTCTGGACCTGCTGCCTCCGTGACCCAACCTCCGATAAGCGAAGGATAATGGATGGATGGATGTGCTCCACTTTGCCCTGAGATCCAGCAGAGGGCGCTCTAGTGTCCCCTTAATCCACTGCATGTCATGATGACCGCTCAGCAGAACAAGCTAATGCTATGTTTGCTACATTGCTATAAAAATGATGATTCTGACAGATGAATTAGGTCAGTTATGGGCTCTTAATGTGTCCCGTGGAACAGCCATGGCAGGTATTCAGTGCTGTGTGTCAGAGTTTAGGATAAGGACTCAGTTCAGTCTATTTCAGTTTTAACTCGCTAACGCCAAATCACAACAAATGTCACGTTAAGGCACTTCAAAGATCCAATCCAATTCATTCTAATCCAATCAAACACAAAGGCATTCAATTCCATGTTGGTCCAAGGAAGGGAACCAACAGATCGCTCTGAAACTTCTCTTTGATCCAATCCCCCGTCCTGAGCTGCACGAGGCGACTGTGGAGAGAAAAAACCATCAGAACCAGAACCAGGAAGAGGCCATTTACCTGGACTGGACTGGATCAATAGTTGCTTTCATTAAATGAAGCGTTTCTGCAGGGACATCCGTCCATTTTCTATACCGGCTGGAGCCGGTCCCAGCTGCCATTGGGTGCCGGTCCATTACAGAACCACACAGAGACAAACTGTGGGTAGAACCTGGAGCACCTGAAGAAGAACATGCAGCCAGGATTCAAACTGGGAACTGCTGTGAGAGGACAGTACCAGAACCAGAACCAGAACCAGGCCTGAGGATGATGCTCTAAGAGATGCAAACATCCCTCCAGATGCAGAACTCTGCATCAAGTCTGAGTGCGTAAGAAATCTAAAACTATTAATTATAATTCAAACAGCTTCTCTCTGTTAGGCTGCGATTAAAAGACACCGAGGGCTGCTGCTCAAACCCACTTCTGCTCTGAGGAAACCCCCGACCCGACTCATTCACGTAAATACAGCACTTCATGGGAGGATGAGCTGGCGGTTCCTCTGTGAAGGTGGGTGGACGTTTGACTGCTCCAGATAAACAGGCTCCGGCCCTCCGGGGCCCTCCTTCTGCTACCTGTTCACCTCCGGTGCAGCCAGAGTGTGTGTTTTCTGTGTTTTCTGTGTGCGCACGTTGTGCAATCAGTCAGCCTCACTTTGGACTTCTGGGAAAACACGGAGAGGGGCGGAAAACACGCCTGAGCTGCTTTCACTGCAGCTGCCCCCCCGGAGCTGCAGGAGTGCGTGTTGTTGCCGGGGTCAAACAGTGACAGGCCGGCGGAAAAGCTGCACATCAGCGGACACCCAGGGGTTTGACACATATCCAGTTTCCTGGACAGAAGCGGCAGCTGACGCTCCGTGCGTGGAGCGTTCTAAAAGCCCAAAAGAGTCTCCTGCTCTTGAACTCACCGCCTCCTTAAAGCTCACAACTAAATCTATTATTAGGTTTTCATTCTGTCTCCCACAAGCAGAGACAAATCTGAACACAAACTTGAACACTGACAGCTGCAGGTTGTCACGTCATGCCCCCCCCCCCCCCTTCCTGCACCAACGCATGCACACTTGTGGCCCTGCACGCGACATGCCCCCCAAGATTTACCTCGAGCAGCGTGCACGGGCAGAGTTTCTAATAAAGAGTTGCACTGCCCTTGTGAAAGGCGCCCCTGTGCTCCACATCCCTGCCTGTGCGCCGCTAATAGCGTCAATCTGAGTGAGCACACGCAGCATCGTCTTACCAGGAACTGTGCAAAGGGGAAGATCTCAAACAGGAAATGCAACTGACCCTTCTAAGCCTTGTAACTTTAAAATGCACCGGCCCAGCTCGATGTGCAGCGGTGCATGTTGCAAACCGTGCAGCAGTGATTGCATGTCGCTAGTTTTGCACAGATCGGCTTCATGTTCTTACCTCCCTTTGACTGAGACATTTCCCCTTTGCTTTGATGAGGGGGAGGGGAAGCACAAAAGACTTTGCCTTCTTTCTCGCTCCCTCCCTCCATCGCCCTCTCGCACTGGAGCTTCGGCGGCTTGCTTTGCAACAAAGATGCAAAATACAAGCCTCGATCTTCATGCACTTGGAGCCTTTTCGCGTCCGAAGCGTGCGTGTCCGTGCACGGGGCGCTGGTAGAAATGCACAGCCCCCGCAGGCGTCGGGAAAACAGGTAATCTTGCAACTGCACTGCAAAGAATTCTCCGCCGCACTTACATGATGGGCCAAGGCTGGCAGCTGAAAGCTCCTAACTTGGATCAGTGTGAGCCCCAGCGAGAGAACGTTCTTCCTGCTTGGAGCGCAAAGGCTTGTGGGTAATGTAGTCTCGGAGGCGGGACGGCGGGATAACATCCTGATCTTCTGTTCAGTTGCAGCTCATTTTAAGAAAATAAGCCACCAAACAGCAATAAATGAGTAAAAGTGGAAATATCAGAGGAATATTCTTACAGTTTAATATTTCTGTTTGCTCAAAAATGTCACATATGTGCCTGATATTTGAGTTGGAAAGTGCAACAACAGGATATGAAGCCGTCCAGTTTGATCCCTTTAAGTAATATTAAACTTATTTTAAGGAACATGGAGAAATAGAAAAAGCATTGATGTACTGGACAGTATTTGCTGTGCGGTGATGATGATTTTATGTTTTAAACAGGTCTCTCCTGGGATTATCTGTAGGGTTAAGAAAGAAGATGTGAGACTAACAAGTTCTGTAGAGGTTTTTAAAGTGTTTTTCCCCTCTTTCTTTTACCATATTATATGTTTTCACTCTTTGTACCCATGTCTGAGTTTCCTGGAAAGCACCTTTCTGTTAAACTCAAACCATTTCTCATTTATCAGAGCAGTCCTTAATCAACTGGTTAACTTGTCTTTGTTTGAGTAAGTAAAGCTGCAGACTCCATCCATCATCATGTGATGTATTACTGTTGCATTCACTGTGTGAGCAGCTGAAATATGTTTTATAAAGTGATCAGATGTTCATCTGTGGAAAAACAGACGATTGATCAGGTCTAATCCATGTTATTAATCTGAAGTTGTCCTAATTATTGCTGCAATATTTCTGGAACAAGTGGTCAGGTAAGTATTCCCAGAAGATGAGGAAATCCTCCCTTTTTTCAGCAAAATGACTAAAATAAAGCAGTTTGAGCCTCACTGTTGTTGCTTTCAGTGATTAACATTAAATCTGTCCCAATAAATGCATAGAAATATAAATTTTCTTTTACAAAAATCAAGATGAAGTCACACAAAACTGTAAAAATCTTTATTGGTAAAATCAGGGAACAAAAATTCAACATGATCTAAAACATTGATTTAACTAAATGACAAAAGGAATCTACTGTAAGGTTTCTGAGTAAATGATGACCAAAACTTCTACATAAAAAAAGGAGGAGGATGAACATTTGGTGCCCGGTTTGCCCTGATTTAACAATTTATTGATCAAAAACGCTACTTCAGACGTCTATCATTACACATCCAGTTAACTCCTGTTTATAATGCAGTTAATTGTGTCTACATCCTGAAATAAAAATCAGTTTTCAACCCTTTTCTATCCAAAACACTTGATCAACAAACCATCAAACCAGTGCTCACTGGGTGACAATCAATGGATAAATGGGGTTCAATAGCACCAATATTTCAAAAACGTGAGGCCGGTGATGTCTTTGGTTTTCTTACTGTCAATAAATCCCGTCACAAACAGAAGAAATGAGAGTTTACAGAGATTAGCAGACATTTTATGCCACAAGAAGGCCCGGTAACTTCTAAAATAGGAGGAAACGCTGCCTCTGATGAGGACTATTTTTAGTGGCGGATTAATCTACAGTTGCTGCGTTCGTGTGGGTTTGTTCAGCAGCAGGACACGATTCGTTGCTGTGATTTGTTGACAGTAAAAAGAAAGCGACTCCGAGGTGTTTTATCTCGCCTTTTCTCTCACAAAACCCTCCCAAACGCCAGCTCCGGTTGTTAGTTGCCCAATGAAAACAGACGAATGATCCAAACGTGACGCCAGGATTCAGACCCCACGATGGGATATGAGTGAGGCGCGCTCAGTTCTTGGTGGTTATGAGGGATTGGTACAGCGGTTTCACCACAATGTGGAGGACGAGGGAGCTGTCGATGAGGTACTCGGAGGTCCGGCGGTACAGGTCGGCCTCGGCCAGGAAGTCGCCGTTTTCCTCGGTGCTCTGGTGGAAGTTGTAGACGTGCTTCACCACCATCTTCCCCTTCTGCCGAGCCATGACCAGCACGGTCTTCTGGAAGTTCACGCCAGCGAAGTCGGCGCTGGATGTGGCCGGAGTGATGATGATGCGAGGGCGCCCGCCCTCCACGCGCGTCGGCTGCATGGCGCCCGTCTCCGTGTACATCGACCTCATGCTGAGGGGTAACCAGCGTGGCGAGAACAGGGCGTTCCAAGTCACGCGCTTGCTGGCGTCGTGGCTGCTGGGCCCCAGCTGGGTCTGGAAGCTGGTGCTGCGGTCGTCCCGCGTCGGGTTGTTGATGATCCAGGGTGACCCCCACAGCGGGGACAGGTAGTTCCGGGGCACAAACAGGCTGCAGTTCACGTCAAAGTATTTGGCCATCTGCAGCGGCGAGGCGGAGTGAAACTGGTAGGACATGTAGAGCAGGTCGCGCACCGACTCCTGATAGCGAGCCAGGACCGTGGACTGGGTCTGCAGCCGGAACAGCTCCCGTGGGGGCATCATGGCGTACCGCACGGCCCTCAAAGCGTTCTCCGCCGTCAAACCGTCCGGCTCGTTCTGGATGATCCAGGCCTCCAGGGCGGCGAAGAGCTCCGTCTCGCTCTGCAGGATGAGGTCAGAGCGCTGCAGCAGGGTCATGAGCAGCTGACCGCTGATGCTCGCCCACTCGCCGCTCTGCAGCACCGCCGACAGGTTCCAGGCCAGGAACTGCAGACAGCTGTCCCTCAGAGTGGCGTCCCCGGCCTGCAGGGCGTACTCATACCAGCCCGCCACGTGGCCCGCCGGGGAGTCTCTGACCAGGTTCTGGGTCATGTAGTGGGTGACGCCCTGCTGCAGACTCGCCACCTGGTACTTGGTGGCCAGCTTGTGCAGAGGTGTGGCCTGGTCCAGACGCAGAGAAATCTCCCCACAGTACAGATACCTGCACAGAGAGAAGGGAAGCAGAGAGTCGGTGAGCCACTCACCTCCTGAACCGTGACAACGCACCAAAGGACCAGACCGGTCAGCCTCTTTTTAGCAAAATCACCAAAATTTGCTGGTTGAACAGAGAAAAACATTATTTTGTCCCTCCATGAATAAATATTGTAAATAAATCTCTTCTCTTGTGAGATCATTTTTTTTTCATCTGTATAATGAATAGAATTAGCAATAATCAAGTAAAAAATGGATTGCAATTGGCTTGATTTGGCGCTATATCTATAAAACAGAAGATAAATGTATCCAATTGAATCAACACGCCATCAAACCTGTGCTCACTGGTGTATGAACTGTACGATTCAGTTCAATAAACTGTAATATAATCAGAATTAAATCCCAAATTAGTCCGATTCATGCAAAACCAATTAAAAAAAGTTAAGGAAAGCAACAGATTGCATCGATACTCGATCATTATGGCTAAAACAGGAGCATCTGGTCTGATAATTAGTTCAACCACTGGCTTTGAACGTACGTACGAAATATTATGGGCTGCTTTCTACGTTGTATTACGTAGAAATTAAATAAACCAAAACCAAAAGGGTGGAAGCTACAGCTATGGAGAACATCTTCACACGAAACAGTTACTATGCTAAGACTGAATAATTATGTTATTTCTGTTCCAGTGTTTTAAAATCCCTCATTTCAAACAGCTTCTGGATATTAAGTGGTTGTTCCGAATGGATTAAAGGATTCATTGACAGGGTTAGTTTGTTGTTGGCTGTAAATCGCAGACGGCATCAGCAAATGACACAGTTTAGGAGGGAATTTAAGGCCCTTTTAGACATGTCAGCAGACGGATTTCATGAAATCTTCTGAGTTCAGGCCTGTGGGGGACACACAGATCACAATATGCTGAACTTTTACCCCATTTACGGTGCATTTGGACCCAACAGCACCCAGAAATGTCTGCTGAAATATTTCACGATCACCATCCTGGTGGGAGCTTATCGTCTTAAAATCTGTCTGTCACACTTGTGCAGGTTTTGGATGTTTGAAATTACTCGGAAACAATCAGATATTAATGTTTTATTGCTCCGATTTCACAGATTTCTTGAGCTCCGTCTCGTTTATTCTGGAGAAATGTCAGCTTTACTACAGGAAACAGCTTTTCCTGCCGTGCAACCCAAAATGAACAGGTTTTATGAATTATAACGGGTGTAAAACCTGAGGTTATTCAAAATGTTGACCAATCAGGGCCTGTTTTAGGAGTTAAATACCCTGTGTAGCTGAGTAAAGACCCTAGAAAAGGTTCCTGCTGTTGTTTGGGACATCATAGTTCCAGGTACTTTCGCTTTAAACTCACCTTTTATCTTGAATTTAAAGCAGTTTTTGTAGAAAAAAGGCCAACATATGGTCTGCATTCACAACAACAGAGATTCAGACATGGGAGAACCTCATTTCCGTGTGTGATAGAAATGGATTTTTGCATTGATTGCTGCTGCAGTGCCGCTCCTCAGTGTCTTATCGCTGCTCCACAGGAGCTGCTATTGAGCAGCTCAGCAGTTCCCTCGTGATTAAATTTCTTTCATGTTGGACTCATTATTGATGGATTGTCTCACATGTCGGGCTGCTGCTGCACAGTTAGTCCCTCTGGGGGGGGGGGGACTAATTCAAAGTGGTCTAATGTGACTCTCACCTGATGAACTTGTCAAAGACGGCGGCGCAGTCGGCGCTCTCGCGCAGCGCCAGCGTGCTGCCGTTGCGGCTCAGCAGCATCTCCTCGAACACGGGGCTGTGCAGGGAGAGCACCAAAGAGTGCGCCTGGATCACCTTCACCTCGTCGGCGCTGGGCGTCTCCACCCTCAGCGACACGTCACTCCCGTTACCCTGAAGCAGCAGAGCCTCCAGACGCTGCACCAGGGTCAGCGAGTGGCTGATTATGTCGCCGCCGCTGCCTTCATCCGGGTTGGAGTCAACTTTCAACATACCTGGAGGAACATGTGCTGTTAGTGCCTTTCATACCCATAAATATCTACGTTTTCCAGGAAAACAAACCCCCTTAATGTTTGGGACAGAGTAATAATGGGTACATTAAGCAGCCATGTTTAGTGCTTTGTTGCATCTCTCTGACACACGATGACTGCTTGATGACATCAGCAGGTGCTGAGTATCTTCTCAGGTGATGCTCTCTGAGCCTCTGCTGCAGCCACCTTCAGCTCCTGCTGGTTCTGGGGGGATTGTCCCTTTAAGTCTCTCCTTCAGCAGATAAAAGCTCAGCTGGATCTGAACCAGCTGACGGGCTCGGCCATGTTTCAGCTCTGAGAAACTCTGGTGCTGCTCAGCAGGATGTTTGGATCATTGTCTTGTTGCAGGATGAAGCTTTGGAGGCGTTTACTGGAACTGGCGCAGATCAGATGTTTCTATCCGGCTCAGAGCTCATTGAGCAGCTGCCATCAGCAGCTCCATCATCAGTGAAGATAAGTGACCAGAACCTGTGGCAAACAGAACCTGTGGCAGCCAGAACCTGTGGCAGCAGAACCTGTGGCAGCCAGAACCTGTGGCAGCCAGAACCTGTGGTAGCCAGAACCTGTGGCAGCCAGAACCTGTGGCAGCAAGAACCTGTGGCAGCAGAACCTGTGGCAGCCAGAACCTGTGGCAGCAGAACCTGTGGCACCAGAACCTGTGGCAGCAAGAACCTGTGGCAGCAGAACCTGTGGCAGCCAGAACCTGTGGCAGCATGCATGCCCACACCATCACACCCCCACCACTCTGATCAGGTTCATCTGGGTCCGGTCTGTCCAGAACACGTTTTTCCAGAACTCTGTAACTGCTTTAAGGACTTTTTGGCTCACTGTAACGTGTCCATCCTGTTTCTGTGGCTAACTAGCGGTTAGCATGTAGCAGTGGCTAACTAGCGGTTAGCATGTAGCAGTGTAGCCTCTGTGTTTCTGTTCATAAAGTCTTCTGTGGACAGACACCTGCCTCTGAAGGCTGGTTCTGATCTGTTGGACGGGCCTTTGAGGATGTTTCTTTCCCTCAGTGAGGTCTTTCTTGGCCTATCTGTCCCTCTGGGATCTCAGAGCATTCTTTCTTCTTCTTGATATTCCAGGCAGCGGATGTTGGTGATCCTAAGGTTTGACCCACGTCTCTGATGGTTTTATCCTGGTTTTTCAGCCTCATAACAGCTTCTCTCCTCATGTTGAACAGCCACAGACTGTAGAAACAAGCCGAGGTATCTTATCCCTGCGCTGAAGAAGCAGTGAAACACCTGGAAGCCACCTGTCCCAAACATTATGGAGCCTGAAATGAGGGGCTGTGGATAAAAAGGCTCGTAATTTCTACATGGTTGGACTGAAATGTAGGAAAATTACTTTAAAATTAAGTCTGGAATGGTAGCTTTAATCACATCTGAATAGTTTAATTTAGAGTTTTACTCTGAGGAGCAGGAGTGGGGGGGGCTCAGAGACAGATGAGACTTTAGAGGTCACTGTATTTATTAGAGCAAATAGAGGGGCAGTATCATCAAAATCTATGCCATTGATCAGTCCAGCTGCACTGGCTGTCTGAATAATGAAGGATTGTGGGTCATGTTTAATTAAAGCTTTGTCTCAGATGAGGCGGTTTTCATTGCAGCACACTAGCACCCCTCCTCCACTCCTTCCTCTTCTGGACTGCCCTGGAGGGATGTGAGCCTTGATTCACGTTTGCAAAGTGTGGTTCCTCTTTCTGATTCTCAATAAATGTCTGACACTTCCTTCCCCACCCAGAAACAGCCGGAATGCACTCATTTACCAGCAGTCAATTTCTCACGAATCACAGCCTGGTGAAAAAACAGTCCAGAAGCTGCAGGAATCACCCAAAAAATACTGAATCTTAGATTCAAAACCAATCAGATTTAGAGAATTAACTTCAGATACATTATCTACATCCAGTGGATGTCGTCTGTCAGTTTTATTTAGACGGTTTCACTGGGGAACTTGCATTTATTTTACAGCATAATATCTGCCAGTTTGATCACATTACACCCCCTGCTGCCACAAACTTTACAATCTGAGATATTTAGACTGTAAGCTGTTGATTTAGGGCAAAACCTCCTAAAATCACTTTCATTCAGCCTCCAGCTTCATTCCTTTTGAGTCAATAGATGAAATTCACATGAAGCAGCCTCATCAAACACTCATTTACAGCATTTCCCTGCAGCTGATGTGCGTCTTACCTGCAGCAGCAGCCTCCAGCCGAAGCCACACAGCCACAAACAGCATCCCAGCGTGGATCTGAGCAGCGCGTCTCGCCATCTTCTCTCCTGCTTGTCCTCACTGCCTGTGGATCTCTGCTTCCTGGCTGCCTGCAGAGGATGAGGAGGTCTGTGTGGACCTTGCCCCATCCGGCCGGACATCACCAGTGGCATTGATTGGTGGGCGGATCAGGATTGTTTCCATGATCATCGCTCTGATCCTGACCTTCCTGACCTTGGCTGGTCGGCATCGATCCGATGAGGAGGCTGTGGAGCCTCAGACTGCTGAGGCCAAAGAGCGGAAGAAGGACAGCAGGAAGGTTTCAGGAGGTCTGAAGAAGTTGGCCAAAGTCAGATTTTATCCATTTGTATCACAGTACTGTGCAAAAGTCTTCATCTCTTTATATGTTTGTCATGAACAGCTGCAGAGATTCACTGAAACATGTTCAAACATGAGTTTTTTATCAGTTCTCAGCAGCTTTAAAGTGAATCTCTGGTCTGAGCTCCTTTATTCTGCAACACAGCATGAACCCTCTGAGACAAGCTTCAGTCTTCAGCCACGTAAGTTAAAACAGCTGTGATCAATAACACCTGGTTATCAAAAGTAACATACAGAACACATCTCAGTTAATCAACAAATCTGTATAAAACCAGTGAAAAATTCTCTGAACAAAGTGTTTTTTTTTATTATTATGAGTAGCAGCCGGGGAGCTACATGCTAACAGTTTTTCACATAAGTCCTCACAGGTCATGATTCCCTTCATGTGAAAACTGACCCACAGAAAACATCTGGAGATGTTTCTGTCTCACAACTTACAAACACAGACTTTTACACTGCTACGGCTCCACATGTGGACAGATGTGCCCGTCACAGCTGGGTCGGGCAGCCCACTGAACCAGCTCACAGATTGTTCAAATGTAGGTGAGAATAATCACAAATCTGGGATTATTAAACCTGAAATAGACAAATTTATGGAGTATTTATTCATCTGTATATGTGGAATATTTGGGTCACTGAGGAAAAAAAGAGGAAGAACTTTTTTATAATTCCTC
Source organism: Leuresthes tenuis (assembly GCF_036924035.1). NCBI lineage: Eukaryota > Metazoa > Chordata > Actinopteri > Atheriniformes > Atherinopsidae > Leuresthes > Leuresthes tenuis. The sequence goes on from NW_027325374.1 coordinate 2,536,352, forward strand.
ATTTCAAGAATAAAGTCTAAATACTTTGAGAATAAAGTCTAAATACTTTGTGAATAAAGTCCAAATACTTTGAGAATAAAGTCGAAATACTTTGAGAATAAAGTCGAAATACTTTGTGAATAAAGGCGAAATACTTTGTGAATAAAGTCGAAATACTTTGAGAATAAAGTCTAAATACTTTGGGAATAAAGTCTAAATACTTTAAGAATAAAGTCGAAATACTTTGGGAATAAAGTCGAAATACTTTGGGAATAAAGTCTAAATACTTTGAGAATAAAGTGGAATAATTAGGATTAACCAGCATTAGTGCCACATAAATGAAGTGGTTTAACTGTAACTCAAAAGGTTTTAGTGAGGAGGAAATTTTCTCTTCATACATAAACTACTTTGTGATGATTCATGTTTATTTGAGACAAAAGAAGAACGGTTTATAAGCAGGAAGGTCTGCCTGCATGGCTTTAAACTGTATTTACACTCTTCACGTGCAGTTATGTGTGTCAGTGTGTTCACCCGGGTCACATGTGCGTGACATATTGTCACAACCAATTTATTTACAGCTTCGGGCTGCAGAACGCTTCATTAGCTCTGACAGAAAGTTCAGCCATCGATTCCGTCTGTGAATTTAATTCAGCTCCTCAGATTCTCCTTTTAAACACTCATTTCACTTTATGTTTGTTGGTTTGAGTCCGTCTGTGTGGCTGGATGCTCGCCAGCAGCCGGTTAATCATACAACGACTTTCAGCTCCTAACATGTTGCTGTTGATGGTTTCGGGCCTTTCAGATTTTCAGAATATTATCAGGTACTATTATTAAAAATAGTGAAAAGCTTCAAAGTATTTTGCTAGTGATTCGACATGTATGTGCGAAGAGGAAAGAAAAACAAATGTTTAGTTCTGCACAGTTTAATTTAGGGGTGAAAAACAGTGATTATGCTGGTTTCAGTGTCCTAAAGTTACACCAAGAGGCTCATCTGCACTCTGAAGCTCACAAAGAAATCACTCAAATCATCATTATTTCGACTATAACTCCGTAAAAAACATTTTAAAAATGCTTAAAAAGCTTAGTCCTCTTCAACAATCAAACCAAACCTACAAATTTATCTGTGATCCAAGCAAAAAAGCCTCATGATTGGCCTTTTATTTTCAGTAAGTATTCACATCCTTCAGGACTTATTTTGTATTTATAAAGGAGTTAAAGTTTTAAGACGGTATAAATACTCTGTTCCAAGTAAAGTATGTGACTCAGAAAAATGTTTTTCTAAACTATAACTGATGTTCAATTGTTCTTCTTTTATATTGTTGCTGAATATATTCTGTGTAAAAGCAGCTTTTTAAAGATGGTTGAACTTCATCTCTCATTCATTCCAGCTGCAACTGATAATTATTTCCTGAGTGGATCAATTTGAGGATTGTTTTCTCTCTCAGTCTTTTGCTTTGTAAAAATTCAGATAATGGTGTAAAAAAAATGGGTCAAAGGTCACAGCATTGTACAGAACAAAGGAAAATGTTGTAAATCGGCACATTTGAGAACCTGGAATCATAACATTTTGGATCATTCTGCAATCATTAAAGCAGTTTTTTCATTACAAAGCATCATATTAACTATAACTTCCTCATCTTTTGTGCAAAAATCTTTATTTGTGCTGTGAGATACAAGTAGAGGAACAAGATTAGCATATGAAATGTGAGGTGACAGTAAAATAACTCTGTTTACGTTCCTTTTCTGCAGTTAAAGCCAGAGAACACTGCATTTACACTCAGTTTCCACCAGAGGTCAGACCGGTTGCAGCTCCAGCTGTCAGAGTCTGGGCTGCTGAACACAGTCCGCTTAAAGCACAAAACACTAACACAACATCGAGTGGAAACTCCACTAAAAGAAATTAAAAGAAAAAGAATATCAATCAAAAATGACACAAGACATTTTATTCTCTTTCTTGGGATGAGGTTCAGGTTAAATCAATATACATAACTCCATATAATAAGCTTTAAAAGGTGACATATAGTGTAAAAACCCTTCTTCCTGCTCCTGGGAGCATATATCAGGGCGTCTGAAGCCACCAGCAGGTGTAAAACTCCCCCAGAACACAACCCTGGGATTTATTTAGTTCCCTTTTGTTTGAAAGGTTCTGATTTTCATTTCTAAAGTACTCACTTCTTAAGCTCCACCTCCTCTGCTAAGCCCCGCCCACTCCCATCTTCCCTGCTGGACGGATGAAGCCAGCTTCAGGTGGTTCTGATCAATACTCACCTGCATTCACCCTCTGAGCTCCTTGCTTCTCTTTACCTTATTATTCCGCAGTACTACGTTGTCTCCTTCATGCCTTCTTTTCTCTTCTTTTCTTGGTCCATCCTGTTAATTCCTGCTTTGTTCCTGCCTTTTGGTCCGAGTCCAGACATCAGCCTGCTTTCAGCCTTTAGTCGTGCATTTTGGGTCACATTTTGGACGTACTCGGTCTTCTCCAGGCTCACCGCCATAATCTCAGGATCCGATGACTATTAATTTTTCAGTGGAAAAACTAGGAAACATTAGCAGAACGTGACATAAAATCCAAGACACTAAAAAAAGTGAATTACATGAGGAAGAATCTTACAGGAGGCATTTGGTGTGAGGTGGTCATCAAACTCAGTCCAGGCTGTTTTAAGGCGGTCTTTCTCGCATCACCATCGTCCCTTTAATCCCATAATTTCTTCCTACGAGATAATAGGAAAAGAGCTTTGAAAAAAATGTCTATCTAAAGTCTAGCTCAGTCGTTCTGCGTTTTCAACCAATATGTGCTAAACAAGAAGCTGTGGCTGAGCGTAACCATGGCGATGGGCCAGAAAAACGCACGGTTCAGTTGGACCGTACAAAAGGAGGAGCATTATGCATTATGTCAACAGCACAAACGCTTCTGCAGTGTTTCAAGAAGAAGAAGAAGGACAGAAAGGGGGAAAAATTGCTTTCAGTCGGCTTTATTGTTAAGAATTTCCAACAGGTGCATGATGGGAAATAATCAGAAAAATCTAGGGATTTACATTGATACTGCCTTTACATTTCAATCTTTTAGTACTTTTAGGGAAATGTATGTGTAAAAAAGTGAGAATTTAAGAGTAAAACTTTTTTCCTACAGTCCATGGTCTACTATTTGCTTTACAGAATGATTAATTATGTTTCCCAGCCTAAATGTGTTGTCCACAACAGTGTTTAAATCTAACTGTGTAATCACTTGGACTTAAATATTGAGATTATCACTGAATTCGTGTTTGCTTTACAGCTAAAAGTCAAATACAGGTCTTCATGAGATAAATAGTGAGGAGTCTTTGCCAGATGGAGTCACTGCTTTGGTATGACTTGAACAAATAAGACGGAAATGTAATATTCATCACTGCAGAGCACATTTCTTACTGGTTACTGCTGCAGTCATCCAGCAGCCAACACCCAATTATTCCAATTTCGATAATACACATTTAATTATGTCATTTGTAAAGCAACAACAAGAGTGGAATACTTTTAGCAGGATGAATTTGCTTAAAGGAGAACATGCAGTCACAAAGTGTACGTCTGAGTGGAGTTAATTTGGCAGAGTTTCACTGGAAAGCGGCTCAGGTTTCAGACACAGAGTCTTATGGCCTGAAGGCTTCACAGAGTGACAGTCTGGAAAGCCGAGGTTATGGCAGGCGTCCAGGCCGAGGTCACCGTGAGACGAGCTCAGCCTCAGCATCGATTTATCTCACTAAGGCGGCTCGACTACCTCTGCTTTCTAACTCTTTTAGACCTCAAGAACATTTGCTTTAATGCGGGAAATGTATGCAGATAAAGACTATAAATCACAGAAAAGATGCACAAACCGCAGGATACAACTTCCTCAGAATGTAACACTGAGCAACTTCAGTAAATTGATTTGGAGAAGAGTTATTTCAAGAAATTAACCACATAAAACATGAGAGGAAACTGTTACTAAATATGTAAATTTAAATGTAATTTATTTCTACAGCCCTTTACAACAATCCATTTCGGCACCAAAGTGCTTTACAGCAGATAATAAATAAAGAAAAGAATAAGTACAAAACAATAAAATAACAGTAAACGCAATAAAATACAGCAAAATTGAATAAGATAATATAAAAGTGTCACCATACTACTGGGTATTAAAAGCCATCTGAAATAAATATGTTTTTAGCCTAGATTAATAGGTTACTTAAATAATTTAATTAAAATTAATTAAATTGAGGTCTGATAGGTTCATTAATTAATTAATAGATTAATTAAATATAGGTGACGTATAATATATATATTAGCTTGACCTATAAACCCACAAAGAAGTATTTAGCTATTGTTAAGCTAATTTAAAGCTCCAGAAGCTTTTAAAGCAGTAATTTAACAGTTTAACTCAATAACGTTAGTTTTTTATTGTCAGTACCATGTAAAACTGTAAATTACAGTTCTATGGGCTGTTTTGCTTGTTTGTTGTTGTTTTGTTTTGTATTTAACCAATCACAGACTGACTCTCGGTGTTAAAATGTGAAATGTTGAAACTTTATCATTAAATTACATGGTGCTGGCACATGAAATGTGCTAAAAAATATCCTCGGTAGGTTTTTGTAGGCTTGACACTGATGTAGACTTTCAGGAGACAGCAGAGATATTTTTACACATCTGCAAGCGTTGCTGGGCAGCAGATCGGTAAAACCTAGATACTCGTAACAAATTAAATTAGGTTATTAAAAGGCATTAGTCAAAATATATACAATAGTTTGAGTTTTTCACATTGCAGACAAATGTGTTATTGACCACTCAGCCAAACATGATTGATAAAAACAAGCAAGTAAATAAAAGAATTCTAATAAAATGATTAGTGCTATTTGTTCTGAGGCACCGGTGGACTGTTTGTGAAGACTTCTTCTTCTGAACAGATCTCAGAGCAGTTCAAATGAGCAGCACCAATGAGGCAAACCGAGTTTTACCAAGTGCAAACTCCATCCATCCATCCATTTTCTATCCCTGCTTAATCCGTCGGTCGGGGGCTGGAGCCCATCCCAGCGAGAGGCGGACCCTGCACAGGTCGCCAGTCCATCACAGAGCCAAGTGCAAACTCACCTTGATGCTGTAGATGAAGTTAACATCGTTAAATTGTACAATCCTCACAGTGTGTCCTTACTGCAGAGAATTTAGCCGAGACGTTGGCTCAAATCTGGCAGTCACAGCAGTTTATTTGTTAATATTAGTGTTAGAAGAATTCTCTCAAAATTAGGCTCAGAGTCGCTGGAAACGATTAACACAAAACATTTATTTCTTGCAAGAAAGAGACGAGTCGGCACAACCTGTCAGGAAGCTGCTCAGAGTTGTCCGCTAACAAAATGGTGCTATTGCTATTTATATTGTTTATGTTTGCTGGCCACACGATATTATGGGAAAAGGCATTACTGTCCATTTAATGTTATGGGAAGACGAGTTCAGACAGTCAAAACACTTTTGCTTGCTACATAGTATTATGAGAACCAAAAGACAGGAGGATGCCCCCCCCCCCCCATCACAGAAACTCTTATTCTTGCAGCTTTTCTCATAGTATAACTATATCATTTTTCTAACAATTAGCCATCTCCTATACCAGTTTTTTTAAATATCAAGTGAAAACTGAGGCGGGTTTTGGTGGTGATCCAGAAATCTATCGTAGCCATAACTTCCTCTTTCGCTCCATCAAGCATTGATCTGATTCACTGTGCTGGAGTGTTTCCATGTCAGCTTTACCGGGGGCGCACACCAAAAGCGGCGTGAGCGGCCAGCTGCCGTTCATTTTCAATGTAAGCTGGCGTCAATGAGCGGCCGGCGTTCTGAGCTTCGTGAGCTTCAAGAGTTGAGAAAGGCTCAACTTTATGCAAATGAGCAGTGAAGCGACGCGACGAATTAGTAATTAGGGCCGATCTGGATTCCGAAGGCGGAAAAAAGGCGGAAAAAAGGTGGAAAAAAGGCGGAAAAAAGGTGGAAAAAAGGCAGAAAAAAGGTGGAAAAAAGGCAGAAAACGGCAGAGCGCAAACACAAAGAAGGCCCAGAGTACGATCCATGGTGAAAGAGGGAACCGCTGTATGGATGGATTATTATATATATCTGCTAGTTGCTATACATATAAGCCCCGCCCCTTTGGCCGCTTCCGGCGGTAGAAGAAGTACAAGCGGCGGGTCGTGAGCGTCGTGAGCGGCTGTGGTCGCTCACACCAAAAGCCCCCGGTTAGCCTTCATAAAAATCATCCGGTTTTCCCTTTCTCATTGTTCCTTGTTGTTTTAAAAAGACAGTCTGAGCATCCAGGGAAGCCCTATTTCTGTGCATCGTAGAGGGCCCATTTATAGGAGTGTTAGGACTGAGGTTGGCTTGTGCTTGCCCAGATACTCAATCCCACTGCGTCATGGATTTTAAGTTTTAGACAGAAGAAACTCCAACTCCACAATTCAATAAAATGTCTCTTTACCTTTTCATATTTTAAAGTAACTAAAGTCTAAAACACAACGTATGTTTCAAGGTCAAAATTTCAAAATGTGCTTTATCTGACTTTAAGATCAACAATGATTGTAAATATGATGACATCCATCCAGCCTACAGAGGAGAGTTTCAGTTTGATTTCATTCAATTATGTCCATTTTCTCAAGTTTAAAAAAAGCAAAACAGAAAGAAAACAGGTTAGAGCAACGCTTTAGAAGTTAGAGGAGAAGAGACTAGCCCAGAGGGCTCAGAGGCTGAGATACCACAGTTCACAACTTTGGTTTCCAGCCCCACACCTTAGTGCCTTAATGTGCAGGACTAACAGGGAGATTTGTTTTTATGACAGCGTTCTTACATCCCACAACTGTAGGGGGAGACAAAGAGAAAAAGATTTGCTCTACTGTTACTTTAGGAATCAAATTAGTTTTAGTTGATTCAGTGGAACATTGAAGGCATTCCCTAGTGGCCGTCTGTGGTATTGCGTTTTAAAGACAGTTCATGTTCAATGTTCTTGTACAATCTATGGTGATACAATCTTATCACCATGGACGTAATGTCATAGCAAAGCCAAATCAGCTGCTATCTTCTAGTGGGCACAATAACTGCTTTGTACAGTTAAAGTGGTGAAAGGACCCATAGAAGTCTAAATTTGGAGACCTGATGGGAATCCTGATGAAATTCAGTTTTTAAGGGCTATTCTTACTTTCGTGTCGACCCTTATTATGGTCCAAATTGACATGGTATTTGGTAAGTAGCTACAGGACAAGTGAACCCAGAAAGCTGACTTGCATCATTTGAAATGTCTGAATGCAAAATGTGATTTATTGCTGAAAGAATGCAAATAGGCAGGAGGCTTGGCCAGGCTGAGCTGTTTCCAGCAGGCATGGAAAGTATCCATGTCAGAGATTACAAGCAGGAAATGGAGGCCGGGCCTCTACGGTTTAGAGACTTGGCTGGTTGGAGAGAAGTGAAACTAGGTTGGGCTGTACAGGGCCGGAGCTACAGGTGGAGAAGGCTGGATAGAGTTCACGATTAGTACAGGAAACAATGAGGATCATCGCAAAAACCCACGCAGCAACTAAAGAGGTTGGCTAGAAGACAGTGTGCCGAAGCAAAGCCTACAATCTGACGGTGTGGTTGTGGCAGGGCAGAATATATGAAGTATGTAAAGATGGGGTCTTGATTCCTGACTGGTTGCAGTTGGTGGGGTAAAAACTCCAACTCCAGAACCCCTGATGCCACTTTAGTAATTAGGACAGAAACTGAGACAGACACTTGTCTATACAGGCATTTATCAAAAAGATATCTTCCCTTTGTCATAAGAAATCAAGTCCACACAGCACCATTTACTAAAAAACTACCTCCATATGCTAACAGGTAACTGTGTAGGTTTTAGCTCTTATTTTGGTGAAATTAGGGGTCCTCTTCCAGAAGATCTGAGTCCTGTAGGGTTCATCTGGTTAAAGTAAATATAATAGAATAGCAGGACTAATTAATAGTCTTTTAAACTAATAAAATAAGTAAATTTTAAAGGTAGAGACTTTAAAATTGACATATGTAGCAAATACATAAGTATGTGAGAAGTTATGATGCCGGTTGTCTGTATGAATGTGGTAAAAAAAAGCAAAAACATCCCTGATTGTACGAAAAACAGGGAGGGGAATTTAGCTACTCTTCTATCAGTGTAAGCCACTGCCTTAGTGAGCCTTATTCCAGAAGTCTTTTCTGTCCACAAAAGGAGAAACGAATTCCTACTGATCAGCGTCACAAAACAAATGTATTACCTCCAGCTTCCGGTCCAAGAGGTCTGATAGATAACGAATCATGTCTGTGCATTATTATTAACTGGAAGGTTCATTATTGGCATGACTGACCTCCTGCTGCAGGGCAAGGTCAGGGGTACGATACTGTATGTCAGATAAACACACAATGATATGCAGCTGCAGGGTGAGGGCGGCCATATTGGGTCACAGCGAGCTCACGTAGGGATCAGGTTTGCAAATGGTTTGTCAACACACTTTAGATGAATTAGGCCATCAGATCTGCTCGTTAAACTCCCTGTTTGCTTTGGAGCTCGGCTATCGTCAACAATTTGCAGCCATGAGACGTGCGCTCTGAAAGGATTTAGTTAAATTAAGGAGACATTTGTCTTGTGCAAAACAACAAGTCGGCTCCCAGATCCACTGATGGTGGTGATTTCCTCACTGCTAATTATGTTAAGTTTCAAAGGCTGTTAAGAATACATATGTTACATTTGTGCTACTGGCTGTCATTCGCTGGAGGCCATTTGAACTACCGTGTCCCAATTCCATCTCTTTACTTTATTCTTACATTTTTCCTTTGGCTTTTTGTGTCACTTCCAGGCTTATTTTTGGAGATAAATCAGAATGCAAAAAAAAATGTTCTTTGTGCGTTTTTACCACTGTTTTTGTATAAAATCCGACTATTAGTTTACCCTTAGTTTTAGCTTAAATAAGCTGCTTAATGTAGATAAACATTAAGCAGCTTATTTAAGCTAAAACTAAATATTGCAATTCAAAGTAGGACTTCAAATGGCCTACGGTGTCACATTTTGGGAGGCATAACAGGCAGATGGTCTCAAAGGTCTTAAGAACTGAACAAAGAGATCTCAGAGGAGAAAAAATTAACAGGGAACAAACACAGATAACATGAAAATGATCCGATAAGGACCAACAGTGGACTGGGAATACATATACCTGAGTATACCTGCAGAGGGAGTGATGAGGGGAATAAAAACAGAACTTTAAAATGCAGCTGTGGCTAAAAACTACTTATCGGTCCACTTCATTGTTGTTTAGAATTTCAGCCAGGTGCATGATGGGAAATAATCTGTGAGAAATCTATTTGTGCTCCTACAAATAATGATCTGGACTCAAAATCTTTAGATTGTGGCTTAAAACTCAGCCGCTAACTCGTCTGGTGGAATTAGCAGCAGCCAGCCTGAGATCGTAGGCTGTGGGTTAACGGAGACCTCAGACTTGCGATTTCCTGATTCAGTTCGAAGGTTCGAATCACGAACTGATCAGCTCCAGTGACGTTGTCTTCAGATGTGAGCAGATGTGTTTTCAAAGATGTCTCATGTATAAGAAGCAACTATGACAGTTTAGCCATGATCTTCCACAGCTGAAGATATGTAAAGATGGACATATATATCTTTTTTATATTAGTTTTTTCGAAGTTCTGTTGGAGGCATTAGATGCTGCACAGATTAAAGTTTAGGAAAACTATCATTTAATGCATTTTTTAGTAGTGGTACAATCTACGGCTGTAAGTTGTGAGATGATAATGTGTCACGAAGCTGTTTTCTTACAGTCAGAGTTCACATAAAATAACAGGAATCACAATGAATTAATAGAAAAACATGGAAACCGTAACCACATAGTTAACCATCGAGGGGAGAAGAAAGCCATGTAGTTGCCTGATTTTCCTTCATACCAGACCGACCCTCGCCTGCCACTTTATTAGGAACACCTGTTCAATTACCTGTTAACACAAATAGCCAATCAGCCAATCACATGGCAGCAACTCAATGCATTTAGTCATGTGGAGGCGGTCCAGACGACCTGCTGAAGTTCAAACCGAGCATCTTAAACTCCCAAACACTGTAAGATAATGATTGTGACATTAGCCAGTTCTGGAATACTGGAGCAGTGTTTTATAGTCAAGAATAAAACTCTATTTTTGCTGAAATACGGTGCGTTCAGTGCTCAGAGGCCTGCAGTTGGACCCCTTAACAGCCCCGTGAGCTTTGTGGAAATTAAATTAAATTTAGACAAATAAATGAATGAAATACCTGACTTTTGCAGGGTTTCCAACTCCCACAGTTGTGTCTTTCTGTCGGTAATGCTGCCAAAACTAACCTCACACCAAATAAGAGAAATAGAAACGGTTATATATACCGAACAGGGTTTAGAGGACATCGGGCCTTATTAGAGGTTCTCACCAGCATCTTATTGTTGTTAATGCCTACTTTCTCACCAGTTACAATAGCCTGACCAATCATTGTTTCTATTTCCGTTTGGGATCAGTTTGCGTTGTGATATTAAGAAGTATGTGACTGATCTTGAATGCAGCTAAAGCCAAACCTCCCGGTGGGGAACGATAAAGTTTATCTTCTGAAGAAAGAGCTCAAGTAACAGATTACTGAGAATGAATGTGATCCAGCTTTTGACCAAATGTAAGCAGGGGCTGAAGTAGCTGTCTCCTGTCTGTGTCCTGTCTCCTGACACAGGACGCTTCATAGCCCACTAAACTTCAGACAGGTGAGCTGTCTTCGTACGGTCATAGTTTATAAGCTGAGGCAGCCGTCGGCAGGTTGAGTCCTGACCTTCATCACGGCTGTCAGGACCTTTTTGTTTCACAGTAAAAGTCTAATCTGTTTGACATATCAGGGTTTGTAACACACGGATTCTTCCATTTCACTGTTCATTGTGCCTGTGGAAGTTTACAGCAACGTCTGTAATCACTAATGCAACAGTCAAAATATGGCAACCCGTTTTATTTTGCCACATGTTAAAGTTAGATGAATTATCATTTCACATAATCTGAGTTTTTCCAGCTCCGCAGACACCAGATTAGCTGCTATTTATGGAAGCATGTGTTGATACTGTCACCTCTGTTGGTTTTGTTATGTTTTTAGTTCTTAGTTTTCATGTTTTAGCTTTCTGTTAACTAACTGTTAAGTTAGTTTTACCATGTTTTACCATGTTTTTCCCTCAGTAACTCGTGGTCATCAGCTTCACTTCACCTGTGTTTTCCCCCTCAGCTGCACGCCGTCACCAATCACCTCCCCTCAGTATTTAGTTTCCAGGTTCAGGTTTGTTCCCATGTTTTTGGTCATTAGTCACAGTCTGATTTTGTTTTGTCATAATCAAGTTTTTTCTTCATAGTCATAGTTAAGTTTTTGTAATCCGGCTCAGCCTTATGTTGTTTTTTATGTTTAAATAAATCAAGTTTTACTTTAAAATATCTGCAACTCTTCCACGCCTCGTACAACACTCCACCAGTTGGGACAGAACCAACAGACGGGACAGATACTGCAGTTTATTATATAAGGACAGCTCATAATGGTATTAATGATGGTCATATGACTTATTATTGCTGCAGCTGTCCAATAATTGTGGGTATATTATTGTATACAAACTGAATCTGTGCAGGTTGGTTGGAGCGGGAGTTGATTTGTCCGGGCGTCGTTGTACATTAACGCCGTATTTGACTATCAGTAGAACAAGGAAAAGAAAACGACAAATAATAAATTATACCTTTGAGTGCATGTAGCTGTCATAATTACATTTTAGTTGACAATTATTGCAATTAAAGCAATATTAGTTAAGCGTTTGAACCTTAAAGCTACGGACTTTTGTTATGCAGGTTCCCGGGCCTGAAACTGAGGCCCAGGAACTTTGGTTTCCAGCCCTGCATCACACTTGTTTTGCTCTGAAGTCTTTAGGGTTATTTTTGTGGGCTTTTGATGGCGTCTTTATGGTCCCTTCAACACAACATTAAACTCACATGTATGGCTGTACATGTGCAGGGCACACATGGAGATTTGTCTTTATAACGGAGGTGTTAGGGTACGGCAAAGAGCAGAAATCTACTAGATTTTTGCCTTTTATTTATGCAGCTTTATGCCATTTTAAGCCAAAAAATGATTTAAGAACACACATACACCTAATGAAGAATAACTGCTGTTCATCTCTCAGTTTTTTTTAACAGCACATCTCCAGCCAGTTTGCTGATGGTTTTTCAGAATTTAGTATTTTTCCAAATCCTTTTTTGCAGCCAACCTAGTTATTGGGTTGTTTTTTTAAAATTAGCTCTAAATTAGTTAATGAAATTTATGAGGTGAAGCCCTTCAAGATAAACATTTGGAGGCAGTAAATCTCACACTAATGTCACATTGAGCTACAGCAGAAAACAAATTGATATGATTAAAGTGAGCATCAGATGACTCCATGAAATGGAGGAAAACGGCATGGACCCATTGAGGTGTCTGTACCAGAACCCACTTCAGCAGAAATGTGTCCAGCTGATCTGTTTCTACACCTGAAAAAGTTAAACCACAAGATTTTTCAGAACCACAAAAAGAGACTTGCTGGAACTCAGTGAAGCAACTGAATGTTTTCAACCAGAGACCTTCAATTCCCCAAAAGACTCGACATCACAAGCTGGAGTGCCAGAAAGACTCTAACGTTCAGGTTGAGTTGATTTGGATCCACAAAGAATCTCAGAAAAAAAAGTTCCAACGTAGAAACCACCATGCACCAACAAGAAAAATAAAACCTCCCCTAAAACCCCGTAAAAGCAAGAGATTCTTCCACTGAAGAACCCAGCAAAGTTGGCTTTACTAATCACAGCACTGGAAAAGGTCTCGGAGCTTGTGCTCAAAATGGAATTGGTATCATATCTGTAGAAATACCTGATGAACGTAGCTGTAGATAAACGTAGCTCGAGATGAACGTAACTGGAGATATATACGTAGCTGTAGATAAACCCAATGAACGTAGCTATAGATATACCCGATAAACGTAGCTGTAGAAATACCTGATAAACGCAGCTGTAGAAATACCCGATAAACGTAGCTGTAGAAATACTCGATAAACGTAGCTGTAGAAATACCCGATAAACGTAGCTGTAGAAATACCCGATAAACGTAACTGTAGAAACACCTGATAAACGTAGCTATAGATAAACGTAGCTGTAGATATACCCGATAAACGTAGCTGTAGATATACCCGATAAACATAGCTGTAGATAAACATAGCTGTAGATATACCTGATAAACGTAGCTGTAGAAATACCCGATAAACGTAGCTGTAGAAATACCCGATAAACGTAGCTGTAGAAATACCCGATAAACGTAACTGTAGAAATACCCGATAAACGTAGCTGTAGATTAACGTAGCTGTAGATATACCTGATGAACGTAGCTGTAGATTAACGTAGCTGTAGATATACCTGATGAACGTAGCTGTAGATTAACGTAGCTGTAGATATACCTGATGAACGTAGCTGTAGAAATACCCGATAAACGTAGCTGTAGATAAACGTAGCTGTAGAAATACCTGATTAACGTAGCTGTAGAAATACCCGATAAACGTAGCTATAGATAAACATAGCTGTAGATATACCCGATAAACGCAGCTGTAGAAATACCTGATAAACGTAGCTGTAGAAATACTCGATAAACGTAGCTGTAGAAATACCCGATAAACGTAGCTGTAGAAATACCCGATAAACGTAGCTGTAGAAATACCCGATAAACGTAACTGTAGAAATACCCGATAAACATAGCTGTAGATTAACGTAGCTGTAGAAATACCCGATAAACGTAGCTGTAGATGAACGTAGCTGTAGATAAACGTAGCTGTAGATATACCCGATAAACGTAGCTGTAGATGAACGTAGCTGTAGATAAACGTAGCTGTAGATATACCCGATAAATGTAGCTGTAGATAAACGTAGCTGTAGATACCTGATGAAGGTCAGACAGACCAAACTGTGGGAAAATATTTCTATTTTCTATTAAGTTTTCTACATAGAAACTTTGTATAATTAATGTGTTACGACATGTTTATGGTCAGGCCAGTGAAGCTTGTCAAACTGAAATTGATTTCTTTTTAATAATCACTCCTTGGTTGATAAACGAGTTACGTTTTGCTCAGCAGGGTTGTGTAAGCTTCATCGTGGCTGTATGTGGTTGGCATATAGTCTGGAAGCTTTCAGCGTATTTGTTTTGTCACATTTCCAGCGTGAAAACACTTCAGGATTAAATCTCCATTAGCTCCTTCTGCAGGGAAAATTACCACTTTTCATCCCGTGTGGTTTTCCTTCGTATTTTCTTGCACCTTCTCCATTTCATCTGATCTGTTTCCTCCCTTATTCTCACATCAGTCTCCTCCCCCACCCTCCCCTTCATTTTCTCTCCCCTTTGCTTCATTTCTCTCCCCTCGCTCCGCTCAGTTGTTGCAGTGATGTACCGGCTGCCTGGACTCCTCTCCTCCTCCTCCTCCTCCTTGACTCCTCAGCGAGCGTCCAGCAGGGACTCTGTGGGAGCCTCTGGGGGGAACAGCAGCGAAGAGGGGTGGCTGTGATCCAGGTGGAGACGCCGCGAAACTGGATGTGAAGGTAAGTCGGCCGACTGTGAGGCTGAACGTACTTTTAAATCTGTAGAAAGATCGTTTGCTGTTACACATCGTGTTGGAGCACGAAGTTAATCAGCGAAACACGTCTGGATTGTGTCACTTCCATTTGTTTCCTTGTTGACTTTGTGCTACCTAAAGTATTTTCCTGTAGTTTCACACCCCAAATCTTCCAAGAAACAGACATTTGTCATCAACCCAGCCTGTAGTTTGCGCTGTCAGAATTTACTTCTGGATTCAGTCGTCCCAACAGCTCTGACCACAGGTCAGGATTTTGGCCTCAGGCTCCTCTGAACAGCCGCTCCACTCACGATCTGCATGGTAATTTCTTTCCACTGTCGTCTGTCAGCTGCTGATTTTCACTGGAATCCTTTTCCCTGAGCAGCATCCAAGAAGAAACCTCTAACTTTCCTCCCAAACAGCAGCATGCATCTGTCGTGCTGTCATGGGAAACAGCGATATGTCTGCCGAGCGGCTATGCTGGCAGCACCCTTTCTTTCCCAGCCTTGTTGTTTCAGGTGCAGCGTCTCTCGATGAATAATTAAGTGAAGTTCAGTTCAACTTCCTGGGCTCTGAGCCCCCTGCAGAGCTGTGTCCTGCAGCCCCCAGCTGCATTTCAACCCTGGGAAAACTATAAAAAAAGAGTCTTAATCAAAAATATGCCTCTGATCTGCACCGACTGATGTCCTGAGGCTCGACTGGATTTGTTGTGTTGAACACATGTAACTCCCAGAGGGAGGCTCTAATAAAACACCTCTGGAGGAAACAGGAGCTTTCTCTGGTAAAGGAGATGTTGAACTCTCCGAGCTTAAGGATTTAAGAGGTCCTTGGTTCTGTGGGTTATTGATTATCTGAAGGCATTACTGGTCCTTTGTGACGACCTTTTCATTCATCATCTTTCTCACTGTTGGTCCTGAACGATCTCACAGGTTGGATGCAACCGAGATGTTCAAATTCAACCCAAACTGTGCTGTTTTGTCAGTTTTCACTTTATCCAGAAACACTGCATGTGATGAAGTAAGTTCCAGTGATCGTAAAAATATATTTCTGGCTGCTTAGGTCAGAGTTTACTGAGGCTTTGACATGGCAAACATCGGTTTCAGAGGTTTAAAATGGACTCAGATTACATGTTGAGCGGATTTTTGGGGTTGCTGAATATGAGTAAATGCATGTTTTATCCACTACTGACCTCCCTTACAAAATGTAAATATAAGGAACAGCTAATACAGGAAAAAACATAGATATTTAGGTCTAATTTGGGTGGGAAATATTTAATAATTGTTTTCAGTCTTTCAGTGATAGTAAATGAACTTAGTTTAAACTCCAGGTTATGATGTGCATGAATAAAACACGCTGCTGTGTGCCGTTAGCAACCCTGCAGCCCCTGAATGTATCTCTGCACACACACTACACCTCCTATGGGAGCTGCGCACCTATTAATACTGAATAGGACATCTTATCTGAGCACGTGGAATGCTGTTGCATAACGGGGAGGGAAATCGGAGACGTTTTTTATTGATAAACAAAGCCCCTAAAAAAACAACAAAGTGGAATAACTCGAAGCTCACATTTCCTCCGGAGCCGAAGGACGTGGCATTTCATTTCTGGATTAAAGTCTCTGTGAAAGTTCAGTCTTGACCTTGAAAACTGCAGTTGACAGAGCAGACAAATCGTTTTATGCTCTGGAGCTTTCGGTCACATAATTACGATGTAAACTTTTCAGGGACGAACAGAGAACTTCTTCCCCTCTTCTGCTGTTTCCAAGACAAATTGTTGCTTGAAAAAACACTTTGTAAATAAGAAAAACGCGGCTGAAATAATTATTTGGCTACTAATATCTGATGAAAAACAAAAAAACCTTGTCTTTGGCTTTATTGTAAAAGAGATATTTTACCTTCAGATGCCTTAACTGGTCGAGTCAGTGAAGTATTCAGCTGTAGAAGTTGTGAATTAAACAGATTCAGGACATCCAGAATGTATTTCAGAGTTTCCAGACAGCTTAGAGTACTTATTGTGGATTCTGAGACTCTCTTATCATTAAAAAAGAAAGAAAAAAGGGGTTATTTATGAATGTATCTCAGATTTGACCTTTTTTTCTTCTTCTTCTTCTTCCCTCGCAACACTTTTTTGCTTCATGCAGAAACTTGTCTAAAACTGTGAGATTATCTGTTTTTTTATGAATCTTTATTCTTTGTAAAGTAATTCATTCCAGTCTTACTGCTGTGGTTTTCATATTGGACCAAGTGTGGGATGCTCTACATCAAAAAAGCTGCGAAATGGCCCTTTATGCACGTCCCTTTAATTCATGAGCTTCAGCTGTGTCTCGTGGCCTCGGTGCCTCAGAAACGGATCGAGGAACTAGGTAATTATTGCGAGATAACACAACTCCTCGTCTCTCAAGGGCCTCCGTAACTATGAGCATCTGACTTGTTTTGACGTACAACAACTTTTGTTTTGTTCGTTTCTGGGCCTGAAACTGCCCCAGAAACTGCCCCAGAGCACCCGGAAGGTGTGTCTGTGGGGGGTGAAAGACATGAACTGGGGTATTTCAGCCCCATTTCCATCCCTGAACCCCGCTGTTTTACTTTATGGTCTCTGCGTTTGGCTGTGCGTATTTAGGGCTCACACAGAGATTTGGGCTTCGGTCTTTTCTTAAGTTCTTCTTTCTTAAGTTGTTCTTTTCTTAAGTTAGTGAAAGAAAGATGGAAAAGACGACCTCGCTGTCACTCAGCTGTGATGTGAGTCTGCAGCACTAAAACTACAAATGTAGTATAATAGAGATAATAATAGAGATAATACAGAATATTACTTGATTATAAATCTTTTAAATCCTTCTGTCCTTCTGTCCCTATGAGTGGATGAAAACAATGCTGCGTCTCCAGGAACTGTTGGGCAGAATTATCTCCTTTTTCTCATAAAGGTGTTTCGTCTGCTAAAGGAGAATTCAGAGAATCTGAGTAGCTCTTATCTTTTCTGCTACTAATATCTTGGATACAGGCTATTTGACCGAGCCCTCGTTTTCAGGACAGTGGTGTTACATCCCATAACTGAAGAGGGAGCCAAAGAGGAAATTAGCCAAATTCTCCAGCGTCTGCAGGAGTTATGGAAATGATTCAGCTTCAGCTCAAATATCAAAGCTGATCCAGTATGTTCGCTTCCTTCATGTTTGGTGTAACTTTAACCATAAAAACAAAGGTCTGCTGTTTCACTCTGAACCCTGATCTACCCTAAAAGTGCACGTTAAACTGTGAAGGAAGTGTTAACTTAACGTGTTCCACAAACTAATTAATGTAGTTTTATGCTTCAACAAAACAACATGAAGCCACAGATGTAATCTAAGGAGGAATAAATGAAGTCCAGAGATAGTTATCTATGCAAAACTTTAAGATGGCAGCCTGTGATGATCCTGTCTTTTGCTTTTTGAAACATCAAATGAGTCATTTTCCAAATAGTTTGAAGTCTTTAGCAGGTAACAACTGGCTGAAGGATCCGTACTTTCATGGAAAGTTCCTGTAAATACAAGTTGTTTTTGTGCCTAAAGCCAAAAGATAATTCAGGAAACCTGGAAGGTGGTTTGCTGTGAAAAAGGCTCCATTATACTGACCTTTCTCTTTTCTACACTGTAAATCACATCATTGATCTTTGAAATTACGTTTCGATCCTGGTCTTTCTGCTAGTTTATGGTGCTGACAGGTGAATTAAAGCTATTCAATGCTCCTAAATGTTATGATCACATTGCTGCTGCAGGCCATAAAAGGTCCCGGTCATATAGTGGAGCGCAGTGTTTTGGCACATAAATAGGCTCGACTATGGAAGTAATTAAATATGACCAACTGCTCATGGTGGTGAGTGCCATGCTCACATCAGGAGTGTCCCTTCATGAATGGGGTGATTGTGGCTCTATTATCATGTTTACATTGGCTGAGCATCTACAAATGGACTGTCACTGAAAGCTTCAGAGATAACACAATCCAAATATGGCCTCACGGATGAGTGGAGAGAATTAGGAGAGCAGAAAGAGTAGCAGCAGACAGTGAAAAACAGGATGAATGGCACCCAGGTGAAAAGGTCACAACGAGAAGACAGGAGGATAAAGAGCCGTGAGAGGGTGACGGGGTCATCGCTGTCAGCCCATCTGTTGTTGTGAACCTGCAGCTTAATGGACTGAGTTCAAACTCAGCATTTTAACCGGCTTATTGTTTCCACTGTTTATATCTGAAGCTGTTAATGAGAGATCAATATGAACACGCAGTAGCATGAAAGAGAGGGTAGTCTCCATCAGACTAATGCAGTGACACATATATATTAATGTATTAACCGAGGTCCCCTTGCTCCAATAAAAGGTTGATCGTTTTTTGTAAATTAAACTGCGTTTAGAGTCCCTCTTAATCTACATTTTGAAGAAAAAGTTCTCAGGGCTTTAAAAAGAATTGGTTATGGCTCTATTTTCCAGATTTATGAACCCACCAGATGCAGCTTGGACTTAGTGTACGATTCCTGAGGCGGATTGATTCAGTTTTATTTATATAGCACCCAATCACAATATCATCAATTACGATCCAATTCATTGTAATCCAATCATAATCCAATTTATTCATTTCCAAATCATTGTCCAGTTCATACAAAGCCAATTAAAAAGCTGCTTCGCTTATGAAACCAGCAGATTAAACCTAAACTTCTCTTCGAGTCGGCCTGTTAGGAGTGTGCATGAGGCGATGGTGGAAAGAAAAAACTCCCTTTTAACAGGAGGAAACCTTTTAGTGTAACACTCGAGAATTTAGTACGTTTTAACTCTTTGGCTCCTCCTACTGCTGTGGGATGACCCCCCACATTCCCTGAAAACAAATCTCTGTTTGAGCCCTGCACATGCACAGCCGTATGCATGAATTTTTATTTTATTTTATTAACCTTTATTTAAACAGGTAAAATCTCATTGAGACCCAGGGTCTCATTTTCAAGAGAGACCTGTTTTAGGTAGGCAGCAAAACACAAAGTTACAGATTAACTGAACGTACAAGAGACAAAAACAGGAACATATAATAATTAATAATAATAAAATGAAAGAAAAAAGGAACTAGTTAAGTACAGAACATGTGCACTGACTGTCTCACCAGCCTTCCTACAAGTCATTTGAAGTCCTCTAGTGAAATAAAAGTGGACAGCTTCAGCTTCTGTTGGAGCCTGAATTCGATGTCATGTTGAAAAAGCCACTCAGACGCCATCAAAAAGTCACAAAAAGTGACTGCAAAGCAGAAGGGTGCAGGGCTGGAAACCAAAGTCATAAACTACGGTAAATCAGCCCCCCGGGTGCTCCAGGACCGAAGAATGAGTCAGTGTACGTATGTGACTCAGTTTAAGTACACACAAAAACAGAGTTTATCTTTTCTTCTTCCACACAGAACTTGTGCTTTTTTGACAGGAGGTGAAGCAGCAAACCTTGAAGTCAAAGCAACCACGATGTCCTGAACATGTGAAAATTATCCCTAATTTTCTCTAATTAACCACCTTGTTCTCAAAGTTTTCCCAACTCAAGGTCTAACCGTTACCAAGTGACATTCCCTGCCTGTAAAAGACAGAAATGTGATGCAGGCACAACAATAAACTGACTGAAATCCATTACTTTGAGACTTGTGTCATGTAAAATTGCAGATTTAATAGATTTTCACTCTTTTTCACGTCATGAACCTGAAACATTTAGTAACTCAGAACTAACTGGAGACTGTTTGGTGTTATTATTTGGAAGACTTCTTTCATGTGAATTATTGTTTATATGATGTATTCATTGAAGCTTGGCTGAACCTGTGTTCCACTTCAGTTCCAACTAGACAAACTACAAATCTGCATAAAAATATATTTGTTCATAAAAGATAAAAAGAAAATGATGGAAACAGCTTGTGATGGTCTGATAATGCCTTTCAATTTATAAAAAAAGTGTTTTTTTCACACCTTTATAGACTAAAGGATTAACTGAAAATAAACAGTTTATTAATCCATAATAAAACTATTTGTTGGTTTACAGAAATATGGCAAAATTATGTGATATTTGGACTCAAAAGTGTGTCATTTCAAGTCTTCAGAAACCACATCTGCTTTACTCCATTTAGTCAGAACTTTTAGGATTACAAACGGCAGATTTAACTCCCACAAACAGACCAAAACCAACAAGGCGTCAGTCTTTGTGTCAACGCTGTCGTCCAACACTTTCAGCCTTGAGTTTATCGGCTCCGACTGGAGCCGTAAATCTCAAATCATTTCATAAATTCTGGGTAAATGGCAAGTGTTTGGATAAGGCAGGTAGGAACTTTAGGAAAAGTCCCTATTTTAAGCAGCTTACTATCTAATACAGCTGATCCTCATTTCTTGGATGAGGGGGTATCTGCTCAGGGTGGCGTGTGTTTTCAACAGCTAAATATGTGAACCTATATAACAGTGTGGTTCACTGATTTGTTTTTAAGGTTTTTAAGGGCAACAGAGCAGAGCTGGTAGAGGAATTAAAAAGCTGTAATGATGTCATTTCATCATCATCACCACCATCCTTTATATCCCAATTCTAACCAAATCAGCTTAAATCTGGATGTTTCCAACAACTTGTGCCCCAGGTTTTTAAAAATAAATGTTCCAAGAACAAGGACCTCCAGGAGACTAAACTTACATCTAAATGCTCTGCTGTTTTGTACTTTTTGTACCTTTTGAAAATCATGGTTTTCTGTTCCTGACTCATTTTATCCTCCAGGGGAAGCACCAAGGTCATGATCGACTGGCCCAATGTGACAGCATCCGGCCACCAGGAGCTGGGCCTGAAACCTGAGGAGCTGCAGAGGTCCAAATGTGTCCTGGGCTTCATCCCTGTTGTCTACTACAGCATTCTGCTCTGCGTAGGAGTACCAGGTAAACAGTAAACACATCTGAGCACAATAAGGGGACCTAAGACCTAAGAAATCAATACAAAAGTCAGTTAGAGGTACATTACGGGTGTTAATGGACTAGTGAGGTAATACACCCACTGATGGTTATTCTCACAGGTTTATGTCAATCTAATCATCTCATAATCAGTTAAGTATTTATTTATCCATCACACAAGCCAACAATTTTTTAATTCTCTTTTGTTCAAATTTACCAGCTCACAGAAATTTGATGGACAAAGCTGCTATAAATCAGTGATGTTTGGTATTGATCCAGCAGGGATTTATAGTGTTCAAAACAACCAAAGACATGAACACATTCAGGTGACCTCCAGGTCAAATCACTAACTGTCCTTAAAAGGTAAATAAATCTGAAAGCCAAAGGGCCCGAGTCAGCCGTTTCACTTTCCAAACTGTGGAAATATATCCGTGCAGAAAGCAGCGTGTCTTTCAAAAGCAGAGAGGACAACCTCCAGAAAAAAAGAGAAAGCAAGCTTTGAAATTAATACAAACCGTGAAACAGGCTAATAAAAAAAAATAAATAAACAGAGATACAAGTTGCTGCACGGATGGCAGTCACTGCTAGCTTCAAGGCTAATTAGCATTTAGCACTAGTTTGGTGTTAAACTTTTGACTCATACTGATTTATATTAAGCTATTTTCTCATTTAGTGTTATGAAAAAGCTATTGGATCTTAAATATTCGTAATAGTTAAACAGGCTAACAAACAAACAGAGATACAAGTTGCTGCACGGATGGCACTCACTGCTAGCTTCAAGGCTAATTAGCATTTAGCACTAGTTTTGTGTTAAACTTTTGGCTCATACTGATTTAGATCAGGTATTTTCTCATTTAGTATTAAGAAAAATCTACAAGATTTGGTAGTTTTGCAATAGCTATACATTAGAGTTAATAATAGATAATAAAACACAAAAATTACAAGGAGCAAATAAGTTTATTTTAGCAAGACAGTTCCAAATAAAGCTGACTTCCTGTCTTGAAAGACTGGGATCTGATGGGTTTAGTACTGGTTTTGTCATACTATTTGTGAAGAAGCAACAAATGACACTGAAAAAATAAGGTGTGCTTCATTTTATCTGGAATATCTCTGGTTAAATTAGACCCCATGTTACTTAATTTAAACATACAAACAACTGTAAATATGTCGTTAAATCATTTTTAGATTATCGAA
This sequence comes from Leuresthes tenuis, assembly GCF_036924035.1. Classification (NCBI taxonomy): domain Eukaryota; kingdom Metazoa; phylum Chordata; class Actinopteri; order Atheriniformes; family Atherinopsidae; genus Leuresthes; species Leuresthes tenuis. Next base: position 2,559,061 of record NW_027325374.1, read on the forward strand.
AGGACCAACCTGCATTTAAACTATTAATACTAATATTATATTGAACTATACAAGGCTGTAAGATGCCAACAAAAATGTAAAGAAAGGTATTTATTTATGTGAACAAGTAAGATAAAAAAAACTTCAATGAGGTTGGCATCAATCAAACAGGAATCTCATGATAATGTGAATAATCGTTTAATGTCAAAAAGGAAGTATCATTTGGCATAATTTCAGAATAAACTGTTCAGCTGTAATTTCATCAATTTTAATGTGTCACATGAATTGTAAACATGGAACTTAATAAGCTGTGTTCTGACAGCAAGATACCTCCAGATATCGATAAAGAGGCAGTTGAATACAGAAATATTGTAATGATTTGGCGTGATTAAGGTCATGACTGTAGCTCAGGAGGTAATGAGGAGTGTTGGAAAGCTGAAGATCCTTCATTTTAGTCCAGCATGAACATATTTATATAGTCAATCATGATGAAATCCAGATTGTGTTCTCTTTACCTTTAAATAAATTAAAATTAATTCGTAGATTTGCAGCCAAAATCATCACATTCCTGTCCGTTTTTCCCAGTAAACGTCCTCACTGCGGTGGCCTTGTCCAGACTGGCGTCCCGCACGAAGAAAGCTCTGTACTACTACCTTCTGGCAGTGACTGGATCAGATATTCTCTCCCAGCTCTTCATCATCTTCGTCGGCTTCCTGCTGGAGACGGCCGTGTTTCACCGCGATGTTCCCGAGCTCCTGCTGCACTCGGTCAGCGCTGCAGAGTTCGCTGCCAACCACGCCTCCATCTGGTCCACCGTGCCCCTCACGGTGGACCGCTACGTGGCGCTCTGCCACCCGCTCCTCCACCGCCAGATCAGCTACCCGGCGCGAGCCAGGAAGATCATCTTGGTGGTGCTGACGCTATCCCTCGCTTCAGGTGTGCCTTTCTTCTGGTGGTCGGACATGTGGAGGAACAGCCACCCGCCCACGCCGCTGGACACGGTCCTCGTCTGGACTCACGTCACCATCATCTACTTCCTGCCCTGCAGCATCTTCCTGGTCCTAAACTCGCTGATAATCCACACGCTGAGGTTACGGCAGAGGCAGCAGCCCTGCCAGGAGGAGCGTGGCCCACAGCGAAGACTTGGGAAAACCACCGCCATGCTGCTCGCCATCACCTCCGTGTTTTCGGTGTTGTGGGCTCCCAGAACTGTGGTGATCATCTACCACCTGTATGTGTCCTCAGTGCACAGAGACTGGCGTGTGCACCTGGCCTATGACCTCTCAAACATGCTGGCCATGCTCAACACCGCCGTCAACTTCTTCCTCTACTGCTTCGTCAGCAAGCCTTTCCGGAGCGTTGTGCGGGACGTGGTGCTGCTCAGAGGGGGGCCGCTGTACCCCCGCCGCGCTCTGCCCCAGCAGCAGGCCCCCAACAATGCCTCCATCTCTTCCCTCTACAGCGGGAACAACAAGCGCTGGCAGCGGGACTCCACCCCCTTGTCACCACGCAGGGCCAGAAAGCCCTCATGACCTTCTGTCCCCTCCTCCTCTTAATCCGAAACACCCGGCGTCCCACGGTCCCGGTGCTCTTGGGACCCCAGGGACACGCTGCGTTCCAGGCGCTGCGTGGACAGCAGCCAGTCCGCCCTGGAGCTCTCTCACAGGGCCTCAAACGAAGCGAACTCTCTGGAAGTATGTTTTTGTCTTCTGTGACCTTGGTGTTGTTTGTCCATGTAAATCATAAGATGGCCGCGTATTTATTTTTCTTAAAAAGAATTTGACAAAACATAAGTAGGTATTATTTTCTTCTCCATAAATGGTGGTAATATGACAGAATATATTTTATATTGTTGCATTAGTGCAGAAAGAATCATTTTATCTGATTAATTCACGGTTAGTTCACAGAATCCAACGACTGTGTCCTTTCTGATAGTAATTCTGGAAATAGCAAAGAAGGAGGAAAAGAGTCAAAAATCGAACTGGCTGCTCTGTGTAAAGATGCTGAATCCCACAAACATGATCCACCCTGCTGATCAAAGCCAATCGAGCAAAAGAAATTGTACTCTCAGGCAAAAACAACCACGCAGCTGCTATAGCTTCTAGTTTATTTTTCATGAATTGCAACTCGTTGGAGCTTAAAAAATGAAAGCTGACCGTTTGTGAAGGCCCTGCCCTTCAAACAGCTCCTCCGCTGCTTCACCCCAACACGGCCTCGGCTGCGGCTAAGCAAACTGCAGATTAGCCTGATGATGTGCACAAACGCACGCACACACAAGAAGGAACACACTGGCATGCATGCATGAACATGTGCACACACGGAGCTGACAGCTAGTACATTTCCACTGCACCACGCACTGAATGGGTGAATGATGCATTCACACTCACCACCTTTAAAGATCTGAATCAACCTCGTTGACATATTTCTGTACAAATACATGTTTTTTAATTACAGAGCTTTAAAAGAGTTTTTTGTATTTTTTTGACTGATGAATGGTATTAAATGTTCATGTTTACAATAACAGTACAACCTCATTTAGTTCATGAAAGCTGTTAGGAAAAGGCTTCGTATTTGATCTATTTTGTCTATTTTTAGTGTCTTAACCTTTGCTTTTCTAAAGACACCTTTTCAGAGTTTAAAAGATTGTTTTTGGCTGTGATAAACAGAAATACTCATCCTGTGGCAGTGAGAATTAAACCTTTAACTGTAAAATAAATCACACAAACCTGCAAATTTTACATCAATGTCAGTGATTTATTGTTTTAAGGCTGTAATACATGATAAAGTCTTTCAGATCTAACTCCCCTCTGTCTGATGATGGAAACTCAGAGATGAGTTTAGTTTCTTTCATTGAAGAGTTCTTCCTGGAACGTATTCTGAAGATCGATTAAGGTTCGATCGATCTGAATGTATCGTAAAATATCGATGCTACGCAGCTATGATCTGGTGTTTGCAGAAACAGTTACAGGAGGATCAAGAAATACAATAAAACTGACTGAACTTAGCAAAATAAAATCCTGACTTTACTTAAGACTTAAGGCAAAATGGAGCTGTGATGCAGTGAGTTGTGTCCCACAGGCTGCTTCACTTCACAGCTTCAACTGACATCATACATTCAGTTCAAGTCAGTTTTATTTATATATATAACGCCAAATTACAACAAATGTCATCTCAAGTCCAATTCAAGCCAATTGGAGTTCAATTCATTGTAGTCATAATCCAACCAAATGCTGTTAATTAAATTTATACAAACAAAGTCAATTCAAAAACAGTTTCCCAGCTCAGGAAACCAACAGATTGGACCGAAACTTCTCTTTGATCCAATCGCCGTCCTGAGCGTGCACAAGAGAAAAAAACTCCCTTTAACAGGAAGAAACCTCCATCAGAACCAGAACCAGGAAGGGTCCATCTGCCTGGACCAGCTGGGGCTGAGAGGACAGGAAAGAGGGGGCAACAAGCACTGTAACACCAGGCCAGAGATACCTGCTGAGAGAGAGAAACAAGTTAATGACAACAATGATGTCATCTGTACATGGAGGGAGGAGAGGTGCATCATGGGAGCTCCCCCAGCAGGCTGGGCCTATAGCAGCAGAACTATGGGATGTTTCAGGCTCACCTGAGCCATAACTATAAGCTTTATCAGAAAGGAAAGTTTCAGCCTGATCTTAAAGGTAGAGAGGGTGTCTGCAAAAGACAAAATAAATAAATAATCATTTCTTTAGTATTTCATGCTATCAGATTTAAAAAATGACTTCCTAACGTTACACAACATTTCCTAAAACACTAACCGTAACCCGAGGGTCTAAAGGTCCAATTTACTGCTCAGGTCCAACTTTTTGTTGGTCATCACTCGTTAAAGTGGCCAACATTTACCAAACTAAACCTTCCCCCAAATGCTTTTTAAGTCCAGCTACTCACTGGTCTCCTGCTGGCTGACGCCTGATCATCCATCATGTTTAAAAAGACTTCCGTTTGTGCAGAATTATGACGAGTGTCCATCAAGACTGAGGTTGCATTGCAAAAAAATCCGATTTATGACCTCATACTGAAGTGGGCCAAACTGGAATTGAACAAATCAGATTCCATGTGACTTGTGCTGTTCACAGAGTCATGAAAAAATCTGATCTGAGTCACATATGAGCAAACGAATAGGATTTGGGTCACATTTGACATTCAGACTGAACGTGTTTGTGAAAAGCGCGACATAAGTACAGTTCATTTACCTTTTACAATCTGTTTTGTGTCCATAGACACCGATTTCTGCTGTTTTTTCAAGCCATCGATGTGAAAATAACCAACATGTCACAACGTTTTCTGAAATAGTCCCAAAATGACGTCATTTTTCAAAGTCGTAGCTAGCAGAATGAAATCAGGAAGAATCTCATAAGAGTTGTTTGGCTCATCGTTTGGTTTAAGGTGGTCATAAAACTCAATCCAGACTGTTTTAAGGCGGTATTTCTCACATCAAAGTTTAATGTTACCGTGAGTCCTTTGCCTTGTTTTATGCAAACTGAGTCATTCTGCGTTTTCACGTGCACTGTTGTCACTTCCAAACAGGAGGCAGTGGAAGCTGTGGCTGAGAGTAACCATGGTGATGAAGCAGAAAACACACGGTTCAGCTGGACCGTGCAAAAGGAGGAGCAACTAACTGCATTATGGCAACAGAACGAATGTTGTCTTAAAGATGCAGCTGTGGGTAAAAGCTGCTTATCAGTCGACTTCATCGTTGTTAATCATTTCCAACAGATGCACGATGGAAAATAACCTCAGAACAATCCAGTTGAAAATGGTGACCCTGCAAGAGCTCGAGTCATTGCTAAATCTTTCCTCTGTCTCAGAACTCAGTGACTGTCTTTGATGTCAGGGGTCTGAGTGAAGCATCAGACAGAGTTATGTAAGGGAGGCATTAGATGGATGATCTAATCCTGTCCCATTTGTAAAATACACAAACATACTCTGAAAGTCACGCCGGGTCTCACAATTTATGTCCATCAGGATAAAAAGTTTGTTTTTTTACTATGAGATCAGCATATTGTGTTCAGTTTTGTGCAGAAGAGGAAGTGGCGGCTCGTTTATTTGCCAAACTTGAGTTGTGAGCTTATAATAATGTCATTATTCACATGCTGTAGTTTCTGTAACTGAACAACCAAGCCGTGTTGTCTGCAGCTTTTTGTCAACGCCGCTGAAAGGCTTCTTGAAAGCACTGATGGATAAAACTGATTAGGGTTTTGCATCAGCTCCTTCTCATAGGGCTACGGTGACTGGTTTAGATTTTGAATGTGCAGAAAGTGCAGTAACACCGTCTGGAAATGTAGTTTTCAGCAGAAATCTGCCTCAGAAAGATGTTGTGTCTCCTTTGAGGTGAATTTTTCAGGCTATGTTTGAGTAACCTTCCTCTGACTGTTCATTAACTCTCGGATGTTTCTTCTGAGTGAGTGAATCTATCCGTTGCCCTCTGAAGTACTCGGTCTTGTTTGAAGCCTTGTGACACCTGCTGAGCAACAGGAAGGCCTGAATGGGAGCTGAATCATGGGACATCAGCAGGTGTTTGAACAGGCACAAAAGGCAGGTGGGAGGCAGACGTGCTGCTGCAGGGGTTTACCTGCTGTATAGGGTCCTCACCTCCACCCCATCCACCTGCTGTCACACACCAGCAGCAGCAGCTCCAAGCCTTTCTGACATGTCAGTGCAGTATTTCTTTAAATGCTTTCCTTAACTTCCTGCTGTTCTCACTAGCATCGGGTCGCTGCCGCTACACGCTCTCTTACCCCTCCTCTGTTATTGTCAGGCAGCAGGAGACAGCTTCAAAGAAAATGTTCATATCTGCATCTGCGTACCAACTCTCAGAACTCAGTGCGGCCCGACCGAGGGCCACATGGGTCGGCTGAGATGGAGAACCGACGCTGTGTCCGGTTCTGTTACTGTAAACACAGCCTGGGGGGACGGGAACAGGTGGTGGGCCTGCACTGGAAATATTAGACCTGAACAAGAGGAATAAATGGGGAGCATGTACATATAGTATGTGTACACCTCCAAGTGTTTATCCTTCTCGCCCGGTCTCACAGGAAAGTAGAGCAAAGGAGAGTCACTATATTTCCAAGTTACGCTACAGTTATACCTTGACTTGGGCCATTTCATTAGACCGCCATCCTGTGGGCTTTTAAAGAAACCTGCACAGCTTCCTGCTGCCTCTAACTTCCTCTGTGGGAGTGCATGAAAGTCCAGCTGAACTCAGATGAGGCTGTGGTTATAAAATCAGGATTTTATTAGAGCAGAGCGACAGTCTGGAAATGCTTTAAAGGGGAAATCCGGTGTTTTTAAACCGTATTTCTGGCATGAAATACGTTCATCTGCTCACCGAGAACAGTTTGGTGAAAGATGGAAGATATTTAGATATTTGATAAATATCCTGCCATGTTGCACAAAACTAGCAGTAGCAAACTCCAGGTGAAGTTAGCCGACTTTCCGCCTCAGTAGGAGAGCTTGGCCTTGTTTTGTCATCATTCAAAGCTTTTCTGTTTTCCTCCTCGAGGTTTTTTTGTTCATGTTAACTTTCAGAGCTGCACTCATCCTCAGTCGTAGTTACTGAGGAGAGCACTTAGGTTTTTCACAGCCCTGTTAATTTGCTCTGTGAGGAGGTCCTCAACCTGCCTCGCTGTGTTTTAAAATAAATCTGAACCGACCCTGCATTTGTGTCCTGAGGCCGTGATAAATGCCAGTTAATCGTCATTTTCTCAGTCGTCCAGTCGCCCGTTTTGTGAATTTTCTGTTTGGAGTTTGCTAATCCTGCCTCAGAAACCACTTGTTTTCCAGAAATAAAGCTTCACCACCAGTCTTCACGTCCTCCTCTCACTATAGTCCTGCGTTTGGGTCCTTTTCCCTCATTATGATTCATAAAATATGCTGTTGGTGCCTCTAAAAGGGGCCCTTTGACATTAAACTTGGGAAAGCTTGAGGCTGACTTGAATGTTTCAGGCAAAAAAATAACAGACATTAAATCTAGGCTAAAAACATATTTATTTCAGATGGCTTTTAATACCCAGTAGTATGGTGACACTTTTATATTATCTTATTCACTTTTGCTGTATTTCATTGCGTTTACTGTTATTTTATTGTTTTGTACTTATTCTTTTCTTTATTTATTATCTGCTGTAAAGCACTTTGGTACCGAAATGGATTGTTGTAAAGAGCTGTAGAAATAAATTACATTTACAATTACAATTACATTAAAATCAGTCCCATATTATTATAGTTTATTGGTAACCTTGTTCCTGTCCTGGAAATAGTGTGTCTGATTGTTTGAAACTACTGTTGTGATTGTTTTGAATTTATTCGACCTCTAAATTAATTTATGCACATTTTGACGAGTTAGTTGTTGGATTCAAGCATTGATCTGATCTTTTAATGGCTAATTCTAACTATTACGGTTGTAATTCGAAGGGATGAGGAGAAAACCAGACAGAACACCTTGTGGGGCGGCTGAAGCTCAGGAGGAGGAGCAATCGCCCACCAAGAAGGTTGAAGCGTCCTTGAGCGAGACACTTAACCCCACATTGCTTACCGATGTGTGAATGTAGCAGGAAGCACGTAGCTGGATTGACTAAGACGGCCAAACTAGTGTGTGAGTGACTGTGTTAAAAGCACTTTGAGTACAGGTCCAGTCCATTTTACCTGAGCAAGATGGCGGCTGCAGTGACACATTTCAAAAGACCACAGACCGGCATGTAAATGTATCTGTCTGTGTTCACAGACTGAATACAGGTGAGAGTTAAACTGAAAACCACAGTCAGGACAACTACAGATGAGGAAGTGGAACAAGAGGCAAAACAGAACTGAGGCAAGACAAACCCACCCAGAGCAATAATAACAAAGAGTGGAACAAGAAGAAAACAACTAAAGACTTGACTGATCCAAACGGAGGAAATCCTGATTAAAAACCAATAACTTCAGAACACAAACAAACTACAACCTGAAACAAAATGCCAACTAAGGGCAGAGAAATAATCAAACCCAAAGGACAAGAAAGCCAAAACACAGATAACCATTGATCAAACTCAGTGATTTCTTGTCTTGTAATGGGAAGAAATCCATCAGGTAAGATGGATCTGTTTTACTGGTCAAACATTTAGTTCTTTTAACCTTAAACAGCCATTTAATGTTGTATGGATCCTTAATTACAAGGTAAGGATCGATCGCTGCTGGTATCTTTAAAGCAGTTTAAACACCTTGAATCGTGACGTTTGTGCTTACAAAATAAGTATATATTAGATTCATAATGGACCAAAGCCATTTAAAACACACCTGTGGGGTTGGGAGCTCCAGAAAAGAACAATGCTTCATCGCTAAAGTCTCTCTGGGGGTTTGCATCGATCAATAAAACGCAGCCTTAAAGACCTCCACAGATGATGCGATGTAGACGAGCCCATGAATGAGACTCTGTGGAGGTCCGATGTTTCTGATGGATATCTGGAAACGGACAGCTGATGACCACGAGGAGCCCGACGGATGGAATCGATGAGAGAAATTCAACCCACGATAACAGGTTCCAAGGCCAGGCGGAGGACCTAATTACAGAGAATGGAAAGCTAAAAGCATGGCTTCCTATCAGTGAGGGCCAGATGGAGGAGAAAATGTAAGTTCAAACCATTCTGTCGAGATCAGCCTCGCTGAGGCAAATGAAGCAGCAAAAATCAGCTCTTGAGCAACAAGTGTGAGTCTGAGCATGGACTGGTCCTTTAATCATTGACTGAAACCATACTCACATCTCCACAGTCCTGCTGGCATGTACAACCTGTCTCCAGGAAAGCTTTTTATCACATCAGCTTCACAGCTGCTTGATTGAATACATTTTGAATCTGCTTCTGGATCTGTAGTAGCAGTGAAACTTATGCTTAAAGGCAGGAATACTGAGCATTTTCACAAGAAAATAATCACCTGATTCCCTCCTGAAAGCTGAAATTGTGAAATTAATGCTATTAAATGACAGTAAGCAGGTCGTTATCTCTGTCAAAACTGTTTCCTTTCAGAGTCAGAAGCAGCTTTATTGTCCAGGTATGTAAATACTCCGGTTAGCTTAGCTTAGCTAGAAAACCACTGTGGCTGGTTTGAAACAGACACTGTAATAAAGCATCACATCAAAATATATCCTTTTCCTCCCAGACTGAGTCTCAACCCTCCACTGAACACAAAAGGAACCAGGTGCCCCTTGGAGGATGACATATTACAGATGTTCATGAGCACAAATACTATGTTTTCTGTTTGTTCTACGTTTTGATGATCTGTGTTTCTTTTGTCTTTCTTTCTTTAAACACTGCGTCCTTTGGTTCGATGTTCTTAGTTCGCTCACTTTATCTCTGTATTCAGGCCTGTGTTTAGATCTGGTCATTACTTAACTTTGTCCTCAGTTTCCACACCTGTCTCCAACTCAATCAGCCCCAGCTGCAGTCACTTCCTCATTAGTTTCCCTCAGTATATATTCCCCTCGGTGTGCCTCAGTCCTGCTCAGATCTTTGCTGTAACCGTCGTTACCTGGACTTCTGCTGCTCTCTGTGACAAACTGAATCCTTGTGAAGCATTGATTCTTTCTTGCTTCTTGAACCAAAAATTATTTGAAGCTTTGGGGCTTCACTTTTGAGGGAAACAGTGACACCTGGTGGCAGACTGCAATTACAGCAGCGGTTTTGTAATTTGCCCGAAGCACGAGCTCAAAACATTGTTTCAGTGCCAAATGTGGGCAGTAAAACTAATTTAAAGCTGCATGTTCACAAACAGATTTAAAGCTGCCACAACTTTTAGCAATGTGGCTTCTGTCTGTTCTTGTACAACAATAAAAGTAAATGTTAGACAAAGATTTAGAGCCCAAAGTGAGAGGAAAACCATAATACCTGAAAGCAACCTGCGGAGCTACATCAGCACAACTTTTATGCGTTAAATGTTGTATCAGTATAGATTTTAGGCTGCATTTCATTCATCCAAAGGTATATATTATGTTTGTTTTATGCCATATTAGTGAAGTATGATCTGACGGAAGTGTTAATAGGTGTGCTCGTGAACGTTAAAAAGTGGCCCAACGAAACGCTCCAGTGACGTGGCAGCGCGTGAACGACAGAAGCTCAGAAACAACGATTGAAACCAAAGCGCTTCAGGAAGACTGACACAAGCCTCAAAGCCTCCGTATCATCGGCCCATCCCTGTTTAGGGACAGTAAAGAACAGTTTTCTGTGCCACACCTTCCTCTCTGCTGCACTTCTACATGTTTATCAGCTGATTTATATTTAATTTAGTCATTTATCTGTCACTGCAACATATTTTTTTAATAATAATCAGTACTGCAGCAATATAATTCCCCTTTGTGGATTAAAAAAGATTATATTGAATTGAATCCAGCTGAAGTGAACTGTAAGCTCAGAGAAAGGACAGCAGATAAAAATGCTCCATGATAATTCAGAATAAATCTCAAACCCACCTGTTTAATATGTTACTATAGCGCCATCTGTTGGTGAAACCCTGTAAGACTCAGATTTGAACCTGCAGTTGACGTTTAACTACATTTAACACAAAATATATACAATTAACGTTTTGCCTTGACTTCTTATGATAATATTGTATATTTAGAGAAGACTGGGTCAAATGTGCCAGAGAAGTTAACCCAAAAATCATGATTTAGAGACTCTTAACTTTGAATTATTTATAATTCGTGTAATTAGTGCAGAGTATTGTGTTGCATTCAAGTACCAGTCAGGATACACGAGTCATCATTTATTTTTGTACAGTTTGAAGGGAAGGGAAACACATGGGAAAGATTATATTAATTAAAGAAACTGAGCTTTGGGTGTTTGGGCCACTTTCAGGAAAAAGATCTCTCCACAACTTTTCAGGTTTTGACAAATATCATCAAATTAGTGATTCGTGTTTCTAATTTAGACATAAAAACTTATATTTGCATCTGACAGAGTCAGTGTTGGAGCTGTCAAACACGCTGAGGTACTTTTCCCGATTTAATAATCTGTTAGAGCTAATTTCTTCCTTTTGGGGCCAAATCATCAAAAATGTCTTAAACTCTATTCTTGTGATTATCAGTTATTTTAATTTCTTCCTAGATTAGTTGTTATTAATTTAACTTACTTTAGCTTGACCTGTGTTAGCTTCAACATGCAGTCATACCATGGAGATGGGAACAGAAGAGACAAGATGTCCATACTTAATTTAATTTCTATTATGCACCATTCAACTAAACTTTGCCCCATCTGCCCTCTCACCCAGCTCCAACTTTAACTTCCCGTCCCGGAACCAATTAAATGCACATAAACCCCTGGAGAACTCTTTTGTCCACGTGGCCCTAATTTTTATTGATAAAGATACAGATACAAAGATACAGTCCAACTGAAGCCAATTCCTCACTTCCACCACCAGATGTCACTGTACACCACTCCTTTGTTCAGCTAACACGTCTGTGTTGACCTCAAGTGCTTCATTTAACATCCAGTTTGGAAAGTTTCCAGTAGGAAAGAGATTTATTGTCATGTGTAAAAGACAGTTGTGGAGTAAATTGGGATGAACTGCCACGGTGGGGTTTTTGTAGTGTGTCCGAGCCTCATAAGCTACAAAACGACGACATAGTCTCATAAATGAGGAGCGGAGCTGTAACAGGGTGAGCTGGAGGTTCTGTGAGGGTTAGAAGACCAAAAGAAATTCAATTTAAGTTTAATTAAATTTCATTTATAAAGTGCCAAATAACAACAAATCCCATCTTAAGGCTTCAAAGATGCAGTCTAGTTTAAGACCGTTACAGTCATAATCCAATCAAATCTAATTAATTAACTTCTAAATTGGTCCAATTCATACAGAACCAGTTCAAATATAAGTAGCCGAGCTAAAGAAACCAACAGATTGCACCGAAACTACTCTTCAGTCCAATCCCCGTCCTGAGCCTGAGGCGACTGTGGAGAGGAAAAAACTCCCTTTTAACAGGAAGAAACCTCCATCAGAACCAGAACCAGGAAGGGTCCGTCTGCCTGGACCAGCTGGGGCTGAGAGGACAGGAAAGAGGGGACAACAAGCAGCGTAACACCAGGCCAGAGACACCTGCTGAGAGAGAGAAACACAAGTTAATGACAGCAATGATGTCAGAGGGAGGAGAGGTGCATCATGGGAGCTCCCCCAGCAGTCTGGGCCTATAGCAGCAGAACTATGGGATGTTTCAGGCTCACCTGAGCCATCCCTAACTATAAGCTTTATCAGAAAGGAAAGTTTCAGCCTGATCTTAAAGGTAGAGAGGGTGTCTGCTTCCTGAAGCCAAACTGGCAGCTGGTTCCACAGAGAGGGGCCTGATAACTGAAGGCTCTGCCTCCCATTCTGCTTTTAGGGGCCTGATAACTGAAGGCTCTGCCTCCCATTCTGCTTTTAGGGGCCTCATAACTGAAGGCTCTGCCTCCCATTGTGCTTTTAGGGGCCTGATAACTGAAGGCTCTGCCTCCCATTCTGCTTTTAGGGGCCTGATAACTGAAGGCTCTGCCTCCCATTCTGCTTTTAGGGGCCTGATAACTGAAGGCTCTGCCTCCCATTCTGCTTTTAGGGGCCTGATAACTGAAGGCTCTGCCTCCCATTCTGCTTTTAGGGGCCTGATAACTGAAGGCTCTGCCTCCCATTCTGCTTTTAGGGGCCTGATAACTGAAGGCTCTGCCTCCCATTCTGCTTTTAGGGGCCTGATAACTGAAGGCTCTGCCTCCCATTCTGCTTTTAGGGGCCTGATAACTGAAGGCTCTGCCTCCCATTCTGCTTTTAGAAACTCTGGGAACCACAAGGAAACCTGCAGCCTGAGAGCAAAGTGCTCTGTTGGGGAAATATCCAACTGTGAGATCTTTAAGATGTGATGGAGCTCGGTCATTAAGAGATTTATATGTGAGGAGAAGAAGCTTAAATTGTTGGTTTAAAGTGTAGAAATGTGTGAACACAATGAAAAATAGACCTGATAAGCACCCTTTCAGTGTATGTATGTATTATTTAAATGTCTATAAAGGAAAGTATCCCTCTTTTTAATCTGTATTCAGTTAATAGTGACGTGGTTAGTTTGAACCTCCTGTTATTTTGTGCACAACATGCTCTGAGAAGGAGTTTTTAAACCAAAATGACTGAAGAAATCTTACTGATTTTGACCTCAAAATGGAACAAATATAATTTTAAATGTTAAAATAAAAAACTGCTCCAAAATCCCATTGTTTCAAAACAGAGCAGGAAATAACTGGAGCTTTTGGAGGATGATAAATGTATTAAAAACTCATCAGACACGCTTCAAACACAAAAAGGGTTCTTTGGGAAACTTTAGAGCTTCGGGAGGTAAACTCGCGTTAATTGTGCAGTTGGGACACGTTGGTTTCCCGGATATTAAAGTCCTCAGAGGAAAGAAAGCAGGACTGTGTGACAGAAAGCGGGAGGGGTGCAGAGGGCTCGAGAGGAAAGGCTCGTGAAGGGATTCAGAAACTTTGATCGGCGCGCGTGTCTGTATCAGTCCGCTGCGGCTCTTTGCGGGATTTTGTTGCCCACTGCGGATGGTTTCTGTCCAACTGTTTTCTGTCGCAGGTGAAGATCAGCGAGCAGCGAACAGCGAGGTGTAGGCAGCTGAAAACATCCAGGTAGGTCACCATCCTCCTCCTCACTTCCCGAAGCTTTGCTGTGACATCCACGGCTCCGCTGCACGCTTTGGGGTGTTTTTCAGGAGATTTAGTGCAAGTTTTGGGGTGTTTTTCAGGAGATTTAGTGCAAGCTTTGGGGTGTTTTTCAGGAGATTTACTGGAAGCTTTGGGGTGTTTTTCAGGAGATTTAGTGGAAGCTTTGGGGTGTTTTTCAGGAGATTTAGTGCAAGCTTTGGGGTGTTTTTCAGGAGATTTAGTGCAAGTTTTGGGGTGTTTTTCAGGAGATTTAGTGGAAGTTTTGGGGTGTTTTTCAGGAGATTTAGTGCAAGCTTTGGGGTGTTTTTCAGGAGATTTAGTGCAAGTTTTGGGGTGTTTTTCAGGAGATTTAGTGGAAGTTTTGGGGTGTTTTTCAGGAGATTTAGTGCAAGCTTTGGGGTGTTTTTCAGGAGATTTAGTGGAAGCTTTGGGGTGTTTTTCAGGAGATTTAGTGCAAGTTTTGGGGTGTTTTTCAGGAGATTTAGTGCAAGTTTTGGGGTGTTTTTCAGGAGATTTAGTGGAAGTTTTGGGGTGTTTTTCAGGAGATTTAGTGCAAGCTTTGGGGTGTTTTTCAGGAGATGTAGTGGAAGTTTTGGGGTGTTTTTCAGGAGATTTAGACTCTGTTTGACATGTGGAGACCAGCTGTGTCTGCTAATGATAAATCAACTTCATCAATAAGGCAAAAATGACCAATGAAAAGGCAAAATATTGACTTTGAATAGTTTTTTCTGATGATGTGACAGTTTAGACTTCAGTTTCAGTCATTATGCTGTAAAACATAATCTCATTCTGCTTAACTGAAGAGCTCAATGTTTATTTACTCTAATATATAACATATGATTTAGAGGATTAAAAAGAATATTTATGATTCTTATATTTAAAAAATGACTTTTTACATCATGAAAAAGGAGTATCAGAGCTGTAGATCCAGCCTCAGCTGAACTGTGTCTTCATTTATTGAACAAAAACTGAGATAAAACCCAGAAGCAGAGTGTGAAAAACTAAGTGAACCCCTGATCCAGCAGCTTGCAGCAGCACCTTCAGCAGCAGTGAGTGTAAAACTAAGTGAACCCCTGATCCAGCAGCTTGCAGCAGCACCTTCAGCAGCAGTGAGTGTAAAACTAAGTGAACCCCTGATCCAGCAGCTTCAGCAGCAGTGAGTGTAAAACTAAGTGAACCCCTGATCCAGCAGCTTCAGCAGCAGTGAGCTGCAGTGATGGTTTCCTGTGGGACGTTATCAGTCTCTCTCATGGTTCTGGAGGAATCTCGGCCACTCTTCTCTCCAGCGGTTCTTCAGCTCTTTGAGGTTTGCAGCTTTGGTTTCTGCACAGCTCTCTTAAGGTCCCACCACAGCATTTCAGTCAGGCTGAGGTCTGGACTCTGACTGGACCATTGCAACACCTTGATTCTTTTCTTTTTCACACATTCTGCTGTAGATCTGCTGCTGTGTTTGGGATCTTTGTCCTGTTGATGAGCCAGTTTCAGCCCAGCTTTAGCTGTGGGACAGATGGCCTCACATTTGACTCTAGAATACTTTGGTATCCAGAGGAGTTCATGGTGGACTCAATGACTGCAAGGTGCCCAGGTCCTGTGGCTGCAGAACCAGCCCAGATCATCAGCCCTCCACCACCGTGCTTGACAGCTGGTATGAGGTGTTTGTGCTGATCTGCTGTGTTTGGTTTCCTCCAAACGTGCTGCTGTGCATTAGGACCAAACATCTCCACTTTGCTCTGGTCTGTCCAAAGGACATTGTTCCAGAAGTCTTGAGCTTTGTTCAGATGCAGCTTTGCAAACCTAAGCTGTGCTGCCATGTTCTTTTTAGAGAGAAGAGGCTTTCTCCTGCAGCCCTTCCAAACAAGCCATCCTTGTTCAGTCTTTTTCTAACTGTGCTGTCATGACCTTTGACCTTTAACATGCTAACTGAGGCCTGTAGAGTCTGAGATGTAGCTCTGGGCTTCTTCACCTTGGGGTGACCTTTAACCTTTAACATGCTAACTGAGGCCTGTAGAGTCTGAGATGTAGCTCTGGGCTTCTTCACCTTGGGGTGAACTTTAACCTTTAACATGCTAACTGAGGCCTGGAGAGTCTGAGATGTAGCTCTGGGCTTCTTCACCTTGGGGTGACCTTGCTGGGACGTCCACTCCTGGGAAGATTGACAGCTGTCCTGAATGTTTTCCACTTGTGAATAATCTTTCTCTCTGTAGAATGATGGACTCCAGATAGTCTGGAAATGGCCTTATAACCCTTCCCAGACTGATGGGCAGCAGCAGCTGCTTCTCTGAGATCATTGCTGATGGGTGTACTTAGTTTTTCACACACTTACTCCGCGTTTTGTCTCAATTTTCTTGAACACATTTTAAAACCTGTTATGGACCAGATGAACTAGAAGAAGTTGTACTTCTTCTTTCAGATGACTGTCGCCCTCCCACCAAAAAGCTCAGTCCGCTCTGATTGGTCATCCGTAAACTCAGTTAGATACAGAAATCCATATTCTCTGAGAGTAGCTGTTCGCTTCTCACTGCTGATATCCAGTCCCAGTGAAATGGTTTCAAGCTATATTAAAAGTTCCTGTTTCTAATAGTCTGTCAGCACCTCGCTGTCCTTGTATAATAAAAGCAAGATAACACTGGCCTTAGAAGAGATATTGCCATTAAATTAAATTGAATTAAACCTTAGTTTTCCCAGATTATAGTCTGTACAATTCAGTGTAATAAAAGTAGTACAAAACTGACCTGTAGTGAAGTACAAATGTAAGCCTTTTAACTCCTAATTGGACTTCTTACTTATTGTTTTGACCCATTAAGCCATTATTTTAAGGTGTTAGCTCTTCATATTCAGCTTCTTTATTTCCTGACAGAAATGGCATCAAACATACTACCAGAACTCTTTGTTTTCCTGCTCCAAACAAAGGCTAAATGCTGCAGAAAGAAACCAAATGGGAAATTGATCTGTATTCTTTTACAGGTGAGTTATTGTTGCCAGGCAACATGTGTTGTCACAGTCCTTTTTGCACCATTCTGAGACCTCGGCTGTCCCAGCAACACCCCAGCGGTGACGTGGGCTAAGTGCTTGAGAGTTGGGTGGATGACGACAGTGGAGACTGGGCCAATAAATCAGTGTCAAATATAGGCTTCTATCGAGATAAGAGACTCATAAAAACACGTAATTACTGCTGATCACTGACAGCGATTTTAAAGAAGCAGAGGAAAATAACATGTACGCTTTGACTCACAACACCTGGAACGTAAAGCCCTTTTCAGGCTGCTTAAAGATCATCTCAGTGTCCTTTACTGCAGTTTTAATTATTTTTAAATAGCAACAACTGCATCTGTTGTACAACTTAAAGTTTGCAGATTTTATGAGAATAAACATCAGACATAAAGACAAAAAAAGGTGGAAATAAAACCCCGAAGGCTCCAGCTAATATTAAGAATAGTACTTCTCTATCAAGGCTGATTTTTGGGGAAAATATCTACCTGGAACTTAACTGTGGTTAAGTTAACTGTGGTGTTCAATAATCTTTGTTTACATGAACCCAAGCTGCAGCCTTTAATAATGAAAGCTGAGTTTAGTGGTTCAATATTTGCTTTAAGGGTGATTTCACCACTGAAAGTCCACGCAGTGCACTGAACTGTGAACATGCTTTTGTTGGATTTGGTTTCACGCAAACACACCAAACAACTTCTTCCTTATATCATCACCTATGTGGCATAAATGTCTCTAAACTTTAAAGTTACTGGTTTAGAGACTAATTCTGAGCTTTAAATTGACCAGAAACAAGAAAAATAACAAGGAGATAGATCATTAAGTGCCTGATAAGTGAACAATGACACCTTAAAATCAATCCTTGGGTCAGAATTGATCTGTTTGGTCTGTAATTTTAGTCCAGATCAAACTAAATTTTGTCTGAAAGTTCAGAGTTTAGTGGCCAGTCGGGAACTTTCAGAATATCTTGGCTTCCGTTTCAGTCAGAAAATAGAAACAAAGAAAGGCTACTTTCCCTCTAACATCACTGAACCCGCTCAGATTAGTTTGATTAGACAAACTAATCAGAACTAAACAGTATTCAGACTTTAACTGTTTAATTGATCCAGTTTCCTCCACACTGAAAAGAACCGTTTGGTGTGAAAACACCAAAATAATCCTCACAAACGTTAGTTTATAGGATTATTTTGGTTTTATTGTCAATCTACTGATTTGATTGGTTGCTGCTGCAGTTTCAGATTATCTCAACACAACTTTAAGCATGAAAAACACAACCTCTGCGTCCTTGGTCTTATCTCTCTCAGTGGTTTTAGGTGGCTGACTGGTGAGGTACGTTAAATATGTGGAAAATCCTACTTTTCCTAATAGTAGCATGAAAATCAGCCTTGTTTCTGCGCCTTGAGGGATTAGAAACGTCAGTAATGCAGTGAAGTGACTGGTCCTTCAGGTCTCCATTGTCACAGTCCTGAAATGTTGTAAGTCAGATGACAGCGAAGCCAGTTTTTAGTTTGTTACACTCCATTAGGTGCTCAAACCGTGCATGCATGAGCACATGCACAACAGGAAAGGCTGGTATCTTTGAGCCGCAGAATCCGTATCGATTCGGCTCTGAAACCGGGTTCAGTTTGGTGTAAATGGATCTGAAACACAGCACCGGGGCCACAGTCTTCATATCTTTATGTTGTTTCATAGAAAGCATTGGGTTCATTGCACTTTCAGCTCAGTGACCTGTGAATTTTGTGATAAATCCTGTGAATTATTAACATCAGACATGGAAACATTTCAGTTTAACGTTCCTCTGGTCATTTTGGTTCTGACATACCTTCCAGGTAAATGTAATGGCATTATATTTATGTCTGTGTGTGTATTGGCTCATGTCGGTGTAATATTTGCACAGCTGGGTGTGGACCACAGTAATCTGAGTTATCTTTGGTGACGTATTCTGAGTCTTAATATCTCCCTTCATCAGATCTTTCTCAGTCACTCCCTGTTTCTCCATCTGAACAGACGCCGTCAGAGTCCAAGAAAAACTCCTTCTCGCCTCCATGGCCACCAACGGCACCCCTCAGGGCTGCGGCCCTAACATGGACTCCCTTTACTACAACCTGTGTGACCTCAGCGCCGTCTGGGGGGTCGTCGTGGAGGCTGTAGCAGCGGCTGGCGTCGTCTTCTCCTTTGTGCTGTTCGTCTCGCTGCTGGCCAGCCTGCCCTTCATGAATGCCTCCAGCAAGAAGAGGTCACTGGCTCTTCAGGTGTGCTTCCTGGTATTCACCGCCGGCCTCCTCTGCCTCTCATTCGCCTTCATCGTGGGGAAGGACTTTGCCACCTGCGCCTCGCGCAGGTTCCTCTTCGGGGTGCTGTTTGCAGGCTGCTTCGCCTGCCACTTGATGGAGTGTGTGCGGCTGAACGTCTTGGTGAGGGGGCACAAAGAGCCCCAGTGTTGGATCTTGTGTCTGGGCACGCTGGGGCTGTGGCTGGTGGAGGTGGTCATCAACACAGAGTGGCTGATCATTACCGTGGTGCGCCATCCCCTGGGGCCGCCCAACGCCACGGCTGAAACTGGAAGAGCGACAGCGACACCGTGCAACATTGCCAACGAGGACTTTGTCATGGCACTGATTTATGTGATGACCCTGATCCTGATTGTGGTGGTGGCAAGTCTGGCCATCATGGCGGGCAAACACGCTCAGTGGAAGAAGGAAGGCGCTCTTATACTCGTCACAAACCTGCTCTCGGTGGGTATCTGGGTGGCATGGATCGTCATGTACGTGTACGGTAATGAGCGGACTGGGGGTCCGACATGGGACGATCCCACCTTGGCCATCGCCTTGGTGGCAAACGCCTGGGTCTTCATCATCATCTACACCATTCCTCAGTTCTGCTGCATGAGCAGTGACAACGAGGAGCAGCCAGACGACAGCGAGAACGTATACGTGAACCGAGTCGGATACGAGACGATCCTGAAGGAGCAGAGCTCCCAGAACATGTTCATGGAAAATAAAGCGTTTTCCATGGACGAGCCCAGCCAAGGTACGTCACCTCCCAGAATACTTCACGTAAAGGATCATTCAAAAGTCTCTTTACTAACCAGTAACAGTCGCTTTCTTGAGTTTTCTCCTCTTGATTTTGACGCTTCAGCTAATGAAACTGGATTCGGGTTAATAGTGGAGATGCCATCTGAATCCAGAGTCACACCAATTAAACCCAAAGATCATTTAAAAAGACAATAAGATGAGAGACCCGCAGTAAGAAAAGGCCTTCGGGTCTGAGATGGGTTCCAATGACCCAAAAATGTCCGTAAACATGGCAGAAAAGCAGAAAAACATCCATAAAACTTGTCCAAACTCCACATCACAGTCCACTTATTTGCGATCGAGTTCTCCACTGCAAAGCCACAGGCTAATGATGTTTAAAATGTTTTCTTTTTGAGCCTCTATGTCTCGTCTTCTGTCCATGTTTATTGGGATTAATAGTTGGCTAAAGTCACTTTTTATCGGATAAATTTTCAATTTAATGTCATTCTCAACTCGTCACGTTCTTATATTTGGTAAAGAGCCTCTTGCTTTAGTTTCCAACGTGATGGAAACTGCTTTACAGTCACTTTCAGAGGCTCAGGACACTGCTCTTCAGCTGCATGTCGCCTGTTATGATTCTGCACCTGTTGTCGTGTTGGGAGGAGGCGAATAGACATCCGACGCCCAACCGCTCAGAGTTCAACCCTGACACTGCTGGTGTTGATCTGGTTTTTATTCATTTTTGGTCTTTTCTTTCACTCTACTAATGTACTACTTTGTTACACATAAAGGTACTGGGTTTAGCCTGGTAAAACATCTTGGTTAGCTCTTAAAATTCACCTTTCAAAAGCTTATCCATCAAAAAATGACACTTTATCTGTACTTTAATTTTTTTTAAAGTTTAAAATGTGTCAAACATTTTCTAACATTGAAAAGGAGGGAAAAAAAGACCAATTTTGACAAAATGATACTTAAAATTGTTGTTTTTGTTATATAAAAAGGTAAAAACGTAAAAATGAACCCACGAACAAGGCTTTGGAGTTCATGTTTTCCTGTCTGAAATGTCCCGTCCTTCTTTTTCTCAGAGAGAACATGAACATTACGTCAGGCTATGCAAATCATCTCATTTTCATCAGGATGGAAGCGCTATCTCTGTTTCCTGTAAAGCAAATATTTGCCCCGTTAGGGGATTGAAAGGGTTTCTGTTAGTGAGCAAACTGAACCCAGAGGAAAGTTAAGGCACATACTGTTAACTTACTCACATGTGACGAATGACATGTCAGCCACACCTTCTCCTGCCTCCATGAAACCATTCATGAAGGCTTTCTTTCCACATTCTCTGCTTATCAGAGGACCTGCACAGTGCATTTGTTATAATAACACTCAGAAAATGTCCTCTGAAGGTTGTTTCCTGTCTGTTTGATGAGCCCACAGAATCTGATACGTTGCAGTATAAAACCTGAGACCTTCGGTCTGTCGCTGCTGCATGACCACTCAGATTTGACTGATCATTGATGGTGAGGAGGATGGTGCTATATGGCTGCTAACATCCTGAAAGTTTACTCTGTGTTCATATTTCAGACTTTACAGCCACCCACAGGTTTTACTTTTATCGTGAGATAAATTCCATAAAGCGAAGACTGATGACTGAGCAGGAAAATGGCTTCATGGGCTTCATGTCTGAGATGGGTTCCAGTGATCCAAGAGGGTCCGTAAACATGGCAGAAAAGGCCGAAAAACATCCATAAAATGTGTCAAAAAGCTCTCCACTTCAAAGCCACGAACTAAAGATCTTTAAAATGTCAGTCAATGGTTTCCAAAGTTTTTATTCTTGATTTATAGGATGATTTGTGGAATGATTGATCCCAGAATGGCGCTGCCCCAGAGGCAGCAGCTCTGGACATTTTGTGTGTTTCCACAGCAGTCTGGGCCTATAGCAGCAGAACTATGGGATGTTTCAGGGTCACCTGAGCCATCCCTAACTATTAACTTTATCAAAAAATAAAGAGTTTAGTTGTAAAGTTTCCAGAAAGTCAACTTCTCAAAAAATAATCAACTAAAGCTGCGTGTGCAGATGGATTCAGATGCAGCATCTGATGAGATTTTAGCTGAATAAAATCCTGTTTTTCTCTCCCTTTGATAAAAGAACTAACATTTCTGAACAATTTATGTGAAAATGTGGGTTTATTTTGGACATCACACAGTTTTGAGCTTCTTCTTGTTTCCCAGAAATTCTGCAGTGGAGGTGAAGAGTGCAAAGTTGACTCATACAAACACAACAAACTACTCGCAGAAATGAAAGAAACCAATAAAAGAATAATTATCCTTTAAGAATCTGATGGCATTGAGCCTTTGGATGATTTTGGTATCTGAATTTGAGCTAAAAAGCCACAAATAGAAGGACCTGAATGTTTTTTTTGGGTTAATGTTACAACAACAAGGACTATAAATTAAATTCTTGATTCATGTCAGTATAATTTAACAGGGAGCAGCAACATTTGATCATTAATCACCAACTCCTCATACAGTCAGACTGTGTCTTTGTTAGCTGATGTGATCATCAACTCCTGCACAGAGTTTTCAGTGTTTGAGTGAGAAATTCAGAGGGAGTGAACCTCCTGAATCACTCCTGTTAATGTCTAACTGCTGCACCACACCTGCCTCTGATTCCCACCTGAAACATCCCGCTCTGTTTTATATCGTCTCCACAGAGACGAAGGTGTGGCACCGCTTTAAGCTGCTGGATCATTATTTATCATTAGATAGTAAAAGATTATGGTCATCCCAGAGATAAAAGCTGACAAACAGCTAAACAGAAGAGGTGTAAATACATCCTGCAGAGTGATAAAAGTGACATTTGCTGTTTTTTCTCTGTCCACCGCAGCATCCAAGCCTGTGTCTCCATACAGCGGTTACACCGGTCAGGTGCGCAGCTCAGTCTATCAGCCCACTGAGCTGGCTCTCATCACCAAACAACTGGGAAATGTGAGTGTAAAGGTTTTACAGACACTCGTATTTGAATATGTTCTAAAAGCTGAAGCTTTACGACACACACACAAGCAGACTTTTCCTCATGTAGGCAAATTATTATGAAAATGAGGAACCTTTTCCAGTTTTTAGGCATTATTCAGTCGCAAATTTAGAAGAAAAACAAATGAAGAGTCGTTGCCCTGAAGCAGTTCATTTAAAAGCAGAAGTAAGCATGACATTTAAAATGACACGAACAGTAACTTCATGGTAAGAGTATGAGGAAAAAGTTGTGGAATTTCATATCTAAACTATGTGGTGGACATAGTTTCGGTTGGTTTACTTAATCTTGTTGGTAAGATAAAGAATAAACACCCAAAAAATGTGCTCCATCAAATAACAGAGCAGGGCATTAAAGCTTTAACTCCTCGGAGTCTGTAATATAAATGTCCCTGATTGCTATATCTGCTTATAATCATCCTTTACGGCACTTCATATAACCTGATGCCCCATGTGTTGCGGATCAAAATGTGCAGAATAGACTCAGCTACCAAACCGGAAGCGCTAACTAATGTCTGAGACGTCGGAGCACTCAAAAAAATCTCAAAACCCACCCAAAGATGGTGTAAAGGGATGTAAAAAATGATCCCGGGGCGAGCTCAGACTCCGATGGGTTAAAGCTCCACCAGAAAAGTTTCTGAACCTTAAAACTATGTGCTTCTGACTTGTTTTGAAGTACAGAAATAGAACCAACAAACAGAAGTTAAGAGGAACAACAACCACAGGGAAATTACAGCAACAGTGACTGCGCTGACCTGAGAGCTATAAATACTGGAAGGGTTGATAAACAGAGTAATAACAGATGAGGTGTGAATGAGTTGAGATGGAGACCACGACCCTGTCGACACAAAACAAATCCTCCAGGGTTTGATTTGGGGTACGAGGCTCCAGCTGAGCCCACCCCCCGACTCTGTGAATGTTTTTGTGATGCCTCTGATCTAACTCACACAGCATGCTCCGGCCCAGTCCTTTGACATGATCATTCCCAGAGCTTCTGCCGGCTCTGCAGCCAACAGCGGGAGCAGCACCCCCTCAACACACAACCAGGCCGGGAACGCAGCGCACACACCGCAGAGCGTAGGTCGAACCCCCTGACGCCGCTCTACTGCTCTTGTTATCACTCGCTTGCCTCCAGATGCTTTTCTATTCCCTGCCTCTGAGCATGTTGGCCTCTCAGCTCCTGCTGTATCCATAGCAACTTCTTCTTCTGGTTTACTATGAATCACTTCTTTGTCTGGAGGTTTTTTTTTCTTTTTTCTTCCTCTGTAGTGTCCACTCTTTCAAGGCTGTGTATCTTATACCTGCTCTGTGCAATACTCGTGTGGGACTCCATGCTTTTTGTACTCTTACATCATTTATCTTGATAATATGCAAGAAACAATGTTACTGAAAAGGGTCATTTTTTCTTTTTATTGATGGGTCTTCTCTGTGGTCATTATTTGCCTTCTGAAACTTAGACTTTCTTTAAAATAAGACTCTCTGGCCTCAAGGCTTTTAAAGTGGCTCTAAATATCTGTATCCATCTCATTTGTCCTCACTGCAACAATGGACTGTTGACAGACATTGTAACGGTTAAATTAATGCAATCAACTAGTTAGCAATCATGCTAACTAGTGGATTGCATGCTAGGTATTTGGCTTCTGTGATGATAATGTTAACAATGTTAGCAATCAAGTTAGCAATCATGCTAACTAGTTGATTGCATGCTAGGTATTTGGCTTCTGTGATGATAATGTTAACAATGTTAGCAATCAAGCTAGCAATCATGCTAACTAGTAAGCATGATTAGCTACTCAGATTGGAAATTTAACTTAACTAACAAAAATTACAAAATATATTTAGCCATATTTTTGGTACTTATCTAAACATGAATGGCAGTATCTTTTTTTGTCATCTTAGAACAAGTATTCTTATGGTGTAGTGGCAGCTAAACTATACATGTAGCTGGTGACTAACAATTAGGAAACATTTAACTTCCAAAAATAGCTAAAATATTCCTGTAGTTAGTGAATTACAAAATCCAAAGTTTGTATTTAACTATGCTTCTGGGCTAAATACACACATTTTTAAATTTCCTTAGCATAGTTGATTACTGATTTAAAAGTAATTTGACTGTTAACATACAACACTTACAACAACTAACTGACTAAGAGAATTTTTTTATTTGTCATCCATGTCAAAAAAATCATTTAATTTTTGTTTTGTCATATATAATTTTTGCAGCTAAATATCACTTGTAACTACTAATTTACATAGATTATAGTGGAAATTTAGCTGTACTTTGAGCTGAAAACATAGCTATTGAATGCCGTTAGCACAATTAGCTGCTAACTGCAACTAATCATAAACTCTTACATTTTGTCCTTTTTTCATTTTCTTTTTTGCAATTAACTACAAATTAATTGTAGCTTTTGATTTCTGTGTTAATAAACTTCCAATTGTCATTTATCATTTATTTGTCTTTAGCTACTTAAAAGACCCTTCTTGAATTGCATTAGCACAATTAGCTTAGACGATCACATTTCTCAGCGACAGCAGCTAGTCTAATGAGCAACTTAAAGATATTACATTTCTATTTTGCCTCTGTTTTTACTCAACTACAGAAATATTACTTTTGGCTTTTGTTGGCATAATTAGCTGCTCACATTTGTCATTTTTGACCAACATTAGCAGATGTCGTAACACTGCCATACACCAGCTAACATATTGTAGCATTCTATAGAAACTTCATTATGTTTAGCCTTTTCTTTGTAATAATAATAATAATACATTTTATTATTATATTATAATATTATTATTATTATAACTACTTTCCAAGAACGCTATATGAATATTTTTTGTATAAAAGTTGGACATACATATGATAAACTCTACAGTAAAAGCAAAGTAATAAATAAAATGGGAGAAAGGAGGCATTTAAACTGTAATTTCTGTAATATTTATGGCCACATTTTAAGCCATCTGAGATTTATAAAAAAGAATGTTTACTTATATTTTAGATAAAGAGACTAACATCTATTTTATGTTGCCTGTAATTAACACAAATATTTCTCTCTTCTGATGCAGGGTCATGGTTTGAATAGGACGGCCCAGTGGTGAACAAGCTCTCTACACCCGGTCAAAATAACGTCAGTTCATGTCTTCTCATTTTCTGATTGTATGTTTGCTGTTATTTGTGGTTCCCTAAGCTGGCTCTAAGAGGAACCCCCTGGGCCCAACCAGCGAGGTGAATGTTGGGTCATCCCACTGATAGAGACCAGATAAACCTTCTATAGACTGATGCTCCGTGTGCCACCGGGTATCAGACAGCAAAGAGCCTAATTTAGAAGTGAAAGCCCAGGGATGAAGCTTTGGTGCAGAACAAAAACTTTGCATTGTCACCATTTGCTGACTGTGAACTTTGAGCTCTCAGCTGGACCCAAACACACAGATGAAGGGCTGTAAAACAGAATTGTCTAAATGTCTGGACTCAATATTCAGTCTATAACTACCCCAGATCATTGGGTCATTTTTTACTTGCTTTGGCAATGGAACAACTCAATTAAGAACACAATCACATTCGATTACAAAGATGATGGTGTTAAGTTTGATTATGCTAGTTAATGCACATGTTTATTTGTGGGTTGTGAATGTTTTTAATTACAGTGATAAGTTCCAATATAAAATCAGCATCTGGTATTTAACAAATGTACATACGGTGTATTGTTTATGAGTCACTGATCCCACCCTGTGGGGAACAACTGTATGAATGTGTATGTTTAATACTATTTAAAGTGGTACCGTGTGCTTTTTATCTTAAATCATCTCCATCAATTAATCATGAGAGTAGAGAGCTGAAGTCCAGACTGCATTTTGATCTTTCTTTTATTAGATTTCTGAAGATTTGAAAATTAAACCCCTGTTTTGTCTCCTATAACCAAAAGAAAGAACATAAGACTCAATATTAACCTTAAATCCTGCAGCATTAAATATTACCGTTCATCTCTAATTATGTTTAACAAGACGGGAGGATCCAGTAAAACTGAAATACTTTATACCACAACAGAATATCTAATGTCCTTTTACAGCTTAAAGTGTTTAAAGTCATCAGGTCGCACACTAATAACGTTATGAGCAGAATTAATATGCTTTACAACAAGATGAAATGCAGCTGTTGTAGTTAATACTGTAAATATAACAGTAACCATAAAGCCGTTTCTTCTGTATCCTTCTGATTTATTGGGAATTTATTGTTTTTTAGCGTTCTCTGAATTTATTCGGAGATTTTATTCATTTTCTATTGTGGACTCAAAGTCTCGGGTCCACAATGCAACTTGGAAAATCAATGAATGGTCGTTAATCCAGCAGATACATGCATGTGCTGAAGGAGAGATCGTTTACTATCAAGTAGACATGCAGAGGCACCGAAAGCTGTTGTCCAAATGTAGGAGATATTGAAAATATCTCAAAGTTGGTTTTAATGTATGAAATATGAAGCAATGTGATTTATGTGAATAAAGGAAAATAAGTCGTGGAACACGGCTTTAAATCATCCAAAAGTTTTCATTATTATCATCCAGTTCAGTTCATTTACAAAGTGCCAAATGACAACAAATGTCATCTTCAAGGCACTTCAAAGATAAAGTCCAATTAGGATCCAATTAGGATCCAATTAGGATCCAATTGACTGTAATACAATCTGTTTTTAATTTCCCTTTACTCTGGTTTTCTGCTTTGGTCTTACTTCCTGTTTTATTTTGTAAGAACTTCCCTCTTGGTTGTTCTTCCTTTTTCTGTTACTCTTTACTTACTGATTACTCTCATCTGTTTTGCACCCACTCGTCGCTCTGAGCACGTTGGCGCCTGGTTTTCTGTTGTCCTGCGTCGGATAATTTCACGCTGAAGAGAGAGAAGCAGCCGGCGGATCATTGGTCATTGAGCTTTATTTAAAGATTACTGAAAAAAACAGAATTCAGGAAGTAGAATTCAACTAATTTATAGATAAAATAAAAATTCACCTGTGGTGTTGTTCGTAAAGCAGTCTGTCAGTGTGACAGGACGATAGAAATGATAGGAAATATACGACATTTATTCAAATTTAGTTCAGAAAACGTTTGAGAGGAAGGACGAGAGAGTCCTAAAAAAGCTGAATGAAGAGATGGTCGTTTCCTAATCCTAATCATTTCATTTCCATACACCTCACATTCAGCCTGTTTGTTGAAGTGTAGCCAGCTGCAATCAATGAATGGACATGACAGCAATCTGCTGTGGTTACAGCTCATCAACTGGTGCAAACAGATCAATCGATCCGACATCAGACGGCTGCATCAAGGTCATCGGAGGAGACTGAATGAGTTACCAGTTCTCTGCAATATCAAACCAACTTCAGCTCGTCTGTTGGAGACAAAAAGCCTCCTGATGATTAGAAAGTTTATCTAAACAAAGTCTCTGGAAACAGGCTTACGAGGTATTTGCTCAGTAAAGTCCATCGATGAGTCATCTCAGATCTTAAATGTATTTATTGGACTATTTGTTGAACAATCTTTATGAGGCCACTTGGTTACGTGTGGCAGCTGCTGGTGAAGGAGGCAGGAAGTAAACTGGCTGTGGTTTGGTGAGACACCTCTCCAAGGTGTTCGGGGTAAAGGCTTCCCCAGGAGTCTGACCACAGCTTAAAGTTTCCAGGAGAGACCTTTGGATAAGAGAGTGGATGGTTCTGTTTGCAGGAAACTTTTATACCACGACCATGTTGAAAAATGGAAAGTGGTGTTGATGGTTCTGCTGGAACCTAAAAAGGAGGAGCAGCTAACTGCATGATGGAAACAGCACAAATGTCTCTACGATGTTTCATCTGTGGCTAAAGGCTGCTTATCGATCAACTTCATTGTTGTTAGGGATTTCCACCAGGTGCATGATGGGAAATAATCTCTGTGGGCTCATAAATAGTGACCCTGCAAGATCTGGAGTCTTAAAATTCAGCGGCATTGTCTTTAGATGTGAGAGGGTGTCAGGATTTGGAAATCTTTTCCAATGCTTGGAAGGCCACACAAACAAAAATCTAACACGGAGAACTGAAGAGTAAAAGGAAATAGAATAAAGAATAAAGCTCAAACAAAACACCAGAACTCAAAAAGAGACTGAACCGGAGCGTAGAACAGAAACCAAAGTAAAAAATCATGATCGGATAAATAAAGTGAACATAAGAAAGGGTGAAGAATAAAACTGCATCTAATGAATTAAAACACATACATCCACGTTTTATACATGAGGTTTATTAGTTTATTCCACCCAAGTAACAAATGTTAAACCTTTTTCCTGCTTATTCAGTCACGGATGCTTCAGAGTGGATTCCCACAGATCCGAATCACCTCCTCCGTGCTCATTTTTCACCTGTCTTCATTAAACCAGGCCGGGCTGCTCGCTGCTGGTGTGACGCTCTGCTGTGATTTATGACCAACTGCTGTGGCCTGATAACCTCCAGGTGTCCCCAGGAGGTGAAACGGGGCCAGGCTCTATCCGGGTCTATTTTCAGGCTCAGCAGGCCCGTCTGTCACATGTGTTTTTATCAGCGATTCTAATTCTTACAGCACAGTCAAAAAAAATCTGCAAAAAACTTCTGCTGAGCACCAGATAAGACAAGAAGGACTGGATTCTCTTTCTTTTCCACCTTTTATGTCGAGTCAGAGGCTCTGAAGTCGCTGCTCAGAGGGCGCCGATGGCTACGTTATGATCCCTGATGACAGGATGAGTGTCTCCTGGTCTGCTGGCAGACTGTAAATTTAGAATAAGATGCACTTCAACACTTTGATTTATCACTTTTACATTCTTATATTTCAGCTGACGTTTAGCTAAATGCAAAGTTTCCTGAACTGGGTTTATTGTTGTCAGAATTCAACCACGACTTGACAGAATCCGACTGACATCTGATGCTTCTCTCAGCCCCGTGAGGCCGGCTGTCAGCTTGCTGTTGTAGGAGGATGAAGGACGCTGAGGGTTTGTGGAACAGCAGCATCTGCAGCGTGAAGGATGTCTCGCTGTGAGCTAATTGGTGCTTGAAGCCGAAGCCTGCATCCTGCTGATAGAGCATATCCAAGTGGCTGAGTGATTTTCCTAATCAGTTAGTGACACACAAACATTGTGTGCGATGGAGGCCTAAAAATAAACTGCAGTAAAGTCAAAGGAGAGTTTGTGATGCTTTTAATATCCATGCATGTTAATTAGCTTCTGTCAACAAAGAGGACATAAGTCACTTTCCAGAAAGAGTATTTAACCAGTTCAAACACGCTCCCTACTGTCTGCCTCAGTGCACGTGCACGTGCACGTCTTCTGCATAAGTAACAGTGGTTCTGTGTGCAAACCCAACAGCATTCAGGAACCACTGCAGTAAACATGCTGTTAATAGAGAAATAAGGATCCTCATAATCGGTTCATACGTGTGAGAGGATTATTACTGCCGACTCAGGATTATCTCAACTTTAACTGTTTTCCTCCTAAACAAACCGGTTTCCATGCAAAAACAAGCAGTGTTACCTCAGGATAACGGGATAATCAACATGTGGCCTCAAGATAATGACATCAAGTTAGATAATTGCAGGCAGCTTCCGTAACGTCAGGATGGCTGCTTCCATCTTTGATATGCAGCCTGTTTGTTCACTGGAGTAAAGCCTCCTTCAGCTCTCTGTGCTGCAGACTTCTCCAGGTTTAAATGAAGAGTTTAACTATATGTCTCTGATATATTTCCCCAGTTTTTGTTGTGCAAACTGATCATTAGTGGAAGTAAACGATCGTAGAGACTTGAGTGAATGTTTTCGCTCTGCTCTGTTTATCTCAGGACTGACTGATGCAGCCAGAGCAGCTCTGGCACTTCACAGCCTGATTCAAAGCACTTCAGTCCCTCAGAAATAACACCCACCTCCCACCTCATCCAATCTAAACCCTGCAGGCTTTGCTCCCACATCATAAGTCGAGATACATTCATGCCCAAACTGCTGTTTGTTGGTACTAAAGCTGCGCTTCCAGGGCCTGTTGCTCATTAACAGCTTTACATTTGCTGCTCCTGTACAGAGATACCAAAGTGTTTCTGATTAGCGTCTGATCGGCCAGTGCCCCCACCTGACAGAAACATTCCCCGTTACTCAACCATTGCAGACCTTCATGAGCAAAGAAATAAATGATTTACCTGCAGGGTAAACACACAGTCCAGTCACCAACACTGTGGTCAGAAGGTCAGTCCAAACATTCACGTTCAAGCTGCATGAGACACACAGATGGGACTGACCTGCAAAAACAGCAGCTTTTGTTTAAGGCTGGACTGAAAATCACACCTTACGGCGTGATGAGTCTTCTTAACTGATGATTTCTGAGAACAAATTAATCTAACAGACATGATCACCAGTTCTTGGCCACTCAAAGGTCCCTTTTACTGATTTTCTGTTGTTTTTTGTGGACGAAATGACCAAAAAACATGAAAAAGATCATAACTTTTGTTCATAGTTGTGTTCATGAACTCAGAAAAGGAAAAAAAGGGAAAAAATAAAATAAAAGTTGTGGAATCCGAGGCGCCGCCATGCCGTGATGTCATCAGTGACGTCACCACATGAAAATTCGGGTGATTAAATTGAGTCCCTTTCATAAACTTTGGGTCCCAGTTTGACTTTATCTCTGAGCGTTTTTAAGCTGCAGCCTTCTGAACTTTACATGGTGGGCTCGTGTTCCTGGGAGCGGTTCCTGGAGCTCCTCCCCGCTGGTTCGGGTTTAAGTCGCTTCCTCTGATGACTCCACCTTGGTACCGAGTCGCCCTCGGAGGAAAAAGCTTTTGGTCGTTACAATCATCGGCTGCCAGGCATGTGCGAACATACAGCAGCAACATGATGAATAGCAAATAACAGCTAATTTAGCCCGAGAAATAAAGGAAAGTTCATGCTCTGAATATTTATCTGGTTAACTGGTTAAATCTCAGCTTCTCTTCTGTAAATAACTCATTTAACTCAGATTATTAACAGTCAGAGATCAGAGCCTGAATATGAGATATTTTTCTTATTGTTACAACCTGAATTAAGTAACGTTTATCTTCTGTAAGTAAAATTCAAAACGTCATGAAAGTGTGTTTTTGATCATTTGCACTTTCTTTGTGGTCATTATTTGTCTCTTTGCTTCAGTTTCTCTTCATTTTCTTCATTCTCTTCATTCACATTTTAACATTCTGAGTTTATCGCACATCTTTGTGTATATTTTTACTACTTAGTTTCTATTTTTTGCCACTTTGCATCTGTTTTTGTCACTTCTATATATATTTTTGGTCACTTTGCCTTTATGTTTATTCACTTTACATCTGGCCCTTTATGTATCTTTATGTATTTTTTATCCCTTTTTGTAAATTTTCATTCTTTTATGTCTCTTTTTCAGAACTTAAAGTGTCTTTATTGTCACTTTATGTCTCTTTGCAGTCCTTTTATGTAACTTTTTGTCACCTTGTGCCTTTTTTTTATAATTTTTCATTGAACATCTTTTTAATGTCCCTTTATCAGTCTTTTATGTGACTTTATCAATTATCTTTGTCACTTTGCATCAATTTTTCTCACCGTTTCTCACTACTTTACATTTGTTTTTGTCACTTTGTGCCTATTTCCGTTACTTTATTTCTTTATTTTTTGTCGTTTTCCATCTTTTTTTTGCCACTTTGTGTCTATTTTTTTCCACTTTGCATTTAACTTTATATATCCTTTTTGTCACCTTGCGTCTATTTTTGTCATTTTGTCTATATTTTGTCACTTAACATCTGTTTTTTGTCGCTTTGCATCTCGTTGTTGTTACCTCATGTCTATAAATCTCAGCTAAAGTTCAGATCTTTTTTGTTTTTGAGTCTTGTTTCCTGCTTCCTCTCGTACACAAACGAGTTCCTGCCAGTCGTTCCAGGTGTGTCACTCACTTGTCACTTCATGGAAGTGGCGTGGCTGCTCAGGCCCGCTGGTGATCGAACAGTGTGGTCTTTGTGCGCTCAGGACAAAGCCGGCGCTGTGAGTCAGTCAGGAGGACCCTGAAGGAGGACACCTGAGCACTGAAACACCTCCCTGCTACCTTTTAAACCGCAGACACTGAACTGCAGGGACGCTCCTGTCAGCTTCCTGTATCATTTTAATCAGAGGTGAAGTGCGTGCAGCCAAACAGAAAACAACTTGGCGCCACTTTTCAGAGGCTGTCCATCCAGATTGTTGACACAGCTGCAGTAAGGAAATATTTCATTCAGGCTCCACTGTGACGTCAGAGCTGCTTTACATGAGCCCGGATAACAGAAAGTGCTCAGAGAAAAGAGAAAACAGGGACATTTTCCCATGTTTAGGATCAGAAAGAGAAGGAATGACTGTCAACACTGGTGAATTCTTGAATTTTGATCTTTGTTTAGCTGAATGCCTGGAAAGTCATTCCCATACATAGCAGGACAGCACAGTGCGCTGAATGTGCAACAGGCTGTTAGGAATGCCTTATGTGCAGTCAGGCCTGCAGCAGGATTATTGGTGATGAGGATAATCCTGCAGCCAGAGCAAAGCTGGGAGCGTTTTATGTCCCAGCGTTTCCCAGATCCCTGAAACTGAAGCCAGAAGCTCCAATAAAACACTCCCATTTGACTCTTTCTTTTTCATAATCTTAGTAACAACACATCTTTCCAGAAACATCTCCCAGCGCCTCCAGGAATTCCCTCAGCGACCCTGGGAGTCCTCCGTCTGCACTGTGGGTCATGTGAAACCTTTCAGAAGTAACAGGCTGAATTAAAAATAGTCTTCCTCCCTTGAGCTTCTTTTCTTGAGGTATTTGTCATGTGCCTGACTAAATCTGTGTTTTCCTCAGTCAGGGAGCGCGGGGCCCCTCAGGAAACGCCTGCCGGAGGTACAGCGGCGCCCCAAAGGAAAGGTTGTGGAGGGAAACTGAATCCGGGAGCGGCCTTGGATGGTGGAGGTGGCGAGCTGTTTGTGAGGCGAAGCTGGCTGGTGGCCATCTTGGAGAAAATGGACCCTCGGCTCACATGCCTGACATACCGACGAGATTCTCACAAGCTGACAACAAACGCTGCCGGAGCCTCGTCTCTATGACTGAAAAGAATCCAGCTTTGTGTGGTGATGTGGGGTGAAATGAACAACCTCTGATTTAACTTTCTGTGATCATTTCAACATGTTTTCCCGGACAGACCACCCTCAGTCAGGGGGGCAGGTGGTTGGTTTGAGTCTCTTAAGCTGTCCTGTTCCTGTTTTTGGGATCACTTTATATCTGTCTGAGGTTGTCTTTGGGATCACTTTATATCTGTCTGAGGTTGTCTTTGGGATCACTTTATATCTGTCTGAGGTTGTCTTTGGGATCACTTTATATCTGTCTGAGGTTGTCTTTGGGATCACTTTATATCTGTCTGAGGTTGTCTTTGGGATCACTTTATATCTGTCTGAGGTTGTCTTTGGGATCACTTTATATCTGTCTGAGGTTGTCTTTGGGATCACTTTATATCTGTCTGAGGTTGTCTTTGGGATCACTTTCAGTATTTTGTGTGTTTCTAATGTGTCTTTCAAGGGGTTTTATGTCATAATCAGCACATTCACACCAACACTGAATGAAATACTGACGTTCACCGTCTCTAAAGCATCTATATTAATGTCAGTTTAATGAAAATGTATTCTGGTCGTCTTGTATTAGCGGTGAAACGTGAACCTTTTGCTCCACATCGTCATAACAAACCTCTGTGGGATCAGCTGTGTTGACCTGAAGCTGTAAGACCGAATCATTGTTTCTTTTCAGTGATTGTTTGCCCTTGTTTCAGGAAGAACACCAGCAGCGTTTAAAGTGAGTTTGCCTTTAAAGTTGTGAGTTTTTGAAGCGCGTGACTCCTCTCCTCTGGATAGTGTGTCCCCGGGGGACCTGTGAGGAGACAACATGGCCCATCGCACACCTGGCATCTCACACTGATGCCGAGCGGCTGCTGTGTTTCCATACCACGTTACCATGGATGTGAACAGCAAACACTGAGGTCTGTGGGGAAGTCTGCACACTCCACACACCTCCTCATGCATCACTGAAGGGGTCAAACACTTTAGAAAGTGTCATTAAACCAGAGTCACACAAAGAAGAACCACATCAGAGGAGGCCGGGCTGTTTCCCCAAATCTGCTTTGGTGCCTCTGAAGTTTATTCATCATTTAACCAAATCTGGGTCAGTGAAAACAGAACAGGTTCTGCTGATGTTATGCAACTAAAACATGACTCCAGCTTCAGTGCAAGTGTAAAACACAGCGTCCTGAATCAGAAGTGGGAACACCTGGTCTCAAGTCTTTGGTCCAATTTTTGAGCCACATGATTTCGAAGCTGTGATCATTCTTGTTATCTCTGTCACTCTAGTGTTATTCTGTCTGTTACTGATCAGTTTGTCTCTCCTTTCTGTTATTTTTTCACTATTTTTTGAGTAATTGTATGTTTTGTTGTCTTTGTTTTGAGTCTGTGAGTTAAAGCAACACTAGATAAGTTTGTGAACCTTAAAACTAAATACGTCTGACTCATCCAGAAGTACACTAACAGCCTGAAACTGTCCTGGAGTACCGCAGTTATCGCAAAACAATGACCTGCTGCAGGACTCGCTGCACAGTTTTCTAAATGTTTGTGTTGGGATCGTGTAAAAAGCAGGCTGCAGTCCGAGTGAAGCCAGAAGTCTCCGGGGTTAAAGTCAGACTGGACTCGACGTCCACATCTCTGTCCTCTGCAGCAACTTTACTGCATTTAACAAAGTACTGAATGCATTTTCAGGTCAAAAGGACAAAAAATGTTTGAATAAATCACATTTGTGTTGGCATGACTCATAAAGATACAATAGTTATGTAGAGGAGAAACACACCGGGATGGAATTATTAATTAACTTAAAGTGCTTGTGACAGAAATAGAAAGAAGGATATTTCCTACATGAAGGACAGGTGGACCCGCTGATGACTTTTACAACAGAAAGTAGGATGAATGCAGCAAAAGAAAGGCTGATATTGCTTTTATACGCTCATCATGGGTGTGTTTTCCACACAGGCTGTTGATCTGAAGGATTTGACTGACTATAAAGAGACTTTCGTGACTCGTTCGTCTTCTGAACCTCTAACATACCACCTGTTTTCATCTTCAGCACACAAGACCATTTGACATAAAACAGGAAAATCCATGCTTGATGGTGTTTGTTTAAACTGAAACTGAACAGACAATTGTGAGGATTTAGTGCACAATGCATTTAAAGGGCAAAGCAAACACAGAGCAGAGAGGCTCTCATCAAAGTGTTGATCTGTGCAGCTGAATAGAAGCTGTCTGCTCGGCCTCAGCAGCTGATGACATGGCCCTGAGTCGGCACATGCAATCTGTTCATCCAGCTCCCTGTAATCACCTGCACCTGTTAGGATCTGTATGACAGAAAATAAACATGAACCCAGGTTACAATGATTTCTTTCTTACTCCTGACAAAAAAAACATATTTAAAGTGTTTTCTATATGTAAGATGACCTCCTGTTAGTTATATTTTACATAAATAGATTGTTGTAGCATAACTGTGTTGCATTTAAGTGTTGTAGCAGCTCATGGCACTTTTAACTACCTCCATTTGAGTAGTTTCCTTCTGATTTTACATTATTAAGGATTATTGATATGAATCATATTTGTATACATTATTTTGTATTGTAAAATTGTTTTTAAAAACGTTAATATATTAGTAATGTAATATTTTGATCCTTTAATACCACCAATATATTTGAGAAGCGACAACTTTCTATTTGTTTCCTTTCTGGTTCTTTTTAGGAAAAAGGTGAAATGCTGACACCTGGTGGTGTAAACCTGGAAATGTGGCTATATTTTTTTAAAGCCCGCCCCAAATCATACCTTTTCTATTGGTTCAAAGTTTGGCATATCTGAATCTGATTGGTTGCATTCTTTTCTGACGACCAATCAAAAACGTTGTTTACATCTATACGTAAAGGGTAAATTTGGAGAAGAAGAAGCGACGCAGCTAGCCTTTAAAACATGTGAGACGGTGGATTTTATGATCCGACAAGAGAACAACTTTCAGAAATCCTCATTTAAACAGGGACTGAATCTTTGAGAGACATAACCGTGCGTCCTGTCCGCTCCTGTGATGCTGTGTCTGGGTGTTGAAGCCGCGAGGTCGTCGGTTTCTCTACAAAAGGTCGGTGGCTAAGCTAACGGTCAGGCTAATTAGCCTAGCTTAACCTTCTGTATTTACTCCCGTGACTGAATGTTTGTGGTATAATTATGTAATATTTCTATTTCTATTAGGTGTAAGAGGTTTTTAATGTTGTTTTACAACGAGCTACACAAACTGATTTTAACCCTCGTAGACTCAGATATACAAACCACAATAAGTCTGTGAGGATTAGAGACAAGTATTTCTTCAGTAATCTCGTGTCTTAAAACTAATTTACAGTAACTAGGATCAGAATTGGAAGATTTAATGGATTGGCTTATTGTTTTATCTGATTTTAAAACAAAATGAGAGAAAACAGCCAAAGAGTTTCAGATTAAAATCAAAAGATTTGCAGCTTTACTGCGAGAGAGTTCACTTTAAATGGAATCTGTTAGTAGTTTTGGTGGTAAAATATCACCACAACACGTTAATTTATTTCACTGGTTATTTAAGGAAGAGAATCTGATGGTGAGGTGGTGTTTGATTTCAGACACTCTGTGTCTTCTGGACTTGATGAACATAAAAACTGTTTGTAAATGTTTTAAATGTTAAATCAGCCTGAACAGTTTCCCCTCACGTGATGCCAGCGGAATCTTTTTCTAATTTAACACATTATTCATCAGATTTCTGTTAAATTCAGATGTTCCTTTTATGTGTTCAGCTCTGTTGATAAAGCTCACGCCTGTTTTGAGTTTTAAAAAGATTTATGGCTCAAAACTGATCAGTTTATTATTCATAAATGAGAATCCAAAGGCAAGTCCTTCTCCTGGCTCAGATTAACTCATCTTTGTTCGTGAATATTGTGAATTTAGACAGTTTTTGCAGGGATCGTAGATTAGGATTTCACCTAATTTAGCATTGTGGGATCTGTAGGATCCCAGCTGGTTCTGCAGCTCTATGAAGAACTTTACTCCCCTCATTATTCAGCTCATAAACCTGCTCCTACATGTGATAAAAAGGTGCAACACCTGAGTGAAGCGTCGGGTGGAGAAGCTGTGAGGTCACAGCCGGGGTGTCCTGGTTCTGAAATGTGAGGATGGAGTTTTGGTGCTTTTTGGACTTTAAACCTGGACTGGCTTTGTGTTTTCCAGCTTTGCGTCCGTTCCCTGTTGCTGATGAGGCGCCATCGGGCGTGTCCTCTGCAGCCGTGGAGGAGTTCTGGATCTGCGGGACCAGAACCGCCTGCTCCTCCCGACTCTAACTCTAACTGGTCCCCCGATCAGGGCCCCCCGCCGGCCCCCACCCACTGCTGCATGAGCGGCTGCCATAACTGCGTGTGGATCGAGCACGCCGAGCAGCTGCTGGCGTTCTACAGCGACGGAGGCGACCGAGCGCTCGCCGCCATCGAGGAGAACGTCCTCGATGAGAACCTTAAAACTTACCTGAAGATGGAGATCAGACTCCTGAAGAAGGTGTGAGGCTCCAGCGTTAAAAGCAAACTCTGCTCAGCTCCACCCAGAGGTTGGTGTTCGTGGGTGGAGGTTAGTTCAGAACTGACACGGCGAGGAGTTTTAAAGCCCGTTGAGACTTTCCTGCGAAAGCTTTTGATCTTAAAAGTAACTCACAACTTTCCACGTTTCGGGGATACTTGAACTGTTTCGTCTGTTGATCAACCCGACCGCCACGAGCCGTTCGACCCGCTTAAAATCACAGAAAACACGTCTGAAGGTGTGACGAGTCGCTATGAAACCGAGGAAGGCGAGTTTTCCTGGAGAACCGGGCTCAGAAATGCTGCTGCACAGTTCTGCTAAATGTCTGAGTAGAACTCATCATCATCGTACAACATGACGAACCGTAGATGTGATCAACGAGTTTTCCTCTGATTTCCAGCTGCATTTCATGGAAAAACATAGAAGTTAGTCAGGATGATCTCAGAGGAGCGATGACAATCAGCTGCACTTTACAGGAAAACCTCCTTTCTGCATCATTAGTTCAGACTAAAGTCACAGTTGCACTTTTTTTAAAATCTGTGTTGATGTTTGATTGATATTTATTGAAACTTCTTCTCGTTTATTTAAATTCTTTGTTTGAGATTTTACTTGTTGAATAAATGTTTCTTCTGTTGAAATCACAACACTTTATTCTTCCTCTCTGAACCACTGCAGCCACACACGAGTGTTTTAATATCTTTCAGAAACCCCGAATAAAAGTGGGACCTCAGGCCTCACATTTAAGTGTGCAGGAACGCGGGGCGTCCACCAGGGGGCGCCACGTGTCCAACAAACTCAGCCAGTTACACTTTTTATGAAAGGATGAGACGTGGACAGAGAAGCTGAACTTTTCAACAGTCTGTAAAGTTTGTTTCTGTTTCCAAATCTCTGATGGGCTTCAGGCTCGCTGCATTATTGACGCCCTTCATTGACCCCCCCCAACACATCCTCACATGAACAAACTATAATAAGAAGATTTTATGTACCTGATGTGTTAATAATGTATTACATTTACATCACAGTGTCCCACACGGTTTTCTGTTTAAACTGAACAACTTTAGAAAATGATTCTTTCTATATTTTACTCATAAGTTCTCTCATGGCAGAGAGCAGATGAACCACCTGCGTTAGCTGGATTTAGCTCGGTTCACCTGCTCGTCGTCTTCCAGAAAGGAACCAGGTTTTAACCCGGTTAAAACTTTAACCTGGACGTGTTACCATGGAGATAACGGGCCTGTGGCGGCCAAGTGTTCATAGTGGCGTCACTTCTTGATCCTCTGATGGCGGTGGACCGTTCTTCCTCTAATCGGGAACATGAGCCGTTTTACCCAACAACACATCATGATAATAAATAAATAAATAAATCTTTCCTTTAATTTCCCTCCATCTTCGTTTTTCAATAAATGCGTTTCTCACATTTCTTTGAACTTTATCTCGAATCTTTCAGGGCTGCTGTGAAGACTCAGAGGGATGCTCAGCTGCTGCTTTTAGGATAATTAATCTTTAAATGTTGATCCAGAATCGGATGAGAAGCGAAACACGAAGCAGAGACCAGATCAGATGTTTCTTAAAGCTTTGATGGAAGCATGTTGCATCACTTCTTTTGGCACATGTTGTTTTTGTGTTGTTGCCTGATTCTTCCTGGATGTTGTAGAAGGTTTACGTCACAACTGGATCGGATTGTCGGCTAGTGGTGCCAAAACCACGCTTAAGACAACCCAGACTCGTTTTGTATGGTGGAACGGCCAATCAGAGCAAAGGCATCCCTAAACTGTTGCCCCAGCTCTTCAGAGAGCATCTCCTTCCCTCTGTTTCCCTCTATAGCTGCTCTCTGTCTCCTCTGACAGAGCCTGACTGATGGTTTTCCTTCTATGTAGCTTATTGTTAGCTTATTGTTAGCTTATTGTTAGCTGTGATGTTGTATCCTCATTTGTAAGTTGCTTTGGATAAAAGCCAAATACGTAAATATAAGCCGTAAACCCATCTGAGAGCTGGTGCTGGATTATTGCCGTCATTTCTGCAGAAAATCCCACTGATGTGTGAAAGATTTCTGCAGGACGGAGGATTGAGGGCTGTTTCCTGAAGCCGATGGTGAGATAATTTCATGAAATGAAGATAAAGAAGGGGCTGGACCTTTCAGGAAGCTTCCTGTTGCATCTATAATCTGCACGAACATAATCTAATCTGTGTTCTCTCATCCTGCATCACATTATCTGAGATCACTGGTTTAATTAGCTTTGTACTGATGACACAGACACTACATGTGCAAATAGTTACTATATATGATGGATTCATCCCTCCATAAGACCTGTTGCCACTGATTTTCAGTCCACTTCTTGTGTCATTTGGCACAGCTCAGCCTTTTCTCCCTGTTTCCCTTCCTTAAGAACGGCTTCTTGACAGCCACCCTTCCATGGAGACCATTTCTGATGAGGCTTGGGCCAACAGTAGATGGATCAGCTGAAGGTCCAGATGCATCTCTCAGGTCCTGTCAGGTCACAGCTGGATTTTTTCCTCTTTCTTAAGGACATCACTTTCAGATCCTGTTCATCTGCTGTAGATAGTTTTTTAGGCCTGACACTTCTTCTTTTGTCCTCCACTTGTCCAGTTTCCTCAAATGTTTTAAGGACACACTGCACACCATGCTGAGATATGCCAAGTTTTCAGCTAATAGCTCTTTGGGAATCACCT
Organism: Leuresthes tenuis; assembly: GCF_036924035.1. Lineage (NCBI taxonomy): Eukaryota > Metazoa > Chordata > Actinopteri > Atheriniformes > Atherinopsidae > Leuresthes > Leuresthes tenuis. The sequence continues at coordinate 2,600,035 of NW_027325374.1, forward strand.
TGTTGCTGCAGAAATCCTGTTTTCTGTCTGTCAAACTGTGTTTTCTTTGCTGTTTTTCATAGATGCAGCTAAAGAAATGGGAAGTACATAAAATACCAAAAACAACAGCATTGTAACTGAATTCTTCAGGTATTATTTGAAGTTCACTGTCAAATTTTTAACCATGGATGAATCTGTTGAACATTTAGTTGATTAACCAATAAGAAGTTTGGTTTGGTTGAACCTTTAAAGTGTAAATCTTTTAGCTAACGTAACATTACTGAACTAACGGCTGCACATGAGTGAGTTAAAATGTAAAAACTTGGGCTCAATGGATCAGAGACACAAGATGTTGAATCACTAAACCAGAAAGAGATTTCACAGGATAACATATGCTACCAGGAGGCCTGTCAGATAGGAGAAGATTATATTGGACTGGGACATTTCTGTGTTATAGAAACACGTCACCGTGCAGCAGAAATAAAGATTTATCCTTAATATACAGCTGGTGTCATTTAGAAATGATGCAGTTTTAACAACATTCAAACATTTTCATCCTCAGAACCAGAAATTCAGCTACATTTGGGCTCAAAAACAATTCTACATTCACATTTCTACTTATTTATGTCCACAGAGATACTTTCACAGAGGCTTTAATGCAGTTAGATGGACTGGTGATGAGGTCATGTCCTCTTTTTCTGATATTGTTCCCCCTAAAAAATGCAAACCATGCATTTAACTGCAGCATGATAAATGTACAGAGGGTGGAGGCATGTAGCCGCAGCCGGAGGATTATTCAGCACCTTCAGGTTGGTGTTCTGGCTCAGCTCCTCTTCCTGGTGAAGCTCTCACTGGATGGATTTAAATTCATGCTTTTTATTCAATAAAATGGGTGAAAAGTTCTCAGTTTGGTGAGTAAACAGCACAATGTTTCCCTCTGAGATGCAGCAGCTTCACTACAGATTGGCATGAGAGTAAAACACAAACTTTTATTGAGAATAAAACAGTTTTGTAGGTTTTGACTCGCAGTTTAAGCTGAACCCAAAGATGTGAAGTGTTGCCATCAGAGTTGGGAGGCGGCGCCTTCGTAATCTCCCTCAGGACTCGGCGTATAAAAGGGGCCGTAAGCCAGGGCTGACCGTCACAGCAAGCCTAGCATAGAAGTCCACTCATCTGCTGGAAAGAGCCTCCAGTCGTCTGGCTGTTCCTCACCAAGCAGCCGGTGAGTAGATCCACATCACAGACCCTGCTGTTCTGCAGCTGCAGAGAACTTCCAGTCAGGTAGATCCAGGCTGGGTACAGGTCAGAGATTTTAAAATGAGGGAGTTCGTGTAAATCTGCTACAACTTGGGATTTTCAAAGAGGAAGCTGAGCAGATATTCTTTGTTGGTGCCTTATTTGGCTGTGAGTTCATCTATCAGCTTCGTTTTCTTAAGGATTCAAGCTGTGTGTTTTTTGCTCAGTTTTTAACATTAAAACAAACTTTTGCCTTTCTTTAAAAAATGTTTCTTTCTACTAAACCATTTAAAACCATTTTAAATGTTTTCTCTACAAACAGCTGTGGACATTTTTTAGATTATGATAGAAATTAGCTAAAAAGGAGAAAAAACATGGATGCTCAGCTTCCTGAACTGCAAATAATCTCCTAAAGCTGTAAAATAAAACGTGCACCTACTTTTCAGTTTGCACAATCTAAATTCTAGAGATTTTGAGACTTTTTCATGTAAAATTGCTTCAATTCTGGAAGTGAAGGAACGTTTTTGACTACGAGTCTGACTCAAACAGCCACACGCTGCATATTTAGTGACTTTCACTTCAATAATGAACTTTTTGAGATGGCTCAAATCTACACCTCCCTGTTGGTATCAGCATTTCGGGTTAAGACCTGCTGGGGACGGTGGGTCATTATCGCAGGGTCACAGTGAGCGGATTGATCATTTAGACCCTCAGTGCGGCGCTCAGCACTTCTGCCGTGTCGTCCTTCATCTAACAAGATTACACGAGCGCAATCGGCTTGAAACAGAGAGGGTGAGGACTCATCAACTTGAGCCAGGGGATTATGGGAAATTGGGTCATCTTTAAAGGACGATCTGGAGTGCGGTCCACTCAGTTAAATGGGGGGGTTCGTCAGATCTGTAAGAGGATTGCAGGTGGGAATGTCAGATGGAGGTGACAGCTGCTGCGTGCAGGCATCAAATGAACGTCGTAGCAGAGCATCTTTGGTAAAACTTTGGGATTTGGGAGCAGCAGATGAGCAGCGGGGGGGTCTTTGTTCGCGCGCCCGTTTAACTGTTTTCTCTTTTGTTCAGATTTTATCACCACGACCACACTTCTGAGAGGTGTCTCTAAAGCCTACACACGCGTCACTTCTAACAGCTCAAAATGAATCTTGAGCCACCCAAACCTGAGATCAAGTCAGCCACCCGTGTCACCGGAGGCCCCGCCACCCCTCGCAAGGGCCCCCCCAAGTTTAAGCAGAGGCAGACTCGTCAGTTCAAGAGCAAGCCTCCAAAGAAGGGAATTCAGGGGTATGCCTACAATAAGCACCTTGTTTTCTCCTCAGAGTTTTTAGAATTTATAACCAGATACGGTGAGTAATCTGCGCTTTTCTCTGCAGCTTTGGTGATGATATCCCTGGCATGGAGGGCTTGGGCACAGGTGAGTTTCTGTTAGTTTGAAATATCCGTCTGTATGACTCGTAGGATCCACATCAAGCTCACATCTCTGCCTCCTTTCGCAGACATCACCGTCATCTGCCCATGGGAGGCCTTCAACCACCTGGAGCTGCACGAGCTGGCCCAGTACGGCATCATCTGAGCCTTCCCACATCTGCCTGCGGTGCCGCGAGGATGACGGGCCGTTCACCCCGGACCATCTGCCTCAGGCCCAGAGCTGGAACTGGAACTACTCCACACAAGAAATCCTACCGATAAACTGCAACAAACACAAAAAATGGAAAAAGAGAAAAAAAAGAAAGAAAAAAATCTGTTCTCTCTCTCCGGACTCTTCCTCTGACTGCAGCTCACACACAACATCTGCTCATGTTTAGGATCCGTCCAATTCTTCCTCACGTGGTAGATCTGCTCCGTCATTCCCTGAAAAACACACCCGCTCTCTTCTCTGTCGCTCTCTGCTGTCTTTCTCCTCCTTTTCTCTCCTTCTCTCGGACAAAACAAGAAACTTACGCAAGCAAGGCAGCCTCACAGTGAGTTTAAGTGACAGACCCGTGAGGTGGGTGGGCTCCCATCTCACGTGCCTCGGCGCCTCTTCGCCACCCCGGAGGCTTCCTCCGTCGGCGCCGATCGTATAAAATCCCAAACCTGAGTTCTGTAGAGAGCAGACACCAGCTTGCCATTGTTGAGCGTAACCTTTGAGTGGGACAAACACAAATCTTTTCCCTCTGTTTGCATCTTTAACTGCACCCGACGAAGCCAGAAAACATCCCATTCTCTGACGTTCTCTGGCATTTTAAGATGTTGGCGTCTGCTGGTAGTTGATGCGTGAAGTTTTGAAGTTTAGCCGAGACATTTGTCTTCATTTCACAGCACAGACTAAGAGTTAAAGCACTTTAAATTCAGCTCAGCCGATAATAAATGTCCAGAAAAGCTGAATTTCTTCAGCACAGCTGCCAGTGGTGTGTTTGTGGATCGTGTTAACAGTAGTATTTGTGTGTGATATCGGTGTAAATGTGTTGTATATTCATTTAATGCCAACCTCTGCTTCTTCCACTCGACACTGTTGTGTTTATTTGGTGTTTTGAAGCCCATTGTTGTAGCTCTTGTTTTTCTCATGTAGAGTTGTACATTTTCATTTTTCCATCATCTGCCATCCGTAGTTCAGCGAAACATCTGTATTTCATCTCCATCTTCTCTTTATCGACACCCCATCGAGCCTGACAGTTACTTTACTCCAGAAGACACGACGAGACGAGCCGATGAAGGAAGAGTCGCTCTGTAGTAGTCAAAGATGGCAGAGGGATGGATGTTTGAAGAAATGTACCAGTCTGATGAGACGTATAATGGAGCAATGTCCTCTCTACAGGATGATGGAAAAAAATAAAGCATAAAAAGTGTAAAATATAAATGAGGATTCGTTTATTCATTCCTACATATTGCACATTTAAAAGCAAACACTTTTAATTTAAAGACATCTGATTTTTTTTTAAATGCCACATGCCATTTCTTATATAATAAATACAGGAGAAATATTTCTGTTTAAGTAGTAGAAGCTCTTTATTTGTCCCAGTTTGGGCAATTATTGTGCAGTAGGAGTCCAACTCTCACACACACATTCACACTACAAATATAAAACACATAAAAACACATAAGGGATTAAAAAAATGTTGAATTTCAGTAAACTTTGGTTCATTTTAAGGACATCACTTTCAGATATGGGTCATCTTCTATAGATCGTTTTTTAAGCCTGACATTTTCTGACATGTATCTTTTCTAGTATTGAGCTTTAAGAGAGGTGTCAAATTATGTGTTTGTTAAAACAAGAAATCCAAAAATTGTTCAATCCTCCTCTTTAAGTGGACACATTGTTTGGTGGCACCATTTTCAGACCAAATTCACCGCTATGATGTACAAATTACAAATAAAGAAGAAAGAAAGTCTCAGGATTCATCTGTTGTGAGGTAAGATGTCCCGTTTAAAGAAGAAGAATTAAAGATAAAACCTTCCAACTCATGCAAAGATTAAACTGATTTGCTATTTCTTTTTAATATATCTTTAATTGTTGTATTTCTTATCAAAACTAAAGTTAAAAGAGGAGGAAACAGGATAAATAAGTATCACATATTCAGCAGAGATAAAGTCAAATCTGTGTGAATGAGTAAATATTTCCATAAAGAAAGAGCTGTGTCCACCACATTCACTGCTGCAGTTACTGTTTTATACATATATACGTTTGTGTGTGTGTTCTTGTTATCCTCTCATGTGCTTCAGAGGAAATATTTTACCCAGAAATGCAGTTTCAGGTAAAAATACGGTCATAGGAACCAATGTGTTCGCTGCGCTGTGTTGCAGGGGGGAGCAAAATAAAGGTGGGATCAACAAGCAACAAGCTAACTGCAGTGTTTTGAGCCTCCAGCAGAGTTTTTACTTTCTCTACAGAACAGTTTCTGCTTCTGATTAAACATTTAGTGCAGTGAGAAGTTTTAAAGCCAAACTGTGACAGATGAAGGATCAAAAGAGCCGAAGAAGAAGCGAAGAAGCGGAACCAAAACTGGAAAAGACGACGGAAAGAAAACAGGGAGAAACGTTGGTGTGGCCTTTCCCAGCTGGGAATAACTGATGAGGGACAAATGATTTCAGAGAGACGTCGAAGTTGTCTGTTTTCTGCTGGACAGGTAATTTAACCCAGCAGTGGAAATGTAACCAGCTGTTTGATAGCGTTAGTTAGAACATGGTCATGAGCAGAGTTACCGACACAGGAAACCTTTTTCTGACTGTTAGCAGGGTTGGAAGTTAACACAGGAAACCACACAGGAAAACGACGGTGAAATTGGCTCCGATTTACAGTTTTAAATTCGGGAAATAAAGGGATAATGAGCCATTCCACAGCTTTTTTTTTTCATTTGGACGCAGATCAAACTGTGAAGTTATGATTTAGAATAGAATAGAATAGAATAGAATAGAATAGAATAGAATAGCCTTAAATCCGATGCCACTCCTGCTGGTGCAAATATGCAGAAAATAGAAAATTAAAATCTTCACAAACAAAAGAGAGGAAAAAAACATTTAATTAGGTTAAATAGAATAAAAATTTAAGAAATATATATATATATATATAATAGATATACAAAAAAAAATCATTGTGACCCAAAACGGTGGCAGTAATACATTAACATTATTGTTATTGGACATGAGTGAATTCAGTTATTGCACAAAACAGTCTTATTGGACAGGGATTTTTGTGACATGTAGCGCCATCTGGAGGGCAACAGGTCAAACGCGTGGTGGCTGGGGTGGAATGGATCCTTGATTATGTTTTTGGCTCTGCTGAGGTGGCAGTTGCATCCAGATGGTGGCTCCAGAACATCACGGGCAGCCTGTCCTCCAGGAGTCGCATTAAGAATGAAATTAAATTAAGAATTTAATGCTATATCCACTTTAAATGTTGACTCTTAAGTTCTCGGTTGTTTTAATGATTAACTCACTGGATGGTTGCCTTTTGTGTATTTACAGTTTGAGACTGCTGCTCTGGTAAAACATCAGAAGATACAGAGTAACAAACCAGGATTGTGAAGAGGAGAATCACAGGTGGAGCAGGGATGCCTCGAAGGAGGAGCCTCCAACCAGATGAGCCCAGAGGACCCAGTCTGGTGCCCCCCATACCTGCAGCATCCACATCAGAACTGGAGCAGACACAAGACAGCAAAGATCTCAGTAAGTGACTCACTTTGAGGAAATTCATCTGCACTCAGCTGCTGCAGTGTGAAATGATTTAAACCTTAAGATGTTCCTGCTTGTGCTGTAAGAACCGTGAGAAAAGCCACAATATTCAGTCCTACTGGAGAACTTTACAGAGAAACTGACGAGTTTTGTGATAACATTTCATTAACTATATGAAATACATTTTGATAAAGGAAAATTAGTTCTCAATTAATTTGTTTTGAGTCCTTTGCTTATTCATTTAGTTGATAACCTGATCAATCATCCTTCATCCTGGAAAGGAAGCAACAGACTTTCAGAGCAAAAGTCTAGTTTAAATTACAAATCAATGGTTTCATGTTGTGCCTCCTAACTGACATAGAACTGGAGTCAACACTGTGTGTTTGGGCCTCTGCGGTCCTTCGTCTAAGTTCTGTCTGTTGAGTAAATTAAATTAATTACACATGGAAACATGAGTTATAGATACTGTCACTTGTATAAATATTGTAAGCTTAATTTCTCATTTTTGGCTTGTTTGAAATGGGCCACAAACTTTCCTTTTAACATTTTGAATGATACTCTGTGGACGATCAGCGTCGATGCATCTAAGCTCAGTGGTCCTTCATGTATATTTGTGTTTTAATGTTTCCTTCAGATGTCAGTCAGCTGCTGATGAGTAAAGAAGAGGTTCCCTGGAGCTGCAGTTTGAACCAGCAGGACCCAGAGACCGTCCACATAAAGAAGGAAGAGGAGTCACTCTGGATCAGTCGGGAGGAAGAGGCTGATGTCACTGGATTTCCATTCGCTGCTGTTACTGTGAAGAGTGAAGATGATGAAGAGAAACCTCACGTCTCCCAGCTTCATCAAATCAAAACTGAGGACAGCAGAGAAACAGAGCCTCCAACCAGCAGCTCGGCTGAATGGATGAAAACAGAAACTGATGAAGAGGACTGTGAACCAGCCAGGAACCCAGATCCACTAAATGCTGATGAGAGGACTTCAAACTCCTCTGAGACAGAAGTCAGTGATGATGATTATTGGCAGAAATCCTCAGATTCTGGACCCGAAACTGAGGACTGTTTCAACAATTGGAAACGGATGATGGTGTCCGAGTCTGGTGGAAACCGTGATGACGCTGCCAAAATATCCTTCAGCTGTCCCGACTCCGGGAAACATTTCAACGAGCTCTCACTGGAGAAACACATGAGATTCCACACGTTAGAGAATCAATTTGGCTGCAGTGTTTGTGGAAAAATATTTAATCTTAAGAAAGGTCTTAAGAGACACGTAAGACTGCATGAAAGAGAGAAATCATTTTGTTGTTCTCATTGTGGTAAAAGATTTAAGCAAAATTCAGACCTCAAGAAACACATGCGAGTTCACACAGGAGAGAAACCCTTTGGCTGTGATGTCTGTGACAAAAGATTTAGCGAGCGAGGAACTCTCTCGAGTCACATGAGGGTCCACACAGGAGAGGAACCTTTCACCTGTGCTGACTGCGGAAAGAAATTTAAAACCAACACCAATCTGAAGACGCACATCAGAGTCCACACAGGAGAGAAGCCGTTCAGCTGTGACCTTTGTGGTAAAAGATTCAAAAGAAACGTACATCTTAAGACACACCTGAGGGTCCACACTGGAGAGAGACCATTTGGCTGCGATGTTTGTGGGAAACGATTTAATGAGCGAGGGACGCTCTCAAGTCACATGAGGGTCCACACTGGAGAGAAGCCGTTTTGTTGTGATGTCTGTGGTAAAAGATTTACCGAGCGAGGAACTCTTTCAAAGCACATGAGAGTCCACACAGGAGAGAAGCCTTTCGCCTGCACTGATTGTGGAAAAAAATTTATAACGAACATAAATCTTAAGACGCACATCAGAGTCCACACTGGAGAGAAACCGTTTGGCTGTGATCATTGTGGCAAAAGTTTCAGCAAGCGAGGAACTCTCACAAGTCACTTAAGGGTTCACACAGGAGAGAAACCATTTGGCTGTGAGATTTGTGGTAAAAGATTTCGTGCACATGGACATCTTTCAAGACACAGGAAAGTTCACACCACAGAGAAGGTTTTGGCTCATGATGACTGCGGGAAAAGTTTAACACAAATCTTAAGCCCCACATGAGTCAGCAAAGGAGACAAAAACCATTCGGCTGTGATGTTCAGTTCATTGTAATAGAATCTAATGGAATTAATTGGCAGGAAAATACGACCGCGCCGCAATGAGACTTTAACCCTCAGCTGTGACGCTTGTCTGCAACACTGAAACTTTTAATGTTCAACTAAAAGTGCTTTCGATGCTTCATCTGTTTCAATCTCATCACATTGTTACATGAAAATGATCTGTTATGTATCATATTCAAGATAATATAAAAATAGAATATAACTTTATCATCGAAGCACTTAACTGAAAAAGGACAGAAGAAGAGAGAAAAGTGAAATATAATGCCGTCACAGGCTGCTCATTCTCATCCTCCTGTCCTCATATTTATCCACATGAATCACACTTAGTACGACTGGATGAAAATACTTGAGCGTTGCTATAAAAGCTGCAGTTTATCTCTTCTCATTTAGGATTGTCTGGTGTTTCCTCTGCTAAAGGAGATCATTTAAATTCTAACAGCTCTTATCTTGGCTGCTTCTTGGATACTTCTGGCTCATTTTACTCAGGAAGGTTCCTAAGTAAATGTGACTGTTCGACTGGAGCCTGTATCTTTCCTCCTCAAACACAGCAGGGTTGTTGGGGACCATTTTATAGCAGCTGGGACTTGCTGATATCTGATCATAGAAAACAAAGAAAGCCACACGTGATTTGCTCATCGGTGACTTGGGAAAGGTTTCCCAACTATTGTCAGTGCAGCGTTGCAACAATCTAATTTTTTTTTCTTGCATAATGTATTAATCTTATGCATATTTACTGGAGTTAACACTGTACATACTTTATTTTTACTCTGAGATTCCAACGATAGAAAAACTTGAGACAAAGTTTCTGGGAGCAGGAAGAGCATGACCGCTGTGTTCAGGAGTCAAGAACCAACTCAGGCAGCTGGATTCCTTCTTTGGATTTAAGCTAACATGAAACAAAAAACAGTCCCTGTTTGACGTAAGAAGTGACATTTTTTTTCAAAGGGAAACTGGCATTTCATAAAAATATTTTTAACTTTATTTAGAGGATTTCACCAGTTATTTTTCTAGTTTCTAAATAGATCCTTTCAGGTAATTTCACTCGATTAGCACCAAGCAAAAAAAGACCCATCATCTGGAAATCCAGCACAGTGAACACTGTCGGGGGGGCTGCGAGCATCAGACAAAACCCCAGAAAGTTCATTTGAATTTTTTACTTGAAAAATGTGAAATGATAAGTGTTTAATTACCATTTGTGTCTGTGATTGTTTTAGCAGTAGCTGTGAGGTGGGAACAAAGACCTACAAACAAGGCAGAAATGTTAGAGCTGGTTGTACATGTTAGCTTTTAACGTATGAAAGAAGATGCTGTGCAGCAATATTAAAAGCTAACAAGGAGAGGGTGAAACACAGTAGAGCAACCGGACTCTTTCTTTAAAATCTACTCCATGTCTGAGAAAAGCAAAGTCAGGAATTTGTGTGTAAAAGAGTTTAATGTGTTGGGCTGTTGATGTTAAAACAGAGAGCCGGCTTTTAATGAACTGGACTGTTTTTCATCAACTTTCTGCATAGGATTTAAAAAGCCAACCCCCTCTGTAAGAGTTGAGCATTAATTAATCCATGAGCCTTTGAGTTATCCTCTGGAAGGATGTTTTATTTATTCCCAGAAGGGAAACGTTCTACATTGTTGGTGAACACCGTCGCCTCAGCAAAAGGGTTCCTGGTTCGAACAAAAACAGATATTTGATTCAGATTTGGTTTGTCCATGAGGTTTTGCATTAAATAGCTAAATTAATCGACATATTTAGTTTTCTTTGCAACAAGATTGCTGATCAGACAAAAATGTGTCTTCACTGGCTGCCAGAATTTGCAGAATGAGTGATTAAAATGACATTTTCTGAGGAGAAAAGATGATATTCAGCCTCAACGCAGATCTGCCAACACACCGGCTCAGAGGAACAGATCTGTGATCAGTGGATCAAAGGGTCAAATTGACTATCTCGACCCACACTGGGACTGTATGACCATGAATTTACAGGAGTTACTACTCATTGGATTGATTTAGTGAAGAGCTGCAGCACATCGACTGAGATAAGCAAAGTTTCAGGAGTAACTGCGCTCAGCAGATCAATGTGCAGACCACACGAGAAACGCTGTTTCATTGACTCATCACTATACCAAAGCATGTGTTTCACTGCATAATGTACAAATTAAGAAAAGGAAGGAAGAAAATCTATGGATTTATACAGTTTGTTGTCTTATAAGGTGTCAAATTTCAAGAAGTGAAGATAAAACCTTATATATTTTGCAAAGATTCAGTTAATTTACATTTTCTGAAATGTTTTTGTAAAATGTTTTTGTATTTTTCGAGTTAAAAAAATTCTACCATTATTTATTCACGTTCTTCATGAAGAATACGGGCAAAGGAACCTATTTGTCTGCTGCGCTGTGTTGCAGCGGGGAGCAAAATAAAGGTGGGACTGACCAACATTATGCTAACTGTTGAGTTGTTCCAAGTCTCCAGCAGAGTCTTCACCGTCTCTACAGAACAGTTTCTTCTTCTGGTTAAACATTTAGTGTTGTGAGAAGTTTTAAAGCCAAACGGTGACAGATGGAGAATCAAAGCTGAAGAAGAAGCGGAACCAAAGCTGGAAAAGACGACGGCAGAAAACCAGGAGACACGCTGGAGTGGCCTTTCCCAGCTGGGAATCACTGATGAGGGACAAATGTTTTCAGAGTGACGCCGAAGTTGTCTGTTTTCTGCTGGACAGGTAATTTAACCCACCAGTGGAAATGTAACCAGCTGTTTGACAGCGTTAGTTAGAACATGGTCATGAGCAGAGTTACCGACACAGGAAACCTTTTTCTGACTGTTAGCAGGGTTGGAAGTTAATATTTCTGCTCCAAAACCAGGACTTTTGTTTGTTTTTAACCCAGAAGATGGTTCAGGAGTTATTACAACAAATCAGCCTCGACATCTCCAGGGTTTTTGTTGGTGATCTGGTTAAATTAACCATAACTAAGACGTCTCTAAGCGGTACCGCGACACTGAAGTTGGCTTCAGGCTCCAGAATTAAAGCGACTTCTTAAAGGGCCATTTCACTACTTTTTTGCATGCAGATCAGCCTCGACCAGGTCCTGTATGAAAACCACATTAATTAGACTGCTCAAATCGGGATTAAGCTATTCTTTATGTATATATATATATACACACATATACATAAGGCACAGATTCTTTAAAACACAGTTTGTGATTTATAAAAACTTTATTTAATTTGTTAAAACTAGGGATCGTCTAATGAAGCCCATTAAGGTTGATTAGTCGTGACGTCATCATTAAACTAACATTAATCACCAAAGCAGTTATTTGTTCTTATCGTTAACTACAACAAAGCCAGTTATTTTCCATCTCGTCTTTTAGCTCCTGAAGCTTTTTTTGTGACGGTTTAGTCAGTGAGTCGTCATCCTGCTGGTGGAACTGTGGTAATATAGCTTCATGCCACATACTGTGCATTCGACTTTGTTGTCCAGGTGCAACGCGAGTCTCCTCCTCACTCAAACTAAAATTAGTCGACTTTGTCCTTTCCGACTAATCGATTAGTTCTGATCCTGAGGTCCACTAATGATGGGCTTTCCTTTATATCCTTTAGTTACTGGCTTCACTTTCCCTCATGCTTGGGAGGGAGTGGGGGGAGGTAGAGTCCTCAGCCTGGTTTTGCGGGGGAGAAGGATTCAGTCTTACCGGACACGCTCTCCCTGGTTCTGTATTGATTCAGAACCAGGGATTCAGAACCATTGGTTCTCCGTCTTCTGTTGATGATGGAGAGTCATCCCCAGCACATCCCAAATTATCCCGAAAGTTCTCTTTGACCAGTTCAGCCTGAAGAATCCGGACATTGTCACTCCTTGAATTGAGTCGTCAAGACAGAAAAATCATTTTTAAAAATCCATTGAAAGAAACATTTGCTCATTCTGTGCATTCAGGCACTCAGCTGAGCTCCTTTTTGGGTTCATGTGACTGAACATCGAACTCACCGAGTGAAACAGTTTAACTCCAGTGATGAGTTTAATTTTAGCTGTTTAACAACCAAAAAGTTGCTGATTGATGTGTTTTTCTTTCTAAACTCATGTTCACTGTTGTGTCTCTCTGTGTGTGATGTGTTGTATGTGTAACTATGGTTATTCTTTAGAGTGTCTCTGCAGAAGACAGAAATTAATTTGATTTCATTGTTTTAATGAGTAACTGACTGAATGGTACCTTTTGTGTAATTACAGACAACATCTCTGAGTTTTACACCAGGATTGTGAAGAGGAGAATCACAGGTGCAGCAGGGATGCCTCGAAGGAGGAGCCTCCAACCAGATGACCCCGGAGGACCCAGTTTGGTTCCCCCCATACCTGCAGCATCCACATCAGAACTGGAGCAGACAGAAGACAGCAAAGATCTCAGTAAGTGACTCACTTTGAGGATATTTTAGGTCATCAGTATTAAATTTACCTACAAAAACAACACTTTTCCCACATTATTAGTGATACTTAAGTTAAAAAACAACAACATCTGTCTCCTATTCAAATACATTATGTACAAAAAACAAGTATTTTGAATGATCCTTTACTGAAGCAGTAGCGGAGCAATGAAGTCAAACACAAACTGTTTCATAAAACATCTTCAGTGTCATGCTGATGTTTGTAATGAGTGAGATGGCAGATGAATAAAGAGCTCAGCAACCAGCGTTTTGAATGTGTTCACGCTAATAACAGAAAGCACAAACTTTACAGATTAAAACAGTTTGTAAATTCTTTCTTGCTAAAATTGAATACTTTGGTCACACAACTAACGCCAAAAGAAAAGAAAAATAAAGAAAAACAGTAATCCAATAATAAACTCATTATATTCAGTAAAATTTTATTTACAAAGTGTCAAATCCCAACAAATGTCATCTCAAGGCACTTCAAAGATAGTCCAATCTAAGCCAAATATAATGTAAATCCTTGTAATACAATAATAATCCGATTAAATCAACTTTGTTAAATTCCAAATTAGTCCAATTCATAAAGAGCCCATTTAAAAAGTAGCCAAGCTAAAAGAAACCAACAGACTGCAGTGAAACTTCTCTTTAATCCAATCCCCCGTCCTGAGCTGCACAAGACGACTGTGGAGAGAAAAAACTCCCTTTTAACAGGAAGAAACCTCCATCAGAACCAGAACCAGGAAGGGTCCATCTGCCTGGACCAGCTGGGGCTGAGAGGACAGGAAAGAGGGGACAACAAGCAGCGTAACACCAGGCCAGAGACACCTGCTGAGAGAGAGAAACACAAGTTAATGACAGCAATGATGTCATCTGTACATGGAGGGAGGAGAGGTGCATCATGGGAGCTCCCCCAGCAGACTGGGCCTATAGCAGCAGAACTATGGGATGTTTCCAGTGATTTCCAGCCTGTGTCGGAACAAACACCCGAAACCAGCTTGTAGGCCTCTTTGACTGGATGATTCTCTCCTTTCAGTCACACACTTCTGTTTCTGTGGCTCATCTGTTTTTGCACCTTTTTGTTGCTACATTAGAAAAGTAGGATCACTTTCCTCCTATACATTACGTTTACATTGTAGCAGAAACTGCTGAAGGTGGTGGATCCATTTCAGTCCTTTTCAGCCCTCAGAGAGCTTCACAGTTGGAGCTTACAACTTCCACTCCAGTTCAACCAGATTGAGCATGTGTGTGTCTGCCTTGGATAATGAAGAAGTCTCTGTACAGATGAATATTACTTCATTGATTCAGACCAAATATTCCACCTCGTGCTCACTGCTTCAGAAGGAAACTTGAAAAAGCTCAACCAAGAACAGATCTCATCCACGTCAGTAGAGATGCTATTTCTGAGAAATAGTTGTAGTACTGCTGTGTCTCACCCACTATATTGATGATGTGCAACAATGGGTCACATGCACGCTGTTGAAATGCTCCTTCCAGTCTGTTGCTGTGGAGGGGGCCCAGTACTGCTGAGAAGGATTCAGATTATGACCTGAAATAAACAAATTCATAATTTCTTATTGGCATATTAAACGAATGCATTACATAATTATAATATATACAGATTAATGGATGACATTTCACAATACATTTGATTTGTGTTATATTAAATTAATAAAGTTTTTCTCCTAATTCATAGAAATCATTTGGATATTGGTTTGCTCTAAAGTTAGCGTCTCAGAGGTGGAGCTGCAGCAGGCAAAATAGAACTTTTGCTTGTTTTGTTGAAATGGGCCACCAACTTTACTCTTAATATTTTGAATAATACTCCAAACTATGGAGGATTGGGGTATATGGATATGAACTCAGTTGTCTTTAATATGCATTTGTGTTCCTGCAGATGTCAAACAGCTTTTGGTGATTAAAGACGGGGTTCCCGGGAACTCCAGTCTGGACCACCAGTACCCAGAACCGCTGCACATAAAGGAAGAGGAAAAGGGCTGTACGAGTCAGGAGGGAGAGCAGCTCGATGAACAGGAGACTGATATCAGCGAGTTTTCATTGGCTGCTGATACAGTGAAGAGTGAAGATGATGAAGAGAAACCTCAGTTGTCACAGCTTCATCAAATCAAAATTGAAACCGAGACAGAGCCTCCAACCAGCAGCTCAGCTGAACAGATGAAAACAGAAACTGATGGAGGGGACTGTGGAGGACCAGAACTAACCAGCAATCCACAACCAAATAATAATTTACAGACAAATAATGTTGAGAAGACTTCAGCCTCTTCTAAAACTAAAATCAGTGATGCTGATAGGCAGAAACTTTCAGATTTTGGACCCGTAACTGAGGACTGTTTCAAAAATTGGAAACAAATGATGGAACCCGAGTCAGGTGTAAATAATTTTGTAGCTTCTGACGCTGCCAAAATATCTTTCAGCTGTGCTGACTGTGGAAAACAGTTTATTTACCAACAGCTTCTTAAGAGACACATGAGAGTTCACACAGAAGAAAAATCATTCATCTGTGATCTTTGTGATAAAAGATTTAAACAAAATGCCTATCTTAAGAAACACAGAAAATCACATATAGGAGAGAAGCCGTTTTGTTGCGATGTTTGTGGGAAAATTTTTTATCGAAATGAATATCTTAAGAATCACATGAGAGTCCACACAGGAGAGAGACCATTTGGCTGTGATGTTTGTGGAAAGAAATTTAAACAAAATGCCTATCTTAAGAAACACAGAAGATTACATACAGGAGAGAAGCCGTTTTGTTGTGATGTTTGTGGAAAAAGATTTAGCATGCGAGGAACTCTCTCAGGTCACATGAGAGTCCACACAGGAGACAAACCATATGGCTGTGATGTTTGTGGTAAAAAGTTTAGCTTTCAAGGAACTCTCTCAGGTCACATGAAGGTTCATACAGGAGACAAACCATATGGCTGTGATGTTTGTGGTAAAAATTTTAGCCTGCGAGGAACTCTCTTAGGTCACATAAGAATTCACACAGGAGAGAAGCCATTTAGCTGTAATGTTTGTGGTAAAAGATTTAGTGGACGAGGAACTCTCTCAAATCACATGCAAATCCACACAGGAGAGAGACCATTTGGTTGTGGTCTTTGTGGTAAAAGATTTAAGCGAAATGCCTATCTTAAGAAACACAAAAGATTCCATACAGGAGAAAAGCTGCTTTGTTGTGAGGTTTGTGGTAAAAGATTTAGCGAGCGAGGAACTTTATTGAACCACATGAGAATCCACACTGGAGAGAAACCTTTTGCCTGCACTGACTGTGGAAAGAGATTTAAAACAAACACAGATCTTAAGGCACACATCAGAGTTCACACAGGAGAGAAACCATTCGGCTGTGAGGTTTGTGGCAAAAGATTTAAACAAAAAGGAAATATTAAGAAACACATGACGGTGCACTCTGGAGAGAAGCCATTTAGCTGTGATCTTTGTAGTAAAAGATTCAGCAAGCGAGCGACTCTCTCAGGTCACATGAGAGTTCACACAGGTGAGAAACCATTTGGTTGTGATGTTTGTGGTAAAAGGTTTGGTGAAAGAGGAACTCTTTCAAGCCACTTGAGAGTTCACACAGGAGAGAAACCATTTGGTTGTGATGTTTGTGGTAAAAGATTTGGTGAAAGAGGAACTCTTTCAAGCCACATGAGAGTTCACACAGGAGAGAAACCATTTAGCTGTGATGTTTGTGGGAAAAGATTTAAAGAAAATTCAGATCTTAAGAGACATATGAGAGTCCACACAGGAGAGAGACCATTTGGCTGTGAGGTTTGTGGGAAAAGATTTTATCGAAATGAGAATCTAAAGAATCACACAAGAATCCACACAGGAGAGAAGCCATTTGGCTGCGATGTTTGTGGTAAAAGATTTAGTGGGCGAGGAACTCTCTCAAATCACATGAGAGTCCACACAGGAGAGAGACCATTTTGCTGTGTGGTTTGTGGTAAAAGATTTAAAGAAAAAGCTAAAATTAAGACACACATGCGAATCCATACAGGAGACAAACCATTTGGCTGTGATGTTTGTGGTAAAAGATTTAACCAGAGAGGAAGTCTTTCAAGCCACATGAGAGTCCACACAGGGGAGAAACCATTTGGCTGTGAAGTTTGTGGCAAAAGATTTAAACAAAAAGCAAAGATTAAGACGCACATGAGAACCCACACAGGAGATAAACCGTTTGGCTGATATTTAGGGTGAAGGATTCAAACAAAATGCAGATCGTAAGAAAAATATGAGGGTCTACACAGGAGACAAATCATTCTGCGTCAAAATTTGTGGTTAAAAGTTTATTGAGTGAGGATGTCTCACACGAACACAAATTTTAAGCCACACATGAGCCCCAAAAGCAGAGAAATTTGTGAAAAAATATTTCCAACTTCTGATTTGGTTTGTTTAAAAAAAAAAAAAAAAATTGTATCACATGATCACCTTCATCACATAACAAAGCAAAAGAAAGTAACTCCTGTGAAATTTCCACATCTAATTTGTTGTATGACTGGCTGTAGTCTGAGTATAATTTCTTCAAACACAACAGGGTGTTTTGGACCATGTTATAGCGACTTGCTGATATCTTACTATAGAAAACAAAACAAAAAAGTGTCAAGTGATGGGATTTCTTACTTGGTAACTTTGCTATGCTAGGCTACTGTAGAAATATACCTGTTGTATTTTATTTCTAAATCTCTGATGTATACAAAACAATAGTTGAGACAAAGTTTCTGGGAACAGCTAGATCTGGTCACCTCAGTCCCAGGCAGGGGCCAAAAAGCCACTCGGGGAGCTGTATGTTCTGGGTCCTGCACTTTGATTCTTCTACCAGATTTAAGCTAACATTACACAAGAAGGAACCCCTGTTTGACCTAATGGGCCCAATTAACAAAGAAAAGACTTGATCTGGCTCAAGTGAACTTTTTTCAAGGGAAAACTGATATTTCACAATAAATATATTTTTAAAGAGCATTTACAGGGTTTGACCAGCTCTTTTCATAGCTGCTACTTAGGTCCTTGCGGGTCATTTCAGTCAGTTATGTACCTTCCCCGAGCAAAAAAGACTGGACAGGAGCCTTCATCTGGAAATCCAGGATCCTTCAAGGCTACTGTAACCAGACCAAACCGAAGAGATCATTTGTGTCTGTTTACTTGAACGAAGGGAAATAAGAAATGTTCCATTGCTATCCATGTCTCCATGATTGTGTTAACAGAGTTAAAAGAGTAGCTTTTGAGATAGTTACAAAAACCATAAACATGTTTAAACTGGTAGTGCAAATGAAAGGGCCTGTCAAATTGTCCTTTTTGCTTGTGACAGTTTCTAGCTGAGTGAAACTGGCGGCTAGTAAAAGAACTGGTGAAATCCTCTGAATACTGTTTACTTGATCAAAAAGACTGCTGCCATATTCTGTACACTCTGCATCTACAGCGAAAAATTCCACCTCAAATCTGAGCAAGCACCTTGCAAGCCGGTACAGGAATGTGAAACTCATTGAGAAACCCCCTTGCTGACATGACCACTGTGATTCGAAATCCAATTCCACCGAGTAAACCACCGACTGCCCCTCTCCTGCTTAACAGGTGTAAATAGACTTAAAAGGAAAAGATGTTTTGAAAAAGAGACTGTTTCATTGGATTCAATTCTATATGATGGGATATGCAGAAAGAATAGAATTAGCCTGAAAGATCTATTGCTTTACAGCGCACTCGGATAGTGCATCATGTTTTTTAAAACTAATTAAGTAAAGTAATTATTAAAGTAACTAATTACTTTTGAAAATAAGTCATCAGTAAAGTATCTGGATTACGTACTTGGAGAAGTAATCAGTAACTAATTACTCTTTCCAAGTAACTTGACCAACACTGGCCCCAATATACGCATGCATGTAATGGTACAAGGAATCATAATGTACCATTAAGGCATCTGATATGTACAAACCATATCAGAATCCTTTTGTCTCACCTTGTCCTGTCTGGAATACCATATTCGCTGCAATAAGTGGAAAGGAGGTGAGTCCTCTTCCTCCTGTTTTGTGAATTTAAAATGTATTATTCGTCATTATGTAAAATAAAAAAATGGAAAACTGCGAGAATCATCTCGCAACAGATAGCTAAAAACTTTTTGTTCTAAGTCTGTGGTTTTGCTCATTGCTTTTCTTTAGTTGTTTATTATTTTCCATCATCTATGCCCCCTGACTTGTTATCTTCCATGAGAGTTTGGATCCTTGAATCTCATTTATGTTTTTGTATTGTTTTGAACTTCTAATAAAGAAAGAAAGAACGAAAGAAAGAAAAAACCTTGTCCTGTCTGGCTTGTCACCCAATCATCATTCAGGCAGAATGGATAAAAGCCGGCCGCGTCCCTCCCGCTTCCTGCCTCTTCGGTCCTTCCGCTTCCGGCTCGTTGTGCCCGCCTCTCACCTCGGAGAAAAGCGAGCTGTTTGTGCACATTCATCAGGGACACAAAAGACTAGGAACCGGAGTTCACGGACACAAAAGCCAAGTAAGAAGAGTCCATATTAACCACGGCTATTCAGCCACGGCTACTTTGTTACCGCTGCTTCTCTGCCGATGCGCTACTTTGTTTCCGCTGCTTCTCTGCCGATGCGCTACTTTGTTACCGCTGCTTCGCTGCCGATGCGCTACTGTGTTTCCGCTGCTTCTCTGCCGATGCGCTACTTTGTTTCCGCTGCTTCTCTGCTGATGCGCTACTTTGTTACCGCTGCTTCTCTGCTGATGCGTTACTTTGTTACCGCTGCCGATGCGCTACTTTGTTTCCGCTGCTTCTCTGCTGATGCGCTACTTTGTTACCGCTGCTTCTCTGCCGATGCGCTACTGTGTTTCCGCTGCTTCTCTGCCGATGCGCTACTTTGTTTCCGCTGCTTCTCTGCTGATGCGCTACTTTGTTACCGCTGCTTCTCTGCCGATGCGCTACTGTGTTACCGCTGCTTCTCTGCCGATGCGCTACTGTGTTTCCGCTGCTTCTCTGCCGATGCGCTACTGTGTTTCCGCTGCTTCTCTGCTGATGCGCTACTTTGTTACCGCTGCTTCGCTGCTGATGCGCTACTTCGCTTCGCTGTCAGTCTATTGCTGCTACTCCGGTGCTTCTGCTGCTTTGCCGGCTTGGTTCGGGGATCTGTCGGCTGTCTCTGGTCGCCTCGCTTTCTGATGCTGACCCTATTTCCTATAACTGTTGCATGCGGTGATCTCCGTTCAAGCTTTTCTTTGTGTGCACATCACGATTTTTGCTGTGTGAGTTGGGTGCTCCTCTTCTTGTTTGGACGTCATTTTCCCTTGTCAACCCCTCCTCCAGCCGGTAAGCCTCAGCCTTGTGACGACCCCTCATATTGGATGCTGGGCTCTTTGTGTTTAGTGCTGCAGGTGCCCAGTAGGCTGGTCAAGCATTGTGTGTTGGGAACACCTGGGGCCCAGTGTTCCCACTATAAAATGGCTTCCTTGCTGTTTGCAAGGAGAGAGGACTGGGTTCAGAGAGGGAACCTTTGTTCCTTTTCAACTGCATGTTCTTTGGTTTTTACACCAAACCTCACCCATCATTAGTCACTCACTCATTCATCCCTCACCGCTGACTGACGCAGCTCATGCATTTCTGTCTGTTTACTTGAACGAAGGGAAATAAGAAATGTTCCATTGCTATCCATGTCTCCATGATTGTGTTAACAGAGTTAAAAGAGTAGCTTTTGAGATAGTTACAAAAACCATAAACATGTTTAAACTGGTAGTGCAAATGAAAGGGCCTGTCAAATTGTCCTTTTTGCTTGTGACAGTTTCTAGCTGAGTGAAACTGGCGGCTAGTAAAAGAACTGGTGAAATCCTCTGAATACTGTTTACTTGATCAAAAAGACTGCTGCCATATTCTGTACACTCTGCATCTACAGCGAAAAATTCCACCTCAAATCTGAGCAAGCACCTTGCAAGCCGGTACAGGAATGTGAAACTCATTGAGAAACCCCCTTGCTGACATGACCACTGCGATTCGAAATCCAATTCCACCGAGTAAACCACCGACTGCCCCTCTCCTGCTTAACAGGCTTAACATTGTTTGGACGTCATTTTCCCTTGTCAACCCCTCCTCCAGCCGGTAAGCCTCAGCCTTGTGACGACCCCTCATATTGGATGCTGGGCTCTTTGTGTTTAGTGCTGCAGGTGCCCAGTAGGCTGGTCAGGCATTGTGTGTTGGGAACACCTGGGGCCCAGTGTTCCCACTATAAAATGGCTTCCTTGCTGTTTGCAAGGAGAGGGGACTGGGTTCAGAGAGGGAACCTTTGTTCCTTTTCAACTGCATGTTCTTTGGTTTTTACACCAAACCTCACCCATCATTAGTCACTCACTCATTCATCCCTCACCACTGACTAGCTGACTGACGCAGCTCATGCATTTCTTTCTCTTTTCAGGAGTGAGGTTGGTTTGATTACTAAATAAACTAATTCCTCATTCCTTTATGTTGGTGTTGTTCCCTGTAATTTGTCATGATTCAGAGCTGGTCGTGACAGCCTGTACCTCCCTTTTCAGTTGGGCTCCCTTCTTTTTGTTTTTTTGTGCCAAACCTTGTGCTTATTTTAAACAAAATTTTGTATGTGATCATTGAACTTCTTCTCCTGGCCACCCTGAGTGTTCTTTTATAAGATGTGATAATTGACCTTTAGTATGGGTCCTTGGGCCCTAACCCAGGGTGGTGTTGTCAGTGAAAAGAAAAAGATCTTCTGATACATAACCTAGTAATAACCCTCGCCTGCGCCAGCCCCATACTGAGGTTGGACTTACCGACTGTAATTGGCCAGTTACTAGTGACATGAACAGGCCAACCACTGTCCATGTTATGTTCTATCTGACAAGACAGAGAAGCCTCATCTGTCCCTGTTATTAGTCCAGTTCTAACCAGTACTGCTCTCTTAAAGTCTTGGACCATGCATTGTGTCGTATGAGCAGGTGGTGACTTTTACATGAATCAGTCTTACCCACAAGCATAACCTTGATGAAGAAATGCGTTCCTGTAATGTTTCGTTCACATTTATTACACAGAATGATGAAATTGCACATGAATGTCTAACAGAGGTATGTAACTGTGTCGTGTAGCACTTATTTTCTCATGTTTCCGTTAGTTTCTGCAGCTGTGAGAGACGTCTCACAGCATCGACTCCCATGAAGAGAAAACGGCTCCAGCACTCCTGCACTGATGCTTCTAGTGGAACAAACAGGTGAGTCATCACAGTGACATAATTATTACACAATCCGAGCAAAAAATAAAATGAAACTCCTTTTGTTGGACCATCTTTAGCTTTGATTTTGATTCTTTAGCTGTAAAATTTCCAGACTCATCAAGACAGAAAAGATGTTTTTTAAATCCATTAATAAAACGTTTAGTTTAGTTTATGATCAGATGGTGTTTAACAAACCTAAAGTTGCTGATTGATGTATTTTCGCTGTCGTGTCTCCATGTGTGTGACGTATCATGTATAACTATGGTTATTCTTTCCAGAGATTACCATCTGAATATCACTGCTGAAGACACAGAAATTAATTTAGAAAGTTATTTAATGGATAATTGACTGAATGGTGGACATTTGTATATTTACAGTTTGAGATAGCTGTGCTAGAAACAGCAGAAGATGCAGCAAGTACATCCTAAAATCTGAAAAACCTCCAGATACATCGGATATAAACCAGGATTGTGAAGAGGAGAATCACAGGTGCAGCAGGGATGCCTCGAAGGAGGAGCCTCCAACCAGATGACCCCAGAGGACTCAGTCTGGTGCCCCCCATACCTGCAGCATCCACATCAGAACTGGAGCAGACACAAGACAGCAAAGAATTCAGTAAGTGACTCACTTTGAGGAAATGAACCTGCAACTAAACATCACAGTGCATGTGCAAGGTTTTCACTGCAGAGAGGTCGTCAGAATTACAAAAATTCTTACAAAAACAACACTTTTGCTGCATTATTAGTGATAAGTAAACACATTTGCTGCAGAAGGGGGTCCAGGAGGGAAACTAAGATATTCCTCTGCCCAGCGACACTCTCCAGCTCCTCCTGGGGGATCCGGAGGTGTTACCAGGTCAGATGAAATGTATAACCCTTCCACTGGGTTCTGGTTCCTACCGGTTGGACGTGCCTCCAAAAAGGAGGCGAACGGGGGGCATCCTAACCAGATGAACCACCTCAGCTGACAGCAATGCTGTTAGTTCCCCTTTTCTTTTCATCACATGTTAAACCTTAAAATTAGAAGAGGCTGCACTTTATTTTAATTTAATTATAAACTCTTTACATACAGCACATTTTCTCTGCCATCACTAACTGATCAACACGTTTGGGGCATTGTGGGGTTTGGGTCTTGCGCGATTGACATTGAAAGATCAATCCTGCCAGTCTCCAGTGTTTTTGGCGAAACACCAAGTTTCTACCTAATGAACCACAGCTGTTCCACAACATTACACGCTCACACACAGACACGTGGTAATTACAATCAGTAATTAACTTAATATGCACATCATTGGAGTGTGAGGGGAAAGAAAAGCCATACAAGCACAGGGAGAACACTGAATCTCCACAAATGGAATCCCTGTGTAAGATTCAAACAGTTACGCCGTCTTCTTCCCTTCAACATGACCATCAGAAAAAGTCTTTTCATAAGTTTGATATTTAGCAGCCGTCATATCTTACCTCTGCAGCACTTCACACATTTTCAGTCACTTCTGGTGCAGCTTGTGGTATAAAGTAAGTCACTCATGTTGTCTCAGTTGTATACATTTTTTATGTTTAATTTCTAATTTTTTGCTTGTTTTGTTGAAATGGACCAGCAACTTTGCTTTTAACATTTTGAATAATACTCCAGCTGTTGAGGATCAGGGTAAATGCATTTATACTAAGTTGTGTTGTAATATAATCTATATTTGTGTTTCAGTTTTACCTGCAGATGTCCAGAAAGTGGTGGTGATTAAAGAAGAGGTTCCCTGGAGCTCCAGTGTGGACCAGCGGGATGCAGCACTCGTCCAAATTAAGGTGGAAGAGGAGGACTCCTGGACCAGTCAGCAGGAAGAGCAGCTTCATGGGCCAGGAGAGACTGATATCACCAGGCTCTCATTCACTGTTCTTACTGCAAAGAGTGAAGATGAAGAGAAACCTCAGCCCTCACAGTTTCACAAAATCAAGACTCCAAGCAGCATCTCAGCTGAACAGATGAAAACAGAAACTGATGAAGAGGACTGTGAAGGACCAGAACCAGCTAGAAACCCAGATCCACACGATCATTTACAATCAAATATTGATGACAAGACGCCAGACTCTTCTGAGACGGAAGTCAGTGATGATGATTATTGGCAGAAATCTGGACCTAAAAAAGAGGACAGTTACAAACTTTCGGGGCGGATGATGGTACTCGAGTCGAGTGTAAAACATGATGAGGTTTCTGACGCTGCCAAAACATCCTTCAGCTCCTCTGACTGTGGTAAACAGTTTGTTAACAAGACAAGCACAAGCGTCAACACAGAAGTGTTTTGTTGCAGTGTTTGTGATAAAATATTTAGTAGCAAAGAAAATCTTTTAAAACACACGAGAATCCACACAGGAGAGACAACCTTTGTCTGCACTGAATGCGGAAAGAAATTTAAAACAAACAAAACTCTTAAGATGCACAAAAGAATTCACTCAAGAGAGAAGTCTTTTTCTCGTGACGTTTGTGGTAAAAGATCTCGTGAGAACGAAGCTCTTTCCAGTCATATCAGAGTCCACACATTTGGCTGCGAGGTATGTCATAAAGTATTTAAACGTAAACCACATCTTCATAGACACATGAGAGTCCACACTGGGGAAAAACCATTTGGCTGTCGTGTTTGTGGAAATAAATTTAGCCGAAATGAAGAACTGAAAAAGCATATGAGAGTCCACCCAGGAGTGTTTTGTTGCACTGTTTGTGACAAAATATTTAATACGCAAAGTACTCTTACAAGACACATGAGAATCCACACAGAACCAAAACCACTTAGCTGTCATGTTTGTGGTAAAACATTTAGTGGGCGCAGAACTCTGACAAAACACATGAGAGTCCACAGAACAGAGAAACCATTTAGCTGTGGTGTTTGTGGTAAAAAATTTCGTGAGCGAGGAATTTTTTCAAGACACATGAAATTCCACGCAGGAGCGTATCGGTGCACTGTTTGTGATAAAATATGTACTACACAAGGAAATCTTGTATTACACCAAAAAAGCCACACAGGAGAGAAACCTTTTGCTTGTGAGGTGTGTGGTAAAGCATTTAAACTAAAAACACATCTTCAGACACACATGAGGGTCCACACTGGGGAAAAACCATTTCGCTGTGATGTTTGTGGGAAAAAATTTTGCCAGCAACGAGGTCTTTCAAGACACATGATAGTCCACATAGAAGAGGCGCCATTTAGCTGTGGTATTTGTGGGAAAAAATTTAGTGAGCAAGGAATTTTTTCAATACACATGAAATTCCACACAGGAGCGTATTGTTGCACTGTTTGTGATAAAATATTTACTACACAAGGAAATCTTGTAGTACACCAAAAAAGCCACACAGGAGAGAAACCTTTTGCTTGTGAGGAGTGTGGTAAAGCATTTACACTAAGAGCATCTCTAAAGAAACACATGAGGGTCCACAATGGGGAAAAACCATTTGGCTGTGATGTTTGTGGAACAAGATTTTGTATGCGAGAAAGTTTTATAAGACACATGGCAGTCCACACAGGAGAGAAGCCATTTAGCTGTGGTGTTTGTGGTAAGAAATTTAGTGAGCGAGGACTTTTTTCAATACACATGAAATTCCACACAGGATCATTTTGTTGCACTGTTTGTGATAAAATATTTACTACACAAGGAAGTCTTTCCAGACACACAAAAATCCACCAAGGAGAGAAACCATTTGGCTGTCATGTTTGTGGAAAGAATTTTAACCGAAATGAAAACCTGAAGACACATATGAGAGTCCACATAGCAGAGAAACCTCAGCCCTCACAGTTTCATAAAATCAAATCTCCAACCTGCAGCTCAGCTGAACAGAAGAAAACAGAAACTGATGAAGAGGACTGTGAAGGACCAGAACCAACCAGAAACCCAGATCCACATGGTCATTTACAGTCAAAGATTGATGACAAGACGTCAGACTCTTCTGGTACTGAAGACAGTGATGATGATTATAGGCAGAAATCTGGACCTAAAACAGAAGACAGTTACAAAGATTCTGGACAGATGATGGTACTCAAGTCAAGGGTAAAACATGTCGTCTCTGATGCTGCCAAAATACCCTTCAGCTCCTCTGACAGTGGTAAACAGTTTGTTAACAAGACAAGCACAAGAGTCAACAAAGGAGCGTTTTGTTGCACTGTTTGTGATAAAATATTTACTACACAAGGAAGTCTTTCCAGACACACAAAAATCCACACAGGAGAAAAACCATTTGGCTGTCATGTTTGTGGAAAGAATTTTAACCGAAAATGTATCCTAAAGTTTCATATGAGAGTCCACACAGGAGAGAAACCTCAGCCCTCACAGTTTCATAAAATCAAATCTCCAATCAGCAGCTCAGCTGAACAGAAGAAAACAAAAACTGATGAAGAGGACTGTGAAGGACCAGAACCGGCCAGAAACCCAGATCCACACGGTCATTTACAATCAAAGATTGATGACAAGACGTCAGACTCTTCTGGGACTGAAGACAGTGATGATGATTATAGGCAGAAATCTGGACCTAAAACAGAAGACAGTTACAAAGATTCTGGACAGATGATGGTACTCAAGTCAAGGGTAAAACATGTCGTCTCTGATGCTGCCAAAATATCCTTCAGCTCCTCTGACAGTGGTAAACAGTTTGTTAACAAGACAAGCACAAGAGTCAACAAAGGGGCGTTTTGTTGCACTGTTTGTGATAAAATATTTAGTACACAAAGAACTCTTTCAAGACACATGAAGGGACACACAGAAGGGAAACCTCAGCCCTCACAGTTTCATAAATTCAAGACTCCAACCAGTAGCTCAGCTGAACAGATGAAAACAGAAACCGATGAAGAGGACTGTGAAGGACCAGAACCAGCCAGAAACCCAGATCCACACGGTCATTTACAATCAAATATTGATGACAAGACGTCAGACTCTTCTCTGACTGTGGGAAACAGTTTGTTAATAAGACGCGCACAAGAGTCAACAGAGGAGCGTTTTGTTGCACTGTTTGTGATCTTTTAAGACGCATAAAAGTCCAAACAGAAGAGAAAGCATTTGCTTGTGATGTTTGTGGAAAATTTTTTAGCCGAAATGAACACCTGAAGACACACATGAGATTCCACAGAGGAGAGAAACCATTTAGTTGTCATGTTTGTGGTAACAGATTTTGTGTGTGAGGAAATCTTTTTAGACAATGGAGTACACAGTAAGAAACATGTTGCATCTTAATACACAGAGAATTCTGAAAGGAAAGAAACCATTTGGTTGGGATGTCTGTGAAGTTTGAGTCACTATTTTCCTACAGATGCACAGCTCTCTGTTGATTTGGCAGAGGTTGTGTAGTCACCAGCTTAATGTCTATGAGTGTAAATGGCAGCTAATTTTGTTTATGGTAAATGATGCAGTTCTGTCGCTCTACATTGTGTTTTTATTTTGAAGAGCACCGTTCTTCTTGTGCTACTTCCTGTTATTGTAGACATTAGACTTCCTGCTACCATCTCATCATCACGACATGTGCACTTGCTCCAGAGGTGGTAAAAACAGAACAAATTAATTACTTATCATATTTTGTGTTGAAACTTGTGGAAGATATTTTATTGTGGTTCGTTTTATTGTGGTTCGTTTGTATGTCACATGCAAAGGCTGTCACTGAGAGGTGTGTTGAAGAGAAGTTGCTAACAGACACAGCCCAAACTTAGTGCCCTTGGAAGCAGAAGGAGGTAGGAGGAGATAAATGGTGTAGTCATAAAAAAAGGAGTGATTCATTTAATTTAAGACAAAAGGAAATTGTCATCATTATATTATTTTCAATAAGAACTGTAACTCATTAAAGGGTTAATATCATGTAAAATCATTACTTAAGTTACTAAAATGATTCGTATTAAGCTTAAAATGTAAACATGGGTTTATGCATTATCTGAAATATTATACTCTGGCATTTGTATGTTTTGTGTCCATTTTATAGTTTTCATGGTGTCAAAATGTTGGTGAAAAGAGGAGGATTGTTTATCTTTAAGTGTACCCTATTAAATGATGTCAGAAAAATTCTCTCAAAATCAGGCTCAGAGTCGCTGGATACGATTTACACAAAACATTTATTTCTTGCAAGAAAGAGATAAGTCCGCACAGCCTGTCAGAAAGCTGCTCAGAGTTGTCTGACTCACAAAATGGTGCTATTGCTATTTATGTTGTTTAAGTTTGCTGGCCACAGTGTTATGGGAAACTAACATTGCTAGCCATTCAATGTTATGGGAAAACGAGTTAAGACAATCAAAAACAATTTTGCTTGCTACATAGTGATGTGAGAACCAAAAGATAGAAGGAAGCCTTCCCCCATCACATGAGCCTTTATTCTTGCAGCTTTTCTCATACACTGTAAACCCGATTAGTTCAAAATGCTCAAAATGTTTGCTGTAACCTAAGAATATTTAAGTTATGGTAATAAAATTTTAAGTAAACTAATAACGTAAAAACTGTCTACATACTACTAGTCAACTTAAAATGTACACTTTAATTCAACTTAATAAAACAAATAAAACTCCATTGTTAATATTCAATTTTTTTTACTATATAAACTTGAAACTTCTGTTGTATCAATGTAACAACTTCACAATGTACATCCACTTATGTGACAGAAACCTTTTTCAAAAAGGTAAGGCACTTAAGGCTTTAGAAAAATGTAATCAGAATTTTCTTTTCCCAACATTTTATAGACCAAACAACCGTAAAAACAATTAGCTGTAGCCCAAATCTCTAGCAGTGCCCTTAAGAAAAGAAAAGAAAAGAAAATGTCACAGCCTGATTTATTTTAAAAGCAGGGATTAAGAACACAGATTCCTGAACAGTTCTCTAAAAACTTAACAAGTTTACAAGTCTTGAAGAACTTAGAGTCATCCTCTCTTGGGTACACAGGGAGAGCACGAAGGGCCAGACTGCGTCTCATGTTTACATTGTTGTTCCTAGACTGAGAACCAAAACATAATTATCATTATAGAAATATTTACCAGCACATCAAGCCAGTTCAGTTTACATAACCATAAAATTATCAATAAGAACCATCATTGTGCTCGCAGCAAAGTTAATCTTAAACTCACATGGCGGTCATAAATCCTGAAGATCTCTCGCGTGCCTCTTGCCTGTCCGTGAGGCTTTCTCTCTGTACAGGGCAATCAGTTGAATTGTGTATCTGTCAAGGTATATATATGTATATATATATATATATATATATATATATATATATATATACACTAAACACTAAATGTGTTTGGAGTGTGTTTATCATTTACTCAACTTGCATATGTTTACTTTTTCAAATATTTGTACTGTCATAACGAAATGTTGTTCTCTGTATTAATATATCTACCTGATGGTAATTGATTTTTTTATAATATGTATTACTATTGTGTCATACTTTCTCTCTTACCTTCCTCCTGCTTAACTGTCTGTCGTGCTATAAAGATGAAAAGTGTTTCTGAAGAGGGCAGATGTGTCGCTGCTTCCTCCTGCTCCTTACTGCTTAATTTGCTTTTAAATCATTCTCTTTCTTTCCACAAGTCTTGGATATCATTTTATTCTTTTTCTTTTAAGTGAACCAAGACTTTTTAGATAATTGTAATAATTTTTTATTCTTTTTACAACTTATCTAACGAGCCAGCAACTCCGTGTGCGTGGCCTACACACAGCTGAAGCCTGATTTATAGTGTCCAGGCACCTAGCACTCAGCTAAAGCTAAATAGCCTAGAAAGGTGCTAACAGTTAGGCTAACTAGCAACAAGATACCTCCTTTCACAGATGACTACTACAGCCTCCTGCAGAAGATCGCAGTACTGGAGACGAAAATTAATCGCTTAGAAGTAAATATGGAGGTAAATGGACTATGTGGAAATGAAAATCCTTGCCATTGATTCAAAACAGCGGAGATGAACAAGCTAACACACAGCTAAGGGGCACAGATAACACAACCAAGAAAGTAGACTCTTTGCATTATAATAAATCAGTGAGTAATAATCCTCCCTGGAACTGTCTCTGTGCAAAACCAAAGAGTAAATCATGTCTCCTGAAAGTGGGAGGACGAGAAACCGACTGGCCTTCACTCCCTACGAGGCAGAGGAGCTCTTCTACCCCTGTACATGGGAGGAAACAGGACTGGACATCTGTGAATGGGAAGGTGAACAACAAACCTCCAAAACTACTGAGTGTAAAACTGAAGAACAGATTTGCTCCACTATCGAAGGACTCTGGATCTCTATTGGATGACCATTCATCCCAAGGCAAGGCAAGGACTGAAAACCTGTTAAAAAGTAAAAGGCCACGGGGAAAGCTAAAGGCTGGGCCTCAAACTCTGATTGTGGGTGACTCTGCCGTAAATGATGTTCAAAGGATGTGCGGTAAGAACACTAAAGTCCTCTGCTTTCCCCGGGATATGGTTAACGATCTGAAGGAGAGAATTCTTGGAATTGCAGATGAATATCCAACTGTGACAAACATTGTTCTGCATACAGGGTCAAACGATGTGTCCAAGCAACAATCCGAGGTTCTGAAACGGGACTTCGTTGGATTATTAAACACAGTGAGCTCGCTGAATGCAGCTGTATTCATCAGTGGACCTGTACCACCAGTCCGAGGAGAGGAAAGATTCAGCAGTTTGCTGGCACTGAATAAATGGCTTTTATTGGCATGTGCTGACCACTCAGTGCATTTTATTAATAATTTTAAAATTTTTTTGGGAACGCAGGCAAATGGATTTAATTTTAACAAGTCAGGGGTGAAACTGTTCACCTCCAACATATTTTATTTCCTACGTCATCCATCTGTGCTCGGTACCAAGGCTGAGATAAACGAGGAGTTATCTCTTTGGGCTGACTCAGCATGTAACAGAGCCCACGCACAATAGGGGGCACACTCTAGACTTTGTGTTCTCTAAGGGTCTGAGCATTTCAAAAATGTCTGATGTGGGCCTGTCTGACCATTCCTGTGTTTTCTTTGAGAGAACGATCTCAGTGCACACAAATGTCTCAACAGCAGTGATCTCAAAACGGTGTATAACTGAAAACAGTAGTAAGATCTTTAACCAGGTCTTCTCTTTAACACCTGCCCTGTCCGGGGGTTCAGTCAGTGAGCTCGTCAGTAGCTTCAATGCTAAAATGTTAAATGTACTACTACTATACTATTGCTCCCATTAAGGTGAAGGTTATCTCTGGAAGGAAGAAGTCTCCATGGTGAAATTCCACACTGGTGAAACATGGGAAAAGAGAGTGTCGGAAAGCTGAGCGCAGATGGAGAAAAACAAATCTCGAGATTCATTATGACATCAATAAAGAGAAACTTCACTCTTATAATTTCACAACTGAGGAATGCAAGGAAATCCTACTTCTCTGACATCATCACCAAAAACAGTCATAATGCTCAAGTCTCATTTGCCACAATTGACAGGCTAACAAATCCTCCTGTGTCAGTGGCAACTGAACTCCATTCCACCACGGTCTGCAATGACTTTGTAGATTATTAAACATGATTTGGTGGAATGAACTCTACAAATTAGCTTTTCATTCAGTTGGGGTGGAGCGCTTTGCTTCGCCATCCACCCTTTTCTACATGCTAATAAAATTTGTGATTGTTCCACCATCATCTTGGCATGATGGGCCCCCTTCCAGGATGTCAGACACCTGGTCAGTTACTTTGAGTCCTGTAGTGGTTCTGCTGCTGATGCAGTTAATTTAACCTGTGGATGAATGTTGGCACAAACAAGAACCGAGCAGCACAACAATGCAACATATCATCTTTACAATGTTCTACATTCAGGAATGACCTATTCTTAACAATAATCTGACATGAGTGCACCCACCTTCTCACCCGTACCCCTGTGAATGAAACATGTATAATTACCCTTATAAGCCAACGCTGAAGGCGGTAAATCTCTTTTCTATCTATCTATCTATCTATCTATCTATCTATCTATCTATCTATCTATCTATCTATCTATCTATCTATCTATCTATCTATCTATCTATCTATCTATCTATCTATCTATCTATCTATCTATCTCTATCTCTATCTCTATCTCTATCTCTCTCTCTCTCTCTCTCTCTCTCTCTCTCTCTCTCGCTCTCTCTCTCGCTTATTAGCCAATCATCATTCAGGCAGAGAGGGTAGAAGGAGGCCAAGTCCCTCCCCCTGACCTCTCGCTTCCTGCCTCTTTGGTCCTTCCGCTTCCGGCTCGTTGTGCCCGCCTCTTACCTCGGAGCACAGCGGGCTGTTTATCCACATTCGTCAAACGTTTCATCCAACTCAAACATACCTCCTTTACAGATCTGGGGCTTTCGTCGAGGTGATATATTGGTCGTGTACCACCGCCAACCGGAGCATAGGATAGTCATAGTGAGCCTCCGTTGCTAATTGTTTGTAGCGAGGTGCTAAGCCCCTTCCCGCTCCTCCCACTCTAACATGGTATGTGATGGCTGCCTCTCCCCCAACGCCGACTCTCCTCACCCCTCTAACTCTATGGATGGGATGCAAATGAACCGGAATTCATGGACACTAAAGCCAAGTAAGGAGAGCCCAGT
Organism: Leuresthes tenuis; assembly: GCF_036924035.1. Lineage (NCBI taxonomy): Eukaryota > Metazoa > Chordata > Actinopteri > Atheriniformes > Atherinopsidae > Leuresthes > Leuresthes tenuis. The sequence goes on from NW_027325374.1 coordinate 2,632,743, forward strand.
GTAATCACGGCAATTTACCCACGGCTACTTTGTTACCGCTGCTTCGCTGTCAGTCTATTGCTGCTACTCCGGTGCTTCTGCTGCTTTGTCGGCTTGGTTCGGGGATCTGTCGGCTGTCTCTGGTCGCCTCGCTTTCTGCTGCTGACCCTGTTTCCTATAACTGTTGCATGTGGTGATCTCCGTTCAAGCTTTTCTTTGTGTGCACATCACGTTTTTGCTGTGTGAGTTGGGTGCTCTTCTTCTTGTTTGGACGTCATTTTCCCTTGTCGACCCCTCCTCCAGCCGGTAAGCCTCAGCCTTGTGACGACCCCTCATATTGGATGCTGGGCTCTTTGTGTTTAGTGCTGCAGGTGCCCAGTAGGCTGGTCAGGCATTGTGTGTTGGGAACACCTGGGGCCCAGTGTTCCCACTATAAAATGGCTTCCTTGCTGTTTGCAAGGAGAGGGGACTGGGTTCAGAGAGGGAACCTTTGTTCCTTTTCAACTACATGTTCTTTGGTTTTTACACCAAACCTCACCCATCATTAGTCACTCACTCATTCATCCCTCACCACTGACTAGCTGACTGATGCAGCTCATGCATTTCTTTCTCTTTTCAGGAGTGAGGTTGGTTTGATTACTAAATAAACTAATTCCTCATTCCTTTATGTTGGTGTTGTTCCCTGTAATTTGTCATGATTCAGAGCTGGTCGTGACAGCCTGTTCCTCCCCTTTTCAGTTGGGCTCCCTTCTCTTTTTGTTTTTTTGTGCCAAACCTTGTGCTTATTTTAAACAAAATTTTGTACTGAGGTTGGACTTGAACATGAACAGGCCAACCACTGTCCATGTTATGTTCTTGGAATGTGACAAAGGATGTGTGTGTTGTTTTTAGGTGTGTATCTAATGTAACAGACCTATCTGACAAGACAGAGAAGCCTCATCTTAGTCCAGTTCTAAGCAGTACTGCTCTCTTAAAGTCTTGGACCATGCATTGTGTCGTATGAGCAGGTGGTGACTTCTACATGAATCAGTCTTACCCACAAGCATAACCTTGATGAAGAAATGCGTTCCTGTAATGTTTCGTTCACATTTATTACACAGAATGATGAAATTGCACATGAATGTCTAACAGAGGTGTGTAACTGTGTCGTGTAGCACTTATTTTCTCATGTTTCCGTTAGTTTCTGCAGCTGTGAGAGACGTCTCACAGCATCGACTCCCATGAAGAGAAAACGGCTCCAGCACTCCTGCACTGATGCTTCTAGTGGAACAAACAGGTGAGTCATCACAGTGACATAATTATTACACAATCCGAGCAAAAAATGAAATGAAACTCATTTTGTTGGACCATCTTTAGCTTTGACTCCAGCAGTGGCTTTGTGTGGATAAGCTTATGAAGTGCTGCATCATTCTTTCTCCCAGGGTTTGAGCCTCAAGATGCCTCAAGTTCTCTGAACTACTCTTCAACCATTTAAGCCTGAAGAATCCTGACATTGTCACCTGTAAAATTTCCAGACTCATCAAGACAGAAAAGATGTTTTTTAAATCCATTAATAAAACGTTTAGTTTAGTTTATGATCAGATGGTGTTTAACAAACCTAAAGTTTCTGATTGATGTATTTTTGCTGTTGTGTCTCCATGTGTGTGACGTATCATATGTATAACTATGGTTATTCTTTCCAGAGATTACCATCTGAATATCACTGCAGAAGACACATAAATTAATTTAGAAAGTTATTTAATGGATAATTGACTGAATGGTGGACATTTGTATATTTACAGTTTGAGACAGCTGTGCTAGAAACAGCAGAAGATGCAGCAAGTACATCCTAAAATCTGAAGAAAACCTCCAGATACATCAGATATAAACCAGGATTGGGAAGAGGAGAATCACAGGTGGAGCAGGGATGCCTCGAAGGAGGAGCCTCCAACCAGATGACCCCGGAGGACTCAGTCTGGTGCCCCCCATACCTGCAGCATCCACATCAGAACTGGAGCAGACACAAGACAGCAAAGATCTCAGTAAGAGACTCACTTTGAAGAAATTAACCTGCAACTAAACATCACAGTGCATGTGCAAGGTTTTCACTGCAGAGAGGTCGTCAGAATGAAATTTTCTTACAAAAATACTTTTGTTACTCATGTTGTCTCAGTTGTATACATTTTGTATGTTTTTAATTTCTAATTTTTTGCTTGTTTTGTTGAAATGGACCAGCAACTTTGCTTTTAACGTTTTGAATAATACTCCATCTGTCGAGGATCAGGGTAAATGCATTTAAACTAAGTTGTGTTGTAATATAATGTATATTTGTGTTTCAGTTTTACCTGCAGATGTCCAGCAGCTGTTGGCGATTAAAGAAGAGGTTCCCTGGAGCTCCAGTGTGGACCAGCAGGATGCAGCATTCGTCCAAATTAAGGTGGAAGAGGAGGACTCCTGGATCAGTCAGCAGGAAGAGCAGCTTCATAGGCCGGGAGAGACTGATATCACCAGGCTCTCATTCACTGTTCTTACTGTAAAGAGTGAAGATGAAGAGAAACCTCAGCCCTCACAGTTTCACAAAATCGAGACTCCAAACAGCATCTCAGCTGAACAGATGAAAACAGAAACTGATGAAGAGGACTGTGAAGGACCAGAACCAGCCAGAAACCCAGATCCACACGATCATTTAAAATCAAATATTGATGACAAGACGTCAGACTCTTCTGAGACAGAAGTCAGTGATGATGATTATTGGCAGAAATCTGGACCTAAAAAAGAGGACAGTTGCAAACTTTCAGGGCGGATGATGGTACTCGAGTCAAGGGTAAAACATGAGGTTTCTGACGCTGCCAAAACATCCTTCAGCTCCTCTGACTGTGGTAAACAGTTTGTTAACAAGACAAGTACAAGTGTCAACACGGGAGCGTTTTGTTGCAGTGTTTGTGATAAAGTATTTAGTAGGAAAGGAAATCTTTTAAAACACAAGAGAATCCACACAGGAGAGACACCCTTTGCCTGCACTGAATGCGGAAAGAAATTTAAAACAAATGTAAATCTTAAGGAACACATGAGAGTTCACACAGGAGAGAAGCCTTTTGCGTGTGTGGTGTGTAGTAAAACATTTAGACAGAAAACACATCTTCAGACACACATGAGGGTCCACACAGGGGAAAAACCATTTAGCTGTAATGAATGTGGGAAAAGATTTCGTGAGCGAGGAATTTTTTCAAAACACATGAAATTCCACAAAGGAGTGTTTTGTTGCACTGTTTGTAATAAGCTATTTACTACGCAAGGAAATCTTTTAAGACACATTAAAATCCACACAGGAGAGAAACCATTTAGCTGTGATGTATGTGGGAAAAGATTTATAGAAAATGCAGAGCTTAAGAGCCACATGAAATACCACACAGGAGAGTTTTGTTGCGAAGTTTGTGATAAGATATTTAGTACAAAAACAACTCTTTCAAGACACATGAGTGTCCACACAGAGGAGACACCCTTTCTCTGCACTGATTGCGGAAAGAAATTCAAAACGAATGTAAATCTTAAGAAACACATAAGAATTCACACAGGAGAGAAGAGATTCTGCTGTGATGTTTGTGGTAAAAGATTTCGTGACCGAGGAACTCTTTCAAAGCACATGAGAGTGCACACTGGAGAGAAACCATTTGTTTGTGAGGTGTGTAGTAAAACATTTAAACAAAAAACACATCTTCAGAAACACATGAGGGTCCACACTGGGGAAAAACCATTTGCCTGTGATGTTTGTGGAATGAGATTTTGTTCCCAAGGAGCTCTTTCATGTCACATGAGAGTCCACACTGGGGAAAAACCATTTGGCTGTCATGTTTGTGGGAAAAAATTTAGCCGAAATGAACAACTGAAGACGCATTTGAGAGTCCACACAGGAGAGAAACCTCAGCCCTCACAGTTCCATAAAATCAAGACTCCAACCAGCAGCTCAGCTTAACAGATGGAAACAGAAACTGATGAAGAGGACTATGAAGGACCAGAAACCCAGATCCACACGGTCATTTACAATCAAATATTGATGACAAGACGTCAGACTCTTCTGAGACAGAAGTCAGTGATGATGATTATTGGTAGAAATCTGGACCTAAAACAGAGGACAGTTACAAAGATTCGGGGCAGATGATCGTAGTCGAGTCAAGTGTAAAACATGTTGTTTCTGACGCTGCCAGTTGGGTAAATGCATTATCCCAATAACTCTTTGAATTTGTTGATCAGGTATGTCTCAAAGACACGCTATGCAGAGTATTTAAACTCATACCAAGTTAACCCCTCACAGTCTTGGCTTTTCACTCAGAAGTTTGAGTCACTACTTTCCTACAGATGCACAGCTCGCTTTTGGTTTGGCAGAGGTTGTGTCGTCACCAGCTTAATGTCTATGAGGACTACTAAAACAGCAATCATTTCAAATCACTGTTGGACATTTTCACATAAACTCCACCAATTGAGAACCCTTCCATTGGATTGTGTGGAGGTGAGGGCTTGTTTATCTTTAAGTTTACCCTATGAAATTATCAATAATTTACACATTTCTTAAATAAAATTGCTAAATTGTTCTATGACTGGCTGCAGTCTGAGTCTTACTTCCTAAAACACAGCAGGGTTGTTGCACAACAAGCAAAAATAATGCCACAGGTTATAGGATTTCCTTTTGTGAGTAATTTGGGGAAAGTTTAAAAAAGGCACCACAATTCTCTTCTTGGCTACTGCACAAACAGGTCAGTTCAATGTGGCAGCAGTCTTGTTTATTGAGTAAAGGGTATTCAGAGGAGTTGACTAGTACTTTTACTAGCTGCCAGTTTCCCTCAGCAAGAAACTGTCACAAGCAAAAAAGACAATTTGACAGGGCCCTTCATTTGTAACCCCAGACTTAATTGTTTTGGGGGGGGGGGGGGGCTACAATCATCCAAGTGTTCCGTTACCATCCGTGTGACTGTGGCTGTGTAAACCTAAACAATGGCTTAGAGATGGTTACAAAAACCTACAAACATAATGGAAATGTTTGAACTGTTTGTACATTTTGAAATAACTTTCACATTCATGTTAATTGAGCTTCTTTGTATCGTGAAGAAGTAGTTCCTCTTTCTTTCAGAAAGGTGAGAACTTCCCTTCTCAGTGTGTCTATAGCTGCACAGCTAACTCTATGACTGTCAGAGGTTGAAAGGGCTGTTTGAGAATTTGGATGGTTTTATTATCATCTGTGGTTTTTATAATACATTTAAAGTAAAGCCCTGCAGGAGTTGTGGTGACAGAGCTCTTGTGGGATCTCCGTCAGCACGAGCCCCGATCAGTAATGAGCAGCAACACGTTACTGTAATCCAATTACTTTTTTCAAGTAACGAGTAACGGAACCGATTACAAGTGCAAACAAAAGTAATTGGATAACTGTTACTTTCCCGAAAGCAGGCTGCGTTACTAAACCGTGGTTTTGTTTGTGAGTGTGTCTCATGACAATCACGTATGAGCGGTGCATCGTCAGTGAGTCTGTAGATCAACAAGAGGTAACATGGAGTGCGGGAGAGAGCAGGATCATGCAGCGTTAAATGCTTGGAAGTACCAACATTACTCTGAGCTTGACTTGGTAAAAACTGACAAAAACATTGGCATCAGCTGTACACTCTGCATGGGGAGACTTTTTTTTTATCTACAGCAAAAAATTCCACCTCAAATCTGAGCATGCACCTAGCAACCCAGCACAGGAATGTGAAACTCATTGAGAAACCTCCTGATACCCACACTGACATGACCGCTGCGGCTACCACATCCAATTCCACCGGGTAAACCGCCGACGGCCCCTCTCCTGCTTAACAGGTGAAAATAGACTTAAAAGCAAAAGATGTTTTGAAAAAGAGACTGTTTCATTTGATTCAATTCTATATGATGGAATATGTAGAAAGAATAGAAGTAGACTGAAAGGTCTATTGCTTTACAGCGTACTCAGGTTGTTTTTGAAAAGTAACTAAGTAAAGTAATTATCAAAGTAACTAATTACTTTTGAAAATTAGTAAAGTACCTGGATTACTTTCTTAGAGAAGTAATCAGTAACTAATTACTATTTCCAAGTAACTTGACCAACACTGGCCCCAGTATACATATGCTTGTAATGATACAAGGCATCGCTGCCATATCAGACTCCTTCTGTCTCACCTTGCCCTCTCTGGCTTATTAGCCAATCATCATTCAGGCAGAGGATAAAAGTAGGCCGTAGGCCCAATAATACCCAACTGCAGCCACTACAAACTACGCTCCCTACAAACTACGCCCCTATAATCGACTCCTGCGTGTTGCAAGACAAGACAGCAATGGCGATTCCGGTAAGACACATTTATATTTTTACATTTTGGGAAGATGTTGACGTTTAATGTAATGTTTAAGACATCTTTTGCTTGTCAGAAAGAGTATTAATGACTGTTTTTCAAAGACAGCCGACTCTATTTGTAAAAAAAACAAATTTCTTCAAACTCAAACACATTTTGTATCGTCTGTTACATGTTTTATGAAAATCAAAGTAACGAGTGAGCAAGGGATGATAACAGAAGCATTGGGGGAACACGGCACATAGACGTAATAGGCATCATATTCCATCTAAAATAATCCATAAGTTCAATCAGGAGGCATTGCCAAGCACTGAAAGATTGTTATAGGGTCGGACAAGATTTGCTTCTCGAGCTGAAATGGACTAAAATAGACAAATTGTCAGTGAAATCAAAAGGAAAGGGATAAAGAAATAAATCCTCCTTGTTGAACTTACGAACTTAGGAAATAATAAATATTTACCTATTTGCATGGTTCAGTTCTTAGATATGTTCCCATTTGTGTGGATTACAGATTTGGATACTGTTCATATTGTGACATACCAGCCGTTTGTTTTTTCTCCCCAACAGAATCATAGCAGTGTATACGTTTTACATTGCTGTGTTCTTTGTTACTCAGAGGTGTTGCAGGAGGCTGCTGTGGGAGCCTGGACGGAGAAGACTGCTCTGGATTTGGAGGTATTGCCTGTAATATCACTATAAAACTGATTTGGAATGATCTACTATTCATTGACTGTAACTGTCTGTCATACAGGGTGTTCTTAAGCAGACACATGGCAATGATTGTGGTGTTTTCATGATAATGGTGAGTGAGCTTTATAAAGTAATGTGGCACATGATTGTTTTTCTTTCTTTCTTTTTTTTTTGATAATTAATTTGTAATTGCATCTTTAAGCCATGAATGAAACCACACAAAGACTCAGCAACACCCCCTACCGGCATTGCAGAGCAACGTGTTCCCTCGACGCAGAACTTCGAATGCTCAATGAAGACGTCACGTCGACGTCGTCGACGTTCTGGAAAAGTAGCTTTGGCGCCATGGGGCCTCTACAGCCAGCTGGGGGCGTATTTTGTAGTGGGCGTGGTTTCTGTGGATCGTGGTTTGCAGTGGCTGTGACTGCAGCCAGACTCCGTAGGCCCTCCCCCTGACCTCTCGCTTCCTGTCTCTTCAGCCCTTCCGCTTCCGGCTCGTTTTGCCCGCCTCTCACCTCGGAGGACAGCGTGCTGTTTGTGCACATTCCTCAGCGTTTCATCTAACTCAAACATAACTCCTTTAAAGATCTGGGGCTTTCGTCGCGATATATTGACCGTGTACTACCACCGTGTACTGCCACCGACCGGAGCATAGGTGAGTCATGGTGAGCCTCCGTTGCTAATTGTTTGTAGCCTCCCCCTCCAGCAATCTGCTGGTCGCATGGTTTGTGGTGGCTGTCTCCCCCTGTTACGCCGACTCCCTTCACCCTTCTATCTCTTTGGAACCCGAGTTCATGGACACTATAGCTACGTAAAAGAGCCCAGAGTAATCACGGCTATTTACCCACAGCTACTTTGTGTCTGCTTCTTCACTGCTGGTCTGTTACTGCTACTTCGCTGCTTCACTGCTGCTCTGTTTCTGCTACTTTGTCTGCTGCTTCACTGTCGGTCTGTTGCTGCTACTTCGCTGCTTCACTGTCGGTCTGTTGCTGCTACTTCGCTGCTTCACTGTCGGTCTGTTGCTGCTACTTCGCTGCTTTGCAGGCTTGGTTCGATGTCCTGTCGGCTGTCTCTGGTCGACTCGCTTTCTACTAATGACCCTGTTTCCTATTCCTGTGTGTGTATGAGGTGATATCGATGTCAAAACAACCACAGAGATACGCAACGTGTGTGTGTACTTATTATTATTATTTATGCGTGCATGCATGCGTTGTTACGTGCAGATTGTATTTCACATGTGACAATAAGCTGCGTACGTATGAAGCAGCGTGTGCACGTCTGTCTGTCACTGTCACAGATTCCTACGCGACCGGAAGTTTATCTGCACCTTGCTCACCACTCTGCGTACATGAACGCATCACGTAGTTGTTCTGTTCCATTTTCATGTAGTAGATTTTTTTGTTTTTATGTTCCACATTGGAACAAGCTCCCTGAAAACCGTGCTGCAACTCACAGTTCCCTTAAATCGGGGCTGAAGACTTTCCTGTTCGCTGCTGCCTTTGATTAAATCAAATCTGAGCCTTCCTCTCACACTGCACTGAAACTTTTATTCTGTTTTATCTGCCTTGTTTAGTTTGTATATCTGTCTCCTATCCCATATACTTAATTGTTGGTACATTATTGTGATTGTTAATGTGATGCCTATTGCTTTTACTTGCTGTATATTTTATGTAACACACAACATTGCCTTGTTGTTGAAATGTACTATACAAGTAAACTCGTCTTGCCTAGTGAGCTTTACAATAATGGCTGATATTGAAGTTAATACAATAGGCTTCAGACTTGCCGAGAAGTGCCTGACTGATGTTCAGCTCCCACTTTAGGTCCTGGGAGATGATAGTTCCCAGGAAGCGGAAAGACTCCAGGGGGTGATGGGGGTGGCTGATGCTGAGTTCTTCCTGAAGTTCACAACCATCTCCGCTTTCTTTAGAGCTTGACGGACTGATGACTGGAGGTGCAGCTGTTGGTGTGCAGGGAGAAGAGCAGAGGAGAAAGAACACAGCCCTGGGGGGAACCAGTGCTGATGAGCTGTGAGTCGGAGACGTGTTTTGTGACTGCGTCACAGGATTAACTAACCAAAAGAAACAAAAATCTGTATTAAGGTTAATAAGTTTCTGTCCGTGTTTTTCCAATTGGGCTACATCTAATAATATGTAAATACAATTAGACTATCATCGGCCGGGAGTGTGTTGCAGCGATTCAGGTGAATAAACCTAACGCACCTCTGCAGCGCTCCCAGCAGTTCTCAATTAACTGATTGATAACCTGCGGAGGCGTGATTAACTTACAGATGTTTGTCATTGATTTTGTATCTTCTGTGAGAAAGCAAAGTAAAAGAAACGTAACTTTTTGTCTGTCCTCATCTGTCCCTGTTATTGAGTCCAGTTCTAAGCAGTACTGCTCTCTTAAAGTCTTGGACCATGCATTGTGTCGTATGAGCAGGTGGTGACTTTTACTTGAATCAGTCTTACCCACAAGCATAACCTTTATGAAGAAATGCGTTCCTGTAATGTTTCGTTCACATTTATTACACAGAATGATGAAATTGCACATGAATGTCTAACAGATGTATGTAACTGTGTCGTGTAGCACTTATTTTCTCATGTTTCCGTTAGTTTCTGCAGCTGTGAGAGACGTCTCACAGCATCGACTCCCATGAAGAGAAAACGGCTCCAGCACTCCTGCACTGATGCTTCTAGTGGAACAAACAGGTGAATCATCACAGTGACATAATTATTACACAATCCGAGCAAAAAATAAAATGAAACTCATTTTGTTGGACCATCTTTAGCTTTGACTCCAGCAGTGGTTTTGTGTGGATAAGCTTATGAAGTGCTGCATCATTCTTTCTCCCAGGGTTTGAGCCTCAAGATGCCTCAAGTTCTCTGAACTACTCTTCAACCATTTAAGCCTGAAGAATCCTGACATTGTCACCTGTAAAATTTCCAGACTCATCAAGACAGAAAAGATGTTTTTTAAAAATCCATTAATAAAACGTTTAGTTTAGTTTATGATCAGATGGTGTTTAACAAACCTAAAGTTTCTGATTGATGTATTTTTGCTGTTGTGTCTCCATGTGTGTGACGTATCATATGTATAACTATGGTTATTCTTTCCAGAGATTACCATCTGAATATCACAGCTGAAGAAATTCATTTAGAAAGTTGTTTTAATGGATAATTGACTGAATGGTGGACATTTGTATATTTACAGTTTGAGACAGCTGTGCTACAAACAGCAGAAGATGCAGCAAGTACATCCTAAAATCTGAAAAACCTCCAGATACATCAGATATAAACCAGGATTGGGAAGAGGAGAATCACAGGTGGAGCAGGGATGCCTCGAAGGAGGAGCCTCCAACCAGATGACCCCGGAGGACCCAGTTTGGTGCCCCCCATACCTGCAGCATCCACATCAGAACTGGAGCAGACACAAGACAGCAAAGATCTCAGTAAGTGACTCACTTTGAGGAAATGAACCTGCAACTAAACATCACAGTGCATGTGCAAGGTTTTCACTGCAGAGAGGTCGTCAGAATTACATTTTCTTACAAAAATACTTTTGTTACTCATGTTGTCTCAGTTGTATAAATTTTGTATGTTTAATTTCTAATTTTTTGCTTGTTTTGTTGAAATGGACCAGCAACTTTGCTTTTAACATTTTGAATAATACTCCAGTTGTTGAGGATCAGGGTAAATGCATTTAAACTAAGTTGTGTTGTAATATAATGTATATTTGTGTTTCAGTTTTACCTGCAGATGTCCAGAAGGTGGTGGTGATTAAAGAAGAGGTTCCCTGGAGCTCCAGTGTGGACCAGCAGGATGCAGCACTCGTCCAAATTAAGGTGGAAGAGGAGGACTCCTGGACCAGTCAGCAGGAAGAGCAGCTTCATGGGCCGGGAGAGACTGATATCACCAGGCTCTCATTCACTGTTCTTACTGTAAAGAGTGAAGATGAGGAGAAACCTCAGCCCTCACAGTTTGACAAAATCAAGACTCCAAGCAGCATCTCAGCTGAACAGATGAAAACAGAAACTGATGAAGAGGACTGTGAAGGACCAGAACCAGCCAGAAACCCAGATCCACACGATCATTTAAAATCAAATATTGATGACAAGACGTCAGACTCTTCTGAGACGGAAGTCAGTGATGATGATTATTGGCAGAAATCTGGACCTAAAACAGAGGACAGTTGCAAACTTTCAGGGCGGATGATGGTACTCGAGTCAAGGGTAAAACATGATGAGGTTTCTGACGCTGCCAAAACATCCTTCAGCTCCTCTGACTGTGGTAAACAGTTTGTTAACAAGACAAGTACAAGCGTCAACACGGGAGCGTTTTGTTGCAGTGTTTGTGATAAAGTATTTAGTAGGAAAGGAAATCTTTTAAAACACACGAGAATCCACACAGGAGAGACAACCTTTGTCTGCACTGATTGCGGAAAGAAATTTAAAACAAACGTAAATCTTAAGAAACACATGAGAGTTCACACAGGAGATAAACCATTTGGCTGTGATGTTTGTGGGAGAAGATTTCGTGAGCGAGGAATTTTTTCAAGACACTTGAAATTCCACAAAGGAATGTTTTGTTGCGCTCTTTGTGATAAGCTATTTACTACGCAAGGAAATCTTTTGAGACACATTAAAATCCACCTAGGAGAGAAACCATTTAGCTGTGATGTTTGTGGGAAAAGATTTATAGAAAATGCAGAGCTTAAGAGCCACATGAAGTACCACACAGGAGAGTTTTGTTGCTCCGTTTGTGATAAGACATTTAGTACGCAAACGACTCTTTCAAGACACATGAGCGTCCATACAGAAGAGACACCCTTTTCCTGCACTGATTGCGGAAAGAAATTTAAAACAAACATAAATCTTAAGAAACACATAGTAATTCACACAGAAGAGAAGAGATTCTGCTGTGACGTTTGTGGTAAAAGATTTCGTGACCGAGGAAGTCTTTCAAAGCACATGAGAGTGCACACTGGAGAGAAACCATTTGTCTGTGAGGTGTGTAGTAAAACATTTAAACAAAAACCACATCTTCAGAAACACATGAGGGTCCACACTGGGGAAAAACCATTTGCCTGTGATGTTTGTGGAAAAAATTTTGGTGCACAAGGAGCTCTTTCATGTCACATGAGAGTCCACACTGGGGAAAAACCATTTGGCTGTCATGTTTGTGGGAAAAAATTTAGCCGAAATGAACAACTGAAGACGCATTTGAGAGTCCACACAGGAGAGAAACCTCAGCCCTCACAGTTTCAGGAAATCAAGACTCCAACCAGCAGCTCAGCTGAACAGATGAAAACAGAAACTGATGAAGAGGACTATCAAGGCCCAGAACCAGCCAGCAACCCAGATCCACATGATCATTTACAATCAAATATTGATGACAAGACGTCAGACTCTTCTGAGACAGAAGTCAGTGATGGTGATTATTGGCAGAAATCTGGACCTAAAACAGAGGACAGTTACAAAGATTCGGGGCAGCTGATGGTAGTCGAGTCAAGTGTAAAACATGTTTCTGACGCTGCCAGTTGTGTTCAATGAATTATCCCACTAACTTTTACATTCTTGTTAATTGAGCTTCCTCGTATCGTTGGAAGTAGTCCCTCTTTCTTTGAGAAAGGTGAGAACTTCCCTCTTTGGTGTGTCTATAGCTGCACAGCTAACTCTATGGCTATCAGAGGGTGAAGGTGCTGTTGAAGAATTTGGACTGTTTTATTATGTTGAGGCCAGATGCATGACAAATTTGTACCCACAAAACACATGAAAATAAGTTTTCATACATACAAACTGGTATTTAATTAAGTTTTATTGATTTAACACCAGTTCACATGTGTTATCTCAAGATCATCGCCTCCGGGATCAAGAGTACTACACAGGAAATACGTGAGAAGTTACTCACAGTAGAACAGAGACCTTTGAAATACAAACTGTATTTTCAGACCAATTATTAGCGAGACAGTCACTGTGGTCAAACATCGATATTCACGAGCCCTAAGAGAAGTCTGTACCCATTTAGGTGTTACACGTTTTATTGATTTTTCAGCGAATGAATCGCACAGAAATAATTATGCCATCAATTAATGTTAATTGACGTAAAAATTATATTTGGGCCGATTCAGTTGATGAAAGATAAATAAAACTTAAATAAGAATTCAAATAAGATTCAGTTAAGTTATTTCACCATTTTGTCTTCAAATTCAATTTGTTATAACTTATAACTTAGCAGCTAATCTATTATTAGATTATAAAAAAAAATTCATTAAAAAAAACAAGCAATTCATTTTAAAAATTAAATTGAACTTTAAGTGTTCTTTTTGTGTTAAATGTACCGATTGTTTTGTCATGTGTGCCAGAGGAAATCTGTTACCCGGAAATAAGTGTGTAGTACTGTAATATATAGGAACCATTTGGTATGTTGCTCAGGGGGGAATAAAATAAAGGTGGGACTGAGGAGAATCAAGCTAACTGTTGCGGTCTTGTTCCCAGCCTCCAGCAGAGTTTTCACTGTCTATACTCAACAGTTTCTTCTTCTGGTTAAACATTTAGTGTTCTGAGAAGTTTTAAAGCCAAACTGTGACAGATGGAGGATCATAGCAGCTGAAGAAGAAGCGGCGAGGAATCGTGAAGAAACTGAACCAAAGCTGGAAAAACGACGGCAGAAAGTAAGAAGAAACACTGATGAGCGAAAGATTTTTCAGAGTGACGCCGAAGTTCTGTTTTCTGCTGGACAGGTAATTTAACCCACCGATGGAAGTGTAACTAGCTGTTTGATAGCGTTAGTTAGAACATGGTGATGAGCATAATTTCTGATACAGAAAACCTTTAAAAGTAGAATTTCTGTTAGTTTTTTAGTCACAAAAGATCCGGGGCTGTTAGCACAAAGCATGATTAGCTGCTGAGAGATGTTTACAGTCCACATCCAGACTGAGATGGTTTCAATCAGTTCATACACAGTCTCCTCTGATGCCTTCCTTGTTTTCTTTCTTTCCAGTAAAATCAACTGTATTTAAATGGTTTTGTCTCCACTGTGTTCCACTCCTAGACTCTCCTAGAACCAGAGTTCTGCTTAGAAACCGCTGTTTTACAGACAGAAACCTGCAGCAGACCTTTGTTTTTGTGCTTTGATTGTAGAACAACGCAAACACAGAAATGTAACTGTTCACATCAGTGTGGGTCACTTCTATGGACTGCAGTGTAGATTCTGCACAACACTATGAATCAAACGTTGAGAGTTCAATGATCTTAGTTTGGTGTGATTTCCATCCACAGAGTTACAGACACTTTTCATCCCGCAGATCTTCCAGGTGTGTTGATGACAGTCGGTCTTCAGATCAGGGTGTGTGTTGTTCAGTCCTTTAGGGTGGTTTAGACTTTTCAAGAATCACTTAATAAATGTTCATTTATAAGGAACTGTGGACAAAAGGAGGAACTTGGACACGCTGAAGTGAAGCTGAAGTCCAACCGACTCCTTCTGCATTAGGAGGTGGAAGTACTTTGGCTTGAGAAATCACTTTATCTGTTTCCACCTCGAAAGGATGAAATTCAGCTGGCTGTGGTTGCTGCTAACCAGTGAAAACATTGTCCTCACTTGCAAAGCTTAAAGAATTGATATATTGATTGAAAAACCTATTTTTTTCAGTATTTTCTGCTTGTCAGCTGATCTCTTTGTTTCCTTGTTCTTGAATTTTTTTACAGAGATGAACATTTTAAATATCACTAAAATTCCAACAAACATTTCAACTGTCAGAATGTCTTTGCTTTTCGTGTCTTCTGTATCTTTTATGCTGATAATTTACATATTTTTAATGGTTTTAATGTCCACTTTAAATGTTCACTCAAGGTTGTCAGTTTTAATAAATAACTGACTGGTTGACTTCTGTGTATTTTCAGTTTCAGACTGTGGCTCTAGAAACACAGCAGAAGATTCAGCGTATACACCCTGAAATGTGAAAAACATCAGAGTTACAAACCAGGATTGTGAAGAGGAGAATCACCGGTGGAGCAGGGATGCCTCGAAGGAGGAGCCTCCAACCAGATGAGCCCAGAGGACTCAGTCTGGTGCCCCCCCTACCTGCAGCATCCACATCAGAACTGGAGCAGACACAAGACAGCAAAGATCTCAGTAAGTGACTCACTTTGAGGAAATGAACCTGCTCTGCACTGTGAAATAGTGTGAAATAAATTAAAGTCATGTACCTTAAAACTGAAGATTATGGGAAAACTTCCTCCTGCTCCCGTATGTTTTTCATTGACAGATTAAGTGCACCCAATAACAGAGAAACTATGAAAGCTTTGTGTTGAAATTTTATCAACTATTTAGAATACATTTTGAAAGGAAAATCAAATCCATTTTCAATTAATTGATTATGAGTGTTGCTTATTCGTGTATTTGTTAACCTGATGCTCAAAGAAACAGTGAAAGACCCAAGAGCTACATCTCAGACTCTACAGGCCTCAGTTAGCATGTTAAAGGTTAAAGGTCATGACAGCACAGTTAGAAAAAGACTGAACAAGGATGGCTTCTTTGGAAGGGCTGCAGGAGAAAGCCACTTCTCTCTAAAAAGAACATGGCAGCACAGCTTAGGTTTGCAAAGCTGCATCTGAACAAAGCTCAAGACTTCTGGAACAATGTCCTTTGGACAGACCAGAGCAAAGTGGAGATGTTTGGTCCTAATGCACAGCAGCACGTTTGGAGGAAACCAAACACAGCATATCAGCACAAACACCTCATACCAGCTGTCAAGCACGGTGGAGGAGGGCTGATGATCTGGGCTGGTTCTGCAGCCACAGGACCTGGGCACCTTGCAGTCATTGAGTCCACCATGAACTCCTCTGGATACCAAAGTATTCTAGAGTCAAATGTGAGGCCATCTGTCCCACAGCTAAAGCTGGGCTGAAACTGGCTCATCAACAGGACAATGATCCCAAACACTGGAGTCAAATGTGTAGTTGCTACACTTCACAGTCACATGCCTTCATAAATTATAAATAATTTGAGTTGTTTGAATGTTATTTTTTCTTCTTTGCTTTGTGGAAATCAGCCACCAACTTTTGACTGTTGTCCTCAATGTATACGTGTGTTTCAGTGTTAGCTGCAGATGTTCAGCAGCTGTTGGTGATTAAAGAAGAGGTTCCCTGGAGCTCCAGTCTGGACCAGCAGGATCCAGAACCCCTCCACATAAAGGAGGAAGAGGGGACCTGTCTGGAGGGAGAGCAGATTCACAGACGGAAACAAACTGATATCAGCAGGTTTTCGTCCACTGTTGTTCCTGTAAAAAGTGAAGATGAAGCTGAGGTTTCTCAACCTTCACAGCTTCATCAAATCCAAACTGAAGACAACAGAGAGACAGTGCCTCCAACCAGCAGCTCAGCTGGACCAGAACCATCCAGGAACCCAGATCCAAACAGTTGTATGCAACCAAATGCTTATTTCAAGGCTTCAGACTCATCTGAGACTGAACTCAGTGATGATGATTATTGGCAGAAATGTTCAGAAGGAACTGAAACTGGGGACAGTTTCAAAGATTGGAAACCGACAATGGCACCTGAAGCAAGTGTAAATCATGATGGAGGTTGTAAGGCTGCCAAAAAATCCTTCATCTGCTCTGACTGTGGGAAACAGTTTCTCTATCAACAGAATCTTAAGAGACACACTATCATCCACACATTAGATAATCAGTTTGCCTGCGGAGATTGTGGAAAAATGTTTCGTTACAAGTCACATTTACTCAGTCACATTACAGTTCACACAGGAGAGAAACCATTCAGCTGTGATGTATGTGGTAAAAGATTTAAACAAAATGGACATCTTAAGAGACACATAAGAATCCACACAAGAGAGAAACCTCTTGGCTGTGATATTTGTGGTAAACTATTTGCACAAAATGCAGATCTTAAGAAACACATAAAAGTCCATACAAGAGAGAAGCCATTTTGTTGTGGTGATTGTGGTAAAGGATTTAATCAAAATGCAGCTCTTAAAAGACACATAAGAATCCACACAAGAGAGAAGCCATTTTGTTGTGATGATTGTGGTAAAAGATTTGCACAAAATGCAACTCTTCCGACACACATAAGAATCCACACTGGAGAGAAACCATTTTGTTGTGATGATTGTGGTAAAAGATTTGCACAAAATGCAACTCTTAAGAGACACGTGAGGATCCACACAGGAGAGAAACCATTTGTCTGTCACGTATGTGGTAAAAGATTTAGCGAGCGAGGTACTCTCTTGAAGCATGTGAGAATCCACACGGGGGAGAAACCATTTGTTTGTGATTGTGGTAAAAGATTTAGTGAAAGAGGAAATCTTTCAAGACATATGAAAGTCCACACTGGAGAGAAACGTTTTGCTCTTGATGAGTGCGGAAGCAGTTGAACCCAAATATTAAGACACATGAGTCTACACGGGGGAAACCATTTGGCTGTGAAGCGACATTTAAATTCAGTCATCCACGCGTTTTCTAGACCTGCTTAATCCAGTTCAAGGTTGAATGGGGCTGGAACCTATCCCAGCTGCCATTGGGCAAGAGGCGAGGTTCACCCTCACCAGTCCAACAACCATTCACAGTTAGCGACATTTAAATAATATTAAATAGATTAAAAAAAGAGTCCTTCTGGTTATTTTTCTATGCTGTATCCCCTTTATCCTTTGAACTTGTAAAGTCATCTAAAAGACTTTACGTTGTATTCTTTAATAAACACAATATAAACTCATCCTAAATTAACCCCTCACTGTCTTTCCTTTTCACTTAGTAGAAGTGTGTGATTGTCAACAAGATCTCCAATTTCCCAGAGGAAGATGCAGCCTCCAGAGAAAAGGGAGATTTCTTAAGTAGAAACACAGTGGATTCAAATGTGGTTGGAGGCACTAATCGTCTAAGATCAGTTTCTGCTATATTAAACCTCAGGGAGCAGAGGTCATCCCCCTCCTCTAAGAGAAGTTAGATTCCTATTGGTAAGCATAAAAACAGATTTCTCAATTCCATAATCATGCAAATGTAAGTAAAAACGGTTCCATAGTAATGTCTGACTGAGCAAACTAATTTCCACCTTGGAACCAAGCAACTCTTGTTCCTGCAGAATCTCTTTTAAGGACATCAGAAGGAAACGGAGAGTAGACATGAAGATCACACAAAGCTGAACATTACCTTAAAAGCAAGGTGCTCCGGACAAGGTATCATCACCTACATAAAGAGTTCAGGAACCTAACAAAACTGGACAAAAGAGCCCAACAAATTGTCTTTTTCGGTAAGAATAGTTGTCCAAACCAGAAAAAAAAAATCTAAAATGAGAAGAAAATTGAGAGAATACATTTTCTGTTTTCATCTCTGGAAATATTTGGGAGGACGTCAGTCATATGAGCTCAATGTTTGTTGCTTCACACCAGAAACAGCTGATGAGTCATGTGATTTTTAATCTCTGCAGGTCAGAAACACTTCAGAAAGTTGTTCTCATCCTCCCTCAGGTTCATCTTTACTTTCCCACATCTTCTAAATATGAGGGGCAAAAAAGGCAATGGGAACTTTGCTAATGGCAGAATGATTAAGTTGGTCTGACTTAAAGTTCCTTTAGACAAAACTCACAGGACGTTCATCCTCACCTGCAGCTCCTATACGCCCAGGACAGGTGAGTGCTGGACAGTTTTCATGTTTTCAAAGGCTTGTTTGGTTGTTTGTTTGGTTTTGGTTTTGGTTTGATGAGAAGCTAAACAGAAGTACTAAAGCCTGGCCTTCGATAGGAAATTCTAGCAGAAAAAGCCTGTTTTCAAGTCCGACTGCAGCCTCCAGTCTGTTGTGGGGTCCTGACTGACTGATAAAAATGAGCCTGGCAAAGGACCAATAAGCCATATCTATGATGAACAGATGAGCTCTTACAGCCTTTACAGCACACAGTGATCAGGAGGGAGACAGATGTGGTGGTCCCAGGAAATAACAACGATTGATGAAGTCTTGTTTGTATTTCAAGTCCCGTTGGAGAGGTTTTACCCACTTATTTATTCTAACAAAATAAAACGGCGTCACACTGACTGAACTCTGTGAAATTTCCTGTTTTGTTTTATGGTAAATCATGTGGCTGTTTTATTCATTTCCACCTCATATCAGAGTTACATTACCTTAAAACACGCACACACATGGTCACAACGCATTCATTAAATGTGATAAACAGCAGTTTATGTGGTGAGAAAGGTGTACACAGCCAGTACATTCCAAGGTAAATGTAGTCTGACTTTATAACCTGGGATTTCAAAAGGGTGTTTATATTTGATAACGCAAAAAAATCCTTTAATCTATTAAGATAATCTTTTGTTGCTTAAATGTAACATTACTCTGTGTGTTTTAGGACCGAACTACCAAATTACTATCCACTACAATATGTGTTATTAAAATCAATCTTAATGCCTGCATTTTAACATTTTAACACTGCAATCAAATGTTTTTTTTTAGGTCATCATTTCTAGAACATTGACATGATATGTAAGAGATCTGATCTATATTTCCACATGCTAGTAACAGTAATTTGACTATAATTACTTCAGTGTCAAAACATTTTTTTACTGGTTCCTACAGCATAAAGTTTAAGTGGAGATATACTAATTTCCAGTCATTTAATTCTTTATCTTGGGTAAATCTAGCCTGGTTTGCACACTTCATAACTCCAGTTTGTAATTAGTTCAGAACAAGGGAGAGATTTCTCTTCGGGGTGCCTCTTCTTAAGAACTTGAGGATATGGGAAAAGGTCCTCGAGGGCCGCTGTCCTGCAGGTTTTAGATGTTTCTCCGCTCCAACACACCTGATTCAGATCGATACCTCATTAGCTGGTTTGTGCAGAACTTTACAATCGTTTGAAGAGATCCATTACATCTGAATCAGGTGTGTTGAAGCAGGAAAACATCTAAAACCTGCAGGACAGCGGCTCTCGATGACCGGAGTTTGACATCTCTGTCCTAGAGTTGAAGGGGCTGAAAAGTCAATGATGATGACTGGAGAACATTTGCTATCCCACCCAAAAAAATTCTAATAATTCATGCACAAAACACCAACACATGCACTTCTAGTGTTATATTTATCCTGAGACAAAATGTTTTACAAACACATTTTTTGGTATGAATCTGTTGATATGTGTGTCTTTTGCGCTGTGTTGCAGGGGGAACAAAATAAAGGTGGGACTGAGTAGCATCAAGCTAACTGTTGTGGTCTTTTTCCGACCTTCCAGCAGAGTTTTCATCGTCGCTACAGACGAGTCTCTTCCCTTTGGTTAAACATTTATTTTTGTGAGAATTTATAAAGCCAAACTGTGACAGATGGAGGATCATAGCAGCGGAAGAAGAAGCGAGGGAGCGTGAAGAAGCGGAACCAAAGCTGGAAAAGACGACGGAAGACGAAGAAAACCAGGAGACACGCTGGAGTGGCCTTTCCCAGCTGGGAATCACTGATGAGTGACAAATGTTTCCAGAGACATGCCGAAGTTGTCTGTTTTCTGCTGGACAGGTCATTTAACCCACCAATTGTTTTATAGCGTTAGTTAGAACATGGTCATGAGCAGAGTTACCGACACAGGAAACCTTTTTCTGACTGTTAGCAGGGTTGGAAGTTAATATTTCTGCTCCAAAAGCAGATTTTATCTGTGTTTAGAGATAATTACTTCTCAGTGCATTCAAGGACTCCTCACAAACTCAATAATTTACAGAATTCATCATCAAACAACGTGTGAGATTGTTTTAAAGCCAACAGAACATGCTGTGGTTATTCTTTACAGAGATGAACACCTGAATGTCTCTGCAGAAGACAGAAATTCAGAGTCTTGAACAAAGGTAACATTTCAGCTGTCAGAAGCTCTTTGATCTGCATGTCGTCTGTTTTGTTTCTGTATTTTTTTATGAAGCATATTTGACATGAACATTGTTGAATAGATGAAGGCAAAAAGATGAAGATTTTACATTTGAAACATCCACATTTACAGCACAAACACTGTTTATTAAACCAGTGTCTTGTATGCAGCTGATTATTTATGTGAATGTTCACTCTGGGTTTTTATTTGTTGGAATGAACAACTGAGACTGAACAGTTGACATTTGTGTATTTTCAGTTTCAGACAGCTGTGCTACAATAACAGCTGAAGATACAGCGTATACACTCTAAAATTTGACAAAAACCTCCAGATTTAAACCAGGATTGTGAAGAGGAGAATCACAGGTGGAGCAGGGATGCCTCGAAGGAGGAGCCTCCAACCAGATGACCCCAGAGGACCCAGTCTGGTGCCCCCCATACCTGCAGCATCCACATCAGAACTGGAGCAGACACAAGACAGCAAAGATCTCAGTAAGTGACTCGCATTGAGAAAATGAACCTGCTCTACACTGTGAAATGATTTGAAGTTATGTGCCTTAAAACTGTGAAGAACATGAGAAATCCCACTTCCTCCTGCTCCTGTATGTTTTTCATTGACAGATTAGGTGCACCCAATAACGGACAAAGTTTTGTGTTGATAACATTTTTATTAACTATTTAGAATACATTTTGAAAGGAAAATCAAATCCCTTCACAATTGATTATGAGTCTGATGCTTATTCGTGTATTTGTTAACCTGATAGATCATTCCTTACAGTCCTTACAGATGTTGATCAGCTGTCGGTTATTAAAGACGAGGTTCCCTGGAGCTCCAGTCTGGATCAGCAGGACCTAAAAGCTCTTCACATAAAAGAAGAAGAGGAGGAACTTAATGGAGAAGAGGCAGCTGATGTCATCAGGCTTTCATTCACTACTGTGAAGAGTGAAGATGATGAAGACCCTGAGTCTTCACAGCTTCATCAAATCAAAACGGAAGATAACAGAGAGACAGAGCTTTCGACAAGCAGCTCGACCAATCAGATGAAAGCAGAAACTGATGGAGAGGACTGTAGAGGACCAAACAGGAACCTAGATCTCAATAATAGTTTACAGTCAAATAATGACGAAAAGGTCTCAGACTCTTCTGAAACTGAGGTCAGTGATGATGATTATTGGCAGAAATCTGCAGATTCTGGTGACAAAAGCTGGAAACGGACAACAGTAACTGAGTCAGATGTGAATCATGATGTAGTCCATGACGAGGCTGAAATATCCCTCAGCTGCTCTGACTGTGGGAAACGGTTTCTTTACAAACTGCATCTTACGAGACACATGAGAGAACACGCGTTAAAAAAAACATTTGCCTGCAATGACTGTGGAAAAAGATTTAATTATATGTCCCGTTATAAAAACCACATGAGAGTCCACACAGGGGAGAAGCCGTTTGGCTGTGATGTTTGCGGTAAAAGATTTAGTGAGCATGGAACTCTTTCAACTCACACGAGAGTCCACACAGGGGAGAAACCTTTTGCCTGTGATGACTGCGGAAAGAGATTTAAACAAAATTCAACTCTGAAGAAACACATGAAAGTCCACACAGGGGAGAAACCTTTCAGCTGTGATGTTTGTGGTAAAAGATTCAAAGAAAATGCTAATCTGAAGGGACACATGACAGCCCACACAGGGGAGAAGCCATTTGGCTGTCAACTTTGTGATAAAAGATTTAGCAAGCAAGGAGCTCTTTCAAGTCACAAGAGAGTCCACACGGGTGAGAAACCTTTTGTCTGTGATGATTGTGGCAAAAGATTTCACACAAACTCGAACCTTAAAGCACACATCAGAGTCCACACTGGAGAAAAACCATTTGGCTGTGATGTTTGTGGTAAAAGATTTAATCGCAATGAACACCTTAAGACGCACTTGAGAGTTCACACGGGAGAAAAACCATTCGGCTGTGACGTTTGTGGCAAAAGGTTTAGTGAGCGAGGAACTCTTTCAAGTCACACGAGAGTTCACACGGGAGAGAAACCTTTTGTCTGTGATGATTGTGGAAGAAGGTTTAATACAAATTCACATCTTAAAAGACACATGAAAGTCCACACAGAAGAGAAATCATTTGACTTTGATGATTGCAGGAAAAGATTCACTGAACGACACCCAAGAGAGTCCACAAGGAAAAAATGTAGCTAGAATATATCTGCTTTTCTTAATCACACATTCACATAAGCAAAGTGCTCCTTCATGGGCGTAATTGATCACATACTTGTGCCTGTTACTGGAGGATTCCACTAGGGGGCACACGATGACTAAGGATGGAAAAAACACACCACTGGCACTGTCTCTGCTTCATTTCTCCAACATTTTTCTCTGTGTACAGATGCTAACATCTGTGTACCAATTTCTCACAAGCATCAAAGATGCAGGTAACTGCAGACTGACCCCAGGACTGCACATCTGGCCTGACACTGACCCTGCTGGTTACCTACATATTGTAGCTTTATTTTGGAGGATGCACACGACTCTCTGAAGAAACGCAGGATATGTGAGGTGATAAACGTGTGTAAACACACCGTAAAACGTATAACTTTAAGGTTTTTCTTTGTACAACATGTTGCACGAGGCTTCAACATCTTCGTCATCTCCAACATACACAGATACATTTTATATGATGCACACGGTTTGAACTGCAAAGACTTGAGTAAGATTTGACTATTTGATATCTTAAGTTCTTATTTTGTTTGAGGAACTTTGAGCAACTATCAGAAGAACACTTAGATTTCGTGTAACTGATAAATTTAAACCAAATACTGGTTAAAACAAAGTTATCTGAAGATGCTGTAATAATGGTTATTTACTTATTTTTCTTCTGTTTTTGTAGTGTGGGATTCGAACTGTCCGGGTCAACCCTTTAATCTGAAATACTTTAATTGCAGTGGTAGACATTTACTTGAGTACTGTATTTAAGCACATTTTTTTGAGTATCTGTACTTTACTTGAGTATTTGTTTTTTCAGAAACTTGTGACTTTCACTCCACAACATTTCAGAGGAAGCTTGTCGTTCCTTTTAGGCTTTGTAATCCGCTGTTGCTGTTTTTCTTTCCTGAAATGCAATTGGCCACATCAGAGTGGTGGAAAAAGATCTGGAGTCTCAGCAGAAAACTGGATTTGGCTGCAAGGCGGTTTTCTGCCGAGACTACGAGTGTTTTGTGAACTGAAGATCTTCATCAGAGCAGATTTGTAGTTTGTTCGCGGTAATGGACTCAACAGTAAACCTCTACTGCTTAGTGAATGTGTGGGGAGGAAAAAAAAGGCTGGGTGGTGATGTTTTAAATAAATTTTTTATATGAATGGTTTTTTTTTTATTGCATTTTTATGCTGAAATTTTACAGGTGGTACAAACCTTTAGTAGCAGAGTGGTTCTACATTTCAGTGCATCATCATGTGGTTTCAGAGAGTTGCATGGTTCTGTAAAAGCACTCAGAAAACAATGCAGCAATGTGCTGATATTAGAAAATTTAGTTTTGAATACTGAAGTATTTTTGTAAGTAAGTACTTTAACTTGAGTAAAATTTTGACAGAGAAACTTTTACTTGTAGGGGAGTAAGATTTGACATGAGTATCAATACTTTGACTCAATTACTCGAGTTGAGTACTTTGTCCACCACTGTTTAATTGTAACAGGTGAGGCCATCCCCTGCATTATGATGCAAATGTACCGTTCCACCACATCCCAAAGGTGCTCTATTGGATTGAAATCTGGTGACTGGAGGCCATTGGAGGGAACTCATTCTCATGTTCAAGAAACCAGTTTGAGATGATATGAGCTTTGTGACACGGTGCATTATCCTGCTGGAAGTAGCCATCAGAAGATGGTGCGCTGCGCTCATAAAGGGATATACATGGATGGATGGATATACATATACTGTATATTTACCTTGCATAAATGGTTATATAGATATTAACTTCAATTAATACTGTACATATGCTGGCTGTTAATTTTCTATCTCTACAAGTTTTATCTAAACAAAAGAAAAAGATGTAGGAATAGAAAACGGACAAAGTCATGAACTTTAGAAGTTTAGAGTTATACTTTTTGAGCTTGTAAAGTAAAGTTTACAATGAGGTAATATTTCACAAAAAGGTATTAATGAATCTACAGCCTCTTTAGAATAATTCCATCCAGATTTGAGCAGTGTAACTATTGTAGTTTTCATACAGGCCAACTTTAGAGTGATCAAAATGCAGTGAAATGGCCCTTTAGGCCCATCCTTTTAGGCCCTTCCCTTTCATTTTCAAATCGGAAGCCAACTTCAGCGTCGTTGTTTCAACAGCACAGATGTGAAATAGAGGAAATATGGTTTATTTCAAATTCAGCTTCTTAACGCAGATAACGTAATGTTTAGTTTATGAGAGCACAAGAAAACCAGTGTCGGTTGTTCGGATCTTTTTCCAAATGGAGGTTATGGACGTTAGCTGCGCTTTGTTTCAGGGGGAACAAAATAAAGGTGGGACTGACTAGCATCAAGCTAACTTGTGGTCTTTTTCCGAACCTCCAGCAGAGTTTTCACCGTCTCTACAGAACAGTTTCTGCTTCTGGTTAAACATTTAGAGTTGACAAAGTTTTAAAGCCAAACTGTGACAGAAGGAGGATCAAAGTAGCTGAAGAAGAAGCGGAACTAAAGCTGGAAAAGACGACGGAAAGAAAACAAGGAGAAACGTTGGTGTGGCCTTTCCGAGCTGGAAATCACTGGTGAGGGTCAAATGATTTTCAGAGAGACGCCGAAGTTGTCTGTTTTCTGCTGGACAGGTAATTTAACCCACCAGTGGAAATGTAACCAGCTGTTTGACAGCGTTAGTTAGAACATGGTCATGAGCAGAGTTACCGACACAGGAAACCTTTTTCTGACTGTTAGCAGGGTTGGAAGCTAATATTTCTGCTCCAAACCTGGGCTTTCTTAATGTTTTTTTTACCCTAAAAGACAGTAAAGTTTAATGTTAAAAATGTGTTCACTTTAGATAACAATTAAAATAAAATTAGTCCTGCTGGAAAATGTTAATTTGAGCTGATTTTAAAATGAAATGTGCAGGTTGGAGGTGAATATGCTTCATATATAGTGCGTTAATTTTTATCTCTGCAGACAGTTTGTAAAAATTACAATCAGCCGAGATTTCTTCATAAATATCTTCAGCTTATAGCTTGTAGAGAAGTTGTAGATGTTCTTTGTAGGTGATTTAAATCCACAGAGTTACAGACATCCAGCAGATCTTCAGGTTGGCATGTGTCCGTGTTCAATATGTTGCTTTTTGTTGAGCTGCTCTTGATTTATCGTGTTTGTCCAGGCGAGCCAACCCTCCCACAGAGGTAACAGAATGTATAACAGTGTCACGTAGCACTTATTTTCTTGAGGTTTCTGATTGTTCCTCCAGCTGTGAGAGACGTCTCACAACATCGACTCCCATGAAGAGGAAACCTTTCCAAGTCCCAGCTGCAGCAGAGTCTACATTGATGCTTCCAGTGGAACAGACAGGTGAGGCATCACAGGGAAATAACTGCTGTGGTGTTTTTCTGTCTAACCTCGTGTTCACTGTTGTGTCTCCATGTGTGTGATGTGTGGAACATGCTGTGGTTATTCTTTACAGAGATGAACACCTGAATGTCTCTGCAGAAGACAGAAATTCAGAGTCTTGAACAAAGGTAACATTTCAACCTCCTCTGTTTTTGATTGATTTAATTTAAGTATTTTCATTGTTTGAATATGTGAAGCTTACATGACACAAACGTCGTTCAAAGACTCAAAAATAACATTTTACTCCTTTGAATGTAATTGTCTTTTGTTTTAATGAACAACTCTCTAACTCGTTTGTGTCTTTAGTTTCAGACAGCTGTTCTAACAGCAGAAGATACAACGTGTACACCCTGAAATCTGAACAAACCCACGGATACATCAGAGTTATAAACCAGGATTGTGAAGAGGAGAATCACAGGTGGAGCAGGGATGCCTCGAAGGTGGAGCCTCCAACCAGATGACCCCAGAGGACCCAGGTTGGTGCCCCCCATACCTGCAGCATCCACATCAGAACTGGAGCAGACACAAGACAGCAAAGATCTCAGTAAGTGACTCACATTGTGAAAATGAACCTGCACTCAGCTACTATAATGTGAAATAATTTACAGTCATGAGAAAACCCTTAATATGCTCAATATGCTGCTTCTGTGTTTTGTCTCAGTTTTTGTTCAATAAATAATGACAGTGTAATATGTGATGTGTTGTTTTTACATGATTTTAAATTCCATGCATGCTCACTCTCCCACCTGTGGTCAGTTCAGGATCACCAGTAAACTAAATCTGTCTGTATTTAATGTGTTGGCTGAAAGGAAACCCATGAAAGCAAAGAAGAACCCAGACAAGATTAGAACACCATCAAGTTGCCCTCAACCATGTCAAAGATTTGGTATTTTGGGTCTGTCCCCTGCCTGAATAGAACTGGAGTCTAATATGTAGTTTTCTACACCGGAGCACTCCACACACCATCACATGACATTGTTAATTATGAATCATTTAACTTGTTTCTACATGATTTAATTTATTTTTCTCTTTTGTTTGCTTTGTGGAAATCAGACACCAACTTGGCTTTTAATATTTTGACTGTTGTGCTCAATGTATACGTGTGTTTCAGTGTTACCTGCAGATGTCCAGCAGGTGGTGGTGATTAAAGAAGAGGTTCCCTGGAGCTCCAGTTTGGACCAGCAGGACCCAGAACCCCTCCACATAAAGGAGGAAGAGGAGGAACCATGGACTAGTCAGAAAGGGGAGCAGATGGAAACCGATTATATCAAGCTCCCATTCACTGTTGTTACCGTGAAAAGTGAAGATGATGAAGAGAAACCTCAGTCCTCACAGCTTCATCAAATCAAAACTGAACATGTCAAAGAGACAGAACCTGCAACCAGCAGTTCAGCTAAAAAGATGAAAACAGAGACTGATGGAGAGGACTTTGGAAGACCAGAAACAGCCAGGAACCCAGATCCAAATGGTTGTTTACAACCAAATGCTTACAACAAGGCTTCAGAGTCTTCAGAGACTGAAGTCAGTGATGATGACGACGACGACGATGATGATGATGATGATTGGCAGAAATGTTTAGATTCTGGACCTGAAAGTGAGGACAGTAACAAAGACTGGACACAGCCGACAGTACTTGAATCAAGCACAAGTCATGATGGAGGTTGTAACGCTGCCAAAAAGTCCTGGATCTGCTCGGAGTGTGGTAAACGGTTTCTTTACAAACAGTATCTTAAGTCACACATGAGAATCCACACAAGAGAGAAACCTTTTGGCTGTGATGTTTGTGGTAAAAGATTTAATCGAAACACACATCTTAAGAGACACATAAGAGTTCACACAGGAGAGAAGCCGTTTGGCTGTGATGTTTGTGGCAAAAGATTCAGCGAGCGAGGAACTCTTTCAAGTCACATAAGAGTTCACACTGGTGAGAAGCCTTTTGTGTGTGATGATTGCGGAAAAAGATTTAATACAAACACTAATCTTAAGGCACACATAAGAGTCCACACGGGAGAGAAACCGTTTGGCTGCGAGGTTTGTGGTAAAAGATTTAAACAAAAAGCAAATCTTAAAACACACAGGAGAGTTCACACTGGAGAGAAACCTTTTGGCTGCGATGTTTGTGGCAAAAGATTTAGCGAGCGAGGAACTCTTTCAAGTCACTTGAGAGTCCACACTGGTGAGAAACCTTTCGCCTGTAATGATTGTGGGAAAAGATTTAATACAAACACTAATCTTAAGGCGCACACTAGAGTCCACACGGGGGAAAAACCATTTGGCTGTGATGTTTGTGGAAAAAATTTTAACCAGAATACAACTCTTAAGAAACACAAGAGAATCCACACGGGAGAGAAGCCTTTTGTCTGCGATACCTGCGGAAAAAGATTCAGCAAAAAGTCAAATCTTGAGACACACAAGAGAGTTCACACAAGTGAAAAAACCTTTAATTGTGAAGAATTGTTTTGCCAAAATGCAATGCATCACATGATTACTTGATACAACTACTGAAGTGTTGATGAATGCTGCCATTATCTAAATATATTCCTCATTGTAGGATCTTCCAGCAGTTTAAGATGCATCATCCCAATGACCCTTTAAGCCTATAGTTTAAGTGGGTTTATAGGCATGCAGAATATTACTGAAACATTATATAGGCTTAAATATCAAACAAACCCCTCTTAGTCTGTTCACTTAGTAGAAATGACCATATTTCTGTAGAGACACAGCTCTTTGTATATATATATCCTCATTCTTCTTATTTTGATGTATTTGGGACATTTTTGGACTTCAACCTTTGTACAGAGTGTTTAGACACCAGCCAATAGCTACGATGACTTGAAAAACAAAGCAATAAGCTCAAATCACTTTCACATAATATTTCCCAGTTGGTAAACCTCCAAACAGGTCATGTGGATGTGTTTAATGTTGTAAAGTGTAACAACTGTGAAGCAGTCAGCCATTTCTGATTTATTTCTCTCATTTGCTGATTTGTTCTGTGACTGACTGCAGTCTGTCATACTGCCTCAAGCAGAACACCAGCGTTGTGCTGCATTTTATAGCTGCTGGGACTTACAAAAAGCCAGCATCGGTCTTTTTGAGGCTAAACATGTCAATGCAACATGGTGGCAGTTTTATTTATTACCCTGAGAAATGTGTGATACGGATATTAACTAGAGATAACTAGCAGATTGTTTTTCTCTTATCAGTGATTTGAGACCAAAATAACAACTTGGGACACAGTTTCTGTAACGAGGAAGATCACCACCACCACTGTCGTCAGTTCTCTGAGGAAGCTGAATAAGCTGGACCCTGTGCATGAATTCTTCCTCTGGACATCAGATAAGCTCACAATAAACAAAAAAGTCACTGTGTAACTCTACTAACTAAAAAAACCTAATCCGAAAAGACTTGATCAAATGAAATCTAACATTTTGTAATGAATATTTCTGAAGAGCTTTTAACCAAATTCAAATTGACTTCATTCAGGAGCCTTGATAAACATAAATGATTATGTGACAGAACCCTTCAGGAGCTGCAGGCTCACAGGCCTTCTTTGGGGCTTCAGCACCAGAAAACACCTGAGAGTTCATGTGTGTGTTTCCTTGAAAGAAGGAAAATAAAATTGTTGCATCGTCATCGCTGCATCTGTGTGTTTTATGGGGAGGAACTCAAAACGATAGATCGCTACAGAAAGCCATGAATATGATGTCAGAATTCATGATAGATCTTAATAGAACTATTTTCCACCTTATTTATCGCATTTTGTGACGAGTCTTTACAAGTATATTTATATCAGTTAATAAGTATGTATGCATATTAGCTGAAATGTTCTATTTCTGTCAGAGACTTCCCAAACCACCTCAGCATGTTTTCAAACATCATTTGAAGACATATTCCCACTACATCTGTATCTTAATGCTTAATGAAAATAATTTGAGGTCATTAATTACATAATTGCTGAAGCATCGACAGAATGCAACTTGTAAGAAGGTGTTTCACATGAATGCCTTCGGCGTCTTGTCTATGTGGAAAGGAAAGATTCCACAATTCACAGTTTGTTCCAGACTTCTTTTTCCACATGCTGGTTACAGTAAGTTGGTGTTGATGACTTGAGCATAAAAACATTTTTTTCAGAGACCCAAGGAAAGATTTTATAGCAGAGCTGTCCACATCCGGTCCTCGAGGGCCGCTGTCCTGCAGGTTTTAGATGTTTCCCTGCTTCAGCACCTCTGATTTAGATCAATGCATCATTAGCAGGCTGCTGCAGAACTGAACAACCTTTTGAAGTGATCCGTTTCATCTAAAACCTGCAGGACAGCAGCCCTCGAAGACATCCCTGTTTTCTAGTGTTAACAGTTCGCATCCTCAGTGGTTCCAGGTTAGTATTGTGCATGAACGCATTAAATTAGAGTGTTTGTCAGTGCTTAAGTTTCAACTGAATGAGGAAGTTTTAAACTGGTTAATATGAAGTGAGTGCAGATGTGACCACAGATGTGTGGTCAGCGGGGACAACGAGAGGCTTGACGAATGGTTTGCCAAAGTTTAGTCCGACATTAAAGTATACTGTCTTCTGTTTCCTGCAGATCTGGTGGACAACAATGTTTCTTTTTACTTGATAAATTACATGTTGCATGTTTCTCACAAAGTCAGTCACAGCCATCTGAACTTAAGAAATGTCTAAAAAACTTATTTATGGCCAAAACGACAGAAAAACAGAGTTTGTGGGTGGGGGCTGCATAGATGGAGTGTAAGCCTGAGGCACCATAATGGCACCATGTGAATGCAAAAGTGTCCACAGTCAGGGTTTCTGCAGTATGATAATGAGCTTTATTGGCCTTTCAGAACATTGTGGCCAACAGGCCTATTTCATATTGAACATTTGAACTTTTCCACTGAATCTATATGGGCTACTTTCCTCAACATAAAGCAACAACTGAATAAATGAATGAATAAATACAACTGAATAGAATTTAATTTAGAGCCATTAATGTTTTCTTTAACTTGACAGAAACAGAATTAGCATCAGAGAGATGTTGTGAGTGTGACTTCTGAGGGCAAAGTCAAAAAACGACAGCGTTCAGATGAGCTGTGCTGAAGCTCAGTCACATGAAGCTGGTTACACACTGAAAACAATGTTTTTTTTTGTTTAGCTCAGATGGCTGTGGTGCCATATTCAGGTATACTTCATAGCACTGATCTCCATATAAAGAGGATAATTCAGAGCAAGTCATAAAAACTGAGAATTGAACCTTAACTAAATAATTTTAGGACTGTGAGCTACGATCTTGATCTTGATGTTAAGAGCTGCTTTTTCTGCAAGTAAGAGCACATTGTGATTTTCTACATACAATAACCAAAGTGCACAGAATATATTTGTGTACAAACATCTTTATATTGCATCAGATCATTTATCCCTCTGATGATCTTTAATTTTTTTTGGCTGGATGAAATGATTGTAATTATTTAAGCAGCAGCCATGATAAGAGTTAGTACCAACCTCAGTACTTCCTCTATTATCTCCCTCAGCATTACACAAGATCAACCTTTATGAAAAGAAAGGAGATATTTCCATCCCACAAGTGCCTCCAGCCACAGCTCACAGATCAAGGCTGTGCGGCTGTAATGTGGATAAATATGAGGAAGGTTTTTATTTTTCACTTTTGTGCCTTTTTCTTCCCTTTTTTGAATGAGCAACCTTTATGATAAAGCAATATTGTATCGTGTACATATATTGTTTGGCTTCTGAGTAACGTGATAAGATTCCATTAGATGACGTATCTGAAGCTCTTTCTGTTGAATATTTGTAGTTTCAAAGCTGCAGACCCACATCCCAGCTGACGAAGTGTCAGATTCTCACTGCAGAGTGGTTATAAATGATAATATTCTACATATAAATATTGGCCGTTGTTTGCTGATTTGACACTCGCCTGTTTTTTGTTACTTGTTATCTCCTGCCTCAGTATATACTCTGCCTGAGTTAGTTTGTGCTTAGTCAGATGGTTGTCACACCACCTGTTTGTTTTAGTCCTGATCAGTTATTTTGGAATATGTTCTGTTGGACTTTATCTTCTCCGGTGTTCCTTCCTTTCAGTAAGTCATAAAAAGTTTGTTCCACATCTTTCTGCCTTAAAGAAGTTCCTGCGTTTGGGTCTGCTTCCTCCACCCACCACTCCATAGCATGGTGTACATGACTGCACATGCAGCTGTATGCACAAAGGATCAGACTCTGCAGATAAGTTATAGATTTAAAGTGTAAAATTTAGAGAAATTAGTCTTTTTGATCAGCAAGGCTCATTCCATGGTGTGCGAATTGTTTGATCAAAAGTCTTTTTACATGTTTTATTATCTCAAAAACCAACCTGCTACAAAGCAGAATTACTGTGATCAGAAAGGTGACATGAATGTGACTTTTGAGGGCCAAGTTGTTGCTTTTTAACCTGTAAAAATGACAGTCGGGTCTTAAATCCCTTCTGATCAAATAAAATAGGTGATTTACTGGTAATAGAAACAGTTTGTTTACAATGATTGATTACAATGATTATGATAATTCAGCTCATTAAGACGATTAAATAACTGAAAGGGGAGATTAACCGGAGGGAGGGGGATTTTACATTCTCGCTCCACGTTTTTAAGCAGTTGGGGAACCTTTTGCTCCTTCCGCTTTGTTGAAAGGGGGACGAAAATAAAGGTGGGACTGAGTAGCATTAAGCTAACTGTTGTGGTTTTGTCCCGAAACTTTTCCCTTCTCTTCAGAGCAGTTTCTGCTGAACCAAAGCTGGAAAAGACGACGAATAGAAAACAAGGATAAACGTTGGTGTGGCCTTTCCCAGCTGGAAATCACTGATGAGGGATAAATGTTTTCAGAGTGACGCCGAAGTTGTCCGTTTTCTGCTGGACAGGTAATTTAACCCACCAATGGAAATGTAACCAGCTGTTTGATAGCGTTAGTTAGAACATGGTCATGAGCAGAGTTACCGACACAGGAAACCTTTTTCTGACTGTTAGCAGGGTTGGAAGCTAATATTTCTGCTCCAAACGTGGGCTTTCTTAATGTTTTTTTTACCCTAAAAGAACAACAGAACATGCTGTGGTTATTCTTTACAGAGATGAACACCTGAATGTCTCTGCAGAAGACAGAAATTCAGAGTCTTGAACAAAGGTAACATTTCAGCTGTCAGAACTCTGTTCTTCATTTCCTCTAGTTTTAAGTTGTTTTAATGAATAACTGACGTAATGGTTGACATTTGTGTGCTTAACAGTTTCAGACAGCAGATACATCAGAGTTACACTCCAGGATTGTAAAGAGGAGAATCACAGGTGGAGCAGGGATGCCTCGAAGGAGGAGGCTTCAACCAGTTGATCCCAGAGGACCCAGTCTGGTGCCCCCCATACCTGCAGCATCCACATCAGAACTGGAGCAGACACAAGACAGCAAAGATCTCAGTAAGTGACTCACATTTTGGTTTTTACTGAAGAACATTAACTTGTACTGTAACTTGTATTTTGAGGCTCTTTACTTTGGGAAAAAAGTTGTAAGCAAAATTATTTTAAAGAACATTGAGATCATGTTTTAAACTGTTAACCACTGTCTTTGGAAATGTGAGGCGTTTATTAAACTTAGAGAAAAAGTTATTTGTGGTTTTTCATTGCAGTGAAATTCAAAGTGTTTAAAAACTGCTGAGTTTTTTTTTTTTTTACATGTTGACTAAAGACTTTCTTATATCCTGCTGAACTAAACTTGCCACAGTCATGCAGTCGCTCTACTCGCATGTTAATGATTTTTAATGCATCTGTAGTTGAATCTCAGTGTCCTACATCCTCAAATTATTATCTAACCACAGATAGACACTGCTTTTTCATTAATAGGAGTCCGATCATTCTGAGTTCCCTTTTCATTTGGTGCTTTCAAATACCTGAGAACTGTCTTTGGGGTAAAAAGCTGCATCTTTTTTTCAGTATCACTGCTTCAGTGGTTCTGTATGTTGCATACGAGTCAGTGGCCACAGATGTCCACAAGTTGCATGTAATAGGGCTGACACTTCTTCTTCTTTCTTCTTCTTCTTCAAACTTCAAACAACCTTTCTAAGTTGGGGAAACTTCAGAGCTTGGAAGTAAACAGACTTTTTCATTCATACAAATGTATTTTAATAAAAGTAAAGTTTAATAAGGTTTTAAATCATCCAATGCTGTTGATACTGATATAATCTAATGCCACATGTGTCTCCTGTAAAGCTGGGCCTACTCTGAATATGCTCCCCAGTAACAGCGAAGCCCCGCACCCACCTTTCTCTCAGGTTGTCAGCAACAAGCTGAGCTGCACTTGCTTAAAACTTGTCTTCATCATTGTCTACTTAACGACTTTGTTCATAAAAAAAAGCAACCAGCCTTGTACATAGAGCTGTGACAATCCACATTGAGAAGGGATGTTGTTTTGTGGTTTATATATTTGTTATTTGCACAGATGTGTCTTTAAATGTCTTTGTGACTTCACGTGTTTGACCTTGAACTTAAACTGAACTCTTAGCCTACTTCGTATAAAATTCAGCACTATGTTATGCAGAAGGTGGGGCACTATTGTCCGTGTTCATAAACTTTTGCACAAATGGCTCCAGTGCAGTCCCCAGCACTGAGCCAGCCTTCCTTATCAGTTTGTTCAGTTTCTTTAAGTTTCTGGCTCTGATGCTGCTGCCCCAAAAGATACTGCAAAGCAGATTACACTCTGCACTGCAGACATCTAGAAGATATGCAACATCTTGTTGCAGACACCGAAGGACCTTCGCCTCCTTAAGAAGCACAGTATTTTTTGTGTCTCTCTTCTTGTAGACAGCCTCAGTGTTGCATTTCCATTCCAGTCTGGTTCCAGATGTTTGTAGTCAGGTTGTGGTCGAGGCAGATGGCCACCCTTCCTGAGTCTGGTTCTGATAGTTTAGGTTTCTTCCTGTTAAAAGGGAGTCATTTCTGTCCACAGTCGCCTCATACACGCTCAAAACGGGAGATTGGACAGAAGAGAAGTTTGGATTGTAAGACTGGCTCAATGAAAACTTTAAAAATGTCTAGAAGGTCAGAAGTTAAGCTGCCAGAAGTTTTTTTTTTCTTTCTTTTAATAAAAAAGAATGTTGCTTAAATGTCCAGACAGCAAGTTGAAGGGCTCAGTTGCTCTATGTTTTCAAGGTCATATTGGTTGATTGGCTAGTGAGACATTGCATTTCCAGTGACAGTTTTTTTCATTGATTGCTTGTCTAATGTCCAAGATATTGTCTATGAAAAAAGCAGCTTTCTTAGGTTTTGATTCAGGCTACTGACACAGGTGGATTTGTTAATATTTCAACAGTAGCAAACAAGGTGTGTGGATTATTACTGTTCTTACTGATAATGTCAGAAATGGACTGTCTCACATTTTCCAATTATAAATGTCACGTTTTTGGGTTTTTTTGCCACTCAGATGAAGCTTTGCAACTCTTTTTCCCACTCTGACTGATTTGGCGATTCCCTGTGGAGATCTTTTCTTACCAGAATCCTTAAGTGGTGCAATAACATCCTTTACCTTTGCTATTTTAAATTTTTGAAGTTGTGCTGCAACTTCAATAAGACGTGATTGAGCTTGTAAAATAAATCACACAATCCCAATTGTCTCACTTCTATGTCTAAAGTTCTTATAAACATTCTCATTTCCGGATTTGTAAAAATGAGCATCCAACTTTGTAATATTTTGCCCTTATTTATATCTGTTTCAGTTTTACCAGCAAATGTCCAGCAGGTGGTGGCGATTAAAGAAGAGGTTCCCTGGAGCTCCAGTTTGGACCAGCAGGACCCAGAACTCCCCCACATAAAGGAAGAAGAGGAGGAACCATGGACCAGTCAGAAAGGGGAGCAGCTCCCATTCACTGTTGTTACCGTGAAGAAAGAAGATGATGAAGAGAAACCTCAGTCCTCACATATTCATCAAATCAGAACTAAAGACAACAGAGAGACAGAGCCTCCAATCAGCAGCTCAGCTAAAGAGATGAAAACAGCAGCTGATGGAGATAACAGTGGAGGACCTCAATCAGCCAGCAGCCTAGATACAAATCGTAATTTGCAACCAGATACTGAGGAACAAGAGTTTTGTGAGACTGAGGTCAGTATTGGAGATGATGATAGTGATTGGTCAGATTCTGGACCTGAAACTGAAGCCAGTGACAAAGATTGGAAACAGACACCTGAGTCGGACGTCAATCATGATGGAAGCTGTAACACTGCCAAAAAGTCCTTCAGCTGCTCTGAGTGTAGAAAACCGTTTCTCTCCAAACAGTCTCTGAAGTCACACATGAGAGTCCACATTGGAGAGCAACCATTTGCCTGCATCCACTGTGGAAAAAGATTTATTCATATTTCACATCTTAAGACACACATGAGAGTTCACACAGGAGAGAAACCTTTTGGCTGTGATGTTTGTGGTAAAACATTTAGTGAGCGAGGAAATCTTTCAAGTCACATGAGAGTCCACACTGGTGAGAAACCTTTTGGCTGTGGTGATTGTGGTAAAAGATTTAATACAAACACTAATCTTAAGGCACACATAAGAGTCCACACGGGAGAGAAACCTTTTGGCTGTGATGTTTGTGGTAAAACATTTAGTGAGCGAGGAAGTCTTTCAGGTCACATGAGAGTCCACACTGGTGAGAAACCTTTTGTGTGTGATGATTGTGGTAAAAGATTTAATACAAACACTAATCTTAAGGCACACATAAGAGTTCACACGGGAGAGAAACCGTTTGGCTGCGAGGTTTGTGGTAAAAGTTTTAAACAAAAAGCGAATCTTAAGACGCACATAAGAGTCCACACAGGTGAAAAACCATTTGGCTGCGATGTTTGTGGAAAAAGATTCAGCGAGCGAGGAACTCTTTCAAGTCACACAAGAGTCCATACTGGTGAAAAACCATTTGGATGTGATGTTTGTGGCAAAACATTTAGTGAACGAGGAACTCTTTCAAGTCACTTGAGAGTCCACACTGGTGAGAAACCTTTTGCCTGTAATGATTGTGGGAAAAGATTTAACACAAACACCAATTTTAAGGCGCACACTAGAGTCCACACGGGGGAAAAACCATTTGGCTGTGATGTTTGTGGAAAAAAGTTTAACCAGAATACAACTCTTAAGAAACACAAGAGAATCCACACAGGAGAGAAGCCTTTTGTCTGCGATACCTGCGGAAAAAGATTCAGCAAAAAGTCAAATCTTGAGACACACAAGAGAGTTCACACAAGTGAAAAAAACTTTAATTGTGAAGAATTGTTTTGCCAAAATGCAATGCATCACATGATCACTTGATACAACTACTGAAGTGTTGATGAATGCTGCCATTATCTAAATATATTCCTCATTGTAGGATCTTCCAGCAGTTTAAGATGCATCGTCCCAATGACCCTTTAAGCCTTTGGTTTAAGTGGGTTTATCGGCATGCAGAATATTACTGAAACATTATATAGGCTTAAATATCAAACAAACCCCTCTTAGTCTTTTCACTTAGTAGAAATGACCATATTTCTGCAGAGACACAGCTCTTTTATTTATATATATATATATATATATATATATATATATATATGCTCATTCTTCTTATTTTGATGTATTTGGGACATTTTTGGACTTCAACCTTTGTACAGTGTTTAGACACCAGCTAATAGCTACGATGACTTGAAAAACAAAGCAATAAGCTCAAATCACTTTCACATAATATTTCCCAGTTGGTAAACCTCCAAACAGGTCATGTGGATGTGATTAATGTTGTGAAGCGTAACAACTGTCAAGCAGTCAGCCATTTCTGATTTATTTCTCTCATTTGCTGATTTGTTTTGTGACTGACTGCAGTCTGTCATACTGCCTCAAGCAGAACACCAGCGTTGTGCTGCATTTTATAGCTGCTGGGACTTACAAAAAGCCAGCATCGGTCTCTTTGAGGCTAAACATGTCAATGCAACATGGTGGCAGTTTTATTTATTACCGTGACAAATGTGTGATACGGATATTAACTAGAGATAACATTGTGCAAATGAAGATTGGTTTTGCTTTTATCAGTGATTTGAGACCAAAACCTGAAGCTGGTTACACACTGAAAACAGTGTTTTTTGTTTAGCTCAGATGGCTGTGGTGCCATATTCAGGTATATGTCATAGCACTGTGCTCCATATGAAGAGAATAATTCAGAGGAAGTCATAGAAACTGTTTTGTCTGTTTGTTTGTTTTTTAATAAATAATGACAGTGTAATATGTGATGTGTTGTTTTTACATGATTTTAAATTCCATGCAATCTGCCTGTATTTAATGTGGTGGCTGAAAGGAAACCCATGAAAGCAAAGAAGAACCCAGACAAGATTAGAACACCATCAAGTTGCCCTCAACCATGTCAAAGATTTGGTATTTTGGGTCTGTCCCCTGCCTGAATAGAACTGGAGTCTAATATGTAGTTTTCTGCACCGGAGCACTCCATCACATGACATTGTTAATTATGAATCATTTAACTTGTTTCTACATGATTTAATTTATTTTTCTCTTTTGTTTGCTTTGTGGAAATCAGGCACAAACTTGACTTTCAATATGTTGACTGTTGTGCTCAATGTATACGTGTGTTTCAGTGTTACCTGCAGATGTCCAGCAGGTGGTGGTGATTAAAGAAGAGGTTCCCTGGAGCTCCAGTTTGGACCAGCAGGACCTAGAACCCCTCCACATAAAGGAGGAAGAGGAGGAACCATGGACCAGTCAGAAAGGGGAGCAGATGGAAACCATTTGGGTCTGCTTCCTCCACCCACCACACCATAGCATGGTGTACAGGACTGCACATGCAGCTGTATGCACAAAGGATCAGACTCTGCAGACAAGTCATAGATTTAAAGTGTCAAACTTAGAGAAATTAGTCTATTTGATCAGTGACACTCATTCCCTGTAGTGTGAATTGTTTGATCAAAAGTCAGTCTTTTCACACATTTCATTATCTCAAAAACCAACCTACTACAAAGCAGAATTACTGTGATCAGAAAGGTGACATGAATGTGACTTTTGAGGGCCAAGTTGTTGCTTTTTAACCTGTAAAAATGACAGTCAGGTCTTAAATCCCTTCTGATCAAATAAAATAGGTGATTTACTGGTAATAGAAACAGTTTGTTTTTAAATTACATTTTGATTACAATGATTATGATAATTCAGCTCAGACGATTAAATAACTGAAGGGGGAGAATAACCGGAGGGAGGGGGGTTTTACATTTTCGCTCCACGTTTTTAAGCGGTTGAGGAACCTTTGGCTCGCTCCGCTTTGTTGAAAGGGGGACGAAAATAAAGGTGGCGTTCAGTAGCAGGAAGCTAAGTGTTGTTCCGACCCTCCAGCAGAGTTTTCACCGTCACTACAGATCAGTTTCTGCTTCTGGTTCAACATTTAGTGTTGTGAGACGTTTTAAAGCCAAACGGTGACAGATGGAGGATCATAGCAGCTGAAGAAGAAGCGGAACCAAAGGTGGAAAAGACGAAGAAAACCAGGAGACCCGTCGGTGTGGCCTTTCCCAGCTGGGAATCACTGATGAGGGATAAATGTTTTCAGAGACACGCCGAAGTTGTCTGTTTTCTGCTGGACAGGTAATTTAACCCACCAGTGGAAATGTAACCAGCTGTTTGACAGCGTTAGTTAGAACATGGTCATGAGCAGAGTTACCGACACAGGAAACCTTTTTCTGACTGTTAGCAGGGTCGGAAGTTAATATTTCTGCTCCAAAAGTAGACGTTCTGTTAGTTTTTTTTATACAAACGACCCGGGGCTGTTAGCACAAAGCATTAATGGTTAACGGAGTTCACTTGAGATTCAGCTCTGGATGTTCAGGATCTCAGAGTTGGTTCACCTCTTATGGCGGTGGATCATCGTCACCATGGAAACCTACATTACTGCGATCAGCTGATGAGAGATGTTTACAGTCCACATCCAGACTGAGTTGGTTTCAGTCGGTCCCGTCTTCTTTCTTTTCTTTCTTTCCAGGAACTTTTTTTTCCTAATCTCCACTATGTTCCACCCACGTTCTCCTAGAACCGCAGTTCTGTTCAGAAGCTGCTGTTCCATTGTTTGAAGTCCACTGAGAAACTCGACACAAGGGGAAAGAAACCTGCAGCAGACACGTAGCACTTATTTTCTTGATGTTTCTGATTGTTCCTCCAGCTGTGAGAGACGTCTCACAACATCGACTCCCATGAAGAGGAAACCTTTCCAAGTCCCAGCTGCAGCAGAGTCTACATTGATGCTTCCAGTGGAACAGACAGGTGAGGCATCACAGGGAAATAACTGCTGTGGTGTTTTTCTTTCTAACCTCGTGTTCACTGTTGTGTCTCCATGTGTGTGATGTGTGGAACATGCTGTGGTTATTCTTTACAGAGATGAACACCTGAATGTCTCTGCAGAAGACAGAAAATCAGAGTCTTGAACAAAGGTAACATTTCAGCTGTCAGGAGCTCTTTGATCTGCATGTCGTCTGTTTTGTTTCTGTATTTTTTTATGAAGCATATTTGACATGAACATTGTTGAATAGATGAAGGCAAAAAGATGAAGATTTTACATTTGAAACATCCACATTTACAGCACAAACACTGTTTTTAAACCAGTGTCTTGTATGCAGCTGATTGTTTATGTAAATGTTCACTCTGGGTTTTTATTTGTTGGAATGAACAACTGATACTGAATAGTCGACATTTGTGTATTTACAGTTTCAGACAGCTGTGCTACAATAACGGCAGAAGATACAGCGTATACACTCTAAAATTTGACAAAAACCTCCAGATTTAAACCAGGATTGTGAAGAGGAGAATCACAGGTGGAGCAGGGATGCCTCGAAGGAGGAGCCTCCAACCAGATGACCCCAGAGGACCCAGTCTGGTGCCCCCCATACCTGCAGCATCCACATCAGAACTGGAGCAGACACAAGACAGCAAAGATCTCAGTAAGTTACTCATATTTTGTTTTTTATTGAAGAATATTAACTCGCCCTGTAACTTGTATTTTGAGGCTCTTTACTTTGGGAAAAAAGTTGTAAGCAAAATGATTTTAAAGAACATTGAGATCATGTTTTAAACTGTTATCCACTGTCTTTGAAAATGTGAGGCGTTTATTAAACTTAGAGAAAAAGTTATTTGTGGTTTTTCATTGCAGTGAAATTCAAAGTGTTTAAAAACTGCTGAGTTGGTTTTATTTACATGTTGACTAAAGGCTTTCTTATATCCTGCTGAACTAAACTTGCCACAGTCATGCAGTCGCTCTACTCACATGTTAATGATTTTAATGCATCTGTAGTTGAATCTCAGTGTCCTGCATCCTCAAATTATTACATAACCACAGATAGACACTGCTTTTTCATCAATAGGAGTTCCCTTTTCATTTGGTGCTTTCAAATAACTGAGAACATTCTCATTTCCTGAGTATTATGTAATGTTTGTAATATTTTGGCCCTTATTTATATCTGTTTCAGTTTTACCTGCAGATGTCCAGCAGGTGGTGGTGATTAAAGAAGAGGTTCCCTGGAGCTCCAGTTTGGACCAGCAGGACCCAGAACTCCCCCACATAAAGGAGGAAGAGGAGGAACCATGGACCAGTCAGAAAGGGGAGCAGCTCCCATTCACTGTTGTTACCGTGAAGAACGAAGATGATGAAGAGAAACCTCAGTCCTCACATATTCATCAAATCAGAACTAAAGACAACAGAGAGACAGAGCCTCCAATCAGCAGCTCAGCTAAAGAGATGAAAACAGCAGCTGATGGAGATAACAGTGGAGGACCTCAATCAGCCAGCAGCCTAGATACAAATCGTAATTTACAACCAGACACTGATGAACAAGAGTTTTGTGAGACTGAGGTCAGTATTGGTGATGATGATAGTGATTGGTCAGATTCTGGACCTGAAACTGAAGCCAGTGACAAAGATTGGAAACAGACACCTGAGTCGGTTCTAAGTCATGATGGAAGCTGTAACACTGCCAAAAAGTCCTTCAGCTGCTCTGAGTGTAGAAAACCGTTTCTCTCCAAACAGTCTCTGAAGTCACACATGAGAGTCCACATTGGAGAGCAACCATTTGCCTGCATCTATTGTGGAAAAAGATTTAATCATAATTCACATCTTAAGACACACATGAGAGTTCACACAGGAGAGAAACCTTTTGGCTGTGATGTTTGTGGTAAAAGATTTAGTGAGAGAGGAAGTCTTTCAAGTCACATGAGAGTTCACACAGGAGAGAAACCATTTGGCTGTGATGTTTGTGGTAAAAGATTTAGTGAGCGAGGAAGTCTTTCAAGTCACATGAGAGTTCACACTGGTGAGAAACCATTTGTGTGTGATTATTGTGGTAAAAGATTTAACCAAAACGCAAATCTCAAGACACACATGAGAGGCCACACAGGAGAGAAACCATTTGGCTGTGATGTTTGTGGTACAAGTTTTAACCGAAAAGCACATCTTACAACGCACATGAGAGTTCATACAGGAGAGAAACCATTTGCTTGTGATGTTTGTGGTAAAAGATTTAACAGAAAAGCACATCTTACCACACACATGAGAGGCCACACAGGTGACAAACCATTTGGCTGTGAAATCTGTGGTAAAAGATATAGTGAGCGAGCAACTCTTTCATGTCACATGAGAGTCCACACCGGTGA
Organism: Leuresthes tenuis; assembly: GCF_036924035.1. NCBI lineage: Eukaryota > Metazoa > Chordata > Actinopteri > Atheriniformes > Atherinopsidae > Leuresthes > Leuresthes tenuis. The sequence goes on from NW_027325374.1 coordinate 2,675,801, forward strand.
GAAACCCTTTGCCTGTGATATTTGCGGAAAAAGATTTAATTATAAGTCACACTTTAAGAACCACCAAAGAGTCCACACGGGAGAGAAATCATTTGGCTATGATGATTGTGGAAAAGATTTAACTAAAACACAAGCCCTGGGGGGCTGTGAGGTGTAGCTCTGCCAAACAGAATCATCCTACAGCTCTCTTTGCATAATCTTAGTATTTATGAATATATTAAACCTGGAATTGTGAGGAATAACAGATACAATGGAATCCACATTTAACATTATAGATTTCTTTACATCTGAAAGCTGACCCCTTGATAAAATATGTATAAACCAGTCAATGGCTCGATTCTACCATTAATATCTGTTAGTAAGGTTTTGTTGCAGATGCTGACCAGTAAATGCTGACACACATCACAAAGGTAGAGCCTTAATTCCATTTTAAGTAGCATGTTAGCTAGCCCCCTGCCTCAAACCCTGCTCAGTTCTAGGGGTGAAAGCGGTGAAAGTTTTTTATTTGTTAAATACAAAACATGTCTGACAGCTAACGCTGGCTTGGTTTAAATGCACCATCAAACTTAAGGTGTGGAAGTTAATTGGTTTTCGTAAAAAACTAAAGAACACCGGACAACAGTCAGAGCATTGATGAAGTTCTGGGGAAGCACGACACAGCTGAACACTTGCCTGGTTGCAGGTCATAGTGAATACATGGAGACTGATTTAAAGCAGCACATCATGAAGACACCGACATTAAACACGTTTTCCAACCACATCTTAGAAACTCCAAAATTAAACTCAGTTACATTTTTCCTGTGCTTTGAGGCTACAAAAATAATGATAATTAGGTCTCTTACTCAATATATTTAGTTGTTTATTATTTCCTACAACTGTAAGGAAACTCTCCTCACTATGAATAACTTCTTCCAGTTCTTTGTTAGTACCATTAAAAAATGAGAAGACCTGTTGTTTTTTTTTTTTCTTCCTGTAATGTAGCACCGCCAAAATCGAGCAATAAACTGAATATTTAAAAAAAGTGAAGTGTACAACTGGCATATATTTTTCAGTTTTCCAGTGACGAGACAGTTCTGCATAGAAATATATATAAATATAATACAATTTAAATTGTTTGCATAGCTATAGGCTTTAGTGTTGAAGTATTAAAAGGACCCTACGGCTCGGTGCTGCTGCTTCCTGTTCATGGACATGCAATCAGACCACATTGTAGAGGTGTGACTAATGCAATTCTACTGTAAAGTCTTGCATAAAGCAAGCAGTCATGTTGTTTTTCTTCCATTTTAATCAGGTGTGTCCTTACAACTATTTGGGCAGTAGGTCTGGAGGACCTTCGCAGACTGAGGAAGAAATATTAGTCGGAAAGACGTCACAGTTAAGGAACCGAAGCGTAAATTCTTCATTACTTAACGCTTGCTTTTGCCTGTCATAGAAGAGTAGATAGACTTCATGGAATATATGTAATAGAAAAAAAATCACTTTCTCACTTGTTTTATAAATAAATTTACAGATTTACAGAGCTATGACCAAATTTGGCCTCTTCCATACAGCAAAGACATCCATACCTTCAGAAACTTAACAGATTGTGGGGAATTGCAGGTCCCTCCTGACAGGCAGTCAGCTGAATATCGAGGAAAAGTCACTTCAGTCTCCTGCAGGGTTGTCTAGGAATCATTTGGACAACTTCCTGTATATCTTGAGTCTCTCTATTTAATTATATTTGATATCAATATAGGTAGGTGTGTGTATATATGAATATGTGTAAACATCTGAGAAAAAGAGACCTTGCAATCATCCTTTGAACCTGTAAATTAGATTAGGTTTTAAAGGTATGTCATTCAACAAATTCCCTAAAAAACTGCATAGATTCATATCAGCTTAACCACTCTTTTTCGTCCTTGTACAAAGGTTGGTTGTGTCTATTTCCTTTCAGAGATGCATCTCTGTTCTGTTATTTCCCCTGATTCTTCTTTGCTGTGTTTGACACATTTTGGGGTTTCACCTTATGGTAAGAAGATGTGTGACACCTTTCAGTAGCTGTTTGTACTACACAAACATACCTGTCAGTTAAAATCACTTTTCAATCACATTTTCAAATAATTTCATGTTGGAGCACAATGGTACTGTTCGGAATTTGTAGAACCACCAAGCATTCACTAGATGGCAGCAAAAGACTACAAATTAAACTGAGATTTAGGGTTCAATCTCTGCATCATGGGTCTCCACACTGTCTGTGCAACATGAGGAATCATATAGACAGACTCAAAATGAACAACAAAGAGTAAGATCATAGTATCTGTTGCTTTTATTACAATTCAACTTTATTTAGAAAGCACCAAATTACAACAAACGTCATCTGAAGACACTTCAAAGACACAATCCAAACCAATTACAATCCAATTCATAGTCATACAATGAACATTGGACATTAAGAGCTTTATATGTGAGGAGAAGAATCTTACATTTTATTCTGAATTTAACAGGGAGCCAATGACGCAAAGCTAAAACTGTAGAAATATGATCTGATTTAAATATGCAAATAACTTTAGAAATGTGTGAAGCATACTGGTTGTTGAATAAGTTTCGTTATGTGTTCCTTGGAGATGGAGAGAGTTTATAACAGAATAGTTCAATACAATACTCAACATGGCAGAATCAAACAGGCTGATTGTATGATGGGGAAAGTGGGGTAAGATGAGCCGGTGGATAAGTTGAACCACCTCCAGTATCTTAGTAACCATGCACTGTTATTGTCATTTGACCATTCATTTTGGAAGCACCCAACATTTCTGCCAGACTGTGAAAAGAATAAGAGAAGTGATGGGCACCAATTTCCTTTAAAAACGTTTTTTGTTCATCAAAGTTCAGTTTTGACACATCAAATGTAATTGCTGTTAAGTCTAATGCCAACTTATTCAAGATGAGAAGTATTTATGTCTCATGTTTATAATTTGTAGCATGAAATCATAAAAAAATAATTTAGATAAATATTTACCTGAATTGGTAAGCTGGATATTTGTTTTCCAGCCAAATGCTGAGTGGGTTAATCGAAGCAAAGAGGGAGCGATTATTCATATTTAAATACATGTCATTGTAAGGTTCACAGCTTCACTTTTTAAACTGCTCCTCTTGTTCTTTGTGAAAGAACATTTTGCTCTTCTCATCAGAAATAGGGACGTGGAACCATTTTGTTTTCTGCGCGGTGCTGCAGGGAGGACGAAAATAAAGGTGGGACTGAATAGCATTAAGCTAACTTGTGGTTTTGTCCCGAGCCTCCAGCAGAGTTTTCACCGTCTCTACAGAACAGTTTCTGCTTCTGGTTCAACATTTAGTGTTGTGAGAAGTTTTAAAGCCAAACGGTGACAGATGGAGGATCATAGTAGCTGAAGAAGAAGCGGAACCAAAGCTGGAAAGACGACGGAAAGAAAACATGGAGACAAATTGGTGTGGCCTTTCCCAGCTGGAAATCACTGATGAGGGACAAATGTTTTGAAAGAGACGACGAAGTTGTCTGTTTTCTGCTGGACAGGTAATTTAACCCACCAATGGAAATGTAACTAGCAGCAGCTCAAAGATTAAGAAAGGGAGCTTAAGGAATAAGACTTTTAGACGCAATATCTCAGTATTTTCCTCTTTTCTGACCTTTGACTTGCCTCTTCATCTTCTTCTGGGAACGGCACGCAATCTGAAAGTGTAGAAGTTTCCAGTATTTTACTTTAAACAGATCTAAACTTACCCTGAACCTAGTAAACAGAACAGCAGACCCAACAAAAGGTTAGAGACAATATTAAATAACTTCTTCTTAGTGTTACATGAATGCAATATGAACAGCAGATCTTTCTAATAGTTGTGCTCCTCACTGGTCTCCTTTGGTCTGATCGCCACTCTTTTGGAGGCATCTTTGCTAGTTGTAGTGTTTCAGTTTAAACTGCAGAGCCCAGATGTTCGTGATCATCAGGTCATAAAGCAGCATAAATTCACTGATGGCTGGCAGCTCATTTATTATTTATTTTCATGTTATTTCAAAGTTAAACTTTAACTGTGTGTGCCAGGACATAAAGTTAGTGAGAACGTGGTCAGCAGCAGAGATGCCCATAGAAACCACGACTGATTAAAAGGTCATTTCACTGCTTTGTTGACATAAATCCACTTTGGGTCAGAAGAGTTTACTGTGAAGTTCTTTTTGTTTGCTTTTTTCTCAACAAAACACAAATCTCTGCTCAGCGATTACGAACAGGCGCTGTTGATCGATCATAACTTTGGCTTTCCTCTTCAAGCTCTGTGCACACTGACCTGAAACAGGTGTTTAAAGCGCCATTTGGCGCTTCTTCCGCTCAGAAGTCACGATCAGCTGACACCTTATTCATAAGAAGAGAAACGAATATTAGATTCATTACAGAAAACACAGTTGCTGCAAACTAAATTGTTATTTATTATTTCTTATTGCTTATAACACTGATTCAAATTAATGGGTCGTCCTCAGCCTTCTGCAGAGCTTAAAGACCCGACCCATTCATTTGAATCAGGTGTGCTGGAGCAGGGAAACATGGAAAACATGCAGGGCGGGGTGCCTTGAGGACCAGGATTGAGAAACACTGGCTTTACAACTTGACACGTAAAGCTCTGAAAAACAACTAGAGCAAACTAACTATCCTACTAAACATTTGTACCTTCGCTGACATAGCTCATAAAGAACAAAACACTGTTGGCTTGGTGTGAAGAGTCCCGACAGAGTTTTCTTTCACTCTTTGTTGACCTGTTATTTGGTAAAGTTTATTCTTTACAGAGATGAACACCTGAATGTCTCTGCAGAGGACAGAAATTAAAAAGACAACATTTCACTCTTTAAACGTCCACTATTACAACACAAAATCTGTTTTGTATGAAATTGGTTATTAAAATGTCCATAAAAGGTAATTTGGTTTTAATGAATAACCGACAGCTGTGCTAGAAAAACAGCGCAGATGCCTCGAAGGAGGAGCCTCCAACCAGATGACCCCAGAGGACCCAGTTTGGTGCCCCCCATACCTGCAGAATCCACATCAGAACTGGAGCAGACACAAGACAGCAAAGAATTCAGTAAGTGACTCACATCTGTTGGTTTTGTAGCGTATTAGCTTAGATTGTAACTTATGATGCTGCTTTATTGTACTAATAATCACGATCAAAAATTATTTTAGTGAATATTGAGAAGATGCTATTTAACAGTTATTTCCTGACTGTGGAAACATTGTATATTTATCGAACCTTTGGAAACCGCTGATAGTTGTTCCTTAACCCTGTGACGTCCTGCTCAACTGTTAGAACACATTTTATTATATCTTTTTATACCTGTTCAGGTCTGTAGGCCTAATTCTGAAAGTGAGGACATTTTATGCCTTCATGTTGTCACATTTACATGTTTCAAAAATCATCTCAGCCATTCATTAAAAGGTTCAAAGCAACATGCTTTGAACCAGCAGAATGATGGTGGTTCTGTTATGTTTTCTGACCTTTGATCATCCGGAAAGTATTCACATACTGTAACATAACAAAATGTGGAAAAAGTGAAGCTTTCTGTCTGGACTGTAGTTCTGACATAGCATGCTCAGTATATACAATCACTTCAGTAACATCTGGGTTGTGTGCAGATGTTCTCTCGCTCTCACTCAATTCTCTTCTTCACTTTTGTCTTTGGAGTACGCTGCAGCTGAATTGACGTCTTTTATTTGCCATTTTGTGATATTTTCTGCCATTTTTATGGTTCTGTCTTTGACAGTCTCCGCAGAGAAGCATCTCTATGATTTTCTGCACAATTTCACTCTTGTTTTTAAAGTCCCCGAACAGGTGTTCTGAAATCTTAATGAATGACTCTGTCATATATTCTGCGACTGTGAACGGCTTCCCATGCCTGACTATTTCCTGAGCGGCCACAAAACTTGCATAGGTAGTTTAATTTGCAGACTTCATCCACTTCTTGAATGAATTTTTCCTCAGATCAGCCTTCCACATCAGTCCAGAAACAGCTTTTATTCCTCTCTTCTCCCTCCGGATATTTTTCAGCAAAGGCTTTGTGTTTATTTTGGAAATGTCTTGCGACATTTTACCTTTTATTGTTCGTCAGTTTCTCATGACAAATTAGGCATACTGGTAAGCCTCTCTTGTCAAGGTAAATGCAAATTAATCTGCCCAGGCATTATTAAATGTTCTATTTTCTTCAGATATTTTTCTTTCTTACATTTCTCCATACTTGGCCTACGTGTGGCTGAAAGTCTGCATAAATAAAGCGTTTTGGCTTTCGGTGAGTGTGACACATATTTTGAACGACGAAAAATAATAAAATATTATTTTATTTTGATATTTCAAGATCATAATAATCAATAATTAAAAAACAAACTAATAAAATACACTTCAGTTGGATACATTTTCCTTTATTTTATGCTGCGGAGCCGCAGCATAAGGATGAAAGAGCTGCATGCGACCCAGGAGCCTCGGGTGGCCGACCCCTGGTCTATCCTAAACTTTACAGCAAGCCGGTGTAAAGAGGCCAATACTGGAGAGCAAGGATCTCTCTTGGCAGTACCAGTCAGTACTCTGGCTCCAGCATTTTGGATCAATTGAAAGATCTCTATAGAACTACTTGGACATCCAACTAACATGGCATTGCAGTAGTTCAGCCCACATGTTACGAATGCATGGACCAGTTTTTCAGTATCAGTTTGGGACAAAATGCTTCTTATGTTTGTTATGTTATACAGATGAAAGAAGGCAGCTTTGGAGACCTGTTTTTATATGAGCATTAAAGGACAAATCCTGACTCTTAATGACTGAGGCTTCTCACAGTGGAACTTGAAACCAAGCCAATGCCATCAAGAGGGACTTTATTGTTGGACAGTGTCTCTAAGGTTTTTAGGACCAAAACCAATTAACTCTGTTTTGTCTGAATTCAAAAGTAGGAAATTATAGTTCATATACATAAAGCTGAGTGTCATCAGCATAGTAATGAAAAAGGAAATCTAATTGCTGATTCAAGGTTAATGCAATGTGGTGCCTATTTATAAGATTTGTGTTTGGGTCAGCTATAAACATCATGTGCATATGCTTCATAGAAATGTGATTTTAGCCTAAAAATTCAAAGTAAAAAAAATGTGAAAAACTGTTTAATAGTCCAACTTCATAATTCAGTAAATGACGGTTTTCAGCCCTTTAAAATGTCTGACACCTTTAACTTGTCTCCATGCAATTCTCTGAATTTGCTAATCTCAGACTTTATCACACATTTGTGTTTCAATGTTACCTGCAGATGTTCAGCAACTATTGGTAACTAAAGAAGAGGTTCCCTGTCTAGACCAGGAAAACCCAAAAAATCTCCACATAAAGGAGGAAGAGAGGGGACTCTGGACCATTCGAGAGGGAGAGCAGCTTCATCAGCAGAAGGAGACTGATGTCAATGGATTTTCATTGACTGCTGTTACTGTGAAGATTGAAGATTATGAAGAAATACCTCAGTCCTCACAGCTTCATCAAATTAAACCTGAAAACAGAGAGACAGAGCCTCCTACGAGCAGCTCAGCTGAACAGATGAAAACGGAAACCGATGGAGAGGATGGTAAAGGACCAGAACCAGCCAGCAGCCTAGATCCAAATAAGCATTTACAGCCAAATACTGACAAAAAGACTTTCGACTCTTCTGAGACTGAAGTTAGTGATGAGGATTACTGGCAGAATTGTTTAGATTCTGGGCCTGAAACAGAAAACAGTGGATGGAAACAGAAAATGGTACCTGGGTCAGGTGTAAATCCTGATGTAATCACTGCCAAAAAGTCATTTAGCTGCTCTGAGTGTGGTAAACAGTTGCAAAACAAGCTCTCTCTCAATAGACACATGAGTGTCCACACAGGAGAGAAACCATTTGGCTGTGATGTTTGTGGTAAAACATTTAGAAACCAAGGACATGTTCGAATTCACATGAGAGTCCACACTAGAGAGAAGCCATATGCCTGCAATGATTGTGATAAAAGATTTAATCAAAAAGCACATCTTAAGACACATATGAGCATCCACACAGGAGAGAAACCATTTGGCTGTGAAGACTGTGGCAAAAGATTTAAACAAAAAGCACATCTTAAGATACACATGACCGTCCACTCAGGAGAGAAACCATTTGGCTGTGAAGACTGCGGCAAAAGATTTAAGGAAAACACAAATCTTAAGACACATATGAGGAGAGTCCACAAAGTAGAGAAACCATTTAGCTGTGATGCTTGCGGCAAAAGATATAACACAAATGCATGTCTCAAGAGACACATTAGAGTCCACACAGGAGAAAAACCATTTGCCTGTAATGATTGTGGGAAAAGATTTCATCGTAGGTCGATTTTAAAGCAACACAGTATTGTCCATACAGGAGAAAAACCATTTGCCTGTAATGATTGTGGAAAAACATTTAATTTTAAGTCAATGCTCCAGATACACATGACGAGAGTTCACACAGGAGAGAGAGAGAAGCCATTTGTCTGTGATGTTTGTGGTAAAAGTTTCAGTGAACGAGGAAATCTCTCAAACCACAGTAGAGTCCATACGGAAGAGAAACCTTTCACCTGTAACGATTGTGGGAAAAGATTTAAGTATAAGTCTTATCTTAAATTACATAAGAGGGTCCACACAGGTGAGAAACCATTTGAGTGTGTTTATTGTAGGAAACGATTTAGTGAGCAAGGAAGGCTTTCAAAGCACGTAAGAATCCACACTAACGAGAAACCATTTGCCTGTAATTACTGTGGAAAAAGATTTAATGATAAGTCGAGTCTTATGTCGCACATAAGAGTCCACACAGGAGAGAAACCATTTGCTTGTAATGATTGTGGAAAAAGATTTAAAGAAAAGACTAATCTTATGATGCACATGAGAGTCCACACAGGGGAGAAACCTTTTGGCTGTGGTGTTTGTGGTAAAACATTTAGTCATCAAGGAAATCTTATAAAACATGCAAGAATTCATGACAGATAAAAAAAAAAATAGATAATCAATTTGTGCTCTCAGAAGCACATCTACACCAAAGAGAAACCATTCAAATGGAGTATGGGATATAAAAGATTAAACAGTGATAAAAATCTCATAGAAAGCACGTCACCCTGAAATTAAGCTATAAGAGACCAATTTGTTTAGTTGAAAACTGAACCGTTAGCTGTGACAAAAAGTTCTGATTTATTATTGCTGTGTATGAAACTTTTTACATACTTTGACTGCAAACAATATGGGCTACATAGACAAAGACTAAACTTACTGGGGAAAACCCCCCACAAAGCTTAGGAGAGAGGGCATCAATCCTACTTTGGATGGAGCAACTCTTATATTTTAAAATATATTGATGAATTAATTAGCCATCCAAAATCATGACAAGACAGGGTTTAGACCAGAATGCAGAGTTGCGGTTTTACATGCTTCTCTGCAGCTTTCCACCTGCTGCCAACCGTCCAAAACCTTATGACTCTGTCTGCTCCCGACTGAAAGATCTTTTCAGTTCATCAACATGTATATGTATGTATATGTATGTATATATATATATATGTATATATATATATATAGGTATCTCCACTTTAATTTTTGATATGGTTCCCTGCTTCCCTGATGATTCATTTCAGTGCCTTGTAGAAAGATTAACTGTTGAAGTCAACATTGTGTAAATAAACATTTTATTCACTTACTTTCTCCTCTTCTTTTAAGTGTGTAAACTAACCATAACAATATGTATAATCCATCCATCCATACCCGCTTAATCAGTCGGTCGGGTTGCGGGGGGGCTGGAGCTGGGCAAGAGGCGGGGTACACCCTGGACAGGTCGCCAGTCCATCACAGCAATATGTATCAATTATTGTATATACATGTGTATGTAGACATACAAAAAACACGTATTGCTACAATCCTCCTTACAGTTAATTTATAATCACAAAGCAACTTAAAATGCATGTTTATGGACCAAGGATAATCAGGGTTGCTGTTTCACCTCATATCTGAGTGGCTTCTTCAGTTCTAACTAGTTGGTGGGCAGTTTCAGGTTTTAAGAGACCTTTCAGATGTAAGGTGAAACATCCTTACACCATAAAAAACTAAAAATTATTGTCTTTTAGACCAAAACTGAACTTTTACAATTCATGTTAAGATGTTAGTCCAACTAAAATTGAGCTATTTAAAGCCAGATCTACACACCTAGATAATGCAGTCAGGATTTGAATCACACTGTATGTATACACCCGACTAAACTGGCCTCGGTGTTCCCGCTCCAAAGGTCCATCTTTTTTAAAAAGCAGTTACGTGTAAGTGTACATTAGTACAACTGAATTCTCAATAAAGCTGCTCTCATTCACATATTTTTCTGTTACATTTGTCAGACGGGTAAAGGCGTCAGAAACTGTGAATAAAAATCAGCCCATAAAGACTCACTTAAAGCATTTCTAGACTGTCGCTCTGCTCTAATAAAACCCTGATTTTATAACGACAGCCTTCTCTGTCAAAATCCCCATTAAAGTAACTAAAGACAACCATACATGTACCATGATCACCCACAGAAGAAACTGGAAACTGCTGAATATCATCAACATTTTATTAATATAGTCTTTACAATACTACAAGACTTTCGTCAGTAACTTAATTCCCCTCCTATCCATGTTAACCGTTACACAGATGGTGTTCCAGTTATATTACACAAAAACTAACTGTAGCTTTACTCTACTGTGCATGTGGCTGTGATGAGAGAGGATTACACAACAAAACAAATGGTTTGGAAAGCATGATTAGAGGTTGTTTGGTGTACTATTTGATGGCATAAGAATTATAGCCCAGAATCTAGGTATGCTACTTCATATACAGATACTGAAAATACACAACTGTCTTAATTAGTTTCTCTATTCCCTGGACCATTATGCAACGTCTCTTCCTTTCACAATGGTCATTTTAAGACTTATAAATGTAAATATCAATATCTCTGTAAGGAGGACAAGTAAAAGTCATTGGTAACACAAATCTACAAAATGGATGTAGGTCAGTTAACATGACACTGAGGGAAATATTGTCCAACCTTATTGGGAGTAAAAAAAGAATGTCCAAATTTCGGGGGGGGGGTTTTCCACTGAGCATGCTTGCCAAAGGACACCAATACATTACCATACCATCAGAGCCTGAGGCTTTGACTTGTTGCTGAAGTCAGGATTCCCCTTACGGTCTTTGGTCCAGCACGCGCAGCTGACTGGACTGACTACAAAACACATTTTCACTGTGTGATGGTCCATATCAGATGCCTCAGAGCCCGATTGATAGATGTTGTTGAATTTTTAATGTTCAAACATGTTTGTTTTTTTTCTTCCCAAAGCAGACTTCTAAGTGTTAGAATAATTATCACCAACCATCACCACAGGTAAATTGTTCCATGTGTGTCTTCAGATGCTTCTTTGCTTTGAATACATGTCCTCAATCATCGCAGACATTTGGTGTCTTACCTGTGTGGACTCTCTTGTGTCTCTGAAGAATGGAGATTTGGTTAAATCTTTTCCCACAATCATCACAGCTAAATGGTTTCTCACCTGTGTGGATTCTCTGGTGTACCTTAAGATGCGATATTTGGTTAAATCTTTTCCCACAATCATCACAGCTAAATGGTTTCTCACCTGTGTGGATTCTCTGGTGTACCTTAAGATGTGATATTTGGTTAAATCTTTTACCACAATCATCACAGCCAAATGGTTTCTCTCCTGAGTGAACTCTCATATGTGACGTAAGAGATTGCTTGTGAACAAACTGTTTCTTCATTGAGTGGATTCTTTTGTGTGTCTTAAGATTTGACATTTGGTTAAATCTTTTACCACACAAATCACAGATAAATGGTTTTTTACCCATATGGATTCTCTTATGCGTCTTAAGATTTGAAATTTGGTTAAATTGTTTACCACAATCATCACAGCTAAATGGTTTTTCTTTAGTGTGGACTACAACATGCATCTTAAGATTCGATTTTCGGTTAAATCTTCTTCCACAGTCATCACAGGCAAAAGGTTTCTCACCAGTGTGAACTCTCATGTGGCTTGAAAGAGCCCCACGCACGCTAAACCTTTTACCGCAAACATCACAGTGAAATGGTTTCTCTCCTGTGTGGATTCTCATGTGTATTTTAAGATTTCCATTTAGTTTAAATCTTTTTCCACAAACATCACAGCCAAATTTAATCTCACTTGTGTGAACTCTCATGTGTTCATCTTTTTCTCTCACGTGTATTCTCATGTGTACCTTAAGACATGCATTTTCCTTAAAACCTTTCCCACAATCACTGCAGACAAAAGGTTTCTCACCAGTGTGGACTCTCATGTGACTTGTATAAGTCCTACGCGCACTAAACCTTTTACCACATATATCACAGCCAAATGGTTTCTCCCCTGTGTGCAGTCTCATGTGTGTTTTTAAATTTGTGTTTCGGTTAAATCTTTTACCACAATGCTCACAACCAAACGGTTTTTCTCCTGTGTGGACTCTCATGTGTGTTTTTAAATTTGTGTTTCGGTTAAATGTTGTACCACAAACAGCACATGCAAAAGGCTTCTTTCCAGTGTGGACTTTCATGTGGCTGAAAAGATTTTCCCGTTGACTAAATCTTTTATCACAAAGATCACAGTGAAACGGTTTCTCTCCTGTGTGGACTTTCATGTGCCTCTTCAGAGAGTGCTTGACAACAAACTGCTTACCACAGTCAGAGCAGCTGAAAGTTTTTTTGGCAGCGCTACAACCTGCATCATCATTTACACTTGGCTTGGTTACCAAGGCTTCCATCCAATCTTTGTCACTGTCTTCACTTTCAGGTCTAGAACCTGATGATTTCTGCCAATAATCATCATCACTGACTTCAGTGTCAGAAGAGACGGAATCCTTATCAGCAGCATTTTGTTGTAAATGACAAAGTGTATCTGGGTTTTTGGCTGGTTCTGGTCCTCCACAGTCCTCTTCATCAGTTTCTGTTTTCATCTGTTCAGCTGAGCTGCTGGGTGGAGGTTCTGTCTCTCTGTTGTCTTCAGTTTTGATCTGATCAAGCTGTGAAGACTGAGGTTTCTCTTCATCATCTTCATTCTTCACAGTAACAGCAGTCAATGAGAACTTGTTAACATCAGTCTCTTTCCCATTAGAATGCTCTTCCTCCTGACTGGTCCAGAGTTCTTCCTCTTCCTCTTTTATGAGAAGGGACTGTGGGTTCTGCTGGTCCAGACTGGGTAGCTCTTCTTTAATCACCAACAGTTTTGGCACATCTGCAGGTATGAATGACATACACTTACTCATTAAAGACAAATGGATTTAGTCATTTTATTTGAAATATTACAAACTAAGCTGGTGGCCCACTTCTACAAAAACACACATAGCTCACCATCTTGAGCTGTTTTCATTCAATCTAAGGGTCGCTTCTTTGATCTCCAACTTCCTTTCCTTTGGTAAGATGAACCCTACATATGATCTAAGTCACTAGCGCCATCAGAACTGATTGAAATGGTTTCAAGAAGATCAACGATATATATTTATAATTTCCTTTGACAGATGGGGAAAAATATATTAATCATTAAATGTGTTGAAAGGTCCATTGTTTGTTAAAATAATAATGATGATAATAATAACAATGAGAAGAAGAAATTATTCATTATAAAGCTCTTTATGCTTTATAAAGTAATAAAGTGCTTTACAAGAAGAGTGAGTGAGTTAGGGCAGAAGGATGTTCACAAATATATAATAATAATAAAATATGATACATATAACAGACATTGCCAAAGGCTCTCTCAAAGAGGAATATTTTAAGGAGGTATTTGAATGTAACAACAAACTCTGTGCTTGATTTCAGTGGGCAAAGAGTTTCATATTTAGTCATGAATTATGATCTGGAAATAGTAAGCAGGGCAGTATCCACAGATGTAAATAATAGCGAGAGAACATACCAAGTCAATCAGTATTAAGACATATTTAGTAGGAAGGCTTCAAGGCTTTGAAGGTGAGCAGGAAGATTTTAAAATCAATACCAAATCTAACAGGGAGCCAGTGATATGAGTGTAAGAAACTAAGCTGAGTCCTTAAATGAAGCTGGGACTCCACAGTATTAAAGGCGACACTTAAACCATAGCAGCCTCCTCAGTTTTTACTAAGCAGTAAGTCATTTGTCATCTTAATCAGTTCTGACTCTGTATGATGAACTGCTCTAAAAGCAGATTAGAAGTGATAAATAAGTATAAAGATGCTGTCTCAGCATGCTAAGATGTGCCAGAGTTAAGTTAGCAACCAATACCAACAACCAGCTTCTATCCAACTAAAAGTTAGGAGCAACTACGAAAGCTTATGTCAGTGTTTGTCCCCAGTAAAGATAGGTTGAAGCAGCAGGAACAGTAAGCTATAATCAATCTAAGGGTGATTTCACAGCAACTGATTGGGGGACTTGGTTTGATTAGGCAGAGAATGCTGAAAAAGTGTCACTTTCACACTTTTGAAAGTGGACCAAACCGCCTGGAAAATGTCACGCAGGTACAACATCTGATCGTTTGGGGCGGTATTACAATGGAGTGTTGGATATTTGATGCTCTTTATTAGTTACCTGATAAGACAGGTATTGTAGAGTAAATCAGTTTTAAAAACAAACTAAATTGGATGTCTATGGAGAGTAAAATCTGCCTCAGAAAAATTGAAGACTATAAACAAGTATTGAGAGGAACATACAATATATTCTCAATATTCATCAAAATAATTCAAACTATACTACAGTATAAATTACTATGCCAAAGAAAAGACAAAGGTGAGTCACTTACTGAGATCTTTGCTGTCTTGTGTCTGCTCCAGTTCTGATGTAGATGCTGCAGGTATGGGGGGCACCAAACTGTGTCCTCTGGGGTCATCTGGTTGGAGGCTCCTCCTTTGAGGCATCTTGTTTGGAACTCAAGATGTATCTGTAGATTTGTTCAGATTTCAGGGTGTTTACGCTGTATCTCCTGCTGTTAGAACAGCTGTCTGAAACTGTAATTACACAAATGTCAAGTGTAAAAAAACCAACTATCAATTATCACCAACATGCACAAAATAAAGGCTGCAAAACCTGTTAGTTCCTGTACTGTAAATAAACCTTTAAATGAGCTACACTGCTCTGTTTACAAAAATGAAGACAGGAGACAAAAATAATAATCGGCTTTATCCAAATAAATATATAAGAAACGGAGTAAACAAATACTAAAGGTGCAATAAATCTAGTTTCAATATCAATTGTGCAACATGTGTTTGCAGCTTCTTTTACTTCCATCTGCAAGAATTTAATAAGATGTTAACTGTGTCTACATTGAATAAAGGTTCAAATGAGTATTCAAATACATATGTATACGACCACTGTAATAATAAATTATGTTCTCTGAGTTACTATGAAATTTGTTTTCCAGTTAAAGAGCTCCTTCACTGCGGTCTTTATTTAGCTGTAGATCTAAATATCTGACTTTACGATACTGTGTACTCTATAATCACTTTTTAAAAAATATATATTATATTGAAATAACTCACAGGTATGATGAAAATGTACTAATGTACTAGACCAAGCTGATAGGAGCTGAAATGGGCTCGTCCCAGCCAGAGAGCACATGTGACAGCATCGGCTCAAACAGAAGCAATTCCCTGGGTGGGATACTGGCTGAGGGTCAAACCATTAGTGGGGAAGCTTTGGGTGTGACACCATTGTTTCAGGGCAGAAAATATTTTTAATTTTTTAGGAAAATGCAGAGCGTTACCAGAAATTGAGAGAATAAAAGCCTACACAATGCAACTGTTAAATAAGTATTTTTCCCTGTGGAGGACTCAGGTTTGTTCCTTCTTCCTGAAACTTTAGCACCTTTTCGAAGGTGTTTTTCTCAAAGGGTTGGAGGTTAAGTCTGGAGTTAAATTCAGGCTCAGATCAGGACTTTGTTTTCCCAACAATCTGCAGCCGGTTTTATTGGTAATCGTGCTGTATTAGGTGTGTTTGCAGGTACCTGTTTTGTAGTCTGTTTTAGGGCTCTTACACACCAAGCTGACGATCTGTCACCAGGATCATCTGTGACCATCTACCTTTTTCGTGTATAACACAGCTCTGGCTCAGTCGGACCACGTTGTGGCTTTTTTCCAGACGATTCGTCATGTTAAATCACTGTTGGCTTGATAAGTGAGAGAAATCCCTCTGAATGGCTGCTGATTGTAGCAAATTAAGTCTTCAGTATCATAATGTCACAGATACTTATCGATGCACAAAGCTTACATTATTAATAAAAGCCTACATTAACAAAACAATCCATACGTAGATTTAGTTTGAACTGAAATGCAGGTTTTAAAGTCTAAACACATTCAAACAGTCTATAACTGAACTAGAACCATGCTGGATAATAAAAACTGAACTACGAACCACCTGACTTTATACAAACTTATAATTTTTGTTTATGTTTTTAACTTGAATGATTAATTTATACCAACTTGGAACATCTTCTGGATAACAAGTGTCTGTAACTGTGGATGTTACAAAACCAGAGTAAATTACATACAACACACTGCGGCCTACAGAAATTACCTCGACTGTTGTGAACCAGGCTAAGTAATGTGGTTTTCTAACTGGAGCTGGTGTAAAGAGGATTATATGACCAAAAAAAAACCCAAAAGCATTAAAATGAACTAAAGAAACAGCCGAATCAGAAGCCAACTTCATCGTTGTTTATATCGGTAACTCTGCTCATGACCATGTTCTAACTAACGCTATCAAACAGCTAGTTACATTTCCATTGGTGGGTTAAATTACCTGTCCAGCTGAAAACAGACAACCCTCTGAAAACATTTGTCCCTTATCAGTAATTTCCAGCTGGGAAAGGCCACACCTATGTTTCTCCTTGTTTTCTTTCCGTAGTCTTTCCAGCTTTGGTTCCGCTTCTTCTTCAGCTGCTATGAGCCTCCATCTGTCACAGTTTGGCTTTAAAACTTCTCACAACACTAAATGTTTAACCAGAAGCAGAAACTGTTCTGTAGAGACGGTGAAAACTGCTGGAAGCTCGACACAAATCTTCCGCAGCTGGCTGCTGTATTGCTGGTCCGACCCTATTTTTGTTCCCCTTTCACTTCCGCTCCATACAAATAACAAAAGCGTGCACTCACTGAAAACTCTTTCCCCACAGTGTGTGTTCGTGCTGCGGAGTTATTAGAAGGAAAGCACGAAGACCTAAAACTTTTTTTTCAGTGATTTGTTAAAATATCTTTTTTCACAGTTTAATCGAACTACCGGCTTCCTCCCACCATCCAAAAACATGCATGTTAGGTTAATCGGTGACTTTAAATTGTCCCTCGGAGTGAGCGTGAGTGTGCATGGCTGTGTTTCTGTGTGGCCCTGTGATGGAGTGACCTGTCCAGGGTGAAACCCGCCTCTCGCTCAATGACAGCTGGGACAAGCTCCCTCCCCCCGCCTCCCGGAGTTGGATTAAGGGGGTATAGAAATGGATAGATGGATAGAAGTTACCATATGCCGCCACAAGGTGGCAGTCATGGATCGGTAATACTTCACAAAAGGCCAAGAGAGCAGCCAGGCAATGAGTGGACCTCATACTTATTTATAAAATTCGCTTTAATTTGATAAATAAAAGTTTTTGATCTGGTTAAAGAAGTGCTCTGCTTCTTCAGTCAGAAGTTAGATGAGTACAAGTTGCTATGAAAAGTTTAATTTTTTTCCCCACTGTGATTTATGTTTTTGTTTTAATTTTATTCCTGGTAGTTTTCCTAATCTACAGAAGTACAAAGAATTTATCTCTCCTTCCTCAGTCCACTTAGCTGTGGACCTAACATCAGACTTTTTTGCCTTTCTAATGTTAATATCCTTTAATTTGGTCCTTTATTTCTGTCATCACCAGTAATGATAGTTCTGCTGCACCATAGGCAGATCTCTGTTGTTGAATGGGCCTCTTCAAGCTTGGTCGCGTGCTTCCATTGCTTGCTAAAAGATATGTAAAATTTTCTTATTCTAGGAATTTCCGTAACTGCTAAATCTTAATTTGTTCACCACTGCAGAAGAAACACACCTTGATATAAACATTTGGAGATAAAGAAAGTGAGGTTGTTCTGTTGGCTATTCGATAGCATTTGAAGTATAGCCCAGAATCTAGGTGCTCTAATGCATTTATAGAAACTAAAATCCACTTCATCTCTGTTCCCTGAATCATTGTGCAACATCTCCTTCTTTCTCGATGGTCATTTTTGAGACTTGTCGATGCAAATGTCAACAGGTGGGTTGTTTTGAATTAAGTAAATTTATTCCATCCCATATTAATTCATACGTTTCAAAGATCATCCAATAAACGTCTTTTACTTGTAACCAGTAGCTGATATTCAATGAAGAAGACACCAACAGTTTTTATGAACCAAAGTATATATTCTAGTCTCTGTAAGGAAGATAAGCAAAAAAAAAGTCATTCATAACATAAAATCATGTACAAAACAAAAACATGCAGGTTAGTAAAGATACAACAGGGCCTTTGGTCACTGAAGCACCCTTGTTGATATATAAAGGACCAATTTTAGTTACCATACAGTTTAGTAAATTAACTAAACTGGTCACAAATTAATTATACATTAATTTAAATGATTTTTTTAAAATAATTTGCACTGGACCGTAAATTATAATGAAGCCATCTTTGAACACATTTTTATAAGAAATAGAAAGTCCATAAATCAAGATTTTCTCATATTTTCCACTATTCCTCTGTCATAAACTTACTTGATCTCATCAGATTGGACAGAAAAAATCCACTTTTAAATCCCTTTTAAAACACCTTCACCCAGGGATTACAGCCCCATACCATGTGGCAGAAAGCTGGTTTTCAACCTTTTTCTTTAAAGCATTCCAAGTTATACATTTGAAACACTGATCGCTTAAAGATAATAGCTCATTCACACAACATTTGCATTCTCAGGAATAACTTAAAACAAACAAACAAAAAAAAGACCTTAAAATGTGCAGAATGTGGTTTCCCATCGTCTTATTGAAAAGATGTGGTCCTGAAGGCAGCATATGTTGCTCTAAGCTGCCGTCTGGGTTGCGCTCTTGGTGCAATTATGCAATATCAGCCTTTTCATATGAACAACTAATTTTAAGAAATCTGCCTTTTTTCTCTTTTTCTCTCTCTTTACAGTTATTATCACTGTAAATAAAGCAAAATAGGCGACTCCTGGTGCCCAACAATGAAGAAAACACCCCATGAAATATCTTGAGTTCATAAATGTAAGTATTACTGAATTCTTTCTACTTTCAGAACCAGCTTTTTATTCGGGATTGTAAACGTCTCATAAAGGTGGATTTAGTCATTTTGTATCACCACGGGAGCTTCTCTTACTTGTAACTGTCTGGAGACCACAGAAGAAGAAGAAGTAGAAAACAGGCAGAACAGATACTTTAGTGACACGTTTCACATTAGTAGCACAAAATGTTATCGTCTGCCTGTAAAGTTTCCCAGTTCGACTTTTTCAAATGCCTTCAGAGGTAAACATTTCTGTTGATTCAGTTCTGATGTTTAAACATCATTTTCGACAAAGTGCAATTTTAAGATTGGTGTTTTGGCAAAATAATCTTTAACAATCATCACAGACAAATTTTTTTTCTCCTCGTGGACTTTCATGTGCGTCTTCAGATGCGTCTTTGTTTTGAATTTCCGGCCGCAGTCGTCGCAGTCGTAAGGTTTCTCCATTGTGTGCACTCTCATGTGAGACTTAAGATGCGTCTTTGTTTTGAATTTCTTTCCACAATCATCACAGGTGTAAGGCTTCTCCATTGTATGCACTCTGATGTGTGTCTTAAGATTTGAGATTTGGTTGAATCTTTTACCACAGAAATCACAGCTGAATGGTTTCTCACCTGTGTGAACTCTCATGTGAGTCTTAAGAAGAGTGTTTCGGCTAAATCTTTTACCGCAGTCTTCACAACCAAATGGTTTCTCTCCTGTGTGAACTCTCATGTGTGTCTTAAGATGTTCATTTCTACTAAACCTTTTACCACAAACATCGCAGCCAAATGGTTTTTCCCCTGTGTGGACTTTTTTGTGGGACCGAAGATACGCCTTCTTGCTGAATCTTTTTCCACAGTCAACGCAGGCAAATGGTTGCTCTCTCGTGTGGACGCTCATGTGTGACGTAAGAGACTGTTCGTGTACAAACTGTTTACCGCACTCAGAGCAGCTGAAGGACTTGTCGGCAGAGTTATAAATCAAATCATCATAATTTTCTCTGCATTCAGCCGTTCTGGTCTCCCTCCGATCAGGATCAGGACCGTCTTCATATTCAGGTCCAGAATCTGACAAAGGGTCCTGCCAAAGGTCATTGTCATCATCACTGACTTCAGTATCAGAAGAGTCTGAATCAGTATTTGGTTGTAAATGACCATTTTGATCTGGGTTCTGGGCTGTTTCTGGTCCTCCTCCAATGTGGACTCTCATGTGTGACTTCAGAGACTGTTTGGAGAGAAACTGTTTACTACACTCAGAGCAGCTGAAGGACTTTTTGGCAGTAGAACAACCTCCATCATGATTTAGACCCAACTCGGGTACCATTGTCCGTTTCTGCTCTTTTTCACTGGCTTCAGATTCAGAATCTGACCAATCACTATCATCATCACCAATACTGACTTCAGTTTCACAAAAATCCTGTTCATCAGTATCTGGTTGTAAACGACTGTTTGGATATGCTTCCTTTCCCCAGTCAGCTTCTGTTTTCATCAGTTCCGCTGAGCTGCTGGTTGGAGGTTCTGTCTCTCTGTTGTCTTCAGTTTTAATTTGATGAAGCTGTGAGGACTGAGGTTGTTCTTCATCATCTTCCCTCTTTACAGTGACAGCAGTGACTGAGAACCTGCTGATGTCAGTTTCTTCCTGTCCATCAAGCTGCTCTCCCTCCTGACGGCTCCAGAGCTCCTCCCCTTCCTCCTTTATGTGGACGGGTTCTGGGTTCTGCTGGTCCAGACTGGAGCTCCAGGGAACCTCTTCTTTAATCACCAACAGCTGCTGAACATCTGCAGGAAACACACAAACAGAAATATACATTAAGGACAAATGTGAGTTTATCTTATTTACCCTGATCATAAGTAGTTTTAGTGTTAGTTTAAACACTATAAACATTATAAACCACGCTGGTGACACGTTTCTACAAAACAAAACTTAAATGAAACTATTTACTTTGGTACCAGTGAGACGCCGACATGAGATTCAAGTTCCAGCAGAACTGATTGAAGTTCTATGATGAGCTGCAGTGGAACAACAGTTTACTCCTGTTCCCTGTCCGTCAGGAGAAGACATCCCAGATATTAAATATATGAAAACAGTAATTGTCTGGGGTCAAGGCTTTTACGCTCAGCTCAGTGTTCAGCTGCAGTGAGCTGTGTGAACTGCAGGAGGAGAGGACAGGCTTGTTAGAATTGATCTGTTGTGGGTTAATATTAGATTAGATGTGAAAGCTCGGTATCAGTTACACTCTGACCAACGTTTTTATGACTTCTGTTCCTCTTTGGTTCAAACAAACCAAACAGATTCAGTGTCAGGTCTCAGAGAGCAAATCATCTTCTGTGCTGGCCAAAAACAGGAACTATATAAAACAACCTGAACCTGTTAGTCAGCTTGTTAAAACCAGACTAACACCCTGATGATGTGGTCGGGATCAAATCACTTTGCACTTGTATGTTAAACTAGATTCAAATGAGCCGTTCAAGCTCCAACTTAATCTTTAGAGAAGGATTAAAATATGTTTCACTTTATTTGTAAAGACCTTAAGTGAATTTGATTATTTTTGTCTTATTCTGTGAGAAATCTGTTAAATAATGTTTGTCTCCAGCTATGTTCAGGCTGGGCTGCACTTCACATTAAACATGATTGTGTAAGATGAGATTTTATGTGTAATCAGTGTTCGTAATGCTGCCAGGACCTTAATGTTGTCAAAAACTCAGTTTTAACTTAGAGAAGTTTCTTAACGGTTTACTAGACAGGGTTTAAGTTGGGTTCGGCTGAAGGTGATTGGACCGCTGGGTTTGAGCGTGCAGTCGTGTTCAGGCGGAGAAACTGTTCATGAATCATAAATCAGGGCCGATCGGATCATTTATGTTGTAGTTCTAACAGCTTCACTGTGAATCATCCAAATGGATCAGCGGGCCGTGGAGTTTAAGAAAAGCTAAAAGCTTTCCACTTTAACAGCCTCTCATTCACTTATTTTCATGAAATATTATTTGTTCTGAGCAAAACTTTGAGATTTTATTCAAATGAAAGACGAAAATGTCAAATTATAAATAAATATAAAAATTAGACCATGTTCAACATGGAACACTTCTTGTTGGGTTCAGGATACGAGTTTACATGGTGAAACTCTTGAAAAGGCGTATATGACAGCGGCCTCGGTTAACTGGAAGATGGTGCTTCAGAACATCCATCAGAGGGAAATGAAGATCAGAGTCGGGGATAAAGTTCTTCACAACTTTATGCAACTTTGTGCTTTACGCTCCTGCACAAACCAAACATATTGTGCACCTACAGGCAGCCATCGCTGTCCTGCTCGTCCTCTCACCCTCCTGACTGCATCCCGCAGGTCCCAGACTCGGACATCGCTTTTTCAACTACGAGGAACTCTTAAAAACATATGGAGTTTTTCATTTGAACATAACCTTCTAAATTCAACCCAGAGTTTAAAATGTTTTTGTTGCAAGCAGGAATTAAAAAATGTTTTCTCTGTAGCAGTTAATTTATTTCATAAACACAACACCATAGTTTGTTTTATACATGGTATAAATCCAGCGTTATCTTCATTTTAGATGAGAAGGCTTTGTGGTTCCTGGGGCTTTATTTTCTGTGGGAAACGGGTCCGAATGGCTCTTTGAGTGTGAGATTGCCGACCTCTGAACTCGACAAATAGGTGAGTCACTTACTGAGATCTTTGCTGTCTTGTGTCTGCTCCAGTTCTGATGTGGATGCTGCAGGTATGGGGGGCCCCAAACCGGGTCCTCTGGGGTCATCTGGTTGGAGGCTCCACCTTCGAGGCATCCCTGCTGCACCTGTGATTCTCCTCTTCACAATCCTGGTTTATAACTGATGTATCAGAAGGTATTTTCAGATTTCAGGGCGTTTACGCTGCATCTTCAGCTGTCTGAAACTGTAAAAACACAAATATGAACTATTCAGAATCACTTATTCATTAAAATAACTGATAATAAATAATCCCTTGTTATTTAAGACATTAGTTGTAAATGTTTGTTAGTTTCTGTTCTGTGAATGTGGATCTTTTAAGTGTAAAATGTTCATTTTTGTCCTCAGGTGTTCAACAAGGTTCTGACAGCTGAAATGTTACCTTCGTTCAAAACTCTGAATTTCTGTCTTCTGCAGAGACATATCTCTGTTATACATTCTTTTCCATCTTAAAGTGCTGGGAGGGTTGGCTCGCCTGGATAAACACAATAAATCAAGAAGAGCTCAACAACAAGCTTCATTTTCTAACCTGTCCGGTGAGCCTCAGGCACTGCAAGCAGCCATCTGCCTTCACAACTCAGCTTTTTCACAGGTAATGTTACTGAACACAGTCCAATACATATATTTGGTTTCAAAAGTTAGAAAGGATTCACTTTTATTCCTGCACATTGTTGAGTAGAAACTGAAGGAAAGCACATTTTTTTCTCTTTCATTACATGAATTTTATGCATCAAAATGACACAAACCAGACCCTAAAAAGAAAAAAAGCGGTCTGAGTTTATCTTAAAGAAGTAAGATTAATGTGAAATAAGTTGTTAGGGTACAAAGCATTTCACGTCATATTTTCACACCAACTAACGAGGAAATAACACACAATCAATAACAGACATAACTCTGGTGTGACTGCCACCAGTGATCAGGATTTATTATAGATACACAACACGAGGTGTTTTCTGTGTAGCTCAGAAGGTATGAAAAGGTGTTGGTTTGAACCCGATTCATCAATCTGCTTCTTAGAGCAAATGTAAACAGTTTGGCGGGGATATTTTGTGTCAGTAGAGAATACAGTAATGGATTTTTATGTGTTTGAGTCCTTTAAGCACAACCATTAATGTGTCATCACAGTTCTCAAATTGGCAGGGGAGCGAGCTGTTTGGTAAAATG
Source organism: Leuresthes tenuis (assembly GCF_036924035.1). Taxonomy (NCBI): domain Eukaryota; kingdom Metazoa; phylum Chordata; class Actinopteri; order Atheriniformes; family Atherinopsidae; genus Leuresthes; species Leuresthes tenuis. The sequence goes on from NW_027325374.1 coordinate 2,699,929, forward strand.
ATCAATCAGCAACTGCCATCATGATGAGGAGTGTGAATACAGATAAACCTCACAGTTAGACTGGATCTAAATCAGCTGGATCTAAATCAGCAAAGCTACAACTTTCTCAGCAGCATCTGCATTTCAGTGTGGTTCCTAAAGGTCAGCAGTTTGTTATCAGAGAGCAGATGGTTAGAAGAAACAACACTTTGTCTATAGGTAAACGCTCACAGTTTACCTTGAAATGTAATGAGTGAAATAAGGAGACTGCTGTTAAACTGCAGGAAACACTTCAACAAAGCAGTCGTGGCGGTTTCTGTTCGTCACGGTTCAAATAAGAGCAGAAATCTGACTCAGTGCTGCTTTACAGATTTTTAGTCTTTGCTATACTGCTAAACCGAACCATTTTGTAATCAATGTCACATTAGATTAATGACCATGTATGTGACAAATTATTATAGCTACCATAGGAGGAGTTTTCAGACAGTTTATACACTTTCGCGAGGTTCTGATCAGGCATCTATGCGGCCACCTACACCCAGCAGTGTCACACAAAAATATCACTAAAAAAATCTCACCAATATATCTCTAACGTCGGTGTTTTTAGTCCAAAAACAAACAGAAATTCTACTTTTATAGCAGAAATATTAACTTCTAACCCTGCTAACAGTCAGAAAAGGGTTTCCTGTGTCGGTAACTCTGCTCGTGACCATGTTCTAACTAACGCTGTCAAACAGCTGGTTACATTTCCACTGGTGGGTTAAATTACCTGTCCAGCAGAAAACAGACAACTTCGACGTCTCTCTGAAAATATTTATCCCTTATCAGTTATTTCCAGCTGGGAAAGGCCACACCAATGTTTCTCCTTGTTTTCTTTACGTCGTCTTTTCCAGCTTTGGCTCCGCTTCTTCACGCTCCCTTTCTTCTTCTTCTTCAGCTACTATGATCCTCCTTCTGTCACAGTTTGGCTTTAAAACTTCTCACAACACTAAATGTTTAAATAAAAGCGGAAACTGATCTGTAGAGACGGTGAAAACTCTGCTGGAAGCTCGGAACAACACCACAACAGTTGGCTTAATGCTAACCAGTCCCATGTTTATTTGGTTCCGCCCTGGACCGCGGTCAGCAGATAAAGTTCCCACCTCCGTATGTCATCTAATATCACGCAGTCATTTCTGAGTTAAAAACTTCTCCTGAGACACATGAAGAAACAACAGGAGCAGTTTGGAAACAAAGAAAGTAAAACACCTCCCTTGTTATAATGTCTGGTGTTTTAGTGAATAATTAATCCCTGTTCTGTGCCCACATCACGTAGCAACTAGCAATTATAAATTCTTTATTTTTTCTAAATGTCATGACCTTATAAACTCTTTTGCCGTAGTCGTATAGATTATTTCTCTTAGCGCTATTATTGTTCCTTATAAGACTGCTTTTGCAACACATTGGTGATGTGCTAATATAACTAAATCAAGTTGTTCAGCTGTGAATTGGACCCATCAGGATTTCTATCAACAAACTGAAATGAGCAATAATTGTACCAACACGTCTAAATCTAAAAATATAATTTATCTGGGAGCGTCCATAGAGAAGTGGTCAGCTTGATCATCCCTTAAATTAAATCTTTCCTCATGAGTGCCGACCAGCAGCTGTTTGACATGAGAAGTTAAAACTTTAAATGTGCAGTTATGATCCCATGTGTAAGTTATATGTTATTACAACAGCAATTAAGACAAGTTATTAAAGTTCTCTGTAACATCCTTGAGTTGCTTAAAGTAAAAGGTCCGGTTACATTACGGCTTCTTTTTAGCTTGGAAATAACATGAAGTTGACTGATGACTGATAAGATGAAAAGAGTTGGGAAGGTTTTGGGGGAAGCTGACTAATTAAAGCCAAGCTGCACCAGTGGGACAAAGATGCTGCAAGGAAACCTGGGTGACTTTCCGTGCTTCCACTCCATGATACCAGGTCTCTTCCGCCATATTTCCAGCTGCAAAACTGAACATCTTAGTGCCAAGTTCACACGATAGAGCCAAGAAAATTAAGTTTGAACTGCCCAGTAATCCCTTGACTGAACTCGAAAGTAGTGACACACAGAGGATGAAGCATCACTGAATGGATGCTCCAGTTTCTACTTTTTATTTATTTTTAATATAAAATCGCTGACGGTAGCTGCTCAGATGCTCTCTGTGTTGGCAGTTTGTACCAGAGTGATTCACATTTTTCTGTGAAAAAAAAACATCACACAGGAGTCGTCTATATGATGTGTTTTTCCCTTTTTATTGCAAGGTAGGATGTTAGAAGTTGTGTCTGGATTTTTATTGAGGAAATCTTTTGTCTGTTTTGTTTTTTACAGGGGAAAAAAAAAATCTTTTGTCTGGTTTTTGTTTCTATTTTTGTTCTGTTTCCTCTTCTTCTTTCCTTGTCCCCCGGTCCGGTTCAGTTCTATTACATGTTATATATTGTAAACAGAAATAAATAAATGGGCATCAAGGGGAGCTTTACATTTATAAAACTTCCCTTGGCAAAGCAAATCTGTTTGGCATCAAAGGTATTCAGACTACAATTCTGCTGCCATAATGCTGAACAGGACAAGGGAAAAAATAAAAAAAGAAGTAACCCTAACCCTGGATTTTCATTGAGGAAATCTTTTGGCTGTTTTGATGCCTGTAATAAAATGTTTTATTAGTGATTCAAAGAAAATGATTGAAAGAAAACTGCTAATAAAAAGAAAGGCATAAAGAACGCTTCTGACGTCTTTTACTTCAAATTTGATCGATTTTCTTTATTTCAGTCATTAAGATAGTTGTGTTTTTCTTTATATTCTCCATGCCTTTTAAAAGTTAATATTTCTGTAAGACTTATTTAAGAAATGCATCAGAAAAACAGATTTTCTTCCTCTTTTTATGCAGTATTGTGCTGGGACCTGGACGCACATCATCTAGAGCTGTGAGCAGAGGCAGATATTAACATTTCACCTGTTTAGGTTTCCTTGGTAAAGTTAAAACAATACATACCGGTCATTTCTGCATCTGCCTGATGAAAGAAAAACCCAAACTATAGCTTAGCTAAGTTGCAACAACTGCAGCTGGAGCAGGGATCCTGCTCAGTTTGAGCACGTTAGGATGGATCTAATCAGGCCAGTTAAGCAAAGTGATTAGAAGTATTGCTTTGTTCAGGTGGATTATAAAACAGGATACTCTAAATCAGGGCCTCTGTGCTGCACAGGCTCCGTTTATCAGTACAGTTGAATATTATTTAGAATATATCAACAAAAAGTCAATGACACAGATTCTTCAATGCCACAAAAGTCGAGACGCTGTGTAAAATATAAATAAAAACAGAATGTGATGAATTTCAAATCTCAAACCAAGATTTTATTTACAACAGAACATAAATTCATATTGAATGTTGAAAGTGAAATATTTTACTATATAATGAAAAAATACTGGCTCTGCTTGAATTTGATGGCAGCAACAAGTCTCATAAAAGTTGGGACAGGTCCATGTTTCCCACTGTGTAGCATCCCCTCTTCTTTAACAACATCTGCAAACATCTGGACCTGAGGAGACCAGCTGCTGGACCGTCCCATTCCCATCTGATATAGGATTCTATGCAGGCTCTGAACTGACAGCTGATAACTAGCTGGATGGTCCCTCTCCTCTTTATTCTAAGGACGCAGCGTCTATGATTTCCATCTGACCACAGACCAGTTTCCCACTTTGCCTCCATATTAAACAAGCTTTGGTCCAGAGAAGACTGCAGCGTTTCTGGATCATGTTCATGATGGAGCTTTAACCTGCTTCTGTGGATGTTACGATGAGCTGTGTTCAAAGACAGCGATTCCTGGAAGTGTTCCTGAGGCCATGCAGTGATTTCCAGGACAGAATCAGGTGTGTTTTTAATGCTGCCTGAAGCAGAGATGTCTCCAGATTCTTTGAATCTTTCGACGATACTAAGTCCCGTAGATGATCTTAAGAAGTATGCAAATCTCTTCCAATCTTTCCTTGAGGTCCATTGTTTTTAAACAGCTCAATCATTTCTTGAACAAACTGGAGATTCATCTTTTCTTCTCAAAGTTTAACCCTTTCATGAACCAATCATTTTTTAACTAACTTTTCTTTTTCTTATTACTTCATTACCAGCCCTGAATTGAAAGTCCACAGAGCAGAAAAACACAAGGTAACATTAGTAAATTAACTTAAATAAGAATGACTGCTGGTTGAAGTGTGCTTTTAAATGAATATCTAGAGATATCAAATGAGATACAAAATTAAACGGCGATGTTTATACTCTGAGATCTGATGCCGTTTCCAGCCATCAGTGTGAGTATTACACCAGAGCACAGTCCCAGCAAGCCTTTTCATCAGTATTCTCTCAGCAACAAGCTTCCTCATTATTTTTGCCAACTACTTTTTAATCAAAGCAACTGAAGTTTCAACTGTTGGACAAACTAAATTCTGTCAAAGTTCTGCCGAAGAGCACAACTGAAGTCAAAATGCAGACAAATCAGTGACAACTGTTTAAGGCCTAGTCTTAAGTGGGATTATTACAGTTGGTATTTCTGACTTATTAAGATGTCTGATATAAGTAACAGATTAAATGTAAAAGAAAAAAAGACTAATGGGAATTCCACTGTATCAAAGTATATTATATGAGAGCAGAGATAGGAGAGAGATGACATACATTACAGGCTGAAACTGCTTTACATTAAACAGTTAGCATTGTGTAGTAAAATTATCAAGATTATTATCCATGCATCCATTTTCTATACCCGCTTAATCCAACTGTAAGGTCGCGGGGGGGCTGGAGCCTATCCCAGCTGTCATTGGGCGAGAGGCAGCGTACACCTGGACAGGTCACTAGTCCATCACAGGACCACACAGAGACAAACAAAACAAACGACTATGCACAGGTTCACACTCACACTCACTCCTAAGGACAATTTAGAGACACCAATTAACCTAACATGCATGTTTTTTGGATGGTGGGAGGAAGCTGGAGTACTCGGAGAGGACCCACGCATACAGAATATGCAAAATCTCAAGATTATTATTATTAATAATATGCTGTTTACTGCCATTCTATCTCAAAATAGAGGTGCAAGATAGCATTCAAATCTGCTATCAAACAGCTATCAAACCTGTTGCATTTCTTGAAAGGGAAATCAATATTTTCCCTAATTTCTACTTAATATTTTGAATCGTTGTCATTGCTCTTAAATGAAGCAAAAAGAAAAGTTCAAATGAACCAATCAATAGAATAATTGACCGTATACTCTAATAGAAAAATAAGTGATATTTGCTGCCCCAAAAAGAGAAGATCACACACAAAAAAAAAGTATCACCATCTTCAACTCAAAACCTTCCAATTTTCCCCAACCTCATCTTATTTGGGGTTGCAAATGTTTCTTAAGATCTGTGTTTTTTGCGAAATAATCTTTCACAATCATCACAGCCAAATGGTTTTTCTCTTTGTGGACTCTCAAGTGCGTCTTAAGATGCGTCTTTGTGTTAAATTTTTTTCCGCAATCGTCGCAGGCATAAGGTTTCTCCCTGGTGTGGACTCTAATGTGCGCCTTCAGATTGGAGATTTGGTTAAATCTTTTACCACAAAAGTCACAGCTAAATGGTTTCTCTCCCGTGTGGACTCTCATGTGTGACTTAAGGTTTGCACTTTGGTTAAATCTTTTTCCGCAGTCTTTGCAAGCATAAGGTTTTTCACCAGTGTGGACTCTCATGTGACTTAAAAGAGTTCTCCGCACACTAAATCTTTTACCACAGACATCACAGTGAAATAGTTTCTCACCCGTGTGGACTCTCATGTGAGTCTTTAGAAGTGTGTTTCGGCTTAATCTTTTACCACAAACATGACAGCTAAATGGTTTCTCACCTGTGTGGACTCTCATATGTGTCTTTAGGTGTTCATTTCGACTAAATTTTTTTCCACAAACATCACAGCCAAATGGTTTTTCGCCTGTGTGGACTCTCATATGTATCTTCAGATGTGCCTTTTTGTTAAATCTTTTTCCACAATCGTTACATGTATAAGGTTTCTCACCAGTGTGGACTCTCATGTGATTTGAAAGAGTTCCTCGCTGGCTAAAACTTTTACCACAAACATCACAGTGAAATGGTTTCTCTCCTGTGTGGACTCTTAAATGCTTCTTAAAAGGTGACTGATGAATAAATGTTTTTCCACAGTCATTACAAGTAAATGGTTGCCCTTCCGCATGGATTCTCATGTGTGATGTAAGAGATTGCTCATAGACAAATTGTTTACCACAGTCAGAGCAGCTGAAGGACTTTTTGGTAGTTGTATCTAAATCATCATCATCATCATCATTTACACCCGACTCTTGGGCTCTGGTCTCCCTCCAATCAGGGTCACTGTCTTCAGTTTCTGAATCTGACAAAGGGTCCTGCCAATAGTCATTATCTTCACCAATAATCACTTCAGCCTCAAAGAATGTATGTTCATCAGTATTTGATTGTAAATGACTGGTTGGGTCTGGATTGCTGGTTGGTTCTGGTCCTCCACAGTCCTCTCCATCGGTTTCTGTTTTCATGTGTTCAGCTGAGCTGCTGGTTAGAGGTTCTGTCTCTATGTGTTCTTCAGTTTTAACCTGAAGAAGCTGTGAGGACTGAGGTTTCTCTTCATCATCTTCACTTTTAACCGTCAGAGCAGTGAATGGAAACCTGTTGGTATCAGTCTCTACCTGTCCATCAAGCTGCTCTTCCTCCTGACTGGTCCAGAGTTCCTCCTCTTCCTCCTTTATGCGGAGGGGTTCTCGGTCCTGCTGGTTCACACTGGAGCTCCAGGAAATCTCTTCTTTAATCACCAACAGCTGCTGAACATCTGCAGGTAAAACTGAAATGCAAACGTGCATTTAGAGTTAATTTGTATTTACCCTGATCCTTAGTAAATTAGATATATATCGAAAAACAAAAAGTAAACAATAATCAATACCAATACCAGTGAGTTTATCGAAATTAGTAATTCCATATGTGCTTTATGTACCAGTCCTGACTCAAGTTCTGTGAAGTACTGCAGTGGAGCAACAGCATAATTTACTCCTGTGCTACATTGTTAGGAGAGAGATCCCAAATACTATATGTATGAGAAAGATTAAGTGTCTTTAGTCCTGGTTAGTTTGAAGGCAACACAGCTGAGCAGTGTTTGAATCTCAGCTGGGGCCTTTCTGTGTGGTGAATGGGTGAAAAACTGCATGTTGTAAAGTTTAAACAAGGTTAACGAGTTACATGTGTGCGGATAACATTTAACAGGAATATTTTTACTAAATAACTCCAGTCTCATGCTGACAACAAGCAGCACCAGCGCTCCGAACAGAAAATAGGAACACATAGCACCTGGATCACTAAAAGATCCAGAATTCAGAACTTTTTTTAGAAACTTGACCGTATTACTGATAAATTCATTATTTGGTTTTAATGGCAACATTTACAAAATTGTAGTTCTGTAGTATTTCAGACAAGGACTAATAGAAAATTAGGCGGCGATCATAGAGATCTGTGATAGATTTATGAAGATTGAACCAACTAAAACATTTACTCCAACAATTCCACAGTTGTCAGGCCTCAACATCTGTCAAAATGGGCGATGTGTCATCGTTCATTTATCTAACAGCTGTCTTTTCTTTGTAACCTCCTCTTGTGCAGTTGTGGTGGTTTAACATGAGCTATAACTTGTTTTTGGTGCGTGCTGCAGACATAAAGTACTAACCTTACTTTACCAGACTGCTGCCTCTGCGATTGTAAACAAAATCATCTGCTTGTGCGTATTCCACAAATACTAAAGTACCGACTATTACTTGGCTTTAAAACTAATATCAAGGCAACATTTTCATTAAATGACCAGACCCTTTGAGTGGCAAATGTCCGACCGAGAGGTGAAACATGTCAGAGTAAAAAAGGAAAAGGAACAAAAGCCCTGCAAACAGCTGTGTTGTTGATAAAGACATTTGAAAGATGATCATTTATTCCAATTTAGAAGTTAATTCTGACACAATGCTGCAATTCAGCTCAACTCCCCACAAAATAAATCAAGTTTTTAGTGTTCTCATTTTCTTCTGAAGTTTAAGTTGATGCCAAAGTTACCCAAATTGTGACATCCAGGAAGACACATTTAGGTGAAGAAGGCAGAGTTATAGTCTGAATCCAAACAGTATTAGAGTATACGGTCAAACAGCTGATCCAAAATGCTGCGGCCAGAGTTCTGATGAGAACTAACAGGAGAGATCATGTTTCTCCAGTTTTAGCTTCTCTTCATTGGCTCCCTGTTAGATTCAGAATAGAATTTAAGATTCTTCTCCTCACATATAAAGCTCTTAATGACCGAGCTCCATCACATCTTAAAGATCTCACAGTTGGATATTTCCCCAACAGAGCACTTTGCTCTCAGGCTGCAGGTTTCCTTGTGGTTCCCAGAGTTTCTAAAAGCAGAATGGGAGGCAGAGCCTTCAGTTATCAGGCCCCTAAAAGCAGAATGGGAGGCAGAGCCTTCAGTTATCAGGCCCCTAAAAGTAGAATGGGAGGCAGAGCCTTCAGTTATCAGGCCCCTAAAAGCAGAATGGGAGGCAGAGCCTTCAGTTATCAGGCCCCTAAAAGCAGAATGGGAGGCAGAGCCTTCAGTTATCAGGCCCCTAAAAGCAGAATGGGAGGCAGAGCCTTCAGTTATCAGGCCCCTAAAAGCAGAATGGGAGGCAGAGCCTTCAGTTATCAGGCCCCTAAAAGCAGAATGGGAGGCAGAGCCTTCAGTTATCAGGCCCCTAAAAGTAGAATGGGAGGCAGAGCCTTCAGTTATCAGGCCCCTAAAAGCAGAATGGGAGGCAGAGCCTTCAGTTATCAGGCCCCTAAAAGCAGAATGGGAGGCAGAGCCTTCAGTTATCAGGCCCCTAAAAGCAGAATGGGAGGCAGAGCCTTCAGTTATCAGGCCCCTCTCTGTGGAACCAGCTGCCAGTTTGGCTTCAGGAAGCAGACACCCTCTCTACCTTTAAGATCAGGCTGAAACTTTCCTTTCTGATAAAGCTTATAGTTAGGGATGGCTCAGGTGAGCCTGAAACATCCCATAGTTCTGCTGCTATAAGTTTCTTCCTGTAAAAAGGGAGTTTTTTTCTTTCCACTGTCATCTCGTTCATGCTCAGAACTCATGAGTTTAATTTAATTTGATTATAACTGCCTTAAATTGGATGATTTATACAAATAGATTGAACTGAATTTAACGGTTAGCTCGCTAGTTGCTAGTTCAAGGCTGATGCATCATAGCAGGTCTACTCAAAAAATTCTAATGTTAGGGGTGTGGTTGGTTTTTGTACATAACACCACTGCATCATGGCATTTTTAGACCTAAAAGTCCTGAACAGAACAAAGAGTGGATGAAAATAGTTTAAAATGTAAAGATTCTGTAAAACACACTTCTCTGGATTTGAATGTGTTTTAAGCAAATATTGTGGAAGACAGAACACGTTTCCATAAAAATCTCTGAGTTTGCTCTAACTTCAACCCTTGGTCATATAAATGTAGCAGTGCGTCTGTGGACCGATAATAAGCTCGATAAATCTCAAAACCCACAGCATACATGACAGATGTCTTTTAAACACACAAAAAAACTGTAAATTGATGTAAAAAATATTTCTGTGTGATTCAATTGCTGAAAAAGAAAATATCAATAAAACATGCAACACAGAGACTCTTAGTCGTAGTTTATGCTTCAACGTGATGTCGACCCCTCCGCCGTAGCCCGACGTGCACCTCCCAAAAATTCTAACTCCACGTCGCCTTGATGCGGGCCGTAAGGGCTGTGATTGGTCCGCTCAGAACGTAATTTCCGGCAGTTGCCTTTTCCGGTCTTTCTTCTATTTTTTTCTTTCTACACCGCCATTTTTAAAGTTGTTTTGGATCAGTAAACAATGGACTTCAACATTTGCAATATAACATTTGTTGTTCAATATCGATGAGCTCCAACTGCAAATACAGCTGCTCCATCTCGGTTGCCATCGTTTGCTGCCATTAACTTTGACCGGAAGACAAAGCAAGGATTCGGCTATAACCTGAAACCACACAGCCCGAGCGGCATGGCGGTGAATTGCAGAGCAACGCGTTCCCTCCACGCAGAACTTCGATGTTCTGGCAATGTTCCGGACGACTATAAATCTCGCTTTAAGGGTTAGGGAAGAAAGCTCACCCTCCAACCCTGCAGAGGATGTGAATAACCACATCTGTGGCAGCTTTAACTAATGATCTATATATGTGTTTGTTTGCTCAGAAACTAAAAATTCACCATCTGCTGAAAAGCTAAACTATAACGCTCCCCCATCTGCCTCACTGTGTCAAATTTAGTTAATCTGGAAAAACAGATGTGAGTCACTTACTGAGATCTTTGCTGTCTTGTGTCTGCTCCAGTTCTGATGTGGATGCTGCAGGTATGGGGGGCACCAGACTGGGTCCTCTGGGGTCAACTGGTTGAAGCCTCCTCCTTCGAGGCATCCCTGCTCCACCTGTGATTCTCCTCTTCACAATCCTGGTTTATAACTCTGATGTATCCGTGGGTTTGTTCAGATTTCAGGGTGTACACGTTGTATCTTCTGCTGTTAGAACATCTGTCTGAAACTAAAGACACAAACGAGTTAGTGAGTTATTCATTAAAACAAAAGACAATTACATTCAAAGGAGTAAAATGTTATTTTTGAGTCTTAGAACGATGTTTGTGTCATGTAAGCTTCACATATTCAAACAATGAAAATACTTAAATTAAATCAATCAAAAACAGAGGAGGTTGAAATGTTACCTTTGTTCAAGACTCTGAATTTCTGTCTTCTGCAGAGACATTCAGGTGTTCATCTCTGTAAAGAACAACCACAGCATGTTCCACACATCACACACATGGAGACACAACAGTGAACACGAGGTTAGACAGAAAAACACCACAGCAGTTATTTCCCTGTGATGCCTCACCTGTCTGTTCCACTGGAAGCATCAATGTAGACTCTGCTGCAGCTGGGACTTGGAAAGGTTTTCTCTTCATGGGAGTCGATGTTGTGAGACGTCTCTCACAGCTGGAGGAACAATCAGAAACGTCAAGAAAATAAGTGCTACGTGTCTGCTGCGGGTTTCTTTCCCACTCAGTCTGAATGTGGACAGTAAACACCTCTCAGCAGCTGATCTCAGTAACGCCAGCTGGTCTTTTTAGTCCAAAATCAAACAGAAATTCTACTTTTGGTGCAGAAATATTCATTTCCAACCCTGCTAACAGTCAGAAAAAGGTTTCCTGTGTCGGTAACTCTGCTCATGACCATGTTCTAACTAACGCTATCAAACAGCTGGTTACATTTCCATCGGTGGGTTAAATTACCTGTCCAGCAGAAAACAGACAACTTCGGCGTCTCTCTGAAAACATTTATCCCTCATCAGTGATTTCCAGCTGGGAAAGGCCACACCAACGTTTATCCTTGTTTTCTGCCGTCGTCTTTTCCAGCTTTGGCTCGGAACAAGACTACAACAGTTAGCTTAATGCTAGCTAATCCCGCTTTTATTTCGCTCCCCCTGCAACACAGCACAGCAAACAATAGGTCCTACATGCGTATTTGACCTGAAAGCAATAATACAAACATAACGTTACTCAATAAGAGTACCCCAAGTACGAAAGGACTTTTGTACTTGGTAATGCGCACTTGACGGAGTCGACACGGAAGTGCACACAGCTGAGGACAGCCGCGGGAGCGCGCACTGCAGCGGAAGTCACCAGACCCAACAACGACTGCTGCAGCAGAGCAGTTTTAGGAAGATAATGATGTATGTTCCATCTAAACTGAGTCAGACCCCGATGTTTATGAGCATTTACATAAATTAGTAACACACTCTATAAAAACTTAAACTTGCACGAACTTTTACAAATGTGACTTCAGACTGAAAATTTTATGTTTTTAAACCTGCAAAAATTACTGAGATTACTAATGCATGCTATGAAAGTCATTCAAATAAGGGATGCTTTTAGCTGTCAGGTCATGTTTTTTTGTTTGTTTGTTTTTTTTTAAATCACAGTTTGATTTAGAATATCACGAAGGTAAGTAATGGAAAAGATTAGTGCATTCATCTGATTTTTCTATGTAGCCTTTATAAGTGTTTCAGAACTACATTAAAACAGTACTAAGTAGCATCTGGAAACAATTTCAATGGTAGAATGACTTCAAACAAAGTTTTCTCATGATCTGGAAAATTTCAATAGAATCAAACTGGCTTGCAAGGTTAGGTTTGTCATTCAAAACTTGGCACTTATGAGGAGTTTGGTCCAGACTGGATGCAGACTGGTCAGAGATATGTATATTTTGACAGTACTAGAGGTCTAAACCCTACTGGTGGACAGAAAAGGCGCCTGAAAATCTGAGTGCAAGACATAACTCTTACAATGTCTCATTGTTAACGGCTTTCCTAACATCCTGAAGGGTACAATGTAGAAACATTTAGTCAATGTCGAGCTGAGACTCAAAAACAGCAATCTCTATAGACTAAAGCGGCTGTGGCTCAGGAGAAAGAGCAGTCGCCCATCAATTCGGTGGTTCGACTCCGCCTTCCCCGGGCTACATGTCGAAGCGTCCTTGGGCAAGACGCTGAACCCCACGTTGCCTACTGATGTGTCCATTGGTGTATGAGTGGTTAGAAAGCACATACTTATGTATAGACTTAAGATGTGCTGTGTGAATGTGGCATGTAGTGTTAGAAGTGCTTTGAGTGGTCAGTTAGATTAGAAAAGCGCTATACAAGTCCAGTCCTATAAAAGTCAGCATAAACTACAAGAGGGTCTTCAAACTCAGGGGATCATCTGTTGAGGAGTAAACCTCTGACATGTTTTAGATTGAGACGAGATTGGAAAAGATACAATAAAACTTCTAAACTGGTCAAAAAGAAGATATTTATCTCTGGTCCAAAGAAGTTCAGTAAAGAAAAAACTTAAACTTGGTGGCTTCTGCAGATAGAAGATACTGCAATGCACAGCTTTCTTTGGATTCCAGCCCTGCAGCACACAGCTTCTGATGGCGTCTCACTGGCCTCTTCAACATGACAGAAAAATGTATGTGTACAGTTGTACGTTCACAGGGTTGTTTTCATGAAAATGGTGTTACATCCCCCCACAGTACAGGGAGCTAAAGAGCAAAAAAAAAAAAAACAGCCAAATTCTCTAGTGTCTCTTTAAAAGTGATGACCTTCATAGATTTACAAGTATTTACGTAAGTATTGTAAGATGATCAAATGAAAATAGAAATGTAATGTCTTTGAGTCTCAAAACAACTACAATAATAATCATTAAAACAATAACTGGTATGGAGCCTGGAGTGATAACCCTTTTAATGCAGATGTATTTGTGTTCGCTGATAAACGTAAAGGAATATGATGGAGAGACTGAACAGAAGGAAAGAAATCTGATATATATATATAAATGTATGTGTCAGAAAAAAAAACTCAATACATATGTGTATTCCACCAGCTTTTATGTATCTCCACAAAGAGCTTCCAGTAAAAATCAAGCTGCATTCACTGCATCTCAGAAGTGGGAAGTCAAAACTCTCTTACTCTTGTTTTTAGCTTTGCTGTCAGCAGTTATGTTATGTTGGACTGAGGCGGCCATTCTCCAAAGTGAAACACAAAAATCTAGAAATAAATTACGTCAGTAAGTAGGTCTAAATGAAATAAAGAATATAATAAGCTTAAAATGTTATTTTAGTACTTTAATGTTAAATGTTTACATTACTGAAGCCTGCCATTACATAAATGAACTTGTAACCTCCACGAAACGTTACCCATAGAAGCATAGCAACAGTATTTAAGATCCATCCATATTTCATCTTCTGCTCATCCAAAGTCAGGATCCTAGAGGCAACAGATCCAGATGGAAAAGTAAGTTGCACCGTGTTGGGGTAAACTGACCATCAATATGAATCTAAAGCAATAGTATCAATCCATTGATCCATTATTTTCCTCTTATCTGAGGTCGGGTCACAGAGGCAACAGGTTCAGGAGGGAAACCCAGACATCCCTCTCCCCAGCGACACTCTCCAGCTCCTCCTGGGGGATCTCAGGGTGTTCCTGACCAGAAGGGATATATAATCCCTCCAGAGAGTTCTGGTTGTGCCCCGGGGTGTTCTCCCAGGAGGCATCCTAACCAGAGGAACCAACTCAGCTGACTCCTTCCTATGTGGAGGAGCAGCGGCTCTACTCTGAGCTCCACTCAGATTCTTCAGCTTCTCACCCTCAGTTCACAGTTAACATCAGTCAAGAAAATCTTTACTATAACGCAGTTGAATAGAGGGACAGTGAAGCCCTGGCTTTATCGGCCTGATTTGTGACAGAAGTACAACATCATGTCATCTTAACTGGTCTGTGACTCGCAGTCAGTGAAACATTCATGTCTGTTCGGTGGTTAAACACGACTCATGACAAGATTGAGCCAAAAAGAGGAATCAGTACCAACTATTAATGTCTGAATTTCTGACAAAGGAAAAGCAAGTATTAAAATAGCTTTAATATTATGGTTTACTGTACTGCAATAAAGTTCTTCCAGGGTTATTGAGTGTAATTTGTGTCTAAATTGATGTATGCATGATAGTGCACTCCTGACAGAAACTATCTAACAGGCGAAGGAGTCTCACTCTGCCCTTTAAAACTGGCTATAAAGAAAGGATATATACAGACAGGATATAAAAGAGTGTAGTGGTACAGACATTTCATTAAAACCTCAGGAAATCATACCAACTTGAGAAAACATGGCATAATGTCTCTTTTTTAAATGTGGTAACAATTGTATTCTAGTTAAACCTTAACTGGTTTCTCTTGTATGAACTCTCATATGTTTTGTAAGATTTCCTCGCTCACTAAACCTTTTATCACAGTCATTGCATCCAAACGGCTTCTCTCCTGTGTGGATTCTCCTTACGTGTGTCTTAAGATGCGAGTTTCGGGAAAATCTTCTCCAGCAGTCGGTACAGGCAAATGGTTTCTCTCCGGTGTGTACTCTTGTGTGTAATTTGAGAGTTCCTCTCTCACTAAATCTCTTTCCACAGTTATTACAGGTGAAAGGTTTCTCTCCTGTGTGGACTCTCATATGCTTTGAAAGCGTTCCTCTCTCACTAAATCTTTTATCACAATCATTGCAGGCAAATGGCTTCTCTCCTGTGTGGACTTTCATGTGTTTCGAGTGAGTACCTTGGTCCCTAAATCTTTTACCACAATCATTACAAGCAAATGGTTTCTCTCCTGTGTGGACTCTTGCGTGTCTTGAAAGCGCTCCTCGCTCACGAAATCTTTTCCCACAATCATTACAGGCAAACGGCCTCTCTCCAGTGTGCACTCTAATGTGTTTTGAAAGTGTTCCTCTCTCACTGAATCTTTTACCACAGTTACTACAGGCAAAAGGTTTCTCACCAGTGTGGACTCTCATGTGAGACTGAAGGTGGGATTTTTTGTTAAATCTTTTTCCACATTCATTGCAGCCAAATGGTTTCTCTTCAGTGTGGACTCTGGAGTGTTTCTTGAAGGAGAGTTTATAAAGAAACTGTTTACCACACTCAGAGCAGCTATATGATTTTTTGGTAGTGTTACAACCTCCATTATGACTTACACCTGACTCAGGTACTATTGTGCGTTTCCAATTTTTGTAAGTATCCTCAGTTTCAGGCACAGTATCTGAAGACTTATCCCAATAATCATCATCACTGACCTCCGTTTCAAAGGAGTCTGAATCCCTTTCATCAGTATTTGGTTGTAAATTATCATTTGGATATGGTTTCATTGCTGGTTCTGGTCCTCCACAGTCCTCTCCATCAGTTTCTGTTTTTATCTCTTCTGCTGAGCTGCTGGTTGGAGGTTCTGTCTCTCTGTTGTCTTCAGTTTTAATCTGATGAAGCTCCAAGAACTGAGGTTTCTCTTCATCATCTTCACTCTTCATAGTAACAACTGTCAATGAGAACCTACTGATATCAGTCTCCTGTTCATGAAGCTGCTCTTCCTCCTGACAGGTCCACAGTTCCTCCTCTTCCTGCTTTATGCGGAGGGTCACTGGGTCCTGCTGGTCCAGACTTGGGATCCATGGAATTTCCTCCTTAATCACCAACAGCTGCTGCACATCTGCAGGTAACACTGAAAACAAAAATGTATACTAAGAACAACTCTGACTTTCTATACATTTAAACCTTGATTTGCATTAGTTTTAATATTATTGAAAATATTACTGAGAAAGCTGGTGGCCAGATTCTACCAAAAAAAAAAAAGAACTTATCAATATTGACAATATTGAGTGAAATAAAGTTGTGTAAAATATGTGATTTATTACACAAGCTCCACAAGTTTTGTGAAGTGCAGTGGATCAACTATATGTTTGACTCCTGTTCCCAACTTCTTTAAAGGACCAAATTATATATATATTACATTTAATATACATCAAGCAGTATCTGATGAATCAGTAATTCAGAACTAAACAACAGTTCCAGATGTGAGTCTGTTGGTATGTGTGTGTTAGACAGTTAAGGTTTGTATCTGAGCACAGCTTTCAGCAAACTCACAACAAAGTACTTTCCCCTAAAATAGCACAGTAGAATTTAATATCATAACTATAACAATAACAATGAACATAAATAATAATTCAATTCATAAACTATATTTTCTGCTATTCTAATACAGTCTGTTACACAACTGTTGTTTGGCCTGGAGGATGAGTAATAATTCAAATAGAAATATATTTGTGTGTAAACATAATATTCAATGAAGCACGAATCAACACGAGATACAACTGAAAGCAGAAGGATGCATCTTGTTCTCCTCTATGATCCCGTGTCAGAGCCCAAAGCCACCATATAGTGATGCATCACTGATTAAAATCCTGGATTCATTTACTACTGACAAATAACTAAATATGTTGTGTTTGAGGCACTTTCAGAAAATAGGAACTCTTGCTCCTGCTGGAGAAAATAAACTGCACCATGTGCACAAAAAAGTCGATAGCATCACTGGATTAGACCAAAAATGATGAGGAAAAACCCACTTTGAGTGTTGGCGTTTGACATCTGTGTCATCAAAAAGAAAAGAAAGCCACCTGTAACTCTCTTTGTTATTCTATACATTTCTGTATATAACAGTGCTGAGCGTGAGTGAGATGGAGATTTCTCAGAGGGAATGTCCCAAAGGGATTAATAAAGTCGTCTATCTATCTGTCTAAACTCGCTTTTCATCCACATGGTTATGCCATCCCTGAGCACAGACGCAATAGATTTGTTTTCACAGAAAGAGGAAGTGTGTCTAGACATCATCTGCCACAGAGATGCTGCAACAGGATATATTTCAGATTTGATCAAGCTAACGGAAACCGCAAACTAAATTTTAAAAAAGAAGCATGCTTAGGTAAAAATAATTAACATGAGGAAGCAGCTGTTGTACCCCTGAACTCAAGTCTGATACTTCAAATAACACAACCAGCTCGACTCCTCAGCCAGGAATTAAACAGCTGCTGTCAAATTAAACCTTCAAACTCAGAGAGAGAAGACTCTCCAAATCTGTGGGAGCTTTTAAAGCTAAAGAGGAATAAAATTCACCAACTGATGTGGACCTGAGAGCCGCAGTAGAAACTCACATCAGAAAAGCCACTTTGCAGAAATGAGTGTAATTCTGAAGCCAAACTAAAGTCCAGGTGAAGGACTCCATTACATGTGATTTTTGGACTTATATGTATGAAACTTGTACCGGACTGAAGTCGGTAGTTGCTGCTGAAAAGATACAGTTTTCTATAATAATGACAGTCGGCTGATATTTAACACCATCAAATATTTATTTCCTTTGTTTAGCCAGAAATGTCCCACTGAGAACAAGATCTCTTCTTCCAGGGAGTCCCAGCCAAGAAGGCAGCACAAAAAAATATAATGCAGGGAGTTAAAAAATTTAATTAAATTAAATAAAAGGGTCCATACTAACTAAAACCAGCATATTGTTAAAATATGAGGGGAGTGTTTGGAAACTGATGATATTTTAAAGCTCATTTCAAACATAAAGAACATGTAAGGAAAGAACAGCTCTGAGTACAAAAGAAGCTTAATGTCAGCTGGTAATTTACCTACAATGTCTTTGTAATAAATTTTTTCATTTAATAATCATTTTTCTTCTCTGGTTTCCATCCTAAAGAGTCACAGAGAGCTGTGGGGAGGGCACAAGCCTCCACTTGTTACAAAGCAGCAGGATATGTTGAATCCAGTTTAATAAAAAAGGATTTCAGACTTTTCTTTCATTTATCAGTGACAAATCTGTGAATAGACAGTAATTAGAGTATTTGAGACAGTAAAGCTGATTTCACACGGTTTGCGGTGAGGCAGCACCTGATGCAGAAATCTCTTTTTTCTTTAAAGACACATCAAGAACAGCAGATGTCGCTTCTCATTGTGGAAGCTGGATGGAAATCTCCACAAAAAATGTTGTGGAGATTTGCCCGCTTTCTCAAGAATATATTTTACCAATATTCACCAAAATAATTCTAAGCCTCAAACAGCCTTAAAGTACAAGTTACAGTCTAAGCTAATGTGCTACAAAACGAACAGATGTGAGTCACTTACTGAGATCTTTGCTGTCTTGTGTCTGCTCCAGTTCTGATGTGGATGCTGCAGGTATGGGGGGCACCAAACTGGGTCCTCTGGGCTCATCTGGTTGGAGGCTCCTCCTTCGAGGCATCCCTGCTCCACCTGTGATTCTCCTCTTCACAATCCTGGTTTATAACTCTGATGTATCCGCAGGTTTTTCAGATTTCAGGGTGTATACCCTGTATCCTCTGCTGTTTTCTAGCACAGCTGTCTGAAACTGTAAATACACAAATATCAAATATGTAATCATTTGTATTTAAGAAAAAAACAGTTTAACAAAATATTGGTCTGTACTCAAATGGGAATATTTCATGTTCCACACATCACACACATGGAGACACAACAGTGAACACGAGGTTAGGAAGAAAAACACCACAGCAGTTATTTCCCTGTGATGCCTCACCTGTCTGTTCCACTGGAAGCATCAATGTAGACTCTGCTGCAGCTGGGACTTGGAAAGGTTTTCTCTTCATGCGAGTTGATGTTGGCTCGCCTGAACAAACACAATAAATCAAGAAAAACTCAACAAAAAGCATCATATTGAGCATGGACACATACCAACCTGGAAGATCTGCTGGATGACAAGTGTCTGTGACTCTGTGGATGTAACAAAATCTACACTACAGTCTATAGAGGTGACCCACACTGATCTGAACCAGGCCAAGTAAAACCACTCCTGGTGGATTATGTGACAAAGTAGAAAATATACCAAACAGCCGAATCAGTGCTAACGATACCAAACAGCTAGTTACATTTCCATTGGTGGGTTAAATTACCTGTCCAGCAGAAAACAGACAACATGTGTCCATCTTCAGTGATTTCAGCTGGGAAAGGCCACACCGATGTGTCTCCTTGTTTTCTGCCGTCGTCTTTTCCAGCTTTGGTTCCGCCTCTTCACGCTCCTTCTTCTTCAGCTGCTATGATCCTCCATCTGTCACAGTTTGGCTTTAAAACGTCTCACAACACTAAATGTTTAACCAGAGGCAGAAACTTTTCTGTAGAGACGGTGAAAACAAAATAACCACATCAGTTAGCTTAATGCTAGTCAATCCCACTTTTATTTTCTTCCTCCCTGCAACACAGCGCATCAAACAAAACGTTCCTACACCAGTGTTTTACCTGACAGTGCTCACTAATTTCTGGGTTTCCTCTGAGATTTACTAATGATCAATAACAGCATTTGAGTCACGTTTCGTTGCCTAATAACACCATCATTATCTGTTATTGTGTCTTTATCACAGAAGTATTTATCTTACAGAAAAGGGGGGCATTATGACAAAGTAGTTCCACAGCTTCCAGAAGATGTCAGAAGTCATTCATCTGATGACATATGCTTAAGGGTTTGGAAATTGTGAAGCAGAAGCAAATGAAAAAAGAACAAAAACCTTTAATGGCTTACTTCTTAAGCAGGGAAATATAATTCATTATTGAGAAATTAAGAGACACTACGTTGTCTTGAGATGGAAATGAAAAGATTAAAAACATGCTGGTTTCAGTCTGTTAAAAGAAGACTAACTTGTTCATTGTTGTATGATTGGCCCATTGCTTGACTGTTAGAGCCTTTATGCTGTAGGAAGAAATAAAAACAAAAAAACGATATGTCTACATATCGGCTAACTTTAAAATATCAGATTCTGATCACTATAAAAATGATTGTATTAAGAATAATATGGAAAGTTTGTTACTACTGTAGTGAAGACTATGGAGCTCAACCGTTTCTGCGATATATTTGAGATAAAAAAACAATAGAAAGCTGTCCTGTATAACACATCCATCAGACATTTTATTATATTAAAAATCATCCAGCAACATTACGTCACTCACAGTGTTTCTGTTATTTTTACATCCTCCTGTGGAGAATTAAAATGGGCGCAGATTAAATAAGAAACACTTTTTAAACCTTAATGCAATAACTTTGATGATAAAGTGAAGTAGAAGAATCTGCTCTTTGGGTGAGTAAATGTCAGCTTTTCCTCAAATTAAATTTAGGTCCATCAGAAAGTCTTTTTTTAGTCAGCTCTGTGGAGTCAGACGGAGGATCCTTTTTGTTTCATGTACGTTTATCTGAAATTCAGAGAAATAATCAAAGTCCAGATCCAGCACATCCAGCTTGATGAGCAGATCTTTGGCTCCTGCTTGGGAGTACCATGGTGGTGGTTGGATCTTCCTGCTCCCAGAAACTTTGTTCTAGTTGTTCTCTTGTAGAAATCTCCAATAAATGATCAACCTGCATATTTACAGTGTTACCTTTAGTTTAAGGCCTTCACAACTGACACAGAAACAATAAGTGTAGCCGGAGAACATGACAGCGTTAGACAGTTACGATGACAGCACAGTTATATATTTCAGTTTTGTTTTACAGAGATAAGTTAGTGACAAAGTCACACATTTCTAGGTTTGTTTTCTTAGTTTTTTCAAATGATCTTGAGTTCAGCTCATATCTTAAAAATGAGAAAAGAAGAGAAAAACTCTCCAAAAAGGAGACAACACTCCATCTAATAAACAACACATCTCACAACAGATCAGCTACCTCAAATAAACTTTATGCAGATAAAATAAAATGTCTTTCAAACAGATATTATTTTGAGCTGAGGGCAGTGATTATAATCAGATGGTTAACAGCTGAACCCCGATCATATAGTCCAAAAAGTTTGGGAAGGCCGAATGTTTAAAAAGATGGAGACCCCTAAAGTCTCTAATATTACAGTCACTGAATAAGAATAGTCTATAGTATACATATCAAGGCCACCCCAGACCCACCCACCTGTTTTTCCTTTCCTTTTCTGTATTTGTATGGGTTTATGGGTGATCTACTGTATGTACTGACCCTGGGCTCACTGTAAAGGACTAACAACATACTGTTAAAAAGTACTGCTGAAGGAATGTATGACTGTAGGTTACATGATGTTCAAATAAAAAGTGTCTTTTCTGGTTAAACACAAACTTTTTCCAAACAGCAACACAGTCTGCTCTTCTTCCCTTCTCAGATCAGTCTTTGTGTTGGTGTCCAGCTTCCTCTTCTGGACGAGCAGAATTGAGTTACTCACAGAAGTACGTTTGACACCACAACACTATGGACTGTGAAGGAACACCTTCACAACATCCTGCTGCCTCTAACTTCCTCTGTGGGAGATCATAGTAAATTCAGCTGAATTCACAGCACAAAGCAGGATTTTATTAGAGCAGAGCGTAAGTCTGGAAACTCTTTAAGTGACCAGTTGGTACGTAGTCTTAATGGGCTGATTTTCAGTCCCAGTTTCTAACAAATGAGAGCAGCTTTATTGGGAATTCGACTGTGTTTAGATACATTTACAATTTATTGTTTTTACAAATACAGAACTTTGGAGCATGCACAGGGCACCGAAGTCTATTTAAGTCTGGTTGCATGCAGAGATGTACATGCAGGGTTGATTCAAACCCCAAAACTGTGTTAGTTTGCCTTTGACAAGCTCAGTTTCATATGATTTCAGTTGGACTAATTTGTTTACATCCATGCTTAAAGTCTGTTTTGGTGTCATGTACACATGGTCATTGTAAATCTGCAGCATCAAACCAAATAACGGCTTGTTAGGTTAGTAGTCAAACCCAGAATCATCAAGGCAAACACATAAATGATCAAACAAAGGAATAAAAAAGTATTTTACGTATCTGTTACAACACGACTGGCAACACTGTTTTTATTCAAAATCAATCTTTCAAATCCTGCAACCAATAACAAGCATCAAAGTTATTCCTTTAAAATTACCTGGTGGGCTTAGAATTTGATTATGTTGTTGTTGGTCATGGCATTAATTAAAATGTTTGATTCGGACTGTTAAGTTTATGAGTACTGATAATATACAGTATATATGGGAGGTGTTCATCTTGACTGTAGTAGGATTGTAGTGGACGGCCATCTGGACCAAAAATGCCACCCTCCTGTCTAGAATATCATCAGGAAAATAATCAATGACCAGGTGGTATGTTTTACACACAATTTAATTCTAAAGTATGAACAGAAATGGCTCTGGAGTTATGTACACAGCATTAGTTACCATAGTGATCGAGCAAGGGTTAAAATACATTGAAATCTGTGACTCAACTGATGGAAAGTAAAAGAGTGATTGGATAATAAAACTACAACAGCTGGTAAATCCTACAATGAGACACAGTTTAGACCCCGGCAGCAGTCATCCAGCACCTCTCGGTTGCTATGCACCCAAAAAGTACATCATGTGATGTATTTTTGATCAATTTGCTACTTTGGCTTAAATGTCTCTTCAGACTTGTGTGGTGGTTGAATCTTTTACCACAATCATCACAGATAAATGGTTTTTCTCCCGTGTGGACTCTTTTGTGTCCCTTAAGGTGCGATTTTATGCTAAATCTTTTTCCGCAATCATCGCAGGCAAAAGGTTTCTCACCAGTGTGGACTCTCATGTGACATGAAAGATTTCCTCGCTTGGTAAACCTTTTACCACAAAGATCACAGCCAAATGGCTTTTCTCGTGTGTGGAGTCTCATGTGCGACTTAAGATTTGCGCTTTGCCTAAAGGTTTTTCCGCATTCTTCACACACAAAAGGCTTCTCTCCGGTGTGAATTCGCATGTGACTTGAAAGATTTCCTTGCTGGCTAAATCTCTGATCGCAAACATCACAGTGAAACGGTTTCTCTCCGGTGTGGACTCTCATGTGTCTCTTCAGAGAATGTTTGTAGGGAAACTGTTTATCACATTCAGAGCAGCTGAATGACTTTTTGGTAGAGATAACGTCATGTTTTGCACCTGACTCAGGCACCATTGTCTGTTTCCAATCTTTGTCACTGTCAGCCTCAGGTTCAGAATCAGAAGACTTTTTACTATAATCATCATCACTGACTTCAGTCTCAGATGAGTCTGATTCCTTTTCATCAGTATTTGGTTGTAAATGCCTGTTTGGGTCTGGGTTCCAGGCTGGTTCTGGTCCTCCACAGTCCTCTTCATCAGTTTCTGTTTTCATCTGTTCAGCTGAGCTGCTGGTTGGAGGTTCTGTCTCTATGTTTTCTTCAGTTTTAATCTGCTGAAGCTGTGGAGACTGAGGTTTCTCTTCATCATCTTCACTTTTTACAGTAACGCAGATGAATGACAACCTGCTGACATCAGTCTGTTTCTGCCCATCAAGTTGCTCTTCCTCCTGACTGGTCCAGAATTCCTCCTCTTCCTTCTTTATGTGGAAAGGTTCTGGATCCTGCTGGTCCACACTGGGAACCTCTTCTTTAATCACCAACACCTGCTGGACATCTGCAGGTAAAACTGAAACACAAATGGACATTAACTGTTTTCATCCTGATTCTGATTTATACAAAAGAAGGAAATATTAACTGAATTCTCTTAACACAAGTGAGATCATTTATAACTCAGGCTGTCTTTTGTGATTAGCTGATCTAAATGAAACTGAGTAAAATGCCACAGGGGAGCAATCATTTATTTGACTCCCATATTGTATGTCTGATGGATCCCAAATAGCAAATGTATGAAAGGTTCCAATGTTATTCTGGTGAGTTTGAGTTCAAATCTGCCTGCCAGTGTGGAGTTTTCATGTTTTCCTTGTGCTTTTATGGGTTTTCTTTCCCTCCCACACTCCAAAGACATGCATGTTAACTGGTGAAGCTAAACTGACCATAGGTGTTAGTGAGAGTGTGCATGGCTGTGGAGCATCAGTGGTTAGGGTGGTCGTCTTCTAAAGGCCAGCAGATCGATCTTAAAGTTGGTAAGATACTTGAACCCACAAGACCACGAAGCATTGTATGAAGGTGTGTGAATGGGTGAAGCACTTTGTAAAACCTACACAGGTTAAAAAGGCACTTATTTAAAGATGTTGAAAGTAAGCAACTTAATGCAGTTAAGCAGGACGTGTGAAAAGAGCTGCTGCTTGGCTTTGATCATTTTATTCCCAGCAAGAGGAAAAGAGCTTTTTGTCAACAAGAAAAATAAAACCAGTTCAATAATTTTCAAATACCGTAAATTCCGGACTATAGAGCGCACCTGAATATAAGCCGCACCTTCTCATTTTAAAAAGAAAATCCATTTTGTACTTGTACAGGCCGCACCGGATTATAAGCCGTGGGTGTTACACAGAAAGATGTTACAGGTGAGGATTTCTAAACTTTTAATTAAATGCGTATAATAACATAAACAAATACATGATGCAAATGCTTTTTTTCCCGAACAGTGCCTGTAACACCGATGGTTTTAACTTAAATACCCATCAGTAACGCACTAATACGGCGTAAATGCTTTTTTTCCCGAACAGTGCCTGTAACACGGCTGGTAAAAAAGAAAAGTAGCCTACCAGGAAAAGTCTTTGATCGCCTTCTTCATCTTCCTCCTGTGCTCTAAAACAATCAAAGTCATCTTCTTCAGTGTCCGAATTGAACAGCCTCAGAACCTCACTCACTTCAGTCTCTTCGTTGTCGCCTTTAATTCAAAAGCTGCATCATATAAATTTCTTTGTTTGTTTTCCATGTTGAGGGTGAGCATAAATGACCAATTTAGAATAATTTAGTAGTGTAGGTGTTTGATTTATCGTACAGTTTCATTGGACCATTGTGAAATATTCGTTCATTTTATTGGTCTAATGTTACGACCCTGAGAAAAAGAAGCAGCTTATAGTCCGGAATTTGATGTACTTTGGTTTTAAAGGAGTCACACAGTTTTAAAAGTTAAATAAATGTTTCCAAAGTGGAAAATTCTCTCAATATTTACCAAAATAGTTTAGAATATTATTTTCACCACAATAAAGCAGCCTGATAGTTGAAGTTAAAGACTGAATTATTATGCTATTATACTGATAAACAGATGTGAGTCACTTACTGAGATCTTTGCTGTCTTGTGTCTGCTCCAGTTCTGATGTGGATGCTGCAGGTATGGGGGGCACCAAACTGGGTCCTCTGGGGTCAACTGGTTGAAGCCTCCTCCTTCGAGGCATCCCTGCTCCACCTGTGATTCTCCTCTTCACAATCCTGGTTTAAATCTGGAGGTTTTTGTCAGATTTTAGAGTGTATACACTGTATCTTCATCTATTCAACAATGTTCATGTCAAATATGCTTCATAAAAAAAATACAGAACCAAAACAGACGACATGCAGATCAAAGAGCTTCTGACAGCTGAAACGTTACCTTTGTTCAAGACTCTGAATTTCTGTCTTCTGCAGAGACATTCAGGTGTTCATCTCTGTAAAGAATAACCACAGCATGTTCCACACATCACACACATGGAGACACAACAGTGAACACGAGGTTAGACAGAAAAACACCACAGCAGTTATTTCCCTGTGATGCCTCACCTGTCTGTTCCACTGGAAGCATCAATGTAGACTCTGCTGCAGCTGGGACTTGGAAAGGTTTCCTCTTCATGGGAGTCGATGTTGTGAGACGTCTCTCACAGCTGGAGGAACAATCAGAAACATCAAGAAAATAAGTGCTACGTGACACTGTTATACATTCTGTTACCTCTGTGGGAGGGTTGGCTCGCCTGGACAAACACGATAAATCAAGAGCAGCTCAACAAAAAGCAACATATTGAACACGGACACATGCCAACCTGAAGATCTGCTGGATGTCTGTAACTCTGTGGATTTAAATCACCTACAAAGAACATCTACAACTTCTCTACAAGCTATAAGCTGAAGATATTTATGAAGAAATCTCGGCTGATTGTAATTTTTACAAACTGTCTGCAGAGATAAAAATTAACGCACTATATATGAAGCATATTCACCTCCAACCTGCACAGTTTCATTTTAAAATCAGCTCAAATTAACATTTTCCAGCAGGACTAATTTTATTTTAATTGTTATCTAAAGTGAACACATTTTTAACATTAAACTTTACTGTCAGTAACTTCCAGCAGCTGTGGGATTATCTCAGCTGGTCTTTTAGGGTAAAAAACATTAAGAAAGTCTAGTTTTGGGGCAGAAATATTAATTTCCAACCCTGCTAAAGGTCAGAAAAAAGGTTTCCTGTGTCGGTAACTCTGCTCATGACCATGTTCTAACTAACGCTACCAAACATCTGGTTACATTTCCACTGGTGGGTTAAATTACCTGTCCAGCAGAAAACAGACAACTTCGGCGTCTTTCTGAAAATATTTGCCCCTCATTGGTGATTTCCAGGTGGGAAAGGCCACACCAATGTTTATCCTTGTTTTCTTCGTCTTTCGTTGTCTTTTCCAGCTTTGGTTCCGCTTCTTCTTCAGCTGCTTTGATCCTCCTTCTGTCACAGTTTGGCTTTAAAACTTTGTCAGAACACTAAATGTTTAACCAGAAGCAGAAACTGTTAGAGAAGGTGAAAACTCTGCTGGAGACTAAAAAAGAGAGCCAGTTAGCCTGTTAGCCAGTACATCCGACCTCTATTTTGCTCCCTCTGCAAACACGACATCAACAAGCGTTCCTACCCCTGATCCTCATTGGGGAAAAGATCGAACAATGGGTTCGTTTTGAAAACCTAAAATGTAAAACCACCACATGAATAATTCAGAGTTTCTATCTGAGTGAAGTCTTGGTACTACAGTGTAAAAATATTTTGTTCAAAATAAAAGTCCAACATTCAAAATTCTACTGAATCGTAAAAATTTAGCATAGAAGTGTTGAAAGTAAGTACTTGTATAATTCTATACATTGTTAAATTAATAATAATATGTATTATGTGATCAGATTATAATCAGTGGTTCATTGTAACATCAACATCACTCTAATGGAGCTTAATTAGCTTAATTCACTTATTCATCATCTTAAATAACTCACGAGCAGTCGTCATATCAGTACAGATCACACGTGTGTTTCAGTGTCCCTCTATACCTCAGGGGAAGGCTTGTATGTTTGTATGCTTTACTAATTCAAATCTCTGGATCACCGGGTTACTTTAAATATTCTCAAAAAAACCCTTAATAATTTCATAATTTCTTCAGAGGAAGGCACAGCAACCACTGTCCTCATGGGCTGACTTACAAACTTGTTGACCCAAGCCTCATCAGAAATGGTCTCCATGGAAGGGTGGCTGTCAAGAAGCCATTCTTAAGGAAGGGAAACAGGGAGAAAAGGCTGAGCTGTGCCAAATGACACAAGAAGTGGACTGAAAATCAGAGGCAACAGGTCTTATGGAGGGATGAATCCTCCCCAGAGCCCGGACCTCAACATTATTGAAGCAGTGTGGGATCATCTGACAGAGAACGGAACAAAAGGCAGTCGACATCCAAAGAAGAGCTGTGGGATGTCCAGCTGGACCATCTGAACCTATGTTTAGGTTAGTTAAGTGTTTTTCCTGGCTCAGGTGAGCCTGAAACATCCCATAGTTATGGTCCTATAGTCTTAGACTGCTGGGGGACCTCTTATGTCACACCTTTCCTCACTTTGCTTTCTTTCTTTTACTGCTTTAATTTCTCATATCACATAATGTACATTTGGCATTGTTGTCATTAACTTGTGTTTCAGCAGGTATCCTTTGAATGGTGTTACAGTGTTTGTTGTCCCCTCTTTCCTGTCCTGTCAACCCCCAGCTGGTCGAGGCAGATGGCCGCCCTTCCTGACTCTGGTACTGTCAGACGTTTCTTCCTGTTAAAATGGAGACATTTCTCTCCACATATATTTGTAATTTCTTTTGACTTTGGCCATCTTAATCCTCCTCAGGCAGATCCCAGCAGCACTTTTCAGTTTATATGTATAAAATCTGATCATGTGATGTTTCCTGTTTATTGGTGTATTACTTCAGTGGTAACTGCTGATGAAAATAACTTATAATTTATATAAAATAATTTGAAATAGTAATGCATGTTTGCATATTTCCTACCATTATGAATGTGACATCTAATAATAGAAATGAATAGAAAAGAAAATTTAGAGACTTTCATTCCTTTAAGTTTTGGAAAAAAAGAGTTCGAAAAAAGATGCCAAACGGGGGGTGATTTGTACAAAAGCAAACATATTGGCGCAAGGTAGAGCTGTTACGACTCATTTATTATCAGGTAAAAAAAAACATTAAACATTACAAGTATGTACAGTCTTTTTAAGAAGAAAGAAATCAGTCTTTCAACTGTAAGATTTGACATATTAAAAACCCTCTGGTCCTCGTCTTAAAATGAGATAAAAACAACCTCAGATAAGCCACAACAGTGTTATTCACTGAAAAGAAAAATATAAGTGAAAATGTAGAAACAGTGGATCAAAAACTATGCCCAGCATTCATAAGAAATAAGTGTAGAAGTCTAATCAAATGCACTTGATTAATTGATCATCAGCAATTGTGACAAAACGTTTTTTTAGGATTATGTTCACACAATGCTAAGCAGGGAAGACATCAGCTTTCAATCTGACAGATAGTCTGACATCAAAGACTGATAAGGTCTTTAACATTAACTTTAATTATATCAAAGATTATCATTTAATCATAAACTTCAATTTAATGCTAGTCAAGTTGTATCTAGAAGCACATAAATCAGGGGGTGTACTTAATTTAGTTTTCTGATGAGGACAATCAACATGGTCAGTATTACTTTGTTCTGAAGGGGACTTATTTGATCCGTCTCATCTATTCTGAACTTGAAAATGTTATAATGCAGTAATTTTCTTTATACTGGAAGGATTGAAATTAAGTACTTACAATTCAATGAATGCACATGACAGCAATAATGGAACTCAGGAAGAAGCTCCTGCAATGTACCACATGCACAACACTAGGGAATGTTAACATAAACACTTGGTTTTAAACCAATATTCAACAAGTGCTACTTGTTAAAACCATTATTCCAAACTCAATAAAGTTCACATGACATTTTAGAAGATGGCCTTTCTGTGTGGAGTCTGCATGTTCTCCCCGTCTGTGCGTGGGTTCTCTCTGGGTACTCCGGCTTCCTCCCACCATCCAAAAACATGCATGTTAGGTTAACTTGCGACTCTAAATTGTCCCTAGGAATGAGTGTGAGCGTGTGTGTGGTTGTTTGTCTCTGTATGGCCCTGCTGGAATAGGCTCCAGCCCCCCCGCAACCCAACTGACTGATTAGGCGGGTATAGAAAATGGATGGGTGGATGGATTTTAGAAGTTTAAGGCTCTTAAACTTACTAATTGGTCACTAATTCAGACTGAGGGCTCTATGACCCAATCTCACCTCAGGTAACTGGTTTGGAATGGCACTTGATAGAGTTAAGTCTCCATACAGATGTGCGGATTAAGTGAGTGTATAGTGGAAGGTTGGAAGAGCCAGATTGAAACTCAACTTCCAACATCCCTCCACAACAGCTCAGGAAACATGTTTTGATGCTAATTTACCCAGCAATCAGGTCAGTTTTCACCACAACTGGTTTCTACACTGTGAACAATTAAATGACTTTTTAGATTTCCCTGTCTAGTAAATGCTTTACCACAATAACTACAGCTAAATGGCTTTTCTCCCGTGTGAACTCTCATATGTAATTTAACATATGACTGACGATTAAATTTTTTACTACAAATGTCACAGGAAAATGGTTTCTCTCCAGTGTGTAATCTCATGTGTATTTTAAAATAAGACTTTCGGTTAAATGTTTTACCACAAACATCACATCCAAATGGTTTCTCTCCAGTGTGGACTTTCCTGTGGGTCTGAAGATCTGTTGCTCTGCGAAATCTTTTTCCACAAAAATCACAGCTAAACGGTTTCTCTCCAGTATGAACTTTTCTGTGCGTCTGAAGGTCTGCTGTTCTGTTAAATCTTTTACCACAAACATCACAGCTAAATGGTTTCTCTTCAGCATGAACAGCCATATGTGAAACGAGATATTTACTTTGAAAAAATGTTTTGCCACAAACATCACAGCCAAAGGGTCGCTCCCCTGTGTGGACTCTCATGTGTAACTGAACATCTGTCTTTCGCCTGTACTTTTTACCACATACTTCACAGCCAAATGGTTTCTCTGCTCTGTGAACTCTCCGGTGTATCTGAAGATCTTTCATTCTGCAAAACTTTTCATCGCAAAAATCACAACCAAATGGTTTCTCTCCAGTGTGAATTCTCATATGTGTCTGAAGATCTGTTGTTCTGCGAAATCTTTTACCACAATCATTACAGCAAAACGGTTTCTCTCCTCTGTGAACTCTCATGTGTTTCTTAAGATGTATGTTTTGGTAAAATCTTTTACCACAGTCACCACAACCAAACGGTTTCTGTCCCGTGTGTACTGTCATGTGTTTCTTAAGATAAGAGTTTTGGCTAAATCTTTTTCCACAATCATCACAGCCAAATGGTCGTTCACCTGTGTGTACTCTCATGTGTGTTTTGAGATTTGTATTTTGCCTAAATTTTTTACCACAGTCACTACAGCTAAACGGTTTTTCTCCTGTATGTACTCTCATGTGTGTCTTAAGATGTGTGCTTTGGTTAAATCTTTTACCACAAACACCACAAATAAATGGTTTCACTCCTGTGTGTACTCTCATATGTGTCTTAAGATGCGTGTCTTGGCTAAATCTTTTACCACAATCATCACAACTAAATGGTTTCTCTCCTGTGTGTGTAATTGCATGATTCTTGAGATGTATGTTTTGGCTAAATCTTTTACCACAATCATCACAGCCAAATGGTTTCTTTCCAGAGTGGACAAGCATGTGTGTTCTTAAAGAGTGCTTATAGACAAACTGCTGACCACACACAGAGCAGCTAAAGGATTTCTTAGCAGTGTTACAGGCTACATCGCCAGTTGCACCTGACTCAGGTGTTCTGGTCTCACTCCAATCGGCATCACTCTCTTCAGTTTCAGGTCCAGAATCAGACCAAGGTTCCTGCCAGTCACAGTTGTCATCTGTACTGACATCAGTCTCACAAAACTCACTTTCATTGGTATTTGGTTGTAAATTACTATTTGGATCTGGGTTCCTGTCTGGTTCTGGTCCTCCACAGTCCTCTCCATCAGTTTCTGTTTTTATCTGTTCAGCTGAGCTGCTGGATGTTTTCATTTGATAAAGCTGGGAGGACTGAGGTTTCTCTTCATCATCTTCACTCTTCACAGTCACAGCAGTGATTGAGAACCTGCTGACATCAGTCTCTTTCATCCCACTAAACCCTTGTCCACCCTGATTGGTCCAGAGTTCCTCTTCTTCCTCCTTTATGTGGAGGGTTTCTGGGTCTTGCAGGCCCATCTCCAGACTGGAGATCCAAGGAACCTCTTCTTTAATCACCAACACCTGCTGGACATCTGCAGGTAACACTAAACAAAAAAAACCAAACATGTATGGACATCAAAGACAACTGTGACATTAACTGCATTTATCGTGATCCTTAATATCACAAACCAAGCTATTGGTCCATGTCTGATATATTTCACTGATATGACTGAGAAGTCAAAGATAACCTTTTTCTAAATTACTCACAAGTAAGAAGATAAACCACATAATAGCCATACAAAAAATGAATGTCCAAGTCATCAACAACAGAATGGCTGAATGACATCACTTTAACAGAATGAAGTGTTACAAATCTCATAAATGCAGTATGTATCATATTAGTATCACATGAACATAATCCAAATTTAGAGGACAACATATCTCTGCAGGTCTTCTTATCGATACTGAACAGTTTTTAAAGTGACCCAAAGTGTTATTTTTGGGCCACTTTTTTTTCTGACAGAAAAGTTGGGTTTATGTTCTTTTATTTATTAAACTTTTAAATGTTC
The DNA here is from genome assembly GCF_036924035.1 of Leuresthes tenuis. NCBI lineage: Eukaryota > Metazoa > Chordata > Actinopteri > Atheriniformes > Atherinopsidae > Leuresthes > Leuresthes tenuis. The sequence continues at coordinate 2,732,190 of NW_027325374.1, forward strand.
AAGAAATATTTTTCCAGAGTCGATGAACAATTAAGTTAGATGCAATATTCTCAACATTCACCAAATCAGTTTTAACTTTAAATTTGACCATAATCAAACTCTCAGAAGGTGAGGCACTGTTGTATCAGTTACAGGTGAGTCACTTACTGAGATCTTTGCTGTCTTGTGTCTGCTCCAGTTCTGATGTGGATGCTGCAGGTATGGGGGGCACCAGACTGGGTCCTCTGGGCTCATCTGGTTGGAGGCTCCTCCTCCTTCGAGGCATCCCTGCTCCACCTGTGATTCTCCTCTTCACAATCCTTGTTTATAACTCTGATGGTTTTTCAGGTTTTAGAGTGTATACGCTGGGTCTTCTGCTGTTATTGTAGCACAGCTGTCTGAAACTGTAAATACACAAATGTCGACTATTCACTATCAGTTGTTCATTCCAACAAATAAAAACCCAGAGTGAACATTGACATAAACAATCAGCTGCATACAAGACACTGGTTTAAAAAACAGTGTTTGTGCTGTAAATGTGGATGTTATTCAGTTTACCATTTTGATTGCTGTACTCCAGGAAGAGTGCATATTACTTATTTTTCCACATTTTCAACTCTTGGCATGAACATGTATCAAATAATCACTTTTGGAAGATGTTCATCCAGCAATTTTATTTCATGGGCAAGAAAAATATAACAGATATTATACAAAACTATTTCATTTATCAGCTAAATATTCTGGCCTGGTAAACCAATATTTAAAAAATAATAAAATTAAACACCTGTTATTGCTGAACATTTTCTTTTTCAGATTAATCTACTTTTTATTATTTAAACAGTCTATTATCATTTATTATCATTTAAACTTTTCAACAGACTGCCTGTCAGAAGTCTTGTTGCTGAGTGAGCCCTCAGATCTTCCGGTTCCTGACTTTTCTGTTTCTGTCAATTTGCTCAAAGTGCTGTAAAATGCTGTGTAGCTAAAGCTTGATTAATTATTCTCCACTGTCTGGAATGATTTGGCTGAATGGTTTCAGGTCTTTTTAGAACAGCAGTTTTGGTTTTTTATAGTCTAATCCAGGAGGTGATCATGTTGGTCTGTTATAATTTCAAAACTGTCAGCACCCAAAATTAATTTTGTGCAGTTTTCTTTCACAGTGCAGTACCGTGCAAATGGACTGTACTTTTAAAGCGGACCACTCGAAGCACTTATAGTACAAGCAGCAGACAGAAGGACGATTAGGATTGCTATCGAGGATTGGGAAGGACCACTGTAAGTGCACTTGGTTTCCTATTACTATAACACGGAGAACGTAACCACTTCCAATCCAGAGTTATACGGTGCAGTCGTTTTTCGACAAGCAGTCTGTTTTCGGCACAACACCGGAAGTGCCATTGTTAGTTGCCACTTATACGATTTGAGCTCGGCCCTGCTGCAGCATCATTAGAGCGGAGTTATTGAACATTTCTGTAGGAGGGTGTTGCACTTTGCAGATGGCCCCTTTGCACGTAGTTTAATGTTATTTATCCTGCCAAAAGGAGCTTATTTTGACTAAAATGAGCGTTTAGTTTATTGTTTAACTCACCACAGTTTGCGACTGAGTGAGTTGTTATATAAGTACCATGTTCTAACTAACGCTATCAAACAGCTGGTTACATTTCCATTGGTGGGTTAAATTACCTGTCCAGCAGAAAACAGACAACTTCGGCGTCTCTCTGAAAACATTTATCCCTCATCAGTGATTTCCAGCTGGGAAAGGCCACACCGATGTGCCTCCTTGTTTTCTGCCGTCTTCTTCCCGGGTTTGGTTCCCCTTCTTCTTCAGCTACTGTGATCCTCCATCTGTCACAGTTTGGCTTTAAAACTTCTCACAAAACCAAATGTTTAACCAGAAGCAGAAACTGTTACGTGAAGACAATGGAAATGTGGAGAACACAACAGCTAGCTACATGTTAGTCAGCCCGACTTTTATTTTGTCCCCCCTGCAACACAGCGCAGTCATCTGTTCCCACACCCATATTTAATCTGACACTACACATTAATTTCTGCGTAAAATATTTCCCCATACATACTTTAAGAAACAATATTTGATATTTATATATAACTCAGTCTCACAGCACACAACGCGATAGTTAGCTGCATGCTAATCAAGCCCGTCTTTATTTTGTTTCCCGAGCTAACAGCGTAGCAAACAAAAGGTTCCTACCCGATTACTTTACCTCATATTAAATACATTTCTTTGGGTTGAAGAATTACACAGGAATGTGTAACGATTTCTCCTCAGATAAGCAAAGTATATTAAACAAATTACTTCATTTAAAATAAAAGCATGCGTTTAAAATCCTAGACAATTTAGAAAAAAATGTATCTGCCTAAATATTATAGTATTAACAGCAAATACTCACAATAACTCGCTTAACAGTAAGATTCACAAATATTTTTTTTTTATAACCAATTAGTCCTCATAATTGTCTCAGTCAAGAGGTGGGACACACTCTGGACAGGATGCCAGTCCATCAACAAACATGTTCAAACTCACAATTTAGTAAAAAGTGAAAAAGAAGGTACACCATCTTTCAATTCTAAGGTTTTTAACTCATCAGTACATTCAAAATTAGCATCTGGTCCTCATCAGGTCTTAAATTAGGTAAAACAACTTAAGATGGACAACACTACAAGACATATTACACTGTTATAATTTATTTCAGTAAAACTAAGAGAAATAGCAGAAACACTGTGAAAAACTAACTACATCCTACAATTTAGTGTCTGTGATAAAGTGTATGAGGAAAACACAAGACTACATTAAACATCAGATTAGATTTTACTGTTGGAGAGTGCTCAGAGATCCTTTAATGCATTGTTTTTGCTGTTGTAATGTTTTGGTGTATTTCACGTCATATAGAGGTGGAGGCCAATGAATCATGACAGAATTTTTTATCCTAGTTCAAACAGCAGTCCACCCAATAACAAACAAACATCCACATGGGGTTTACAAGAAAATTTCCATCTGTAAAGAAATGCAAAACTCAACTAGAACAAGTTCCTAAGTTGCACTTAACTGCGTATACACAAGTTACAAGTGGTAATACTCCTCTTAATATTGTCCAAACCACTTTTAAGGACCATCCAAAGGTATTTGCTGTCAAACTTTATGTTCCCTCACCTCATCATAGCCGTCTTCTCCACAATGTGCAGGCAAGGCAGCTCACAACATCCACATTATTTAGAGCTCTGATCCAATCTCATTAAAACTTGAGGATGTTGGTGGCCGGTTCTGTGTTGGCTAATGTAGCAGTGAACTCATCGTGTATTTTGATACCTCCGTTGTTCAGTATAGTCGGAGAATAACTGCAGATTTATGTATGAACATGTAATAAGTGCTGTTAACAAGGTTAGCAAAAGCATCAGACCCAGGAGATGACAGTATCTGATGTTACAAGCCAGAGACCCTGTTTATCCACTCTACATTTAAACAGAGGCGATGAAAATGTTCACTTGTCCAAAAAGTTTGGTTTCAGTGCAAAAAACTGCGTTTGCATTTAGATGATGGGCACAAACACACAGACAAATCTGTGGTTATCGAATTAGCTGATGACTAAACTACTGATATCAGATGACTCACCGGCTTACTGTGTTTCAGTTTTTTCAAAGACAATAGTACTAAGATGTGACACTTAGAACATCAAACATTTTTATTAAATCCATTCAATGAACATTACATATGAGAAGCCACATGAAACTAATTTAACATCGGCTATAGCAGTACTTCTGGAGAAAGTACTTTCTATTTTATTTGTTTTTTCAAAATGCCATCAGATCATAAAGTCATGAGGGTGAAAAGAAAAGTGAATCCAAGAGATTAAAACCCTCAAAGTCTTTATTTATTTTCTAGTAACATTACAGCAACTCTCCGGCTAAACTGTTTGTACCTTTTACCTTTTACCTTGTACATGAAAACTTTCCTGTTAGTTGATAAGGTCAATCAGATACTTTATATTTCATCAGGGAGATAAACCGGGACACATTGCTTTAAGACAACACTCTTAACAACAAAAGGTTTAATACCCAGACTGCAAAACGTTGCAGTTTAAAAAGAAAGATAGAAAACTGGAACTGGACGACAATTTAGTATTCTTGATTTGTTTCAAAAGTTTGCGATGCAGCTTTACCACAAAAGTGATCACATGCCTACATGTGATATCATTAAGATGACAACGTGATGGCGTCAACTCTCACAAACAATAATCATCACTGTTGACTAATCTGCAGACTTTCACACAACAGTTCACAAGTTCAACTCATGTCCTGCACAAGTCTTTTCACTTTTTTGCTTCCCCTTAAACATGCGATTCATTCTTTTTCAACTTCGCTCTCACCAGCGACTGTTCAGCGTTAAAACGAAAAATTGTTCGGGTTTGATGCTCAAAGGAAATTTGCAGTGTGTGTGTAGTGTCATGCTCAACTCCTCTGACCTTCATAGGCAGACTTTTTCACCTGTAAATGTGATACAGCAGCTGGTTTGTGACCTTAGAGCAATTTTTGATGAGCCTGGTTTAAGTTTTTGTGACTGTTTCACATTCTCAGAACTCCACTGCTCGAGATTCCCACAGTTAGAGATTCTCTCAAACCAATCAGCGCTCTGCAGTCATTCTGTGTCAGATTAGCTCAATCCCAACCTCAGTTGTAATGGCAATATTGGCAGTACTGAAATAGTATCAGTTGTGTTACGACATGTGATGGGGAATGCACTTGTCAAACAGCTGACCTGTGTGACCTGTGTCACAGTCCAAGTCCAATGCTGGGATGGAGCCTTCACATAAACACACTATTGAAATGTGCAATAGTGTGTTTGTACAACACCTTTTGGATTTGGGCTCTGACACGGATTCATATGGCATCTTAAGCAAAGCAAAAAAATGCTTATTCTCATCAGAAAATTGTACTGAAACTCAACTGTTTCTTTATTTTGTGGAGTCTCATGTGGGACTTAAGTACCCCCCCTCGACTGAATCTTTTACCACAAACACCACAACTAAATGTTGTTTCGCCTGTGTGAATTCTCATGTGTCGGCTCAGATTTTCCTTATATTTGAACCTTTTCTCACAGTTGTTACACTGAAACAGTCCATTTCCAGTGTGGACTCTCAAATGTTTCTTGAGATCTGTTTTTTGGTGAAATCTTTTACCACAAACATCACAGCCAAACAGTTTTTTTTGTGTGTGAACCCTCATGTGTCGTTTCAAGGTTCCTTTTTGCGTAAATCCTTTACCACAAACATCACAGTCAAATGGTTTTTGTCCCGTGTGAACACTAATGTGTTTCTTAAGATTAGTCTTCCTGTTAAACCTTTTACCACAGTCATCGCAGCCGAATAGTTTCTCCCGAATGTGGTCTGTGGTCTGTGAGTCCAGTTTTGGCTTCATTCTAAAACATTTCCTATTCACCAAACATTTAGAAGATCTTTTTCCTGTCATGTGTCTCTGAAGAGACTGCCTATGCTTAAACGTTTTCTCACAATAGTTACAATGAAACGGTTTGTTTCCTGTGTGGACATTCATATGTTTCTTAAGAATCGTTTTTTGGTTAAATCTTTTATCACAAACATCACAACTGTATGGCTTCTCTCCTGTGTGAACCACCATGTGTCTCCTCAGGCTTCCTTGACATGTAAATCCTTTACCACAAACATGACAACCAAACGGCTTTTCACCTGTGTGGACCCTCACGTGCGCCTGAAGAATCATTTTTCGGTTAAATCTTTTACCACAGTGGTCACAGCCAAATGGTTTGTCTCCTGTGTGAACTCTCATATGAACCTTCAGATTTCCCTTTCGGTTGAAATTTTTACCACAAACATCACAGCCAAATAGTTCATCTCCTGTATGGTCTGTGGTCTGTGAATCTACACGTTGTTTCACTCTAAAGCATTTCTTTTTAACTAAACAGCTGGAAGAACATTTTCCTAAATTATATTTCATGTGTCTCTGAAAACACTGTTTGTATTGAAACTGTTTACCACACTCAGGGCAGCTGAAGGAGGTTTTAGAAGGGTTACATCCTAAATCACTATTTACACCTAACCCAGGTGACGTGCACTCAGTCCAGTCAACACCACTGTCCTCTGTTTCTGGTCCTGATATTGAAGTTTTTTTCCAATAATCATCATCACTGACTTCAGTCTCAGAAGAGTCTGAATCCTTTTCATCAGTATTTGGTTGTAAATGACTGTTTGGGTCTGGGTTCCTGGCTGGTTCACAGTCCTCTTCATCAGTTTCTGTTTTCATCTGTTCAGCTGAGCTGCTGGATGGGGGTTCTGTGTCTCTGCTGTCCTCAGTTTTGATTTGAAGTTGTAAGGACTGAGGTTTCTCTTCATCATCTTCAGTCTTCAGAGGAACAGCAGCGAATGACATCCTGGTGATATCGGTCTCCTCTCCATTAAGTTCCTCCTCTTCCTGTTTTATGTGGGGGGGTTCTGGGTCCTGCTGGTCCAGACTGAAGCTCCAGGGAACCTCTTCTTTAATCACCACCAGCTGCGGCACATCTCCAGGTAACACTGAAACACACATGTTCGTTAAAGACAACTGAAAGTTTGGGTGCTGACAGTTTTGAAATTATAACAGACCAACATGATCACCTCCTGGATTAGACTATAAAAAACCAAAACTGCTGTTCTAAAAAGACCTGAAACCATTCAGCCAAATCATTCCAGACAGTGGAGAATAATTAATCAAGCTTTAGCTACACAGCATTTTACAGCACTTTGAGCAAAATGACTGAGAGCAGCGTCACAAAACAGAAAAGTCAGGAACTGGAAGATCCGAGGGCTCACTCAGGTTCACAAAGCAACAAGACTTCTGACAGGCAGTCTGTTGAAAAGCCATTTGATGTCTTATAAATTAGTCAGATAGTTTAAAAACCAATAGGAAAAGTAGCAGATAACCAGTGTATCAAGACTTTAAAAAGAGCGTAACATGTGCTCCTTTTCTTAGTCAGTGCTCAAGCGGTTGTGGTGAGTTCTGAATTAGCTATAGTCAAGCCTAATAGTTATAAAAGGGTGCATTAGTTTCTCTGTATTACTCAGAGAGAGCATTTTAGAGAGATCTTTTAAATGATAAATAGTAGATTAAGGCGCACCTCGGTCTCCAACTGTTCTGCACAGCAGTGAGGACAGGTGTTTCACACACTTCAGTAGGTTTCATTTGTCGTGTTGGTGAAGTGGAAAAACTGGTGACACAATACCTCTGATACATCAGCAATATTATCTGCAGATGTTCACCAGCTGGACAATGGCGAGCCGGGTGCTTTGATGTTGTTTCAGGGGGTCGTGCGCCTCCCAGTTTTTGTAACCTGGAGGGAAGTGTGTGAGCAGGTCTGTCTCTACAAGCTTCGACCCGTCTAAACCCAAGTTACAAAAACATTAAAAGACTGTCCAGAAGTGAAACGTTTAAGTTGTGTATTTGTTTCCTGTACAACTCCCTGTAGTGTTATTTCTCGTTATCATTTCCTCAACAGCAACTTCTGTTGTTTGTTTTCAAGACTACAGTGAATCCAGCGCACCTCAAACGCTGGTATAAGCAGTTATGGTGCATAATCAGCTCATTAAAACTCAACATAAATGCAGGAGACCCAACACTAGAATTATATTTTAGCTTGAGAAAAGCCCTGGGATGTTTGACTTCTGGGTGCTTTTGACTAAATGTGCCTCAGGTTGTAGTCAAAGTTATTATGCTACATACAGACAAACAGATGTGAGTCACTTACTGAGATCTTTGCTGTCTTGTGTCTGCTCCAGTTCTGATGTGGATGCTGCAGGTATGGGGGGCACCAGACTGGGTCCTCTGGGGTCATCTGGTTGGAGGCTCCTCCTTCGAGGCATCCCTGCTCCACCTGTGATTCTCCTCTTCACAATCCTTGTTTATATCTGTAGATTTATTCAGATTTTATGGTGTATACACTGTATCTTCCTCTGTTTTTCTAGCACAGCAGTCTGAAACTGTAAATACACAAATATCAACCATTAAATATCCGTACATCGTTGAATGCCACCTGTAACTGCACCACAAATGCGCTGTATACAAAGGATCAATTTAACATCATCTGTACATGTATGAAACGTGTGCGCCACCATATTTGCTTGTGCATACAATTTTCAACCCTGGTGGATGACGTCATCCTCATCCCATAAATCATTACGGATTATATGACCCGGATATCTTACTTTGTTCACCACTTCTAAAACTTTATCTGCTAAATAACATGAAGAAAATGTTAGTGTCATCACAAAGCTTTTTTTTTTAAATCTATTAAATTATATTTTAATAAAATGACTCCTTTTTATTTGTCCTTATTTTGCAAATGCATCGCGCGCTCCGGATTTTAGTGAATGAAGTGTGACGAAATTGGACGGAAAAGTGACCAACACCATTGATGATGGGTCATATTCCGCAGATTTACAGACTCCATTTACGCTCCTGGTTAGCATCACACCGCTATGACCATGTTCTAACTAACGCTGTCAAACAGCTGGTTACATTTACACTGGTGGGTTAAATTACCTGTCCAGCAGAAAACAGACAACTTCCGCGTCTCTCTGAAAACATTTGTCCCTCATCAGTGATTTCCAGCTGGGAAAGGCCACACCAACCTTTATCCTTGTTATCTGCCGTCCTCTTTCCAGCTTTGGTTCCGCTTCTTTAAAGACGAGGATTCGCGCGAGCTAACGTCACGACAGCAGCTGTTCTGTAAAAACGAGGGAAAACTCCTCAGAAAGCTCCACACAACACAATACAACACAACAACAACCAGCAGCTGCATGCCAGCCAGTCCTACCAATATTTTGTTCCCCCAATGTAACGCGAAACAACCAACCGAAGGTTCCTACAGCAGCATTTTACCTCCGGGGTGTTAAAACCTGGCGCACCTTATTTATATGGAATGTTTGACATATTACTCATTTCAATGTCTTATTTTCCTTTATCTATTATTTAGCTCGTGTTCTTTGGCCTCAATTCTATCTGTATGACTGTTTTTATTGATTTTTTTCAAATAAACAATGTCAATAAAAGTTCTGATTTAGTTCATTAACTATTGATGATAACTATTTTGTTTACTGCCTGTTTGCCTAACTTATCTTAATTCTGTTCAAATTAAAATGTTCAAATGGTAAATATTGTTTCTTTATGCTGATGGGGGACTGGTGGGAACCATGTAACTGTTGCACTGTGTAGCAGGGAAAAAGAAAATAAAGGTCGGATTGGGTGGATTTTGCATGTGGTTTAGATCTCAGGTTGGACTCTGGTTGCTGCCAGGTGGTTCGGATGGATAATCTGGAGCTAGTGTAGGCAAGGACATGGAAACTGGGTATTTGTTGTATTTGCTGTTGGGGTATTTATTCCGACTTGTCCAGGGTGTACCCCGCCTTTCGCCCGATGACTGCTGGGATAGGCTCCAGCCCACCCGCTACCCGATTAATGGATTGACGGTATAGAAAATGGATGGATGGTATTTATTCCCTATTTGATAAGAGTGCTCCATTTTCAGCTACATCAGTGTCACAGAGGACATTTATGGGATGTATGATGTGAAAAGAAATCACTTAGCAGAACATGCTTTTTTCTGCAATCAGGAACTGTGATATGACGAAATTGATAGATTAGATTAAATAATTGAATATAAACAAATTTTTGACTCGTTTTTTGCAGTTCGTTCATAAAGAATGACCAATTGTTACGTATAGAATAGTATGACATGTGAGGTTCTTTCTATTTTACTTTTTTACGTAACTACGTGGGCAATGAGTTCCCCAAAAAGTGGGATGCAGTGAAAATGAAATAAATACAGAGGTGAGAACGTTTTGTCTGCAGCGCTGTGTTGAAGGGGGGAACAAAATAAAGGTGGGATAGACTAGCATTAAGCTAACTGTTGTGGTCTTATTCCGAGCTTCCAGCAGAGTTTTCTCCTTCTCTACAGAACAGTTTCTGCTTCTGGTTAAAATGTAGTGTTGTGACAAGTTTTAAAGCCAAACTGTGAAAGACGGAGGGTCATAGTAGCTGAAGAAGAAGCGAGGGAGCGTGAAGAAGCGGAACCAAAGCTGGAAAGACGACGGAAGAAAACAAGGAGAAACTTGTGGAGTGCTGCTGCTGCAGGGCCGAGCTCAAATCGCTGCAGTGGCAACTAACAGCCATACTTCCGGTGGCAACCTGAGCTGCCACAGGGTGCCAGAGGGTGACACGGGATGCCATAGCAACTGTAAGATGCTGCCACAGCCTTACCACGACGGCTGCCGCTGTTTGTGGAAGCCAACGGTGATTATCCGCAAACGGGTTGCCAGTATCCTTACCAGCCTGTTAATCGCCTGTTACTCAGTCACTACTTTCAGATGATGGTGTAGTTATTGATTATTCTAAAATAAAAAAGTACTTGACCTATAATACAAAGTCACTGTATTTACTTGAGGTGGAAAGTACGTCTTATATAGCTGTATATATACAGGGCTCTCAAGTCTCACGCATTTCGCTCTTTTGTCACATTGTATTTCTCACGCTGAAAAATTAGAATATAAATTTCTCTGGCGCGCAGCTATTGCTGGGAAAGGGCAGGAAACAAGTATGTCTCCCACGAGTCTGAGTAGAGCAATTATTAATAACAACAACACTAATAATAGTTTTATTAATGAAAGACCCCCATTGCTGCGACCCCCAGTCCGCCGCCCCGAGGGTCATTTTATTGTTTACACACAATGTTTTCTGTATGCTCGCAGTTTTTTTTCTTACATTGGTGTTATTTTCAGATGGATTCATCAGTAAAACAGCTGCAGATACATCTTATTTTCCCTGAAAACTGAAGAAAACGACAGATACATTTGTGACAAAAAGAATCACAGGTGGAGCAGGGATGCCTCGAAGGAGGAGCCTCAGACCAGATGACCCCAGAGGACTCAGTCTGGTGCCCCCCATACCTGCAGCATCCACATCAGAACTGGAGCAGACACAAGACAGCAAAGATCTCAGTAAGTGACTCACATCTGTTTGTCAGTCTGTAGCATCATGGGACACCTTTTTACTGAACTGGTACTTTGGGGAGAAAATACAAAATGGTGGTCTGAACAGATAATGAATACATTTGCAGTCACATCACAGATAAATATGAATGAAATAGTTCCCAAATATATGAAATTAGCTTTTGAAATTAGCTGAGCTCTCTGCTCTGATTCCACTGAGCTGCAGATCTGAGGTCAGTATGAATGAATGTAGACGCCTACATGAGTGGCTGCTTCTTTCATCTCGGTCTGATTGTAATGAGTCCAAAAGCATGCTGTGCTAAACACAAATTAATAGATTGACTTATCTTTCCAGTCGGATGCTGCATGCTGCCAAAACCAAGGTGTTAGCGGTGGGACGGGGAATAATAAAGATTTGCTGTTAGAATTCAGTCGACCATCAACATTGTTTTTGAAGCTTTAAGTTCAATCTCAAATAGGTACATATTATAAGGATATTTACATCCATTAATACTCCCTGCATGGCCCCCACTTTTATTTAAAGGAAAGAATTAACATATTGGAGGTGGAACAGTCTAAACTGCTGCCATGGAATCTCAAAGTTCAAAGTATCAATTCAAGTGAGAAATTGATTTATGTTTTTTTATGGTTGCTGCAGCTGGTGGCCCCACCGCTGTGAGGGAGAGAAGGGTCAGAATGAACTAGATGTTTTCAAAAAACCTTACTGATGAATTATGTGAATGCTGTAAATAATCTAGACTTAATGTTTTCAGGTGACTTTTACTGTGAGGGCGTAAATCAGATCAAGATGAGCTCACATGTGAGTCACTGGCTTGATGTACAGCAGTAAACTTCTGAGAAATTCATGGCACTCGTAATCCTAAATAAATAAACCGCTAACAGTTGTGTTGCTCTGACTGGCTGCAGCTCAGAGCTGGATATAAAAAAACTAAGTATGGTCATGTTATTTGTTCAGTGTTTTTGATCTAATTACAATGGTAGTAACACAATATTGTGTAAAACAACATAATAACATTATCTCCTGTCTACATTTTGCACTCACTAAACTATCTTTTTCCTGGTATGAAGAAATACGATGAGAAAAAGTTTAAAAATTATATATTTCTTAATGGCATCCATGATGTGTAAACTAGCCAGTGATGTTAAACAAAAATGACGACAGTTTATACAACATCAACTTTAAGCTCAGGTGAAGTTTTTTTCCATATTATTTTTCTTTGTCTTTTATATTTAAAGTTTTATTCAAACTGAGTATTTGCATAAAATCACAATAAACACCAAATTGTTCATCATGTTTTCAGTGTTCCCTGCAGATGTTCAGCAGCTGTTGGTGATTAAAGACGAGGTTCCCTGGAGCTCCAGTCTGAACCAGCAGGACCCTAAAACTCTGCACATAAAGAAGGAGGAGGAGGAACCCTGGACCTGTCAGGAGGGAGAGCAGCTTGATGGGCAGGAGCAGACCGATATCAGCAGGTTCTCACGGACTGAAGTTTCTGTTAAAAGTGAAGATGATGAAGAGAAACCTCAGTCCTCACTGCTCCATCAAATCAAAACTGAAGAAAACAGAGAGACAGAACTTCCAACCAGCAGCTCAGCTGAACAGATGAAAACAGAAGCTGATGGAGAGGACGGTGGAGGACCAGAACCAGCCAGGAACCCAGATCCAAACCGTCATTTACAAACAAATACTGATGAGAAGGAGTCTGACTTTTTTGAAACTGAGGTCGGCAAAGATGACAACGATTACGATGAAGATGATGACTTTTGGCAGGAACCTTTGTCAAATTCTGGAGCTGACTCTGAAGACAGCAGTGACAGTTTGAAGGAGACCAAAGCACCTAATCCAGGTGTAAATAAGAATGGAGGATGTAAAACTTCCAGAAGATCCTTCAGCTGCCCCAGTTGTGGCAAACAGTTCCTATATAAACAGTCACTCCAGAGACACCTGAAAGTTAACTCAGGAAAAGATTCTGCTGGCTGTTTGCTGAATGAAACTTGTTGTAATATGAAACAAAATGTGGATTCACTGATGATAATCCACTCAGGAGAGAAACCATTAGGTTGTCATATTTGTGATCGACGATTTAACAGAAAGACAGACCTGAAGATACATGTAAGAGTTCACACTGGAGAGAAGCCATTTGGCTGTGATGTTTGTGGTAAAAGATTTAATCAAAGTGGACCCTTAAAGAAACACTTGAGAGTTCACACAGGAGAGAAACCATATGGATGCGATGTCTGTGGTAAAAGATTTAAACAAAGGACACATCTAAAGACACACATGATTGTCCACACAGGAGAGGAGCCATTCGCATGTGATGTTTGTGGACAGAAGTTTAAACGAAAGACTAATCTTAAGGGACACATGAGGGTCCACACAGGAGAGAAGCCATTTTCCTGTGATGTTTGTGGAAAAAGATTTAAGCATGAGACCAATCTTAAGGGACACATGAGAGTCCACACAGGTGAGAAACCATTTGGTTGTGATGTTTGCGGACAGAAATTTAAGCAGGAGACTAATCTTAAAGGACACATGAGAATCCACACAGGTGAGAAGCCATTTGGTTGTGAGGTTTGTGGCAGCAGATTTAAACAAAAGATAAACCTTAAGACACACATGACGACTCACACAGGAGAGAAGCCATTTGGTTGCGAATTATGTGGACAAAAATTTAATCGAAAGACAAATCTTAAGAAACATATGAGAATTCACACTGGTGAGAAACCATTTAGTTGTGATGTTTGTGGACAAAGTTTTAACCGGAACTCAAATCTGAAGAAACATAAAAGAATCCACACTGGAGAGAAACCATTCTGTTGTGATGTTTGTGGTAAAAGATTTAAACAGAAGACACATCTTAAGATGCACATGAACATCCACACAGAAGGGAAACCATTCAGCTGTGATGACAGTGGATAAAGATTTAAGATACAAGTCCCTAAAAACACACAAATGTCCGTACGAGAAAAAAAGTGTTGAAGTGTTTGTGTTTGCTTGAAATATTTTTTAAAGAAATCATGAACCATGAACAACAAACAGGGTTTAGGGATTTCTTCTACTGAAACAATTAGAATGTGGTTGTGTTTGCTGGTATCAGGAACTAAACAGACTACCAGAAATATTTAGGCTCTTAAAGCCTGACTGCTTTTCTCCTTTCTGTCTAAATCAGATCTCCACCATAGCTTAGAAATTCTGTTACCTCACAAATCTTTGTATCGTCTGTAACAACAGCATCGATACTCAATTTTTCCACTTAATTCAGTAAATAGGGGAACGTCACCGCACAGCAGAGCCAATGTGGATAAACGACTGGAGAATATCAACAACAAGGCAGCAAATCAGAGAGTAGAATAGTATTTTCCAAATGTTTTACCATGGCTACATGCAAAAGCGTGAGTCAAGATAAACCTCAGCACAACCCAGTAGTAACATATAATAATAATATATAAGATATAATCATATTTTAATGTGTGAAAAAATGTGTATGAAAACATTTAGCTGTGTGAAAGTTTGAAAATCAAATCTAAAAATACTCATTAAATCCAATAAACCAAAATTGTTATCTACATTAGAACAAAGAAAACATCAAATCTTGAAAGTCATTTTTTAAATTCTGAGGATTTTTGGGCACTTGTTGCCCTTATTTGGAGGATGTTTGGCAGGAAGACCTGGGGTTGGGTCCCCACACCTCTGGGTGTGACAGGAACTACAACCCCCCCACAAACAGTTAGTGTTCCTCTGTTAGAGCATCTCATCTCACCTCATCTGACCTACTGTCTTTACACTTTCTTTTTTTTCTTATTTATTGATTATGTATTGTCTTTTTTCACTGAATTAGGACTGCACCGACTTTTTTTGTTGTACATGTTGCAGTGACAGTAAAGAGATTCTGTTCTTTGCATCATCTTTAGAGAAAATAAACAGCTCATTTCAGTCATTTGGGAACCTTCATCGGCTAAAAAAGACAATTTGACCGGACGTCAGATTTTTGTTTCTTCTTGTCACACCTGCTCCACATTAAATGGTCACTTTTCTCAGTATATATTATCCAGTTGGTTTTCCTTGTTTGAACTGAACTCTCCCAGCCCTCACCTAATGGCTGTAACATTTGTACACATGACAAATTAAACAACTTGACTTGGACTTTACTTGACTTGTTCAGTTCTAGATGGCTGCAATTTTTGGGTGCTTCAGTTCCTTTTTCTGTGTCCATTTACATCCCATTTCTGGCTTTCTGAACTGCCTCCAGCTTTGTCCGACCTTCTCTCAACCATGGAGCAGGACATCATGGCCTTTCTTTCCCCAAACCAGATTTCCTCATTTAAAACCAAGAAACAAAAAGGGGAAAAAAAAGTCCTTTTGTTCAGGAATCACAACAACTGAAGAGTGACACGTTTGAAATGGCCCACGCTGACTTTAAAAATCATTTGATAATTTACCTGAAAACAGCTAAAGATGTAGGATCAGCTTTTTTCTTACAGCTGATATCCATAAAATCCTAAACAGTGTTAGATGTTATTACTTTTAAAAGGAACTAATTCGATTACAGGATTACTGCCTTCAAAAATGAAGCAGTGATTTATTACATTATGAACACCTCTTTGCAATTTGTTGTGCACTTTAGATAAAAATGTCAGAGTTCATCCACCTTTACATACGCTGACGCCAGCTCATCACATCGCTTATAATGTGTGTAACCTGAAGCAGGACTGACTTTATTCATTATCGCACTTTATTAATGATTACACAATACAAATAAAAAACTAAATGAGGTGTCTGGAGCTCAGTGCATACACCCAAACAAAATGCTAATGGTCAGTAACATCGGATCAGAAGTGTTATACTATCAAGTGTCTTGGTTACATCTTATTTTTAGGTTTTCTCTTTTTGTTTGTCCAGCTATACAGTAATTTCTCTGTTCAAACTGAGTTAGTATAGGTGACTGATGGAAGAAAAACATTTTACACTCAAGTTGGGAAAAGCTAACATTATGTGCATTTGCTGAGGTCTTTTTTTATAGAATCTGCCCATTACTTACTGCATGACTTCACTGTTATTGTTTGTAAAACTAGACATTTACGTACAGGAACATTTGTGCAACTCTGTGAACCAGAATGCAAATGGATTGTGGGCCTCTATGCTGACAGATGATACCTGTCATCTTGTATTTGAAATTGTTCTCTTCAGCTTAAATGTTGAACAAACTTATTTGGAATTTAAATCTTTGGAGAACAAAATTAGTATGTGTTCATTTAACTGTAAATTCGCCCAGTAAGGCTAATTAATACTTAAAATAATTAAATATGAGACTCAAAAAGGCTTTCGCTGATTACAGCAATTTATGAATATTAGTCGTAACATCTCGATACGAGTCATAGAACTCAAGGGGATGAGTTATTTCAGGCCTAAAATCAGTTTCTAACTCATTGTGAAGTGCTATGGGGAACTGCTCGGCCCCGGCGGAGTACATCCAATATACACAGTTTATATGAAGCCACAGCAACACTCACTAGGTTAAAAAAGAGGATAATAACAATTATCTTACAGAAAGATGGCGACTCTGACGTTGTTGGTAGCATTTTTCTCACCACATAATCAGCCAAATGTACACTCATCTCTTTTGGAGTGACAGCTCTGTAGCTGGGTTGAAGCTGGAAATGTTTGTTTTGGAGACGTAATGGTGTGAACTTGTTTGTTCTGCTGGTGTTTTATGAGAAAAATCACAGTTTTTACACACACTTATCACCCAGACACATCATCTATCATCTTTGTTTGTTTCATGTTTGTGTTGTAACAACAAAATGCACAGACAGTAACAGATTACTCACTTGAAAAAGTAACTACTAACGGATTACTTGAATTGTCATGCTAATACACAACATAAATAAACACCTTCAGGATTTATATGTTATCAGGTAACATGTCAGCAGTGTGGATTTGATAGATGTACAAACCCATTTTCCATCCAAACACTAGGGGAACAATGTTTAATAGTGAATTGTCAGTCACCAGTATGTGTTTCCCTTGCTATAATGTACAAATTACGACAAAACAGGTTGAAAATCTCTGCACTTATGTTTCACTCTGATGTTTCAAGACAAAAATAAAGATAAAACCTTAACACTAGTTGACGTTTCAACTCACCCTCAAAAGAAAATTAAGAAGAATAAGTGTAATTTTGTTGTGTTGTGAACACAACACGCACTTAAAGTTTATGTAAACTAATTTATTAATTTCTTAAAACACCATGTACTTAAAAGTGAAAAAGAAACAATATTTTTGGGCTTCACGGTCTCCGTAACAGCTCCGCAGTACTGGACGTCGGGAGCGAGTTTTCGCGAACGCGCGCTTCTTTTACTGTTTGGACGGGGCGGGGCTTTGGTGGAGACAGTGCTCGAGAGCTTCATACAACAGCTGCATTAAACTTAGGTACACGAGCACAAATTAGGAGCGTCAGGCGCTCCGGTGAAATCCTTTACCCTAAAAATTTAGTGTCATTTAAAACAAAACGGGAGAATCTTTCTTTAAGATTCATGTTTCGAGGGGGAACGCAATTATGGTCGGAATCAGTAGCATGTAGCTTGATGTAGGGGCTTTGTTTTCGAGCCTTTGTGTGTGTAAGAAACGGCTACTGATGGTAGCTGATCGTGGAGTGTTGTGAGGAGTTTTGGAGGCTAAACTGTGACAGATGGAGGATCAAATCAGCTGAAGCTGCTAAACCAAGCCGAGAAAGACGAAGAAAACAAGGAGAAACGTTGGTGTGGCCTTTCCCAGCTGGAAATCACTGATGAGGGACAAATGTTTCCAGAGAGACGCCGAAGTTGTCTGTTTTCTGCTGGACAGGTAATTTAACCCACCAATGGAAATGTAACCAGCTGTTTGATAGCGTTAGTTAGAACATGGTCACGAGCAGAGTTACCGACACAGGAAACCTTTTTCTGACTGTCAGCAGGGTTGTAAGTTGACATTTCCGCTCCGAAACTAGTATTTCTCTTTGTTTTTGGACCAAACATCCAACAGCCTGTTCTATGAAGCTGGATTAGTGGTTTAGCAGGTAGTTTACAGAGATGTATCACCATGGCAACGGATGCTGGAAACCTAACCCGCTCTGGGGCAGATTTCAGGTAAAATCACAGCCTCCTTAAAGTTCCTGGTGTGACGTTAACTCACTGATGTCAACATCTTTATCAGAGATGTAAGAGATTTCCTGACTTTTTCTCATACATTGTGATTTTTACAACGAACTTATAAAGACGTTGAATTAAAAACGAATTAAAATCCCCTAAAAACCTTTTTTGTTTAGTGGCTGGATGATGGGAAAGTGAAATTAGACTTTTACAATAAACACTGACTGGTCTGAATCACTTTTCTTTATTTAGCGCAGTGTTTAAAACAGACAGAAAACTTTAACACCTACAGCATAACGTGTTCAGGATATGAATGAGCTTATTGAAATGTGCATTCACACTGTCAGCTGCGTTCTTTTCCCGATGGATCATCTTTCCTTCCTGCTTTTGCTGCAGCTGTGTTACTTTTCTGCTGGCACAACATGACACTGATTGGCTCTCTGATGCCACCTTCACCTGTTTTACGTTAACGTGTACAAATCTAACCTGGGCTGACTCACCGAGCTGATGACCAGCGTCGTAGCACTGCTTAGAGAGATCTCTGTTGTTAGGGTTAGTTAAACCAGGTCAGATGCCCTGGATGTTTTGAACTTGTTTAAAAGTACACAAACAGCTTTGGTACTCATGTCAGCCAGTGTCAGTGAAGGGGAAGACTTCAGCCAAGATGGAGAACATTTGTGTCAGCCCGGGGAGTTTATTTATATTTCTTATAGTGACTGTTGCACATATTTCTACTTCTTAACTGCTGTTGTAACCAGAGACGGTCTGGTTTTCACACATCATGAACGGATTTAACTGTCTTGTGCAGATGAACTGGAACAAGGTTTCCTTAAAGAAAATGTTTTTTCTTTTTATTGACAATTTAGTAACAAATTCTAGCAGGTAACAAACAGCAAACACAGTTGTGATGAACATGAGTTATGGAGCTGTTGTTGGGGTTCATGTTGGACGTAGCGCTCCAGTTTGTTTCGGCCTCAGTGTAAATCGTGGAGTCTGTGCGCCCTCTAGTGGTCAAACTATGGTTTAACCCCACTCGAACCATCGCAGGTAGTCATAGTAACTTTATTAGTCCCTTTGAACAGAGTACTTCAGGTGTACGGTGCATAAGGAGGTTAAAATGTTTTTATACAGAGCAGATTAAGTTGGATATACAGTGAGATAACATGATAGCAGCAGAAGCAGTAAATTAAAGTGCAAGACGGTGATTAGTGTCAGTGTGGCCTGTGCAACATGGAAAGTGTCTCCAAAAAAAATGTCTACCCAGAAGAGATGATTTTTTTAATTACATTTAAAGTAAAAGTGGCCCTCTCTAGTTTAGGTATTTGTTGTTTTCTTTGTGAGTTTGTGTGAAATTACTGAGAGCGGACTGCAGGTGACGGGTCGAGGGAAAGAGGAAGTTGTGTGCTTTTGTAGTTCTAAAGGAAAAGAGATGATCTTTCAGATCTGGTGTAGAAAGTGTTTAGTTTGTGAAATTAGCAGATTCTCCATTAAAGATATTTTAACGTTGAGCTGTAAGTTGTTGAGTCTGTTTTCTCAGCTTTTAAATGACAGATTATATTATTATAGAACTGCATTCTCTGTGTTACTGTTGCTTCTCCAGCTGTGAGACACGTTCAGGTCCTAAAACATACCTGGAGAGGAGATGGTCGAGGCTGTATCAGGTCAATCCTACACTTTAAATTGAATTCAAAGTACATTTATACTTTAGTCACAAACTGATTAAAGACTCATCGAACAGTAATGATTAAATGCAGCCGTGTGCTGCAGCTTAACTATGTTCAGGTCACATTTCAGCTTTCACCTATTCTGTCCCCGTTACTCTGCTTGCCTCTTTGGTGGGAGGAGCAAGACATTGACTGTGTGTTTTCTTTTCTTTTTTTAATTGATTAGCTTCATGTCACTATTTTCAGATGACTGCATCGGTAGAACAGCAGAAGATCCAGCGTATACGTCCTAAGAGCCGAAGAAGACTATCGATGCATCTGTGAGCTGTGACAAGGTGGAGCAGGGATGCCTGAGAAGAGGAGCATTCGACCAGATGACCCCAGAGGATTCGGTTTGGTGCCCCCCATAACTGCAGCATCCACATCAGAACAGACACAAGACAGCAGAGATGTCAGTAAGTGACTCACATCTTTGTTTGTCTCCATCTGTGACATCATACTCTGATGGCCGGCATAAAGCTGAGCTGTCGTCACGATGTGAAGACACCGGGGGGAGGAAGCAATGCTATGTTAGCCTCTCCTGTCTTCATACCTGGTCTGCTTGGCAAAACTCCTGTTGCAGCTTCTTCATCTCACATTTGATTCATTTCTAGTTGATGCTCTGAATCTTGGCCAACTGGCTCAGTCAGATCTTGCAAAGCCTCCATCTTTACATTCAGGAGTCTTTCTTTATGGCATTAGCATGTTTATAGATGTCTTCAGACCTAAATGTACTCGCTTTACTGCCACTTTTTGCCACTGAGTGATGGAGGAGATGACTTTGCATGGCAGAAAGCCGCAGGTGAACACCTGTAACCTGCAGCATGTTCACCTGTATCACACAGCCGCTGGTCTGTTTTCTGAGTTTCTCTTTAGCGCTTCACATTTTACTAAATGTTTTTTTGTTTTTTTTTACTCACTGCTGCAGTTACCACATGTTAGATTACCTTAATTTTGAGATTGAAGCGTTTGTGACTCGGCCTCTGCTGGCTAATTTCATCAGTGTGAGAAAATGATCCTCTCCTTTTCATCATTTTGATTTAGAGTATCTTGATGGATTGTAATAGTAATACAATAGATGAATGCAGAGATATTAATGCATCACATGGTCCAGAGCTTCATATCATATCATATTCATATAACTCTATGGAACAATGTACAATATAAAGAGAATCATTCAAAGGAGGTCATAAAAAAGGGAGAAATGAACATGAACTTGTTCAGTTTCAGTCTGTGTGAACTGAACTTTGAACTAGCTCAAATGAAAAACTAGCTTCTAATCCCACTAGTTGAATGTTTTTCCGTCAGTTTAAGCCCTCATGTTGCATCGAGTTACAACAGTGATGCAGGTGCATGCTCTCAATTGCCCATAATGTCCACTGCAAATATTTTAGTTTGTGATGTGATTTATGGTGTATAAAGCTGCTGGAAGGCCGAAGAAGAAGAAGCCACCTCTTGGGCTTCTGCCACAGAGAACAGAGCAGTGAAGCCCCACTGATTTGAATCCATCTGTTATCATCTGTTTATCTGAGGTCGGGCCGCAGAGGCAACAGGTTCAGGAGGGAAACACAGACATGTCGCTAGATCGAATCTAACGATGCACTGGTGCAACACTTAAAAGAAACTTTTTTCAGATACTTTGAGGGTTATTTTTCTCTTTTCAAAGACGTTACTACCAAAAAATGTTTGGAACAAACAAGAGCTACTTTCTGTGAAGGACAGTCCCTCTCTGCTTTGTATGGGTTCATTTCATCATGAACACTGCAGCCGATCCAATGAACAAGGAGCCAGACGACAGCTGGTAAGGACCCGAATGTGATTTATGTTGCTTCTGGTCTAATAAATTAAAAAACAAGTATATTCATTAAGTTTGTGGCACCTTTAAGTAATGCACTAAGTAATGGCGCCTCCCAATTTGGCCTATTCAGAATTTTATTGTCTGTTAAAGCTTTGCAGACTTTTAGGGGGCAGCCATATGTATCATGGGACAGTGGTTTCACAACTATTTGAATATGTAAACTACCAGGGTCAGGTGACATAAAAACTACAGTAGTTTACACAACTTCAGGCTCAGTTCAATCAAATCACCAGTTCTGTTTCTGTTTCTTTTTACTTTTTAACATTTTCTAATCAAAGGGTGACTAAAATCAAGGATTAGCATGAATACAGGTGTTGTGTTTACAGTTGTTCATTATGTTTTTCAGTGTTACCTGCAGATGTTCAGCAGCTGTTGATAATCAAAGAAGAGGTTCCCTGGAGCTCCTCTCTGGACCAGCGCGACCCAGAACCCGTCCACATAAAAGAGGAAGAGGAGGAACTCTGGATCAGTCAGCAGGGAGAGCAGCTTGATGGAGAGAAGGAGACAGACGTCAGCAGGTTTCCATTTAAAGTTGTTACTGTTAAAAGTGAAGATGATGAAGAGAAACCTCAGTCCTCACAGCTCCATCAAATCAAAACTGAAGACGACCGAGAGACAGAACCTCCAACCAGCAGCTCAGCTGAACAGAGTAAAACAGACACTGACGGAAACCGAGCAGAACCAGCCAAGAACAGTCAGTTCCAAGCAAATACTGACGGAAAGGATTCTGACTTTTTTGAGACTGAAGTCAGCATAGACGAAAATTGTGATGATGATGATGACGATGATAACGATGACGACGGTGATGATGTTTGGCAGGAACCTTTGTCAAACTCTGGACCGGAGAGTGAAGACAGCGATGACAGTTGGAAGGAGACCAAAACACCGAAGTCAGGTGTAAATAAGGATGGAGGACATAAAACCAAAAAGTCCTTCAGCTGCTCAAAGTGTGGAAAACGATTTCTTTCTAAGAGGTCTCTGCAGAGACATGTGACATGTAACTCTGAAAAAAGCTCTTCCAGTGGTTTGGTGAATGAGACATGTCTTTCTGTGAAACAAAATGCAGATTCAGAGACAGTAATTCGCTCAGAAGAGAAACCGCTAAGTTGTTATTTTTGTGATAAACGATTTAACAGAAAGACAGATCTAAAGATACATGTAAGAGTTCACACTGGAGAGAAGCCATTTGGCTGTGATGTTTGTGGTAAAAGATTTAATCAAAGTGGACCTTTAAAGAAACACTTGAGAGTTCACACAGGAGAGAAACCATATGGATGCGATGTCTGTGGTAAAAGATTTAAACAAAGGACACATCTAAAGACACACATGATTGTCCACACAGGAGAGGAGCCATTCGCATGTGATGTTTGTGGACAGAAGTTTAAAAAAAAGACAACTCTTAAGGGACACATGAGCGTCCACACAGGAGAGGAACCATTTGCCTGTGATGTTTGTGGGAAATTATTTAAGTATGAGACCAATCTCAAGAGACACATGAAAATACACACAGGTGAGAAACCATTTTGTTGTGAGGTTTGCGGACAGAAATTCATGCAGGAGGCAAATCTAAAAGGACACATGAGAGTGCACACAGGAGAGAAGCCATTTGGTTGTGAGGTTTGTGGAAGCAGATTTAAACAAAAGGTAAGTCTTAGGACACACATGACTACTCACACAGGAGAGAAGCCATTTGGATGTGATATTTGTGGACAAAAATTCAATGAAAAGACAAATCTTAAAAAACATATAAGAATCCACACAGGTGAGAAACCGTTTAGTTGCGATGTCTGTGGACAAAGTTTTAACCGGAACACAAATCTTAAGAAACATCTAAGAATCCACACAGGTGAGAAACCGTTTGGTTGTGATGTTTGTGGTAAAAGGTTTAAACAGAAGTCGCACCTGAAGACGCACATGAACGTTCACACAGGAGAAATCCCATATGGCTGCGATGACTGGAGAAAGATTTAACCAAGACAAAAAAAAAAAAAAAGAAACCTTTCACTTAAAGAATCCAACCATCCATCCGTTTTCTATAACCGCTTAATCCAACTCAGGGTGGCGGGCAAGCTGGGGCCTATCCCAGCTGTCATTGGGCGAGAGGCCGGGTACACCCTGGCTGGGTCGCCAGTCCATCACAGGGCTCAGTTTGTGTTAGAAATGTTTTAATAAACTGTACAAACATACAAGTCTACTTTATTATTTGAAGGATTTTTGACTGGTTGTGTATTTCTAGCATTTTGGGGTAATAGCAGTATATGCCTCCAACACAGTCTATAAATCCTGTTACACCTCAGAGATGGAGTCAGCACCTGGTGCACCGTGGTGGTTAAATCACTTGATAAGAAAGAAGCAGCAATATTAAGAACAAAGCAGCAAATCTCAGCAATCAAATTCTGTTTCCATGTTTTGGCTGTTAAGGATCTGCTAAAACACAAATGAATGATCCACACCTCAGCACCACTGTGCATCGAGCACATTTATCTGTGTCAAATATTTTGTATGAATGTTAAACCATGTGAATGTTTTTATTATCATGATTTTATTATTTATGAAGCAGATCTATAATAAAAACATACAAATAAGGTCACAGTTCTTTAGTAAAAAATAAATCTGTAAACAGAACAATCCTCATGTTTTGTGGATTTTTTTCTTCTGTTTTCAGTGTTCAGATGTTTTCATGATAACTGTGGTTCTTATTCGATGAATAAGAGTTCAGGATTTTTTGAGTCTATGGGGGATTTTAGTTTTTTTCATGAACTTTGAAAAAGAAATATTCTACATTACATTTAATATGATATGTTTGACGTAACATTTGTTAATGTGATAATGCAATAGACATAGTATCTTCAGTGCATTTTGTAGAATATTTGTTTAATATTTGTAGATTCAGAGCTACAGACCCACATCACGTGGTCTTTTTTTCCTGAGAACTTAGGAATTTCTCTTAGATTTAGGAGTTTTTTCTGAACCCACTGACCTTTTCCATCAAGGTCAAGGGAAGAGCCAAAGAAAGGATGGTTTTACGTAATTTTTTTTACTATTCTTTTGAAACCCAGGTCCGAGCTTCCTAATAAGCTCATTCTGAACACATACTCCTTATTTTCCTTTGTTCAGTGCCAGATTCTTGCCGTTGTTTCAGTTTGTGTATCACACTGTCACAAACAAGTTTCTTACTGTTGCCGGATTGTCGGCTACTGCAGTTTTTTTTTTTAAATTGCATTAATAAAATTCATTCTTTATTCTGCCTGTATGCATATGGGTCATCACTGCTTTTTTCAATTATATATCTGCAAGTTCAAAACAGATCTACAAGTGCAATCTTCAAGTTAAGATGTTGTTCTGGAGGCTTCAGTACAGTGCCAGAACCAGTGCAGAACCAGTGCAGAAACTACCATAACCACCATGAGAGAAGCCTGACACGACACATATTATTCTACAGCCTGGTCCATCAGAGGTGAGTAACAAAACTTTAAACTGTGTAGAATCTGGTCTATCAACAATATTTTTTAAGATAATTGAGTATTTCTTAATTTTGTTTTGTGTATGCATTACATATTTTAAAGATACAATTATTTAATGCAGATATCAGCAGAGAATATCATTTTTATGTCACAGTACTGCGCAAACGTCTTTAACCACACTTTTCTGTATATTTTGCTTCCAAGCAGCCAAACTCTTCTAATGGTCTTGAGCTAAAGTCATCCAGAACAGAGTCAAATAAAACACTGGATATACTATGAATACGTTATATAAGAGGAAAGCGTTTGAATTTTTCACTTTATAAAATGCTTCGGTTGTTTTTCGAGGGTAGGAACCGTTTGTTTGCTGCGGTGTGTTGCATGGGGGAACAAAATAAAAGTGGGATTAACTAGCATGCGGCTAACTGTTGCGGTCTTTTGGGCTAGATTTGATCGTCTCTGCTTAGGAAGCTGTGGTGCTACTGTGAGGCCAAATTGTGACAAATGGAGGATCATAGCAGCTTAAGAAAAAGCGAGGGAGCGTGAAACAAAACGAAACCGAGAAAAACGACGGTAAAAAAAAAACAAGGCTAAAGATTGATGTTTCCTAGCTGGAAAAACGATGATGGACGAATGGTGCTAAAGTTGGCTTCCGATTTGTCTGTTGGAGTACATTTCACTGCTAATTTTTATGTCATTTACTCCGGTGTTGTACCATCCACAGAGTTAAAGACACTTGTTATCCAGCCGATTTTCCAGATTGGTGTGTGTCCGTGTTCAATATGATGTTTGTTGTTGAGCTATTCTTGATTTATTGTGTTGTTTGTCCAGACGAGACAACCCTCCCAGCACTGAGAAGTGAATTTTACCTTTGAAATATCCTAATTTATTTACAAATTATTGTACCTCTGTCTCTCTCTCTCTCTCTCTATCTGTGTCTCTCTCTCTCTCTCTCTCTCTCTCTCTCTCTCTCTCTCTAATATTTATTTATTATTACTGTTATTGTGTAGATGTGATTAAATGTTCCCTAAAAGTTTTATAAATAACTGATTGAATGTTTGACATTTATCTAATTACAGTTGCAGACAGCTGTGAAAGAGCAGAGGTTACAGCATATGCAACCTAAGATCTGACAACCGACAGATGCATCCCTGAGTAACAAACAAGGATTGTGAAAGGGAAAATCACAAGTGCAGCAGGGATGCCTCGAAGGAGGAGGAGCCTCCAACCAGATGACCCCAGAGGACTCAGTTTGGTGCCCCCCATACCTGCAGCATCCACATCAGAACTGGAGCAGACACAAGACAGCAAAGATCTCAGTAAGTGATTCACATCTGTTTGTCAGTCTGTAGCATCATGTGACACCTTTAAGTTACACTGTATTTCAGCACAATATAATTTCTAATATAAGGCAGTTTCCTTGTGATAAAAACCCTAATAATATTTTATAAAACAGCTGAATTAGTTTCTTTTTCATGGTGACAGAAGCCTAGCTTTGCGCTGGCTGGAGCACAACCAGGCAGTAGCTATTTTCACATCACCTGTAGTGTTGCTGTTGTTGGAGGTATGATTACAAATCACCTGGTAACAGTTTGATGTATCTTAATGCCTTGCATCCTGATATTTCTATGAAAAAACACATGGCTATATTTTCTCTGATGAAAAGCAGTTAGATTAGTCTGAGTTATTTTTTTATTTTGTGCTTTCAAACGTCAGACAGCTGTGAATTGTTCATATTTTCACAGAATCTCCCAAATGTGACACATATGATTAAATAATAAGAGGTGTCAGTCCACATAACTTGATGTAATAATGTTCAATCTAAACGAAACTGAGCCGGAAGGAGAAGCTTTCAGGTTACTGCTCCATCTTTGTTCCGACCCTCACCTGTGCTCACAGATCTGGGTTCTGACCCAAAAGTTTTCTTTAGAGGGGGGCTGGGCTCAGCCTTAGAGATAGGGGGAGGAGCTCCACCATCCGGAGGGAGCTCAGAGCCGCTGCTCCTCCACATAGAAAGGAGTCAGCTGAGGTGGTTGCTCTGGTTAGGATGCCTCCTGGTCGCCTCCCTTTGGAGGTTTTTCG
This sequence comes from Leuresthes tenuis, assembly GCF_036924035.1. NCBI lineage: Eukaryota > Metazoa > Chordata > Actinopteri > Atheriniformes > Atherinopsidae > Leuresthes > Leuresthes tenuis. The sequence continues at coordinate 2,759,428 of NW_027325374.1, forward strand.
GGCGCGTTCAACTGGGAGGAGACCTCGTGACAGAGCCAGAACATGCGAAGGGATTATATATCCCATCTGGCCGAGGAACATCTCGTGATCCCCCAGGAAGAGCTTAAGAGTGTTGTTGGGGAGAGGGATGTCTGGGTTTCCCTCCTGGACCTGTTGCCTCTGTGACCTGGCCTGGATAGGCACAATAGATTGATGAAATCACTATAGTTCTGAGCTACGCTTAAATAAGTTGCCTGCTGTTTAAGTGGCAACTGAAAATATGTTCATATTACTGACCAGTAACTGCGTCACTGTATGTTTATTTATTTGTATTAATGTCTTTTTGAAAAAAAAAAATCCTGTATTAATTTTGATTGATTCATTTCTTTTTTTTTTTTTTTTTTAAGTCTAAGTTGAAGTTAAAATCAAGTTGGCCTTTTAATATTTTCAATACTATTAACAATACCTGAAGATCAGGGTTAATATAAACTCACAGTTGTCCTTCATACACCTGTGTCAGTGTTACCTCCAGATGTCCAGCAGCTGTTGGTGGTTAAAGAAGAGGTTCCCTGGTGCTCCAGTGTGGACCAGCAGGTCTCAGAACCGCCCCACTTAAAGAAGGAAGAGGAGGAACTGTGTAGCAGTCAGGAGGGAGAGCTGTTTCATGAACAAGAAGAGACTGATATCACCAGGTTCCCATTCACTGCTGTCACTGTGAAGAGTGAAGATGATGAAGAGAAACCTCAGTCCTCACAGCTTTGTCAAATTAAAACATCCAGCAGCTCAGCTGAAGTCAAAACTGAGGACATCAGAGAGACAGAGCCTCCATCCAACAGCTTAGCTGAACGGATGAAAACAGAAACTGATGGAGAGGACTGTAGCAAACTAGAACCAACCAGAAACCCACATCCAAGTAATCATTTAGAACCAAATATTAATGAAAAGGATTTAGACTCTTCTGAGACTGAAGTCAGTGACGATGGTGATTATTGGCAAAAATCTTCAGATTTTAAATGTGAAACAGAATACAATAACAAACAATGGAACCAGACCATGGTACCTGAATCAGGAATGAATCAAGATTTGATTTGTGACACTGTCAAAAAGTATTTCAGTTGCTCTGACTGTGGTAAACGGTTTGTTTACAAGCTCTCTCTTATGAAACACATGAAAGTGCACACAGGAGAAAAATCATTTGACTGTGAAGTTTGTGGGAAAATATTTGAGTTTAAGTCACATTTTAAGAACCACCTCAGGGTCCACACAGGGGAGAAACCTTTTGTGTGTGATGTGTGTGGTAAAAAATACAAGCACAAGTCGCATCTTACAGAACACACAAGAGTCCACACAGGACAAAAGCCATTTTGCTGTGATGTTTGTGGTAAAAGATTTAATAACAAGTCACATTTTAAGAAACATGTAAGAGTTCATACAGGTGAGAAACCTTTTGCTTGTGATGATTGTGGTAAACGATTTAACCAAAGCTCACTTCTCAAGACGCACATGAAAGTTCACACTGAAGAGAAACCGTTTGGTTGTGATGTTTGTCGTAAAAGGTTCAGTGAGCAAGGAACTCTTTTAAGTCACATGAGAGTCCACACTGGAGAAAAACCATATGCTTGTGATGAGTGTGGAAAAAGGTTTGAATATAAGTCACTCTTTAAGAGCCACATAAGAGTTCATACAGGGGAAAAACCCTTTGGTTGTGATATTTGCAGTAAGAGTTTTAAGCATAAGTCACATCTTAATGGACACATGAGAGTCCACTCAGGGGAAAAGCCATTTGGCTGTGAAGTTTGTGGTAAAAGATTTAATTATAAGTCACATTTCAAGAACCACATTAGAGTTCACACAGGGGAGAAACCTTTTGGCTGCGATATCTGTAGTAAAACATTTACACATAAGTCAATCCTTAAGACACACATGAGAGTTCATACAGGAGAGAAACCGTTTGGCTGTGATGTTTGTGGTAAAAGATTTAGCGAGCGAGGAACTCTTTCAAGCCACATGAGAGTTCACACTGGAGAGAAACCTTTTGCCTGTGATTACTGTGAAAAAAGATTTAACCGAAAGACACATCTTAAGGGACATATGAGAGTCCACACAGGAGAGAAACCTTTTAGTTGCGACGATTGTGGGAAAAGATTTAACCAAAACACAAACCTTAAAAGACATTTAAATAAAAGCAATAAATTGATCAAAACATGCACGACTGCTGCCAGTTTCTGAACATTTTGCTTAATCTCAATCAACTTTCAAACCAGTAGATTAAGTGAGATTTAATGTTATGCTGTTTAGCACTTTTGTTAGAAATGGTATGAAGATGCATGTTTTTCCATCCAGTAGATAATTGTGTTTTTTATTTATTTTTCATTATTACCCTGCAGCGGCACAGTTCTTGGCAGGTATTTCCCCCTGATTCTTATCTCTTTGTCTGTGGCATTCTTGGACTTCAGCTTTTGGGTTTATACCAGCCAATGACTTTGAGGACTATAAAATATAGCAATCAGTTCAAACTACTGCCACATGCTTCAATATAAAATCTGCCAATGAAGCAACCTCTCACAGAGTTTGTGTGGAGGTCTGGGTTTGTTCATCTTTTTGAAAAGTAACCAAAATCACAAAATCAGGCTCTGTTTTTACCAGGTCAAAAACTGATAGCTTAACCTAATTTTGAATTACCGTGATTATGGAAAGAAAATCTTGTGGCTTTATTACTAACATAGCTAACCTGCTGGAGACAAACACATGGATTAGTCTTTCTAAATCTGGTTTAGACACTATTCATCCAGAATGTTACTGCTCGAGTCCTGACTAGAACCAGGAAATACGACCATATTAGTCACACTCGGCTCTCTGCACTGGCTTCCTGTCACTCAGATAATAGACTTTAAAACAGCTCTGCGCTCCTTGTGTACAAGTAAATCTCTGACATGTTAGAGCCATATGAACCAACTCGGACTCTGAGAACCTCGGGTACGGGTCTCCTGCTGGTGCCCAGAGTCAGGACTAAACAAGGTGAGGCTGCATTTCAGTTTTATGCTCCTAAAATCTTGAACAGTCTTCCAGAAGATGTGAGACAGGCCTCAACTCTGACAACTCTGAAAAGGGTTCTATTTAGTTGTACATATGACTACAAAGTATTTTAACTGCACTCTTTGCTTTTGATTTAATTAATTATTTTTTTATGTTTTATGGAATAACATATTTGCCTTCTTGTGATTTTATGTAGTTGTAAAGCACTTTGAATTGTGCTCTACAAATAAACTTGCCTTGCCTATTCCTTTGATTCTGGTAATGTTTTTTAGATGGTAAAAAGCTGCTGATGTTATTGATTTAATGTGACTGATAGTACTTTCTCTTTGTTTCTGTGGGCCACAGACAATAATTTCAGTTTTGTCTGAGTTTAGCTGGAGAAAATTGTTTTGTGTCCACACACTGATCCCTTCTATGCAGTGACACAATGTATCTACAGGCCCGTGTTCTCCTGCCATCAGTGACACGTAGATCTGAGTGTCATCTGCATAGTTGTGGTCACATTATAGCTGCGTGTTAGCTGGCCTAATGGAAGCATGTACAGATTAAACAATAGGGGTTCCAGGACTGGCCCCTGGGGAGCCCTACAGGTCATAGCCATTTGGTCTGAGACACAGTTACCAATTTCAACAAAATACTTCCTGTCTTCTAACCTCTGTAATAAGATCTCACGGTCAACTGTGTCAAAGGCAGCACTCAGGTCCAGCAGAACTAAGACTGAGACTTTGTCTGCGTCTGTGTTCAGGCGAATATCGTTTGTCACCTTGATCAGAGCTGTCTCTGTGCTGTGGTGGTGCCTAAAGCCTGATTGGAAAGTATCAAAAGCATTGTTAGACAGGAGAAAGTCAGTAAGCTGTTGATATACAACTTTTTCTAGGACTTTGCCTAAGAATGGCAGGTTTGATATGGGCCAGTAGTTGTTCAGTACTGTAGCATCAAGACTTCTCTTCTTTAGAAGAGGCTTAATGACAGCAGTTTTTAAGGCCTTTGGAAATGTTCCAGTCTGGAGTCAGATGTTAACTCGATGAACGAGTTGTGATAACAAACTGCTCGGCACAGACTTTAGAAATCTAGTGGGGAAACTCATCAAGGCAGCACGTTGATGAACTCAGACTTCAGATGATCTCTTTGACTGTTTTGTCAGTAACAGGTGTGAAATGTGTCAGCTCTGGGTGTCTAGCTGGCTGCAGAGTAGTAGTAGTGTTGTGGAAATTATTGCATTTTTAATGCTTTGAACTTTGTCATTAAAGAATATTGTCAATCTGTTTACTGTAGCAAACAGGACATGAGAGTTGTTACTGCAGTTTTTGATGATTTCAAGAAAAAAAAAACTCCCTCGTTCTACGCAAACTCTGGTTGAACACACACAGCTTTTCTTTGTAAATCGCATAATGAACCTGGAGCTTTGATTTGCATCATTTCTGTTCAGCTCTCCCTTTTCTGTGCCCTGACCGACACTTTTCTCCATGGCGCCATTTAACCTACTTTTAACCATTCTAACCTTGAGCAATGGTATCCAAAACATTTAAAAGACTTGATGTGTAAGAGTGTGATACAGTTTGTGATCATAGCCAGAAAGACGGTTTCAGTGTTTTGAACAGTTGGCTGTACTGCGACTCTTCTGTGGGTTGGGAGCATGCAGACCAGCCGCTGTTGCCTGCACACCTTTTATTCTTCCTTGAAGTCCTTTTTGACAAATGCGTTCAGTATCTCACATTTATGTTTATCTGTCACTTTGTTTCAAATTCTGTTCCTTGTTGTTGGGAGTCTTTTTTTTGCTCCAACATTACAGCTTGTTGGATATTTAGGTGCAAATTTTCCTGTTAAATGCACACTATATTCATCAATATATATCAAATAATTCACAATTGACGGAGAAAATCAACCACTCTTTCATTACTTTGATACTTGGTTCAACGGATATTTAAATAATATGAGTAACGAATATATGTTATACCAAAGTAAATATTTTCCAACTCAACTTTGAACATGAAAGGTTTACACAGAAAAATAAAGTGGAAAATTAAAGACGGTCCCTCCCCAACCCCCAGATACTCTCTCTAAAGCCATTGTGTCAAATATTGTACATCTGTCCACATGGCATCACCACTGTCAGCTTCTACTTCAATAAAGTTAATCGACTGACTAGAAACATAAGAAGCAAACTTACCTTATAGTTCTATAGACATTAATTACATTGTGAATTCATAAATCCATAATTATCCAAGCAGACAGCCTGAGAGGTTTCCCCTTATGATCTATACAAACATCTAAAGCCAGTCTCATTCAAACCCTGTGTTGTGAAAACATATTTTTTATTGAACAAAATTACTTCAAGAAACTAGTTGTTGCAACACGGACCATGTTATCTGTATCATGCAAAACTGACACAATGTGACATATGAAGGAAACATACATACAGTGATTCATTAAATGTAGCCTGGAACATACAGTCTTTACTGGTGTTGAACTATAGCTCCGCCTTTGAAGCATTTGATAAGAAATGTTGTCTTTAAATGTTCTTCCTGGTGATGATATAACAACTAGCCAAAAAAAGCTGCTAATGCATCATTCTGATGCTTATAGTTACACCATGCATAACGCACCCAATCTCTCTGATTTAGGAGGCTGAGCAGGGTCGGACATGGTTAGCAAGCCTCCTCCATATGGGCAGTGGGCTACACGTGGATATTTGCAGTGTTTTTGTCCTGATGCGTAGTTTTAATCTGATCAGTGCTTTGTCTGAAACTAAAGCCATTTTACAAATACAGAAGAATATAGAGTATACATATAAGAAAGCATACTGAGAGGCCCCTCAGTTAAACACCGGCAGGATAACCAGGATGACGCCATGTTGAAGCGAACCGCTGTGTGGGATACTTTTTAGCTGTCACTCATGATTCCACATCCCTGTCATCTGAGGCTCCGCCCCTCATGCCAGATCAGTGCCAAACTCTTTAACTCTGTTAAACTCTGTTCTGTCCCTTCTTATGGACGGCCTCAGTGTTGTTTTCCAGGTGATCACTTAGGTGTCTGTAGTCCTCTACGAACTCCACCTCTTTTCCAAGGATAGAAATGGTGTTTGGCTTATTCATCATCTAAATCTAATAATTGACATACAGGATCTATTCTGCATGGACCTTCATGTGATTTTTGAGGGTACGCGGATGTCCAAATCCTTTACCACAATCCTTACAAACAAAAAGTTTTTGTCCCGTGTGGACGCTCATGTGTCTCTTAAGAGTTGTCTTTTGTGGAAAACTTTTACCACATTCATCACAGTTGAATGGTTTCTCTCCAGTGTGGCCTCTCCTGTGTCTCTCAAGGTTTGCCTTCTGGCGAAATGTCTTTCCACAATAGTCACAGTTAAATGGTGTGACCCCTGTGTGGAGAATCATGTGTGTTTTAAGAGTGTGTCGGTGTTTAAATCTTTTACCACATTCCTCACAGCCAAATGGTTTGTCCTGTGTGTGAACACTCATGTGGTTTCTGATAGTTGACTGATGCTTGAATCTTTTACCGCAAACATCACACTGAAACGGTCTCTCACCTGTGTGGACACTCATGTGTTTTTGAAGATTACACCGGAAATTAAATCTTTTACCACAAACATCACAATGAAAGGGTTTCTCTCCTGTGTGAACTCTCATGTGCTTTTTTAGATAACTCTGAAAACTAAATCTAGCACCACAAACATCACAATGACAAGGTTTTTCTCCAGTGTGGACTTTCATGTGTCTTTTGAGATACATCTTTTGGTTGAATCGGTTTCCACAAATGTCACAATCAAATGGTTTTTCTTCAGTGTGGATTCTAATGTGTAGATTAAAATGTATCTTTTGTCTAAAACTCTTACCACATACATTACAATTGAACGGTTTCTCTCCTGTGTGAACACCCATGTGACGCTGGAGAACTGCTTGCTGTGAAAACCTCTTATTACAAACACAACAAACAAATGGTTTGTCTCCTGTGTGGATTCTGACATGTTTTTTAAGATTCCATGGACAATTAAAACTTTTTCCACACGCATCACAATGAAATGGTTTCTCTCTTGTATGGACTCTCATATGTCGGTCAAGATTGTGGCGATGTCTAAATGTTTTTCCACAAATACTACAAGGAAAAGGTTTTTCTCCAGAGTGGACTCTCAAATGTATATTCAGATGTGTGTTTTGGTTAAATCTTCTTCCACACACATCACAACCAAATGGTTTATCTCCTGTGCAGACTCTCATCTTGGAATCAAAACTCTTTTTCACCAGCAAACATTTCTTATTATAGTGCATGTGTCTCTGGAGTGACCGCTTATAGAGGAATTGTTTTCCACAGTCTGAGCAGCTGAAGGATTGTTTGGCAGTGCGGCACCCCACATCGCTCTTTTCTCCTGACTCAGCTGCTCTGCTCTCCATCCAATCATTGTCTTTAGTTTTAGGTCCAGAATATAACAAAGGTTTCTGCCAGTCATCATCACTGATTTCAGTCTCAGAAGAGTCTAAATACTTTTCATCAATATTTGGTTCCGAATGACTATTTGGAACTGGGTTTCTGGTTTGTTCCGGTGTTCCACCTCCATCAGCTTCTCTTTTTATTTGTTTATCTAAGCTGTCGGGTGGAGGCTCTTCCTCGCTGTCCTCAGTTTTAATTTGACACTTCTGTGAGGACTGGGATTCCCCATCATCATCATCACCACCATCTTCACTCTTCACAGTAACAACAGTGAATGGGAACCTGGTGATATCTGTCTCTTCTTGTCCATTAAGCTTTTCTCCCTCCTGACTGCTCCACAGTTCCTCCTCTTCCTCCTTTATGTCGAGGAGCTCTGGGTCCTGGTCCAAACTGGAGCTCCAAGGAACCTCTTCTTTAATCACCACCACCTGCTGGACATCTGCAGTAAACATATATATATATATATGTATATATATATATGGAAATTATTGACAGTTGGGGCTTTGTAACAATAGATTAATATTAGCATCTACATTGCAAAAGGCACACCGGATTCACTGCAGTCTTCATCCTAACAGCAACTGTCCCAACTGAGAACATGACACCACTTGACTGCTGGAATAGCACTGAGAGGATTCTTACAGGAAGTACATCTTGCATACAACCTCAATTCCAAAAAAGTTGGGATGCTGTGTAAAATGTACATAAAGTGTTCATGTTCCAGAGTTGAATAAAGTTTATATTAATACAACTAAATTCCCACTAAAGCTGCTCTCCTTCACATATATTTTTGTTTCTTTTGTCAGAAACTGGGCCTGAAAATCAGCCCATTAAGACTACGTGTCAACTCACTTAAAGCATTTCCAGACTGTCGCTCTGCTCTAATAAAATCCTGCCTCAACAACAGCCTCATCTGACAAAATAACCATTAAAGGAACTTTAATACAGAGTCTGTGCAGTGAATTCAGCTGTACTTACATGTCAACTGTCATTTCACAGTTATTGTCTGTGGCCTAGTTCACTAACTTTAAACCAGTTGATGTTAAAGGGTCAAATTTACATAATTTCTGGCATTTTTTTCAAAAGATTGTCAAGGATTTGCTTCTTTACTGAATGGAAATCTGATTATGCCCAAATAATCCTGTTGATGAACTTAAAAAGGAGGCGCTATTTGTGCCAAAAAATATATTCACATGTGCACGTCTTCTGTCTTTGAACATTTATAATGTTTGTGAAACGTTGAACAGAACTTCTACTGTGACAAAACTACATTTTTCATGTAGATTATTAACTTGACAAAACATTTATTGTATCCTTGTATACGGTAATATCATGATCCAGTGTGACCGTGACCTGACAGCGTCGTTATAGAGACGCCTTGTTGTGTCGTTTGACAGCATCATATATATTTTTTTAATCTAATAATTTCTAATTCATTTATTCATTTCTTATCCTTGTATTTATCTCTGTATTATTGACCTTTAAATATTCTCCCTACTTGTTTCCCTTAACATACTAATTGCACATTTTTTCAATTAAATCACTGTAAGTTTTTGTAATTCATAGATGTCATTTAATTTCTGGATCATTTTCTGTCTGCAATATCTCTCCCTATTTTTCCCAAAATGTAATTATTTTAAATTAATCTGGATAAGATGTAAAAAAAACAACATTTCATTTCATATATTTACTGTTGCCTACATGATTTTTTGATGCCACTTTTGTATTATATATGAGAATATTAACTAATTTATTGAGCCATTTATGTAAGTTTGGCTACTGGTGTGAAAAAGCTTCATGCAAAAACCAGGCAGGTCTTCAACATCCTCACTTTTGTCAAAGCTCGTTTCTCAAACAGGAACCGGTCATTTAGGTAATTTATGATCCCACTAAACATGTTACAGTGCTGCACTACCCACAAACCATTTATTTCTGTCTTTTACAATTTCTAAAAATTAATTATTGACTAGGTACTGTTTTAACCTAAATAGTTTTTGTATTTGTGAACCGAGACAGATATTGCCTCCCAATATGATTATTATTATTATTATTATTATTATTATTATTATTATTATTATTATTATTCCAGCTGAGGCTACAACAAGCTAACCATTAGCCGTTTCCTCCAACAGATGCATCAAACCTGGGATTATTCTCACCTGATGTTTGGTTTATAACAATATTCTGCAGCTGATGAACTCCGAAGGTTTTGGTCTCCAGTTTGTCTTGTAAAGTCTGCCTTTCTGTGTTGTTCAGTTGAAGATAATCCATTTCGTTCATGGTCACTTTTTCTCGTCTTTACCACAAACTGGAGGGTCGTTTGAGACGAACCTGTCCTGCACAGAATCGATCACAGCACAATGCAGCCACTTATATTTCTCTTAGACTTCATCTATTCATGCATGATAGGAGGTGGGTACACACTGAGACAGGCCACAACACTGTCTGTAAATGCTTTGTTCGTGTGTTTTCAACAGGCATCTCTGCAGACACCTATCATTGATCATCCTTTGGCGTGAGCTGCAGCCAGTTTCATTGTAAGTGATGCACTGCTGCCACCTTGTGGAGCTAGTTAGCTACTACAGCGGCCCGATAACATTATTTCAAAAAGAAAAACATCTCTGTAAGTTGCTCCTATGTTGAACTCATGTCTTCTTTTTTCTTTCTTGTAAATGCATTTTTCAAAAATGCACAACTTTTTCTTATATATTATCTTTTCTGTTATGCGTTTATAATTCTTCAAAGGTTTACAGGCACAAAATTACATGTCACTGCACATTATACCATGTATGCATGTTAAATCTGTCCCATATGGGAGTTAAAGGACATATCCTCCTCAAAAATGGTTCCAACCTATTCCAATGGAAACTCACACTGAGATCTTCTGAAAATATTCAGATGAGGAAGCACATAAAATGTATTAGTCCTAACAGAATCCCCCCATCATTAAAGACCTCTGCATCTGGCTGACCTTCCAGCACAGTAAGGAGATAAACCACTGCATTAAACTGCAAAAAGTTGATAAACTATGCATAAATAATTAATAAATTACATTGATTTTACTGCATCAGAACAACAAACAATCAGTGGAACAAGAACAGAGATGCTCGTACTGCAGATGGCTGGTAGAAATGATTTAATTAAATTCTAACTACGTACAACAGTAGAATCACAATTATATATCTCACTATATTAGTATTGCAACCACACATCATCAGTAGGGTGAAATTAACAGAGGTCTAAACCCAGCTCACGTTCGCTTTTTATTGGCGGACAATCCAACACTTAAGATAGGAAACAGTGAGAAAAGGATTTCTATATCAGAATCATTTCTTTTAGAGACAACATAAAACCAGACCATAACCACCAAAACCATTCAGAATTATTCATTCAGAACCTGGTGGTGCTCAGAACCTAAACAGAAGTATTTGGACTACTTGGAGGACACTGTTAAGCAAAAAATCCTCACGCTTCAGTTGATCCATCTGCTTTTCATGAAAGCCTCATCAGAAATGTAAACGTTCTCAGCTTTAACATCCTATTGGTTTTAAAACACTGTCAGAGGCCATTGACATTGATCTACAGCCCAGTCCAGTATTGGACATATTTGGTACTACTGACAGAAGATAATTCATACAAAATGAGGTGAGCATTGGTCTAAAGCTCTTTTGTGAATGTTGTATTATGTACAACTCATGTGATATGAGTGCTCAATAAAAAAAATATTAAAAAAAATAAGAAAAAGAAATGTAAACATTGGAAATGGTCTTCATCAGCTTCTCCAGCTTTCTGAAGGTTTTTCTTTGGACATTTTTGGCTTTTTCACTCATTTTCAGTCCTTGTACCTGAGCATTTTCAGAGGAATGTGTTTTTTCTTTGTTGAGCCACTTAACTCTGACCTTTGAACCATTCAGGCAGAAAAAAGGCTCCTAACTCAAGGGATGAACCAGTGTTGTGTCGACACATAACAGACAATTTAGCAAAGAAGACATTTTAAACTGGATCTTTAGGCACTTTGTCACAAAGACACATCATTTGTTCCCATTTCTTTAGTTGCATCTATGAAAAACAGCAAAGAAAACACAGTTTGACAGACAGAAAATTTGTTTGACAGGCAAGCTTCCAGTATTCCTGCCAACACATAAAAAGGTGAGCTAATGAACTGTGTTAAAAGTGTTAAAAGACTTTCTTGATGGCTACATCTTTTTCTTAACACGATCCTCAGCCAACTAATTTCTTGTGCACATGGACACTCAAATGCTTTTTTAAACTAGACCCATATGTGAATCTTTTATCACAAAGATCACATTGAAACGGTGTCTTTCCAGTGTGAACTCGCTTGTGTTTCATGAGGTCACAGCTGTACTTAAAACTTTTACTACAAACGTCACACTGAAACGGGGCCTCTTTCGTGTGAACGCTCATGTGTTTTTTCAGATCACTTGGATACTTAAAGTCTTTACCACAACTCTCACAGTGATTGGGATTCTCTCCTGTATGGACCCTCATGTGTTTTTTAAGAAGCACATTTTCGTTAAATCTGTAACCACAAACATCACAACCAAAGGGTTTCTCTCCTGTGTGGAAACTCATGTGCCTCTTCATATTTCCTTGTTGGGAAAATCTTTTACTACAGACTCCACAAACATATGGTTTCTCTCCTGTGTGGACTATTTTGTGTCTTTTGAGCTCACACTGATGCTTAAAACTTTTACCACAAACACAACTAAATGGTTTCTCTCTTATTTGTGAATCTAGAGAATCTGACAGAGGTTCCTGCCAATCACCATCATCATCACTGAATTCAGTCTCAGAGGAGTCTGGAGCCTTCTCATCAGTATTTGGTTGTAAATGACGGTTTGGGTCTGGGTTCCTGGCTGGTTCTGGTCCTCCACAGTCCTCTCCATCAGCTTCTGTTTTCATCTGTTCAGCTGAGCTGCTGGTTGGAGGTTCTGTCTCTCTGTTTTCTTCAGTTTTGATTTGATGGAGCAGTGAGGACTGAGGTTTCTCTTCATCATCTTCAGTCTTCACAATAACAACAGTGAATGGGAACTTGGTGAAATCAGCCTCCTCCCGTCCATCAAGCTGCTCTCCCTGCTGACTGGTCCACGGTTCCTCCTCTTCCTCCTTTATGTGGGGGAGTTCTGGGTCCTGCTGGTCCACACTGAAGCTCCAGGGAACCTCTTCTTTAATCACCACCACCCGCTGGACATCTGCAGGTAACACTGAAGCACATGGAAACAATTGACTGCTAAGCCTTGATAATTGATATGACGGTGATGCCATGATGAGAAAAAGCATCTTTGTTCAGCGTTTCACAACAAACAACTCATTTATTTACTTTAAATTTCCTGAAAACATTTCTCCGTCTTTCACAATGAGAAGACAATAAGGTGAGGAGCACATTAACAGTAAATACCTCAATTTAAATAACGAAGATCAAACACCTCAGATGTCATTTTGTGGTCAGAGTTTGAATCCTCGGCCCTTTCTGCTCAGTTAGGAGTTTCATCCAAGTACGATTGAGTCTTTTTTAAAGGTTGATCTTTGACTTAGACTGCAGGCCTTAATGCTCAGATCCAATTTAATGTTGGCCCGTTCACATTCCTCTTTTTAAAGTGAACAATATCAGATTTCAGTGTGAACGGTTCACCGTGCTCTCGTCCATCATGTTTCGAAAAGACAGACGCAACAGAATGGAGCTGAATAAAAACTCTTAAGATTTGTTGAATTTGAGAGTTCATGGTTGTATTTGTCTGATTTTGAAGGCTTTCTTGTTGACTTTGACTCAGAACTCTCGCGTCCTGTAAATATCTGACTGAATTTACAGTTGAAATAAGCCATTTATAAAGTATCAACTGAACATATGAATAATACAATCTTTGAATCTTAAAGAGATAAGTATTAATATGTGATGTATATGTGTCAAGTATTAGCACAATAGTCCAAAATCGTCTTAAGGAGCGGCTAAAATAAACAGTTAAAGCCAAACTGCGCCCAAACGAAGCCTTTTGTTGTGGTTGAACTACAAAACGACTCGTTGTGTGCACACTATAAAACGGCCCGGGTGCTAAACTGTGCCATAAACGTTCCGCATTTTAATGTAAACTCAAGTTATTAAAAAAAAGAAAATTTAAATTACAATCCGAAACTATGTTTTAGCGAGTGTGAAACAATTAAGACGAATATAGGATAAGTAACTCCGTTTTTTTCTTTTCTAAATGTTGTTTAGTCACAAGCTAACAGTTAGCCGTCATCTCCTGCAGAAACATTAAATCTTTGATTATTCTTACCTGCCGTTTGGTTCATAACGACATCATGCGGGTGATGAACTCCGAAGCGTTTTATATCCAGCTCGTTTTCTAAAGTCTGACTTTCAGTGTTGCTTTGTTGAGGAAAACTGCTCATGGTCAGTTTTTCTTTTCTCCGAAACAAACTCGTTTAAGGCGAACCAGATCTGCACACAACCGATCACTGCGGTTGTATTTCTGTCAGACTGTACAGAACCATGGATGTATTATACATATTAAACTGGATACACACTAAAACATAGCCACTGTTTTTGTTCATAAGTTACTGATTTGCGTGCCTTCTGTATTTTGATCAGGCATCTCCGCAGACACACTTCCTGTTGCGCGATTGCTACTGGAGTCCGTTATCTCTACAGACATGATATTTATTTATATTATTAATGTACTATTGATATGGCATTTATTTCGACTTAGGAAGGTGTATCCCCAACTACGATAATCATAACTCCACGAATTTTACCGGATTTTCTCACGGTTTGGTTTGTGACAAACGGCAGAGATTTAGTTATGATGCAGGACGCTGCCACACATTAAAAGTACTGCTTTCGTGCTGAAAGACCTTGTATTATGCTCTTTAACAAAGACATATGGTAGGCTATGGCATATTGATAAATGTATAAATTAATTAATTTTATATTTTAATAAATAAAAAAGTTTGATTAGAATTTATTTCTCTCTCACACACGAGCCTTCTGTAACACATACACGCTCCCATATATACTGCACCAGGTTTTTTTGAAAGGCCTGGAAAAGTAAGCGTTATAATTCCAGGGCATTCCAGCATCTTACTACCCTGATAGGCTTGCAACTGGGGAGCTAAAACCCTTGAAAAAGAACTGTTTTGCACAGCTTACTGCGTATGCTGGCTCTCTGTAACTCCAGGGTAGTTGATTTTGCGATGTGGTGCAGCCTTACTTTGTGAAATACTCTTTACGGTTTTCTTGGCTCTCCGTTCTCGGGCCTTTGCATTTTGCTTCTCCCGCTCTGGACTCTTCACTCTAGCCACAGCTTCACTGAGTCTGGCCTTTAGACGAGTAGGAGAATCGGGCAATGTGTAGGAGTGGTCCTAGTAGAAAAAAGGATGAAAATATTTCCAGCGATGTTTATATCACACCACTCACAGTTGTTTGATGCATAGCACTGCACATGTGCAGGCACACATTCTTAATTTCTTCCCCGTAATATCACTGCCAGCACAAAGCAGGTATAGAAAATGGATGAATGGATACTCACATTATCGGGCTGAGGTTCACTTTCAGGGAAATGCTGAGAAAGGTCCACCGGTAGGTTCGCTTCAGCTTTCCTTGAAGTTTTTGTATTCATTGTCACTACAGGCTAAAATATAAGACACATAATACTTAAAAACACTTGAAAAGGTTTTACTATCCCACAGTGTAACACATCACAAATTGTAAACATGCAGAAAAAAAACGTATTTAGCAAAGTGTGATATTAACTATAGTTTTACATATGAATCATAGACATCTCTATTAGCACGCAGAGTAAACATACACCAACTCTTTGGAGATGAGATGGGGGGTTGGAGACAGATGGGGTCGCACCATCTCTAAGCCTGACAGTCTGACCCGTCCTGTCAAAATCATCAGGCTTGAAGTGCTCACTGCACAGCTTTGACGACTCAGTCGCAACAAAACCCTCCCGTCTTATAGAAACTTCCCATTGCCTCCTCAAGCCTGTATCACTGGGAAACCTTAAAATATGAAGAAGAAAAAAAACGGCAACAGACAAAGAGAGAGAGAACCAGTTCCCGCCGTAATTAACGTTAGTTACGATGACATAATGTCACATATGGTAAAATAACCTAAATCATTGTTCAATCTTACTTATGAAAGGTTATCCCACGCGATCTGGTATCAGTGCTGCGCCGGTTATTGCAACCGTAAGCTGCACAAAATACGGGCATAGCTGCTCGCTCTTCGCTCGCCTGTAGTGAGGAGACCCATCCAATATGGCGGCGACGCTGGATTACGTTCCAGCACGTCATGAGGCGTCGACGTACAGTTGCCTCCTACAGATGTTCCCCATCAGTGCTCATCTCATCAGGAAGCTGACCACACATCACAAAATATAAACTTTATTTCTACTCCTCTCAGATGTAAACTTTTAATTTCTTCCATCATGTCTCATTCTTTTGCTTCAAGCAACAATCACATTTTACAGTTTACCTCAAAATGATCACAAAAACAAGCTGGATTCTTTTGTCCAGCGGGCTTAAGTATATTCAGATAGTTTTGCCTTATTCTCAGCATAGCTAGAATGAACTCTTAACTGTTTTTTTTAAGTAAACGTCTTCCTCTTGTTTCCTGATCTCAGTGCCACTGTGTAATAAAATCATCTTTTTTATTCTAATGAACTTAAAAGTGAATATTTGGTCTGAGCATCTTTATTCTCCAACACAGCCCGAACCCTCTTTGACAAGCTTAGACAAGTACTTTACAGATACATCATCCATAAACTGTAATTAAAGGAATGTTTATTCATGGATCTGGATTCTTAGGATTCAGAAAAGGACCACTTTGGTATCAATGCCAGTCATCCTCTGCACACTGTCATTAGCAAGCAGAGAAGCCTGTTCAGCGACAGGCTGCTCCTCCCAAAGAGCAGGACCAACAGACAAAAAAGTCCTTTGTCCACCGGGCGATCAGCTGTTCAACTCCTCACTGGGGCCTCTGTGTCCTGCTCCGTCTCAAATGGCAGCAATATGTTAGCATAAATGTAAAGTTTTGTATGTCCTCTTCCGACTGATCGCTCTCTGAAGTTAACGTCGCTGTCTGTTACATCAAATGCTGCTACAGCTGGCAGATGTGTGACTCAGTTACAGAAAGTAGGACAAATGGAATTAACTAATGTGTGTTACACTCTACATAAAGGAAAACAAAGCCGGTAAGGCATTTCCCCATGGACCAATCTGCCAAGTGAAACATTACGACACTTAATCAGCTCGACACACGTTTCACCTTCTGTATTTTAATGCTTTGTAACACACTGAGATGGTCTAACACTCAGATATATGACATTTACCTGAGATATGTATGTATTTATCTATATTTCAGCAAGGCTTAAGAAAGTCTAAGAGATCTATAAAGAAGCCACATGTTGAAAAACAGAATCTGAAGACAGACATGCTGTTCTGCACGTACATTTAGTATAAAAAGAACTGTCTTCTTTGTTCATCTGTTTCTGTATCTTTGGCATGCGAGCTGTATTAAAGATAGTCTCCTGACTCATTTGATACGTTTGCATTTGAAACCCTCTTAACAGCTGAGAAAGCAGTGATAAAGTTAATGATTGTCCGATACAGAAGCTACACCGGGTAAAAATGCACAATACAGATTTTTGAGGTTTGAGCCGTTTCATTTGGTGACAAGATGATGATAATTTGCTCCTCTGGTGTTTCTGTAAAACAAAGAGCGCTTTGACTGCTGTCGACTGTAAGTAAGACACCTCAAAGTACTTCACACAAGCCGGCTTTAAAAAACAGATCAAAACGACAACAAATAAGTATCAGTTGATTTAAAGTGCAGCCTTCAGTCGAGCATGAACGACAGCAGGAACCATCTCTGTTTGTTGTTGAGCGAAAACCAAGGTGCTGAGGAGAAGCTGTGAGGGACAAGCAAGGAAACAGGAAAGAGGACGATGAGGCGTATTCCACTTGCTGACCCGCTGTGGTCAGCTGTATTTATTGAGGCAGTTTAAGGCTCAGCATTGCCATCAGTTTGAAATAACAAATAAATCTCAATCAGGCACCGACTTCTGCACAGCAGCAGGGCATAAACCGTTTGTAACCTAAAATAAAGCTGAACATGCAACATAAGATGTGACTGTTAAACAGAGTAAACTGGACCTAAAGGCATTTAAAGGGCTACTCTTCAGATAAATACTTTGTTGGTATCACACCAGAGCCGACATCCCTCCCTTTCTCCCTGCAGGACTTTATAAACTTTGAGTTTTTCTCAGGAGTTTAAACACTAATCTCAGTGGGAACTTGTGAAGGATAACATTAAATTAATCCATTTTTTCCATTTAAGTACGATATGAGTGACACAGTTGTGTTGCTTGTCATGCTGGATGCTTAGAAATACAAAGTCTGGCTTATGATATAGAAGCATAATAATGAGACTGAGTTCATATACTTCCCCTAATTGACTCAATATTTAATATCTGGATCACACAGAAAGGACTAGAGACAAATCTCAGTACAGGTGAGTATTTCTGAACCACCTGGCAGTACTCACTGAGTACACATTCAAAGGCTTTACGTGTCAGGACATAATGAAAAAGACATTCTGGTCCCTACCAGGTCCTAAAAGAAGGTTTTTCAGTTTTTGTTAAATAGACAAAGAAACAATGTAATTTGTTGATAATTTATCTAACTTAAAGACCTTAAACAGACCAAATTATCATTATTTCATGTTCTGATATGTAAAACCTTGGAGCTGAAATTCCTTTGGCTGCTACAACAGAGAAACACAACATTTTAATACTAAGTGTTGAATATTAAATAAAACGTGATCCTTTTATATATAAAGTGACTTGTAATACTGTATTCAGTAAAAAGATAAAAACTAAATATTAAGTCAGCAACAGAGTAACAACAGAAATATTTGGCTTCTTTTAGTCTTTTAGCCCAATAATGGCTCCAAATCCATTTTTTAACATAAAGTGTTGCTTTTAGTACATTAAATGTACTATTTATAAGTTATTTTTTTATTTAATTCATACTGGGACAAAAAATATAAAGTGAATGTGCATAAATTAAACATGTGCCTGACATCTGTGTTTTATGTTTCTAAGCGACCAACAGAAATGAGTGTGCTACCCAGCTAATGCTAGCTCATGCTAGCTCACTTTCTTTACCCACAGATGGGAAAGAGAATCTGTGTTGCATCAGTTTATCCTCAGTTCAACATAAGAAAAGATGACTGGAGATCTTTTTTTTAACCTTAAACAAGTCTCTCTTTGAAATAGGATCCAATCTCTTATCGGTTATGTTGGAGAACAGGTGGTCAGCGAATGAAACGTAACAACCTCTGGAAATTGAGTCTGATAAGAATCAGCGGGCTTTGTTTTCAGTTTGGACACAGACCGCCACAGACCGCCACCAGTTGATGACGAGTACTCCATTGGTCACCAGTTTTAGGTAAAGTCAAAGACTGAAGGCCTGGTCACGGCTGTGAAATGAACCCTGAAACTGTGGAGTTTCTACTTAGCATGGACCCTCATGTGGTGTCTCTTCAGACTTCCTTTTTGTGAGAATTTGCCACTACAAAGATCACAGCTAAACGGTTTCTCTCCCGTGTGGCTGCTCATATGGGCCATGAGATGCGTTTTCCTGGTAAATTTTTTGTCACACTCGTCACAACCAAACTGCCTCTCTCCTGTGTGGAGTCGGTTGTGTCTGAGCAGACTTCCTTGCCGTGAAAATCTTACACCACAATCCTCACAGCTAAACGGTTTCACTCCCGAGTGGCTTCTCATGTGTACTTTAAGATCACTTCGGAGTCTGAATCTTTTACCGCAGCTGATGCAAGCAAAGGGTTTTTCTCCGGAGTGAACTGCCACGTGTGCCGTCAGGACTCCCTGCTGGCTAAATCGTTTGCCACAAACAACACATTCAAATGGTTTCTCTCCCGAATGGTCGCTCATGTGAGACTTAAGACTGGACTGATATTTAAATTTCTTACCACATTCGTCACAACTGAAAGGTTTCTCTTCAGTGTGGACTCTCATGTGGATCTTAAAATGTGTCCTTTGTTTAAATCTTTTACCACAAACATCGCACTGAAATAGTTTCTCTCCTGAGTGGACTCTCATGTGGGATTTAAGATTCCCCAAATATCTGAACGTTTTACCGCATTCATCACACCCAAACTGTTTCTCATTGGAGTGGACTCTCATGTGCGATTCAAGCTGAGACTGATATTTAAACGTTTTAGGACAATCATCACAGTCAAAACGTTTCTCTCCTGTGTGGGCTTTAGTCTGCGACTTTACATTTTGCTTCTTTTCAGCTAAACAGCTGGAAAACCGTTTTCCTGAATGACAAGTCATGTGTTTCTGGAAAGACCGCTTGTAGAGAAATCGTTTACCACATTCAGAGCAGCTGAAAGACCTTTTGGAAGTTTTAAGTCCAACATTACTATTTCCACCTGAATGTTGAGCTCGACTCTCCTTCCAATCGGTGTCGCCGTCTTCTTTGTCGGATCCAGATTCCGACAAAGGTTCTTTCCAGTCGTCATCATCACTATCACTGACTTCAGTGTCAGAAGAGTCTGAAGCATTTTCATCAAAATTTGACTTTGAATATCTCCGTGGATCTGGGTTCCTGGGCGGTTCTGGTCCTCCACAGCCCTCTCCATCAGTTTCTGTTTTTATCCACTTAACCGGGCGGGGAAATTCTGCCTCTCTGTTGTCTTCAGTCTGACTTTGATGAAGCTGTGAGGACTGAGGTTCGTCATCGTCATCCTCATCATCATCATCATCATCATCCTCGCTTTTCACAATTATAGTGAATGGGAACTCGCTGGTATCGGTGTCCTCCTGTCCGTGAATCTCTTCCCCCTCCTCACTGCTCCAGAGTTTCTGCTGTCCTTCCTTTATGTGGAGGGGATCTGGGTCCTGCTGCTCCAGACCCGAGGCCCACTCATTAGAAACTTCTTCTTTAACCACCAACACCTGCCGGACATCTGCAGGGAACACAAAGAGACACATACATGTTATGGTCAACGTGTCCTTTCACACTCCGCTTAGTGACAACGCCATCGTTGGTTAGAGCCGGGAGTTGATCCTGCCTGGTGGCCGGATTGTTTTGTTACTTCCTCCCTTGCCAGCTTAGAGGCGTATCAGCAGCAGATCAACTTCAACCCCCCCCCCCCTTGCACCTCTGTACTGTCACACATAATGTAATTCGACTTGAAAAGAAATATGACAAAGAGGGCTAATGTCACTGAGATTACAGAGAAATGATGTGTTAGTCAAACCAAACCAGACTTTAAAGTGCATGTAAACATGTTAGTCTGATTAAAAATGATCCAGACAAGGTGGTTGGGGTTTGAATGTCCGAGCTCAAAGGGACCTGGGGGCTCTGTTCATGCTCCAAAGCTCCATCTTTCTGCATCTTTTTGTAAAAACAGTGCAGTGGAATGAATTCCCAATAAAGCTGCTGTCATTCGCATATTTTCTGTTTATTTTGTCAGAAACTGGAAGTGAAATCACTGTCATTCACAGAAGAGCTCACGTGATTCAGTTAATGACCAGATCCTTTATTTCTGCAGACGTGAACTTTTCCTTCACTTTGGTTTCAACAGAAACTCAAATCCAGCCTCCCTCATCTTGTAGCTAATAAGTCGTTGTAGATTCTGTAGTTTTGTTCCTGAAGTCTTCTGCTAACAGTGGATTATGATTCCTTCAGGTTTAGGGGGGGGAGTTCTCTTTGCAGTTTTCTATCAATTAATGTCTGTTGTTCAGTACCCTGTCTTTGTTTCTTTTCTTCTTCAGGAGATATTCATACTGACTATTGCCAATGTTTATACAGAAGTTCTGATTGATTTTCCATATTCTCTAAGCTTCAAGCTACATTAGTTGTGCCTCTTTAACTATAAATGTCACCTGTACAGATAAAACCCAAAGCCGAGCCGACGCTGACAGAAAACATTTGAATAATTAATGTAACAGGACACACCTGGCGAGTAAGCTCTGTCACATGTTCAGATAAATCTGCTCACTTCTGGTTCACACAAAGATGCCACCCTCTCAGTGGTTTAATGGGTCCAGATGTAAACACCTGGATATAAAACCTCAAATCCTTGTTTCATGTTTTCAGCAGAAATAACTGTTCCAATAGTTTTAGAGGAGACTCTTTACAGACTCCCAAACAGCAACAGATCAACGTCACTCAGTCAAAGCCACACAATTTTCATCCAAAACCAAATCGTCATGACAATGAGATGAGCAGACGTGTCACGACCAACATCTACTCCGGTGTCTGACTATCATGCAGAAATAGAGGTTAGTCAGCTGTTATCAAAAAGAAAACAATAAATAAACATTTCAGACTGTCCATCCTCTCAAAATCTAAATGAAGAGATGAGTTATCTGTTTACAGGCTTAAAAGCCCAAAGCAGAGCGACGCCCGTCTTTTCCATTGATTAAATCATGTCACACAGTACGCTGCTAACAGTTCAAACTACAACAAAGTGTCTTAACTCTTATCTATCTGATACCTTCCTCTTCTTTCATCTGTCACCCTCCTCATCTCCTCTGCTCTGTCTTCAGGGTGTCCTCTCTCTGCTCCTGTTCATGAAAAGGATGCAATCACATGCCGACCAAATTCAAATCAAATATCTCTTTGTTTTAAAGGGATGATTACATCACAAGAACATGCCACAAACAAGTCATTGTACAGATTTAACTGGATATTTCTCAAAAAACTGCCTTGGAATTAGTCTTGTTTTGAAGACTTCGGAGCAGTTTGTATATTGAGCTTTTTCATTTTATGCCTTAAGCTTCTCTGTTCTATTTTTAGTTTATTTATGAACCATTTACTTTTATATTAATCTGCAGGAAAAAAATAATTTCCCTACATGAGATAAAGTTTATTTTTCAGTGTGCCTTGTGACAAAAGCTTGGAGAACCACGAAGCTGGACAACAGTAACAACAAACCTGGCAAACATGAGGAAATCATCATCTTAGAGGATTTTTATTCAGCAGATATGACACAAAACTATTTAACAGCTGAACAGTCTGACTTTTTAACACATCAAAGATCATCAAAGTCATTTTCTTTTAAATGAGAAACAGAATCCGTTTGTAATTTGCATTTCTGAAACTAATACCTGCAGTTAAAAGAGAGTTCTTCAAGCTGGATGACAGTAAATATGACCACAACAAGAGAGCTGCCGGTGGAAACAATGGAAAAGATTAGAAATCTCATTCAAGAAGGTAATTCAGCTCAGAGTGTGGTAAAACATGTTGGTTGCTCCCAGTCAGCTGGGTCTTCATTTTGGAGCAAGTACAAGGAAAATATGAAGGTTGTAAAAGGGAAATATGCAATATGTCAAAGAGCAATATGTCTGAAAATAGAAAACGTACAAACAGGAGTCGATGTTTATGGGTGAACTGCAGGAAACTGCCTGAAGGAAATGGGATTTCCACCCAGAAAAGGTTACAGTGGGCTGAAAAGGTGACCAGCGTCGTAGAACCTCTTTGTGAGATCTCCATTGTTAAGGTTAGTTAAACCAAAGATGCCCTGGATGTGTTGAACCTGCTTTGCAGTAAAGGCCCCTGGTTACAGAGATCCAATCACAACAGATTAATCAGGATGCATTGAAACGCAGAGTATGAGCACAGGTACAAGCAAGCATCCATTCTCCTCTAGGTGCAATTTAGGAAGTGTGACATCTTTCAGATCAGCTGACAGTCAAAGATTTCTAGGTCAAAACAGGAGGATGAAGATGAGGAGGCTGAAGTTAGATCAATTAGAGGAATCTGCAGTGGAGAAGACAACAAGGGAGACAATGCCAAGGATAGTGGAGGATAAACAAAATAAGGCTTAGACTTTTTCAAATCTAATACTTGGTTAGTTATTATTATTATAAGGCAAAACTTAACTGTTTTTCAATAATCAGAACTAAATGATAGAATTGGGTGGGGCTGAGGGTCTACACCCCCCACAGATGAAATATCAGTCCAAACTTGAACCATGAGAGCCCTGTAAATGTAATTGACCAACAAACAGACTCAAATTAACAGAAAACAAGAAGCTCCGTTTTTAATTGAGAGATTATTCCAGTCGCAGCTACAAAAAGCTAACCGTTAGCCTCCAATCCAACAGAAACATTGAATCTGGGATTATTCTCACCTGCTGTTTGGTTTATAACAATATTCTGCGGGTGATTAACTCCAATGGTTTTAGACTCCAGTTTGTCTCGTAAAGTCCGACTTTTAGTGTTGTTCAGTTGAAGATAATCCACTTCGTTCATGGTCACTTTTTCTCTT
Source organism: Leuresthes tenuis (assembly GCF_036924035.1). Lineage (NCBI taxonomy): Eukaryota > Metazoa > Chordata > Actinopteri > Atheriniformes > Atherinopsidae > Leuresthes > Leuresthes tenuis. The sequence continues at coordinate 2,783,221 of NW_027325374.1, forward strand.
ATTAACAACAAACTAGAGGCTCGTCTGAGACGAACCAAGCCTGCACAGAATCGATCACAGCACAATGCAGCCGCTTATATTTCTGTCAGACTGGATCTATTAATTTATCATTGGAGCTGGATACACTCAAACAGGGCCCTGACGCTCCGTTTGTGAAAAAACGTCTGTTTTTTTATCAGGCATCTCCACGGACACACTTGTGTGTTCAGTGTTGCGCTGCTGCCACCTGCTGGACGTGATTACATCCTACAACATCCAGTCGGATTTAGGGTCCAGTCTAAGAAAAGAACCTACTAGAATCTTTTTCTAAACTGTTTTCATCGACTTTCTGTAAAAAAAATGATGGAGTATTAATGTCACTGAGGAAAAAAATAGAGGAAGAACTTTTTTTCCACTTCCCATTTCAAGGATAAAGTTGAATAATCAATATTAAATCAAACCAGCATTAAAGCATGTAGGTATACAAAATGCTTTCTGCAAATTAACTGGTATAACTTTACTTCAGAATAATTTTTAGTAACAAGGAAATTCTCTTTTTTGGCATATAAACACAATTTGGCAATAAGTATATTTACTTTAAAGAGACTTGAAACTTTGATTAAAGTTTTGTAATCTTTTACACACAATTATCTAATTTCTCTCAGAAAGGATGATTCCGGTGCTAAAGGAGATAATTAAGGAAGCACTGGAGCTTCTTTCCTTTGTATCTGGTGAATTTAAACTTCTCTTATCATGGCTGTTAGATCGATAATCCCGGGTCATTTAAGTCAGCTGGAAGATTTCTAAGCAAAACAGACTGTCCAGATCCTGCTCACAGCAAGTAGGTCCCTGGTTTAAATCCCTGGTTTCTTCCAACTCTGTTTTTAATCTTCAACCCCAGTTCAAAAAAAGTTGGGATGCTGTGTAATATGTGAATTAAAAACAGGACGCAATGATTTGCAAATCTCATAAAACTACATTTTATGGAAAAACAGATCAAAGAAAACATGAAATATTAAATGTGAGACTTTCTACAATTTCAAAAGTAGTAGCTCATCTTGAAATTAATGGCAGCATCATGTCTCTAAAAAAGCTGCGACGGGGCAACAGAGGTTCAATTAATGCCCCCTCCCTGAGCCACCAGCATCAAACAGCATCAAACAGCAGCAAGAACCGTAGTCCCAGACAGCCAAACACCCGGCTGATGTAGCAGATCATCACGCCGGCCGACTGCTTCCCATCTTTAAATACCTCTCAGCGTCAACATTAAAACAACATGCTTCAAGGCTATTTAACAGAAAAAAAGGAAACCCTTCAATTAACAGTGTGTGACAAAATCTAAGGATGGACATGTTGAAAAAAAAGCCCATCAACCAAATACAACTGTTGGTGAAATAAGCCTCTAAACAAGCAGTTTCTGTCCCCCCCCGCCATAAAGCTTTCACTACAAACATCACAGCCAGATGGTTTCTCTCCTGAGTGGAAAGTCGTGTGAGCTGCAGGAAGAGTATTTCCAGATTAATCTTTCCCACAACCAACCAAACTCTCTACTTTGTCTTTCTCTGGTGGGCTTTCGGAGGTCCTGAGTGAACCAGCATGTGTCTCTTAAGGCCATACCGTCGATAAAACCTTTTCCCACACTGATCACAGGCGAACGGTTTATCTCCGGTGTGGATTCGAGTGTGTCTCGTCATACTTCCGTGTCGAGAAAATCTCGCCCCGCAGTCACCGCAGCAAAACGGCTTCACATCCGAGTGGCTTATAATGTGAACTCTAAGATCAGTTCTTCGTCTAAATCGTCTGCCGCAGCTATCGCAAGCAAAGGGTTTTTCTCCGGAGTGAATCGGCACGTGTAGTCTCAGCTCTCCTGGGTTCATAAAGGACTTCAAACAGTCTTGACACTGAAAGGGTTTGTGTCCTACGTGGGCGCTCTGCTGGTGAAACAATAGTGTACTCTTGTGTCTGTAACTTTTGCCACAGTCACTGCAGCTAAACGGTTTCTCTTCTGTGTGGCATATCATGTGAGCTTTGAGAGAAGCCGAATATTTAAAAGTTCTGCCACATTCAACACAAACAAACTCTTTCTCAGTGGGAGGTTTTCTCTTGCAGGAGCCTTTTGCCACGTGTCTCTTAAGATTCTGCTTGTAGCGCATTTCTTCTTTCCATTCAGGGTCTTCAGATCCTGAACCTGAGGACTGTTCATTCCAATCATCATCATCATCGGTATCAGAACTGTCTGAAGCCTTCTCATCAGTATTTGGTTGTAAATGATGGTTTGGATCTGGGTTCCGGGCTGGTTCTGGTCCTCCACCGTCCTCTCCATCAGTTTCTGTTTTCATCTGTTTAACTGAGCTGCTGGTTGGAGGTTCTGTCTCTCTGTTTGCTTCAGTTTTCACCTGAAGAACAGGTGAAAACTGAGGTTTCTCTTCATCATCTTCAGTCTTCACAGGAGCAGGAGTGAATGAGAACCTGCTGACATCCGTCTCCTCCTGTCCGTCAAGCTGCTCTCCCTCCTGACTGGTCCAGACTTCCTCCTCTTCCTTCTTTATGTGGAGAAGTTCTGGATCCTTCTGGTCCAGCTGGGAGCTCCATTCATGAGGAACTTCTTCTTTAATCCCTGACAGCTGCTGAACATCTGCAGGAAACACAGAGACACACAGATTATGAACAACTGCTGATTTCTGATTACACTAATGTTTCTGGTTCTGAGATGAGAAAGCAGAGAGATGATACTTTAGAAACAATCAGTGTCTTTATTTGATATGCAGTGGGTCTTATGAGTCACTATTTTTATAATAAGGATGAATTATATTCTTGAAATTCATAAATAAATAAATACAATTATTCCTAACTCCCGTCAGGCTCTCCGAACTAAAGGATGCAGTTCAGCATATGCAGCCTCCAAATTCTCCTACAATGTTCCCTTTCGTCTCTTTAAAGAGGTTTTTGACACTGTGGGGCCATTCTTACACCGGCTTTGTTTTAAACTTCCTTTAAACTTGCGCCTGTGCCATCGGATTCTCGTCTTGTCTTGAACATGTGGTTGAATTTAAAGGCACGGTCCTATCTGACAGAAGGTGTCCTGTGCACATTGGAGATTGTTCATCCATAACAGCACCACTCACTTGTGGAGTGCTTCAAGGGTCTGTTTTCAGTTCAGTACTTTTTCTTTGAATATTTCTTTGAAATGTCTAAATGACAGAAAGACTTGTCTTAAACTCAATTGTCTTACTCTTAATGACAGTAAAACTGAGGTGATGTGTTTGGGATAATATTTAAACCCTTTTGTGGCTCTTCCAGTCATTCGGCTCCTTGTTGTCGTGTTGAGGTGAGAAATCTGGGAATAATTGTTGACAGGTCTTTTATAATGGATAAACAGATCAGTGCAGTTACTAAAACTTTGTCACTTGGGTTGCCAAAGTTCAGCATCACCTCGCCCCAAAGGAGCTGGAAAAAGTCATTCTGGCTTCTATAACTTGTATTTGGGCTTAGATCAGTCTTCTGATGGTCCAAAATACGGAAGGTTATCGTTTAACTGATCACGTAACTCCAGTCTTGTCTTCCCTTTTTTGGTTCCCAGTCCGTTTTCAGATTGATTTTAAGATTTAAGACACTTTTAAGGTTTTAAAGACTGACATCATCCTACCTCCCTCAGTTGCTCCACATTCACACCCCAGTGAGAGCGCTGAGGTCAATAACCAGATTCTCTGAGACATCCCAAAAATTGGCCTAAAAAATACAGTGAAGCGATGGTTGAACAATCTGTGGAACAGTTTACCTCTCAACATCCATACATCTCAGTTATTAATCACTTTCAGGTACCTGCTGAACAAGCAACTTCTTCTGCACTGATTTTAACCCGAAATCCACTTCATAAATCACTGCAATGAGCGACAATAACCAGAAGGCTCCGTTTATTTAACTAAGCAGGAGAACTAAACTGTGTCAGATGTTGTCGTTCACTGATGTAGAGGACGGTGTGGTAAGTTTTGATAAAGTATTTAATCTTCGTCTTTGCAGAGCTGCTTATTAAGACATTACAGCCAATCTTCGCTTTAGCTAATATTGAACTACAAAACGACTCGTTATGTGCGCTTAGTAAACCGTCCGGGTGAAACATTGTACCGCTTCACCGTCCTGCCTTTTGTAATCCGTTATTATATATATATACACGAGTTACTAATTAATAGGTTATAAACCGAAATCAAAGTCTGGCATTTGTAAACTGATTCAAATGAACAAAAGACTAAACAATTACATTCTTACAGCTTATGTAGCCTTAATGTCTTTTACCACTGCTTCAACAAACTAACCGTTAGCCGTAAAAAGCTGCACAACCATTAAATGTGGGATTATTCTTACCAACAACACACTGCATTTGATTAACTCCGAATGATTTAATATCCAGTTTGTCTTCTGGAGGTAAATTTTCAGTGTTTTGTAGTCGAAGATAACCCGCTCCATCCATGGTGTCCCCACCTGTTCTTTGCTTTAAAACAAACCGGAGGCTCGTTTGACATGAACGAGGCCTTTAAAGAACCAATAGCTGGTAATGAAGCTGCTGATACACACTTTGACAGTGCCTCACAATGTTTTTGTGAACAACTTAGACATGTGAACGACATGTCTAAGTTTTTATCGGGCAACGACACGGACACGCTGTTGCTCTCCTTCTTTTAGGTTTATTGGCGGTTGATAAACTAATTTAAGAGCAGATTACCGCCACCAACTGGACAAGAGTGTCTAAACATCACAGTGACTGACCACGAAAGTTCAGTTTAAAACCAAAGCACATAGGTGCAAATGCCCACTTTTAACCACAGTATAATCCAACCTACATACTAACAATGCTGTTTCAGTTCAATGAGCACAGGAGATTTTTTTAAAAGAACTTTATTGGTTGCTAAAAACAAAATTAACAATTCATTTTTAATCTGAAAACCACTTTTATTCTTAATCTAACGATCTTTTTGCTCCAGCTATTGGTTTTGTTTTATTATTTCTAATGTATTCCAGTTTAACTACAGTACATAATTCTTTCAAATTATTTAATTTGTTATCCTTTCCTCAGACATACTTTACCTTTTCTAAAACAGCTGATTTGCTTTCCTGGTTATATATTTCTTCTTTGAATTCTCTCCTGATAGCTTAAGTGTAACTGAAATTATATTATATAACTGGTATAAGTATTTCAAACATTGTAAACATCTGTCACACACATTTCACGGGACCTTTGGTGAACTTTTCCTGATCGTCTCCTTTACGATTTACGGACCCTCTCCAGCAGTGTATTGTGTCCCTTCAGCCTCCTGCTTTAAATAGCCAACAGAACTGCAGCTTTCCATCTTTTTATTTTTATCTTTTATTTTTTAACTTTATTGAAACAGATGAACGTGAGAGGGCAAAATTCAAAACATCCAAAAGACAAAGGCTATAGTTTACAAAGGTTATACATTTTAACAGCTTTTTATTTGTATAGTCACAAATTGAAAAACTTGAAAAACCAAGTCAATTCCATAAAAAATGTCTTTTTAACCTAAAACTTAAGATTTGTGAATATAAAATTTGGTTAATCACAGAAATTTGTTATTTAAGCTCCTTTCAACACCGGTGAATCTAAACGGTACATCTCCCCATAACACTGAAAAATCAGATATAGAGTGTGAAAGTTTACTACAAAGGTTTTTTGTAAACCAACATAAATGTACCAGCGTCTGTCTTCTCCGACCAGTATAATAAAGGTTTACTTATGTTATTTTGTTTTTAAAAAAGTCGATTTATTTTCATTCTTGACGCAGCTTTCCATCCTGAGTCTTTCACATACGTGTGCGGTACGTGATTATGATTTATTTAACCGGATGTCAGCTCCGTTTTCCAGAAGGAACGCTTGTTTCAGCCGGGGTCGCTTCAGCGTGGGACCGGTGCTAAACGGTCGGGCACTAATGAGTGCAACACCGGTGTTTGAGTTGTGTGATGGAGTTTCGCTGAGTGACACACAGTAACGTTTGTGACTTTTGTATTAACTGCGTTGTTACCGATACAGCTATATCTACTGGCAGCTCTCACCCGAGCAACATGGCGGATAATATTGTAAGTATGGCGGAAGGTCCTACCAGTGCTGCTGCGGGGTCGACTCGGCTAACTGCAGCTAGCTTCTTAGCTGAAGTCCGGAGTGATGAGGCAGCAGAATTAGCTGAGCTAGTTAGCATTAGCAAAGAGTGACTGCGGCCTGTTGAGCTGACCGGCTAAGCTTAGCTCTGTGGTTGGCTGACGACACCCCAATAAAAAGAGTGGGTGTTGTAAACAGGCCAGCCTCAAGGACGGTTAACGACTAAAATGTCGGATTTTATTGCTTTTGACGTTCTGCTCATTAGCTGAGCATTAGCAAGAATCTGAAGGGTGAACGCAGTGGAAGCTACAATGTTCACTTAAAGTGATTAGCTGGATGTGAAGAAGCCAACGGGGAGAAAATGTGTAGTTTAATGATAGTGAGTTCGTGTTGTTGTACTAAAACGCATTCATGGTCAACGCAGAGTTGAGAATTGTTGTGAACGCTTCTGTTTTGCACCGTCATTGTTGTCACAATGTCCCGACACTGACACAACTGTGAAGAGGGGGCGAAAGGGGGAGAAGCGTCCTTGTTTTGATTGGCGGCTGTATGGAAGTCATACGGAAATACTGCCCATGACGTCATTTTGTTTTTGTTTTTAAGTAGCTGCATCAACCCCCTGAATGTAAACTCCAGAAACCTCTGAACGCAGCATTGTTTTTGTCTCTTTCAGGTCATCAGGGTGCAGTCCCCAGATGGGATGAAGAAAATTCCCTCAACGAAGAGGGAGACGGCGGCTGCTTTTCTGAAAAAGGTACCACGAGTGAAGGTTCTCATACTGTCCATAGACATACTGTCTTGTTCTGAAATCGCAATGTTACTGTAGCCTCCTCAATCCCTGATTTATATGGATCTTACCGTTTTTCACTCTTAATGTATTTTACCTCAGCAGTAGAGCAGGTACTATTGTGTGCAGAGTTGAAAAGAAAAAGAAGAAAAGCAATTATTGTAATGGAATAAACCAACTAACAGGGCCCTGCGTTCTCTTCCACATTGTGTTTAAATAATTCAAACCTGTAGAAAACAGAGTCTGTGCTGGTTGATGTTGGACGGCTCATCTTAACAACCACTGGACTGTTTTTATTGGCCTTCATGCTTCATGTTTCCAGCAGCTTCAATAACTCTGCAGCTCTCTCTGCTGATGATCTGTTCTTGGTTAACATCACTTGCCCTCAATCCAAAGTATCTCCCAACAACAGATTATAATCCACTTCCTCTTTGGTTTGTTTCCACGCTCGGCTCTCTGTTCTTGTAGATCTGTCCTCATGTCGCTACTCGTCCAAACTCCATCCAGGAAGCTTCCAGCTGCCTCCAATAGCCGTTATTGTCACATGCAGGCAGATGGTCAACAAGGAGCTCTTGATTAACTCGGATGTTTGTGTCCGTTTATTTGTAGGTCAAAATCCAGATAAAATTTGAGTAATTGTACAGCCCGGGTGTAAATGTAACACACTGGACACACCTGTGAATGCAGTCTTATCTCTTGTCTCTGTTTTGTGACTCCTTTTGACTGGAAATTGATCCGAGGAAAATGCTCTGAAGGATGTTTCAAGACAAAAAACGTTTCTGGAGGAGGGAGGAGAGAGGAGCTGTGCTGGGGGAGCTGTTAGAGAGCTTAAAGCTGTCTGTATTTTGCAGAAGTCTTTAGGAACTGAGCTTTTTAAGGGGAGAGACATATTTCTCCCGTATTGAAACTTGAATTAATAGTAAATGTGAACATTATCACCAACACTGTTAATACTTATCTGACAGAAGTATATTATGCATCTATGAAGGTTAAGCCACTGAGGTGTTCCACACCTGCAGAACATGATTTATGTGCTGAATGAATCCAGCACTTTATTCAACTTTATTCGAACCACTCTGGCTCCAGGAATATTTCTGTGACGCATCAATTCCAACCTGAACGTTGGAACATTTTTTGCAGTAAAACTGTTTCCTCCTCAGGTGGAAAACCTGTCTGAGCAGATATTTGTTCCTCCTTTTATCCATGAACTCTGATGGGCTTCAGCAGCAGCAGGAAGTTGTACTGATGTGAGGAACAAGTGATTAAGCTGCATCAGACCTCATTTTTTATTTATTTTAGTTCCGGATGAATACTTGTTGCTCCAACTCATCTGTTCACGTCTTTTATTTGTGGTGGGATTATGATGCGAGAAGAGGAATTTAAGATGTACGTTGGAATAAGTTGGTATGGTGGAGCTTGTTTTGAGAAATGATGAACTGGATGAAGAGCTTGAGGTGTTTGGGCCTCGGGGCAGAGCCGGGACATGTGGTGAGATGACGTCTTTTTGATAATTTGGGGATACCACGGTGTCTCCTGAGAGGATTTTGGTGTCTGCTCAGACTGCTGGATACACGACAGAAAATGGATGCAAGACCTGCACCAAGCAAGCTGTTGTTTTTTCAAATGAACGATATCACATGATGTCTGTGTAGAACAACCAGAAGCTTCTGTGAACAAAGGTCTGGAAACGACTTTAGCAGCAGGACTGACATGTCTGAGACGCTCACATCTCACTTTGTCTTGTACAGAGTAAAAAAAACTGCAGAAATGGGTAAAAATATCCTTATTAGCAAACACGTTGGATTTAGCTCCACTGGTTAGTTATTAACCTAATTTAATTACCAAAGGCAGGCTTGTAGGTTAGCAAACTAGAGGCAAAATCACCCGCCAGGATCGGCAAAAGGCCAGAAGTTAACGGTCTGTATATTTGTCCAGTCTCCCAGTCTTTTCGGAGTACAGTTTTTTTTCTCTCTGGGTTTTGTTTTTGCCTGCTTTTCCTGCCTGTTTAATATAAGAAGTTGTGCAAGAAGCACTGGAGCAGGTCGGAGCCGCACGGCCCCTGTGAACTCACTTGGCTTTCAGTATCGACTTGGAAGCTTTCAAGAATTCCCACACAGACATTGCAGTAGAGAAGTCAAGGCACAGGATGAGTGTCTCGTTCTTATTTTTGCTCTTTGAGTCAGACTTTGGCTACAGTTCTAGATGCATTAGGAGTAGTAGTTTAAAATCACTTGAAATGGATCTGAACTCCAGCAGAGCTCTGCAGCAGCACCTCATCAAACATGTATGGGTGGAGTGGAGGCATGATGGCGTAGCCTGCAGATCGATGGGAGCAGCAGCCGTCAGTGGGGCAGAAAACTGAGCCCTGCAGCTTCTTTTTCTGCTGCTAGAACAGTGCGAGATGAACGTAATGTTTGGTTTCAGGCCATCTGATGCAGTAGCTTTCAATGAAATGATGAATAAATAACCACACCCTGCTTTATGTTGACTAAAATCAGTGTTTGTTGCATTGTTACACGATGAGCTGTTGGTTTAGATGTTACTGGAATTAAATTTTAACGTTAAATGACCATTTTCTGAAGAGCCACACATTGCTGTTGAATTAGGTATCAGCCTGGCTCAGCCTGCCATGGGATAATTCTGTCCTGCTCAGAGGGTTTCTAATAATTTATTTTGGCACAAGCTCGTGCCAAGAAGCTCTTTGCTAATCTGCTTTGAATGAGCGACTGGTGTTTTCCCAACAGTGTGCAGCCTTCACACGTCGTGCCATATGTTCTCCCAATGACTTCCCAGCAATGAACAACACATTTGTTATAGTTTCTTTTCTTACATGCTAGAGATTCAGTGTCTGTTCTAATCAGCACATGACATCCATGTCTCCCACAGGTGGCCAAAGAGTTTGGGTTCAATTCCAACGGCTTCTCTATTTACCTGAACCGCAACAAGACCGGTGAGATTCTCTCCCAGAACAAAACCCTCAGCCTGCTCAAAATCAAGTAAGTGAACTGTGGAAAATAAGCATCTCTGGCAATATGCTTCAAGTTCAGTTATTTTAGATAATACAAAGAAAACATGATATGGAATCCATTCCAAGGAAAGAACTGATGAAATATATCAGACAAAATAATGCAAACGTGTAATAAAATGAGCAAAGAAGGACATAGCAGAGAAGCCAAAACAAAATATTTCCTCTGCATTAAAGTGTTGATTTAATAGATATTTCTCAGTGTCCTGATTAAAAACTGCTTTATCAGGTCTATGTAATGTTCTGATGAGCTACAGGCCAACTAACACTGAGGTTTTAACTTGTTGGTTAATGTTGTGCCAGGTGAGGTTTAAGAATTGTGTGAAATAATATAACATAAAGTGATTAAATTATTAATTTATTGGGGAAAAACATGCTTCTACACTATCAGTCCAGGTTTACACTGCTTCTTCTTTTTCATTTTATTTAAAGTTAAACACGAGGGAAAAGTAGCACATAATGTGGTTTGGTTGTGAATCACTCCTGCATGTATCCACTCAGTAAGACTCAGATCAATCTAGGTGCTCTTTACATGTTCCGCAGTCCTTATAAAACCAATAAAGTGTATATCTATCCAGCTGAATTCCTAATAAAGCTGCTCTCATTCACATATTTTTCTTCCTTTTGTCCCATTAAAACTCACTTAAATCATTTCCAGACTTTCGCTCTGCTCTAATAAAACCCTAAAAGTCCTTATGTGACGAAATCACCGTTAAAATAACTGAAAGACAGCGTCTGTGCAGTGAATTCAGCCATGATCTCCCACAGAGGAAGTTAGAAGCAGCAGGATGTCTTGGACGTTTGACATAATTCAGTTAATAACTCAATTCTGCTCCTGTACATGTAAACTGGAACAAGAACGGGTCCAGTCGAGCTGAAACCCGTGCTGACTGTAAGGTTATGAGAGAATAAGAACTGGAAAGTATGCTTCAAATATTGGAACAGCAGCAATTTTCACTAAAATCCAACGAAGCCAAATGCATCTTTAAGTCTGTTCCCTGCTGCACGGATGGAACGTTTGTGGGTCTTTGCTTCAAGTTCAACACCTAATATCTCTAAAGACTTTTGTATTTGTTGTTGAAAATGAGAGGAAACGCTGCCAAAGGGTTTTTATTTCAGGTTTCTGTCTTCGTCTGAGGCTCAGGGTGGCCTTCATTTGACAGCAGATAGATGGGAACACGGGCAGTGAGAGTGGGGAAACTTTAGCTGTACAGCGCCCTGAATGTTTCAGAAAACCATCAAGTTATCTTCAAACACACTTTCAGAATGCTAAAGGTTTGAATGAGTGGACCTCATCACGCTGGTTTGGAATAAACAAGACAAAGAGGGTAAACCAGGCGATTTAAGGCATTTAATGAGAATTTATGCATGAAGTTTAAAGGAATAATTCACTTCCATTGGTCCACAAATGTCTCATTCCTTGAAAATCGACTGCAGTCAGCTTTGGACAGTTTACTTTTGACTCGTTCCATTTAAGGTGAGTCGTTGGAACCGATATATTTTGCTTCCTGTGCTCCTGACTGTATTTTGGTCATTAAGGTAAACCTGCAGGCTGCTGTTTATCGTTGTATTCTCCTGTTTGGTTTTTTTTAGGCATGGGGACATGTTGTATCTGTTCCCCTCTGCCTCCTCCACTTCTTCTGGGGAGGTGATGGACACGGCCACCCCGCACACATCTTCATCCCTTCCATCCATCTCTTCTTCGTCCTCCTTGATCCCTCGCTCGTTCTCAGCGCCACAGGTCCAGGAGGACGAGATCGATCAGTATCTGACCAAGCAAGACGGCAAGATCTACAGGAACAGAGACCCACAGCTGTAAGAAGGACACCAGCTGCACACAACTGGATCAAATTCATGTGTTTGGAAACTAATGATTTCCCTCTTGTTCCAGATGTCGCCATGGTGCTCTTGGAAAATGTGTACACTGTGTACCGTTAGAGGTAACAACTCCTCAGCTTGTTTCTTAAACCTGACGTCAATCATTTCAACAGAAGCTTTACAGAAAATCCGTCTTTTTCAGCCTTTTGACGAAGACTACCTGAATCACCTCGACCCACCAGTGAAGCACATGTCATTTCACGCATACCTTCGCAAGCTGACCGGAGGAGCTGACAAGTGAGGAGCAGTTTTTCCAGCTTTCCAGCAGATACTCTGCTGATTCTAACACTGTCCTGACTCCTGCAGGGGGAAGTTCGCAGCTCTGGAGAACATCAGCTGTAAGATAAAGTCGGGCTGTGAGGGTCATCCTCCCTGGCCAGAGGGGATCTGCACAAAGTGCCAGCCGAGTGCCATCACTCTCAACAGACAGGTAGGTCACCGTAAGTGTGGAGGATCATCCCAAACAGATACAACGACATGTGAATGATGATAAATTCCACTTAAATTAAATAAAAACTGTCATAAACAAATAATATTTCTGCTCTAAGTTTAACCTGCTGAACATTTTTTCCACATTCTACACAATTATTTAGCATAAATTGATTTTATAGGTTTTGTTTAGTATGTTTCTGTATTTATCAGACGCTTTTATCCAAAGCGACTTACAAATGAAGATATAACAAGCTATATAAAGCTAACAATAAGCTACATAGAAGGAACCCAGGAGTCCGACTCTGTCAGAGGGGACAGAGTAGAGATAGGGTGCAGGCATAGAAGGAAGTGCAGAAAGATAAAGTGCAGAGATAGAGGGGGGAGGGAAGTACAAGGTAAGTGCTGGGATAGGAGATGCTCTCTGAAGAGCTGGGTTTTCAGGAGCTTCTTGAAGATAGACAGGGACGCCCCTGTTCTGGTAGCGCTCGGTAGGTCATTCCACCATCGTGGGACGACACATGAACAGAGTTTGGATCGTCTTAGGCGTGGTGTAGGAGCTGCTAGACGACAATCCTGGGACCAACGGAGGGACCCAGTTGGGACAGAAGCCTTTACAAGAGCATTCAAGTAGATGGAGCCGTTCCATTAAGCTCTTTGTAGCTAACATCAGGGACTTGAATCTGATAGTAGTAGTATTTGTCTTTTTAAATAAGCTGTTTAGCCATTTGTATATGTCTGCATTTCTTTCATATTATGGCAGTGTCAGTTCTCCATTCATCACCAGGGCTGCAGGAAGGATTCTGCTCATTAAAACTATACAGGGCGGGTTGGACGTGAGCTTCCTGTTCAGGTGCTTGTGCTCTGCAGGACTTAACTTCTCTGTTCCTCTCCCAGAAATACAGACACGTGGACAACATCATGTTTGAAAACCACACCATCGCAGACCGCTTTTTGGACTTCTGGAGGAAAACGGGCAGCCAGAGGATGGGCTACCTGTACGGAAGGTACACCGAACACACAGACATCCCTCTGGGCATCAGAGGGGAGGTGGCTGCCATCTATGAGCCCCCGCAGGTGAGAGGCCCGCTGAAGGGGTTTATTTTCTCCTTAAATCGGTGGATAGAAGGCTTTATTCTGACCCTTTTGCTGGTGTTTCAGAGTGCCACCCAGAACAGCCTGGAACTGTTGGAGGACCCCAAAGCTGCAGCTGTGGACGAAATCGCTGCCAAACTGGGTCTCTGCAAGGTTAGCCCTCTGTCCTCATGGGTGCTCTTAGTGTGGGAGGTGTTCTGGTGTTGCTCTCGTACTTTAATCCTGGCTGTACTTTGAAATTTGACCTCAGGGCTCAAAGCGGATTTATGCTGCCGACTAGAGGCGCTCGGTTTAGCTATTAAAGAATTTAACCAGTAACCACATCATTTTCAACACGTCGATCATGCATCGACTTAAGATGGATGTGCTGTAAAACTGTCTCAGTTACTGTATTTATACAGTATTTATACAGTAACTGCTGTAAAACTGTCTCAGTTACTGTATTTATACAGTAACGTCACACCAGGAAGGAAAATCTAAGTTTCTGGAAAGGTTTACTACTCTTTTTATGTCATGACTCGGTCACTCTGTCGAGCAGCTCCTACACCGCGCTCACGACCTACCGAGCGCTACCAGAACAGGGTCGTCTGTAAACTTTATGTAAACTCTTGCTTACCCAGCTCTTCAGAGAGCATCTCTTACCCTCCACTCCCCTCTATAGCTGCTCTCTGTCTCCACACTGTCACCTCTGACAGAGCCTGACTCCTGGTTTCCTTCTTCGTAGCTCATTGTTATGTTAAATCCTCATTTGTAAATCGCTTTGGATTAAAGCGTCTGCAGAATGCATGAACATAAACATAATGTGAGTCCTGCATTCGGTTTGAATGGCACCAGGTGGAGATAAGAAACAGAGCAGGACATCATTTTAGCTCAAAAATCCTACAGGGAGTTCAGTTAGTCAGAAATGGTTTTGTTGATGATCTTTCCTCCATCATCAGTTCTAAAGTTATGCTCTCAACCTTTGCCCACATTTTTTCCTTCCTGTAAAATGCTGCTTAAGTCATAACTCAGCAACAGTTGTAAATGTCTCCTGAAAAGCCTCCGGTGAATCAAGGGAAGTCTGAGCTGTGAGGGAAAAGGTGTGGTCAGAGGAAACAAGAAGTTTTATGAAAGATTATCCTCACAGATGGGTTTAGATATAGACTTTTTATGTATAAATTGTAAAAAGCACCATAAAACCAGGTTTATACCCAAATTTCGCATTATGCTGTCTGCTACTGTTGCCGTGTTGCTTGGATTTTCTGTCGTCAATACGACTCCCAGAGAATTCCTGAAGTAATAAATCAAACGACGTATGAATTTTAAATGGAAAACACGGTTATTGTTTGCAGAATGAGGTTAGAACAAAACCTTTAGTCAAAAGTTGTCTCTTTTTTTTTGTAATCTGACCTCAAGAAGAAGGTTGGGAATATATGTGTTTATCACAGCTGCCTCACGCAATTTAATGAATTGTTTTCGTCACCGGAACTCTTTTTCTTTCTTGTGGATTTTAGTTATATTACAGGGCTGTGAGTTTTTCTTTGTAGGTCAGACATCTGTTTGAAGTAAAAAAGCCTAAGAGGCCATATTCCACTGTTTCCAGATGGATCCGTCACACCGTTGGATGCAGTTAGCCTTCAGATCCACCAGAGGGCGCTTTAGTATCAGCTTGAGTCGAAGCATTACCTCCCAATAAAATGAGCTTATTTTGTTTTTGCTAAATTGCAGCAGAAATTGGGGGAGAGTTGGTGAGAAATGTTGTGCTTAGAGGAAAATCCCCACAGCAAAGACGAGGCTGTACGTTTACTTTGTTCAAAGTCTCGTCTTCCTGTAAAACTGAGCAGCGGAAACACCACATCGAAGCGCCTCTGCTACTGTCAGCTGCAGCAGGCCACTCTCCAGATGCCTGTCCAAAGCACTGATAAGGACGCCATGTTTGTTTTAAAGTTCCTTGGAATGTGATTACTGGAAACAGCGACAGCCCTGGTACATTAACACAGGAAACATTTGTTTGTGGAACTCTCTCTGCATTGTTGATAAGATATTTCCTGTTTTTTAATGTATTCTCCTTGATGTGAAGGTGGCTGCCACATATACATGTCCTGAACAAAAAGAAACGCATTTTAAGCATTTCCTCTTTCTTATTTTCTAGATGGGATGGATCTTCACGGACCTGCTGTCCGAGGACACGAGGATAGGAACTGTCCACTATACGAGAAACCATGTGAGGACGCTGACTAAAACACCGTCTGTCAGGAAAATACCGCTTTCCTCCACGTGATAAACATGTCATTATGCCTTTGTTAGGACTCTCACTACCTGAGTGCAGAGGAGTGCATCACAGCTGGATACTTCCAAAACCAGCATTCAAACCCTTGCAAACTCTCTCGAGAGGGACACTTCGGATCCAAGTTTGTGACCGTGATCGCAACAGGTGGGTGTGTTTTTTCTTTTATAGGGCTGTGAAATATTCTTTCTGATGATTATAAAGCTTATGATTGATATTGAGATTTAGAGCCATATGCAGCAGTGTTGTGTGTGAGGAGTAACTGATTCTGATATTGAAACCCAAGTTTCACAATTTTACTGAAGCAGAATAAATAGCCAAGAAGCACTTTCTTTTTTTAAAAGTAAATAGATGTTACTTTAGGTTTCTCGCTGACTTTGGCGCTTTAGTGACACGTGTTCAAGATTTAGAGGTTCCTCTAATTATATAAGTTGGTGAAAAACCTAACATCTGACTTCTGAGTGCAGCCTGAAGGTGTTTAAATGGCACGTGGAACAGCATCGAGACATTTATCTTGTCTGGCTCGGCGTGGCAGGGATGAGAACATAACACCCGTTCGTTTACAGGATGTGGGCATAGCTCAGTTTTTCTATCCAGAAACACGTTTACCAACCATAATTTCACACTTTGAGGCTCTGAAACTGACAACAACCTGGAGACAAAAATAGAGGAGACTGTCGTGAAGTAGTAAAAATACCTTGTTGGATGCGGTGTAATGCCATCCCTTCACGTTGCCTTAGTTACAGGCTTTTTCTCTGGTTGTGGGAAAATGGTTGTTGTTTTTTTAAAATCTTTCAGGATAAACACTTTAAAATCTTCCTAACATTCGGAGACAGAATAAATGGACATTCACTTCTCGAATGAGGGTGCAGAAACCTTCTGATGAGGTTTTCCTCTCTCTTCTCGGTGCGGCTGTAATTACAAACACTCTTAGAAGTCGTGGCTGGTGGAGCAGACTTTCTGCAGCCTGCCGGGTGGAGGCTGACCGGCTCGGTCAGAACGTAACGAAGCTTGTATTCCAGGAAAGCACCGAACCCTGCGGTGACTTCATCACCAAAGCTCACGCCATGCCTACACACGCCAGCCAGCGTGAAGTCCATCTCTTTTACTTCCTCCCTCTGAGGCCTTTATCTGTTTTCTAAGATGTTACGAAGCTGTTTCTGACTTGAGGAAACTTTAAATCTTTTCTGGATCCAGTTTAAAAACAAAGAGCTGCTTCTGCTCTCATATTTGGCTCTTTAAGTAAAACACACGCCTGCATGTTTCCTCGTGTTTTTGAGAGTCTTTACAAGCATCTGTTTGTATATTTGTTGTGTGTGCAGGTGGTCCAGACAACCAGGTGCACTTTGAAGGATATCAGGTGTCCAATCAGTGTATGGCTCTGGTGAGAGACGAGTGCCTGCTGCCCTGCAAAGACGCCCCTGAGCTGGGCTACGTTAAGGAGTCCAGCCCGGAGCAGTATGTACCAGACGTCTTCTACAAGGTGGGACTCTCACACTGTTAGATGAAGCATACAAAGTGACTTTGTGCTCGTTCCTGGGACATTAATTCCTTCCAGATTGTTATTTGGGGTTCGATGTTGTTTCTTTTCATCCAGATTTTTGTTTTTTTTTAATCCTTGCTTCAACAGGACAAAGACAAATTTGGAAATGATGTCACGTTTCTAGCTTGCCCTCTTCCTGTGGAGTACCTTCTCATAGATGTGAGTCCCATATGTTGCTCCTGTGCATTTTCTGATCTAGCTTCTGATTTGTGTTTGCGCCGCTCTTGTGGATAATTTCCTTCTTTTTTTAAAACATTTCTCTTCAGATTACCACAACTTTTCCTAAAGACCCTCAGTATACCTTCACCTCCACACAACGCTTTCCCATCGAAAACCGGGACATCCTTGGAGAGACACAAGTAGGTGTTTTTTATGATCAACAGCCTAAATGTCTCGATAATGATTTATCATATAAACATTCCCAGTTTGACAACAAGTCCCAAATATTCAAACATTTTAGAATTCTTAAAAAAGGTTGTTTTTTTTTTTTATCTCAGAACGTCAAATAGTTCAGAAACGCTTTAAAAACAAACATTTTCACGTGTCAGTTCTCCTTTATTCTCACTCCAGCTCTGTATTTGCCTTACATGTACCTTGCATCTTGTACTTTTGGTATCAGTTCCTTTGTTGAGGGTCCAAACGAGCTGAGCCGATACTCAGAGACGGGAAAACATGGCAGATCACAGATTGGTAGAAGCGAATATTCCCATTTTAGTTTAAAAACGACATCGGTGCAGCGCTCCTGAAGCCTTGAACACAGAGACGCTCCTTTTCTATCAGGGAACAAGTTGTTTGACTGCACGGTGACAGTTGAGGGTCAGTTCTTAAATGACGTAATGGACACGGTTGATGTGGAAAGACCGTTTACTTTACTTTGAAATCAACTCGAATGGAGAAACTAAGAAACGTGTTTACAGACTCTTCTGTAGAATCAAGCCTCTCCAGAACAAATGAAACATCTCAACCCTCATGGGACCGGTTTTTATTCTCACACTGATGCATCAGACTGGCTGAGATGTGCCACAGATGGCTTTCAGGTCAGAGGTCACGGGATTGATGCGTCTTGCTGTTTGTTTTCAGGATTTTCACAGTTTAGCGACGTATCTGTCCCAGTGCTCCTCCACGTCATTCCTGGACATCGTTTCAGACTTCCATCTGCTCCTCTTCCTCGTCACCAATGAAGTCATGCCCCTGAGGGTAAGAGGACACTTCAAAGCCTTCACTCTCTCCTTTTTCCAGTTGTTTTCGATCTATAATGCAGAAAACAGGTGGGAGCGTTCCTCTCCAGTCTGGAAGCGGTTAACTCCTGAGATCCTTTGTGGCTTTTTTAACCTGGTCTATCATGATCATGTGTTCACGTCACCGAGTCCCAGAGCAGCCGAGCATAAAGCCGATAATCTGTTTCAGCATCTTGAATCAGTTTGTGTTTGTTTGCAGGACAGCATCGGCCTCCTGCTGGATGCAGTGAGGACCTCTAATGAGGACCTGGCACAGACCTGGAAGAAGTCTGAGCAGTGGGCCACCATCGAGCAGCTGTGCAGTAAGTCCCTTCAGGTTTAAGCTAACCTGAACCAACCATTCTGCAGTCTTGGATTGGTTTGTTCACTATTTGATCTGCTGTTAAGATGCAGAACCATTAAATCATAACCATGGGAGACTTTTTCCACTTAAAGAGAGAATTTAAATACTTTCAAACTTTTGTTTGGTTCAAGAATGAGGAGACACATGTTTAATGTGAGAAATGTAGGACTTTGAAGAATTTTTAGAAATATTAGAAGATTATAAGAAGTGCATGTAACTCAAAATAAGTCGGGTAACAGAAAGATCATTAACGGCTCACGAACTCATCATGTTCCATGTGTTTAAACACCTGTGAAGTTTTAGAAGCTAAAGTTTTACAAACTAAACGTTTCTTTACACGGAACCGAAGAATTCCTTTTTTTAAGCTGCTTCTCAGTAATGACATTTAATTTCTTATCATATAATATGCTGAATGCTTGTGTAAAAAAGAAAAAAAAGCAGGTTTTTAGTCCCTGAAGAAGAGGAAAACACTTCCTTCATGGCAGGTGGAGAGGCCGTATATGCTTATAACTGTATTAGAGTTAATTGAATAAAGAGAAATTCATTCATTCATTCATTCGATCAGCATCTGTTTGGTTTTCAGCTGCAGGATTCTGACATTTTAATTCTTCATGTTGTCAGAAACAAAGAGACTCTGAGTTTCTCAGAATGTGTTTTTCTGAGCGTCTGTTTTCAGTTATTCATGAAGAGATGAGAGCACATGTGGCTAAAGAAAAGGAGAAGTCTGTGTTTTACTCTCCCAGAGCGCTCTTTCTTCTTCACGTGTTTCTGTGTGACTCAGATTTTATCAGTGCTGCAACATTTGTCACTAACCAGGTTTTCATCTGTTTTTAGTCAAATATTCAGCATGTAAATATATGAAAGACGTTTTTTCCCGTGGAGACAAAGACTCGATGCACATTAAGGGTGAGACCTTAACGTTAAACAAGTCTTCTTAACTTGGTAAAGAATAAAAAGGATGTGACCGACTCACCGGCTGTTTCTGGTCTGAACCAGTAAACAAACATCTTCTGAGATGTTTTTATAGTATTTTATTCAAACTTTATTAACAACAGAGTTTACAAAGTGCTTTGACAGACCAGGGAGAGTCAAACAATTAGAAGTTAAAGAAACAAACCAGTTCAAAATATTAAAATAATGAATCACGTTCATGCTGGTATATAAAAAAAGGTTTTATTTTATTTTCTCAGGACGATTGTTCCAAAGTTGAAGGGCTCTGATAGCAAAGGTGCTGCTGCAGCAGGGACCAGACCCACACAAGCTCTAAAATGTTACGGTTGCACAGGGAGTCTGTGCAGGGCAGCCAGGAGCGGGCTGCTGGGGTTCTGTCTGTCAGAACCAGTAAGAAGCCCAGCTGCTGCTTTCTGGACCAGTTGGGACCAGAGAGGATAAATCTGTGGATAACTCTCCCAAATCTGTGTGGGAAGCTGTGGTTTTATTTTGGAGATTGTTCTGAACTGAGGAAAGCAGGACTGGAAGGTGGAGGTTTCTGCTGAGGGCCCGTCATTGATGGACCCGTGACCAGATTATTTAGAGTGAGCTTCATGGAGTTTGGGGAGCTGAATGCTATGAATTCAGATTTTGAATTGTTTAGTAGCAGAAAGTTTTTTTGATACCATTCAGACACTCAGATGCAGCAGCTGATGTGATGAGAAGTCATTCCAGAAGAAGAGCAACAACAAAACTGTTGTTATTAACCGTTTTAGGCCAAATGACATGGCTTTGATTTGAATATTTATATTAAGTTACAGAATAGTTTTACTTTAAACACCTGCCTGCCTTGTTTCTCCTGCTCGTTCGTGCACGAGGTTCACTTTCTATTTTCCCCTCTGAATAACACGGCTTCAGTTAAAAAGCCTCCTCTTCTCCATCTGATGGGGAACTGGTCTCAGGGCCCATCGGACTGCAGAGAGACGTCGTTGCTGTTGTCTCAGTCGCAGTAATGTCCTGTCATCTGTCTCCTTCAGGTACGGTGGGTGGGCAGCCGTCCAGCTCTCTGGGTTACGGGGCCATGGGCGGCCCCTCGGTGCCCGCCTCCTCCTCAGCCATGTGGTCCTGCCTCCACTGCACCTTCATGAACCAGCCCGGCACAGAGCTCTGTGAAATGTGCAGCCTGCCCCGCAGTTAAGACCCCGCTTCCACGCCCCACCCTGAGCGCACTCGCCGCACCAGGACCAGCTGCAAGATTCAGCCGCCCTCGCCGTTTTCGTTGGCCTCACGTTGAAGCCTCTGTCGTTCCCATGTCACAGGCTGCTGTACGCAAAGAGGGAGGAGCTTGTTTACACCCAATACTCTGAGTAAAGTTAAACCAGACTGATTTTTCTTGTTTTTGTCTCTTCATCCCTCCACACAGCAGCTCCTGTGAGCAGCGGGGTACGTTTTAGGTAAAGCACTTTCCTCCGAGGCCCAGATCTCTTGAATTAACCCCCCCCCGGCTCAGATAATCCTGCTGTGTCTCCAGACAACAGTTGGGATGATTTCTCACCCCCCCTCTTTACTCACAACGTCTCCTGGGAAATCTTGCTGTGTAAAAATACCTTTGAGGAATGACACTGTTATTTAATTTAATTTTTTTTATTATCAGATTGTAGCGTAAACCTTAAACCTTTGAATCTTCAGCGTGGACTCTGCTCAGTCAGGTTTTTATAGGTCTTTGTCTCTGACAAGCCCCTAACAGTACAATCATCGGTCAAAGCTCCGACCTGAAAAGGCTGAAAGCTTCAGAGTGAATCCACGAACACAGAGTTTATATTTTCAGTGTTAAATTTAGTCCCACATTTGGAAAAGGCAGCCTCCACTGTTGATGAGTTTCACCTTTTTTAACTGATTTCTGCAGATCTTTAACTGGTTTGTTGGAGTTATGGTGGTTTGAACTGGAGCAGGTACATAATGTAGCTTATTTTATCAGCTGTGTGTTGATGACACACCCCAGGACAACATCCACTTTCATTAAATCATCTTAATTAGTGGCGAGGTGCTTTAGAAACCACTGGTGCTCGTTACTCTGGCCTCCCTGTGGACCCTCCTCTTATTCTTTTGTTTTCATGCTCATTCCGGTGCGTAACCGCTGTTCCTCCCATCACTCGGCCTTCAAAGACTTTGCTGCTCAAAGTATGAGGGGGTCACAGGTCACAGTGGGGGGGTGGGGGGCTGTGGCGTCAGATGGTAATTCTTTAAGCTGGATGGAGATGGTTAAAGTCGGCTTTAAGCCTCCAAACACCCCAGAGATCTTCCAACATCGAAGACATTCGACATGTTCCCACCTTAGAGCTGCAGCGGTGAAGCACTCTGAGCCTGTTAATGATGATGGGATTAAAATGGGTCGTTTAAAGGGTGACTTCACCCAAAATTACAGAAAGTTAACACATTTTCTTACTAATGCAGCAGATATTTCTATCTGATGTATCAATGATGACTGCCTCTTCACGTCTTTTATGTTTCTCAGAGTTGGAGAGAAACAAACTTCTCAAACCGGTTGAAAAGCCTCCAGTTTTTGTGAAATCGATTGGACTGATCCTTTAACGCGTTGCAGTCAGTGTGGGTGCATTAAGGCGTTTGGTTTCTTTCTTTTGGCTTTTTTTTCTTTCTTTTTTTGGGTTCTCATCAGTGATTGGGACCAAAACATGTGAGATCATTAAAAACCATCTGGCAGCAGGTGCTCGGAGCTTTTATAACATGCACCCATTCAGGAAAACCAAAATCTGATGTCTAGCTGTACTTTAAAGCCATTTTAAAGGTAACAAACATGTGACCAAAACTAGTGCCTCTACACAATTTGAATTGAATCCAACAGAGAAAACTAACAAGCTGAAGCATCCCGACTCATCCAGAATCTGTCATGCTTCCTGCTGACTGACAACAGGCCAATAACACACCTTTTATCACCACTTTTGGGCTTTTACTTCTGTTCTGTTCATGACTCGGTGGAGTTCCTGACGGGCCTCTTCGGTCCTGAGGGCGGCTTTTGTTTGCTATTTATGAGACGTGTGTTTCTCTTTAAGCTCGTTTCCACTCATTAAGTGAGAGCATATTTTAGTTAAGTAGATAAATTTTTCTCTTTTTTGCCCGGTGGCATCATTCTTGCCCCTCTGTGGCTTTGCTGAGAGTTATTTCTCATGCGACTGGACGGCGGTGACCTTTTCCTTTTGTATTGATCTGGTGGCCATTTTAGGAGCAAGCTCGCTGTTGGACCTACAGCCTGTCCTTATTTTCCACTGAGCTGACTGAGGATCCTGAAAGTTGTATGCTGTTGACCTGGATTTGAAACAAAACAATAAAAAAATAACTTAAACTGTACCGTCTTTTATTTGTTATTTGGATTCTGTTGGAAAACTACTTTCACAAGATTAGGATCCATTGCCTTGAAATCTGTTGCAGTTTGGTTCTGACCAGGTTTGAAAATCAGGTAAATACAACAAGAACACATGACATATTACACTGTCATTATTCATTGAACAAAAAGACAAGAAGCAGCCAGGAGCTGCTGATCAATGCTCTGATTAACTGATCCTCAGTCAGTGTGAGCAGCTCTATAAAAGCAGGAGTTCTGTCAGTTTAACACGATGCCAAGGAGGAAAGACATCAGCAATGATCTCAGAGAAGCAGCTGCTGCTGCCCATCAGTCTGGGAAGGGTTATAAGGCCATTTCCAGACTATCTGGAGTCCATCATTCTACAGAGAGAAAGATTATTCACAAGTGGAAAACATTCAGGACAGCTGTCAATCTTCCCAGGAGTGGACGTCCCAGCAAGTTCACCCCAAGGTGAAAAAGCCCAGAGCTACATCTCAGACTCTACAGGCCTCAGTTAGCATGCTAAAGGTTAAAGGTCACCCCAAGGTGAAAAAGCCCAGAGCTACATCTCAGACTCTGCAGGCCTCAGTTAGCATGCTAAAGGTTAAAGGTCACCCCAAGGTGAAAAAGCCCAGAGCTACATCTCAGACTCTCCAGGCCTCAGTTAGCATGTTAAAGGTTAAAGGTCACCCCAAGGTGAAAAAGCCAAGAGCTACATCTCAGACTCTCCAGGCCTCAGTTAGCATGTTAAAGGTTAAAGGTCATGACAGCACAGTTAGAAAAACTTCTTCACTGCTTCTGTGTTTTGTCTCAGTTTTGTTCACTGAATAATGACACAGTGTAACACGTCTTGTGTTGTTGTTCAGTTGAGGTTGGATTCACTGACTTTTAACACCTTCTGAGGACCAGATGACATCTTTATTATATCCTGATACATAATACTTTCGAACTGAAAGGTTTTCTTCTCTTTTCACCAGACTGCATCCGAACATGATCTGGATATATTCATTAGAATTGATAATAGATAAAAACCCGATGCAGCAGAATATGAGTGATCAGCACGGAGAGCAGAACCCCATCCAGCACCAGCTGGAAAGGTCCAGACCTCATCATTCATCAGCTGTCAAACTCAGTGATGCTTTAGTGTCAGCAGCCAGGTTCCAAAAATCCTTCAAACCACAGGAGTGGAGGCTGTGACAGCGGCAGAAGACAGATTGTGGTTTTCAAACAGATGTGCAGGTCCCAAACACTTTGAGGTTCAGTTTTACTTCATTTCTTCATTCATTCAAGTCCCTGAAAAGTCTTTCCAGACCTGTTTTTGTTGATGTTTTTGGACGAGGGAGAAGTCTTAAATGTCAGCCTCACAGAAGATTCTTCAGGTGTTTAGAGTGTAGGATGGATACATGTTTTTGTTCATGAATTCGCTGTAATCCATGATCAGAAACCCCACTCTGATCAGTTTTTAGCACTACACATGGGCGGCAGATGTTTCAGCTCTGTGTGACCCGAAAACATCAAACGCCTCTGAGCTCACACTGCAGCTGTTCTCTGCATATCCTTAAACATATGTGATGAAACCATAAGCTTGGACAAAATTAAGCCCCTTTTCCTGCTATTCTGTGCTCTCATTACTGGATTTAAGACAGATGGAAAACTGGGACTTAGAGACTTTGCAGGCTGATGGGAGTGGAGCCTGAAGACCAGCCCCCTGTTCCACATAAAAAGCAGGTGCCAGCTTTGTTCATGCTGGATTCTTCCACCTCTTTAACTCCAGGTAAG
The DNA here is from genome assembly GCF_036924035.1 of Leuresthes tenuis. Classification (NCBI taxonomy): domain Eukaryota; kingdom Metazoa; phylum Chordata; class Actinopteri; order Atheriniformes; family Atherinopsidae; genus Leuresthes; species Leuresthes tenuis. Next base: position 2,807,983 of record NW_027325374.1, read on the forward strand.
TTTCCTACACTGGACACGATGCCTTGGAGCTCAGAAACTGCAGTGTTTGCTGTCAGGATGAGGACCGCTGCAGTTCTGCTCGTCTTATCTGTGACTCTGTGCGCTTCTCAGAAACAGAAGACGGAGTGGGATCACAGGAACGAAGGCAAGACAGACGCCACACAGTCACCATCCCACCATTAGTCTGGTGCAGGTTAAATGTTTCTTACTCTGTTTTCACACAATTACGCACAAAAAAAAGAACTAACTGGTGTTTAACTGCAGATCTGATGTCTGGATTCACTCTTTATTATCTTAAATTGAACATCTGTTTCCTTTTGTGGAACCACTCAGATTTACTCAGTGTATTTTGGTACATTTTTAGGGTAACAGACTAATGTCTAATAAAATATGCCTTTTTTAAATTTACTACTATACTTTATAAGTATTCAGCAGTTTGATCTGATTCTTCTGATAATTACTTCATTTTATGGTTTGCTTTTGGGGGTTTTATGATTTCTGCTTTTCAAATCCTACCGTGTGCTTACCTTTAACTTTATATCAATAATGAAGCAACAACATTATATTATTATTATCTCATCAGTTAGATTCTTTAAACACATTTTCAGGATTAAATTGTTAACCCTTTTCTTTGAAGCGCAGGACTTCTGCTTGCAGCTGTTTGCAGTAATAATCTGGTCCCATGCTTCTGTCTTTCTTGTCTTTTCTTTTCCCCTTTATTCCAAATACTAATAATGCTGATTTGACCTGTTACCATGGTGATGATGATTTTGGAAGCGTAATTGAATTAGATGCATTCTCGATCACTCAGAGTTCAGATTAAATCAGTTTAAATGTATCAAAGTTTCTATTATTTCATCCGTCTTCTTCAATATGTCAACAGTAAACCAAAGTCTGGCTAAATAATGGCTTAATAACATTTTATAGGTATTCTTAGAAGTAATGTAGCATTTGTAATTTCAGTTTAAAGTGTTTATGACTCATCCTGTAGGAGCATATATACATTTTCCTCCAAAGAAAAACTTTCTCTTTATCTCAAGCTGACCCACCAGAGCTGATTGGGTTTTCTGTTTTTCTCTCTGCTGGTTATTTTATGGGAACTTTAAAGTTACTTTGTGCCATTTACTGTTAGAATAATGTGACAGAAATCTGGCATAAATGATTATGGTTTCTCACTGATTTGCCCTGCAGCAGAGAGAGTGAACACCAAGGGATGTGCCAACCTCACACTGGTGTTAGACAACTGGAAATACGCCATCATGACGCAGGTCAGAGATCTGCTGCTGCACGACCACAACACCGTGCTGCCCGACTACGGAAGGTGGGGACCTGTTTCAGGGCTCGATTAAGTCACCATCACTGAAGTATTTGGACAGTTTAAATAAATAGTGATAAACTGAGTAGGAAATGCAGCCTTTTGAAAAAATAGTGCACAAATGACTCTGCATTACTCTGCATCATTTAATCAACGAAAGCCACACAGATTGTGGAATAGCAGTAAGTTTGAGTAGCAAAGTCTAGTTATTTGTCAGAATCAGCATATTTCTGGAGTGAATTTAGCTTCCAGAGTGAGTAAACTGATGGATTCCTTTCCATCCCTGCAGAATCCAGCCGCTCTCAGATGCTCTGGGTGATCTCTACAAAGAGTTCAACGCTCTGAAGGAGCGTCTCGCCGAGCTCACGGTCAAATTTGAAGGCGTGGAGGGCTTTGTGGATGATGTTCGACTGGGAAGGAAACCCGCACCGCCTCGTCGTGAACCACGACCCCCGGGGTCACCACCGGGAGAAGCTGCCGCCACAGAGGCCGGAGGTCGACCTCCTGGAAGGAGGAGCAGAGTCGTAGTTCGAAGAGTCCAGAAACCTTCAGGCTCACAGGACTGACCTCCAGACACAGCATCATGATCTGTTTATTCAGGAAACTGTTACTGTCGTCTAACAGTGAAGAATCAGCGAGAGGCTCTTCGTATAACGTGCACATCACAGATATTTGGAGGCCAGTCACAGCCCAACAAGCAGCTTCATATGTGCGCAATTATGACTTCAACACACTCAAAGTGTCGCCGATGTTCAAAGATAAATATAAAAAGAAAAAACTTTAGTTAAAGTAAAATAAAAAAAACATACTTCACATTGAAAGCAGAGCAACTGAAAGCGTCTGAATGGGATTTTTTAATATAACCTGGCAGAAGTAGTGCAGAAGTCCACAAACTGCAAAAATTAACTTATATAACTTATATATAATAAGTTATATAATTTATAAAATATGTTGATTAAAAAGTGAAGTGTGTCACGGACGGCATTTCAGACAAACTGTAATACTCTTTCTGGCCACCAGAGGGATCCCTGCTATTACAAAGACTTGGAATTGGACACCAGAAGCATTTGATTTCACTCCAAACTCACACAGCTAAACAAATCATGAGATAAGTACAAATTTGTGGATTAATCTGCCTTTAATCTCCAAGAATTTGGCTTTCAGTACAGTATGATCTCTTACCGCGTTTGACCTTTTAACCTAAAATCAATAAAGGAATCTGGGAATGGAAAGCAATTATTTTTCTTTGCTTCACTTTTAGCAGGTATTGTCAAAACAAAAGAACTTGATTCAAACGGACTGTTTTCTTCCTTCATCTGTTTGATATAGCTATGTATCTTTGAAATAAATATTTTTTTCTCATAAAGTACCTTTTGGTTTTGTTTCCTCCCAGCAGAGTTATTTGTTTTAATCAAAATCTAGTGGTTCATTACTGTTTATTTGCACATATAAAACACACACATATTACTTTCAAAAGACAAAAAAATGCTATACTGTTGAAAAGAAATGAGTAATGAGTGAAAAAGCAGAAAATATCCAAAGAAAAGACCTTCAGAAAGAAGTTTGTACAGGATTGGAAAGCAAAACTTAATAAAAGTCATGCAGATATGAACCGTTTTCCTTTTTGCAGGAAAAGAAATTGAAAAGCCGAGGACACTTGAAGGCAGCATAAGTTTCTTGTTTGATGAAACTCGAGGAGAAATGAAACTGAAAGACGTCCTGTTGGTTTAGGGACCATTAACAAATTATAAACCAGATCCCAGCAGAAAAACTCGTAGAACAACGCGTTAGCTCTCATTTTTATTGATTTGGACTGATATTTATCAAGTAAAGAAAGTAATATTTTATAAGTAACTAAAATTAGTAGGATATATAACTAGAAATTAATGGGAAAACAACCGCCTGGAGAGAGATCAACACCTTTGTAGACGCCCCCTTAATGTAACAGCAGGTTGTCAGATACACAATTTTGCACAATTTTATCCTGACAGTCACACAGGTAGGCGAGCAAACCCTAACTGTTTTAGTCTTTAATTGTACTGCCTCACTTTTATGTTTATGTGACGAGGAACATCTTAATGAAAAGTCAGACTATCTTAAATTAGCTATCTTTTTTGTCGTTTATTTCCTGTAATGTTGTCGTATTTTCAGAGTACAAATACGTGTGTTTGTTAATCTCATTTGCAGGTCATGGTAACAGATTCTTTCATCAATAAAAGGTAAATCATCTGTCAAGTTGAACTAATATAAAACATTTATTAGATCCAGGTGTTTTTAAAGTGTTATTAAAGGCTGAGCTTTAGATGAAGTAGATGGATATCACATTGTGTTGTATCATTTGTTGTGCCGTGCGTGTTTACGTTAGTTATGATTGTGCAAAGCAGGTTGAATAGCTGCACCCGTTAGGACACTCCCTGAATGTAAATGTCTTAGAGAGTTGTTGTAACTCAGCCTATTTTTCATATTTAGAGAGACAGCAGCGGAAGAGGGACTCTCCTGAGTAAGTCATCCCTACAGATGGAGGAGGGGGCAGGGAACCTCCAGAGCACCCCTGGATCACAGGCGACATCCAGGGAAACGGAGGATGTTGCAACCAAAAGACCACGAAGGAGAAATAAGGTAAAGATTCAGACAGAACAACTCTAAGTCTGGCTTTTAGTCCTACTTTTGTGAGGAGTCATGAAAACTATGTAAATGTGTATTCCAGCAAGAAGGACCAGGAAATGCTGGCAGCAGCGTTCAAGATAAGATGAGAAGGAGAAAGAGAAATCAAAGAAGGAAAAAGAGCGTCTCAAATGCAGAGAGAGGTGCAGATGTGAAGAATGAAAGCTCAGAAAAGGAGAGGGAGGTGGTTGTAGTGACGACAAGCAGCCAAACTCAAGACAGTTTGCCTTTAAAAACACAGCATGTGGATCCTCCTCTAGAGGAAAAGACTCCAGGTAAACAAAGCCAGAAAGATGCAAAGATGGTGCAAGCACAGACTCAAACAAGGAAATATAAAGGCGCAGATAAAACCACACAGACTGTAGTTTTTCAGACGAACCAGGAAACACAGACAGATTTCCTCAAGCCAAGAGAAGAGGAGGCAAACAATGAAAAGATTCAACCTGGCACAGGTGGTCCTGCTGAAGCACCGCCCGAAGAAGACAAACATGCAGCTGAATCTGAGCAGCACGACAACACTGTTCAGACTCCATCAGGCCAAAATGAAACTCCAGTCAGAGACGCATCATCAGAGCCAAACCCTGAAGAGGAGAGCGTTCCCTCTGCTGATGCAACAGCGTCTCAGACTGAAAAAGAGGCCAAACCAAAGTCGTATGCCAACGCTGTGTCTGCGGGAGGCGAGAAGCAGTCCAGCCTGGCTGCCGCCAAAACTGCAGATAAAACTCCTGAGAGAAGCCGGTGAGTCTGCAGTTAACGGCTTTGTCAAACACTGCTGCTGAAGCTGATGTTTAAACATGAATCTTTCTTATTCCACAGTGACCGAAGCCCGGTTAGACCTCCACCTGCTGCTCCCATGTTCACCTTTCACATCTACGCTGTGCTGGACAAAAAGTTCAGATTCAACCAAGAACACGACACGCTCATGCTGTTTCATGGAGGAGGATGTTTACCCTTAGAGATAAAACATTTTGTGTGAGTATTGATGGAATTCTTTAGTCTCCGTTGATTATAGACGGTAACATTTACCACAGGTTGCAGCAGGATTCAACACTTTTCAGGTGTCTCTCATCTGTCTCTTTCAGAGGGATGCTCATGTGTCGCTGTTTTGAATTCTGGATCTGTTGCTTTGCTTTGTTTGTGTCGCTTGAGATGAAAAGTTGAGAGAATAATTAATCTTTTCAAGCAGCAGCACCCGAGTCACGTGTCTGATTATGTGACTGATAGTTGCTGTTGTGCCAAATGTCAGACCCACCCTGTCAAGCATGACGTCAGTGTAAAACCTGTCAAAGACTGGAGCCTTTTCTTTAATGTCCCCACATTTAAACACTTTAAATAGTGTCCAATCAGGTTTGATTAACCAGCTTAGATGTGCACTAATGTTGATCTATTCCACAATGGTCTTCCAGTCTGAAATGCAAAGATTAAACTGTTTTTATCCGAGCTCTGAGTCATCCGACTTTGGCTTAATTTGGATAATAATGAAGCTGCTGTTTTACTTTAAAGTCCTTCTAATCTATTAAAACCTGCCGTGTTTGCTTGAACTTCATTAAAACATTTATGACTTTTTTCACTACTCTTTTGTTTAGTGGAATGAAGAAGGAAGGCTATTTGGTTGAAGCACGTCTCTCAGTTGAAGAAAGCTTCCTGAACAGAGGCAGCCAGCTTGCCTACTGGTTCGGTGTAAAGCAACGACGCAAAGAGCTTTTGGGATCTGCCACAAGATATCTTGAAATTCCACTGAACCGAAACATTAAAGGTAAATTCTTGCACTTAATTTGAGCCCATCTGTCCTACATGGTTGGTTGCAGTCTGCTCACAAACCCTCCTGTGTTTTATCCAGAACTGCATCTTTATGAAGGCTTCATCTGTTGTTATGATCAAAGCCTTCTGAAAGCCGGTCTTCAAATGGTTGGCCTGAGCAGATCAGAAGGCGTGAGGCTTTCAGACGCCTGGCAGACCTCAGCAGCAGCTCTGCTGAACAGAATCTTTGAGAAATGGACCCCATCAGACAAACAAAGCACCGAGAACCTGTGTCAACACTTGATGCATTTTTCATGGAGCTTCAATATTGCTCACACAAGAATCGAATATGACGACCGTTCAAATCCTCCCACGATCAAGGTTTGTTCTGTAAGAAGTGTCAGAACCTGTTCATTTATTTGTTTTACCTCAGCCTCTCCACCAATTATGAATGTTTGCATCTACAGGCACTGGAGCTGATTTCAGAGACTTTGGTTCAGATCTTAAAAGGAGAGCCAAAGGAGAAACTTCCGGACAGCTGCAGGAACATCTGTCCTCTCGTTCTGGGCTTGTCAGTTTTCATGGTCTCCAGAAACATCAATATCAACCTTGGAGTTAGAGGCTTGGCCGAGCTGTGTCTGCTGGTGTCTTCAGAGGCCGCGATGGACAAGAAGAACCTGGAGGGGCTGCGTACGTCTTTTGAACATCCAGATTAGTAAGTTCTGTAGTAAAAATGCAAAAAAAAAATAATAATTCTGAAGAAACAACATCCCCACTGAAAACTTTAGGTTCAGTCTCTCCAACAAGGATGGAGAGAATCAGAGAATAATCAATAAGTTCAGGAAATATTTCTCAGAGTCAGACTGTAAAGAACTTTGGTCTTTCAGCATCTACAGAGCAGAATATTGTGAACAGATTCAGGGAGTCTGGGGAAAGCTCAGTGTGGAAAGGCCAAGGACAGAAACTGTCAGGGCCTCTGGACACAGATGCAGGGTCAGAGTGTTTATTAATAAACAACAGCAGGTTCGAGGATCTCCAGACAGAGCAAACCAAAGGGCTGTGAAACACCTGAAGCCCTCTCCTCTATAACTATGGTGGAGGAGAGTGAAAATTAACAAACAAGACCTCTCCACTCTGGGAGGAAAACATAGGGCTATGAAACGATAACGAATAAAACTCACGCTCTCTCACTGAGGCGGACTTAAACAAAAGAAGCTCTCTCAAAAACAGAGGCACTATGAAAAGGTTACAAATGAAAATCTCTCCAAAAACAGAGGAACGAAACCAGGCTGTGAAACTTACCTTGAGTAAAACAAAAGCTATGGATAAAGAATAAATTACAACGAATGACGAGACAAGACATGAATCAAAACTTAAATCGTGACAGAAAGCCCTGTTGGATGAGCTCGGAGCCCTCAGGCAGCACTGCAGGAGAAACCGTCAGGCCACCATGATCCATACAGCCACATGGGCTCAGGAGGAGCTGGGAAAAGCATTTTCACTCAACACAGTCCACGGCTGCATCCAGAAATGTGAGCTGAAGCTGTATCACACCAGAATCGACTCAGAATCCTCTGAAAAACTGCAACAATCGATATCCTCACTTCCCAAACCGTTAAAAAGTGTCATTGAAAGCTGTCCTGGGAACATTGTTTGTAGTTCTGAGTTGGACTTTACTTCCCTCGTGTCTGGAGAGACCATGATATAAACATGATTTAATGCATGAGCTCGTAACAGATTGTTCTTCTCAGTTCTGTTTTGGGTCTGATGAACGTCTGCGCTCAGAACACGGTGGCCGAGCTCGTCCTGCTCCCCCCTCTGCTCTTCAGACTCAGACAGCCAGGAGCCGACGCAGCAAAAGTGGGTCCAACTGTCGAGGAGCACAACTGGTCCGGACTCAATGACGTCGGATTTGTCAGATTCAGGGAGATTGTGAAGTCCCATCCTGACCAGAGAAAGTGAGTCCATCCATCCCAAAGCCACACAGACTTCCTGTTCCTGACATTTATTGAATGAACTTCTGCTCCCTCAGGAGGATGCTCCATTTGATCCAGAAACATCAGTCAGCAGCTGCAGAGATGCCTCTGCTCCTGCTGAGCTGGTCGTCTCTGCTCGCGTTTGAGGATCTTCCTGAGTTTTCAGATCTGACAGGAATACGCGTGGAGCACCTGATCCAGAGTCTGTTGTACAGACTGCGAAACTGTGGAGAGAAAATGGACCTCAATCGAGCTGAGGAGAACACAAAGGTGAGTGGATCTGATCATTTCCAGTCAGTTCATTCTTAACCGTGGCTACTTCCAGATTAGCTTTGGACACTTCATAGCTCCAAGTAGATTATAATTATTTCAGAATGAGGGAAAACTTTCTGTTGAAACAAGCATCCTCGTAGGCTGAGGATTTAGCTAAAGTGTGTTTTGATTGGTCAAATTCCTGGAAGTTTGCCGAGGGGGTGGGGAAGGGGGGTGATGGTGACTTGGGAATGTGCACTACTCCAGTTGTAAGCTAGGAAGCTATAACACAGAGAAAAATAAATAAATTGTGAATAACTGTTTACTAGCGGATGAAGAAGCAACAAATGGATTCGTTCAGTCATCTTGTGTAAAATGTATTAACGCAAAGTCTGTTTGACCAATTGGCTGCATTTTCACTCTGTTCATATGTTTAATGCCAGCACAACATAGACTCGTGTCCTTTTAGTTTTGGAACAGCCTCGGCTTTCAGCTTCAGTCTGCCTGCAAAGCCAGCATCGTACTGGATCTTGTTCATAAAACTGTCATCTGTGAAGTTTAGCAAACAAATCCAAACCTTTCCTGTCTGAGCTGCTGACCTGGAAAAACAAACTGCATCCGCTGATCCCGTCAGGGTTGGTGGTTGAAGCAGACCCCAAATACAGGGCAGAAAGAGGCATAGACAGCAGATGATCCTAAATGATTGATTAATACAAAGTGAGGCCAACGAAAGTGATTTAACACAGGATCCACTGAACACCAGGAGTATATATGCTAAGGGGGTGACGAGGGGATCAAAAATCAGTGTCAGAAACCAGATTTAACACAGGAAAGGAAAACTCAGCAGAACAAACTAGGCAGAAATTCTACAAAATAAAACAGGAAGCAACCAGAACACAAATCCAAGAACCACGACTGAGCCAAGATTACTGGCTGAGAAGGGGTCAACTCTTTAAGAAAAAAAGCTGAAACTCTGAAAAGTACAAGCGGATCACTCTTCTTGTGGAATATCTTCCACTGTTAAATGCTTGTGGTGGATAACGTGCACACTCTAGCTACTATATGCACTCACTGCCTGTTGTATTTGACCATAAAAGGAACTCCTGAACTGTGACCTTTGGCTAAAAAGGTTAAAGAAAAAAGTCTATAAAACGAGTTCCTTCTGTGTAAAGATACTAAAACATGCGTCCACCTCTTTGTTTGGGTGATGTTTAAGGAGATAATACATTGTTTAAAGCTGCATATAAGCCAGAAAAACATGGAAAGCATGATGTCGGACCTTAAAGTTAATAGATTCTCCTTTTAAATCAGTGTTTGTGTCAATCCATGTCTTGTTTACATGCAGCTTGCTCGCAGAACCTTGGCCCACATCCTGCTGAAGGTGGACAAAGAGAAGGACAGGTACTGACATCTGAAATATACGCACCAGTTTTTGAGGTGCTGTGCTCCATGTAACTTCAGCTATGTGTTTGTAGGCTGATCGAATCTGGAAACATTGAGCCAGCGTTCATGAGCAGCATCAATGTGGTGAGAGGCACATGCACGATTGCACGGATTGTACCGTGGTACCCGGCAGTGGTCCGGTCATTCCAGCTGATGTTGAAATTGGCAGAGATCCTGGAAGTTAAACTGAGAAGAGAGGTAATGATATTTTATTACGCTCCCTAAGCACCCAAATATGGATTATTGGCTTTGATCAACTGTCTTTGTTTGTGTGTTTTAGTCCAAAGAGGAGGAGTTTGAGACCTCAAAGCAGAAGTTCTTTAAGATGGTGTTTCAGGTGCAGCAGAAAATCAGTGAGTGGAGGGATGCACTGCTGCAGAAGTCCCTTATGACAGCAAGAGCGCTCTCATACCCAAAGGAAATTGAGGTACACTACAATGATTTATACAGCTGAACTGATTAAACATTTAGTTTATGAAAATATGAAGCATATTAGTAACAGTTTTTCTAACTATCAAAACCCCCAAAAGAGTTTAATTTTTCTACAATCTAAGAAGATGTGGCTGAAAAGCTAAAACCCTCCTTTTTCTTTTCCAATTGAACTCTCAGTTTCTAGTCTTCCTCAAAGCATGAGGATCTTAGTTTCGGCTGCTTTGGTCCCACTTATAGGCAAAATAGTAAAAGTGTAAAAAAACCAATAAGTAACGTCCCGTTTAATTTAAAGATGTCAATAAAAAGTCATATTTACTTTGTAATGAGCCTTTCTCTTACAGTTTCTGCTGATAGGAATGTGTGAAATTTGCTTTTTTCTTGCTAGAAAATATAAATAAAATGTGAAAGGATTAACATACTTCAAGATGTTTGCAGTAAACTTGAAAAGGTGTGCATTTAATTTAGATTTCACCCACTCTAATGCAACTTCCCCCGTTGAATTATCAGATGTGGGATTCGCTGCTGAAAGTGGAATGCTGTTGTGAGGAAGTTTCATCCTGCTGGAAGCAGAGCCTAAAGAAAGACCTGATGAAAAGGATATCTGAGGTCAGTGACTGATCAAATTAAAACTCGTTTAGTTTACTTTCACACCTCATCTGAGCTGTTGTTTTTCTTCAGGCAACTGACATGGATAAAGTGCTGGTCTGCTGTCTGGAGTCATCTGTGGCAGCCATAAAGAACAGTCATGATGCTGTGCAGACCTGTTTCCATGAGCTCTGTCTCTCTGCCATCAAGACAGTCTGCCAGGTATGATGCTCATTCGTGACCGACTCAGAGGTTTATTTTCATTTCTGTAAATGAAAACATTTTCGTCCTCTGGGTGCTTCCAGGAAAAACAGAAAATACATGAACTATAACGAGTTATCAGAAGGTAACGGGTGAAGTTTCTCAGTAGACAACTCTGACAGAAACTCACAGCCAGCAGTTCAACATTGGGGTGCAGAGACGCTCCTTCTCAGTGACATGTCCAGGATTCCACCACCTGTTGTTAACCAGCTCTGTGATCCTCCTCCTTTACTGTTAGCGCTCTGTCTGCAGTCTCTGTCTGCAGTCTCTGTCTGCAGTCTCTGTCTGCCCGGATAGTCTTAAAGCTGAGCAGAGAGCTGTTAGAGTTGTTCCTGCAGCCAGGTCCAGGATTCCACCACCTGTTGTTAAGCAGCTCTGTAATCCTCCTCCTTTACTGTTAGCGCTCTGTCTGCAGTCTCTGTCTGCCCGGATAGTCTTAAAGCTGAGCAGAGGGCTGTTAGGTTGTTCATCCAGGTCTCAGTGGAAAAAATAACATTTCCACTCTGATATTCCTGCTGCATCTTCATCAGGGGTCCAAACTTGTCCATTTTATCTGTCAGTGATCTCACATTTCCAATAATGATCAAGGGAAGAAATGGTTTAAGCCTCTTCCTCCTTTCTCCAAGTCTTGCTCCTGCTCTGCATCCGAGGCGGCTCATCTTCAGCTCATCTGGATTTGGGGTCTTATTCCAGGCATTACGTAGGCTTTGGACAGCTCAACCAGCTGCTTCCACATGTAAACAACTCTCTCGTTGCCATGGTTACTTATCATAACAGATGTGCCAAAATTATCAAGCAGAAATCATTCCAGCAGCACAGCATCCAAACCAGCAAAAGTTGAACCACAGAAAAAAGCGCAGGAGAAAATCTCAAGAAAAAGACACCGTTTGTCCGGAGCTGCTGCAGCAGGCCGCCACCGTTCTAGAGCAATCTGGATATTAGGATATACGCAATAGATCCTTTGGGTCCTGTGGGTTGTGGGGTTTTCCACAGAGGCCCTCGGGCTGGTATCTGTGGAGGTTGGAGGCCAGCTGAACACCAGTTTGTCGTGTTTTTTGAGCCCTTCCTTTGTGGTTTTTGCTGCAGGGTGTGACTGATCCTCTGTGTAAACTATGTGTTCATAGAGAGAAAAGGAGGGAGAGCTGATGCTCAGTCTATGCTCCAGGGTGAAAGATCTTCCGAAGGTTGTCGTGTCAGCTGTTGTGGTCGAGTCGGCAGCTCGTTTCAGAGACAACATGGTCGTCCAGCTGCTGGATCCACAGTCCGCTGTTAACTTTCTGCTGTCTAAGTGTAAGTTATTTGAAAATCCATCCATCCATTTTCTAAACCCGCTTAGTCCGTCGGTCGGGTCGCGGGGGGCTGGAGCCTATCCCAGCTGTTTGTTTTCTTGTCAATGTTATTTACTCTGTACTTAAAGTTTCATGATGGCCTCTGTTATTTCTTCATTTCTCCCAGATGAGTGGAGATCCATCCAGGTGGATGATACTGCAGGGCAGGTGGTGCACAGCTGTGTGGAGGCTGTACAGACTCTGGTGGTGTCTCTGCTAGAAGGACACGTGACCCTGGGACACCTGCAGACCTGCCTGAAACATCGAGAGCAGTTTAAGAAACTCTACCTGCAGTGTAGGAACCTTCAAAGGCTTCAGCAGCCCTCTGTTAACACGAGTTAAATGTCCTCTAACAAAAAAATTATGTTTTGATCAATTTTAGCATCGTTGTGTCTTCCACAGACAAGAAGAACACCAAGTCTCAGACCGTTCCTGTTGATGCAGAAGTTGTCTTAGCTGAGAGGGAAAAGGATCTTGATGCTTTCATGCAGCGAAGACAGCAGATTGATACTCTGATAAAGATGATGGCGAAGGTTACAGAAAGCATCACAGGTTGGTGTGACGGTGCTCTGATATGTGCTTTTATATCCTGCTTTTATATGGTTTTCTTCTCTAACGTGGTTCAACAGTTCCAGAGATGGCGACTCTGGAGGAGCAGCACAGTGCAGACCTCCTCGCTGTGAGCCTGAACAAACTGGTGCTCGTTCGGTCCGTTGATGCAGACGGGAAGCTGAAGCAGACGGGTCCTCGGCAGGTCATCTGGTATAAAATCAGTATGAATGTTTTGAAAATGTCCGGTGAGATGCACAAACTGCGCCACAGCAACCTGATTCTGTCCTCCTGGGTCAAACGGACGGCACAGTTAGCATCACTGAGGCATCCCACCCCACCCCCTGTTCAGGTGACCCTCACACAGATCTGTGACAACATCTGGAATTCTCTGCTGGCTGAGTTCTCTCACACTGGCACCAGCATCGCAGAGGCAGACATCACTTTCCAACAGCTCGATCGGGTATTGTTGGAGTCAGGTGACCAGGGCGACGGGAACCTGATGGAGAAGGAGCTGAATCTGATGTCAGAGGAGATTTCTGGAGGCCTCACAGCGGAGGAGGACTGGGTGAAGCTGAGGCTGGATCAGATCCAGGAGTACCGACAGCTGCATGTGGCAGCGGCTGCAGCCAGCGCTATGCTGAGGATTGCTGAGAAAATGAAGCTTTCTGGAAGATTCACGGAAATTAGCACCCTGAGCCAACTGGTAATAGTTTTATCTGGATTAAAATGTTATTAAGAAGGTTCCTAAAGACTGGAGTCGTATTTTATTTATTTATATTTTATTAGAAGTATTTTCTTGAACACACCTTCTTATTCAAGGCTTTTTCAATATGTTATACTATGAAGAACAAGAGAAAAGACCATCTAATTTATGGATTTATGTAACAGTTAAACTGCAATACGTCAGTTCTTCTTCTTTTGTTAAAACTTCTCTCACTCTTCATTCCACAACCAGCTTAATGAGGTCGTCACCTGTAAGTTTCACATGTTTCGAGCTCTTGTTTCTTGCTTTTCTTTAACATGCTGTGTCCCCCGACCCATCTCAGATCGCCTCAGCCGGGATTAGGTGGATGAACTAGAATTGACACAGGGTTTACAGAACCTGGGCGTGTTTTTTGGGTCTTTTTCCCAAATTTTTGTGTATATAAAGTGGAAAAAGCCTGTTTGGAATGACTGTCCACGTCTTGTGGGTAATTTCTGTTAATTCTTGAATTATGTTCTTTACTTTTTAACAGGATGAAGACACCTTTAAGCAGAGAGTCCTGGGATCTCTTACTGATGATCTGTTTCATGCCAGACGACAGATCTCCACGGTCACCAGGCAGCAAACAGCATGTCTGGAAGAGTTTCTAGCGAGCCAAACTCTGGTCAAATGGGTCAAAGAGCACCTTGGAAGTAAGGCGCCTGCTTGAAAAACAGGCTCAGTGTAATCTAAATCATCTCACTGACGGTTCTCACCAGCTCACTTTCCTATCTCATCACAGATATGAGTGAAGTGAAGGTTTATGTGGAGCTCGCTTCAATATCTGCTGGAGAGAATGACACAGAGATTGATCAGGTGGCCTGTTTCCATGACGCCGTGATGGGATACGCCCCTCTGCTCTACTCTCTGACCCCTCAAGCTGGCTTTGAGGAATTTATGAGGTGTGCTCAGCAGGTGTGGGACACCCTAAGCAGAGATGAGAAGCTCCCTGACAAACTGGTAGAAATATATCTTCTCTTTACTTTACTAAAAGCCTTGTTGTTGTGGCGCAGTGACGGTGACGCTGCTGGATTTTGTATTTTCAGAGAGAGTCGACCCGATTACTGAGCTGGTTGAAAGGGCTGAAAGAGACTCACGGCTCTGTGGAGCAGTCCTCCCTCTCGCTGGCTTCTTCTATAAACGCTGGAGGAGTTTACCACATTGGATGGTCTGATAGAAACACAGAGAGGGTGAATGAACAATCCTCAGACACACGTTACAGGGCTTTTCAGGTTGAACTCATACATTTAAGACTTTTTCTGTCTGATTTCACGTGTTCTCAGAGATGTCTACAGAACATGGTTCAGGTGACAGTGGAAATGGGCAGAGAGGAGAAGATCTACAAGCTTGAGGACCTGTTGGAGCTTCAAAACAAACTCATGCTGATGTCTTCGAAGGGGGAACACGGAAGAGAACAAGTCAACAGATTCACAGAGGTCAGAGGCATTTAGGGCTTTAAGAAAAGACTCTTAAAACCCTATAATAGAAACAACTGTTCTGCCTGTGTTAACTTAAAGGTTTAGATTAATTTACCTTCTCAATGTTAGCTCAGATTAAGCATTAGATCAGGCGGGCCGTGTCATTACACTCAGCTTACATGTCACTGTGTTGGTTTATCTAAGCACAAAAACCACATCAGTTGATCAATCAGCTGTTTCCTCGCCGAACATTTAACTGCACCAAGGCAGCTTTCTCTTCAAGCTGCTCTAACATCCACCCCAACCTCCACCCCAACCTAAGCCATGTCATGTTTGCCATTTGTGCTGCTTTACTCAGTGAAACGTTCTGTCATGGGTTGCTTCAAAGTTCCTGTGAAATCTCAGCTGCTGTGTCTCCTCTGATCAGAACTTATTGAATAAGAACATTAAAGCAACACCAGAGAAGTTTGTGAACCTTAAAATAATGTGCTTCTGACTCATTTTGAAGTACATTGACCTTTGTTATGAACATTTTGGGGCCTAAAGCTGTCCTGGTGCATTCAGGGGCTCAGATACCGCAGTTCACGGCTGGAGTTTCCAGCCCTTTTACGCTTTGCGGTCGCTTGACATTTTTGTGGGTGATTGATGGCGTCTTTGTGGCCTTTTCAACATGACAAAAACATTCCTGTGTGGCTGAGCATGTGCAGAGCTCATGCAGAAATGTGTTTTCATGACAGTGGTGTTACATCCAGCGATGGTAGGGGCAGTTAGAACAAAAACTCTGGTGCTCCAGGGCGGTTTCAGGCCCGTAAATGTGCACAAAAAAGGTCAGTGTACAAAACGAGTCAGGAGCACAGAGATTAAAGGTTCACAAACTTCTCTTGTGTTGCTATAATGGAAGTTTCAGGGTATTTAAAACTGTCTATCACAGTAAGTGTCTAAGCTAGCTGTAGCTGCACTGGCACCATGTAAGATTTCTTCTAGCTTTGTCCATCGTTATTGTAGAAGATTTGCAGAGCTTAATTGTACATTAATTAAATATTTCATCATTAAATGAGCATGATGACATTTCTGCACTCATGTCCTCTTTTACCACAGGTTTTTGAAGGCGTTCAGAGAGTGGGAACCATCCTTCTTCAGATGCAAACATCTGGCAACATGCTCTTCAGGGAGTGGCACGCCGAGGTCCACTGCTGCTCGCAGCAGCAGCCGTGCATGAGCGTCACCTTCTCATCGCTGAGGGGTAAACGGATGCTGTACCACGGCGAGGTGACAGAGCAGCTTCAAAAGCTTGCTCAGTCCATGGACAGCTGCCAGAAGAAATGGTGCTCCTTCATCAGCGACATGCGCTCAAGCTTCAGCTTGCTGAACCACTACACCTCAGAGCAGATGGTGTACTTGTGCCAGTGGATACACAAAGCGTGTCAGCGCCAGGCATCGGTTCCACAACAGCTGTGGCACCTGCTTTTTCCCATAAAGCCTCAGTGCACGCTAGCTGATGTTAGAGCCGCTTACATTAATGCATCAAACATGACCTCAGTCTATGAGGAATTAGAGGATGGAGAGTCTGATGATGAAGATGAGTTTTATGAACCTTTATTGGAGGCTACAGCTGAACACGCTGAAGAGGTTCATGATCTGATGCAGTTTTCCTCAGAAGATGACGAAGATGATATCTTGAAGCGTGATGCTGATGAGGACTATTTTGAGAACCTCTGGGATCGATTTAAGAGAGATATGTCAGAGTACCTCAGCGAGTCCCTGGACATCGTGACTCTAGCTCACTTCCTCTCATGCCTGTCTGAAATTAATCAGCTCCACATGATCCGAAATCTTCCATCAATTCTCCAGGAAGGAAAGCCAAATCTTGTGCTCTGTCCAAACGCAGAAGTTTTCACCACCACTCTGTCCTTTTACATGGAGAGTCCAGAGCAGCCTCTGCCGTCTGCTGACGAAGTTCTCGTCTGCAGAGAGAAAACCACCAAAGAAGAAGTGGAGATCTTTCTACGTCGAGCTCTTGGCCAAGGATCCAAACAAAACTGGCAGAAGATCTATTCTTTGGTCAATCCTGGGGTGCTGGGATATGATGTCAGTGAAGCCTTAGTGGAGCTCTTTGAGGGTCTTGAGAGAAGTGCCAGCCCATGTTACCGTTTGGTCATAGTCAGTCCTGTGGTTCACCAGCACAGATGTGTGCCCTCTTACTTCAGCAACAGTAAAGTACAGGCCGGTCTGAATCTAACAGAAGACACTGCCAGGAAATATCTTCTTCACCACTTCACACAAAACCCAGTCGCACTGGTTTCTCCGGATCAGCTCTCAGTCTGCATGGTGTCATCTGTGCGCCCTGCAGTTGGTAAGGATAACCATTTACTTACATCCCATTATAAAAAGGCTCGTGGCATTTAACAGTTGGCACATTTTAGTAACTCTATAGCAGGTTTGGCAACTCTTTGTGGGAGCTTCTGATCTTTATGCAAACAACCACATACAGGTCGTAAACACTGTGCTAAAGTCTTGATCCAGCCTTCACTTCTTTATGAATTTCAAGTAAAGCAGGAGATATATGCAGCATTTTACTGACACATGTCCAAACATAAATACAAATAAAGTATATAAGATTAAAAATAGAGTTTTTTATCAGTTCTCAGCAGCTTTAAAGTGAATATCTGGTCTGAGCTCCTTTATTCTCCAACACAGCCTGAACCCTCTGAGACGAGCTTTCTGTCATTTCTTTAAGGAGTCTTCAGGAATAGTTCTCCAGGCTTCTTGAAGGACATCCCAAAGCTCTTCTTTGGATGTGGGCTGCCTTTTGTTCCGTTCTCTGTCAGATGATCCCACACTGCTTCAATAATGTTGAGGTCCGGGCTCTGGGGAGGATTCATCCCTCCATAAGACCTGTTGCCACTGATTTTCAGTCCACTTCTTGTGTCATTTGGCATAGCTCAGCCTTTTCTCCCTGTTTCCCTTCCTTAAGAATGGCTTCTTGACAGCCACCCTTCCATGGAGACCATTTCTGATGAGGCTTGGGCCAACAGTAGATGGATCAGCTGAAGGTCCAGATGCATCTCTCAGGTCCTGTCAGGTCACAGCTGGATTTTTTCCTCTTTCTTAAGGACATCACTTTCAGATCCTGTTCATCTGCTGGAGATAGTTTTTTAGGCCTGACACTTCTTCTTTTGTCCTCCACTTGTCCAGTTTCCTCAAATGTTTTAAGGATGCTGTTTTTCATAGATGCAGCTAAAGAAATGGGAACAAATAATGTGTCTTTGTGACAGGCTGCTGGTAACAAAGTGCCTAAAGATCCAGTTTAAAATGGCTTCTTTGCTAAGTTGTCTGTTCTGTGTCGACACAACACTGGTTCATCCCTTGAGTTAGGAGCCTTTTTTCTGCCTGAATGGTTCATAGGTCAGAGTTAAGTGGCTTAACAAAGAAAAAACACATTCCTCTGAAAGTGGTCAGTTACAAGGACTGAAAATAAGTGAAAAAGCAGAAAATGTCCAAAGAAAAACTGAAAAACCTTCAGAAAACTGGAGAATGAAGATTGATGAAGACCATTTTAAAGATTATAAGGAACTCACAAAGAAATGAGGACTGGATCGGGACTTTTCTACAGCACTATTAAACTAAATTAAATATTAAATACTGTTACAGACAGGATACAGACATGGATTGCTGAATTTACTCTCTGCTCGGATCAAAAGTGAAATCTCCAAGGACACTTGAAGGCATCACAGTACTATACTGGGTTTCAGTTGCAATATTAAAGCAACTGTATTGCAATCTCTCTCTCCATCAACAGGTAAATCCCTTTATGTGGATCGTTTGTTTGAGAAGTTCCAGCAAAAATTTCCCAGAGCGAAACACATCAGGATCAGACTGATTGAATCATGCGTTGACATAGACTCACTGATTGAGAGTCTGTCAGAGAAACTGTCGCCCT
This sequence comes from Leuresthes tenuis, assembly GCF_036924035.1. Lineage (NCBI taxonomy): Eukaryota > Metazoa > Chordata > Actinopteri > Atheriniformes > Atherinopsidae > Leuresthes > Leuresthes tenuis. The sequence continues at coordinate 2,826,631 of NW_027325374.1, forward strand.
TGAGAGAGCAGGACCCTGTTCTTCTTCACATCGACACAGCTGGAGTAAGTTTGCACTTATTCCTACCTGCAGACTGATTGTTTTGTTGTAAACTGTCCATGAGAATCTGCTGTTTTTCACCTCAGGTTCGCTCAGGGCTGGAGGAGCTGCTGTTCCATCTGTTGGTTCTGGGCTGCTTGAGTGACAGCCACGGCATGCTGTGGAGGAGGAATGCAGCTCACCGGATCACTGTGGAGGTTTTGAAAACAAACACCACCCTTCAAAACCAACCAAAGGAGGTAGAAATGTCTCATTAGGGTCTTTTTGGAATTTAAATAGCTGATTTACGTGTGTTTCAGACATTAAACAAAAGGAAACTTGTTCTCTTTTTCAAGACTTTTACTGATTCTACAAAATTAATTGTTTAATATCTAATATATCTGACTTCAGCTCTTAAAATCTTTCTTTAATTGCTTATAAAACGTTTACCACTGTCTGTTGTATCGTGAGGCTTTTAAAACCTTGAAGTATTTAACTATTATGTATTGAATTTGCTCCCTCAGATAAGACTTGGACTACTTGACATTCTTCCCACCATTCACTGTAGACCACCCAGAGAGGTGCAGCAGCTGTTGGCCGATCGAAAGCGCTTGACAAACAAGACCTTCGATCCTCTCATGGATGACCAGGAGTTTTGTAGTGAGGGCATTCAAAGAGCATACCAGTACTTAAAGCTCTACAGCCAGAATCAGAATCTGGATCGTTTCAACTACCAGGAAGGATCCAGAGTCGGGGATCCCTGTGACTGTCTCCGTCACTTTCTGTCACACTGTGGCATGGACGATCCATCCTGGGGTGAGCTGAAAAACTTCTCCTGGTTCCTCAATGTGCAGCTGAAGGACTGTGAGAACTCAGTTTTCTGCGATCCAGATTTTCTTGCCGACCACCTTCCTGGCTTCAAGGGTTTCATTGTAAAGTTCATGATTTTCATGGCAAGAGATTTTGCCTCACCGTCTCTGAACCCGTCTGATGAGAGTCCAACGCTGCACACTGGAAACGAGGATGACCTTCTCACCCGTCTGACCATTCGTAAGCGCTGGGAAAATGAGTCTCATCCTTACATTTTCTTTAACGAAGACCATTACTCAATGTCTTTCCTCGGCTTTAATGTGCAGAAAGATCGGCGGCAGAACATTCTCAATGCGGTAGATCCTCACAGCAAAAAGATTCTGATACAGCAGGTGATGTCACAAGAACTTTTTCAGGGTTTGGAACGACAAAGGATCTCTCTCACAGAGGACTTTGATCAGTTGCCCCGGGCAGACAAAATCAAAAGGATTTCATGTGTTGTTGGTGCAAAGAAAGGAATTACGGACAGAGAATTCGATCCAGACCCAACATACGAGCTCACTGCTGACAACGTGATGAAAATGTTGGCCATACACATGAGATTCCGGTGTGGCATACCGGTTGTCATCATGGGAGAGACTGGTTGTGGAAAAACCAGACTAGTTCGTTTCCTGTGCACTCTTCAAAGGGCGGGGAGACCAGTGGAAAACATGGTTCTCGTAAAGGTTCACGGTGGGACCACTGCAGAAATGATCTATAGAAAGGTGCGAGAAGCTGAGGCACTTGCACACAAGAACCAGCGAATGCACAAGCTAGACACCATTTTGTTCTTTGACGAGGCCAACACCACAGAGGCTATTTTTGCCATCAAGGAAATCCTGTGTGACCAGACAGTGAAAGGAGAACCTCTGAAGCCACAAAGTGGCTTAAAAATAATAGCTGCCTGCAACCCTTACAGGAAGCACTCACCTGAAATGGTGGAACGTTTAGAACGTGCCGGACTGGGATACCGCGTGAAGGCAGATGAAACAAAAGACCGCTTAGGCAAGGTTCCTCTGAGGCAGCTGGTGTACAGAGTTCACCCTCTGCCTCCAAGCATGGTGTCGTTGGTTTGGGACTTTGGTCAGTTGAGTGATTTCACTGAGCTTTCATACATCAAGCAGATCGTCCAGAAGAAAGTTGCCGTTCATCGTTTGCCAGCAGCCTGCAGGAGCATCATTTCAGACGTGCTGGCAGCCTCCCAGAAATACATGAGAAGTCGGAAAAACGAGTGCAGTTTTGTGAGCCTCCGAGATGTGGAGAGGTCTATGAAAGTGTTGGTTTGGTTTTACCAGCACAGCAACGACCTTTTCAACAACTGTACTCAACTTACTGAGTTTCATAAGGCACTGAAGTGCTTGATTCTTGCTGTTGGAGTATGCTACTACCCATCTCTCGTGACCAAAAAGGGGTACCTGGTTGAAATTTGTAGGTACTTTCCAGAGCCTCTCAACTCTGCAGCAGCATTGCAGGAAGAGATTTCATCCTGTCAAGACTACTTCCTTGAAAACATTCAGACCAGAGAGACCATTGCCAAAAACATTGCACTCAAAGAGAATGTGTTTCTCATGGTGGTTTGCATTGAACTCAGGATCCCACTCTTTGTGGTTGGTAAGCCAGGAAGCTCCAAGTCGCTGGCTAAAACCGTTGTGGCAGACGCCATGCAGGGCCAGAACTCCCACTGTCGACTGTTCAGGCAACTCAAGCAGGTTCACATGGTCTCCTTCCAGTGTAGCCCTCACTCAAGTCCAGAGGGTATCATAGGGACATTCAGGAACTGCGCTCGTTTCCAGAAGGACAAGAACATGGATGAGTATGTGTCAGTGGTAGTGCTTGATGAGATTGGACTTGCAGAAGATTCTCCCCAGATGCCTCTTAAGACCCTTCATCCTCTCCTGGAGGATGGTTGCATTGACAACGACAGGCCAGATCCACACATGAAGGTTGGGTTTGTTGGCATCTCCAACTGGGCTCTTGACCCAGCAAAGATGAACAGAGGAATATTTGTGTCCAGATGGGATCCAAGTGAGGATGAACTTGTGGAGACTGCCAAAGGAATTTGTTCATCTTCCAAGCAGATTCTCTTGAAAATCAAACACCTTTTCCCATCTTTGGCAAAAGCCTTTTTGAGCATCTGTAAAGAAACGTCCAAGAATCAGTTCTTTGGTCTCAGGGATTACTACAGCCTCATCAAAATGCTCTTTGCTGCTGTCAAGTCCACACAACAAGAGCCAGATGGAGAGCAGTTGGTAGAGGCCATCCTACGCAACTTCAGTGGACAGCCTGATGGTTTTGACGCAGTCATATTTTTCCAAGAAGTTCTCCAAAACCACACAGAAATTCCCAGACCAAGCACCTTGCAGATGGTGACGAAGAATCTCGATCATGGCTCGAACGAGGAGAGTCGTTACCTCCTTTTACTGACCACCAACAATGCAGCTCTCCATACCCTTCAGCAGCAAGTCTTTGCAAAAGGAGACCATCCGCCTCCTGAAATCATCTTTGGTTCGGGATTCCCAAAAGACCAGGAATATGCCCAGATCTGCCGCAATGTAAATCGTGTGAAAACATGCATGGAGACTGGGCGTACTGTGATCCTTCTCAACATGCAGAATCTTTACGAAAGCCTGTACGACGCTTTGAACCAGTACTATGTTTACCTCAGTAAGCAGCAGTATGTTGATCTGGGTCTTGGCTCCCACAGAGTCAAATGTCGTGTTCATACTAACTTCCGACTGGTGGTAGTGGAAGACCAGAAGAAGGTCTATGAGCACTTTCCTGTACCCCTCATCAACAGGTTGGAAAAACACAGGGTGGACCGGAGCACTGATCTGGAATCATGGCAGCACAGAGTTCTCGACAAACTGGAAGACTGGGTGAAGGGATTCGCAGGTGAGGCCAGCAAGGATTTCAGGCTGTCTGACATTTTTATTGGTTTCCATGGCGATGCATGTGCCAGCGCTCTTTTGCAAGCATTAGAGAGGCAAGCACAAAATGTTGGAGACGAACCAAAAACACCTGAGTCAGACGAACAGAAACAGGTGACTGAGATGGAGGACGATCAGTTCACTGACGCAATGGACACGAAACAAGAAAAAGAAACATTAGGGAAAACTGATGATGAATCCAGTGAGGTTTGTGCTGACAACAAAGGGATGTTGGATAACGCAGAGATGGAGACTGAGAATGATGTTCAGGCTGCCAGAGAAGACAAGGAAGAGGAAATCTTGGATTTAGCCAAAAGTCTGTTGTTGAACTGTGCTACCCCCGATGCTGTAGTGAGGCTCAAGTATTCAGATTTATCAAATCAGGAGAAGGACAAACTCCAGAGACTGTACTTCCAGCAACAGCACCACCACTCACTCCGAGATTTTCTGGGAGAATATCTGGTCCAGCATCGAGGATCCAGCAAGTTTCTGGAGGTATGGTGCAAACTACTCTTAAAAATTCAGCAGTGCTTCAACAATCTTCACAAACTGTTGAGAGAATTCTCTGCTTTGTGTTTTTTTGCTTAGATTACAACATTTTCCAGCTTGTTAACGAGGTCAGATGTGAGAGTTGTAGCTCATGCTCTGGGACTGCATACAGACAGGATTCTCCTGCTGTCGCTCCACCAGTTTGACACCGAGGTCTCCTTCTGCAATAAAATACGGTAGGAACTATACAGATGACATCAACATGGCTTTTTTATATTCCCCCTTTATATATTTCCTGTTTTAACCCTCAAATGCATCTATTCATTTTTCACTGCTTCATTTCTTCACAAAGACAGAAGCAATGGACATACGTGGGGGTTAAATTGGGCCGTGGCTCTTTGAGACTACTCTCGCAGTAACATTATGGGGTCGCAGCTGGTTAAGTTGAGCTCAGAGCAGCATTTTCTTTGATATTTGAAGGTTTTGATGAAAACAGTTTTCAGGAAATAGTTTTTAGTAGGGATGCACCGATCCACTTTTTTCATCTCAGATACCGATACAGATATCTGAGGTTTAGTATCGGCCAAAACCGATCCGATACAGAAAAACAGCGCAGAATTATGGTAACAAACGGTTTCATTGTGTTGAAAAGACTGGGATCATTCTGTTTAGTTTTTACAGGTGTAGCGACTGGTTGTCTGGCTTTTCATTGTTTTCTCTGATTGTTTCTTTCTATTTCTGTTCCGTTTCTTCTTCTTTGCTCTTCCTCTTTCCCTGTCCCCCGGTCAGGTTCGGCTCTATTACATGTTAATTATTGCAAGAAAAATAAATAAATAAGCAGTTCTTGGGCATCAAGGGGAGCTTTACAACAAGTGAAAATGTGTTTGGCATAATGATTTTCAGATTACAATTCTGCTGCCATAATGCTGAACAGGACAAGGGGAAAAAAAAAAAGAATAGATCGGCCCATTATCACTGATACCCGATCTAGAATGTTTGTTATGTTCTGTTTCTGTATTTATCAGACGCTTATATCCAAAGCGACTTACAAATGAAGATGTAACAGCTATATAAAAGCTAACAATAAGCTACATAGAAGGAACCCAGGAGTCCGACTCTGTCAGAGGGGACAGAGTAGAGATAGGGTGCAGGCATAGAAGGAAGTGCAGAAAGATAAAGTGCAGAGATAGAGGGGGTAGGGAAGTACAAGGTAAGTGCTGGGATAGGAGATGCTCTCTGAAGAGCTGGGTTTTCAGGAGCTTCTTGAAGATAGACAGGGACGCCCCTGTTCTGGTAGCGCTCGGTAGCTCATTCCACCATCGTGGGACGACACATGAACAGAGTTTGGATTGTCTTAGGCGTGGTGTAGGAGCTGCTAGACGACAATCCTGGGACCAACGGAGGGACCCAGTTGGGACAGAAGCCTTTGCAAGAGCATTCAAGTAGATGGGAGCCGCTCCATTAAGCTCTTTGTAGCTAACATCAGGGACTTGAATCTGATGCAGGCGGCTAAGGGCAGCCAGAGGAGTTCATTGAACAGAGGGGGGACGTGTTCTTTTAGGCTGAATGTTCTTCAATATCGGTACCGATACAAATATCGGATCGGTGCATCCTGAGTTTTTAGTGTGTGTGTTTGCTGTCTGTAATACCACATTCAAATGTGTGGCTTACTCTGAATTATTGACACGATGCCATGCAGGTCGGTTACACAGTGAAAGGTGAAATAGTAAAATGGGCTGATTCACAGTAATGGTTCTTATTCATCTATCTATATCAGGGGCTTTCTCCAGGGTGCTGCCTGCTCTCTTCACATCCTGTTAATCCAGATGGACCTCGAGGAATCCCAGTGCAGTGATGAGCTCATTGCATCGGCAAAGTAGGCCTCAAAGTCAAGCTCCCGAACAAATCTGGTTTTATATTCATGCATGCCACTTCTCTTCATGACAGGTGTGTTTGCCAACAGGTACTGCACCATGAATTACATGATGTCCCTGGAGGACCGGACCTGTTGGGTGATTTTCATTGTGAAGGTGTCAAGGATCCCAAGTCAGTCCCAGTACATTGGTTTTCAAGGAGGTGAGAGCCAAGAGGAGGAAGGTTGTTAATGCAACTCACCTTTTTACCGCATGATGTACGTAACAAAAACTTTGTTTTTCATCAAAGGAGTCTGGCATTCAGTGCACATCGATGACCTGAGGGATTCAGAGGACATGAGTCTGAACCTGTTGGTTTTCTGTGGAACTCTCATTAGCAGCCTGCTCAAACCTGCACTGCCGGGTAGGAGCTGCACTCCTTCTGGGCTTCAACAGTGGTTTTATTTCATTAATGGGAGTTCTGCAGTGGAAAACATCTGTGCAGAATATAAGTGATAACGTTTTGTACTCTTTGAGGGATGACAACTGATACAATAATCATAAAAAGTAGATAAAATACTGGCTGTCTGGCTTTTTATTTATTTACTTATACATTATTATTCCTGCAGTAGGTTAATATTTCTGTGATATTTAAAAGTGAATATTGTAAAATGAAATTCTAAGAAAATATGTACAAACTTAAGTCAATATTTAGCTCGTTTCTTGATTTTGGCTTCGTAAAACAGTCTGGACTACATTTTCTTCCTGTAAATAAGCAGTTTTCTTTGTCTTCAACAGAAAATCAGTCAGATAATGAAGCAATGAGGACAAGAGACGACTCAGAAGAAGACAGAAATGTGAGTTATTTTATAAAGTGGTAGTAATGTGAGATTAATTGATAATGTCTTGAAAATTGAACATCACGAGTGTGTTTGCATCCAGGTGGAAAGAGCACACCTGCACAGCCTGTCCTTAGTGAGGTCATGCATCCAAAAAGCTGTGGGTTTGCTGAGGGACCCCGACGCCGTGGCATCCAGGAGCATGCAGCGGATGCACATCCTTCTGACTCTTCTGGCAGCTGGTCAGAAACAGACAGGAGGTGAATGTTTTGTTTTTATTTTACATCAGGATGTGTCTGCAGAGCTCTCAGAGGGTTTATGGAGCAACAGTCTCATCTGTATTCAGCGTTCCTGCACATTTTGTATTAAACTGCGATGTTTATTAAAGCTCACTTTCAGAGGCTGTTGGTGAGTAGACTGGCTGAAGCTCTGGCACACAGAGAAGAATGGATGGGGGCTCCTAAAGAGTGGGTGAGCTTAGAGGCCAAGAAACGCCAGGCTCTACAGGAAGGGGGGACTCTGAGGTAAAATCTGATGTGACAGTAAATTGCTTCATAATTAGCTGAGTTACAGTTACAGAGCGGTGCAAAGGTTTGAGCCACTCCTCTTTCCTTCATGTTTCGCTTCCAAGCAGCCAGACTTTCTTCTAATATTTTAAAGTAGAAAAATTTAAAAAGAAATTGTTCTCCAAGTCCAAAGCCTCATCAGAAATGGTCTCCATGGAAGGGTGGCTGTCAAGAAGCCATTCTTAAGGAAGGGAAACAGGGAGAAAAGGCTGAGCTGTGCCAAATGACACAAGAAGTGGACTGAAAATCAGTGGCAACAGGTCTTATGGAGGGATGAATCCTCCCCAGAGCCCGGACCTCAACATTATTGAAGCAGTGTGGGATCATCTGACAGAGAACGGAACAAAAGGCAGCCCACATCCAAAGAAGAGCTTTGGGATGTCCTTCAAGAAGCCTGGAGAACTATTCCTGAAGACTCCTTAAAGAAATGACAGAAAGCTTGTCTCAGAGGGTTCAGGCTGTGTTGAAATGAGATTCCTTGAGAAGGTGGCTGGGCTCAGCCTTAGAAATAAGGGGAGGAGCTCCACCATCTGGAGGGAGCTCGGTGCAGAAATCAGCTGAGTTGCATCATCTTGTCAGATAAGGATCCTGGTTGCCTCCCTTTTGAGGTTTTTTTGGACAAGTCCAATTGGGAGGAAGCCTTATGGGAGGGATTATATATCCCATCTGATATATCTCCTGTTTTCCTGGAGTTATAGACAGAAATGAGGGTTTGCTCTCGACTTTTGCACAGCACTGTACATTAACAGAAGAAGGATCCATATACTCCATGTATGTGTATGCTGCTGCAGGTCAGGACCCAGCATTGGTTTAACAATAAGAGACATTTGTTCAGTTCCTCCTCTGAAATATACTAATTCAATTCACCATATTATTATTTTCAGACAGTAAATATTCAAAGCATCTACTTGGAATTGAAATAGTGCATAGCTGCAGCCCTAATTGAAACATATTATCATGTTTGTTATAATTTCAGTTGTAATGATCAAACATTTTGAATAACTGTGAACTAAAGTGAAATTAGTGCGTGTCAGTCTGAGTATAAACCTGACTGGAGTGTCTTGTCTTTGTGTGGAAGACATACTCTGTGGCGCTGTCTTCAGACCACTGTGACGCCGATCTTGGCCAACATGTTGGAGGTTATGGACAGGTACGGCAACCTGGACCTGCTCTCTGATGACAGGCTCAGCCAGGGCCTGATACAGCTGTGGATGGACATCCTGGCAGACTCACAGATTTTACACCTGACACCTCTCCAAAACCCAAGGTATTGATTGTTTTCCACCACTTTTGTGTACACTGAGGAGCCTTCATGTGACGTCCAAACAGCTCCGACCTCATGAGGCCTGGACTCTACCTGTGAGATTACCTTTGCGTATCTTAGTGGGGAATCTTTTAGGAGCTGTAGGTTGTGAGTTGGAGCTGCTACAGATCAGAATAACAGCCTCACACTACTGTCAGTAGTCACCACCTCATTAGCTTTGGTGTTTGTCTAGTCACTATGAGTTGGTTCGAGTCTTTACTTCCCCACATTTTCACCACATTTAGTATGAAAATCAGCTGCTCACTTCAGGCGTTGGAGATCTCAGATGTGCGATTGTAACCAGATAGTCATTCATTTGTGAGTGAGCGTGTTTCTTTGGCTCATATTTGGCTCACCTTAATTTATCTGTTTTTATATTCTCCAGTGAGTCAGACCAGGAGGTGCTGGTGCAGCACTTCTTTGTGTTGGATGGTGAAGAACAGCCGTGCCTGGCCCCGTTCAGCTGGCTCATCAGAGCACACCTCGAAAGCCTGTGGGAAGAATCTGAATTCATGCCAGGTATGTGGCTGAATGTGTAAAGTGGCTATCAGATGCTGAAGCACGTATACTGTAGTGTAAAACAGATTTGTTCTCCTGGCTTTTTAAACTGCTGCACAGTGACAAAAGAGGGTGGCTCAGAGAGGATTCTCCAGTTTGTGAGCACCTTCAACAGCAGCAGGCTGGGCAGTCACATCCAGAAACTGTCAGAAGAGGAGCGATGGGAGCACGGCCTCCTTTACCTGCAAGACTTCCTGCTGCTGTCTTCAAAGATAAAGTCAAAGGACGAGCTCAAGGTAGACATTATTATATCCATACTTTCAGATTAAAGGAGACACAGTGTCAGGACATGGAAAAGATCCTTTGGGAGGCATTCTCAATAGGAATCTGCCCCCATTAAAGGGACATTTCTGTTGTTTTGAAGGGTAGTGAAGTACCTCAGAGCAGTCAGTGTCCTACCTGCACTAAATATCAGTCAGAGCGCTCCCAGAATTTTACTCTACAAGACGGATGAAAAGCCTGGAAACGCAGAAACGCTTAAAGTACCATCTTAGAAATCTTTAGAAAAAGCAGCAACCAAAAGTAAACTATCCAACAACTACCCACCATCGTTTTCTTTTCTTTTTACTTTTATATCTTGTTCTTTTATTATTTATTTAATAGCCAAATTATCTTCTGTTTATGGATAATTTGTGGATAAGATGAACCTGTTTAGTAACCCTGGCACATTTACAGTGGTGTTGATCATGCTTATCACACACAGATTTGCACCAGAGCCATGCAGAGCTGTGTGTCTGAGCTCCAAGCATCCATGGGAGCCACCGCCGACCTGTCTCCTGCCTGGATAATGGCCGCTGACAAACACTTTGCAGCCAGACTCGACACACTCTGCCACATATTTCTTTTGCAGCCTCAGTTAGCCACAGATGTTCTTCAGCAGGGGTCGAAGAGGATGGAGCAGCATGAGATGGTGAAAATGACCTTTTGGTGTCTTTCTAAACATTCTGATCATCATTAAAATGTTTCGTTACCGCTGAATTTCTTTGTATCCTGATGTGTTTTATTTCCGGCAGGTGGAGGATGTTTTAGCTCTTGGAATCTGTGTTGAGCAGACCAAACTCCTGACTGTGACGTCCCTGCACGAGTGCGAGTCTTTTGTGAGCAGAGTGGAGTTACTGCAGCCTTGTTTCGACAGAGTGTTCGGTCAGAAATACGCCGCCCTCTGTAGTCCTGCCTGTTTGCAGCATCTGGACTCCATCAGGTGAGACTGACAAGATGTAGAGCAGCTTTTTACTCTGTGTGTCGGTTCATTTATAACGTCATCTGCCCTTTCAGGTCACTGTGGCAGGGGATTCTGGTTGTTGCATCTTTCATCCAGCATGTTATCTTTAAAGTCAAACAGGATGACTTGAAATTGAAAGAACTGGCTGTCAAACACTGCAACCTTCATCTGAACGTATGTATTTATGTTTTCAATGTTTTTGACTTGAACTTCCCTATAAAATGTCCATGATTTTGAACCGAAAAAGCTGATTTAAAGATCTAATTAACGAGCTGATATTGTGCTGAAATCTGATTCACCACAAAACCCGACCTCTGGTTTTTTTGGCTAATTGAATAAAATGAATTAAAGAATTTAATTTCTATATTTGAATAAAACTGAGAGGCCTTAATGTAAAAGTGACCAATGACTGAGTGGCTGAATGTTGTTGCCTTTACAGTCCAGTGATGCAGTTAATGTTACGCATGTCATGTCTGAAAGGGGCTGCATTTTTACACCTGTCTACAGTTTAATAGCTACAATAAAGGTTGAACTTTTGTAGTTATGAACAAAGACACAAAAGACAACTTCTTTGCGTGTTTTTTCTCTAACAGCTGATGCAGGAGTCACCTGATATCAGAAGTGTGGACACGCTGCAGCAGCTGATTCGCATCCTCAATTCATTCCACGATGACTGCATCAGCAGAGAGCTGAGGTCAGGTTCTGTCTTTAAACAATGAATTCAGCATTTTATTTGATAGGAGGGTCTAACTGAGGTGGATCCTCTACAGACTGCTGGACTATGATGTATAATTTCAGCATTAGCTCTAATCTTCTTTCACAGTTAAGTGACGAATCTCTCTTTTCTGCAAAGGTTTGGTATGTCTTGCTCAGTTTGTCTGATGGAGTTCACTGAGCCGTCCCTTCTGCCCTGTCAGCACATTGTGTGCCTGCGGTGTCTTCAGCGCTGCATCGCACAACACAGCCGTTCCTGCCCCATCTGCAGGGCTGAGCTGCCAAACAACTTCACCTCGACCGTTTCTCACAAAGTCAAGTAAGTGCAAATAATGATGTTAAACTTTGTGGTGAGCCATTAACATTCACAGAAAGTTGAGCCTTTTTTCACTCAGGATATGGAACATTAATGTCTTCATCAGTCTGTTAAAGTGACTCCATTCAGTCTTTCAGACATTTGTTTCTTTTTAGTTTAATGTTCATCAAGCTTAATTCAGTCTTGCTCCAGAATGCAGAGTTCATGAAAGGTGGTAGCTTATAACTCAGTGTAACAGTCCTTATTGGGTCTCAGTTTTCCCTCAACAACAGTTGCTCAGTGGTTGTGTGAATATCACTTTTCTTTAAACTGTTTTACTGTCAGGGTTTAATTATACCACTGCAGCAGCATCACAACTTCCCTCTTTTAGTAGTTTTAAATCTCCTCATGATGTGTTTTTACAGTTGTTTGTATTCTGTTCATATTTGAGTACAGATAAAGTAAAGTTCTGGGCTGGGAACGATGGATGCTCCCCCATTATGTGTCACTTTCACAGCTTTGTTGCCTGGTTAGACTTAGTTTTGTTTGCCTAAAAACAGTCAAATATAGTAGGAAAGAGAAGAGGTGGAGAAAGATGGACTTAACCGGGAGTAACTGAATTGTACTGTAACTGTATGCAAAATCTGCTGATTAACAAGCTGATATTGTGCTGAAATCTGATCCACCGCTAATTAATAAAGTACACTAATTATAATACTAACAGATGGATTCAGCAACGTGTTCTCTTGTTGTGGCTGTTGATATTTTTTGTAGCAGAGTAATGTTTTGTTAGAAAACATGGTGGTGAAGCATCTTGACAGCCTCAGTTTCCCTCCTCTTTGCTTTCAGGGCAGCACTCGAGCAGCAGGCAGCCATCAGACGCTGCTGTAACTCCTTCTTCCTGGAAGTGGTGTCCAGGTTCTGTTTGTCAGAGGAGCGGCAGCCTGAAGATGGGTTGGTGGAGCTGCTCTTCTCCTTACTTGTCTCTGCTAACGGTCAGTAGAAAAACGAGTCAGTGATGGTCAGCAGATAGTGGATTATGAGCTGATAACAGATTGTTGTCCTGTCATGTGATGCAGGAGATGTTTACCGCACCAGAGAGCTCACTCCCTTCTTGGAGTGTGTGGATAATAGCCCGGTGGTCCGGTCGGTGCTGCCCAAACTGCTGCTGCAGTACAGGTGAGGAAGAAGGGGTGGAGGAAGTACTGATTAGCTTTAAATTCAAAGGGCCTATGGCACGTTTTAACATGTTTTCTGTCTTATCTGCTGTGTTAAAACAACATATTATCACCACAAATTTAAAAAAGGAGGTACATGCATGTTTTAATATTTTTATGCTGAAGCAAATTGTTTTATCCAGTAAACTCAAACTCTCTCTGAGAGGATTTTTTTTTTTTTTAGAAACCTAGCCACCATCATGTCATAGTTGATGGATTTCCTGATATGGTCAAATAGTCCAGGCAGTGTGCCCCAGCCAGGAGTTTTTCATCACCACTTCTCTTCATTTGTCGGAAATGTCCTGAACAAAATGCGTTTTTATTGTGAGAGCAGGGTGACTCCTTTCAGACTTGGCGAACTTGGCTCAGTGGTTTTGTTTTTCCTGGCCAGCAACAGTCGGGAGAAGGTTTGGATTTGTTTCCTAAACTTCACTGATGACAGTTTTATGAATAAGAACCAGTTTGACGCTGTCTTTGCAAAGAGACTGAAACTGAAAGTCGAGGCTGTTCCAACACTAAAAGGACATGAGTCTGAACCTCAGCCGAGGAGTAAAACTGTTTACAATGTCTGTGTTGTTTTAGTACAATTTAGTACAAATAACATGGTTACACTGAGTGAAAACGCAGCTCAGGGGATAAAGGGTATTTTGTGTCAATGCATTTGTCCACGGGGCAACTGAAAGTATCCATTTGTTGTTTCTACGACCGCTCAGAAACACAAACTTCACATGTTGTGTCGAAAGAAAAGTCTCAGTTAACAACGAAGGAGTTTGTAGTTTTCTAGTTCTTAGAGCAGATGTTTTCTGCCTCAGCTGGCATTTTACAACACTTCCCACATCTGCACCTATTAACACGGGAACTGAAAGACGACAGTCTGAGCATGTTTACCACACAGAGACGTCAGGCTGTAAGCTTTGTTGTGATGGTTCGTCGTTTGGCTCAGTTTTATATTCTGGATCCGATTCTGACTTCAACATCAACGACTGAATTTGGACTGTTGTCATTGTCGAAAAAGTTGTGTTTTTGTCAGAGTTTCACCACGTCTGCAAGCCTTCGAGAATTTGACCAATCAGAAGAGACGTCGCCCCAAATCTCCCAAGAAAAAGCTCTTATTCGTTCTGAAATGATTACAAATTGTTTGGAGAAGCTAATCTTGAGCTTGGTGTCAGGTCCGCTTGATGTGATTCTTGGTGTTTGGGTCTTTATTTGCTGTGGCGGCCATCATTAAAGTTTCTCACAAACCAATCCAGGAAGTCGGACCTGTGAGCTAATTCCAGGTGACAGTGTGAGCGATAACAGACGGGAGGCAGGAATCATGACCTGAGGACACTTTTCCAGCTAACTGTGCTTTTTTTTTTTTAGTTTTGAGCAGGTGAAGACTCACATTCAGGCCTACCTGAAAAATCTGGAGGAGTACATTCTAGACAAAGAGGACCGCACTGAACTCTATCTGCTGTTTGTGAACTGCTTCCAGGTGAACTATAACAACTTCTCTGCTTCATCGGGGCTTTTTGTTTGAACGTTATCATCATAATGTTTTATTTCTGTATCATTGGATCATGTATATTTTATGGTTCACTTGCATTTAGCAGAAATCAGCCTTCTCTCATTTGTATTTGTTCTATATTTTTCTCTCAGGACTCTCTGTTGTGCTCTAAAGCGAGAGATGCAGAGCAGAGCGCAGAGCAGCAGGCGGAGATCATGTTCCTGAGCAGGATCGCCAGGAAACAGACTGCGGACAGGCAGGAGGACCCGGCAGAGTTCCTGCTCAACGCAGCCAGGCTGAGAATCTGCCTGAGCTCTGCTGCTAAGCTGCTGATGAGGGCCACACTTCAAGGTGTGTTTGACTTAAATCACCTCTGGATCATAGCTGTTAATGCTCTCCAGATGTGCAAATTGACCGAAGTTGGGAAATAAGTGAGGATGTTGCCATGTTTCCTTTTGTTTCTTATGAAAAGGTGGAGAGGAGGAGGGTGCAGAGTACCTGCGGCAGGTGAGGGCGGTGCTTGAGTACTGTGGTAACGACTGGTTCAGGGTTTACCTGCTGCGAGCCCTCCACAGATGCTCCGGTACGGACTGCATACTGTCCCTGATGAACAGACCAACCTGGAGGTGGATTTTCCCTGCAGAGCTGCTCCGACTTCAGGTAGAAATATCTAAACATATACTGAGGAAAAACCATTTGAAGTGACCTCAAGTGGCACTGGTTTAGTCTCAGGTCAAGCTGCAGCACCAATAAAGTCCTTGAAAATGTCTGATAATCCCATTGTGAGTAATATTAAGGCAGAAAGTCATGTTTTTGGCTTTAAAAATTTGTCACCATCCATGTTTCTATGAAAAACAGCAAAGAAAACACAGTTTGACAGACAGAAAATAGGATTTCTGCAGCAACAAGGTGATTCCCAAAGAGCTATTAGCTGAAAACTTGGCATATCTCAGCATGGTGTGCAGTGTGTCCTTAAAACATTTGAGGAAACTGGACAAGTGGAGGACAAAAGAAGAAGTGTCAGGCCTAAAAAACTATCTACAGCAGATGAACAGGATCTGAAAGTGATGTCCTTAAGAAAGAGGAAAAAATCCAGCAAAGACCTGACAGGACCTGAGAGATGCATCTGGACCTTCAGCTGATCCATCTACTGTTGGCCCAAGCCTCATCAGAAATGGTCTCCATGGAAGGGTGGCTGTCAAGAAGCCGTTCTTAAGGAAGGGAAACAGGGAGAAAAGGCTGAGCTGTGCCAAATGACACAAGAAGTGGACTGAAAATCAGTGGCAACAGGTCTTATGGAGGGATGAATCCTCCCCAGAGCCCGGACCTCAACATTATTGAAGCAGTGTGGGATCATCTGACAGAGAACGGAACAAAAGGCAGCCCACATCCAAAGAAGAGCTTTGGGATGTCCTTCAAGAAGCCTGGAGAACTATTCCTGAAGACTCCTTAAAGAAATGACAGAAAGCTTGTCTCAGAGGGTTCAGGCTGTGTTGGAGGATAAAGGAGCTCAGACCAGATATTCACTTTAAAGCTGCTTGTACAAATCTTGGCACCTATTTGCTGTTTTTCATATAAAGAAATGAGGGTGGATCAATACTTTTACACAATGATGTGCATTTTGATTAAACATCACAATTTGCTCATAATCAATCATGTAACCATAACAGGGATTTATCAGAATAGACTAAATGTTCCCGATGAGGCTGTAGCCAGAAAGTTTTAACTGTTCTTTTAATTCAAATCTATTTTTTTTCTCAAAGAGGATGATTCCAACTAATGTGGACCACTTCCTCTGCTGCGGGACGCCCTACAGAGCCATGAAAAACACGGTGGCCCAGGTTCTACTGGAGAACAGGTCTGACACCTTTGTGGCAGAATTGCAGGTGAGAATGAGTCCTCTGACAAGAAGGTTGATGATGAAGATGTTTAGTTGATTTAGTTTGAGAACAGTCGACACATCAGAAACATAAGGGCCTCTGAGATGTCTGATGTTGCTGCTGTGCCTCATAATGACCACCAGAGGTCAGCATTTACATTATGAATATGATTCATAAGTCAGCAAATCAACAACACACTGAACCAACACGTGGTTAGCCATTATTAAGTCATTATGTGCTCTTCATGTAGAACAACACAACATGATGGTGGTAATCATGTTGCTACATACACACAGTGCAGAGCCAGTAAAGTTATTTAACTTCAGGCACATTTATTTAGTTCCAAGAGGAGTCATTAACGCCTGAGCTGGTCGAGGACATGATTTGATTTAGTTTCCACAGTAATGATATTTAAGGACGTGTAATTACAGTGTTTTTAATCATTTTAATTGTTTGATTGTGGTTTCTCTTAAGTTATTGTGAGTGCTACTGATGTCTGTTGTGTGTTTTGGTCGGTATTTTTAGGGCACTAGTGATTAAGTTTATAGCAGATAAACATATTTACTTGGTGTAGTTGAAGCAAAACTGTGTATTTATTTGTATCAGCTCAGCTGTAATGTGAGCTTTGTGATTGCTCTGCAGAAGCTGAGAGGCGCTCAGTTCAACCTCGTGGCTCTGGCCTTGTTCAGACACGTCACCTGCCGCTACAAGTCGCCTGACCCCAACATACGTCCCTCACAACAGGTACGTACATCTAATGTGATGTCACACATCACAGCGTGTTACCGATATTGAAGACAATTCTAGATCCGGTATCGCTGACAATAGGCCGATCTATTCAGTCTAATTCTTTTCTTTTCTTTTTTTCCCCTTGTCTTGTCCAGCATTATGGCAGCAGAATGGTATCAAGCTCCCTTAATGCCCCAGAACTGCTTATTCATTTAGCAGCTATTGTTTCGTTCAGATGCTTTTGTAATGGATGTTTAATTCCCATTTGCACTAAACTATATGAAGAGCTGATTGCACTGACTGAACCAGTAACCCTTGTTATATTTTTATGGTTAAGATTGTTTTACTGGTGCACAATTGATAAATAACTAAGTAATTCAGTACGTTTATATCTGTTTATGTTTTTTTAGAAATAGGAAAGAAATGTTTAAGTCAGGTCTGATGTGGCCTTGCACAAAAGAATGATTCCAGTCTTTTCCACACAATGAAACTTACAGTTTGTTACTATAATTCCGCTCTGTTTTTCTGTATCGTTATCGGATCGTATCGACCCGATACTAAACCTCAGATATCGTTATCGGATTGTATCGACCCGATACTAAACCTCAGATATTGTTATCGGATCGTATCGGTTGATACTAAACCTCAGATATCGGTATCGGATCATATCGACCCGATACTAAACCTCAGATATTGTTATCGGATCGTATCGGTTGATACTAAGCCTCAGATATCGGTATCGGAGGTGAAAAAAGCGAATCGGTGCATCCCTAGTCTCACATGAAAGCTGAAAAAGGTTTTCATTGTGTATCTCAGTCACTGCATTGTAGAATAAGATCTGCCTCACAGTAAAGCATTAAAATTATTGTCATATTTCTTCATATTGATATTTTAATGTTGAACTCCAGGAGTCTGAGAGAAGCCATGCTTATGGACAAACCCTTTATCTCATTTACTTTATCTCTTTCACTTGTAGTGTGAGCAGAGGACTTGATAAAGAAACAATTAAAAGTTATTGCAGCCTTCTGCTGTACTGAACTTTCATTTTGCTGTCAGATGACAACATATATATATTGATTTTATAAGTGGTACGGTAATAGTAATGAGAAGATAAAATTAGACAAATGAGAAGCGCTTCAAATCTAAATTCTTTTATTGAAAAGCAAGACGGTGCTGTCCACATTCGGTATTAAAAAGTCTACATTTGGCTCTGTATGAACCAACAGGAAAGAATGAGACTGGAAGCTCTCCTCAGAAACATCGACTCCAGGGAGTTCAAGGAGTTCTGCACATCTCTGCTGTCCAATCGGATTGGTGGACCGGGCTCACGTCTCTGCATCAGCTCTGATCAGTCAGCTCAGAGACAAACCGTCCTGGAGCTGCTGGTCCATCTGGACTCTGTGCTGCTCAGTGGGAATCATCTCCTGGTTCCTCTTCATCAGATAGCGTTCCAGCCTGAGAATGTCACCGTAAGATGCCTTTTTTCTTGATCTCTTTATGCATTTTTTAAGGCTCACTCTTGATCCTGCAAATAATGTCAATCTGCATCTGATATGCAGGACCACTTTGGACGCTTTCACACTGCTTTTTCGGTCCCGGCCAACGGACAAACCGGCTTTTCTTTCGGGCAATACTTCCCCAAACAAGCAGGTGTTATAACTGCTTAAGGTCCAGGCGGTTCGGTCCACTTTGAAAAGTGGTTGTGAAAGTAAACCAAACCAAAATATCCCACCCAATCAAACCGAGTCCCCCGGACTATCCTGGTGTGATAACGCTCTCAGACTGTGAACTCTTGGCTGTCTAAAGCCAGCTCAGACTTATTTCAGCTGTATTATGACCAAAAGGGAAAAGGCCTTTGGGAGAACAGGAAGTTTTCCAAGTGAGCCGATGAACAATTTGTGTGTTTAAATAATGGAGAAAAAATAATGTTATAACTTAAAATCTTTTGGTTTATAACCTGCGGACATGTGTGATTACAGGCCCAGGTTGGACAGGTAGGTGTGTTCAGGGAAGGGGGTTTTTAACCTGTATTTAACCGGCGATAGTCTTGTGCTTCCATAATTTATTTATTTTTTATTGTTTTTCTGTTACATATAAACTCAACTCATTTATTTTCTCTAAGAACTCTTATCTGCCGACCATGCCGGAAGATCACTCAAGTGAAGTCAGACAGTGGTTAAACAGAGAAAAGAAACTCCAGATGTACAGTAAGTCTTCACATCATTTTTATTATAGATATATTTTCAGACAATTCGTTGTAACAAATAAAAAGTTATCTCAATTTACATAAACTAGCCAAACAGTTTTAGCAGCAGTTGTCGACAGTGGTGAGAAGAGAATAATTACTTTTAAAAGGAAGTATTCATTTTGCCAGTAAATTCAGGTAAAATAAGGCATTATGAAGCCTTTTTTATGTGTGGGTTAAAGTCTTAAAATACCTCCAAAGTTCCTCACATCCAGAGAAACTCCTCGTTTAGTTTGAATCTAGTATTTAGAGCCAGAACAAGGACTTTCTGTAAACACCTGCAGAGATGAATTAAATGCTGAATGTTTTGCCTTTCTTCATTTTTAGCCTGTGGCAACGGACATGTGTGCTTTGTGGGAGAAGTAAGTGTTTTTATTTGCCCGAATATAACATTGAGTATTGAAAAATAAAAATATATGAATTAATTCATGTCCAATCATCTCATAGTGTGGAAGACCGGTGGTTAAATCAAGATGCACCGACTGTGGGCTTCCGATCGGTGGAGAAAGACATATCCCAGTGCAAGGCTTTACTCAACAGGCACAACAGAGGTCTGATCTGTTTCATCAAATCAGCTTTATTGTCTTTTTCAAATACAACCTGTCAGAGTATGTGGTGTGAAGGCAGGACCCAGATGCAGAACTCAGGCAAAAAACTTGATTTATTACAAAAAGACAAAAAGGCAAGAACAATAATCTTAAACTGTGAAAACAAAACAAAACGAGACTATGAAAAACCAAAAGGCAAAACCTGACCTGACAAAACTGAACAAGAACCATGGGAGTAAGGTGAGGATTCTGCTATGAATGAGGGAAACCTGCAAACTAAATACTATGGGGAGGTGATTAGTGATGGGGTGCAGCTGTGAAAGAAAACTGGTGACTTGAGTCATGACTGAAATTAACCTAGAAACCTGAAAACAAGACAAAACATAACTCTAAACGTGACACAACCCCTGGCAAACAAATGTGGAATGACCAGTCTCAGTGTTTTATAACCCCTGTTCCAAAAAGGGTGGTACGTTGTGTCAGAGGACACAGGACACAGATGCAGGGTCTTTCAGTATAAGACAGTTTATTAAATAAACCTCTTATGGGTCTCCTGACAGAGAAAACAAGGGGCTATTAAATCCTGATACACTATCCTCAATAATTAGGCTTGAGGCTGGTGTAACTATAAAACTTAATGAAAATGAAACTCACTCCACGCCAGGAGGAAAACGAAAGACTATAAAAGATTATCTTTAAACTCTACGCACTAGTCTAATGAGGCAGAACAAACAAATGACGCCCCGAGCGGAGGCAGCGTTTTCTTTACAGAAAACAAAACACTCTCCGTCTAATGGAGGCTCTTTGAAATTACAAATCACTAAACGCAACCGCTCCTTTAACGGAGGGGCTATGAAACAGTATAAACCAAAGATCACGCACAAATGGAGGAAACCAAAACAGACCATGAACTTTAAACGAATCTAAACTATGACTGTGGTTCAAAACTTCACAAACAAAAGATCTCTGAAGGAGGAACGCTCAGCTTCAGAGGACAAGGTAATCGTGACTATGGAACACTGGAAGTGGCGAGGATGACGAACTCTCATAAGGTTGTAGCGACACACTGGCACAAGACAAGGGAGACGCAGACTATTTGAACACACGGGGAGCCAAGAGGAACAGGTGGAAACACCTGGGAATCAGGGAAGAGAATCAGATATTTGACACGGGAGGAAGGGCAAGATACCTGAAACGAGAGGGAAGTTAATATTTCAAAATAAAACCGGAAATGACGAGACAACACATATTTAAAAACATAAAGTGTCAGTGAATCCTGACACATTGTGTGAAATCTAAATAAACACAGAATACAATCAATTTAAAATCTTATAAACTAATATTTTTTCCATTACTGACCTGTTGCAAATGATCCTAATTAGCTGCAACATGTTCCTATCCAATACTGTTTTTCAGCACCACTCACTTTTCCAGCCGTTGTTGCTCCTGTCCCAACTTTTCTGAGACGTGTTGAAGATGAAACAGTAAAATGTCTCACTTTCAACATATGATGTGTTTTATGTTTCAATTCCAAATTAAATACTAGTTTATCAGGACTGAAAATCATTGCATTTTTTTTTTTTTATTTACAACTTTTTTGGACCGGGGTGTACTTTAGTAATGTTAATATTTGGATTTTCTAAATGGAAATCCTGTTTCCTTCAGTTAGTTTCTGTGGTACGTTTTCTACTTCAGACATGTTCCCCTGAGTTTTCTGTCATGACTCTTTGACTTTTACAACCTTCCCACATTTCAGACCCAGCTGACTGGGAGCAACCAACATCTTTTACCATAATCTGAGTTTAATTACCTTGTTGTGGGAGTTTTATAATGCCTTTCCACTGTTTCCACTGACAGCTCTCTTGTTTAGGCCACATTTTAACTTTTAACTGAAGACTCATTTGCACATTTAGACTTTGTACAGATATTTAGGGTCGGTGCGTTTTACAAAGACAGAATGTTCAGCTGTAAGATAGTTTAGCGTCATATCTGATTTTTGTTTTTCTACTAAACGAACATCCTTTATGAGTGGTTTCTTTCTCAGGGTTGTGCAGTTGTTTTATGATTTTAATCCGTTCCCGTTTGTTTGAAACGTCAGAGATCAGACTCGGACCGGACACATTCTTGGCGAGGCTCGACGCCGGTCTGAAGCTCCAGAAAGACAGATGACCTCTGCCCAGTCCTGCATCCTGAGGCTGCTAACGCACCTCGCCATGCTTCAAGGCGCCATAAGAAATCAGAGAGTGAGACTGGCTCTGATTTTACTCATCGCTGCTTTTAAAAGCTTGCACCATGTGATGAAGCCTGTGTTTCTGGTTCGTTGTAGAGCGTTGAGGTCATGATTCATCCCACGCCGTCTGATGTCTTCAGCTTCCTGTGGAACCACCTGGAAAAGGACGTGAAGGTGCTGGGACAGACTCTGGATCAGAACACGGACAACACGGCAGTTACAGTTCATTTGATTCTGACAAGATTCCCAACAGGTGAAACTGACTTTACAACAGCTTATAGATGGCTGTTTCTACGGGTCACTGAGGAAATATGTGTCATCAGCTGTGCTTTACATCAATGCAGGTCAGCGTGGAGCGACGCCTGATCTGTCCTCCAGACAGGGCCGGCAGCGGTGGGAGAAACTCGTCTGTGATTCTGCCATCAACCCAGTACTGAAAGTAGGGAGCACAATGTCTCTAAAATCTGCATTTAGTAGTTTTCTTGACATTTTCCCGTGTAAGAGCCACACCGAGACACTTTCTGATTCAGGGTGATACGTTTTCTTTCTTCTGCTCTCAGAATTTGCAGAAGAATCTGTCCGAAGCTCAGGACAGAATCAGCAGTGATGATGGACTCGCTGGAAGCCCCCTGATGACGCTTCTCTTCGGGGATCCTGGGAAGATGCTGGGCCTCCCCTCAAACTGCCCGACACATTGCTCTTCCTTCTGGACTCTACGTGAGACGATGACAGTGGAGCGCTTCTCCCAGCTGGTGGGAGAGATGCAGGGACGCCACCCTTTATCTCTGCTCTGCTTGTTTATTAAGAAGGTATAAACCACCCTCAGAGCGTTCTATAAGCAGGCTGAAAGCAACACATTTAGACGTTTTATTGGTAGGAAACTTCTGAGGCTTATTGCAGATTTGTTTAGTTTCATGTAAGGTTGCTCAGATGGGTGAATTAAATGTTCTGAGCTGTTGGATGAAGAGAGGCTGAGGTTTTCTTCCTCAACCAAAACTTTTTTACCCTGGTTTTATTATCTTTTGTATACACTTGTCCTCGTTGTTTGAGTCTTTTGGGTTTGTGACTTTGCTCAGACTCTGTGTTGTTTATTTGTCTTTCTAAATTTGTTGCATGACTTTAAGCCTTTACTGTCACAGGTTTTAGTGGATCCAGGATTCAACAGTAGACTCAACGGCAAATATCAGTTGAGGCAGATTTATTTACAGTAGTAAAGGATGTTTAATCCAAAGTTTGGCGTGGCTTAACTTGGAAGGCTTGTACTTGAGCTTCCTATTCTGTAACATTCAGTGTGTAGTCCAGGGCAGCCTGGGATGGTGGCAAGGCAGGGCTCTGGGAAATCTGTTAACCAAACAAGATTAGAAAAGACTTGGAAGCAAAGACACTAAGAGGCAGTTTGACTGACTGTATAGATGGTGCAGTGAGTGCAGCGAGGAGTGGAAGAAGCAAACAGATATTTATGGTGAGCGTGGATAATGAGCTGCAGCTGCACCTGCCTCACACACCAGGAGCTGCCTCTGTGATTAAGCACATGACATGACTCCATGACATTTACATATTAAATTAGAGATATTTTTTAACATGAATGTACCCTTCTGCTCTCATAAGATAGACCCAGATCCCCATCTTAGGTATTTTTTCTCAAAAACTACTCCCCATTCAAAGCTGTTGACTTGATTTTATACTTAAGTTTTACTCTTCTCAGTTAGCCAAAAATAAATGTAAAAATGCATAAAAGATTCAAGCTTTGGTCTTAAGAGGTTAAACTTCTGTTCAGATCTGCCTGTTTTAAGGCGTGAAGTGACTCACTACCCAAGCTCCTGTCTGTTAAGATCAGCAGTCCTCCCTGAAGTAAACCCCCAGTAAATTTATTTGAATCCAGTGCAGAGGAGGCTGATTGATTTAGCTTTTAAATGTAAGTTATTACATTACATTATATGAGAGTTTCCAGGTCAGAGAGCTTATCCAGCACACAAAGCTCACACTGACTGCACGGCAGTTTCATTCTTAAATACTTACCTTTTCCTCGTTTGTGGTGCAGCTGCCAACAGCTGGTATCATCCTTCTTTTGGGTTCCCTCTTGAACTGGCCCAGGTTGGTAAAACGCTGTACCACAGATAGCAGTAAAGTAACGTAACCGACATTCAAGCGGCTGTTGAAAATCATGTCGTAGTTCCTCCATCGCATGTCGGCTGTTTGACCTTTTAGAGTTTAACATTCAGAATAGCTCAAATAATGTTATAGCTTAGGAAGTTTATCAAGCCGTGAACAAGCTTTCATTTGGTATTCTTGATCTAACTGATCAAAGAACATTGTTAAAACATTATTACTTTATTTCTGTCTTAGGTGAAGGGAACTATCCACCTGGTGATGAGGATTTGATGTTGATTGTAAAGCAAATATTAGACATAGACAAATCTGGATAATTCTACTTTGAGCTGTGATCGTAACGTAACAGTACTTTCCAAAATATAATGTTTCATCAGATTAGATATTTTCAGCCCCACACAGAGTGCCGGGGTTGCGTTGTGTCATTTCAGACACCTGGATATGCTTTCAGTCACAGAAAAAGTCTTTATTTTCTTTAACATTGTGTTTGTTGTCATATTAGGGTCAGAATGAAGCCCTTGCACTGACTCTGTGTGTGCTTTTGTCTCAGATACACTGTGTTCGGCAGTTGCGGCACCTGCCTGAGCTGGCTGCTTTGCAGTCAGACCTGCTGAGGGTGTTCCCGCTGACGTCAGGCTCCACGCCTCAGACCATCGCTCAGAAGTTGCAGCAGATACCTGCAGGTATTACAGCCCTCTTTAACCAAGAAGCAGAACCAAAACACTTGTGTTCAGACACAAACTGAGTCTTCTCCTCATCCTCATCAGGGTACCAGAAGAAGACACTGACTGAGAGGGTGCACAGATTCATCAGAGTGTGGAACTGCCTCAGAGCAGAGTTGGCAAACAACTGTAAGCATGTGTCCTTTAACATTTCACCCTGAAAAATGATTATATCTGTGTTTAGAAATATCATTCCATTATAAAGCTTGCCAATTCACCTCTGCCATCCCCATAAAGCTAAAAGAAGTGATTTAAAGGGATTATAAAGGGGAACAAATAAGATCATGTGTCTTTAAACTAAACATGAGCTGGAAAAAAACATGATTAAAAGTATCAATTCATTGTTTTAATTTGTTCTGACAACTTTTAGTTTGTGTTTGAATTAAAGTTTTAAAGCATTTTTCCATTTTAAACACAATGTTTTACATAAACTAAATGTTGTGACCCGGCTTGCAGGCTGCAACAAAAACTACTTTTTATTCACAAAACTTCATGAAACTTCCTACTTTCAGTTTGGTTGTTTCCTTGGTTCGGGATCAAAGTGAGAATGAGCCATTAAAGCACAAAATGTTGCCGAATAATGACCTTACAGCAGCTGGATAGTTATTTTCTGCATGAATAAATGGACTCAGACACTGAAATTATGGTGCATCGATGTGAACAAAACAAACATAAAGAAATTGAACAACAAAAACACGAACAGCTGGAAACTCCTTCTTGTAAGAAGCCATTTTCGCATATCAGTTGCATTTATTCGAGCAAAAAACACGTCCCAGTTAACTGTTAACCCTGCCGTTCATCTTTGCTAATTCACACGTAACAGTCAGAAGCCGCTCAGCGCCTCTACGATGTGTGCTAAAACGCATCGAGCTGAATTTGTGGAATCTGCTGAGTCCCTAAATCCTTCCACCTCTGTTACTACCTCATTTGCTGACTCAGACATGTATATGAGGTGGATCTACCTCACCCCCCCCCCCTCCTTATTCCACCTCTGTTCTTTCCCACATGACATCGAACAAACAAAGGTTTGGTGGATGAATAGTCCGTGTCTTACCAGCAGTTGGTTTGCTCTCGGTTTGGACAATTAAACACGGCCACCAAAAGAGTGTTTAAAAAATTTCATAGCAGGTTAATGTTGTTGATTTTTACACTGCATCACTTCTGCTTCTGACATTTCCACAGACTGGGGAGTCCTTCATGCCTGATTGTAGGCACTGCCTACAGTGCATACTTTTTAAACATTTATTCTTGTTTTTGGCACTGCTTCTGCTGAGGTTCCATGTGGGCTCTGCAGACAGGATGCAGTCTTCACCTGTGGGTGTTACAATAACATCTGCAGCAGTTCTGAAGCCCTGCAGACTTCCTCGTTCTCTTTGGAGAGAAGTCTGTGCACAGGGATAACTGTGAGCCATTAGATATTGAATAATACTGAGTGAGAAACGCTTTTGTACTAAAAACTGATTGAACACTCATAATAACTGAGTTAAATCCCTGATAACCTACGATCAGATGCAACCCATATGTGCACTTAAGTTGTAAACCTTGAACCATGTTGTGTGATTTTAACCTTTTGTCATAATTTTCATGCTATTCAAGCATTTTTTAAAAGGCAAAGCTTTAAAGTCTCAGTTGCTTTTTGTTTAATAGTTAGACTTTTTTCAGAGGTTCAAGAATAAAAGGATTTGATGAACTGTGGCTGTTCTCAGCCTGTTTTTTAAGCTTTTTTAAATGACGCAGTGAGCAGTGATTCATGTTGTCCTCCATGTCTTCATTTGTTCATGTGTGTGTTTACAGCAGCAGACTTTGGAGTGGATGTGAATCTTTGTGAGAAGGAGGTGACAGTGGACAGCTCAGGGGAGTATCTGACACCATGCCGACATGGACCGGGTTCCTGCCTCCAAATTCTTGTAGAGTTCCTGTCAGAGACTCACAACAGCCTGGTGAAGGAGGCCAGAAGAGTGCGGGGCCATGAGGACAGGTCAGTCCTGCATCAACTGAGCAGGGTCGCAGCTGTATATAACATCTGATATGAAAGTGATTCCTGAATAATCATCTGCGTTTCCACACAGTCTGAAATTTATTGGGTTTTGTTACCAGCCAGCATTCAGATACAGAGCACACACTGCACTGCAGACTACCTCATTAGGACACCTTCATTCTACTCACAAGCTCTGCAGATATGACTTTTCTGGCACTTTTTGGATGATTTTTATGGTTTTCAGCCACAGAATAAATCTGGTGGTTTATCTGGGATTTATACATGTTCAAATTCTCATCATTCAGAGCATTTCTGTGGTTTTAGGTCACATTCAACTGTCTGTTCATCACCCACAGAATCTGAAAATGAATACTCAGTAACACAGTCAGAAGCTCCAGAAGAAATTAATAAGAGAGCCCAGAGATACAGTCATGAGTTTATCTGACCAAATTATGAAACACACTGATTATAAGAGGTTTGATCATTGTGTTCATGGGTTTATTTGTTTTTTATGACTCCATCATATTCATCCTATTCTCAACATCTCCAAAAAGTCAGAAATCTATATTCTAACTCTTTATTTGTTATGCATCTTCTTATTTCTTCCTGTTTTCACAATGATTAGCTTCTGTTTAGCTGTAAACTACAAAAATATCTGAGGTGTCAATATGTTAGGTCCTGCAGTTATAGGACTTTTTTTTTAATTAGAAAGAGATTATAACTGTTGCTGAGATCTCGAGCTTCTCAGAAAAGCTGACACAAAGGTCCAAATGTGAATGATTTGAGCTTTAGTAAATTTCACAGCAGGTGTAACTGATGTATATGCGACATTATTAGGTCAAATGCAATAAACTGTTTCATCATTATCAGATATACGGGTTTTAAAGTGAAGACAGAACATTTAGCATCTGGACTCCAGTTATTAAATACTATTGAGATATCGAATATGTTGGCCAACACAATTAAGAAATGTCTTAAAAGCTGTATTCTTTTAGAGTAAGAAGATCAAACCTGGGAGCTCATGGATCCATAGTTGCTTTATTCCAGCACTCATTGATTTCTAAAGCTGAATTAGAGAATTCAAGATAAATATATAGACAAGTTAAGAATAGTTTGACTTCCTCTGTTGTTTGATTGTCTATCTTTCTAAAATTGAACTTTTAACTCGCTCAGTTTGAGCTCAGTCATCAATTTTTCAGTGAATTTCACTCATTCTTATTTATTTTATCCTTTATTTTCCTTATTTCAACTACTGTCTTTACACTTTACACTTTATACTTATAAAATTGATCTAATCTAACCATTCAGTGGTTATACTTAACAATCTTTAATGAAGTGTGAATTTGTCTAACACTAACAACCGAACAACTAAAATGCGATTAGCATCACAAAAACGTTATCCACTTTCCTCATGATTAATGATGAATAATGTTGGAAATGTTCCTTTTACTGGCTGATTTAAATGTTCCAGCTGGGAAATAGAATAAATTCTTCTAACCCTGAGGTTGTGCATGTGTATTCAGCAGGTTGTAATGTGTTAATTCCACAGTGAGACAGCTGGTCATGTTGGTTCTCCGTTTGTTCCTCAGTGAGTACAGCGTTCCTTTAGAGAAGGTGTCAGAGACCCAGCTGACGCTTTGCGACCCCGAGCGAGAGCTGCTGCCGCTCGTTTTAGCAAACTGCAACTACACGCTGCAGAAAGGCGGGGAAACGGACAGCAGCCACGACCTGCCGGGCATCCAAACTCAGCTGGCTCGCCGCTTCCTGGCTGGAAAACCACTCATCCAGACGGTAAAAGTCCAACCTGTTGACACAGCTGCATGCAGATGTCATGTCGCAGTAAACATGATGCTGACCTTCAGCTCTTCTAACACAGGACACATCAAGGTACCTGAACCGACACCTGCAGGATTACTCTGTGGTTCTAACCGAAGTCAGAGAAAAGATCCGTCAGGTAAGATCTTTTCACTCTTGTCTGACCTTCAGTGTTTTACTCTCATCTGGAACTGACTAATGCCAGCTGAGGAATGTTCACACTGGTTTCCCCTGTTGGATTTTTGTGAGGCCACACTGTTAGAGGTCACATTCCTTCCATCTGCTGCTCTCCTCTGGCCTGCTGACAGTCTGTGTTCGTGTTGCAGGAAGCGTTGAAGGGCTCGGTGAGCAGCGCCATGAGAACTGTGCTGCGCTCCTACACTGATGTCTGTGATGCCGTGTTTGTGGTGGAAATCGGCCTTCGTTTCCTCGGGAAGACGGGTGGAGATCCCCAGGGTCAGCTTTTGTCTTACCTTACTGATTCGCTGCAGATGGGCCCACAGATTTCCAGCACCGTAGCCAAGGTATAAACCCCCAGAGCCACAGCTATGTCCGTTACAACATGTCATGCAAAGAATGTTGATCTCATTTTGTAGGCGATCGACTGCTACAATACAGTGTTTTTACATTCATTAAAGTATTAGAAGCTCAAAAATACCAATTTAGTGTCAGAGTGGCGAGGAGATGTGTGGCTTCCTTCCTGGTCTACTTCCTTTGATCAGAATATGTGATCACACTCATTTTCAAAATTAAAGTGAAGCGACTGAGGACTGCTGCTGGTGTGAACCAGTTCTAAAGCCATCAAAATGAAATATAACTAGTTCAAGATGAGGAACTGGCTCCAAACCAACACCGGAAAAATTAATCTAGATGTCTTTACAGTCATTTTTTTCCTTACAGGAGTTTTCCAGACAGCCCCGGTCAGAATGCTCTGTAAAATATAACAGGCTGTTGGCAGACTCCTGATATTTACAGGAATTTGCAATTCATCACAGTGGGTGGGGTTGAAGACTGTTGTCAAGTAAATGGGCCTCATACAAGAAACACTTGTGCGGTTTTCTTGAACTAAAAGAAAACTGAAGCTTTGGAGTGATTATTTTTTACTCTGGTGACATTCTAATAAACGAAGAGAAAACCCAACTTACAGTTTGAGGAGAAGTTGATAATTCAGACAATAATGAACTGTTTTCACTCATCAGACTGGAGTTTTTTTATGCAAGTTGGTATTGTTAAGAGAGCTTTGAGAATGTAAACTACAATACACAAGTCTTTCCTTCCAAGCAGCCAGACTTTCTTATGATCTTTTAAAGTGGTTCTGATCAACAGTTCTCCAGCTTTCTGAAGGTCTTTCAGAGTTTTTCTTTGGACTTTTTCTGCTTTTTCACTCATTTTCAGTCCTCGTACCTGAGCATTTTCAGAGGAATATGTTCTTTGTTCAGCCACTTAACTCTGACCTATGAACCATTCAGGCAGAAAAAAGGCTCCTAACTCAAGGGATGAACCAGTGTTGTGTCGACACAGAACAGACAACTTAGCAAAGAAGCCGTTTTAAACTGGATCTTTAGGGACTTTTTTACCAGCAGCCTGTCACAAAGACACATCATTTGTTCCCATTTCTTTAGCTGCATCTATGAAAAACAGCAAAGAAAACACAGTTTGACAGACAGAAAATAGGATTTCTGCAGCAACACGGTGATTCCCAAAGAGCTATTAGCTGAAAACTTGGCATATCTCAGCATGGTGTGCAGTGTGTCCTTAAAACATTTGAGGAAACTGGACAAGTGGAGGACAAAAGAAGAAGTGTCAGGCCTAAAAAACTATCTACAGCAGATGAACAGGATCTGAAAGTGATGTCCTTAAGAAAGAGGAAAAAATCCAGCAAAGACCTGACAGGACCTGAGAGATGCATCTGGACCTTCAGCTGATCCATCTACTGTTGGAAAATTGAATTGAATTAAAATGCCGTATTTCCAGCTACACATGCAGGTTTCAGAAGTTTAACAGTAAACTTAGGAATAGTATAACAGTATTTATGTCTCACTTACAGCTTTAAAGTTTGTTCCGAATAAAACACACATTTTGTTCTTCTAAACAAAGTTGTCTTTTTTGTTTTAGGGTCTTGGGGAAAGCAGGCTGGAGAACAGCATCTTCACCTGGCAGCTCCTGACATGTTGGAAATCGGAGCTCATGCTGAACAGGAAGCAGGTATGTATGAATAAAATCCACAAATTCCAGGAATTTACTGGATGTAGGGGGGGATATATGTACCGTCAATTCCCTTTAATTACTTGCAGTTCCTCTTTAAAGACACACTTTACCTCTGGCGAGCACATAAATAGATTAGAGTCAGTACTTTTAATTGTCACCCCTGCTGGCTGCCACTGACCCCAGACCACCCCACAAAGGGTTAAATTTCACTGGCTGTAATCCGTGAAAGTGTCCCATCTGACACTGCAGGCGCCCGGTGTTTGACCCCAGTAAAAACAGGAATTCTTTCCACATTTAGGCTGCAGATATGAAGCATTTTTCTGGGACAAACACTGAAAAAAAGGAAGATTGAGAAGTGTAACATCCACAACCTGCATGAACTGTGACTCTGCTGTTTCAGGACCCGTTTCAGAAGCTCCCCTCTGAGTTCCAGCAGAAGCTGTCAGCAGAGGACAGGAGAGGGCTGAAGGCTTTCCTCGCTGTCACAGATGTTGAGACTTTCGCTCTGGAGCTGCACGAAATTCTGCTGCTTAAGACGAGCAACGCCGTGGCCGATCAGGGCTACCAGCCACACTGGGAGTAAGCACAAGCCATTTGCATTAACTCCTCTGTTATTACAACTACTTCACCATTTGTGGGTTTGCCCCTGGTTGGTGGTAACACACCAAATGGTTAAACATTAGAGACATTTTCTCCCCAGTTTGGCCAGAGGGTGGTTTTAGAAAAGTGTGCCTATTGTCAGTTCAAAGATGACCACCCTAGTCTAAAGGAATCCATTGATTCCTGACAGCTTTAATCAGAGCAAAGTGTGGAGATCTCAGCTGGGGCCCTCTGGGATTTGGAGCCTTTTGACTTCCAGGATCAGAGCATGACCCCATCCAGGCAGCCATCTGTCAGGGAAAAGCAGCTTAAATTGTTTCCCCTCAGCCACAGGTCGTTCCTATTGAAGCAGCAACTGGGCACGGGCTCAATAGGAATGCTTGGGGTGAAAACAATGGATGTAGAGCTAACAGTTGTTTTCTCCATGTCTTCCCTCCCTGCTGTGTGCAGCATCAGATCCACCTTAGAGATCCATTTGGAGCAGAAGGATCTTCCACCTCTGCTGGAGCTCGAGGCTTTACCAGAGGAAATCACGCTGAGGCAAGGAGCTGATGTGTGGAAGGCAGCTGCGGAGTTTAAAAGAAGATAAAATGTCTGGATTTGGCTGTCATTAATTGTATCATTCCAAATGAATAGATTCTGATTTACTGTGTGTAAATATTTCAAAATTCTGAGATGTCTTTGATCAATTATTTTGGTGTTCATTGTGTCATAAATAAATTAATGAACTAAAGTTTTGTTTTCTGTGGGTTTCCAAACACAAACTTGAAGAAATGTCAGTTTGCCATCACGCCTCCTTTTACAAGGTCAACCAAACCTTTGCAAGAGAAACGCCCCTTTATAGCGGTTCTCCAAATGGACGGCTCCTCCCAGCCAATCAGGTGCAAGCATACGGACCGTTTCCACCAATTAGAGACGTGGAGGCGTGGCGATTGCCCGTGTTGTTACCACAGAGATGATGATACGCGTTATCTGGTTCTTCGTGTTTGTACTGTGAGTCCACGGAGTACTTTCACTGCTTATCGAGCGGATTGTGTTGGGGATAAAATCACCACCATTAAGCAGACTGGAGATTATCAGCTATGGTGCCTTCCAACTCGTGAAGTAAGTCGTTTATGGTCAGCATCTAATGGTGTTCTCGGCGTTCGATGAAGGAACGTTAAAGAACTGTTAGCTTGGAATGCTCCCACCAGACTTCACTTAAAAACTAACCGTTTTTATTTCTCTGCATCCGACTCGTATTATGGCTGGTATTCATAATCGTTCGCGTAATTTGTCCGTATTACCATGGCAGGGAGTAATAATTAAACGTGTTATAACTGTGCTACGTTGGAAACAAAACTGTTAGGTGTGTATTTGCCTTTAATAACGTTTTAACTACTGCTAGCTTCCTATATTACTGAAGTTACTAAGTTCTAGCTAGCATATCGTTAACAGGTGATGCACCAGATCCCGTGCAACATCACAATATGTGACCTAGATTTATAGACACTTTAAATGTTTTTCATGTGCTTTGTGCATCTGTTTTGAAAGGTGGCACCTTACTCACAAATGTTTGTGTTCTGACCTGCCAGCCTCTGTCAAGCTAAAAAATAAGCAGAAAAACCTTTAGAGATATTGTTAGATGACTTTTTGCTTGTTTACCAGAAACATGCACGTTTAATTTTCTGTTTTTTTCTTAATTTATGCAGAACAAACTAACAGAGTGGCATTATAACATCTTAAGATATGACAGATGTATCATATTAAACCTCTCCACTGGCAATACAACAAAAAATCTTAGATCACATGGGTCTTAGTACCTTATTAGGCATCAAATATAGTGTCATATCTGCTGCTTGTTTGTCAGAGTTGATTCATAGCTAACATGATAAACATTTAAAACAATAGTCCGGTTTCACCAAGACGCCATGCTTTCACAGTGGCTGTAAAAATAGTTAGTGGTTTTGTTGTTGGTTACCGTGGGAGACAAACTGCTCTTTCCCCTGTTGTTGTGGTTGTGCCTGCTGCATTCCCAGAGAAACTGCATTAGAAGCTTATTGCATCTGTTTTCACAGAATGCATACAGCTCGCAGCCCCCCGTCCATCCCGACAGGTGCCCCAGGAGACCCCCTGGACCTCAGCTTGTCCGGCCTCCAGCTTTCTATGTCCAAAAGGCCCAGCAGTGCATCACCAGGGAAGTACTTCTCTCGATCAGTGTCAGTGTCTGTGGCTGGTGACAGCAGAGGAAAACGCAACACATTGGTGAGTTACTAACATAATCAAATCAAGATGCAGGAATGAGGAAGGCAGCTTTGTCTCCTTCTTCTTGTTTCTCAATTCCCCGTAAAACCAGCACATAACTAACCTATTAACAAGCCTTTTACATCCACAGAGTGATGCCAGCTTTGGTAGCTCCCGTTCCATCAAGAACCTGAGGCGGTCCAACAGCACCACCCAGGTTAACCAGCAGGCCAACCTCAGTTTAAGGTGCAAACACACAGATGCAGTAACAGTTGCACAGAGAGGATAGCGGTGCCTCTTTGAGAATTATTTTCTCATCTCTGGGTCAAACCAGTTTTGCTAATTTCTTATCACTGACATTGACACAGTGCAGAGCGTACAGTACGGTATGTGCTGATTCATGTTCTCTGCAGAGCCTCAGGCACAGCCAGCTCTGAGCTTCTCACTTAGATCACAAACTAACTTTGCAGAAAGTACACATGATTCTGAAATACGAAGGACAGATTATTTGTGCATTTCAGATCTTTTGTTCTCAGCGGTCTTGAAGTCGTGCTTGTATTCCCAGGAACTAATTTAAAGGCTCAGGCCAGCGCCGTGAAGCTCTTTAAACCAGAGTGTCTCTCCTCGGTGAGCAACAGCTGGTCACCCTGACGCCTCAGCGGCTCGGACAATGGGAACGATGGCGCGCCAACTCCTGCATGATAAAGGGTGGAGGCTGTTTCTGGGGTCGGGGGGTGCAGGGACTGGCTTTGTCCCATGTTAGAGGGGGAGGGTGAGCACCTAATGGGTCAGGTTACCCCCTCCACCAGGAGCCAGTGAAAAGAGAAGTGTGTGTACACATTCTGGGGCCATTGTCTGGCAGCTGCCGCCAGGCTCCCTCCTCCTCAGTCTCTGACATGAGGAGCTGTGTGGTTTTAAATTTAAAGGCAGTCTAACCCCCCCAACACTTTCTCAAACCCTCTAGACTCTTTTCGGACTGTCGGACTGGTGGGTCACTCACCACCGCTCTGCCTCTCCACTGCCCCCCCCTCCCTGCCTGCATCTATTACTTGAAACTCAAAAACTAGAGGAATGTGCTGCCTGAATAGTGTTGTCAGATAGCTTTTCCTTGGGCCAGCTGGCTTCCCACACACCGCCCCCCCTCGAAGACACACACTCTCGTCTTATGTACTTATGCAGACAGAAACACGCTGTACAGACAGGGGGTCACCCTGCATCTGCGCCTCACGATGGAGGGGCCGCAGCGCGAGGCCATCAGGATCAACATATGCAAGCATTAGCATGGAATCCATCACAGAGTCCCCCCCAGCAGACAGTCAGCTGCTACATGGTGAATTCCAGAAGAAAAGAAGTGAAGAGCCTCAGTTCTGCAGCTGTCATGACGGCAGTTAATCAGAAAGGCTGCAGCTCAATGGAGTTGTGTAACTGTGTGAAAAACCCAAATTTAATGACGGATTAGAGGATTGTCTTTGCTTTCATTTACCCCAACAGCTCTTTTAAGGCTACTAAATGACAAAAAAAGAGCTTTTTCACCCCTTGGGTTTTATGTTCTCAGGTTGTTGAGGTAACAGTCTAATTTGTGGCTGGTTTGTTTTCTCCAGTCAGGACCAGAGCGAGGACTACTTGGCTCTGTTTGACAGCAGCTCAGATGGACGTAAGAAATTGGCCAGTTTGAGCAAGACCTCACCGGACAGAACCACATGGAACATTCTGGTATTTCAAGCACACTATCATGTTTGGCTGCCCAATCACATCACCTATAGTAAACAGCTAAAACACAAAGCTAAGCGTTGGGAATACAAAAGCCTTCTCATATGTTAATATTAGTCAGATTGTAGTAGTTAAGTGTGTAATAAATGAATGTTTTGCCTTCTAAGGATGATCAGCCCAGATCTTTCCCCCCACACTCGAGCTCCCGCAGCACTGGCAGCATGGACTCGCCCACCAGCCTAAAGAAAAAAGAGCCTGGAATCGCTCTGGCTGCCACCTTCACTGCCAACAACAGGTGGGCGGCATCTTTGTCTCCCACACACACACACACACACACACACAATGATCCAGGTGTCTCCTTCTCATGCCTCTCTCTGGATTTCTAGCTGTTTCTAATATTTCATACCTGCTGATCACGGCATCTGATACCCATGCCTTCATGAATTCCTCCCACACACACACACACAGAGTTTTCTTCCATGGAAATGATAAAACAGTCCAGGCTGAGTTTATGACATGGTGCGAATCTGTTTCAAAGCCTGCACAGTGTCAGTTACTCCAATGCCCCAAGGAGGTCTGTGCACTGAATAATGTGGCTGTTTGTTTTCCACAGGAGCAACAAGGGAGCTGTGGGCAACTCCGTCACCACAATTTTACACAACAACTACTCTGAGAAGCCACTCACACCTAAGAGCTCCAACCAGAAGCCCTCCTTCAAGTATGTCCTGAAATGTTCAGTCGCTCAGTGACATCAGTGAGTGTTAAGAGTCAGAACTGCTGCGAACGCATGCCAGACATCAACATATTGTTCTTTCAGCAACATCCTGAAGGCCACGGCGAATGATGAGGTGTCGCTGGAGAACGGCTCCCTCACTAAGTCCCAGAAGAATTTCTCCTCATCTTCCACCTCCAACAACAGGTCTCCAGTGTCGGCTCAGCGCTGCAGCCCTGTCCCGCCGCGGAGGGGGGAGGTCACAGAGGAGGAGGCCGAGAGGTCAGACCCGCTGAACACCGGCTGCGGTGCTGTCTGCATGCTGACTTGGTTTTGGTGTCTGTGTGGCTCACAGCAGTTCTGCTGTGTTCTTGAAGGTTCATTCTGCAGGTGAACCAGGCAGCAGTCACCATTCAGCGCTGGTACAGACGTCACACCAAAAGAAAACTTACCAACCAGGCAGTTATCAAACAGATCATTGCCAATAAAAGAAAGGTATGTGTCAGCTTCTTCTTTTCACTCTCAGAACTGGTTTTACTTTCTGTGGCGCTGACGCTATTTTCCCCCTGTAGGAGTGGGAGGAGAGAATCCAGGAGGACGGTCACCCGGAGGGGCAGAGGAAGGCTGAAGACAGGAAGCGGATTCGTGAGGAGAAAGCTCGTCTTGCCCGCCTTGCCGCCATCCAGGTGCACAGCTTTGATAACACTGATTTACTTCCAGTGATCCCATGAAGATGGGAGATGTGATGAGATGTGATGAAAATAGTCAAAACTGAAGCTACACAGATGATAACTTTACTGTATGTGTGACTCTCTGAGAACATGAAATCCTTCTCTTACCATAACTCACAGGCATCTTTCTTAGACTCTTCTGTTTTTACAAAAAGATTAGAAACTGTCAGATGTTTGCTTAGACTTTAACACGTATGAGGACCAGTCAGAAAAACTCTTCTCAACTGAAGAAGCGTTTATCTGCACAAACTAACTCAAGCTTCTCTTTTAGCTTACACACCATTATATGTGTCACATTCTTAAGTATCATCCCAGCATCAGTTCTGTGTGCAACTTTCCCAGGATAGTTTACAGGATTATCTTGTGTCTCCCCCTGCTGGTGTGTTGCAGGAACTGCAGCAGAACAGAGCACAGCGAGCTGCAGAGGGGCAGCATGCCGCCGAAGTGGAGCTGGAAAACGTGTGGCAAACGGGTGCAATTGGACGAAAGAAGCAGCCCAAGATCTCCCTGACCAATAAAAGCCCAGCGTCACCGAGCAACAACAGCCCGATGTCCCCCACAGACACCAAAACCAAGAACACAGGTTTGTACCATACATCACCTCTGATCTGTTTCCAGCATCCCTGAACTTTTGTATATGAGGTTATGAGTGCTTTATATAGTGCTCTTATTATCCTCTTATGGTTCCCAAAAGAGCGTCATATCAAACATGGATGATGTTAAAGGATCGTAGTTAGTGTATTGATCAGTTACATGTTTCCACAGACTGCAATCTGAACATTGTGGCTGATTTAGGTGAGATGAGCTTCAGGGCCGTATCCCCTGCTCCGTCCAGTCACAGAGGCTCTCAGTCTTCTCAGGTGTGTCCTTCATTACCTCCCAAGGTCAGCTCTCAGGGTGCTTAATTCTTTAATGATGATTTTGAAGCACTCACTTTCTGTTCTATTTGCAGAAGGAGGACAGACCAGAGGGAGACGTTCCTGTGGTTCAGCAGCATCATCAGGAGAGTGACAGGAAACTTAAGGAGAAAGCTCGTCTGACCCGTCTCACTGCTGCACAGGTGAACACGTCTTTGGTAAAACCTCATTTAAGCTGAGAGTTCTGATACCTGACTGGGGCTGCATGGCGGTGTGGTGCTGAGCTGTCACCTCTCAGCACAAAGGTTTCTGCTTCTGACCTTTGCATGTTCTCCCCGTGCATGTGTGGGCGCTCTCTGCACTCTTCCTCCCACTGTTCAAAAACAT
Source organism: Leuresthes tenuis (assembly GCF_036924035.1). Taxonomy (NCBI): domain Eukaryota; kingdom Metazoa; phylum Chordata; class Actinopteri; order Atheriniformes; family Atherinopsidae; genus Leuresthes; species Leuresthes tenuis. The sequence continues at coordinate 2,864,651 of NW_027325374.1, forward strand.
GCAAGTTCGGTTAATTGGTGATTCTAAATTGACGTTCTCCCCCCCTGCGTGGGATGAAGTGGGTAATAAAAGTGAGTGAACCAATGAATGGATCAAACTTGATTAATTTTATCCATTTATCTCTGTTCTTGCCTGACAGGAACAGAGAAGAACGCAGCGAGCTGCAGAGATGGAGCTGGAAAACTTGAGACAGACTGGTACGATGGGACGTAAGAAACCGCTCAAGATTTCCCCGACAAACAAAAATCCTGCATCACCGAGCAACAACAGCCCGATGTCACCCACAGACTCCAAGACTAAGAACACAGGTCCATCCTGTCATTCAGATCAACACTGTCCTCACGATGCCTCCTGTTTGCTTAAAGTAGGTTCTGACATTGGATTGTGTGTTTCTGCAGACTCCAGCTTAAATGTTGTGGCTGATGGAGGCGACCTCAGCTTCAGAGCTGTTTCTCCTGCTTTGTCCAATCACAGAGGATCCCAGTGTTCTCAGGTGAGTCCAGAATATTTCCTCTTTCTTACACACCAAGGCTTGGTGGCATCTGACAGGCACCTGCACTTGTTTTTTCTGCGTGGAACGAACCATCAGCTCTGTCAGACCCAGTTGGGGCTGTTTTCACTCAGTTCCTCGTGTTAAAACGCTGTCGGGGCGGGCAGTGGATGAGATCACTTCGATTGGCTGTTCAGAGTTACAAATGAACTCTGTTGTAATTTATTCTGTATCTATACCTATCTATCATATCTATCTATATATATATTATAAGCTTAAATGTCTAATAAAGGACGCATTCATGTAGGCAACCACCCACACGATGGGTTAGTTTAAACTGAAATGCTGTTTTTTGGCTCTAAACACATTGAAACAGTCTCTAACTGAGCCAGAACCATGTTTGACAACTAAAAACAGAAGTAATGATGACCCGACTTCATGCAAACATTGATTTGTTTACATTTCTGCCTTGTTAAATCATTCATTGACTAAGTTGCATCCTTTTGCACACGTCTACGGTTTGTTGGAGTCGGCAGTGGAGGTTATCTTTGTGGTGTGTTCAAATACACCTCCACCTCCCGCCAACAGGAAATCTGCCATCGTGGCTTGTTTTTGACCTTGCTTTGGTGTTTATGACCCCTAAAAGTTCTTGTGTCTTGATTCTGGTGACATGTTTGAGCATGCTGGTCGTCTTTGTGCTGCAGGACATCCTGCAGAGGTCTGTGAGTGTGGAGGACCAGCGTCAGGGAGCTCTGACCTGCAGAGCTCCATCTAAAACCACCCTCAATGAGCTGCTGGACACCCTGAAGCTGTTAGAGGAGGAGCCAGTGAGGCTGTCAGAGCCAAAGTCCTACCGCAAGGAGAAATATGCATGGATAGATGAGGTTGGTGTTCATTTCCCAGTCAGGCAGCTCATATCTTCAGAGGTTTAAATAAAATCACAATGAAGCCGTAGCAAACTGTTGATGCGTTGACCTGCATTTTATTAAAGGACGGGGACTCGAACTCTCTGACCACTGACAATGTTGAGCGTCACGGTCAGCTGAGCCATCATCCTGCGCTGCCAGACGGGGGCGCTCTGCTCTCAGAGGCCAAGCTGCAGAGCATCATGAGCTTCCTGGATGAGATGGAGAAGTCTGAGCAGGAGAGGCCGCGATCGGTCACCTCAGGATCCCACAGAGAAGTCAGTGTTAAAGTCAGTGTTTTTTATAGAAATGCAGACCATTTAAACTGCGGATGGATGCTGTTTAACTGTCTTTGACGAAGTTTCTGGTTGGTTGACACGTTGTTGTTGTTGTTTTCAGGCGGTGCTGTCTGAGGAGGAGCTGGTCGGCATCGAGCACGCGTCGGCCACCGCTGCTGAAGTCACCGGCTCTATGATGAGAATCAAAATGGAGCTGGAGGAGAAAAAACGCACGGTCAACATGCTGCAGACAGCTCTGGTGGGGGAGATGCACACACTTGTTAGTTTCTGACCCTGTTAGATGACGTGCTAACAGCTAACATCTTTTTTTTTAGGCCCAGCAGAGGGAACTGACGGCGAGACATGTGAAGGAGACGGAGAAGGAGCTGAGCAGAAACTTCCAGCTCCAGAAGGAACAATACGAAGCCACCATCCAGAGACACCTGACCTTCATCGACCAGGTGTGGATGCTCCTTTAAAACAGCAGAATCCCTCTCGCCTGCTGTGTCTGCGTTTAAGTTTGGTCTCAGATATTCGGTGTCTCTCCTCAGCTCATCAACGACAAAAAGACTCTGAGTGAGCGCTGTGAAGGAGTGGTGGCAGAACTGAAACAGGTGGACCAGAAGTACACGAAGAAGATCGCACAAATGCAGCAGCAGCATGAAATGGTGCGTTCACTGGTTGTTTAACGCGTCTGCATCACTTTTCTCTGCGTCTCTGCAGCTTGTGTGAGTGTAACTCGCTGTCTTCTGGTGCTGCTTTAACTGTCTTTTGTCTTCCCTTTTTCTTCATTCTCTCTTCGTTCTTGTATGTATTTCTCACCTTATAGGTGTGGCAAATTCTCGGTCCCTTGTGCGAGGTAACTTTAACTTCTCCTCTAACTCATTCATCTTCGGGCCTTTCAGTGCTTCTGTTCACCTCTCATTTCATTTGTCTGTCCCACACAACTTCTCTTGGACAGTCTGTCTGCATGTGAGTCTTCACGGTCATTTTTTATTGATGTCTACATTTAAAGCTCACTGTTCTCCATGTTAGTAGGTTAATTATTTTTGCCCAAATTAGTATCAGCTCTCCTCTTCCTCTTATTGCCTGCATCCACTGTCGCCATTGTTTCATAAAGCAGTGCCTGACTGCTTGAGTTGTGGCAGTCTTCATCACAGTAGCATCTTCTCTCTGTTACACCACAGTTACCCTCTACTCTCCCCTCCCCGATTCTCTCCCTCCCCCTACAGGAGATCAAGAAGTTAAAAGATCTAATGAGTGCCACAGAGAAGATCCGCCGGGAGAAGTGGATTGATGAGAAAACCAAAAAGATTAAAGAGATCACAGTCAAAGGTAGTGTTGGCAGAGCTGAAACCTCAGAAATGAATGGAAGTATTTGGGGGCAAAAAATCTTTTATTGCTTGAGAGCATGCAGTTGGATGTCTTGAGCACTTGAAATATCTCCTTCAGTGATTTGGTCAGATACGCAGAGGATTTCTACGTCACATTTCCAGCCAACACATCTTTATCTCCCCGAACTTCATGTTCAGATCACGCCACGTTCACTGTACCTCTGAAATGGGAAGTTGGATTTCTTTAGCTCTTACTTTTTATTAACAGCAAATTCCCATCAACACTTTATTTAAGAAATGAGCTAATAATACAAATCAGGTTTTTATATCCCAACTAGGAAATCCATTTTCATTAAAAACTTTCCCAGTCGAATGTTGGATATTTCTGTTTCCCATTTTATGTGAATGCAGCACTATAACAGAACCTGCTTACAGAGAAAATGAACATGCACCCAGTGCTCTGTCCCGTGGTGATTATGTGCATCAAGGTTTATTGAGGCTGACTTTCAGCTTCATGACCTTCTCTCGATCAAACTTTTATTTTTTGTGCTAATGTGGAATTTCTGTGTTTTTCTTGCACTAGAAGCTCGTTTATTGACATCTTCTGTGCAGCACTGAGGCATTCAAAACATTTAAAATTTCACATTCTTTGGATTTTTCCTGTTTGGTCTGGAGTCCTTCACATAGAAGAGTTTGGAGGCTGTTAAAGGCAACTGAAAGAGTCGGGGATACATTCACATATTGACACCAAATAAGTTCATTGACACATAAAAAAAGGTTTTACATGCATAGTTTTTAAAGTATTGAATCCTTTTTTAAGAAAACTGCTGGGTCAAAGCTCCGCCAGCTGTCTTTGATAAGAAAAGTAAGAGTGTGTTCTTATTTTCTCTGTAGTGGACAGAAAGTCTTTGGCTGATTCAGCCCACACAGCTTCAGATTGTTACTGCTGACCTTGTATGACCTGCCAGCTGCTTTTTAAAGGAAAGGTTTGTTTGTTAAGAGTTAAATTAAGTGAAGTACATCTGAGTTTGCTGAAGCTGACTATGTTGTTTCTTACTTCCTGTCTGTGAGGTGCTGATTCCATGAGAAGTGTTTGTCCAGTCACAGGCCTGGAGACTCAGTTCTTTTTATTGCTTTATTTAGTCTGTTCTGTTTCCTTTTGTTGTTTTTTTCCTACTGTAATTAGTCTTCTGAACCATAAAAATGTGAATCATCACAGTTTTTTCCAGCACATTGTATCCAGTGAGGTGTACACAGGGCCTGACCAGCCTCAGAGCATAAACCTTTCTCTGCTCCTCTTCGTCCTCACTCAGGATTGGAGCCAGAGATCCAGAAGCTGATCTCAAAGCACAAACAGGAGCTGAAGAAGCTGCGGACGCTTCATGAGGCGGAGCTGCTGCAGGCGGATGAACGGGCGGCGCAGCGCTACATCCGCCAATGTGAGGATCTCCGGCAGCAGCTGGAGAGGGAGAAGGAGGAGCTGTGCCAGAGGGAAAGAGATCAGGCCAAGCACAGGTGAGCACAGCCTCTTCATGCTTATATGCTGTGGTGGTTCACAGTCGGGGATGAGCGTTTCCTGTTGAAGCTGCTCACACTTCATGCTCTCAGCCAGGATGTTGCTGTTGTTGATGAGAGCTTTCGTAGCTTGTTTACTGAGTTGTGTGCGTGTCTCTGTCAGGTATGAGAAGCAGCTGCAGGAGGAGGAGTTGTCCCTGCAGCAGCAGAGGAGGCGTCTCTTCAAGGAGGTGTCTGATGAGAAAGAGAGGCTGGCTCAGCTGGCTGCCAGGTGAGGTCAAAGGTCAGAGCCAACCACAGCTGCATTTCAACTAAAAGTACCCAGAACTTTTACTCCAGGGGCAAAAAAGGATTTCTTATCACAGGTGTTTGTGTTTCCACTGCTTGGATTAGATCATGAGCCTGAGCTCCTCACACAGAGTTCATCTCAGCTGCAGTCACATATTGTGTCCCATTGGACAAACACTGTTAACTGAACCACGAGACCTTCTACAAACATGTTAAAATAGCCTTTTTTTGTGGAATTTGATCCCACGTTGATTTTATTTCGAGTGGCTTAAAAGTATTTTTTCTGTTGATATAACCAGAGATTTTGGTTGTTCTTTTTTTCCAACTCTCTTTTTTCTTTGTGTGTCTGCTGCAGGCAGCGCACCGAGCTGGAGGATCTGCGGCGGCAGCTGGAGGAGAACAGCTCTCTGGCAGGACGAGCCCTCAGAGAGGAGCTGGATAAGACCAGAGAGGAGCAGGAGAGGAGACACCAGGTGAGACTTCAGGCTCCGCCGCCTCAGATCTCCTGGTTTTATCCACACAGTGAAGTCTGACTCAGAACTGAAGCTCATGCCGAGTGTTGTTTGTGTTTCTAGGTGGAGATGAAGGCATTACAGGAACGTTTGGACATCGAAAGGCAGACATGGGAGGAAAACTACAAGAAGAAAGAGGTTTGTCAAAATTCAAGCATGAATCCAAGCAGCCACACTCTGCTCTGTTTGGCCTTTTTTTCACAATGAAGTACAATTATTCATTAAATACACAGTGAACATGAGGTACTTTATCTGTAGACGTGTTGGCATCTGAGTCTGAGTCCAGCTGGTGGAGGAAGGAAAGAATTTTCCGTTTCTTTCTACAGTCGTTTCAAATGCAAGAGAACTTGATCCGTGTGAACAGAAGCTGATCTTTTCTGCTTTTTCTGTCACATATTGCAACACAGACAGGCTTCCATCTCCCTGCAATCAACCTGTGTTTGTGTCTGTGTGTTCACAGGAAGCGTGGATGCTGAGCCGCGAGCGCGAGCTGAAGGAAGAGCTGCGGCGGGAACGCGACAAAGAGATCGAGCTCGCCATCTGGACGCTGGAGGAGGAGACCAGTAAGGACAAAGAGGACTGTGAGAGGGCAGCTGACAACAGGTGTGTGTGTGAACCCCCGTCTGGAGATTAATGCCTTACAGAGCCATCAGGTAGAGGAACGCTGGTGGAGAACATTTTTCCATTGATTTACTGTTAAAACACTCAAATGTTTCATACTGTCTGTAAGAAATATTTCTGTAAGTTTACCTTTAAGTTCAAACATGTTTGGTCCTAACTTAACTTATCAGAGGTGCAGATTCAGCTTCCTCAACTGGAGCATGATGTCATAAACATAAGCCTGATGCAGCACAGATATGAAGAGAAACTGCACATCTTTAAGTCCTGCGAGTGCACAATCCTTTATTCTTAGTGAGTAATAACGGTGACCACTGTGTGTAGCATTCATGCTGATATCAGTGTTTGCTGTTTTCAGAGTGAAGCGCATAAGAGAAAAGTACGAGGCTGAGCTGAGGGAGCTGGAGCGCTCAGAGAGGGCGGCTGTGGAGAAACAACAAGAGCTGAGGAAGAAGCAGATGGAGACGGAAGGGGAGCTGATCCGACTCCAGGCTGTGCTCAGACAGAAGGAGCAGGAGATTGAAGACATCACACAGGTAAGAGGGATGTGACTGACTTCAGGTCTGAACTGTTTTAAACTTTCTGTTTTAAACCGGGCCTGTTCCTGGTGTTCGGCTTGTCTTCTCAGACCAGAGACAAGCTGGCAGAAGAGCGCCGCAGCCTGGCAGAGGTGATAAGGCAGGAGTTTGCAGACCGCTTGGTGATGACGGAGGAGGAAAACCGCGGGCTGAAGGTGGAGGTGTCAGAGGTGCGAGCGAGGCTGCGTCTGGAGGTGGAGAGGATCAGCCGGGAGAAGGAGGAGGAGCTGGCTGAAGTCCACCAACGGTAAGCTGAGGGGATGGAGCTTCACCTGTTTTCCTCAAACAGCAGGCCTGCGGCTGTGCTGTCAAACGTTCTGAGTTTATCATCATGTTTAAAGTTTAAGAGACACAGAAACTTCTCCGGACCCTCTGCGGAATGTCAGGTCATGGATTTAGATCAGTGCGAGTCTCCAAACATTTAGAAAGCTTTGTTAGGGGCCAGCTGGCTCCCCCCCCCCCCCCCCCCCCCCCGCTCTCGTAAAGGTGGAAAAAGGAATGTTGACACACAATTTAAAACTGTAGTTTGAACTATATTTGGGACAGAAACTGAGGCGCTCTGCTGGGTATCAGATAGTTTCTAAAAGAAGAGAAATATGAGCTGGATGGAGAGTTAAAGGAGCTCTGAGGAGGACCTGATTCATGAAGAGTCAAGTTACAGGATACTTCATTTAGTGAATGTTTTATCCAAAGTGATGAACAAATGAGGAACATCCTTTAACGGTGTGCAGGTCAAACAGGTGAAGCAGTGCGAGGTAAGTGTGAGTTCGGCATGTTTCAGTGTTCAGAGAGGAGGTGCGAGCTCCTTAAATGTGAAAGAAATGTTCCTGCTCTGCACCAAACAAACCTTAACCCTAACCCCGCCGTGATAAACCGTGTATGTTCAGTCTTACAGGAACACGGGGGCTGAGGAGGAGCTCTGGGATACACTAAAAACCTCCGGCTGTTTGCTTTTATGTGGAATGTTTTCCAAAAAGGTCCGAACCGATTCAGCGTCAGAGATGTGGGAGGCAGGAAACTGTCACACATAAACTGTGGTCTCACATTATTTTACTGCATGAAAGTTTTTATTATCGTTGCTGTCAACGGATTAAATCCTGTCCTGCTCTCTGTTTTAAGCGGTCCGTAAATGAAACTCCAGTTGATAGCATTGTGTTTGCTGGGAGCTCATTTCAGCTGCAGATTTGGTGCTGTGGTGTTTGCAGCCGCAGGGTGGTGTTCATGGAACTGAGTCCAAATGAATCGTTGCCTTTACGCTCTTTAATTAACATCCGGTCGTCCGGTGCAGCTCCAGCTGAGTTTGTCTTCACATTTGAAGGTAGCAGTATAGTCTCACACATGACTTTGATAAACGGAGTCTTTGTTGAAGACAAAAAATGGAGAAAAGTCCTTCTTTTTCCCTCATTTCAGTGTTGGTCATGATTGTAATGCTCATTCCTCCTTCATGTTAAATGCCCCCCCCACACACACCACCACTTTGTGCACATCCACGTTTTGCAATAGGATGGTTGCTCTCAGTATATTTTAAAGAAAATAAATGGATCTCAATTCCAATACGGCGTTCTGAAGCATGGAAAACCCATTTGTGTCTTTGTCTGTTAGCTCTGCAGCCTGTGTTCCACGCTGCTATAAAACTAAGAGGAAAAAGGTTTATTTACATGATTTATGATCACTTGTGTCACTCCAGCCAAGTGTAAGAGTCTCCTGCATTTTTATATCAGTTACAGCGTAGCAGTAAGTAAAGGTATTAATGATTAATTAATAATATTAATGATTTTATTTAGAGAAAATAAAATGAAGAAACATCCCTGCAGAGATTATTGTTGTACGTATTTAACTCTATAAATAAAAGATGAAAGGGTTGGTGCTGTGGCTCACACTCCAACAGCTCCTCTTAGCTCTGCACTGATGATGAAACTGAAACTTTCCGGTTCTTTTCCGGATAGTTTCTCAACCCTGATCCATGGCCACCTGGTACAAAATAAAGTGGCTTTCTGTGGTGAGCAAATTAAACTTTGATGAACTGAATTAGGCCAGACTGGAAAGGCTGAATAACTGAAAACTGAGAAGTGGTTTCAAATAACTGGAAACAGCCTGATGATGGAGGTACCGACCAGTAAAGGCGGAGATGAGTGGTCCAGACTGCGGTGTGGTGGAAGGGTCCAGACGTCTCTTTAGTGTCTCAGATAACTCTGTGAGAAGAGTTCAGATAAAACTTTGAAGCAACAGCAGATAAGTTGATGAACTTTAACACTATGTGCTTCATATCAGTTTTCCCTCCACTGTGTCCCTGACAAGTGACGACTGTCACCGTAAGCCTGATAAAAATAACCCAACATTGATTAAAAATAAACAGCTGGCCACCCAACACGTCTGAAAGTCCGTCCCAAATATCTGAATCTGGCCTCAGCGGCAACAAGCCAAGCCTGCTCTTTGACTGGGGGAAAACAACCGAACAATAAGATCTGAAGTGAACAATCACAGTTTGTTGTTGGAAGCCTTATCAAACTCTGATGAACAGAAGAAAAAACATGTTAGGCCCTGTGGTTTGAGCTTTAAAAAAGGTGAAAAGGGTCTCTGTATTCCATGTTATTTAACATCCTCGTGTCTGTGGTTTTCCAGAGTGAAGTCGGCCATCTTGAAGAAAGAGGAAACTGTGAGTAATCTCCGGAAGCAGCACGAGGTGAGTCTCCTGATGAAGCACAGCTCGTCAGACCTGGTATTAACATCCTTTCTGACCACAAGTTCTGTAACAAACAACAATGAAAGGAGCGAAATAACATGAGTGAACATCTGCTGACTGAAGATTTACAAACTGAAGCCTTCTGCAAATTTGATTCAAAAGCAGCCTTTAAAGGAGACGCTTAAAACGACATCTGCTCCCAATAAAAGGCAACTTCACTGCGTGTAATATGTCCCCCGGTCTGTAACTGCACACTGTAACTGTCTGTCAGTCACACATCCTCACACTGATAGAAGGACTGATGCATCCGTATGATCTGGGGACCCAGGCTGCATGTTAATACTGTCTGTCGGTCTGTCTTTCAGCACAATTTAAAAATGTCCGATGAGTGACAGCGTGCCTGAGCATTGTCCTCTCCTCTGATAGGCTGCCCTGAAGCGGGCGGACCACCTGGAGGCCTTGTGGGAGCAGCAGAGGAAGCAGCTGTTGGAGAAGTGATTGACAGGAAGGTCTGGTTCCCCACCCCTCCTCCATCAGTGCTGCGTGGCTGCAGCCTCCACCTGAGGCTGTTTTTCCCACCTGAGGCTGAACTTGTGGAGCTAAAGAAGGCTGAACATGACTGAACCTACCTCACTTGAAATACAGAGACTGGGAAAATGCACTGAGTTTGACTGTTTGGGACCCCCCCCCCCACTCCACAGGCATGAAGGAGTGTGTTGGGTTTGAACTCCCCTCATTTACACAGACCAGGTGGCACCAGATAAGGACCTCCCTTCCTGCTTGTCTCTCCAGAGGAGGACAGCTCCAGTTGTTCAGTGTCGCCCTGCTGCCGTCTGTGGGAACAGGAATGTGCACGTTCCCCGCAGAGCTGTCATATAGAACGCTTCCAGATGTTTCTGGACCCAGCCTCAGCCTGCTGGTGTGCAGCGGGACACTTCAGGAGATCACAGCTCAAGCACGAGCCTGGAACAAGTGGAGCTCTTGGTGTGCCCTTTAATCTGCCGAGTCATGTGTTTTCTCCTGTGTGCCCCCGAGGCCAGTGTTAATTACAGGATCTTTAACCTCCCCCCCGCCCTGCGACCAGCTCTGAGCAGCAATCTAACAACGGTTACAGACTGAAGTTAGAGAGCGTGGAGAAGGCTTTGGAACGTTTAGGAAACTTAAAGGAAAACGAGTGAAGAATGAAGTTGTGAGGTCAGATGATTGCAGAGAGTCTCTGAGGGTTTCTGAATGTGGGGAAAAGAAAAGAAACGAGCAGATGCAGAAAAGAAGGAATGCTTAGAAGATTAGAAAAGCAGAGCTGGGACAGAGCGGGCTGAGGGGGCCCAGGACATGTGGCCGGAGGATAAAGGGTAAAAGCCGTTTCTGTGTTGCCCCTCAACAGAGAAAAGACTTCTGGGTTTTAGTTTTTTCTAATTTCTCACCCTTTAAGATGAATTAAGTAACGTTAAAGCCGCTTCCAAAGACGCAGAAAGTCTTTGTGGGTAAGATTCCAGTCAGAGGGTTAATGTCCTGCATCAGTGAGAAGCTCTAAAGCTGGAAGTACAGCCTGTTATTTAGGTACAGCACCATGTGAAAGGCAGAAGATATTTATTCATTTAGCCTCTTTTCTTTATTTATTTCAGCACTCGTACACAAACAGAAAGGCCGTAGATGTGAAGTCATTCTTACACTTTATTAACACAACGTGTTTCTTAGAATTTCTTCTGCAGGAAACAGTTCCGGTGTCATGCTGAGACCAGAACTGGGCCATTTTTAGATGATCTCTGTCAGGTTTTTTCTGACTGGGAAGATAAACTCGTGTTAGCTGGGGAGTGCAGCTTTAGTTTGACCAGTTAAAGCGGATCAGCTGGTGCTTGGTTGCACTGTGGGAGCCTCCCTGAGTCATGGGACGCTGGGTTGAAGCTGCTCTGTTGCTGCTGGCACCGCGGACCCGACAGCGCGGCCGTGTGAGCCGGCATTCCTCGAACATGTCCGTCCTGCAAGTGCCAGTCAGTCTTTTCTTTGTGTGTCACCGCTCCTCCCGTCCCGACCCGGAGTGACCCCCGTGGTGACGCCTTCACATTCACTTCAGCCCGCTGTTTTCTTTTGTGAACACATCTCTGAACATCTGCGCCCCGACACGGAGCTCCTGAACGCACCGTTCTGTTGTTTTTCATGGTCATGGTTGGAAAACTGTGGAGAATGATGTGTCAGCAAAAAGAATAAAAAGCAAAGACTGTTTAAAAGATGCACTTTGTTCCTCGTCTCTGTTCGCTGTGGGAAAACTGACAATTGTTTGCTTGTTTTGTCCTCCTCCCTCCCCCCTCCCTCCCTCCCTCTGTCCCACCATTCCTGCCTTTCAGGCCACAAATCATGAGGAGATGAAGAAGTCTTCAGTCCAGACTCCAAATTATGGTTTTGAGCCTGCAGTGGCTTCTTCTAAATTGCAGAATTTAATTCCTGAAGTCTGCGACCCACAAAACTTCAACAGTTTTCCTTTTTTTTTTAAATAAATGGCTGTTTTGCTGTCAGTTTTAATTGCAGCGTGTCTCCTCCTCTCTGCGGTCAAACGTCCTCGGGGACATTTCCATCTATAAATCCTGAAAATGTCCAGAGCTGACCCACTTCCTCCTCTTCCTTCCTCTCCCTCCATTTAACTCGCTTCACGTCCAAACTGCCCCTCTTTCAGGGTGTATTTCCCTTCTCGTCACCCACTTGTGAAGCGTTCTCTGCCTGATGCTTTCTCTTTCTCATGCTGTGTTTGCTTTGCCGCTATCTTGGAGTGATTCGGGTTGTGCACACTGTGAACATTCAGAACTGTCTGTTCATGTCTAACTTACTTTATTGCTGCCTGGGGTGGGCTCCTGCCCCCCTTCCCTGCTCATGTACTGGAGCTTACAGAAGGAGGGGGGGTGGCCTATTGCCAGCAGCTGTTGCTCATTTCACAATGGCCCCGCCCATACAGTGCTGAAGCAGCCCTCCACAGCAGATGAGCCGTGGAGCTCCGTTAGAGTAAAACGTCCTCACAGTTTGGGAAACTAAGAGCACAGAAGATCTCCTGCTGGTGAGAAGATGTTTGTTTTCCTCTTTTTCTGTTTGATTTGAAGGGATTTGTGTTTGAGAGGAGCAGAGGTGAGTCAGAGTTTGACAGCATGACTGCTGTCTTCCTCCTTTTCTGCCCTGCTAAAGATCACTTCAACACTTTCAGCTTATTTTTTGAGAGAAGAACAAAGTCAAACCGACTTTCTTGGTCTCAGTTTTCTCTCGTAGCGTCTGTTATCAGACACATGAGAGTTTATCACCGAATCTTTCCAACACATTCTTTCCATTCCCCACTCAGACTCAGCCTGACGTACCTTCTCCCACAAGCCTGGGAAGCGGTGTTACACTCATCCTCTGATCCACACACTTGTTGAGTGTTGTTTGAGCTTACAGCAAGCTCAGGAAGCAGCTCCTCCGTTCCTTTGCCTCGGGCTAAGTTTATTACATTGCTCACAAAGAGGTGAGAAGTGAAGAAGGGTGGTGCTCGGGTGTATGTCAATGCCTTCAGATTCTGCTGCGACACTTAGAGACGCTCATTTGACCACAACAGGTAGAGACGTAAACAGAAGTTTCCCCTCAGTTTCTGCTCTACTTGCCTGGAAACCACAGCTGACGTCCGGTTATGTATCTTACCTACTGCACTGTGAAGGTAGATCAGAGTAACTCTTACAGCAGAAAGGAAATCAATAAAAGGATATAGGAATAAAGGATGACAGTGACCCTGAGTGGCTTTGTGTTGGTGAGCATCGGTTTCATTAAAAAGGGATTATTGGGTGTTTCGTCGTTGCTGAGAGATAAAGTTTCCCCTCCTGAGTCTTTGCCCTTGTTCCAGCTCTCTCCTTCTGTCTCCCTCCCTTTGTAGCTCTGCTGAGAGAAGCCCAGGTTGTGTTGTGGGCTAATCAAATCCTCGCCATCAACACCTCGCCTCCCCACGATTCCCGTTGGCCTGAACAGAGAAACCGACCTGAGCTGGACATCGTCTTCCTCTGCCTGCCCATGTTCCTGCAGGCAGAGCCGAGGGCACGGCAAGCACACGCAGCCTGCTGGCCGGAGTCACTCACACCATGACTGGGATGGCGCTGCAGAATAGGCTGCTTGTCGTCGTGGGGACCGCAAGCTGCATGCTGTTCATTTACATCCTGTGTTTGAACCTGGAGTGGCCCCTGTCCGGCTCCATAGTGCCTCCCAGGAATCATCACGCCACCACAACGAGGACGAGCAGGTGAGGGCAGCGACGCATCCTCTGACCCAGTGGAGAGTTTTAGCTTTTATTTGAGAAGATAAAGCGTTTAAACAGGAGAACTATGGCAGCCATACAGGCACTTCTTTCCCATATATCTCTCAGTTCGGTCACCTGATCTAAATCCAGCTGATCACATTTCACATGCTGAAGATCAAAAAGCCCCAAAACAAGCAGGGGGCGAAGCTGGCAGCAGCACAGATGCAAAGTCTCTGCATTTCATAAGATCTGACACCAAAAAAATGATTAATTCAGTATATTATTCAATGGTTATTTAAAGGAATGCTCTTGTGTTCTTACCTGGAAGATGAAATCCTTAAAACACATTCATGGAGACAGATGGCATATACACTGGAGCAGTCATTCACAGTGCCCGGGGTGCCCTTGCACGGCCGTGGCCACCCCTCCAGCTGTCAGTTCACCAATCTTTGAGTGGCGAGGGAATCGAACCCCCAACCTTCCGGTTATACGACCCACTCTGGCCACTGAGCCATGGCCGCCCAAAGGAAATGAAGGTGGATGTGTAGCTGCAGAGATTTAAAGGGACCAAACGTTAAGGTTGACCCATTAATGCAACCAAAAACTTTAAGGTGGACCCATTAAAGCAACCAAAAACTTTAAGGTGGACCCATTAAAGCAACCAAAAACTTTATGGTTGACCCATTAATGCAACCAAAAACTTTAAGGTTGACCCATTAATGCAACCAAAAACTTTAAGGTTGACCCATTAATGCAACCAAAAACTTTAAGGTGGACCCATTAAAGCAACCAAAAACTTTAAGGTGGACCCATTAAAGCAACCAAAAACTTTATGGTTGACCCATTAATGCAACCAAAAACTTTAAGGTTGACCCATTAATGCAACCAAAAACTTTAAGGTTGACCCATTGATGCAACCAAAAACTTTAAGGTTGACCCATTAATGCAACCAAAAACTTTAAGGTTGACCCATTAATGCAACCAAAAACTTTAAGGTGGACCCATTAAAGCAACCAAAAACTTTAAGGTTGACCCATTAATGAAACCAAAAACTTTAAGGTTGACCCATTAATGTAACCAAAAACTTTAAGGTGGACCCATTAATGCAACCAAAAACTTTAAGGTTGACCCATTAATGCAACCAAAAACTTTATGGTTGACCCATTAATGCAACCAAAAACTTTAAGGTTGACCCATTGATGCAACCAAAAACTTTATGGTTGACCCATTAATGCAACCAAAAACTTTATGGTTGACCCATTAATGCAACCAAAAACTTTATGGTTGACCCATTAATGCAACCAAAAACTTTATGGTTGACCCATTAATGCAACCAAAAACTTTAAGGTTGACCCATTGATGCAACCAAAAACTTTAAGGTTGACCCATTAATGCAACCAAAAACTTTATGGTTGACCCATTAATGCAACCAAAAACTTTAAGGTTGACCCATTAATGCAACCAAAAACTTTAAGGTTGACCCATTAATGCAACCAAAAACTTTAAGGTTGACCCATTAATGCAACCAAAAACTTTAAGGTTGACCCATTAATGCAACCAAAAACTTTAAGGTTGACCCATTAATGCAACCAAAAACTTTATGGTGGACCCATTAATGCAACCAAAAACTTTAAGGTGGACCCATTAACTTTAAGGTGGACCCATTAATGCAACCAAAAACTTTATGGTTGACCCATTAATGCAACCAAAAACTTTATGGTTGACCCATTAATGCAACCAAAAACTTTATGGTTGACCCATTAATGCAACCAAAAACTTTAAGGTGGACCCATTAAAGCAACCAAAAACTTTAAGGTGGACCCATTGATGTAACCAAAAACTTTAAGGTGGACCCATTAAAGCAACCAAAAACTTTAAGGTTGACCCATTGATGCAACCGAAAACTTTAAGGTGGACCCATTAATGCAACCAAAAACTTTAAGGTTGACCCATTAAAGCAACCAAAAACTTTAAGGTGGACCCATTAACTTTAAGGTTGACCCATTAATGCAACCAAAAACTTTAAGGTGGACCCATTTTTCAGTTTTGACTCAGTTTTCAGCTTGAGAAAACCAGTCAATGGAAGTCAAAATGCAAAGATGCCAACAATCAGGGGCTTGAAAAGGAAAAGCGACATAAAAATCCAAACGATACGACGGTGTCATATCTCTGTTTCTGTCTAACAAGACATTTCTTCTTCTCAGGATATTTTCATGTCAGTGTTTTGGTCCTTTTGTCTTATTATCTGATCTGATCGATCTTTCTGATCAACACTGTCGAGTATAAAACTGAAAATGATTCTGAAATATATTCTAAAGAACAATGGAAATCTTCAAGATTCCTGTGGGATCTCTGAGGCTAAAAAATGCAACCGAAAACTTAATAATTAACTTCCGAGTCATTTATAGCCCGTTTATTCCTTTCTTTTCTTTTCAAAGCTGGGCTTTCAGCTAAGGGTGGGTCATTATTAAGCTGGAGTGGGTGTGAATGAGTGGCCCACTAAATCCAGATGGAGAAGAGATTATTTCCATCGTGCTGACGTCACTACTTACACATAAGGCAAGACTCACGATAAACATAAAACAATTCAAACTACCTGAATAATGAGCTCTGTGTGGGAGTCATTTTTGGATCAGAAAATCTCTTAACAGCAAGTTAAAAAGATGGAGAGGAGCCCCACTACGGACCAAACTCAGCAGCACACACTCTACCCATGTCAGCTTAATGGAGCTTTTTTAGGGCTGTAGTGCCTCCATTTACTGATCTTCTCTCATCCAAATCTCAACCAGCTTGCCATAATACAGCTTTAAAGTCTCAAAAAGACTGATTTTCCCCCCAAAGTAACAGAACAGAACATGAAACTGCACCTGGGCTGAATTTCTCTTCTGCTTTTTGGTTGATGAAGCAGAAAAGTAGAACACAAATATACAAAGTTCCTGTTTCTGCTGAAGAGTCGTGGTACAAATGTTATTATTTGATCCACTGAGACCTTTAACTAAGTGGCTGTTGCCGTGGGTTCCTGTCCATCATCTTCTCTGCTCACACACAGACGACTTGAAGCCGCACATTTCAGAGTTTAACTGTATTCTTCTTCTGTCAGATGCACAAACGAAGCAGTGACTTTTTAAACTGGCCGTTGATAGTCTGAGCTGCATTTAGGTCGGGGTTAAAGGGTTAAAACTTTCAGATCACATGGGGCACGAGGAGTTTCTGAAGCCAGCACTTATCCCTCCCTACACCAGGTTGTATCATTGTGGTCTCAACAAAGAAGCTACACAGCGCTCTGCTCACACTAATGAAAAAAATCCCCTGCAGTCATTCGAGTGAAGGTGGTCTCCGACATGTGAGCTTTGTTACGACGGGCAGCACTCCAGCTCTAAAAGCCAGCAGCTCCCTGTTTGATGCATTAACTCGATGAATGGTGAAGGCTTGTTTCTCTGAGGTCTGTTTCAGACACGGATGGGTTAGTTTGGGAGCTTCTGAAAGCCTGCAGCACACGACCATCCTGAAGTCTGTCTGCAGATGGAACAAAATCTCTTAAAACAGTGCACATCTACGCCCTCTGATAGTTACTTTATCAGGAGCTCTAGCAAGGTTGGTCTGAAACCATGGTAACCAAGGCTATGTCTGAGGACAGCATAAATACCGATGCCGTTATCATTTGTCTTTTCTTCTTTGTCAACCTTTGCTGATGCTAAAACGCTCCCAGAAGTTTGGCCTGATTAAAGGCACTAAAAGACAAATGTCTGCTTTCCAAGGTTCAAGGCGTCTTTATTACCCCTGGGGGGTAATTTGCTTTGCAGCAAGCAGTCATTCACTCCTGCAAAAACAACAAAGGCAAAGCAAAACAAATGAAATAGCAGCAAAGGACAATGATGACTAAAAATAAAGTAAAGTAAAGCTACTTATTTAGCAGAGCAATGGCAGCAGGGACGAGAGACTCTTTGAATTTATTTGTCCTGCATTTTGACAGGATGTAACTCCGCCCTGGGGAAGCAGCAGAAACCCAAGAGCCCAAGGGTGGTTCTGATCCGTCAGGATCCAACGGGCCTTGCAAAGGACTCTGGTTCGATACAGGATAGAGAGATCACTTAGATCAATCCCTGCAATTTTCCCACACTGCTTTACAATCCCCTGCAATCTGTTTTTATTCTTAAGAGAAAGGAAACCATAGCAACAAACAAAAGACGACGTTAAAATGGATTCTCAAAAACAGGAGTAAAACATTCTCATAAAAGAACGGTCAACACTGAAACTAGGAAGCTTGCGATAAAAATCCATGCGCTGATGAGCCTTCTTACACACAACATGAAGCTCAAAGGACAGCTTGCTGTCCAAGTGAGTATCGAAGTATTCGCAGAGAAACTATCTCCCCGGCCTGGTTCTGACACTCATTTTGTATCCCTTTCTGATTATTTTGTGTCCCCTTAGAATAGTTTTGTGCCTCTTGGTGATTGTTGGGGATTTCTTTGCATCTCTCTGGGGTTGTTTTCCTCTTCGTGGTTTTGTGTAATAGTTAGAAATTAAACTACTGGTGACTTTCTTTCTGGGGAAACTGTCATAATTTATTATTGTAGTAAAGGGTTTTTTTTATCTCCCTGGCCTGGTTCTGACAGGAGAGACGTCGGACTTTATTAATCTTCTCCGAAGAGCTTGTTTTAATTTCCACGACATCACTTGATGTTCTGTAAACACAGGATGCATTCAGGCACCTGTTTAAAGACCCTCGAAAGAGAGAAATCATTCATTTCTCTGCTTTGTATTGTGTGTCTGTGGGTGATAATGAGCATGTTGCTTGATGTGGTCATTTTGTGCGTTTTGACTTTTTGCTCTTCCTGTTAAAGTGTTGTTACTTTATTGTTGTTTTTGTGTGGTTATTTTTAGTCTTCTGCTGCTTTGTGTCTCTCTTAGTGTTGGTTTACACTTCTTTATGGTCATTTTGTGCATCTTTTGTGGTCGTTTAGCATTTTCCTGATGTTGTTTTGCATCATTTTAGTGTTTTCTGAGCATCTGTGTTGTTGATTTTGTTTCTTCTGCTGCTTTGTGTCTCTCTTAGTGTTAGTTTACGCTTCTTTGTGGTCATTTTGTGCATCTTTTGTGGTTGTTTTGCATCATTTTAGTGTTTTCTGAGCATCTGTGTTGTTGATTTTGTTTCTTCTGCTGCTTTGTGTCTCTCTTAGTGTTGGTTTACGCTTCTTTATGGTCATTTTGTGCATCTTTTGTGGTCGTTTAGCATCATTTTAGTGTTTTCTGAGCATCTGTGTTGTTGATTTTGTTTCTTCTGCTGCTTTGTGTCTCTCTTAGTGTTGGTTTACACTTCTTTATGGTCATTTTGTGCATCTTTTGTGGTTGTTTTGCATCGTTTTAGTGTTTTCTGAGCATCTGTGTTGTTGATTTTGTTTCTTTGTGTCTCTCTTCGTGTTGGTTTACGCTTTTTTGTAGTCATTTTTGGTAGTTCTGCATCGTTTTGGAGGGTTTTTTGTGCCACTCTGGTCATTTTGTATCTCTTTCTGATTATTTTGTGTCCCCTTAGAATAGTTTTGCGCCTCTTGTTGGGGATTTCTTTGCATCTCTCTGGGGTTGTTTTCCTCTTGGTGGTTGTGTGTAATAGTTAGAAATTAAACTACTGGTGACTTTCTTTCTGGGGAAACTGTCATAATTTATTATTGTAGTAAAGGGTTTTTTTATCTCCCCGGCCTGGTTCTGACAGGAGAGACGTCGGACTTTATTAATCTTCTCCGAAGAGCTTGTTTTAATTTCCACGACATCACTTGATGTTCTGTAAACACAGGATGCATTCAGGCACCTGTTTAAAGACCCTCGAAAGAGGGAAATCATTCCAACACGCAGAGTTGAGCACAAACACATTTTCTCTGCTTTGTATTGTGTGTCTGTGGGTGATAATGAGCATGGTGCTTGATGTGGTCATTTTGTGCGTTTTGACTTTTTGCTCTTCCTGCTAAAGTGTTGTTACTTTATTGTTGTTTTTGTGTGGTTATTTTTAGTCTTCTGCTGCTTTGTGTCTCTCTTAGTGTTGGTTTACACTTCTTTATGGTCATTTTGTGCATCTTTTGTGGTCGTTTAGCATTTTCCTGATGTTGTTTTGCATTGTTTTAGTGTTTTCTGAGCATCTGTGTTGTTGATTTTGTTTCTTCTGCTGCTTTGTGTCTCTCTTAGTGTTGGTTTACGCTTCTATATGGTCATTTAGTGCATCTTTTGTGGTTGTTTTGCATCGTTTTAGTGTTTTCTGAGCATCTGTGTTGTTGATTTTGTTTCTTCTGCTGCTTTGTGTCTCTCTTAGTGTTGGTTTACGCTTCTATATGGTCATTTAGTGCATCTTTTGTGGTTGTTTTGCATCGTTTTAGTGTTTTCTGAGCATCTGTGTTGTTGATTTTGTTTCTTCTGCTGCTTTGTGTCTCTTTTCGTGTTGGTTTACGCTTTTTTGTAGTCATTTTTGGTAGTTCTGCATCGTTTTGGAGGGTTTTTTGTGCCACTCTGTGGTCATTTTGTATCCCTTTCTGATTATTTTGTGTCCCCTTAGAATAGTTTTGCGCCTCTTGGTGATTGTTGGGGATTTCTTTGCATCTCTCTGGGGTTGTTTTCCTCTTGGTGGTTGTGTGTAATAGCTAGAAATGAAAAACTGATAATTATCTTTTGTTGTAATCAGACTACTGGTGACTTTCTTTCTGGGGAAACTGTCATAATTTATTATTGTAGTAAAGGGTTTTTCAGGGGCCTGGCAGCCTTTAAACCCAGGCCCCTTCATCACGTCATGTTACATATTGTTGTGTTTTAGTAACATCTGATATTTTCTGCTCGAGAACATTTGATCATGGTTGAAACAAGTTTCAGTTACACAGTGATTCGGCTGCTTTATTACATTTGTGTCTTGTTAACGTCTTTGAGGTTAGAATGTGTCAGGCTCTCAAAAAACAGAAAGAGGAAGGATGCACGAGTACCCAAGACAGTGTTCTTATCAACCGCAGTGTTATTGATTACAGGAGCAACACAAAGGTGTTGGCATATGTTTGGTTTGTATATTTACCATCTCCTGGTTCACTGTGCTTCACTAAAACCACCAGGATGCAAACACAGAGGAGGAGCTTTAACGTTCAGCAGTTAGACCTTTGATCTGAGTGTTAGATATATTGAACTAAATGAGATCAATTCATTTTGAAATGACTGATCACTTTCAAACACATGACAAAGGTTATATATCAGCTCTGTAAGGTTGTATTGATTTCTCATTTCACAGACCACATGCGCAAACAGCAGCTCAGCTTTTGAATCGAAAAATAAGATGATAAGAGAAATATCTGATTTAATAGCCTCATAAAAGGTAAATGTTTTACTCTTAAGACCGAGCAGATTTATTTGTTTAAAATGCTAATCTGAAGGACTAAGTGGTGGACATTGAGTGAGTCTATTTTAATCAACCAAAATAAAGTAGTGAAAAAGTTGGAAACCTGGTTAGGATGCACTCTCACTCAGGAGATGGAGGTTTGTCGGACATATTTAATGGAGGACGCCTCGGGGAAGACCCAGGATCTGCTTGAACAATGGCAGTCCTGTTCCAAACGTCTGATCCAGCCCTCATTTCTTTCTGTTTCCCTCCAAGCAGCCAGACTTTCTTATTGTCCTTTAAGATGGTTCTGATCAATAGTTTTCCAGCTTTCTGAAGGTCTGATCCAGCCCTCATTTCTTTATGACTTTATTTAATCTTTTAAACTGGTCCTGACCAATAGTCTGAAGGTCTTTCAAAATTTTTCTTTGGACATTTTCTGCTTTTTCACTTATTTTCAGTCCTTGTAACTGACCACTTTCAGAGGAATGTGTTTTTCTTTGTTCAGCCACTTAACTCTGAGCTATGAAGCATTCAGGCAGAAAAAAGGCTCCTAACTCAAGGGATGAACCAGTGTTGTGTCGACACATAACAGACAACTTAGCAAAGAAGCCATTTTAAACTGGATCTTTAGGCACTTTGTTACTAGCAGCCTGTCACAAAGACACATCATTTGTTCCCATTTCTTTAGCTGCATCTATGAAAAACAGCAAAGAAAACACAGTTTGACAGACAGAAAATAGGATTTCTGCAGCAACAAGGTGATTCCCACAGTGCTTGACTTCAATCTTTTTTTATTTAAGAAACTTTTAAGAAAACACCTGTTATGAAACAATTTACACAACAGCTAATCTATGAATCAAGATTGCTTTTACATCAACTTTGTCTCTGTTTCTATACTTCCTCCCTCCTCGGCCTCACCCATCGCTGAATGACTTAGAAACATACCACAACCGTCAGATAAATATAGACTTTATGCTGACAGACTTAAAGTGTTTCTCAGAGTCTTGGAATCCTCTTTCAGTAAATAAACACCGAAAAGGATTCTGAAAAATGAATAAATCATGTGCTTTTGTTCTCACAGCAACTCACAAGACTCCGAGGAGCCTCTGGACAGACAGAGCTACACCCACCGGTGGCCCCCCCCACCCCTGACATCCAGCCGTCACCCCGACAGAGTCACACAGTCTCCAGCTCTAACGACTCAAACAGCAACCAAAGTGCTAAAAACAGCACAAAACAAAGCTGTGAATGACTCAAAGTCCAGCTCCAGGTACGCCGTTGCGGCCGAGGCCAGCAGCAAACGCCCCACAGTGCGACCCACCCGGGCCGCCGGACCCACGGAGCCCCCCTTCATTGGAGACTCTTACATGAGCGAAGACGTCCCCCCACAAACGGTGAGTCCTTGTTACCGGTGTGGATTTGAACTGTTTGTCTGATTAATCATGCAGACAGAGCAGATATATGTGGTGAAGGAGACCAACACCGTGACAACACTGGATTCTCCTCTGAGTCAATAAGCTGCTGAAAGAATTTTTTAAAGTACACTTCCAGTAAATGTTTGATAAATCTGTGCCTTGTCAAATATGTTAATCATCCATTTTTCCTCATTCGTAATGGAAAACTTTGTAGTTCGTGTTCATGATTTTTCTGGGAGGAGAACTCAAGAGTCACATATTCATCAAAATCCCTGAAGAACTGAAAGAGTCATTCAAGCCTTATTTCTGCATCACACCCGCTTCTGCTGGGTCATCTTTTCATGTGAGGATAAAAAGATTTGCCAGCAGGTCATCGTCTCAGATTCCCCCCAACAATGGTAAAACTCCAGGTAGAAAAAATGGGGTGGGGATAAAACATAGTAAATGTTAAATTTTAATCTTTGTAAAGGTCACATGATCTGGTTCATCGTTTGTGGAGGACTTGAAATCAAATGAGTTCCACATAATTTTGTTCAGGATATGCTCCGCTGCTTCCTTATTGTTTGTGTCCTTGAGAAACCAGAAGGTCCTCCAGCACTGAGGGAAAACTCCAGCTATGCTCTGACTTCCCTCTGAGGGACACGGCCCTTGTTGTGGGACCCTTCCGTCACCACTGGAATCGAGTTCTGCTTCCTTTCTGCCCTCATTTGGCTTCATGTTTGTGCACATTTCATCCCTGGATGGATAAAACATCCTTTCTTAACTGTGCAACTTCCAGATAATTGTGGTTGTAAAAGTTCCTGCTCTGATAACAACACGGCTGTGTTTATCTGCCCCTCGCAGGTCTGCTCAGACAGCATCCGGGGGCGGGTCAAAGATACCGCATTTGGAGGTCGATTTCTGGAGCATATTCCAGTGCTGCAGTGGGCCAAACATGTGACTCAGGAACAGCACGAGCGTCTGAGACGGTACCCGGGAGCACATGGCTGGGGGGGCATCGACTACAACAGTGAGCTCTTGTTTCTGCACACGTTCATCTTCTGCTCTTTTAGTTTTTATTTAATTCTTTCTTCTTATCTTTCCAGTTTCTTCTCATTTTTATCAGTTTTATTTTTTTGCTTTTTGTAAGATTGAAATTTGTTGCCCAACAAACTAAATTCCTGATGACTCGGCTTTATGGTGACAGTGAACCACAGGACCAGAGAACAAGTGAAACGTAATGCAGCTGTTTCTAAGAACTGACTTCATGATTTAATGAAACAGCAGGAGAAACTGTCCTGTTTCCCAATAAACTGCTCATCTTTAACACCATCAAACGTGTGCGTCTCCTGCTGCGATGACTTGGTTTCTCACACCTGTTTTCGGATCTGTGAACAAACTGTTCTTCTGATTCATTTCAGTTCAGGCTGAACACTCTGCTGCTTTGTTAACTTGTTGACTAAAATATAGAAATGAAAAAGTAGAGTTTTTGATGCCAAGGCCGGATCACTCTGACCGGTTAGAGACTCGTCTCTCTCTCTGATTGGTTGCTGAAAATAAAACCAGACTCTACTTAGCTCTACTTTTCTTTTTTCTTTCTAATGACTTCTTCTAGTAACGCCCTAAAATGTCACGTAATTGGCTGTGCACTGACTACCAGTGTGTTTTGTATCACTGTGGCCTTGTTATACTCGAGAGGTACATTCAGGAACTTTACTGTCAGTCCAAACTAATCTCTGTTGCATTTCAGATAAGAAGTGGAAAAACAAACTCAAAATTACAAAGTTAAAAAAACATGGCCGCCTTCAGGTTGGAGGTTGCTTTGCTACTTAAAAGAATAACTCTGCTCAACATTTATGTTGTTCAGTTTACAAATGAGCAACAGTTTTGACAAAAGTACCATTAAATCAGATCATGAACAGCATGTGTTGAGCTGCTAATTTTAAGTAGTGTCATAAAATGTAAGAGTTGTAAAGCTTTACTGAGATTACTACAGATGAATCCAGAATTTAGTTCTTGTTCCCAAAGCTCAGCTTCCTGTTCACAACGGTGTGGACTTGTTGCTGTAAGACTGCTGAAATGCTGCAGTACAGAAACGCTCTTCTGGCTTAATCAGAAGAAAGTGTGTAAAAACTTACACACTTTTTAATAAAGTGTGTAAGTTCCTCTTTTGACACTCACAGTTTCCCCATCTGGGTGTTGCTGCTGAGCCACAAGATGAGCAACATTTGCCTCTAAGAGATTATCTTATGTGAAATGTTCTCCTTTAGTTTAACCCGTGCTAATTTATGATTATATATTAAGTTTTACTCAGGAATCTGATCCATATGAGCATGAAATCAAGCGATGGTGACTGGTTGTGGTGAATAAATTTCTACAGAGAGTCTAAATGTTGTATAATAATTCAACTAATCAAATGCAGCTGTTCGGTTTCCTTGTGCAGGCCTGCTCTAAATGCTATAAATCTCCGTCTGGATCTCGAAATGTATCACAACTGTTTTGGATTTATTTTACAGCAGAATTTCACAACAAATTACAAAATGTGTTGACTTGTTTGCAGTGTTCATTCTGAGAAGAGACACAGTTGACTGAAGCATCGTCAGCACAGCGAGGCTGGAGCTGACGCTGTCCTGTGTCAGTCCTCCGGGACAGAAGAAGCTAATCACTTTGGCATAATTTGATTGTGGAAATGTGGGTCTCGTCGTTAGATGCTTATCATGTTGAGTTTCCTGCCTTGCTCCCACACATGTATCCTCTGGGGTTTTCTTTCTCTTCTAATCACAAAAATCAGAATCTGTGGGCGAATGCAATTACTCAGGCACAAAAATAACTGTTTTTTTGTGGAAATCACATCACATTCAGATTAGTTTTGTATTTGTGGTTTCAGCTCTGGTGGAAACGCTCTCTGTTCTCAACTCGTCTGCGAACCAGCAGATGTTGAACGACTGGGAGGCTCGCTGGAATAAATCGGAGTGCAGCCGCTGCGCTGTGGTGGGGAACGGAGGGATCCTGAAGGACTCGCAGAAAGGGACGGAGATCGACGGTCATCACTATGTCTTCAGGTAGATTCTGACCACGTTGTTTCTGGAGATTTCTACATGTTCAGAGCAACAGCTGATAAAGTCAACACAGGATTTTTAGAAAGGAGAGAATAAACTGTGTAAGAAGGGCCATAAATGAATTAAAAATTGTGCTCTTTAATTTAATTTTAGAGCTTAGTTTTTATGTAATTCCATTAAAAGCATCCCTTTTATTGTCATACATGCTGAACTTGTCAAAGCAATGAGACAACAGGAGCCTTTAACTGAGTTTGTTTCAGTTTCTTTGGGCCTGGGGGCCACAAACAGCAGCTGACTCTGGCTCTGCTTCCTGTCCAAACACAGAGAAACTGAAGCAACAACAAGCTGTTGATCGCTCTGTGCGTTTGCTGTCTTGACTGAACTCTGTGTGTGTGTGTCTGTGGACTCTTGTGATGTTCAGGACCAACGGGGCGATCATTAAGGACTTTGAGCAGGACGTGGGGTCTCGGACCACCCACTACACCTTCTCCACAAACACTCTGATGAACTCCATGCGGAGCTACGCAGGCGCCGGGTACAAAGGACCCCCAGTGTCCAAGGTGAGGACAAAGGACTCCAGGTCTAACCTCACTGAACGGTGAAATAAAGATGGGCTCACTTCCAGCTCTGCTGATCTCTGACAGGAAACCAGATACATTTTCCTGCCTGATCACGACCGGGATTATCTGCTGATGAAGGCGGCGGCGACGCACACCCCAGTGGTGCGAGGGCCTGAGCGGAACAAAGAGTAAGCAACACCTCACAGGCGGCAGCGGGACTCCAAATAACTTTATTTTTCTGTTCTTCTGTGTGTTCAGTTTAGAGCTGGCATCATGGCTCAAAGCCTGGGTTCAGGCTGTGGTTCCATGTTCATCTGCAGGCGTACATAAAGTCCTGCCCATGCAGAGTCACGTGATCTGCTTTTAGTATACTGTAGAAGTGTGGATTACGGGTCCCTGTGCAGCGGCGGGCCGCAGAGGGACCCGGTGGGGCCTTGTGGGCTGGTGAGGAAGAAAAAACACATTGTTTGATGATAAAACACAAGCTGCTTTTGAACTTGACTGAGATGCAGGCTTCTGAGCTGGATGCAGATTGTCCCTTTCCTCTTTAAAGGATCATTTCAGAGAGATTTTTTTAAGCGGAGTCATGAGCAGTCGGTTACCTGCAGTGATCAGAACGCTCTCTGTTTGTAGAAGCTGACAGGAGCTAAAGCTTAAAGCTGCTCAGAACATCATAATCAGGGAAATGGCTCACAGTATGACTGTCTTACTGTTGTAGGTGTTTTGG
The DNA here is from genome assembly GCF_036924035.1 of Leuresthes tenuis. Classification (NCBI taxonomy): domain Eukaryota; kingdom Metazoa; phylum Chordata; class Actinopteri; order Atheriniformes; family Atherinopsidae; genus Leuresthes; species Leuresthes tenuis. The sequence continues at coordinate 2,891,180 of NW_027325374.1, forward strand.
ATTCATTGAAATTAATACGGTTTTATTACAGAGAAATGGAAGCATGTATTTTTCGAAGAGCTGTGATTGACTTTGCAAAACCTCACTGACTATTGATTAAAAGATCTACATGAGCATTGTTTCCCATTTATGTGGGTTTAATGTGGATCCAACTAGGAAATACTCTTCCTATCAGTGATACCTGATTATGGCACGACGCCATAAAAATCTCAGATTTTGATTGGTCAGATTCACCTCAGTCCACCTTAAATGACCTTGGGCCCAGAGGACATCTCTGGATTGTGTTCCTGTTTTTTTCTTTGCATGATAGCTTTGACTTTCAATTGTAGATGTCATGATGACATGTCTTATTTTAATGGACCATAGATGATAAAGTCCAGATGTGTTGATATTATAGGCACAAGTACACCATCTCAGGAGGCTGTTTTTCTCGCTGTGTGCGAACATGTGTACACAGCTGTGTTCCTGCGTAATAAGTCAGCCCAACACACAGGAAGAGTTTAAACTGTGTCAGAAAGTTATCTCTACCACATCCACCTTTACACAGTCTCTGCCTTTAATTCTGTTTAGAAAATGAATGAATACTCATCTTTACAGACAGCGAAACAGCATTTCTACCCTGGAAGTGCTGGTCAGTTGTGTCACTGTGCAATGTTTTCTCTCACAGTCCATCAAAGTACTTTGGAGAGGACGTGTCAGCAGAAAAGCTGAAGATGTACCACCCTGATTTCATCCGGTACCTCAGAAACAGGTGAGTGAATTCTTATCAGAGCAGGCAGATTGAATTAAATGAAAAAGGAGCTCTCGTTTCAAACAGCTCAAAATGACAGTGAAAGAGAGGAAGCTGAAACCAGTGGGCTGTGGAGGGAAGTTCCCACACAGTGCCACTTAAGATATGGGTAATGCAATGATTAATGTGAGCTATGACTTTTTGACGTCACAGAAAATGTGTTATCTACCCCGCCCAACATAATCATAATAAGTTTCAAAATCATCAAAGAGCGTGCTGTGTGTGCACAACTGTAACCATCATTTATCATTACTTGTTTCAGGTTTCTTCGATCTAATGCTCTGAACACCAAATATAAGGACATTTACCGTCCATCAACAGGTGCTGTGATGCTGTTGGCTGCACTGCACAGCTGTGATCAGGTAGGCTTTGTATCGTGACATCAGTCAGACTAGACTGCACTTGCCTGACTGCGTGAGAATGTGGCAGCCTGCTGCTTCACTGCCTGCTGATGATGATTTGACAGATATGTAGAAATTCTCCAAAAAATCACTGCATGTCATCGCAGTCGAAACCTGTTTTTCAACCTCTGCACTGAGAATCTAAAAGGGTGACGAGTCAGAACATGAAGCCGACAGTTGCTTTGTTTGTTGTCAGAATCTGACAGTTTGTGATTTATTTTTTTGTTTTTACTTGGCTGCTGAAGGTGAGTGCCTACGGTTTCATGACTCCAGATTACAAGAACTACTCTGACCACTACTACGACAGCAACTACCACCCAGTGGGCTTCTTCATCAACCATGACCTGCGCATGGAAATGAAACTGTGGCAGCAGCTGCACCAGGCGGGCCTCATACGGCTCTACATGCACCACTAAACGAGCCACCAGAAATGATGGTGACACGATGGCGGCGTGGTCATGAAGAGACAGGAAGTGCATAAAAGTGACGCCGAACTCTTAACTGAGCAAAGCCAAAAAACTGACCGAAGTTTTCCTTTTGTGAAGGAAAGAATACATGTTTTTAAAACTACAGCTGCTGTGATCGTTGATGATGAAGATTTAAGTTTATTTATCAAACAGCTATTTGTTACAAATCTTGTGAAATGTTTAATTATCCTTAAAGTGATGATTTTGGTGATTTTTAGGTTAAAAATGGGTTCAGACAAAAAAACAAAAATGGGCAGCAATGCTGGGAAAGATTTAGTTTTGTGACACAAATAATGGTCTGACCTCTTTGGTCCATATCGAACAGGTACATTCAGATATACAAAGTTTCGGTAAATTAATACTGATCCTCCAACGTTTCATCAGCCTTATCAGGTTATAGCCTGATACAACATTTCAGCACAGAAAATCATGGCTTCAGTAATTTGGTTGAATTTATATAAATGGCTAAAATCACGTTAATCCATGAACACTTTGATGGAAAAAAAAAATACCAATAAAATAAAATCCCTTTTGGCTTTAGCTACTTTGTTTAGTGCTAATTGACAAATGTTAGCATGCTAAACCAATGATCTGGATAAAGTCAAATTAAACCACTGACTGTTAGCATGTCACCATAAACTTGTTTTTTGTGCCAACATTATCATTAAAAGCAGTTAGTTTCGGTTATATTTATAAAAATCTGTTATATTAATGTTAAAGTGAGAAAAATTTTAAACTGACTGTTAGCATTTTCACTGCCACTAAGCAGCTGCTAACATTAGCATTTAGCTAAAATTCTTCGGACTCCATTTGGCAGCAAATAACAGAAAACTGCTCAAGTCACCACATAGAACGCAAAGATTCACAGACCTTTGTCCCTTATATGCAATATCAAAATAGGCCAAATTTCCCTCGGTAAATAAATAAATGACCAACTTGACATTTTTGTCTCATTTTATTCTGTTTATCTACTTTCGGACTTGTGTTAAAGTCTCTTTTAGGTCACATTTATACAAATATACAAAGGCTGACAACTGGAAAATTACCCTTACCCAAATTTTGTCTATTTTACTACTTTTAAACCTTAAAATCACCTGAAATATGTTCACTGGGAGGACATATTCCAGTCGATCTCTAAGTTTTATTATCATTTGACACGCTATCATTTGCCACTCACTTAAATAGACAGTTATAGCTCTGCTGGCAGTGGCTAAAGTTATTTTTGTTTTCTGACTCTGTATCCGTATTTTATTGTGGAAGGTGGAAGAAAATCCCACCTATGGTTAACTTCCAAACTCAGAAAGACAAATGTTTGAATGTGGAAGGTTACACAATTTAAGGTTTCTCATCTTTTTATACATATATCTTTCCAAGCATTTTGTTAGGTTTTGTTTTCCTGTGACTATAAGAACACTGTGTGACTTTCAGTGCCTTTAATGTGAATCAGCACATTGGTATTGTGTGGAGATTCTGGACTTTCCCTCAGCAACAGAGACTAGAAAATGTACAAAGTTTGGATTTTGAGGCTGAAACCGAGGACTTGACTAATCTCGGGGACTTCGCCTGTTCACCTGCTGCACCTTTCTAAGCCGTGACAATAAAAAGTCAGAGTTCACTGAGACTTCCTGCGTTTGCTCATCTCGGATGAAGCAGAATAAGCAAAAAAACAAAGTTTTATTGTAGTGCCAGCAACGAAAACATACTGTATAAGTGAGAGTGAGGGAAAAGACTCCAAAAACAAAGCAAATCAGGGAATATATGTTTTAACTATTATTGTTTATTTGAATCAGTTCATATTCAAAGTCATCCGGTTATCTGAATTACTGGGTTGTGTTTCTACAGACTGTATTGGAGCAAAGGGAATGTTTTTACTGTGCAATTTATGACCCTGACTTTGACATTTTGAAATCTTATTAAAAGGAAACTCAATTTTATGTCAGTAGTTCTTTCTCTTTCAGAAGCAAAGACTTTGGTCACACTTTATTCTACATGTTCTCATGGATTTTTATTGTTTTTAACTGTAAATTTGGAGGAAGCTTCCTGGAAAGGAAAAGGGTAAGTGGCACTGTGCTCAGTTGGTATTATTTTTTATAATTGTAGTCTTTGTCAGCAGCTGTCAACACTTTAGATAAATGTAAAAAAAATGCGAAACCTACGTATATTTTTATACATTTGTTCAGTTGTTGCTTGTAAAAACTTTATTCTTAATGTAAGTTGCAACCAGTGTTTAGTCTTGGTGTTCAGCTGTGAACCAACACCTCTGCTACAATTATGGCTGACAAACACATTTGGATCACAGGTCTTTAAACCTTTTTTAAGAGGAAAATGAAGGTATATCTGGCCTGCAGGGCCTCTTTGCCTTCCTGTCAATTCAAATCTTTGTTGTAACGGACACATGAACCCTGCTACCCCTTTGGTTTCCTCTCCATCTTTATCCTGTCTGAGAACTCGGCTGCGGGGCACGGAGGGAGAAACACCGCCAGATGTGCATGGTGCCATGTGGTCAGGGAGGAGGCTGCATTAGGGAGTTACTGAAGCCATGAGTCAGGCTTTGCAATGCTGCCAAAATGTCTGGCGGCAGGACTTTACAATGACATACTGCAGTCGGTAATGTGCAACCAGCAAGACAAGACCTTTCTGACTGGATTATACACTCACTGGGCACTTTATTACAATACAAGAGCTGTGCCATAAACTCTATTAAAGTGTCTCTAATTAAATTAATGTACATAAGTGGGCCAAAATATGAGGAATACTTCTAAATATGAGCCAGTAAACAGTATTTAGAAGAATCATCACATCTCTGACATTGTTAACACAAACTGGGAATTAAGAAGATTTATAACAGGGAGATTTATGGCAGATGTGCTGTCTTTGTGTTAGACTGAACATGTGTTCCTAATGAAATGCAAGCTGAGCGTCAGCAAAGGCTTGTGGGATGGGAGATGATGCAAGTTCAATATATTTAATATGTTTAAGTTGGAGAAAATCATAGATGCACATGAGTCTGGGAGAAGATTAAAAGAGGAACTAAAAAAAATCTGAAATCCATCATCCTGGTGTCTGGAAAATCCTTAACAAGTGAAGAACATTTAAAACATCAGCCAACTTAGACGGGTCAGGGAGTCTCGGCAAGTTAAAACTCAAGAACGGTCATTAAGAAGAAGAGATAAAAACCTACTAAAAGTTCTCAACAGTTGATGTTAAAGTACCATCAGAAGAAAAGAGAAAGACCAGGACTTCTGGAACAATGTGCTTTGGACAGATGAAACTAAAACTGAAATATTTGAACACAGTAACAGTGTGTAGTGCAAACCAAAGGATGGCGTTCGGTTCGAGAGGATTTTCATACAGCCGTGAAAGCATGGGAGTGTAAATGTCACGGTTTGGGGCTGCTTAGCTTTAGTAGGATCTGTCCAACTCACCATCATAGTGTCCACTTTGAATTCTTTGTATCAGAAGGTGCTGGAGAAAAAACTGAGACCAAGTATCCAAAAATTCAAGCTAAAGCGGATTTGGACAACGCAACAATGACCAAAAACATTCCAATAAATCAGCCAAGGTTTGGCTCAAAGCTAGAAATGAAGAGCTCTGGAGAAGCCGGGTCAAAGTTTAGATCTTAATCCAGTTGAGATGGTGTAAGCTGATTTGAAACTGGCTGCAGATGCAAGAAACCCCTCAAACATCAAACAGCTGAAAGAAGTTTTGCATCTATCATCTGGGAAAAGGAGAGGATGTTAGAGACAGGTTGAGGCACACATGTTGTTGGAGCATTTAAGTTAAGGTCAGTTTCGTTGACAGTTTCTTGCTGAGGTTAAGGCAGAGTTTGACTTTGATATGCTTCATTGAGACAATTAGACCTGCTTTGGGCTCTGATCTCCGAGTGGTTTGTAGCTAACGATCTGCCTGTTAAGCCTGAGTTTCTTTTTAGTTGATGCTGTGGAGCCCAGAGAGCACATTAGTCCTTGACTGTTCTTACTACAGTTTGTTTTAATACAAAAGGGAATATTTTCATTGTTTTTGCATTATTTTCTTTGTACTACGAGAAACTGAGAGTCAGACGTTAAAAGAAGCCAGAGACTGATGGTTTTTTTGTGAAGGCTTGCATCCCCACAGCAAAAGAGGGCACTTGGGAATAGTCACACCCACTCTTACACATCTTATTGAACTGATTTCAGCCAAAGCAGGGAATAAGAGCCACAACAGCATAAGATATCCCAACTTTTCTACAGAGGGAATTAAGGAACTATGATATCTTTAGTGATTTTTCTAATTTAAATTATTTGAATTGATTCTAAATTAATAAATATTTAATTGGGATTTCCTAATTGTTTCAAACAAACAATTAAAAACCGAAACACTTTCAGTACAAGGTGAGATTTTTTGAGTCAATTTGTAGAACATTTTTTTCTCTTAAATCACTGTAATTTCTACACTGTCAGAAATGTTGTGCTCATCAATCAGTGAAAGTCTTTGTTTTTTTGTAACATTTTGCATCAAAATTTATATATTTTCAATTACTGTAACATTTTTGCTAATTAAACAAAAAGTTTATATCTGACCCAATTTTGTCAGTCCTCTCAGGCGCTTCCCTCAGGCATGAAGTTACTCACTGCTGGCCCCCAGTGGTCATAACAGGTCACTGCAAGCACACCGAGTTAAACAGCAGTTTCCCTTTATCAGTCCCTATCAAATAAACCATGAATAATAAAAGAGAGTTCCTTCTGTCCACCGTCACCTTGAGTTCGCTCAGGATGGAGGATTGAACTGAAGAGAAGTTTAGATGCAGCTTGTAGGTTTTCTTAGTTAGGCAACTTTTTCTTCTGAATGGGCACTGAATGAAATTAATTTATGTGGATTTTATACAATAGAATATATTGTATTTCCAATCAGTTGTTTCACAATGAAAAGGACTGATTGGCTTCAACTGGACTGCATCTTTTGGCGTGCCTTTAAATTACATTTTCACGCTATATACATCAAACTAAATTTAATTATATTTATTTTGGAAGAGAAGGCGCGGATAAAAATCTAATTCTGCATCAGTGAAATATAAATGGACTCATTGAAAAGCAACATTTTGAAACTTAACTTTGAAACACAAAAACTAACAAACCTGAGGGTTTTGAAGATTATTTTGATACCTTAAAAAGCTTTTTTTCTTTCAGTGTTTTTTATCTTATTTGAATCAGTTCCTCTCCATGTTTAAGTAGTGCTGTTATCCTCTGTTTGTTTCGTAGTTGAATAATATCTAAATAAAGTATTTAGAGGAGAGAGTGTGTCGTTCGATCAGTAAACAGACGGAACATATAGGTGTCTGTGCAAATGCCTGTTTAAAAACAAAGCAGACATATTTATATATTTATAAATTGGTTTGGGTCCTGTCTTTCCACTTTAAAACATGTAAATCGTAGGGATCAGACGAGTTTGTTTTAAAGAGGTGAACATGAACGAAGTGGATTATCTTCATCAGAGCAACAGTACAAATCAGACTTCAGAGGACAAACTGGACACTAAAACCCTCGGAGTTCATCAGGATGATGTTATAAATCAAATAGCGGGTAAGAATAAGGACAGATCTAATGTGGAGTGTTTCTGTTATCTGTTAGCTTGTTGTGGCGGTGTCTGAAGTAGAGCTGAGCCTTCAACCATCTGACTTTCCAATCCGTTAATTACCCCAAATTAACGGTTTCAAATCTCGCGAGATTCGCGTCTCTTAAATAGCGTAAATAGTGCGTAAAAGGGGCACTTGATCCGTTAGTATATATTTAATTCATAAAAAATAAAAACCCCGAGATGCTTCATGCTGGTTAAAACAACAGTGATATAACTGTTGAATATTTTCAGCGTTCATTATGCCAGAACTGGATAATCCACAATGTTTTTAATGAATTTATATATAATGAAGATCATGTTGTCTGAGGACAAAAAAAATGTACATTAGTTAGTTTGAGAACATTTTTGTTGAAGACTCTTTGTAATCATTAAGAATCCTTAAAAATAAGAATGTCTTAGTTATTTACTTCTGTCCTGTAAACGCAGAGTCACAGCCGTCCTTAATTTCCATGTGTTTCAGTTTTACCTGCAGGTGTTCAGCAGGTGTTGGTGGTTAAGGAAGAGGTTCCCTGGAGCCCCAGTTTGGACCAGCAGGACCCCGAGCTACTCTACATAAAGAAGGAAGAGGAGGGACTTTGGACCAGTCAGGAGGGAGAGCAGCTTCATGGACAGAAAGAGACTGATATCAACAGGTTCAAATTCACAGTAAAGATTGAAGATGATGAGGAATCTCGGTCCTCAAAGCTCCGCCAAATTAAAACCGAAGATAAGAGAGAGACAGAGCCTCCAACCAGCAGCTCAGCTGAACAGATGGAAACAGAAACTGATGGAGAAGACTGTGGAGGAACAGAACCAACCAGGAACCCAGATCCAAATACTAATTTACAAGCAGTTACTGATGAAAAAGTTACAGACAGTTTTGAAACAGAAGTCAGTATTGATGGTTATTGGCAGAAACCTAGGTCAGATTCTGCATCTGAAACTGAGGACAGTGACAGTGATTGGAAAGACAGCTGGGTACCTGAGTCAGGTGGAGATAGAAATGTGGGATGTGACACGACCAAAAAACCTTTCAGCTGCTCTCACTGTTGTAAACAGTTCCTCTACAAGCGGTCTTTTCAGAAACACCTGACATGTCATTCAGGAAAAAGCTCTTCCAGGATGGTTGATGGGAAACGGTTTGGAGGTAAGCAAAGTATAGATTCACAGATAAGAGAGAAACAGTTTGTCTGCGACGTTTGTGGACAAAGATATAACCGAAAGACAGAACTTCGGACCCACATGAGAGTCCACACGGGAGAGAGACCATTTAAATGTGGCTACTGTGGTAAAGGTTTCACACATCAAGGAAGCTTGAAGAGACATGTGAGACTCCACACGGGGGAGAAACCATTTGGCTGTAATGATTGTGGTAAACGGTTTCGACAGCACTGTAGCCTCACAGCGCACATGAGAGTCCACACGGGGGAAAAGCCTTTTGGCTGTGATCTTTGTGGACAAATGTTTAACCAAAGGGCAAATCTTTTGACACACATGAAAGTGCACACTGGAGAGAAACCATTTAATTGTGATAATTGTGGTAAAAGATTTAACAGAAGAACACATCTAAAGAGACACATGAGAGTCCACTCGCAAGTTTAAAGTTAAAACTGGGCCTGATAAGTTATTTAATTTTATTTTGCTTTATTTAACTGTTTAATTTACTATACTTTGTGTCTCTTTATATCATATTAAAGTCCTCCTTCACTAAACATCCACCTTTTCACATCACTAATATGTACATATGGTGTTTTACATGTTCAATAAGAGATATGACAATCAAAATCAGCCATCAGCACAATGGCTGACGATTTGAATCTGCAGAGCACTGTCATTGTCTTCAGGAAAGTTCAACATGCTGTATTTGAATGAAACCAGCTCCAACCAACCATCCTGTTTACTTGTTGGCTTGCAAGTTAAAAGAAAAGCAGGTTGGTGTGTATTCCTCTGGTGACTAAAATAGCAGATTTTAGCCATTTTGTGCTCAGTGACTTGCCCTACAGTTGTGAGATGTAACACCACTGTTGTAAAACAAACCTCCATCTGAGCCTTGAACAGCACAGCTGTAAAGGTGAGTTTGCTGTCATGCTTTAAAGGCTGACAAAAGATACCTCCAGAAGCCACCGACCATGTGAAGAGATAACGTAGGATTAGAGAACGTAGCAAGAATAAAACTTTCAATCTATAAGTCAGTAAAAGGTTTCTGACATTAGCTCTTTTTGCCTTCTATGTCATAAATCCGAATATTTTCATGCTCCCGAGACATGACACACATACTTGTGTCAAAACCATATAGCTAACTTGGGGAATGTTAAATTCATGTATCTTTCTAATTTGTATTTTATTTTTGTTTTGTTCTGCACGGCCTGTTGTAGCTGAAATAAAATAATCTGCCTTCAAGTGCCTTGTTTGTTTGTATATTTGAATGCTGGTGACAATGATAAAATTTAGAAATAATAAAAAATTAACAAATTCACACGGGGGTCAGCCGCTTGTAGATGACGTGTCGATCATACGCTGTGACGTCATCTGTAAACGCAGGAACCGAGTCTCTTGTTTACAGAGACAACACGTGGATGGCGGGAGCAACATGGATTATCTTCAACAGAATAAAGCTGAAAGTCGGCCTTTAAAAGACGAGCTGGACGTTAAACTTCTCGGTGTTCATCACTGGAAGGTTGTTTTAACTCGAACAGCAGGTAAGAATAATCACTGAAGTAAAGCAGTAAAGTTTTCTCTGGGAGGAAAAATTTTAAGTTTGTTGTGGGGGTGGCTTTAAAAACTATCAATTTAAAAAGCAATTTATCGTAGGATCTTCTGGCAGGATTAAAAATACAAACCTGATTTGTTTGATAAAATTAGATAAAAAGCGTTGAAAAAGGCGGAAGTATCAGGGGATACCCGGACGTTTTTACAGCGTTTGTTCTTCAACTTTACTCAAAGTATTTATAGACGCAGCTTGACAAAGTTTAAAGTAGTGCATGATAATATCGAATTAGGTTAAATTGCATTGTGTTAATTTCAGTCACGTTCTTCTTCTCGACAAAGCATAAATTCCACCCAGTTATGGCGGATGTAAATTTTCTCTTTTACGCCAGACTCAGCGCGCGTTTTCTTAAAACGAGGCACTGTGCTTGTAGTGCAGTTAGATGCAGCTATAAAATATTATTTCATTTTAATCTTTTAATGGAACCAATGTTCATGGTGCTGTTTCTGCAGAGCAACATTTTATGTTCAGAAAACAGTCCACATCTTTGAAAGTTGTGTTGTGGGACGGATGTAAAATGTGCAATAGGAATAGAAAGCAGCGTACAGCGCAACTAGGAGCGCTGCTTCCTTTGGTGCCACATATGTACAAAGAAAAACAACAATAAAATACAAAGTAGAATAAAAGTATGATTGCGCAAAGATTTATTTTGCAGATTTAAAGTCTGTGTGTTTTATTGTGAAGAGTATTTAGAGTACTGATGGCTCTGGGGACCAAACGGTCTCTGAGCCTGTTTGTCCTGGCTTTATGCGACCTGTAGCGCCGGCCTGAGGGCAGCAGGTTGAAAAAGTGATGACCGGGATGGGATGAGCTGGCAATATTATCCAGGGACGGTAGAGAGCAACCAGTGATCCTCTGAGTTGACAGTTTGTGGGCGATCCGTCAGGAAGTCCTTAATCCATCTGCAGATGGAAGTGGAGAAACCAAGTTAAGATGTCCAGAATGATTGTGTTGAAGGCTGCGCTGTAGTCCACAAAAAGCATCCTCACATAATTCCATTGACTGATTGGTCCAACTTAATCAGTGATGTCTGTTTACCCTTTACTCTCCTTTGGTGTGGTGAATGACAAACTGCTGTTTGTTTGTTTGGTTTAAAGTTCAGATCATGTTTCAACCTGATCAGATATCTATAAAGTGACTCTTAATTCAACACATACTGATTTATCAAAAATCTGTGTCAGAATGTAGTGCATCAAACGATGCTGTTATACCGAGGTGTTGCATTGTGCAAATGCAGGAAAAATAAAAACGATTAGAATAGAGTGAAGAACTGACTGATACATTTCATGATAAGCTTTTTCATGACACCGGTTTTGTGTCATCAGGTAGCAAAGCAGTACTAAAAGATGCTATATAATAACATCTGCTTGATATTTAGAGACAAAGCTGTCCTGAATGTATGTGTGTTTCAGTGTTGCCTGCAGATAGCCGGCAGGTCTTGGTGATTAAAGAAGAGGTTCCCTTGAGCCCCAGTTCGGACCAGCAGGACCCCGAGATCCTCCACATAAAGAAGGAAGAGGAGGAACTCTGGACCAGTCAGAAGACAGGCGTTGCTGTGAACAGTGAAGATGAAGAGCATTCTCAGTCATCACAGCTTCAACAAATCAAAACTGAAGACATCAGAGAGACTGAGAATCCGACCAGCAGCTCGAGACCAGAACCAGATAGTAATGACAAAGACTGTAAGCAGAGCAAAGCACCTGAGTCAAATGTAAAGACTAATGTGAGATGTAACACGGCCAACAAGTCTTTAAGCTGCCCTGAATGTGATAGGAAGTATGTCTTCTTGGGCCCCTTTCAGAAACACATGGCAATTCATTCAGGCCTTTCAGGTAGTGAGAAACCATATGTTTGTGATACTTGTGGTAAAGGATTTGCTCATCGTCGTTATGTGAAAAATCATATGAGAATTCACCTGGTAGAGAAACCATATGTTTGTGAGGACTGTGGTAAAGGATTCACCCGAAAAGAAGGCCTAAAGTACCACATGAGTGTTCACACAGGAGTGAAACCGTATGGTTGTGATCACTGTGGGAAAAGATTCTTCCAAGAAAGTTACCTTAAGAGGCATCTAAACATCCACCAAACAGAAAAAAAATTTGTTTGTGACCAGTGTGGTAAAAAATTTATGCAAAAGGAAAACCTGAAGGCCCACATCAAAGTCCACAAAGGGGAAAGACCATTTGTTTGTGATCATTGTCACCGAGCATTTACTCAAAGGCAGAGTCTGAAAAACCATATCAGAATCCACACGGGAGAGAAACCCTTTGGTTGTGATCAGTGTGGTGAGAAATTTACTTTCAGAGGCACTTTTAAATTACACCTGTTGACTCATTCAGGGGAAAAACCTTTCAGTTGTGATTATTGTGATGAAAAATTTACTTATAAAGTTTCTCTGAGAAACCACATTAGGCGCCACACAGGGGAAAGACCATTTGGTTGTGAAGTATGTGGGAAAAAATCTATAGATAAACGTACTGCGAAAAATCACATGAGGGTCCACATGAGCAATAAACCATTCGGCTGCGATGTTTGTTATAAGAGATTGAAAACTCTGAAGTCCTTAAAACAGCATATAAGACATCATACAGGAGAAAGCACGTCTCATTATAAAAGAAAGGAAAACTGAAAAGCGACATGAAGACCCACACAGGAGAAGAACCAGTGGGTGGTGATGTATGTGTTACAGTGCGAAGTGAAAGGGAAACCATTTGGTTGTGGTTATTGTGACAAAAGACATGATGATTAATAAGAATCTGGCAACGCATCGTTTTCTTCATAAAGGACAGGGTGGCAGTGAATTTGATGCTTTTAACCAGAAGGAATCACATTGGTAAAGCAAAACAGCAGAAAATATAATTTAAAGACTCTTAAAGGATGGAGAAAATTCTGCTAATGAAGTCACAATGTGAAAATGTTTCTGTTGTTTTGTGACTGGGCTTTGATTTGTTCCAAAGATGTTACACAATTTAAACTACTGACCTTTTCATTTATTATTATCTGAGGATCAGATAATAGGATCATCCCTGAAGTGATGTGAAATATGTCAATGGATGCCGACTTGTCCAAACCGTTGTTCAGATTTTGTTTTATAGAGTTTTTGACGTAGTATTTTAAACATGTTTGTGAGAAACTAATTGACACCTTGACAAGTAAAATCCACGTGAGTGAGAAACCATTCGGCTGCGATGCTTGTTGTAAGAGATCTAAACTTAAACATCAGCTTATACATCATACAGGACTTCACAGTAGAGAAACTGTGTCACTGAAAAATTCATCCAAAAGCAACATCCTAAGAGGCGCAAGAAAACCTACACAGGAGAGAAACCACCGGGTGGGGATGTAGGAAAGTCGTATGTCAAGAGAGTCGGCATTAGAGGGAATTACTGTGGGCAAGGATGAAGAATGCTTTAAAAGCTCAGAGTTGTCTCTGTAGAGGAGAGACGATGTGTGGTGTATATTAGCAGAGGCATGAAAGTCCAGTTGTAATGTTGGCTGAAATTCGTTGAACTTGATGCTTCTGTCCACTCCCACATTGGTAAAGCAGACCAGGAGAAATGTTAATGAAAACGTTAGAAACATGTTTGTGTTGTTTTATCGCTGCTCTTTATACTTTGTTTAAAGTAATTGTGACAGTTTGTATTACAGACCTCTTGTTCTGACTGTCTGGTGGTCCGATGTTTTGTCTGCAGGGACTTTTTTTCCGTGTTGTTATATGAAATCTGTCAATGGAGGCCCTACATTTGCCGATGCTGTGTTATTTTATTCATTTTCCATTTCTGTAAGGACCAGAAACCTCTTTGTTAGAAGCTTTTGGGCCTCTGGAGAAATAGAATAAATGTAATTACAGTTTTTTGTTATAATTTCAATGTACATTCCAGCTGTTCTGTGTGCACATTTGTGCTTTGAATACAATTAAGATGTTCAATAAATGCCTTTTTTTATAAACACAAGAACATACATGCATAAATTTGTGTTGGAATGGTTTGTGCTCTGTACCGAAAGGTTCCCTTCGCTTCAGAAGAAACCATCACCATTTGGTTTTAATTCAGTTAACCTTGTTAACTTCTTAACTTTAACTTGGTAACTTTACACTGTTTTTTATGAAGTGCTTTGTGCATCTAAGCCAATTTAAAGGTGACATATTCTGCCCTTTTTGACACAGTTTTCTGAGGTTTTAGACAGAGTGGCCTTACGACTTGGCTCATCTGGCCCAATCTAATTTAAAGAAAGTTTCCAACAGAAAGTGACATGGAATTCTATTCCTTTGAACCACAGTCGAGGAGCTACTGGAGCTTCCATCAGCTTCCCTTTAATGACACTTCTTCGTAGTTTAGGAACCGAGGACACTGATTGTTGCAGTTTTTCAGAGGAATTGGTGTCCATTCTTGCTGAATCCAAGATTTCAGCTGCTCAACACAGTCTGATTCTCCTCTTCGTGATGCTCCAAACATTTTCAATAGGAGACAAATGTGGACTGCAGGCAGCCCAGTTGAGCACACACAACAAATCAGAACTCATTCCTCTGTTCTTTGAATGTTCGCTGCACCTCTTACGCATTTTAAAGGGCAACACTTCATTTTCTACTAATCTTTTCTGATCTGAGACATCGGAGTAAAAAGATGTTCTTTTTGGTCTGTATGTCGATATGTTGTTTACAGTAACAAACATTAGGAAGCAAGCAGATTCTTTTAGTGCCTGAATGACAAAGAAAATCAATAAATGGTACAGAAAAGTCCCTAAATCTACATTTCTCTGCTGTGAGCGAATGGGTGCATGTGTCTCTCTTAGCATTTAGTTTTTCTTTTAATTACAGTCTGGTATTAAACTGATTTTATGTGTTTTGGGGATTTCTTATTGGCAAGTGTTACAGTTTAATCAGTGCTTCGCTGTGCATTTAGCCCTTTACAGCTTATGATATAGAGGTTTGAGCAGGTGTACCCCGCCTCTCGCCCAATGACAGCTGGGGTAGGTTCCAGCCCCCCCGCGACCTACAGCTTTAAGCGGGTATAGAAGATGGATGGATATGATATTCATCTGTTTGGCACACTGAGGTCCTTACAGATGCTGGTTCATGGCTGGACTGCTCGGCTGCTGCTCAGTTCTTCGGGGGGGGGGGGGGGGGGGCAGCGATAGTTCAAATGAAAAGTTTTAGACCTTTTCTACATTGGCTTCTTGTTAAATCTAGAAGAGAATTAAAAATTCTCCCTCTGTGCTCCATATTTTCTCAGCTGAGCACTTTGCTCTGACACTGTCTCTACTTTTAATGGTCCATCTTGTCACAAACTTTGTGCTTCCTCTCTGGACTTTGAGCTCTGTTCTCTCTGCAGGTATCTGAAACTGGAGCCACATGTTTCTGATGTATGGTTAGGAGTCTGAGTAAAAACAACATTGCACAGTGTTAGTTTCCCTCTCTGTCTTTCACTCTTCCTGTCCTCCCACCCCCACCCGGTCGAGCAGATGGCCCGTCTTCCTGTGTGGTTCTGCTGGAAGTTTCTTCCTGTTTCTTCGCCTCACTTTTGCAAACTGCTGCTTGAAGAGTTTTGTGATCTGATCCTCAGTATTTATTGCTTAATGCTCAGCACATTGTTAAATTAAGTTCTTTTGTTCTGGGTTAGTTAGTTTGTTTCTTTTCTTGATTTTCTTTGGCTTTTGACACAAATCTTCACTTTTTAGAGAAGCTTTACACAGCTCCCAGTCAGCAGCTCAGACTTGCAGAACTTCAACCATTTTTATCTTTTACACACTTTAAGAAGACGAATGAATGTAAAAGTTCAACACTTTAAAAAAGCAATTGGAATTACTCCTCTGCAAACTTTAAAACATCTCAGCCTCTTGTTTAACACATTTAATGATGTTCTGCTGGCTGTAATGTTTTATATTATTACAGTTACATTCAAGTCAGTTTTATTAATCCAATCAAAATATATTCACACAGAGCCAATTTAAAAACAGTTGCCCAGTTAAGGAAGCCAACATATTGCATCAGAACTTGGAAGCGACTGTGGAAAGAAAAAACTCGCTTTTAACAGGAAGAAACCTCCATCAGAACCAGAACCAGGAAGGGTCCATCTGCCTGGACCAGCTGGGGCTGAGAGGACAGGAAAGAGGGGACAACAAGCAGCGTAACACCAGGCCAGAGATACCTGCTGAGAGAGAGAAACGCAAGTTAATGACAGCAATGATGTCAGAGGGAGGAGAGGTGCATCATGGGAACTCCCCCAGCAGTCTGGGCCTATAGCAGCAGAACTATGGGATGTTTCAGGCTCACCTGAGCCATCCCTAACTATAAGCTTTATCAGAAAGGAAAGTTTCAGCCTGATCTTAAAGGTAGAGAGGGTGTCTGCTTCCTGGCAGCTGGTTCCACAGAGAGGGGCCTGATAACTGAAGGCTCTGCTCTAAAGTTAATTTTATCATGTCTTTTCTTTTTAATGTTTGTTTTCTTCTGTAAAAACAGAACTCAGCAATTTGTTTGAAATACTGAGCGATTGATAAATTATATTAATATAATTCTAACTGGATTATAATGAAGTGGAATTAAGTATTCAATCTGTTAACTTTCATGAATGTAGTTGTGATGTGGCCCTTCATAGATAAACTGAACTCAGCAGGAGCCCCGAGATCCATCTGAGGGACTAACTCTGGGTCACATTTAGTCTTTTTAATCTGAAAATAATGTCAGCAGATGTAACCATACTTTGGTGACAACTTTAAACACGATAAACTTACTGAATATAACTGTGACTCTTACGATAGATTTCCTCATTTTTTACATTTTTACAAAAGAAAAATCACTGTTAATGCCCCGGCCCAAATAAGGATGCAAAATGAACAATTTCTTTAACTGACAGTTGTGTTTATCCACCACAATGACCCTGTTTTCCTTCCTTTGTGTGCTCTGGGAGTAATACATGTAACATCTGCCCAGGATTTATCAGGAGAACTGATAATTTAGTCCATATTCTATGTTTTTTTTTTAACCATTTGTCTAGTTGTCATGCCAGTTATTTTCACTTAAAATGTTAACATTTTGCATTAAAAGGTTGTAGGCGTTTATTTGTTGGGTTTTTTAACTCCGGTCGCATGACCTCATGATGCATTCAAGCACACCTTGTAAACACGATAATCCCCATTGAATGGGCTGCTTTGGTAGATCCAGACACTTGAAGCAAACTTCAGGTTTGTGCAGCAGGTCTTTGTGATCCTTTTGATGACAGTTTACGTTACTTAGGACTCTTGTTTTATCTATTTAATTTCTCCGCTTGACTTTAATTTGCTTGTGATTTTCATGTATTTTTATTTTTTGGTGTGTTTGTGTTTTTTACAAAAAAACTATTCTTTCTAACCAGAACCATGAAAGTCTTGTCCCCATCATGTAGGAAAAACAATCACATGAATAATTACTGCTACTGACACTTTAATTAAATCTTCATTAATTCTCTCCCACATTTATTGGAACAGTTTATTAAATTTACTTTCTCAAAATCCACGTTTAAGCAAACACAAGAAAGTAAAACCATTTCAAACTTATTATTGTAACATATATAAAATTATATTAAGATTTTTTCCAGTAACATGCACGTCTGTTTCTCCTTCCACAAATACACAACCACAAACATACAAAATGACATGTACAGTGTGTCATATCTATTATCCTAAAAGAATTCAAATGTTTTATATACAGTACGTAGTTTCCAGTCTGTTCAACTTAAAATGGCACAGAGCTCTTCCTAATACAAACAAAGACAGATACAAGATTAATAGTCTTATACTAATACTACTTTTTATGTCAATTCATCATCTGAGCCACCCAGTTAACACGTTTTCATTCCTTCTTCCTGGCTGAAACTGGGTAACGTGCACACACACGAAGGGTAACTCCAGCTAATGCACGTCCCATGATCTGTTTAGTAGCTGCCACACATTAGCTAGCTATTCTGAGATCTAGTTCTCTGTGACATGATAAGTTTATTGCTCTTTGTTTATTGCACCCCGTTTTAATTTCCATCACTCAGCTCTGTGAGACCGTAAAGTTTGCAGTCTGATATGCTGTTGCAACAAACTGCATCTATTGGACAAAATGTGCATTCTTAGAGGTTAGCCCCCTGCAGGGATTCATACAACCGAAACCTGGTGATAACCCATAAATGCGGCTGAGATCAGGTAACATTTCTTAATTAATGTTAACTTTACACCTGCAAAACGCAGCACGAGTCATCAAGATTTATAATGGATCCTGATTAGTGGAACCAGAGCAACCATTTTCAGTTTGAAATTATTTGATTGTTTCAAACCTTTTTTATCATTAGTTGGGTTTTTAACATATTTTAGTAGCTTTGTTGTTCTACTAAAATCTACCTGCAGGTACAACTTGCTGGGTAACACGTTTAACTCTAAATAAGGAAAAAAAACTGGTTATTCTGAAATTTACTTTTAATTCACTGCAGACAGTAGGAACCCAAATATTTATCATTTTTATTTAATTTGTTGTTTTGTAATTTGCTGCAACCATGTTCCAAAAAAAGTTGGGATTAGTTAGAAGGCTGTTTGAGGCGGTCGACAAGAAGGAAGAGAGTAGATTTCACTTCTTAAGGAAGCTTAGGTCCTTCGATGTCTGCATGGTATATATCTAGAAGTCAGTTACAAGTCAGGCCAGCTCAAGGCCTCTCTCCTGTGTGGACTTTTTTGTGTCTCTTTAGATGCGTCTTGCAACTAAAAGTCTTGCCGTATTCATCACAACCAAAGGGTTTCTCCCCTGTGTGAACTCTCATGTGCCTTCTGGCTCTGAGCTGGGGACTGCTCTGGAGCACCTGGAGCTGACTGTTAAAAGAAGAGTGCTGCATAAAGCTTAATTTATACTCTTGCAGAACATCGACGTGACGTCTTCACTGGGCATTCGAAGTTCTGCGTTGAGGGAACACGTTGCTCTGCAATTCTTATTCCCCACCGAGGTGGAGCAGCTGTATTTGCAGTTGAAGCTTATCAATATTGAAGAACAAATGCTTAAATTGAAAATGTTGAAGTGCAGGCAAGGGGGGGTGGTCTGTACGACCAGCCGAGGCTGGGAACGGGTGAATTTACAACCTGGATGAACAAATGCACTTTAGATAATTTCAAATGTCAACGAGCTTCTTCGCCGTATACAGCCATTAAGACCGGACCAATCACATTGTCTATGCAACGTGTAGTTTTTTAGTAGACTTTTTTGGAGGTGCACGTCAGGCTACGGCGGAGGGGTCCACGTCCACGTCGTCGAAATGACTTTGAAGCATAAACTACGACTAAGTTAACATACATATTAAACAATACTGCCCACCCTCTACGTGACTTCTGTAGTGGTAGAAATGGTCTCTGTTTGCTTGAACAAAGACAAAAAGGAGCACCCAGACTGAGCAACATATGCTGCCTTCAGGGCCACATCTTTTCCAGGGACGTTCATGCGTTTTTTCAACAAGACAATGTAAGACTGAAGAAAAGGAGATTAAACGTACTGGACTGGCCCATCTCCAACAGGGAACGTGGGGAGAGCTTTAAAACAAAAAATATAGCATGAATCACATACTGTTGCACATTAGGGTCTTAAATTCTATCGCTTGGTGTTATATATTTACACTTGTGTTATAAAAAGGTCTTACTGTCTTAACGTGAATGTGTTGCAGACAGAAAATGAACAAAATCATGTTTATCATAATTTTAAATAAGGTTGACGTGGAAAAAACAAAAAAAATTCTTCGGTTAATATTAGCTGCAATAAATAGAAGTCAGAATATTTGGGATTTTTGGACCCTGAAATCATCCAGCAACGTTCATGTGTGGATTTTCATGTGGCTCCTCAGATTTCCCTGTTGGGTAAATCTTACACCACACAGAGCACAGCAAAATGGCTTCTCTCCTGTGTGAACTACTGCATGTCTTTTAAGAGTGCACTGCTGCCGAAATGTTTTCCCACAGATCTCGCAACCAAACGGCTTCTCCCCTGTGTGGACTCTGATGTGACTCTTCAGAACCCCTGGTTCTGTAAATCTTTCACCACAGATCTCACAGCCAAAAGGCCTCTCTCCTGTGTGGACTTTTGTGTGCCTCTTTAGATGCGTCTTGCAACTAAATGTCTTGCCGCATTCATCACAACCAAAGGGTTTCTCCCCTGTGTGAACTCTCATGTGTCTTTTTAAATTACACTGAAGTCTAAATCGCTTTCCACAAGCTTCACAAGCAAAAGGTTTCTCTCCAGTGTGGACTCGTATGTGTTCCTTAAAATGTGTCTTATGGCTAAATTCTTTGCCGCAAACACCACAACCAAATGGCCTCTCTCCTGTGTGGACTCTCATGTGGGTATTAAAATGTGTCTTCCGAGCAAATCTTTTACCACAAACCCCACAGACAAATGGCTTCTCTCCAGTGTGAACTCTTACGTGTGCCTGCAGACTCCCCTGACGTCTAAATCTTTCACCACAATAATCGCATATGAATGGTTTTTCCCCTGTGTGGACTCTCCTATGACTCTGCAGATTTCCCTGTTGGTTGAATCTTTTCCCACATTCATCACAGCTAAATGGCTTCTCCCCTGTGTGGACTCTCTTGTGTGTGTTAAGATTGGTCCTCTGGTTAAATCTTTGCCCACAAACGTCACAAATGAATGTTTTCTCTTCTGTGTCCAGTCTTGTGCGTGAATCTATGTTTTCCAGACCACTGAAGCGCTTTGTACCAGCAACACTGGTTGAGTGACATTTCATGTGTCTATGAAGGGATTGCTTGTAGAAATACTGTCGATCACACTCGAAGCAGCTGTAAATTTTCTTGGTAGTGTCGCTTCCTTGATTACTATTTACACTTGATTCAGGTGCTCTGCTTTCCTTCCAACCATTATCAGTGTCTTTGATTTCCGGTCCAACATCTGACAAGGGTTCCTGCCATTCATCATCATCACTGACTTCAGTCTCTGAGGAGTCTGAAGCCTTTTCTTTAGTGTAATGATCTGGGTTCCTGTCTGGTTCCTCTCCATCAGGTTCAGTTTTTATCCATTTAACTAAGCTGATGCTTGGAGGCTCTGTCTCTCTGATATCTGCAGCTTGGCTTCGACGAAGCTGTGAGGACTGAGGTTTCTCTTCATCATCTTCACCTTTCACAATAACAACACTGAACGGAAACCTGCTGATATCAGTCTCCAGCTCATGAACCTCCTCTTCCTCCTTTATGTGGAGGGGTTCTGGGTCCTGCTGGTCCAATTTGCAGGTCCAGTCATAGGGAATCTCTTCTTTAATCACCAACAGCTGCTGAACATCTGCAGGAAAAAACATTGAGTAATTACAATGTAACTTGAACTTGGACCCACACACATCCACCCTGCTGGACGGATGAAGCCAGCTTCTGGTGGAAATGTTCTGCTGTCAGCTGTACTGAGGAGCATGCATCTTCCATCCAGCAGCAGCCTCAGAGGATATAAGAGCCCAGTGGATAAACTATATCTGAGGCTAATGTTCCAGCAGAGTTAGCTAAAGACTGTGAATGTGCAGCAGCCACTTTTCATCCCACTGTTTTAACAACTTGGTCCAGTTCAACGCTGGACTGAAGGAACTGAGCCACAAAGAGGATCAGTTCCAGCTCTCAGAGCCTGAACTTCAGAGCAGGGAAATGGAAGTATCTGAGAAATAACTCCTCATGGTTTATTTACTGATTTATTTCTTCCTTTAGCAGCAACTAACGCTAACAGCTTAGCTAATGAAGATGAGAAATAACTCCTCATGGTTTATTTATTGATTTATTTTCCTTTAGCAGCAGCTAACGCTAACAGTTTAGCTAATGAAGATGACGTATACCAACTTCTAAGGAGTTATTGCTGTTCCTTTCTGAAAGATGAACATTATTGTTCCCACATTACTTTGTTAGCTGAAGCTTTCTAGTTGAACGGTTCCGTTCTGTAACTCAGACAACCTGCAGCTGTGTTTAAGGTGTGTTTCCAACACAACACCGGTCCTCTCCTCACTCTCGGTGTGTTAGCGTTACATTATCGGCATGTTTCTGATAAAGATGTAGGTCTCCAGGTACAACTGTTTAATGAGGTTAATATATACAAAATGTTTACATTACTACAAGTTACGCTGTGTACATCTCCAGCTTGGTCCATCACTGTTGTTGAGAAAGCATTGTTTGCTAGCATCTGCTGCTAACTTACTGTCCTGCTAAACTATTTCCCTCTTACAGTGAGAGCAAAATAACAGTCCCGAGAGTTAGTATGCAGGGTCCCTTTATACAAAAGACCACCTGAAAATCTAATATATAATAACAATATACAATATGGCTTATGAAGTAACCCAATTAAAAATCATTAACTGTGTTGTGATGTTAACTTCATATTCTCTCTTCCACTTTATTGTGTTTTCACCAATGTTACCATGGATGTTTCAAACAAAACATTAATTGTGTTTGTGTAAGAGCGCTTTTGGGATTCGGCATGACATTTATTTGAGATGCTATTTCGATGGGGTAGCATAAACTCCAAGGCACCACGTGTCCTTCAACTCCATGTGTTAAAGTATATTCCAGGCTGAATAAGTTGATAAATCAGCAGAAGAAACACTACAGTGAGACCACGCACCTATAAGTACCATCAAGCAAACAGAAGTCAAGGTAATGATTTAAAATAGTCATTTAAAAGTTGCATTGAGGATAAAACCCGGTTGAACTGAGATGATTTATTACAAATATCAACAGTTTAAAAATATAGATTGGTAAGGGAAGGAGGAAGTAATCTGTAACAAAGTAATGCTATGGAACTCTGTTTTTAACATTAAAATAATAAATAAACAGGATTTACTCTCTGAGCCAAACTCCGAAGCAGAAGGTAGCAGTGATGCTCTGATACACTGCCGTTAAAAACCGTAGAAGAAGAAGTTGTTGTTAGCATAAGCTCACGGGAGAAGCCACTTGTCGTGTTTGGCTTCTTTCTCTTACAGAAAGAAACATGTCAGATTTGACATGTTCTGTTTTTCGCTGCGACAGCACCAAATCAGACACCATAAGCCTTCATGTCTAACCCAGACACGCTGAAGTGCGACAGAAGTGGATTCCGTTTAATTGGAGACATCGCGATGTCCCGTTAAAAATACCAGAGAGGACACAGTCTTCTTCTGCGGGGTCCATTTAGACCCAAAAACAGTTGGGTTTTGCTACTAAACTAATTATAAAGTCCGACGCCGCTCCAACCATTTATCCAGGAGAGACAGCAACTGTGAACGGGCCTAACAATAAACCAGTAAGTTTATTTTTATGTGCTTCTTCAGCGCTCCGTTTACATTTACGCTTCCTTAACTCAACCGAAGAGTCTGTCGGGACCCCTGTCGCAATGTTACCCGGCTACCCGACTGCTGTACGCCTCTTTCTAAAATTTAATCGAGTTTTGGGTCAAATTTAATATTTTTTTCAGTGAGTTCCTGCTCCAACTGAAGCTTCTTCAGCTTTTTGTTTCTGCCCCCTGCTGCTGCTGCCCACTAAGCTTTACACCCGCAGTTAATCACAAAGGAAGCACACATAAATTATTATTTACTATAAACTAAATGACATTAGGCATATTTACCAAATTCATAGTTTGTATTTGCGACTTGATTCCGAAGCTGTGTTCTTACGTGATTAATTTTCCAGCCACCGCTACAACAAGCTAACAGTTAGCCGTTTCCTCCTGCAGGAATACTCCACGTTAAATGTGTGATTATTCTTACCTGCTGTTTGGTTTGTAGCAGCATCATTCGTCTGATGAACTCCGGGGCGTTTAGTCTCCAGCTTGTCTTTAAAACTTAGACTTTCGGTGTAGTTTTGGTTCAGATAATACACTTCGCTCATGGTGCCCGTGCTTGTTTTCTTCTTTACAACAAACTGGAAGCTCGTCAGAGATGAACCAGGTCTGCGCAGAATCGATCACTGTATAATGCAGGCTCTTGTAATTCTGTCAAATTGGATCCATGGCTGTATTATAGTAGCCAGATACAGACTCAAAACAAACCGTGTTATTGTTTTATAACGATTTGACGAATCTGGTGTGTTTTTTGGACAGGCATTCATACGGACACTTTTAACACCCCCTAATTTTGCTTGGTGCAGTGATTTATTTTACCTCCCGTGTTTTCTGGTTTATGTGTCATAAGAAGAGCATGTAGTATCATAAAAATGTATCCTAAAGCTAAAAAAATAAGAGATATGCTGTTTTAGTATCTTTATGCAAAATTAACTTGATTTATCCAGAAATTTCGAACTCTCGCTCCCGAGATTTTTTTTCTGCAACTTTCTCCACTATTACGTCATTGTTTCCGGGTTTCCTCATATGGTTATGTTCAGTTCCTCTTTTTATGGGTTAGGGTTAGGGTTTATGTTCTTCATGCAGTGTCCCCATGAGATCTATTGCATGTACATCACCCACCACGAGTTTTCACACCATCAGGAACGACTGAACCTTGTTTTTCTTTGCCCCCCTTTTTTGTTGTTGTTTTTAAGATACTTCTGGAAAAATTTATTTTTGGTTGCAAGTGCAGGTTGACCTTTTTCAGCTTCCCAAAAGACCCACTGGTTTTAGATCAATGGATGCAGTTTCTTTTTCTTGGCCACCAACACAGTCCTGAAAATATTTGGATTTGTCCGCTACACAAAACGTAACAACTGTTTTATGAACAAGCATAATGTGTACAACTACTGAAAAGGCAAATAGTTAAGAAAATATTTAGAGTTTCTGATGGCTGCAAATCTAATCTAGAGGTACACAAGATTAAGAATCAAGTGACTGCAAATGATCGTGTCAGGTCTTTAACATCAGAAATACAAAATAAAATCATTAAACAAACAGAAATAGAACAAACAAAAAAAACTGAAGGACAGAAAAGATTAAATCTAATTAAACATTTGAGAGATTGCAAAGATAAACCTTTCTGTGCTTAGAGAAATGTGCAAAAGGAATGTTTCATGTATCATTTACTCAGATTATTTGTTATTACCATATAAAAAAAAAGAAATAAACAGACTTCAGTTTCCTTATTTCAAAAAAGAGAAATGAACTGTATTTATTTTAGTCTGTTAACTTTTGGAACAGTTCAGGTCAACTGAAAGCAGGATTTGAACTTGGCGTTGCTCCCAAAGGACAGATGGCAAGAAAGAGGACAAACAGGAAACAGACGAGAAACACAAGGAAGGAGAAAACAAAAGAGAGGATATAGGAGAGGAAGTTCTGGAGCCAAAACAGCACGACACAGGCAGGGTGAAAAAATCTGCTTTAGAGCACGGTTCTTTAAATGGATTTCATTGAATGATGAGGTTAACAACGATGAACTGAAGAGGACAACACTCTGTTTTTGCTGACACATTTTGGCCAGTGATGAGGACATAAATGTAACATGTTAATGCCTGAGGTTTCACAACAATTTTTCTGTAATAAAAGTTTTATGTATTTACACTGTTTTTTTTTTCTTCTTTACTGCTCCTTTTGTTTAGATGAGCACATCCAGATGGCTTGCAGGGGTATGTCCTGCCAATATGTTGGTGTTGGTACCTCGTAACAGACCTCGCTTGGAGCTGAAGGAGGAACTCTTTGGAAGACAGTTCATGACAGTTCAGTACAGACATGGGATCCAGTTGACTCATCAGACCTGGAATAGGTTACTTTATTGGTAATTTAAATGTTTTGGTTCACTTTTTATTCTAGCGTAATGGATGTTGATGGATTGTTCATTTCTCTGTCAATTTTTTTTCTTGTTCTAACAGAAAAGAAACTTCCAGCTCAAACCAGAAGTCGTATATCGTCTCTGAAAATCACCTGATGGAGCTGTTTGAGGTGTGTCCTGTGTGAAAACGGGTTTCAGATGTGAGAACAAGACGTTTAGGGGAAAATCTGAAGAGACACGGAGACAGTTCCTCCAGTAACTTAATTACAAAGAAATCCTCGATGCAAATTATCTTCTTTGTTTAATTCCCTCAAACATGTTCTGCTCAGTGGTCGCCCTGTGTTAGTGGCCAGCTGAACTGGCTTTATTCATGTTTCAGCACACATATATATGTATAAATAGGGTTAATTGGCACATTGACCTGGGAAGCACATAGGAAGCAGGTTATGTTGAGCAAGGAGAGCAAAAAATCAAAAAGTGAGTTTTAATTTGTTTGTTCACATTCATGTGAAATGTATTTTTGTTAATTTACTTGTTTCCATGGACCATTTGTATGAGAAGAGTTTGCACCCTTGGTAGGCGAAGCGAAGTTTGTGGTATTTCAAAGACGAGTGTGTGGTTTGATGTACTCGTGTGAGTTAAGTCGTAGTTTAATTTTCAATGTTATAGGCTTATTGTTACATGTGTAACTTTGTGAAAATACTAATATTTTCAATGTGTTTTTAGTTTCACAGTTCTTGATGGAATAAAGGTTTTGTACCCGTTGAACTCTACGCTGTTTATTGATGCCAAGGGCTGCTACACCCTGTTTCACACAGACAGTTATTACTGTCTGCTACAGCCTTGAAGGGCCCTGGTATCATCTGGCATCCTCTGGCATCCTCTGGCATCCTCTGGCATCCCCAAGCTGTGGAAGTGGCCACATACCACAGCAACAGCCTTTGCATATATTTGATTTGATGAAGGACATAGACAAACAACCAGGTATAACTATATCATCGTCCGAAAGTAATGACTGTACTGAATGAGTACATGAACTTTAGGCCTTTAGCCCCTCAACAGGAGCTTCTACTCCAGGCTTTATACTGGAAGCCCCTCCTACACAATAAACCAACATTAATTGGCAGTCATTCATACACCAAAGGCACATTTATACACAAAATATGCATTTCTAAACCTTCCAAAAGACAACAAACAACCGTATGTAGTGTCTAACTCTTTGTACATGCTGTGCTCCTTGCTCTATAAAAGCATTTGGACACTTCGTTCTGTTTCTAATCCCAGACCAGGAAACTGCGTGCAGGTGAGGCAAGCAAACAATACGTGAAGTAATCCACACATTTGAATAGATGTCTTTGAAATTCTCCTTGTTTTTCTTCTGGAACCTGGATAAGGGCAGTCAAAACTGAGTATTATTTAGCATGTCCAGTTAATGCTAATGTTCTGCAAACCATAGTACTTAAAGTAGTACACAACACTAGAAACACAACACCACATAAACTATATATTTCAATAAGCTGGCCAGGTGGCAAACTATATCGGAACTGTATATTTTTAGCTGTCTGCAAACATACTGATCAGAAGGCCTGGAGCTACACCATGACATTAGAAATTAGAATTACAATAGTTACAAACAGACCCTAAACTGACACAATGAAAGTGAATACAAGAACCTGACAGATCAAGCAGGAGCAGAAGCAACAGGAAAAAGACTAAAAGCTAATTTTGAAGTGGATATCATTAACTGGCAGCTCAGCTCTGTGCACCTGCAGCACATTTTAAAGCAATCCAAGCTTTGATGTAGACATTCAGAGCTGCAGGAACAAGACGGACTCGGTGTAAAAGATGCCAGAGAATAGAATCTGCAACAATATGCGGATAGTTTGGGAGCCTGTGATTACTGCAAAAAGCTGTGACCTGATGTGAGAGTAGAACTCAACATGCTGGAAAGAACTGACATTTATCTTTCTGTGTTAAATATGTGGCATGGTAAACAGATTGATTTTCATTAAATATTTTAAATGGCTCCATTTTGAATGTTGATTCACTAAATATCCCCTCAAACCTAAATGCTTTTCTGCTATTTCCAATACACCAAACACTGGAGAAGACCGTGCGTGTTTCAGCTGTTGTTTTCACTGCCTTCAGTGATAATAACGCCTATTTTCACTTTACTTCAGTTTATTTCTTCAAAGTACTTTTACTCTGGTATTAGTCAACTTTATTGTTGTTCAGTAAAGATTTTAAATACTTCTTTCACTCCATCTGTTTTTAGGCTTTGCAGTATTAGAATTTGTGGAGGTGGGAACTATATGTTGGTTGTGCTGTGTTTGCAGGGGGAACTAAATAATAGTCGGAATCAGTAGCTTGTTGTAGTGAAGTTGTTTTGTCCAAATGGAAAAGTTCCTGATGATAGCTGACTATTTAGTGTTGTGAGGAGTTTTAAAGCCAAACTGTGACAGATGGAGGATCAAAGGAGCCGAAGAAGAAGCGGAACCAAAGCTGGAAAAGAGACGACAGAAAACAAGGAGAAACGTTGGTGTGGCCTTTCCCAGCTGGGAATCACTGATGAGGGATAAATATTTTCAGAGAGACGCCGAAGTTGTCTGTTTTCTGCTGGACAGGTAATTTAACCCAGCAATGCAAATGTAACCAGCTGTTTGATAGCGTTAGTTAGAACATGGTCATGAGCAGAGTTACCGACACAGGAAACCTTTTTCTGACTGTTAGCAGGGTTGAAAGTTAATATTTCTGCTCCAAAACTATAAATAGTATTGACTTTATCATAGGTGAGTTGGTGTGGGATGGTTCAGAGGTGCAACGGGTCTTTTAGATGAGATGTGGTGTTTAAGCTCTTGAGCTGTTCTTTTGCTGATGAGTTAGTCTTTTCTGATGGTGTGAAAACAAACTGTTCTTATAGTTTTATAGTCTTATAGTTTACTGACATTTGGGGGAATCTTACTGCCTTCATCCTGGCTCCTCTGTTTCACCTTTTGTCCAGTATCTACTCTGTTATAAAATGTCTCCTAAATGACCACCAGTCATACATTTTAAGTCATAAAATGATAAAATGTCATTATTGGGGCCTTTTTGACATCCACACTGTCTGAAGGGGACACATTAATACCACACTGTGAAGCAAACTAAAGGTACACTTTTACTTTGTCACAAGCATTTTTAATGCTCATCTTTACTAAATACACCTAACCTCCTCTTCTCAGCTAGAGGGAAAAAAGACCTGAGGAAGAGTCAAAGAGGTACAAAAGGTGAGTTTTTGTTTCTGTGATGTTAACTGTTGTCTCCATACAAAAGGCAGCTGTGTGAGAAGTGTGACAGAGTGCAGCTGCCTCCCCAGGAAGAGCCTGCTTCCCTGTGGGCTTATTGAACCGTGTACCTAAAAATAAAGTATGTTTGTGGTCGGGCTGCTGGCGGTGTTGCTGATGGCTTTTTCTCCAGTGGCAAAAACTGAGAGCAAGAGAAAACCTACCAAAATGACTTCTCATACTCGTGATGTCTTCTAGATACATGATGTTAACAGGGCCATATATAATTATCTGAGCTATTTATGGTTAAAATAAGACGTTCTGTTGGTGGTCTGCAGATTAAAAGCAGAAATCCTCAGCTATGGTGTCGATGGATTATTCATCTTGTCATATAAACATGTTAATAAGGTGAAAAAGTTGTTTTTAGCAGAAGGACACTTCAGATGAATAACTGATTTTTGTGTATCTACACTTTCAGACAGCTGTATAAGAAAAACAGCAGAAATTACAGCGTATATGCCCCCAAATCTGAAACAATCTACACATTCATCCTTTAGTTCTAAACCAGGCATCCCAGGGAAATAACTGCTGTGGTGTTTTTCTGTCTAACCTTGTGTTCACTGTTGTGTCTCCATGTGTGTGATGTGTGGAACATGCTGTGGTTGTTCTTTACAGAGATGAACACCTGAATGTCTCTGCAGAAGACAGAAATTCAGAGTCTTGAACAAAGGTAACATTTCAGCTGTCAGAAGCTCTTTGATCTGCATGTCGTCTGTTTTGTTTCTGTATTTTTTTTATGAAGCATATTTGACAACATTGTTGAATAGATGAAGGCAAAAAGATGAAGATTTTACATTTTACTGTGCTACAATAACAGCTGAAGATACAGTGTATACACTCTAAAACCTGACAAAAACCTCCAGATATAAACCAGGATCGTGAAGAGGAGAATCACAGGTGGAGCAGGGATGCCTCGAAGGAAGAGCCTCCAACCAGATGACCCCAGAGAACTCAGTTTGGTGCCCCCCATACCTGCAGCATCCACATCAGAACTGGAGCAGACACAAGACAGCAAAGATCTCAGTAAGTGACTCACATCTGTTTTTCTGCTTTGTAACATATGAACTAATCCTTTAATTTATGATAATAATACTACTAATAATAATACATTTTATTTGAGAAATACTTTACATCGTAAAAACAATCTCAAAGTAACACTAAACCCATAAAAAAAGTAAAGATTTTAAGGATTAAAATGTCTCCTAAAGAGAAAAAAAAGACCCTTTTTAAAACCAGACATATCTGTGGAGCCCTTAGGTGGTCTGGTAGGGAGTTGTCCAGGCGCAGAAAGCTCGGTCCCCCATTGTGCGGGTCTTAGTCCTCGGACAGTTGAGCCGGTGGGTGTTGGTGGAGCGGAGGGATCGTTCTGAGGTGTATAGGATGAGGAGCTCTGTGAGATATGGAGGAGTGTTGCCATGGATGCAGTGAAATGTGAGCAGGGAGACCTTCTATTCAATCCTTGCGGAGACAGGGAGCCAGTGTAGTGTGTGGAGGATGGGGGAGATGTTCTTATACTTCCGCACTCTCATCAGGATCCTCGCACCACTGTTCTGGATGCACTGTAGCCTTTGGAGGCTTCTGCTGGGGATCCCAATGAGAAGTGCGTTGCAGTAATCCAGTCTGGAGGAGACAAAGGCGTGGACAAGCTTCTCAGCATCAGGGAGAGTGAGAGTGGGATGGAGTTTTGCAGTGTTTCTGACGTGGTAAAAAGCGGTCTTTGAGTGGTTTTGATGTGAGACTCAAAGGTCAGCTGAGGGTCAAATCTCACACCCAATTGGTGAGAAAAGATCCCAGTGTTCTGTCCAGCATTGTCCATGTCGCTCTTCAATCGACAGAGCTGACTGAGATGCTGCTTTAATTATTACATTAACCTATTCTCTTATTTTCGTTGATTTAATGACTTTCCAGTGACTCGTAGTTGTCTTCAATGTATGTTTGTGTTTCAGTGTTACCTGAAGATGTCCAGCAGCTGTCTGGGTTCAAAGAAGTGGTTTCCTGGAGTTCAAATCTGAACCAACAGGACCCAAAACCCCTCCACATGAAGGAAGAAGAAGAGGAAATCTGGACCAGTCAGGAGGGAGAGCAGCTTGATGGGCAGCAAGAGGCCGATATCAACAGGTTCCCATTCACTGCTGTTACTGTGAATAGTGAAGATGATGAAAAGAAACCTCAGTCCTCACAGCACCATCAAATCAAAATAGAAGACAACACTGATGCAGAGCCTCGAACCAGCAGCTCGTGCAAACAGATGAAAACAGAAGCTGATGAAGAGAACCGTGGAGAACCAATTGAGAGGTTGCATCTAAATTGTCATTTAGAACTTAATACTATTGTAAATACTTCAGACACCTCTGAGACTGAGGTCAGTGATGATGAGTATTGGCAGAAATCTTCTTACACTGAACCTGAAACTGATGACAAAGACACTGATTGGTGGGCAAAGGAGTCTGGTGTAAATTATGACGTTGGACATAACACTGACAAAAAAACATTCAGCTGTTCTGAGTGTGGTAAACTGTTTACCTCTAAGTATTGTCTCGATAGACACTGGCACATCCACGCAGGGGAAAAAACCTTTAGTTGTGTGGATTGTGGTAAAAAATTTATACACAAATCAAATCTAATAAAACATATAAATGTTCACTCAGAAGAAAAACCATTTGGCTGCGACATTTGTGGTAAACGTTTTAATCAAAACACGAATCTTAAGGCACACATGAGAGTCCACACAGGGGAGAAACCATTTGGTTGTGATCAGTGTGGCAAAAGATTTTGTGATCAAGGAAATTTTTCACGACACATGCGAATCCATAGAAGCGAGAAATCATTTAAATGTGATGTGTGCGGTAAAAGTTTTCACCAAAAAACTAATTTTGAGGCACACCTGACAGTCCACACAGGAGAGAAACTATTTGGCTGTGATGAGTGTGGTAAAAGTTTTAAAACTAGGTCACATTTGAAGAGACACATGAAACTCCACACAGAGGAGAAACCTTTTGGCTGCGACATTTGTGGAAAAAGATTTAATCAAAACACAAATCTTAAGGCACACATGAGAATCCACACAGGTGAGAAACCATTTGGCTGTGATGAGTGCAGTAAAAGATTCAACCATAGGTCACATCTTAAGACGCATAAGAGAGTTCACACTGGAGAGAAACCATTTGGTTGTGATGTTTGTGGTAAAAGATTTAATCGAAACACAACTCTTAAAACACATATGCTAGTCCACACAGGAGATAAACCATTTGTTTGTGATGTTTGTGGCAAAAGATTTAAACTCAATGAATATCTTAAGTGTCACATGGGAGTCCACACAGGAGACAAACCTTTTGCTTGTTTTGATTTTGATAAAAGATTTAGAAATAAGTCACATCTTAAGACACACATGGACATCCATCCAGGGGAGAAATCATTTGACTGCTATCTTTGTGGTAAAAGTTTTAATCAAAACTCAAATCTTATGGCACACATGAAGCTCCACACAAGAGAGAAAACATTCTGCTGTGATGTTTGTGGTAAAACATTTAATCAAAACACAAATCTCACGACACATATCAGAGTCCACACAGGTGAGAAACCATTTGGTTGTGATGAGTGTGGTAAAAGATTTTCTGATCGAAGAAATTTTTCCCGACATGCGAGAGTCCATAGCAGAGAAAAACTATCTATTCTCAGTTAATCTGGGATGTTTTGTTTGTTACCCGATACCCACACATCAGTAGTAGTTATAATAATATTTGAACTTTTTAGTTCAAATATATATATAGTCATGGAGACAGTGACAGCCCAACTAGCAGAAATATCAGCATATAGGAACAGACAAATTATAAACAGAAGTGTCTTATACATCCTGTGGTGTTTGGTCAACAATAAAGCTTATTTTCTGGAACTCTTTCATACTTATGCAGTGTAATTTTACAAAATGTAAAGGAAAGTAAAGAATTCTGTCAATTTCTTTTTCTAAAAATACTTTTTTTAGCACGTTTTGAACTTCAGAACCCCCTAAATATAGTTTTGTATAGCCATTTATTTATCAAAGAATATTCTAGTAGCCTAAGTATTAAACTAATAAACAAGAAACATCACGATTCAGTACA
The DNA here is from genome assembly GCF_036924035.1 of Leuresthes tenuis. NCBI lineage: Eukaryota > Metazoa > Chordata > Actinopteri > Atheriniformes > Atherinopsidae > Leuresthes > Leuresthes tenuis. The sequence continues at coordinate 2,924,264 of NW_027325374.1, forward strand.
TATAATATGAAAGGTGCTCGACTGCTGTTCCACATGATAGAATCTGGACTGATGTGATGCAGGGCTGAGTCGCCTCAGTTTGGGATGTGTGAATTATGAGGAAGAACAGCAGCGGTTTACACCCGGATATATAAGACATTTAAAAAAATGAAAAATAGATGGCTTGAAACATTAAGCAACTCATTTGAAAAGGCAGACGTGAGAAAGACCCTCAAACCGTTAATTTTTTTGTTTTAGTTAGGGAATTATTATTATTATTAAATACAAATATGAAAGATAACTGTAAAATATAGCTATTATTGTTGTACCCCAACTGTTGTACCCTACTGGTCTAATTTTACAGAGAATGTGAACTGGAGTAAGATTTAGGCCCTCCCTAACAGATTTCTTCTTGGGAAAAATGGGAAGTTTCCTACAAAATCTTACATCAGCGTTATCCTACTAACGACCATCTTCATAGATTTGAGGAAACTTTTGAGGATTTGTGTCAACATCTCCTTGTGTGAAATGTATCCACAAGCAACTGTGCACCTGTTTTGGCAAAGTTATGACTACAATAAATTTTGGAAAGATCTTACTCAATATATTCTCAATAAATTGGACATTGTAGTCTGTCGTTGGGAAAGTATACTTTTTGGTTTTCACGATAAAAATACTAAAAAACAGAATAAGCTATATTCAGTGAATCTGCTGATCGTTGTAGGTCAATTTCACATCCTCAAAGTAAAAGTAGCCACTATAAACCTTTATTTATAATCTTTAAAAACTGTACATCAAAACTTTCTCTGATTCAGAAAATAAGAAAGCTGTAAAAACTCCTTATGTCAAATTCAAAATTCAAATAAAAATAACAAAACTTTATTTATCCCTGGGGTAAATAAGGAGGCATGTAGAGCAGATAATGCAATACAAGACATTCAATGTAAAATAAAATGAGAATAATAAGATAAAATAAATAGTAAATAAAGCAAAATTGCAATAAAGCAATCAAAAGGTGCAAATGGGCATTGAGCTAGTTAAGTATTCGTGCTCCACATTTAATGTCTTCATAAGAAAATTCCTTCCGGTAATGTTTGAGTCATTACAGCACATAAATTAATAACTGTTTGTTTCCGCTAATTTTGTTATTCTATCAATTAACAAATGACAAGTTTACAAATAAACAAAATAACGGCTATCCATTTTCGGTCGCCATCTTGTACGCGCGCAAAGGATTATGGGTGATTTTAGAACCCACGAGCATACAACTGAAGCTTCCTTGAAAATCCACCGAGTAAATGACTGTTAGCTTAAGTTCTTGAAGTTCTTCTTAGTTTCCTCGATATTGGAACAATCCTTCAGTGAGATTTGATGACGTAGCATTCAGAAACCTTATGAGAATCACCGTGTCGATCCGAAAGGAGGGTTTTCATTCTCCCTCTCCAACAGCTGCTGCTTGCTATCCGTTTAGTGTTGTGATAAATGGAGGATCATAGCCGCTGGAGAGGAAGCAACAGCAGGAAACGAGGACAAACGTTGGTGTGGCCTTTCCCAGCTGGGAATCACTGATGAGGGATAAATATTTTCAGAGAGACGCCGAAGTTGTCTGTTTTCTGCTGGACAGGTAATTTAACCCACCAGTGGAAATGTAACCAGCTGTTTGATAGCGTTAGTTAGAACATGGTCATGAGCAGAGTTACCGACACAGGAAACCTTTTTCTGACTGTCAGCAGGGTTGGAAGTTAATATTTCTGCTCCAAACAGTGTTGCCAGGTGGGAAATATATTATCGTACCAGAGATATAAAATTATCGAACTTCGAGGGAAATTATTGTACACCTGTCATAACCAAAATAACAAGTCTATTGATGCGCTATAGTCACTCTGGTGTTTAATAGCGTCTAAAAGACACTCACATCTTTGCATCAGCAGCCCCACAGTTGCGTTAGGCTAAATGTCACCAGTAAACAATGACGAGTGGGAACTAATGAGCCAAATAATGAGGCCTGGAGGCTACTGTTAGGAACTTCTGAGGCAAACGCATCAATAATGAGGCCTGGAGGCCACCTACTGTCGTGCACGTCACTCGTAGCTCACATAAATAAGCGCGATTGTCTTGAAACTTGCCACATATAAATGGAAATGCCTTCAGGGTTCACAAAAAAATCCAACAGACAGTTGCGACAGGCTGATTATAACCGATTACAACTACACATTCACAGAATGGTCAAATTATTTTACATATATATCGTATTTAATTTTTTGGGATTATTGATCGTACACAGGGAAAAATGATCGTACACCTGGCAACACTGGCTCCAAAACTTGAATTTCTGTTTGTTTTTACTTGGTGACGTTCCTGAAATCAGCCCACTGCTACGGTGGCCCTGAGGGTCAAAACGCAACAACATTTCAGAAAACGTGACAGTCTTTCTGAAATGTTTCGTTTTCTGAAATGTTTTTTACCCTCAGGGCCACCATACACTACTTCAGAAAGTTACTGAAAGTAAAAAATGAGCAGGAACAAGGTGAAGAGATCAGTTAGGATGGAAGAAAGCTCATCCTCACAGTTATTTTGTGTTTCAGGAGAGAAACAATATGCAAACAGGTTTACTTACTGTTGACCTGATGCTATGTGGAGAAAAATGTGCATAAAACCTGCATCAAAACTGTTTCTTTAATTCCTATTATGGTTCATTGCAAATTGACACTATTTTGTCTTTCTTAAACATCTAAATGATAGAGATTTAAGTTAAATTCAGTTTTGTAGCTGACAAACCAATTTTTTAACATGTTTTGACCCTTCAGAGTTTACTCTGAACTGATTCTTTTACATCATAACCCAAAAGCATTGGACTTTACTGCAGTTTGAGTTGGTGTGGAACAGTAAGGTGAAGACAAAGTGTTTCCACTGGGTGTTAAAGAGGGCCTTCGTGTGTATTTAATAACTTTTTTTTCCCAACAACAGAAATGAATGAACAGAGATGAACACCTGAATGTCTCTGCAGAAGACAGAAATTCAGAGTTTTTAACGAAGGGAACATTTCAGCTGTCAGAAGCTCTTTGATCTCCATGTTTTCATGCATTAATAATTGATTGTTGTCAGTTTCTTTCATGAATAACCAACTGGATATTTGACATTTGTGTATTTTCAGTTTCAGACAGCTGCTCTGGATAAACGGCAGAAGATACAGCGCATACACCCTGAAATCTGACAAAAACCTCCAGATTTAAACAAGGATTGTGAAGAGGAGAATCACAGGTGGAGCAGGGATGCCTCGAAGGAGGAGCCTCCAACCAGATGAGCCCAGAGGACTCAGTCTGGTGCCCCCCATACCTGCAGCATCCACATCAGAACTGGAGCAGACACAAGACAGCAAAGATCTCAGTAAGTGACTCACATCTGTTTTTTAACACATTTAATTGTACTATAACTTGTGCTACGGTACCTTGCAAAAGTATTCAGCCTGTGCCACATTTCCTATTTTGGAAATGTGGCCCCTTGCTGTGTATTATGAGCAAACATCTCCACTTTGGTCTGGTCTGTCCAAAGGACATTGTTCCAGAAGTCTTGTGCTTTGTTCAGATGCAGCTTTGCAAACCTAAGCTGTGCTGCCATGTTCTTTTTAGAGAGAAGAGGCTTTCTCCTGCAGCCCTTCCAACAACTTTGCTTTGCAGAAATTGGCCACAAACTTAGTTTGTAATATTTCAACTAAAACTAAAGCTACTGAGGATCAGGGTAAATACATATAAACTCACGGTTGTCGTTCAATGTGCATTTGTGTCTCAGTATTACCTGCAGATGGCCAGCAGCTGTCAGTGACGATAGAAGAGATTTCCAATTCATGGAGTCCCAGTGTAGCCCAGCAGGATCCAGAGGCCCTCCACATAAAGAAGGAAGAGGAGGAATTCTGGACCAACCAGGAGGGAGAGCAGCTTGATGGACAGGAGCAGACTGATCTGACCAGGTTATCGTTCATTGCTGTTACGGTAAAGAGTGAGGATGATGAAGAGAAATCTCATTTCCCGCAGCTTCACCAAATCAAAACTGAAAATGACATAGTGACAGAGCCTCCAACCAGCACCTCAACTAAATGGATCAAAACAGAAAGTGATGAAGAGGACGACGTAGGACCAGAACCAACCGGGAACCCAGATCCAAACTTTAATTTTCTTCCAAATACTGTTGAAAAGGTTTCATACTCTTCTGAGACTGAAGACAGTGTCAGTGGACCTAAAACAGAGGACAGTGACAATAGTTGGATAGAGACCATGGTACCCGAGTCTGGTGAAAATGATGTTGATGATATAGGTTGTGACAATGCTAATTCTGCCAAAGGATCCTTCAGCTGCCCTGAATGTTATAAACAGTTTCTCCACAAGCAGTCTCTTAAGAGACACATGCAAGTTCACACAGGAGAGAAATCTTTCCTGTGTGACGATTGTGGAAAAGGATTTTATGAAAAGGCCTGTCTTAAAGCACACATGAGGGTCCATACGGGAGAGAAACAATTTTCCTGTGATATTTGTAGTAAAAGATTTAGCAGAAAGCAAAATCTTAAACTACACATGCAAGGCCACACAGGAGAGAAACCTTTTGTCTGTGATGAATGTGGAAAAAGATTTAATCGAAAAGCAAATCTTAAGATGCACATGAGAGTTCACACGGGAGAAAAACCTTTTGCTTGTAGTGTTTGTGAGAAAAGATTTATCCAAAAAGCTTATCTGAAGATACACATGAGATTCCACACTGGAGAGAAACCATTTGGTTGTGATGAGTGTAGTAAAAGATTCAACGATGGGTCATATCTTAATATGCATAAGAGAGTTCACTCTGGAGAGAAACCATTTGGTTGTGATGTTTGTGGTAAAAGATTTAATCGAAACACAACTCTTAGAACACATATGCTAGTCCACAAAGGAGATAAACCATTTGTTTGTGATGTTTGTGGTAAAAGATTTAAACTCAATGAATATCTTAAGTGTCACATGGGAGTCCACACAGGAGACAAACCTTTTGCTTGTTTGGATTGTGATAAAAGATTTAGGAGTAAGTCACATCTTAAGACACACATGGACATCCATCCAGGGGAGAAACCATTTGGCTGTGATGAATGTGGTAAGAGATTTTGTGATCAGAGAAACTTTAAACGCCACATGAAAATCCATAGCAGAGAGAAACGGTTAACATGTGATGACTGTGGTAAAAGATTTGACCAAAAATCTCATTTTGATATGCACATGAGAGTTCACACAGAAGAGAAGTCATTTAGCTGCGACACGTGTGGTAAAATATTTAAGACCAAGTCGCTTTTGAAGAGACACATGAAACTCCACACAGAAGAGAAACCATTTGACTGTGATGTTTGTGGTAAAAGATTCCGCAAAAACTCACATCTCAAAGAACACATCAGAGTCCACACAGGTGAGAAACCATTTGGTTGTGATGAGTGTGGTAAAAGATTTTCTGATCGAAGAAATTTTTCCCGACATGTGAGAGTCCATAGCAGAGAAACGAATATTTAATTGTGATTTTTGTGATAAAAAAATGTAACCAAAAGCCGTCTGTTCGGGCACACATGAAAATCCCTTGGAAAAATAATACTATTGTAGAGTCTGATATAAAAATAACAAGTTATGTGAGAGTTCATGCAGTTTTAAAAGTTTTTCTTAAGTTGACCTGTTGTGTAAATACAAACATCTTTTTAAATTGGTTCAGTCTGTTAAAATGTTTTTTTGAGCTTTTACTTATCAGTAAAACTAAAATCCTTACCTGAACACAACGTACATCATTAAAAGCTGCTCAGTTTGTGCTGACAGTGTCTAAATAGATTGTCACATAAGACCGATGAAGATGAATGTTAAACCAGCAACAGAAAAGGCATACGGTATATTAAATTATATTTATTATTAAATACCACATGATTCATGTGAAGATTAGTTTGAATCAGTTTATAAACCTCTTTTATATATTGCCCATTTCACACTAACATAAGCCTAATAAATATTTCTTTACATTGAATAGATCACACTCAGTGCCACACATTGGGCCTTTAAAATAGTTTGATTTAAAACAGTTTCCTGTTGACACCGGTTTCCGCCAGGAGGTTAGTAAAAACTATCTATTCTCGGTTAATCTGGGATGTTTCGTTTGTTATCTGAAACCCACACATTAGTAGTAGTTATAATAATATTTGATCCTTTTGAATAGTCATGGTGACAGTCCAACTCGCAGAAATATCAGCACATAGGAACAAGTAATGGTTTTAATGACACTGGAAGTATCAGATATAAAAGCAATGTCAGTGATGGGCTATTGGCTGTGGTACTACTTGAAACGGGACACACTGTTATCAACACAAGTCACACCTGTTTCCATGAATCCAAAGAATCTGTCGCTTGACTGTATTTTGTTGGCAATAAACTATTGAGATAAAATTATAAAAATGATAGATGTTTGGGTATCTATCATTTATCCAAAAAAGGGATCTAAAAATATTGAAACAGGAATTAAAGATTATCAATTCTTTTTTGAGAATCTCATTTTGGTCATCGAGTTTTGTTCGTTGTATTTTGTTCCAGTGCTTATCTGTGGATGTTATTAAATGCACTTTAATACCAAGAATTTCTTATCATTTGAAAATTGCTGTCTCAAAAAAACTGAAGGGAAAAGGGTTAAAAGGGGCAACTTTTATTTGTCACTCAAAGTGAAAGAAGAAACATCACGTTGAGGTAAAAACAGGAAAATATTAAGAACTGTGTAGAGAGAGCTAAAAGTGAAGCTAAGAGAAAACAAGAATGTGTACTTGAAGTCTCAGGTGGAAATATTGAAAAGAAATGGCGAGAGAACAGTATCCTGTCATACTTCTGTGCTGCTGACCACCGTCTCAGACGTACAGCCCTTCAGTCACATAAACTCTGGTCTGTTTGTGAGGCAGTTGGCAATAGTCATCAGACAAATTATAAACAGAGGTGTCTTATACATCCTGTGGTGTTTGGTCAACATTAAAGCTTCTTTTCTGGAACTCTTTCATACTTATGCAGTGTGATTTTACAAAATGTAAAGGAAAGGAAAGAATTCTGTCAATTTGTCTTTCTAAAAGTACTTTTTTTTTTAGCACGTTTTGAACTTCAGAACCCCCTAAATATAGTGTTGTATAGCCATTTATTTATCAAAGCATATTCTAGTAGCCTAAGTATTAAACTAATAAACAAGAAACATCACGATTCAGTACATATTATATGAAGGGTGCTCGACTGCTGTTCCACATGATAGAATCTGGATTGATGAGTCGCCTCAGTTTGGGATGTGTGAATTATGAGGAAGAACAGCAGCGGTTTACACCCGGATATGTGAAAAAGACATTTAAATGCTTTACCAAAATGAAAAATAGATTGCTTGAAACATTAAGAAACTCATTTGAAAAGGCAGACGTGAGAAAGACCCTCAAACCGTTTAGTTAGGGAATTATTGATCATGCCTATGATTAAACTTTCCCAAACCTGCAACTCTACCCTATCTGGGCCCCAGAATGACCTCTGTGGGTAATGTCTGTTTATTAAATACAAATATGAAAGACAACTGTAAAATATAGCTATTATTGTTGTACCCCAACTGTTGTACCCTACTGGTCTAATTTTACAGAGAATGTGAACTGGAGTAAGAGTTAGTTAGAGTAAATCTCCTAACAAATTTCTTCTTACAAATAAAATAAGGGAAGTTTCCTACAAAATCTTACATCAGCGTTATCCTACTAACGACCATCTTCATAGATTTGAGGAAAACCTTTGTGTCAACATCTTGTGTGAAATGTTTCCATGAACAATTGTGCACCTGTTTTGGCAAAGTTGGAAAGATCTTACTCAGTATATTCTCAATAAATTGGACATTGTCGTCTGTTGTTGGGAAAGTATACTTTCTGGTTTTCACGATAGAAATACTAAAAAACAGAATAAGCTATATTCAGTGAATCTGCTGATCGTTTTAGGTCAATTTCACATCCTCAAAGTAAAACATGGCCACTATAAACCTTTATTTATAACCTTTAAAAAGAAAACTGAGCTGTACATCAAACTATCTCTGATTCAGAAAATAAGAAAGCTGAAAAAAACTTCTTATTTCAAATTCAAAATTCAAATAAAAATAACAAAACTTTATTTATCCCTGGGGGTAAATAAGGAGGCATGTAGAGCAGATAATGCAATACAAGACATTCAACGTAAAATAAAATGAGAATAATAAGATAAAATAAGTAGTAATTTAAGGAATAAATGTGCAATAAAGAAATAAAAAAGTGCAAATAGGCATTGAGGAAGGTAAGTATTTGAGCTCAATATTTAATGTCTTTATAAGAAAATTCCTTCAGGCTATGTTTGAATCATTACAGCGCATGAATTAATAACCGTTTGCGCTATTTCTGTTGTTTTATGGAAGTCGAGAAAATAATTCACAAATGACTAGTTTACAAATAAACAAACAAAATAACGGCTCTCCATGTTCGGTCGCCATCTTCTATGGGCGCAAAGGATTGTGGGTGATTTTAGAACCCCTGAACACCAACTGAAGCTTCCTTGAAAATCCACCGAGTAAATGACTGTTAGCCTAAGTTCTTGAGGTTCTTCTTAGTTTCCTCGATATTGGAACAATCCTTCGGCGAGATTTGATGACGTAGCATTCAGAAACCTTATGAGAAGCACCGTGTCGATCCGAAAGGAGGGTTTTCATTCTCTCTGTCCAACAGCTGCTGCTTGCTATCCGTTTAGTGTTGTGATAAATGGAGGATCATAGCCGCTGGAGAGGAAGCAACAGCAGGAAACGAGGAGAAACGTTGGTGTGGCCTTTCCCAGCTGGGAATCACTGATGAGGGATAAATGTTTTCAGAGTGACGCCGAAGTTGTCTGTTTTCTGCTGGACAGGTAATTTAACCCAGCAGTGGAAATGTAACCAGCTGTTTGATAGCGTTAGTTAGAACATGGTCATGAGCAGAGTTACCGACACAGGAAACATTTTTCTGACTGTTAGCAGGGTTGGAAGTTAATATTTCTGCTGCAAAACTTGAATTTCTGTTTGTTTTTACCTGGTGAAAGTTACTGAAAGTAAAAACTGAGCAGGGATAAGATGAAGAGATCAGTTAGGATGGAAAAAAGCTCGTCCTCACAGTTATTCTGCATAAAACCTGCATCAAAACTGTTTTATCTTTAATTCCTGTTATGGTTCCATTGCAAATTGACACTATTTGGTCCTTCTTAAACATCTAAATTACAGAGATTTAAGTTAAATTCAGTTTTGTCGCTGACAAACCAATTATTTTAACATGTTTTGACCCCTCAGAGTTTACTCTGAACCGATTCTTTTACATCATAACCCAAAAGCATTTGACTTTACTGCAGTTTGAGTTGATGTGGAACAGTAAGGTGAAGACAAAGTGTCTCCACTGGGTGTTAAAGAGGGCCTTCGTGTGTATTTAATGACTTCTTATAATTTTCCCAACAATAGAACTCAGCAGATTTCACAGTTTTACTGAAGTTTTTGTAAAAAATCAGGAGTAGTACCAGTTACAGCGACTTTCTGATGCCTGTCAAAAGAAACTGAGAAAAGTGTGAATGAGTGCAGATTTATTGGGAATCCAGCAGCATTAAAAAACACTTAAACTTTACTGTTTTCACTAAAAGATGAAAGATCACAGCAGCAGCAGAGTCTACATTGATGCTTTGACAGATGAGTCATCACACAAATAACATTTTTCCTTGTTTATGTTGTTTCTGTTCACAGTTGTGTCTCGATGTGTGGAACATGCTGTGGTTATTCTTTACAGAGACGAACACCTGAATGTCTCTTTTTTTAACGAAGGGAACATTTCAGCTGTCAGAAACTCTTTGATCTCCATGTTTTAATTCATTAATAATTTATTGTTGTCAGTTTCTTTCATGAATAACCAACTGGATATTTGACATTTGTGTATTTTCAGTTTCAGACAGCTGCTCTGGATAAACGGCAGAAGATACAGTGTATACACCCTGAAATCTGACAAAAACCTCCAGATTTAAACAAGGATTGTGAAGAGGAGAATCACAGGTGGAGCAGGGATGCCTCGAAGGAGGAGCCTCCAACCAGATGACCCCAGAGGACCCAGTCTGGTGCCCCCCATACCTGCAGCATCCACATCAGAACTGGAGCAGACACAAGACAGCAAAGATCTCAGTAAGTGACTCACATCTGTTTTTCTGTTTTTTAACACATTTAATTGTACTATAACTTGTGCTACGGTACCTTGCAAAAGTATTCAGCCTGTGCCACATTTCCTATTTTGGTAAGCTACATAAGTATTGGAAATGGCCTTATAACCCTTCCCAGACTAATGGGCAGCAACAGCTGCTTCTCTGAGATAATTGCTGGTGTCTTTCCTCCTTGGCATGGTGCTAATTTTCTCACACCTCTGCTGATAAAGACACACACTGAAGCTTTTAAGATCTTAAAACCTGACTGCTCACCAGCAGGCTGCCATCTACCTTCTCTAAACTTTACTGTGCACTTAAATGCTGTGTATTAGTTGTTTTACATGTGAAAAGCCAATATTCTTATGATTCCTTTGGATATATTCATGGATAATCACAGATAGAGCCTGTTGGTAATCCACTCATCTACATTTTCTCAACAAAAATGGTCTGTTGTTTCACTGATAAGAGTCTCAGTGATCCAATTCAGTAAAACCTTTAACCTGAAAAATGTTTCTTAATCATTTCCAATTAGCTGGCAGCTGTGCCTATCTGTCATGTGTTCTCTTATTAATTTGTCCGGCATGTAAACATTCATGATCTGGTGTTTTAATAATCAGCCATAACTTTTGACCGACACTTTGAAGCTTCCTGAACTGAGCCGGAGCTTTGGAGCTTTGTTCGCTGTCAGAGACGAGCAGGAGGCTTTCCGAGAATAATTCATCCTTTGAGTTTTGAAACGGCTTTTTGCACAACATGCTGGTGGTAACTCTTCCTGCTAAACCTGCCTGTCCTTATGTATAGTGATAGCAACAGTGAAGCTAACGCTGCATCTTCTTGAATCTCTTGCATCTGCAACGTAGTTTTTTTGTTTTTTCTTTTTGTGATGACAACTTTCCCCCGATCTGTATTTGTAATAGTGACAGTAACTTCTATCCGTTATTTATTTATTTTTAACTACATTTGTTATGACTAAAGTGTGTTCTCTAGTTTCTGGTGCATACATGGTAGCAAAATGGTGTGTTGTGTTGGGCTGGAAACCCAAGTTGTGACTGTTGTATCTCAGCCTATAGGCACTCTTTACAGGAATGTGCACAACAAACGTTGATGTACTTCAAAACGAGTAAAAAAAAAATGCTTGTTTATTTCAGATTTGTTAAAACTTGATTTTTCTAGTGAAATTAATTCCATCTTATGATATGAATTGTCTCATTTATGATCATTATTTATAAGTTCTCATTAAATTTGGGATTTTTTTGTTTGCTTTGCAGAAATGGGCCACAAACTTAGTTTGTAATATTTCAACTAAAACTAAAGCTGCTGAGGATCAGGGTAAATACATATAAACTCACGGTTGTCATTCAATGTGCATTTGTGTCTCAGTATTACCTGCAGATGGCCAGCAGCTGCCAGTGACGATAGAAGAGATTTCCAATTCACGGAGTCCCAGTGTAGCCCAGCAGGATCCAGAGGCCCTCCACATAAAGAAGGAAGAGGAGGAATTCTGGACCAACCAGGAGGGAGAGCAGCTTGATGGACAGGAGCCGACTGATCTGACCAGGTTATCGTTCATTGCTGTTACGGTAAAGAGTGAGGATGATGAAGAGAAATCTCAATTCCCGCAGCTTCACCAAATCAAAACTGAAAATGACGTAGTGACAGAGCCTCCAACCAGCACCTCAACTAAATGGATCAAAACAGAAAGTGATGAAGAGGACGACGTAGGACCAGAACCAACCGGGAACCCAGATCCAAACTTTAATTTTCTTACAAATACTGTTGAAAAGGTTTCATACTCTTCTGAGACTGAAGACAGTGTCAGTGGACCTAAAACAGAGGACAGTGACAATAGTTGGATAGAGACCATGGTACCCGAGTCTGGTGAAAATGATGTTGATGATATAGGTTGTGACAATGCTAATTCTGCCAAAGGATCCTTCAGCTGCCCTGAATGTTATAAACAGTTTCTCCACAAGCAGTCTCTTAAGAGACACATGCAAGTTCACACAGGAGAGAAATCTTTTCTGTGTGATGATTGTGGAAAAGGATTTTATGAAAAGGCTTGTCTTAAAATACACATGAGGGTCCATACGGGAGAGAAACATTATTCCTGTGATATTTGTAGTAAAAGATTTAGCAGAAAGCAAAATCTTAAAGTACACATGCGAGACCACACAGGAGAGAAACCTTTCGTCTGTGATGATTGTGGGAAAAGATTTAATCGAAAAGCAAATCTTAAGATGCACATGAGAGTTCACACGGGAGAAAAAGCTTTTGCCTGTAGTGTTTGTGGGAAAAGATTTATCCAAAAAGCTTATCTGAAGATACACATGAGATTCCACACTGGAGAGAAACCATTTGCCTGTGATGAATGTGGAAAAACATTCTATCAAAAGGCAAATGTTAAGGAACACATGAAAATCCACACAGGGGAGAGGCCTTTTGTCTGTGTCGTTTGTAGTAAAACATACAGCTTAAAAAAAGAGCTTCAAATACACATGAGAGGCCACACAGGAGAGAAACCTTTCCCCTGCGATTATTGTGGTAAACGATTTACACAAAAGAAAAATCTTAAAACGCACTTGAGAATCCACACTGGAGAGAAGCCATTCGTTTGTGACGATTGTGGTAAAAGATTTAACCAAAACACAAGTCTTAAGACGCACATGAGAGTCCACACAGGAGAGAAACCGTTTGCCTGCGATGATTGTGGACAAAGATTTAACCACAACTCGTCATTGAAGACGCACATCAGGTTCCACACTGGAGAAAAATCTTTTGCTTGTGATGATTGTGGGAAAAGATTTTATCAAAAGGTCCATCTTAAAACACACATGAGAGTCCACACAGGAGAAAAACCTTTCATCTGTGATATTTGCGGTACGAGATGTGGCTTAAAAACGGACCTTCAAGCACACATGAGAATCCACACAGGTGAAAAACCTTTTTCCTGTGATGATTGCGGTAAAAGTTTTTCCCAAAACACGAGTCTTAAAACGCACATGAGAGTCCACACAGGAGAAAAACCTTTTGCCTGTCAAGTTTGTAGTACACAATGTATCCGAAAGAAGGATCTAGAAGTACATTCTCGAATCCACACGGGGGAGAAACCTTTTAGCTGTGATGTTTGCAGTAAAACATTTAGCAGAGTAACAGATTTCCGGACCCACATGAGAGTGCATACAGGAGAGAAACCGTTTAGTTGTGGCGATTGCAGTAAAAGATTTAGCCAACACACATCTCTGAAAAAACACATGAGAGTTCATACCGGAGAAAAGCCATTTCTTTGTAATACTTGTGGTAAAAGATTTAATCGAAGCACAAATCTTAAGACACACATGAGAATCCACACTGGAGAGAAACCTTTTGACTGTGACGTTTGTGGTCAAAGATTCAGTCAAAGCACGTGTCTTAAAACACACATGAGAGTCCACACGGGAGAGAAACCTTTTGGTTGTGGTATTTGTGAGAAAAGATTTAGCCAGAGCACACGTCTTAAGACGCACATGAGAGTCCACACGGGAGAGAAACCTTTTGGCTGTGAAATCTGTGGGAAAAGATTTAGCCAAAGCACGTGTCTTAAAAAACACATGAGAGTCCACACAGGAGAGAAACTTTTTGGCTGCGACGTTTGTGGTAGAAGATTTAGTGTGCAAGGCAATCTTGCAAAACACATTACAATCCACACTAGAGAGAAACCAGTGGTAGTGAACGCGGTAAAAGATTTAACGGAAAAGATAAACTTACAAGTCACTTGAGAATCCACATAATCCTGACCTATAAGATGTGCAAAAACAAGCTTATCACCTTTTAGCTGTGCTACATAGTAATATAAAAGAGGTTGATGACTGTTGCTGATACCTAAAAGAATAATCCTGGATGGTTTCTGCTGGCTGCTTTAGGCGCATTATCCTAATCACCCTTTGAATCTTTACATCAGGGGGTTCATAAAGGCATGTTGTGCAGAATATTCCTCAAACGGATCATATGAACTAAATTAATCCTTCTTAATCACGTTGTGCCCCTCAGCAGAAATCTGTTTGTCTATTTCCTTGTAGAAACACAACGGTCTGCATTTAATACACTTTTATGCCTTATTTAGTTATTTCAGGACATTTTGGAGGATTTTTTCCAATAGATACCCCTTAATGCTACCGACTGGCCTTTTAAGATGCCATTACTTGTTGTCATTGGCCTCTTTTAGCTGGTTAGTGGTATCCATGCGCTCTTAATTCTTCTGAAATGTGTTCAGTTTGATGTTTGGGACTTGAAAGTCTCATTGTGACTAAACAAAGCTTTGCTCTAGAGGAGCAAAATTCAGCTGATGAGTCTCCATCCTCCAGTGTTTGCCCTGATAGTGGCATCTAAAAGTATGAAAAACTTATAACTAAAAGCGATTGAAGTGCATTACATGTTTTATCTTTAAACCAATAGATTTTATAGAGATATAAAAAGTCTTAAAGGTTTAAATAACACAATACAACATTCCCATGTTACAGTTGTTGTACCTTAATGTATATAGATCAAAGTTGTTGGTGACTGGTGACAGTATTTGGGGAGAGGTTCATGTGATGAATTATCAGATATCATAATCAGTATTTTTGTTTTTTATGCTTTGTGCTGTGGCCTCGTGCAGAGAAAGACTTGCAGGTCATTGACAGATTGATGAGTTTCAAACAGTTACATGTACATACATTTGTGTAGCCTCAAAGATTGAAAGGGATCCTGCATCCAGCCAACCCAGATAAATGAAAATAACGTTGGTAATCTGCTGAAAAACCCAGGATCGCACAGGGAGCGAGGAGTTGTGTTTTTTATTTATTGAAGAAAATATGCAAATGTTGCACAAACCAGTGATGAGTGTGATGTCGGAGCCCCTCCCAGAGGAGTCAGGGGTCCAACATTAATTAGTAAACATTATTAAAGTGGGACCTCAGTGGGACGGGTTGAAGGAGATAAAAGGAGCTTTTTTCTCCTCATAATTGGATGTACAGGACCGGAGAACTCTGGATCTCTGTGGGTTTGACTCGTTTGTTTCTTGTGCTTATTGGCATAATAAACATCTTATTGTATGAAGTGGTGCCGTCTCCCGGTGGTCATTTCAGAAATGTTTTTTACCCAGTTTCTTAGTTCTGTTTTTTGCTGCTTTTAACCAACAGAACCAGAGTCCAGAAGAAATCTTTGGTGGCAACAAGTCGTTCCAGGTTCCCAGGTACTTTTTATTTATATGGTAGGGGTGTGACGAGATCTCGCGAGATTAAACTCAACTATATTTCTCATCGCGTTAAAAATCTGTCTCCCGAGATTTGTGAGCGAACTTCTATTTGCGACCTGTGGGGGCAGTAATGCGCCTTTGCTACGTCTAGCCTGCCAGAACCCAAAGAAGAAGAGGAGGGGAAGCAGCAAGCAGCCAGAATGACGTCGGAAAATACCGGTATTACCGTTGAAAATGCCCCCGCCACTTTCAAATCACTTGTTTGGCAGCATTTTGGGTACCCGGCGGAAATGATAGATAGCAGTAGAGTGACTGATAAGACGCGGACTATATGCAAGTATTGAATGAAAATAATGTCGTACACCGCGGCAATTTAGTTTCAATTTGTGGAGAAAGTTTATTAAAAGCTCATGCTTACGTCATGCATGTAAAGAGTTATAATAAAACTTTTCAAAATGCATGTGCAACTCTGTTAAATAAGTGTCACACCGCTACTAAATGGCATATCAGTTTATCTGGATCCCTTATCATTTGATTTTATGGACATTCTTATTATTTTGTTGTACATAGGAATGATCTTTAATGCACTGAAATGGTCTTTGGTCTGGCTGAACAGTTCTTTTTTCCTAGGGGGGGTTCCTAACTAAAGCATTTAAGGAGCACCCTCGATAAGAGCTGATTGAATTCTTTAAATACTAAGGAATACAGCTTCAGTGATGTCTTATGATCTCCTTCAGGATAGGAAACACTGGATCTGACTCATCTCTAACACTTCTGTGACTTCCAGCTTTTGCTTATATCGATCACAGTTGTACTTATACAGTTGTGCTAATTGTGATGGATAAATATGAGGACAGGTGTGAGCAACCATTTCTCCCTTTTCTTTCCATTTTAAACGGCTAACATTGGTCATATTATGATTTATATCTGATACAGCCTCTGTGTAATAAAGTGATACGATTTAATTAGATGAAGTGTAGTTTCAACACTGCAGACCCACATCACAGCTTAGTCTAAGTGGTCGAATTTTCATTGCTGCACAGTCGTCTTTCCTAAGTTCTTAAAGAATTTCTCATCCTCATGTTTTCCAACAAGGTCTCGGAAAAGATGACAGCAGCTACTTCTTTGGACTTTTCTACTGTGTCGTGATTGGAGGAGAAAAACAGGAAGTAACTTACTGAACATGTCCAGATGTTTACAAAGAGGAAGAAGCAGAATGTGTGACAGCCTTCGAGGAGTTTTTTACTGAGTTTCTCTACACTGGAATGGATGTTTGCTCTTTAAACTGCTCTAAATGTAGAATCTCAGAAGTGAAGATAAAGACATGGATGATGCAGAGCTGTGGATCTGCACAGTGTACGCCTGTCCAGCTGCCCAAGTATTGATCAGTTCTTATGCAATTCCCCATTTTTATCAGTTCTGCGGAAAAGAGCCACATGTTTGAGATATTTGAAGATTAGTGTGAATCACAGACTCAAATGAGTCTGTGATGCATATTTGTGTTTCAGTGATCCGTGTGTATTGCTGTAAGAGGTTTCCTGCATCCTCAGTGTGGACCAGCAGGGACCAGAGACCCTCCACGTAAAGGAGGAACAGAAGGAGTCGTGGACCGATATCTCCAGGTTACAATTTACAGAAATGAAGATAATCGATTCATGTGGAAAATCAAGAAAGATTAAAAAAAAAAACAAGTTCAGTTAAAGCTAAAACCCACTAAACCCAGAACTAATAAACATCTGTTTAATTTTCACATAAAATATAAATGACACCGTCTGTAAAGTTACATGTTTTTATTTATTTTTATTTTTTTTAGTGAAATTCAGAACTTTGTTTTGAAGCCAATATAAAATCTGCTTATTCATATAATTCCAGGACATTTTGCACAGCAACAGTAAAAATATGACACACAGACTCAGTTTGACACATTTTGACTCATCACTGAGCTTCAGAAGATTCTCTTCAAACATGCAAAACAGAAGCAGAAGGAATGATTTCCAAGGTGCACAGTTTACTCGTAATTCAGAGGACAAACAAAGTTTTTCCACTTGTATGAAAAGGTTAAACTTTGTTGTTTGAGGTGAATCAGATCTCGTTTGTAAAAGCATTGCAGATTATTGAAGGTTAAGTACTTCTATGAATATAATTCATTACTTAAAATGTTAATCTTGTCGCTGTTAGTTTAATTTTCCTTGCGTAGCAAATGAGTTTTAATACGATTTAAGATAAGTTTGAGTGTTGCAGACAGGTTTTAATCCTCTGTGAGCCGACATGACAAATGCACAGAACTCGACTGGTGTTCAGTATCTTTTTTAAGACTTAAAGCTATTCCCTCAATGCAGCAACTTGTAATGTTTATCAGTTTGATAAAGTACATTTTCAGGTCTTAGTTTTACTCTTTCCTCACTACACTGAAATCTGATATTCAGATATTCAGACTCACTGCTTTCATGGAAAAATGAGTCAGAAATTGGGGCTGAAAAGCGGCTCATTGGCACCACATGTTCACCAGCTGTCGCTTTCTAAGCACTGCCAGGTTGCTTCTCTGCTCAAATACAGTCATTTTTCATTTCTAAGCACCACCATCCTCTTAAGTTAAAGACATGTCTTGGCAATATTGCAACTTTTTTCCATGTATATTAGAAAACCACGAAGGGGTCTGAAAAGTAGCTAAATATAGGAACAGATCCACCAAGTAATGCTTTGGGTACAAGATCTTCATCATCTTCATATGAAATATTACTCCAGAATGTATTTCATTCTTATTTAAATACCAGCTAAATAAGATTTTACATTTTCTTCTCTTCCTGTAAAGATGCTAAGATCCTTTTTCAGTTTAGCACAACCAAGGACAATTTTGTCGTATTTTTAAAGAGTTTTATTGATAAATGTTTCGACTAACAAGGTTTAGTCTCACTTTTAAGACGGAGTGAAGAGGGATTGTGTGAGAGAGATATCCAACTGCACTCTGAACCGCGGTTTAAAACGAGAGCTGTGTGGGAGGGAAAGCTGGGAATTCAACTTCTATAGATGTATAATACTGGAAGGAAGGTGCCGGTGAGTCAGCTGCTGTTTTTCTTCAGCTTGGGGTGAGTCTGAAAGTCTTTTGGATCCCAGATTAAATCAAAATTTCCAGTGTTTCATCTGAAGTAAATGTCAATAAGATTAAAAGTGCTAATTGGGTCATAAGTAAAAAGCAAAGCCAAAGTGCGTTCAGTTAAAAAGCAAAAGGTCTCACATATATTAAATAAACTGTGACAGAATGAGGTTATTCTCAGGGTGAAAAATAATCCAGAGCAACAAAAGAATGAAGGAAAATGAGCTCAAGCTATTTACCACAGAAAACAAAGTGTCTCTGAAGCCTCTACCCTGTATGGGTTTTAATGTGTCTGTTCAGACTTCCTCGCTGAGTGAACGTTTTACCACAAACATCACAGTCAAACGGTTTCTCGCCCTTGTGGGCTCTCATGTGAATGTTGAAATAGTTTTGATGTACAAACTTTTTCCCACACAGATCACAAACAAAGGGTTTGGGTCCCGTGTGGGTCCTCATGTGTCTGTTGAGGTTTTTCTGTTCTCGGAACTTTTCTCCACATATTCCACACACGAACGGCTTCTCCCCCGTGTGGATTCTGATGTGTGCCTGCAGTCTGAAGGTACACCTGAATCTCTTTCCACACTCATCGCAGCCGAACGGTTTCTCTCCCGTGTGGAGTCGATTGTGTCTCAGCAGACTTCCGTGTCGTGAAAACCTTTTTCCACATTCGCTGCAGCCGAACGGCTTCACGCCAGTGTGGCCTCTCATGTGTACCGTGAGGTCAGTGTTGCGTCTGAATCTTCTGCCACAACAACTGCAAGCAAAAGGTCTTTCTCCCGTGTGAACCGTCATGTGCGCCCTCAGCTGTGACTGCTGGCAGAATCTCCTTCCACAGTGTTCACAGTTGAACAGTTGCTCTCCTGTGTGGACTTTCATGTGTGTTTTCAGGATTTTCTGTTGGCTGAATCTTTTGCCACAGTCGTCACAAGCGAAGGGCTTCTGTCCTGCACTGACTTTAATCTGCGAGTGCCATGTCAGGTGTTTCTGAAGAGACCGCTTGTAGATGAACTGTTTCCCACACTCGGAGCAGCTTAAGGGTTTTTTGGCAGGTCCCACATCACTGTTTACACCTGACTCAGGTGCTCTGCTGTCCCTCCAGCCGGGGTCACTGTCTTCTGTTTCAGATCCAGAATCTGACAAATGTTCCTGCAATCCATCATCATCATCATCCTCATCAATACTGACCTCAGTCTCAAAAAAATCCTCAGTGTTTTCATCAGTATCGGATGTTAAATGATTGTTTGGATCTGGGTTCCTGGCTGGTTCTGGTCCTCCACAGTCCTCTGCATCAGTTTCTGTTTTCATCCCTTCAGCTGAGCTGCTGGTTGGAGGTTCTGTCTCTCTGTTGTCTTCAGTCTTGATTTGGTGAAGCTGTGAGACCTGAAGTTTCTCTTCATCATCTTCGCTCTTCTTAATAACAGTAAATGGGAACCGGGCCATATCAGTCTCTTTGGGTCCATCGGGCTGCTCTCCCTCCTCACTGGTCCAGAATTCCTCCTCTTCCTTCTTTATGTGGAAGATTTCTGGATCCTGCTGCTCCAGACTGCAGCTCCATTCTTGGGGAACTTCTTCTTTAACCACCAACACCTG
Organism: Leuresthes tenuis; assembly: GCF_036924035.1. Classification (NCBI taxonomy): domain Eukaryota; kingdom Metazoa; phylum Chordata; class Actinopteri; order Atheriniformes; family Atherinopsidae; genus Leuresthes; species Leuresthes tenuis. Next base: position 2,944,356 of record NW_027325374.1, read on the forward strand.
CTGGACATCTGCAGGAAACACAGAGACACAAACGCATATTACAGAAAACTCATGAATACACAATTACCTTCTGCAAATGATTATTCCATCCATGCATTTTCTATACCCACTTTATCCAACTCAGGGTCGCGGGGGGGCTGGAGCCTATCACAGCTGTGCAAATGATTATTCTGTCTATAATTAAACTCAGGGTCCTTTGTAAGCATTCACAGTGATGACAAGAAGACGTGGATCTGTAGTGATGGTGGCAAATGACGGTCTCTGAAATCTCAATTCCCCTCAGATTCAACTTTTCCATAATCCAATCTGTCCAATTATGTGTTAAACCATGACATCGTTTCCACTCACAGCATTGTTCATCGACCTTTCAAACAGAAACACTTTCTTTAATTCCACATCAAAGCATTTTTCCATCTTTCAAAGATGTGGTTAAGTTGTGTAAAGGGTCAGAAAAATGACCTGTTTATGAGGAACTCCAGGTTTAAATGGGTTTTTAAGCGTGGGAACACCCGCTAAAGCGAGTTAACCCTTTCCCACTGCCAGTAGGAGCTTCGAAGGCTACAATGTATTCAGAACCGGTCCAGAAACAAACTCCCAGGATACAAGCCTGTAACTATGGCAACATAAAGGGATGACATTCTGTATCCTCCAGGAAGGCCTGTAAGATGCAACCGAATGCAGCATTTGTAAATAAAGAAGTACTGATCAGTCTGTAGAAGACACTTTAATCTAATTTAATTTAATACATCCAACCACAATGTGAAGGAAAATCTGCCATTTTTCTTTAAGGGTCACTTTTAGGCCAAGTTGTTAAAGTGAATCATGTAATACAAATGCAACATTTTTTTATAGATAATACTAATATTTCAGAGGAAATTTATGCATTTATGTTTGATTTGTTTAACTTAGTGACGGGTTGCACAACTTTCAACCCCTCGGACCCTGAAAAGAACATTTATTTTATCTTTTGGTTCAGCTTCATCCTGAGTTTCTGAGTCTCAGCAGCAGAAGAAAAGCTGAGGCAACAAAACATTAACTTGGACACTTGGACACTAAAGCAGAGAATGACCCGTTGACGTACCTTTGGTAGATACATGTGTGAATGTATTCAACAGGCTCATTTGTATTTTTTTTTGTTTCTGACTCTGAGAAAGTCTGAGAAAGTAAAAACTGTGATTCATACGACAGAAATTGTTGGAGTTCTGAACCATTACAGGTAATAAAACAACTGAGCATATTTTCTGCTTTCACACTCTTCTATAGATGACGCTTTGGGACAAGACATCAACTTCCTCCACTTGAACTCAAACCAAAAAACAGTGATGTTTTACTGGAAAAAGGCGTTTTAGTTTTACTTGAAGAAGTTTATGAACCTTTAAACTATGAGCTGCTGACTTGTTTTAAAGTACACTTTGTTATGCACGTGCCTGAGCCTGAAACTGTCCTGATACCACAGTTCACATCTTTGGTTTCCACCCCACTGTTCAGCTTTATGTTTGACAGTGAGAGTGTCTTCGTGACAAATTGACGTCTATAGCTGTAAATACACAGGACTCGCACAGAGATTTGTTCCTGTGACAGTGGTGTACGTCACACACCTGTAGGCGAAGCCAAAAGGCCAAAAATAACTTTAAGAAAACAATTATTTTAACAGTGTTTTATCCATAAAACTAAGACACAGCTTCACCTTAAAAAAATGTGGGAAGTAAATCTTAAATCTTTGACAACCGATTGATCTGATTAGCGTTACCGAGGTCACGGTTTTATTATAAAAGAACTACAAGTTAAATGTGTGCCCGCTGTTTGTCGTCCGGCTGCTGCATCCTCACAGATAAGTTCCCCCTTTTTTTCTTTCCGACAGCACAACGTCTTCATGTCGCATTAAGGACATTTTTGGCACCTCGGTTGTATTTCAGAACATACAAGACAAGAATTTCCATTTTAACGTGTCTGTTTTGTTTGTTTTTTACAACTAGCTAACCGTTAGCCGTTTCCTCCAACAGAAACATTAAATCTGCGACTATTCTCACCTGCTGTTCGGTTTATAACAACATCCTGCAGCTGATGAACTCCGAAGGTTTTGGTCTCCAGTTTGTCTTGTAAAGTCTGCTTTTCTGTGTTGTTCAGTTGAAGATAATCCACTTCGTTCATGGTCACTTTTTCTTTTCTTTGCAACAAACTGGAGGCTCGTTTGAGACGAACCGGGCCTGCACAGAATCGATCACCGCACAGTGCAGCCGCTTATATTTCTGTCACACTGGATCCATGGAAGTGTTGTAGGAGCTGGATACACACAGGGGCCCACTCTGTTTGTAAACAGTTTATTAATGCCTAATGTATTTTGACCGGGCATCTGCACAGACACCTTTAGTCTCCGTCATCGGCGGAGCCCTCATCCATTGGCTTTTCCTTTTCTATTTTCGTAAAATATCAAATTTTAGGATAATAATTTTAAACATGCAAGCGTTTTTTTTTTTTTTTTAGTAAAAGTATATATATATATACATATAGTGGGAGAAATTAACTTAAACACGGACGGTGGTTCACTTTAAGAGCTCCAGTTTTTTTCTCAATGACTGTCCACTGCCTCTAGCGGATACTCTGTAGAACTGCAGCCAAACAGCAGCATAGCGTTGAAAAACAGATTGCGGCATTTCTTCTATTTGACCACCAGAGGGCAGTGTCTACATACATTAAATTCAGTTTGTCCTGTGATCGAACCGTTGGTTTTTCGCTCAAAGCTGGAATATTATTAATATAAGCGGTTATTATTTTAGTATTAATAAAACAGTTTGATGAAATACATTTAATGGAATCTGTATTTTTTATAAATACCATTTTAGAAGCGTTTGTCCCCGCCCAGACACTGTCCTTCCTGATGTGGGTGTGGACACCGATGACTTCACAAATAATGGAGGAAAAGCTGCTGAACTCAGCCTGTTGAGAATAGTTTCATATTGACACAGTTTCTCGTTCTTCGCCCGGTTTCAGGTCGTAGCTGGCATGCTGTGTCAGGATGGGAAATCTGTTTGGAAAAAAGAAACAGTCCCGGGTGACAGAGCAGGACAAAGCTATTCTGGTAAGTGTCACAGCGAGCTAACATTAGCAGGCTAACCAAACTGTAAAGATGAGCCCGACGCTGCTTTGAGAAATGCGCTACTTTAATCTAGTTTCGTATCAAGAATCGTTTGTAGATATCAGATACAACTTTATTTCACATTTAATAATTCGTTATTAGCTTCTCTGAAATTCGGCATCATTGTATAAGAAAAAATATAAACAATCCAACGCGAATCTACCTGTAAAGTATTAGTTCAGATATTTACGTAAACATGGTCCTGCTGTTTGATTTAAAAATAACTTGAAGCTTTAGTTTTATTGTGTATTTGCTGCTGACTGCTCGGGTATCTTAAACTAGAACAACACAGAGCTGTTGTGTGTAGTTTGAAGCATGTCTGCAGGTGGTTTCTGTGCTCATGACGGTTTCCTCTTCCCAGCAACTGAAACAGCAGAGAGATAAGCTGAGACAGTATCAGAAGAAGATCAACCTGCAGCTGGGGAAGGAGAGACTTTTAGCCAAACAGCTGCTGAAGGATGGCAAGAAAGAGTGAGTAAAAATACAAAACTGTTCCTGCTTGATGTACAGCTCAGCATGAATGGAGCCACTTCTTTACCCTCACAGATTCTGGCTTTCGAACCGTTTGTTGATAACACATCAAATAGTTCTTCTTCTCTTTTGCCCGGAGGACTCGGCAACCATGATTTCCAAAAATAATCTCAGATTCTGATTGGTCAGAGCACAGGATGGTGTTCAGTTTCACCGGTTAGAACCTGATGCAACATGAGCATCTCATCAACAAACTATCAATAAACACGAGGGCAAAGTCAGTCATTTACAATAAACTCAGCAGGTTTAACCTCCCAAAGAGTTTCCGTTTCGTGTTTTGAGTTCCTTCAGAGGCAGAAATGTCAAGGTTTTCATGGACCGCTGCAGGACAGAAGGCTAAACTGAGCTCTAACTGAGTCAATAATCATGTCTGAGGGCCTAAAGATCAGCTTGTGTGCAGAGATTTCTCTGATTTTCGGATTCTTTAATGATATTAAAGGTTGTTTATCTCAGAAAACTCATATTTTTGGCCTGTTGACCATTAGATCTCATTTAGTTTAGAATTACACAACCTCTCCTATTCTTAGTCTTATTCCCCCTGTCTGAACAGGAAGCTTTAAACCTGTTTATTGCAATGAGAAATCATTGAAAAGACATTATCACCTGATAACACTTCAAAACATGTCCCAGATGTTCGTGCAAGTAGAGTAAAAGGACAGTTTTATTTGTATTGCAGCTTTTTAAGATAAATGCTTAAAGATAAAAACCAAAAGCAAGTTTAAAAGATGAGCTTTTAGCTGTTTTTTTTTTTTAAAGAGATCTGATGCTCAGTGGGAGAGAGTCCAGTCTGGTCTCCTTTAGCTCTCAGCCTGGTGTGATGCACAGCCAGCAGGCCCTGATCACATGACCTCAGGGACCTGCTGAGGACCACGTATGGATGGAAAAGTTCTACAAAGAACTACAGGAATGATGAAATAAATGCATGAAGAACAGCCTCCAGTTCAGAGCGGGACAGGATGGGACTTAACTGAACTAGAGCGAAGCAGCGATTGGAAATGAGCATCCAAAGTAAAAAGTGAGGGGGAAGGTGCCCCTGATAGAAGATTTAGCAGAAGAAGAAAAAAGACCCAGAGTTTCTGTTTCCTTTTCATTAGGTTTGTTAAGAGATTTCCAGCTGAATGTCATCAGTTTAGCAGTGATGGAAATGTCCTTAAAGTGCTCAGAATATCTGGAACAATGATGTCATCTCTGGCACATGACTGACCTTTCTGCTGATTTCTTTGCATTGACTGAGGAAAATCACCAGGAAGTTAATAAAAGATCTAATTTTTTTGTACTTTTTTCAGCTAAATGTTGTCTTTGAATTATCACCCAAAGTCCAAACAGTTTAGGAAGCAAAGCTTTGGTAAACTGTGAGTTTTAAGCTGCTTTTTGTCTTTATCGCTTTGAGCTTTAAAGTGTTTCTTTAAAGTGACTGTTGACCCGAACAGGAAAGCACTCCTCCTGCTGAAGAAGAAGCGCTACCAGGACCAGCTCCTGGACAAGACCGAGAACCAGATCAGCAACCTGGAGCGGCTGGTGAGTGCCGGCGAGCTGAGGCGGCGGCGGCGGCGCTGAGACGGCACTAACCCCCCCCTCTGCTGCTGGTTTCAGGTTCAGGACCTGGAGTTCGCTCAGATCGAGAGGAAAGTCATCGACGGGCTGAAAGTGGGGAATGATTGTCTGAAGAAGATGCACGAGGTGGGTGGTGCTTTGAGTTGAAAGCTGCCGCGTCAGCGGAGGCAGGGCGCTGATGGCGCTCCACTCTCTGCTTACAGGTGATGTCTATCGAGGAGGTGGAGCGGATCATGGATGAAACCCAAGATGCCATCGAGTACCAGAGGGTAAGTCCTGCTCTGTTTTCTGGATTTAAAGGGCGGCTTCCTTCTTCACTTTTCCTTCAAAGTTCTTCTGCGTCTCTGCAGCAAATCGACGACATGCTGGCTGGTTCTTTGACACAAGAGGACGAAGACGCTGTCCTGGCTGAGCTGGAGGCCATCACTCAGGTCAGTTTCAGGCTGAACACAGAGGTGACGGTGACCCAGAGGCAGTGCGCTGATTTTCATCCCGGTTCTGATCCGTTTCTCTCAGGGAGACGTCGAGCTTCCAGAGGTTCCTTCAGACCAGCTTCCAGAAGTCCCCGAGGCCCCCGAGGAGAAAGCAGGTCTGTTCTCTCAGGTCATGTCTTTATGGGACGATTCTGAGCCGGAAACAGCCCGATGAGCCGCTGACCAAACGGCGCCGACCCATCGAGCGTCAGCATTTTTCTTTCAGCGTTCTCTGTGAGATGGTTGAAGCTCAGAGAGATTATCGCTCTAATCTTTGATGTTTCGCGCGTTCTGCTCGGAGGCCGAGGCCGGGCTTAAAGGAGAACTCCGGTGTTTTTAAACCTGGACCTTATTTCTGGCATGAAATACGTTCATCTGCTCACTGAGAACAGTTTGGTGAAAGTCGGCGTCCTTCGGAAGATATTTAGATAACTGGAGATCCATATAACGAAGTGAACGGGGCTTAGAGGACGCAGCCTCTAAATAAGGCATTATCTGTCTTTATTTCACCAATACTTTAAGAAGAATGAATGAATGAACGTGTGCTATAGCTCTGTTAGCTCATAGCTGCTGTTAGCCGGAGTTCCCCTTTAAGTTTAGCTTGTGCTAAACAGTGCTGTGCTTTAACTCTTTGGGAAGAGAGCGCAGGGTTGAACTACGCTGTTGCTGACATTGAACGTCTCATGCTGAGTTGTGCCTGAACAGCAGGAGACACCAGACCTTTGTGCTCCAGTCCCAGAGTGGAAAAAGACAGGAAGTGATTGGAGCTCCAGTTTGTGATCATTTAGAAATGTTTCTGTGATAAGAGTCATTAATGAAAGCTGTCGGCTGTGAAATCCACTCAGATGGAGAAAGCTTTGCACCACTCACCTGGTTACACGTGCATCAGCGTCACAGAGGATAAAGACGGAACTTAACAACTTTAAAAGGTCAAACCTGGCCACAGCTCGGTGAGGTCAGAGGTCATTACAGCATCGCAGCATCCCATAACTGATGAGGCTCTCTAGGACAGCCTGGTGAAATAAAAGCAGGGTTTTGTGGTCCACACCTTGGACAAAAGTGCTGTTTCTGCTGTAAAGTCAGTGTGGACCCTCCAGCTGATGGTGTTTACACCTGACTGATGACCTGACTGATGCGTGGGCTGTGAATGAACACAGGATCCCCCTCTGATCTTGGGTCCAGAACCATCTCTTTAGCTTTAATAACATGCAAAGTGAGATGGTTGGCATCACATCACTGCACAAAGGTTTCTGTTTCACAGAAATAGGCTGATGGATGGCGTCAGAGGATGTAAAAACAGTTCCCAGAGAGTCTGTTCAGAGTAAAAAGGCTCATGCAGCACCGTGGGGCTCCTGGGCTGATGGGTCTGGGTTCTGGGGGGTTGTTGACACAAAATGACATCATAAGAACCATAAAAATCTGTTTTTCCTGCGCCACGAAGTACCAAAAATCCCTGTTTATTTTGGTGCTGCTGAGGTGGTTCATCTGGTTAAGATGCCTCCCTGGAGGAGGCCCCGGGGCAGAACCAGAACACGCTGGAGGGATCATGTATCCTGAGGCCTGGGAACGCCTCCGGATCCCCCAGGAGGAGCTGGGGGGTGCCGCAGGGGAGAGGGATGTCTGGGTTTCCCTCCTGGACCTTTTCCCTCTGTGACCCGACCCGGACAAGTGGAAGATGATGGAAGAGAGTAGAAACAAAGCTAGCATAGTGAAAAAAGATTAGAAATACTCTTATATTCACATACAGGCATGAAAGAGATGAAAAACATCAGTATTTACTGTGTTCAGAGTCAGGATCTCTGACAACATGATGCAAAAAATGTCTGAATTTATCCCGACCACACGGTCCGGTCCGGCTGCTCGCTCAGCTCCTGTGTGCTGCAGCTCATGCAGGTTTGTGGATGTGCTTCTGTTTCAGAGAGGGATCGACCCCGGAAGAAGCCGGAGCGTGAGATGCTCGCCGCGTAGGAACACGGCCGACCTCCTTCCCAAACAAACGACGACACAAACATTCAGCTCAGAGCTCTGCGCTGACGCCACAGCAGCCGCTCTGAGACGGCCGGACCTCCCATCCGGCCCACATCTGTCCTCGTCTGAAGGTTGGACCGGTTCACCGCGGCGCCCTTTGACCCATGAAAACCTGTGAGATCAGATAATTGTGCCTAACTTTAGTTTGATTAATTATATGTTTACCGTGAAATCATTTTCTACTCATAAACTCGACTTAAGCGCACGTGTATCACATGTATCTCAGTTAAATTCATCAGATGATCTTTGGATACAGTTTGTAAGTGAATATCTTAAAGGGACAGTTCACGCCTTATTTGCAGGCCTCGTCTTGTTTTGCTTTGTCATAGTTTTTGTTTTATTTGTGAGGCTCGTGGAGGATGAAGATGATCCACCAACCTGCTTTTTATCTGTTCGGCATATTTTAGATTTTTATGGTTTCAGAGGACTGTTTTTTAACCATAAAAGCTTCTGACATTTCGAAAAAAAACACTCCAGATGTTGTATTTAACTGAAAAAAGAAGTGATTTGATGAGATTTGAAACTATCTGTTTTTGCCAGCTACAGTAAGAATAATTTTCTCATAATTTGGTTGAACTGACCCTTTAAGCTGTGTTCTGTAAGGCTTTTTCTGCCTTTGCTTTCACACACGTTGCTTCATCCTAAAAAACCCAAAACATCTGTTTCGCAGCATATTCTCTCCGTCTGACCCTTTTTCAAGCAGCTTAACTAATCTAATTTGGAGCTCCCCTTGTGGATTAGTTCTGTGTCATTGGAGAAAGGGCTAATCATATCATATGTGGGCTTACCTCTGACACCCAGACAACAGTTTGTAATCTCCTCAAGCCGATAACTTGACAGAACCTGGATCTGTACCCACGGAGTATTATCAGCACTGTAATTATTTAACTGTGTAAAACACGCTGAGGTTGGTTTGTGTTTGGATGCGCCGCAGGAGCGGTGGCCTACATCTATAAGGCTTAAGCTTGTGTATCTTTGAAGATCCATGGAACTAATCTGTAAATCATTTAAGCTCCAAAAACTCTGATGACTAACTCTGTCAGGCTGCCGCATCAGAATGGTTGTCTTAAAGTTGGTTTGGAAATCTCTCTGTACATTCTTTTTACAATAAAAGTGTTTTTTATTGTCTGGTTTGTGCAGCTCACCTCTCACGGGTTCTTATTCAGTCATCAGACACAAGGTGGCAGCAGCTGACAGCTGGAGCTGGTGACTTTCACATGTTTGTGTTGCTCTTCTCTCATCTCAGCTCCTTCTTCTCAGTCTGGACGACGCAAAGCTAAACTTTTTGGGGATAAAGGAGCTTATTCAGTGCTCTGCTGACATGTTCTGCACATGCATGACCAATATTGGAACGTATATCGACACATTTGCTCAGTAAACTCCACAAACAGGCTCTCCAGGTTCTGACGGCGCAGATAAAAAGTTCTGTTTTTTTAATCCAACACAAGCGTCGGCTCTATAATCAGGAAAGCAGCCATTGTTCTGTAACTTTAAAGCTTCATTTTGATCAAAGCCTGAGCGCTCTTTGTTCCACAGCGCTGCCCTTGTTTTGAATGGACTGGATCCACTCTGTAGCTGACGGCGCGCTGCATGCCTGTTTGTTTCTGTGTGGGAGTGGGCGGCTCACAGTGACTGAATGTCAGAGCGCCGCGCTGATGAGTCACTGACGGGGAGAGAAAGCGCCTGAGAGGACGGTGAGTAGGCTGCACATGGAGGGCAGATCTAATGCAGCTGAATAGATGCTTCAGGTGTGTAGGTGTGGGGGGGCGGTCTGCCCACCTAAAGTCTTGCCAACCTGTTTACCAGCGCAGAAAAGTGTCTTTAAATCTCTTAATTATGATGATCAAGTCTTCTTCCATCTCCACATCTGCTGGCTGCCATTAAAGGACATTAAATGCTCCTAAAATATAATAAAATCCTGAACTCGAGTCGTAAATTCACAGCTGAAGCAGCAATTTTCTGATTAAAAAGCACAAAATCCCAACTGGAAATGTGACGAGCTGTAGTTTCAGAATAAAAATTAACCCTTTTCTAAACCAATGTTATGAGGTGTGTGACCTGGCTACAAATGTAAAATCAGGTGTTATAAAACCGATCTGGTCCCATCAGGCAGCGTTCAGGTTTAAACCGGGTCTCTGGAGCAGCTGAAAGTCTCCTGTCAGAGGATCTCAGCCTGCGTTCAGGCTAATATTTTACTGAAAGGTCAAAGTGTCTCCTGAGCCGGGACTGGAGCCATGCTAGCTGCTTCCCTCTGAGTTTGAATCCAAAGCGACTAACTGTGTTGAACACAGTGGGTCCAGTATGTTGAATACTTTGGTCTGTAGACTGGAGAAGTTGATGTTCGGATCATCTGACTCTTAACCCCTGAGCTCCAGCCATAAAGACGACAAAGATCCGATAGGAAACAATGACTCTGAACCCTACTTAACACTCAGTGTTAAGTTGTGTATTTATTACCTTAAAATGAGCCATTTTACCACCATAGAAGGCAGCTAGAATAGGAGCTATATTCAGAGCGCAAAGAAGAAGAAGAAGGTAAGAAATAGAGAACTGGGTGAAGGTAACACAACAACACGCTGGGACATGAAATTCAACCTGATCAAAGAAGTAAAACATGAACAGATGAAGGCAGGAAACCAGAATCAACATCAGTGTGGATCCTCCCAGATGGACTCTGCGGAGTGATGTTAGACTTTAACTGAAAATAGACCTACGGATAGAGAAGGAATTAGTTTGAGATGATCGCCATCTGAGTATTGTGTTAAATTTCCCATGAATCCCTGCTACAGCGTCATGATGCTCGGCTTCCTCTGAACACTCAGGGTAACCTAAACGTGGGAAACACTTTATTTTACCTTCATTAAGGGTCGACAGGTTAGTGTTTTGCTGCCACTTGTGCAACTGTGAGCCGCTCGGTTGTGTTGGTCTTCTTGGATCTTATCAGAGGCCTCGGTTCTGATCCAAGCTCCTTGTTCAACACCTTAAATTCCCCAAAGTTTAATGTAGAAATATATTCACTTTGTTTTATCTCTGTCTCTGTTTCATGTCTGTGTGGCAACATGTTGCAGATCGGTGCTTCAAATCAAAAGATCGAAACCAAATTAGAGTCTCATGACTGTGAATTTACTGATTTATTTGTATTTAATCATCATTTAAAATGTGTTTCTCACCAGCAAACATACAAGTGTCTCAGGGTCCGATGTGGGAACTCATTTTGGGATTGAATCCTCACAGAAAACCCAATCAATAGGCTCTCTGACAGCAGGAATGTCCCTGTTGGCTTGAACTGAGACCAAACATACCTGATTGATTTTCACTATCTGTTTGCAGGTTAGTTTCCTCTTGACTTAATCTGATGTGACAATCAAAACAAACCGAGCCTGTCCCTGTCGTGCACCATTGTTTCTGCTCCTTGTCTGGCCTGTCAGCAGCCTTAAAACATCAGTTTGATCTCACTGAAGGGAAAAGCGGTGCCGAAAATAAAAGCCCATGACCGTCCTCTTTCGCTCTGTGTCTCTTTTTCACGAGTCTCCATTCAGAGCCCTTCAGATCGTGATGTGTGGGATTCCCCTGCCCACCATGTATGGCTCTGAAATCCAAGAAAATGTGGCTTCAACCCACTCAAACCAAGCAAAGCCCACTCAGCCGAGAGCCACACAAATAGAGCAGGCACTGATATGTGAGTAACTTCAAATCTTTGCTAAATGTTGCATAGAAAAAAACCCAAACCACCTCCCTGCTATGCAGCACTGCCTTCCTGCTCAGCTGTATGACCCATGCATCCTACCTAAGGTTGGAGTCAGACCCCCCATCCAACGACTCACCCGAGCTGTTAACGATGAGCTTAGCTGCAGGATCTACTTTATTAGATAATAACTCGGATATAAGGAGCATTGCACTGACTGGATCTCTGGGTAGGTGTGATCATTCGGGATAAATGTGTGGAAACAGTTGCTGTGCTGTGCTGTGGTGCTCAGTCTGGTCACCTGAATGGTTGTAGCAGAGGAGGTGTGGCTTCTTTAAATGCTATGCTGCATTTTTGGACTCGCTGTGAAGCACAGAAATACCAGCGTCACTACAGCACATGCTTGGTGCTGGTTAAAGAAGGATGATTTACAGCAGAAAAAGAGATTCTAAAAACCTCGAAAACATGCAGGGCAGGAATTGAGAAACACTGTTGTAGCTGACCACTTTGTGTGTTTTTTCTTTGTTAAGCCACTTAACTCTGACCTATGAACCCTTCAGGCAGAAAAAAGGCTCCTAACTCAAGGGATGAACCAGTGTTGTGTCGACACATAACAGACAACTTAGCAAAGAAGCCATTTTAAATTGGATCTTTAGACACTTTAGTCACAAAGACACATCATTTGTTCCCATTTCTTTAGCTGCATCTATGAAAAACAGCAAAGAAAACACAGTTTGACAGACAGAAAATAGGTTTTCTGCAGCAACAAGGTGATTCCCAAAGAGCTCTTAGCTGAAAACTTGGCATATCTCAGCATGGTGTGCAGTGTGTCCTTAAAACATTTGAGGAAACTGGACAAGTGGAGGACAAAAGAAGAAGAGTCAGGCCTAAAAAACTATCTACAGCAGATGAACAGGATCTGAAAGTGATGTCCTTAAGAAAGAGGAAAAAATCCAGCTGTGACCTGACAGGACCTGAGAGATGCATCTGGACCTTCAGCTGATCCATCTACTGTTGGCCCAAGCCTCATCAGAAATGGTCTCCATGGAAGGGTGGCTGTCAAGAAGCCGTTCTTAAGGAAGGGAAACAGGGAGAAAAGGCTGAGCTGTGCCAAATGACACAAGAAGTGGACTGAAAATCAGTGGCAACAGGTCTTATGGAGGGATGAATCCTCCCCAGAGCCCGGACCTCAACATTATTGAAGCAGTGTGGGATCATCTGACAGAGAACGGAACAAAAGGCAGCCCACATCCAAAGAAGAGCTTTGGGATGTCCTTCAAGAAGCCTGGAGAACTATTCCTGAAGACTCCTTAAAGAAATGACAGAAAGCTGGGCTCAGAGGGCTCAGACTGTGTTTTTAACCTTATGTACTGTATTTACATTTATGTTTGACCATGTTTCAGTGAACATCACATCATTTTTAGATAAAGTCTACCATTTTCCATTCTAGTATTCTTTAAAGGGAAGTTATTCCACAGTGAAATCACCTCCCGTGTGACTGCCTTGAGAGGAAAATCTGCAGATTCTTTGGCTCTGCTGGTCAGATGTGAAGTAGCTGTAGGACAAAGAGGGCCTCTGCTGCGAGGCTCTTCAAACGCAGGCTCCCATTAAAGCAGAATAGTGTTTTGAAGTCTTCTTCCATGTGTTAAAATCTTCAAAGTGCTGTCAGTTTATTCGTAATATTTTATCTTAAAACTTGTTTCTTTCCATTAAAAACATAATATCACTGTGTAACAGCACTCATCACCTCATCTCCATCCTCACGTGCAGCTTCTAACGCTAATTCCGCTCTTTCCCACCGCCCCTGAAGGCAGCACCGCCCCTCTCCTTGTGAGTCCGCCTCTGCGCTCCAACCGAGAGGCTCCGGCTGACTGAGTGGCTGCGTGGGGGAGCCGGTGTGGGCGCAGCGGAGGACTTTCCTATAAAAGCTCAGCTCCCACGGTCAGACGCGCTCGTGCCTCCGCCAGCAGCCGGCTCATTTCTCCCGCTACAGTTTGGAAAAACCCTCCGACCTCAGCCGAGTGGAATTCTTCTATGGTTGTGACTGACGCTCCAACAAGGATGTCTCGAACCGACGAGGTGCACCGCATCACGGAGAACGTGTACAAGGTGAGTCGCTTTTGTTTGTAGTTTAGTTTCAGAGCCGCTGCGCGCGCGGGGACACCTGCTGCACCTGGTCACGGGACGCCTGTGGCTCCCCTCACCTCTGTGCCGCCGCTTTACCAACACTAACGCTCATTTCTCGACGCTGTTCAGTGATTTAAGGATAAAAAACGCTCCTGTGCGAGAAATTAAACGAAGAGTTAAACCAGGGAACGATTTGAGCTACAAACGTGTTTGTAAAATGTTTAAAAATGACTATTAAACCAAGTTTTGAGTAAAAAAAAAAAAAAAGAAGTGGATGAATTATAGAAAGTAGAAGTAACACCTTTAGGTCTGCTGATCGTTTAAGAGGATTATTTTACCCACTTATATTCTTAGAACTGTGTGATTTTAGCTCCTCTTCTCTGCCGGTTGGAATATTTCTGTGTTAGTGTAAATTTTAAGAGCAGAGTGACTGATTGGCCCAGAGCAGAAGCTGCCACCATCACAGCCTCCGGTCTGTCATCCTAACTCCAGCTCAGGCAGCTCTCCGGTAATAAAAGCTCCATAGGAGGGCTTTCCTTTATGCGTCGCCTCCTCGGTTTGTTTCAGAGCAGAGAGGCGCAGAAAACCTCCTGAAGCAGCCGAGGTGGAGAAGGAGGAGAAGGGCAGGGTGGTGGAGCCTGACACAAGAAGTCAGGCTGCTGAGGAGATGATGGAGTCATTTCAGAGAGCAGCTGACCTTAAACAACATGAAAACTAAATGTTTTCCCCTGAAAAGGCTGGAATAGAAAAATCAAAGTGGTTCTTTGGGGATGAATCAAAGAGAAAATCACTGGGTTTCTCTCTTCTTTCGTAATTCAGCCGGATGTCAGATCTTTTTATATAACTCTTCATTTCTTTCTTTTTTTTAATGATATTTTAGGCCTTTCCTGCTAAATGTTTGATTCTCTGACCTCAGGAGTCAGAGACTCTGTGAGAAATGTTCTTATTTAACATTTATTTTTTTTAATTGGAAGCTTTTATTTTTCTCAGTTAATTAAAGGGGTCCAGTCTGAAAATGCCTTGCTGTGGGAGGCAGCGGGGGGGTTTCTTCCTGTCTTCAGCTGCTCCGTCACATCAGTTCGACCACCTGCTGGCTGCTGCTGCAGGGGCCCGATGCTCATCGCTGTGGCATTTGGTGCTGCAGTGGTGGGGCCCCGGGGGTGGTGTTGAGCTTCATTTGGGCCCGTGTTCAGAGAAACTAACGGATCTTTATTATTCATTAAAGCATGGGGGGTGCAGGCACAGAGGTGCCAGCTCCCGTCAGATAACGGGCGTCTGTTTCTCCTCTGAGGAGATGCTCAGGGACCATAATTCCCATGTTGCAGCACAGAGTCGAGCTGAGGGATGTTCTGTGTGCATCTGACTGAGCTTTAAAGGGCCAATGTGGAGGATGTGGTGAGGCTTCGTGGCACTTACCCGGGTCCACAGTCTGTGGCGTGCGGCTCTTCCACGGTGTCAGTGGGTAACTTCTCTTTAGCAACATGCAGGGAGACCGTGGCCCTAAAACACCAAGAAGCCGCGTCTCCACTTGTTTTTCTGCTCAACACCTTTAACTGTACGGCTGCCAAAATAAAAGTGTCTGAGTTATTCCTCACTTTGAGCCTTTTGTGCTCAGAAGGCTTTGTTTTTCACGCAGCTTGTTTGTTGGAGCCGTAGCTGGCAGAATGAAACCGAGGCCTTAACCTCGCCGCTCTAACAGGAGATGCTGAGTGTAATTTGTGGATGACTCACAGCGATGCGAGTGTGTGGGCAGGAGTGTCTCACGACTGTGTGTCAGCAGCCGTTCTGTGCTGTGGGGGGGCTGGCAGGGTCTCCGGCAGGGTAATGACACGCAGCCGCTTCAGAAGACGTTTGTTGGAGCTTTCAGATGTGTAAATGTGGGTAAACGGTGTTTCCTCAGGTTGTTGTTGCTCGCTGAACAAACACCATCTGCATGTTTGTTCTGTACGAGTGTGTTTAGCCAAGTATCTGAGTCCCAACAGGACCGCAGGCTCCGTTTGCTGAATGAAGCCAGGCAGCCGGGGCGAGGCTGCCTCTATTGTTACACGGTGGGAGTGGATTATACAGAGATCAGCTGATTGATTTCACTACTCTTGTTGTGCTTTTCTTTCTCCCCGTCACATCCTCCTTCATTGTTTCCAACCACAGGAATTTAGATATGGCTGGATTGACGGATTCTGCCTCCTGCTGCGGCCTGGCAGCTCCGACCTGTCATTTGTTTCTCATCAACAGATTGAAAATGAACGCTTTCTAAAGCCTGTGTTTTGTTGTTTGGACCCAAACCTCCATTTTCTGCTGCAGCTCTGGTCCAAGTTGCCCAGACTCTCCACACGTGTTCTCCTGACAGTGTGCATTAATAGAAGTGTCATTTTTAAGCTTTTGGCGTGTCATTTTACACCATTATAGTATGGTGGAGGGTCTCCTCCTAACCCACTGCATACCATCAAAGTAACCGGACGTGCTGTGAAGTGTCATGTTCTCACATTTGGTCACGAATCAGCTCAGACTGTAGCCTCGGATAGCATTATGCTGAGTAAAAACAAGGAAATGCTGAAAAACTGCATGTTTCTGGTCCTCTCAGACCTGCGTGGATCTAAGGGTCGATGGGGGACATCCTGAGGCCTCGGAACCAGAAGAGGCAGGTCCATGAGCACAGAGTAGCGTAGAAGTGAACACATCTGAGTTAGTTTTCTCCCCCACAGTTAACGGACTCAAACCAAAATCAGCTGGTTTGTTTAGCTGCAAAGCATTTTGGGAATCTTGGTCCCTTATTTCCGCTCTTGATAGAAGTTTTAACCTGCTTTAAGGCTTCAGCATCAGTCTCCTCCTCTGTTAGCATTTGTATGGCCTGGCTGTCACCGGGGAGCCTTCTGGAGTGATCCGAGTCATAAATCCCAGTGAAAATATTGTGGTGTGATGGAGCCCAGTTTGTGTGAGACACCCGGCTGTGGGAGCTGTCCTGTGAAGCCCAAACTGTTTGCTCTCCGGGGAGGGATTTTACTCCTCTGAGTGATGCTGCTGAACACTTCATCCCACAGTCACACAAGCACAGTCTGTTCTGTTCTTCTCATTTTGAGGCTCAGTGGAAACGAAAGCAGGGAATTACTTTCACTGATAATAGTTTTCCTGCTTTTATTACATGACGTGTAGAATAAGCACAGCTGGCGTTTCATTGGATTGTGACGCTTTAATCAGAACATAATGTTCTGGAGTTTGAAGCCATGGGGCAGCTGTTGGAAGGTGTAGCAGCTGTGATGGAGTAGATGTTCTGTCACCACCTTCCTCCTCCTCCTCCAGAACACGAGAAGATGTTCGTGACCGAACTGCTCGTGTTGGGGTTAAACCGGGCCTGCGGCCTGCTCTGAGAAGCAATTCATCCAGATGCTTTGCTCAGGCAGGATTTCTCTGGCTTGAAAGCGGCCGTTTTTCTTCTCTCATCAGTCACGGTGCTTTCACCTCTGTCTGTATCGCCGGCTTTGTGCCCTGCAGAAAGCGGTGCCCACTCCAGCTTTGAGCTGGTTACCGATCTTTGGGCCTCGGTGGAGTTTGAGCGTCACGCTGACGCTCTGCTGTGGGGGTGTGAGAGTGGTTCTGATCAGCATGCGGGGCGCATAGGATGCTCCTAAAGCAATTACTGATCTCATTACTAATTATCACCGACTTTGCAGCTCTGTGTAGCGACTGTGATCCTCACAGAAGAAGTTCTGGGACTGGGAATCGATCCGATTCCAGTGGTCACTGTGGCCACTGTGTGGCTAAAGGCCGAATGGGAAGTGTTTGAAGGAGGATGCCAACGTGCATCTCCACTGAATCCAACCCCTGATGTGGACCAACTCGCCTATAAAACTTCTTTCATGAGGTCTGATTGGTGGTTCTGTGTAAAATGTTCTTCATTTTAAACATGCTAATTCAACAATGGCGTAATTGTGAAAGTGTTCGATTAGTTAACTAATCATTTAAACCTGTTAATGTTTCCTCAGGAAGCTGTTTGCTAACGGGTTAGCTGTCACTACGTAATCTCCAAATAATCCACCCTCGTGCTCTCCTTGGACAGCTTAATCCATCCAGGAGCCTTTTACTAATTGATGATACATGAATTATTTTAGCTTTGCTTTAATTAGAACTTCTGAACCCTTTTGATCAATCCTCCATTTCCCGGTGAGCCTTTGAGCAGAACTTTGCGTGTGTTTGTCGTATGTCAGCTGATTTATGACTAAGAGTCACAGCAGAGGTGATCAGTTTACAGAGACTGTCCACCTGGATTTCTCTGACTCTTCGTGGATGTGGTGGAGCTGCTTTTATAGAAGAACCTGCAGGGAAGCTCATGTTTGACCAGTTAAGTGTGCAAATCAGGGGAAAAAGAACAAAATGTGCCCAAATTACTGCTATTTTCTTTTTTTCCATTCACTCCATATACGTTGGCTGTCATCTGGAAACCATCAGCTGAGCACAGGTGTGCTTTTATTTAAGACTTTACCAACCAGCATCAGCTTTCCTGGCTGTCATACAACATAACTGCTTGCATCTGCTGTGTGTGTGTGTGTGCAGTACATCGGCACCCTTTAACACATCAGTTATCAAGCTGGAGCTGCAGGGGGATTGAGGAGCAGAGGGGTGGGCTGCCAGAGAGCAGGAGGTGGGCAGAGGATGAAAGGAAAGTTACAGGGATGGAAATTGAATGGAAACAGAAAGGTGTGGAGCCAGTGTTTGTTTCTGACTCGAATAAGCCTGGAATTAAGGGAAAAGACCTGAAAGGCAAGAAAAAGGTGAAATTCTCTGCCCCAGCTTTTGTTTTAACTGGAGATGAAGCGTCGCAGAGATATTTAAGGTAGAATCTGAAGTTTGATGACGGTTTAAAAGCAGAAACGCACTCCTCTTACTGCTGTGATGGGCTGGGTTCAGATTTCATGAACACGCCACATCCTGGCATCACACGTGCACATATGTTGAATCTCTGCACAGGAAACGCTGCCAAAACCAACCTGTCAGCTCCATTCGTGTGAAACTATACGTTCATTCACGTGTACGTGTGCAGACTGAGAACCAGGTAGGGCTGAGGCGGCTGCGTCACTCTGAGGCGATGACGGCTCCCGTGTAGGATGTGGAGACTCCCCCCCGCCTGCCACCTCCTCGTTCTCGCCTCTCCCACCAGTTCTCCCGCGTTACGAACCGAACGTGAGGGGAATTAAAAGTGGGTTGCCCTGTCACGCCGGAGGTGGGGTGGAATGGATTGGAGGGGATTCCAGCACAGCCATATATGGCACCGGAAGTGCCCCCTCCTTCCCGTCTCCCTCTAACGCTGGAGAACAGGGGGCGCTGACTCTCCCGCTACTCGCGATAAGGGCTCATCTGAAAGGGAAATTGGCTGACTTAACACACACGGTGCAGATAGACACTGAATTCCCATCTCCTGAGGTGCTGAAGCAGCACAGCTTTTGCACAGCGATTGTCTCGCTGAATAAGCAGAGGCAAATAATGTCCATTTCCCAGGAAGGAAATGACACTAATGGACATAATGCCATCAGCTTATCACACTCACATAGTCTTTTATGCAGTGGAGATCCCTAATAGCTTTTTACACATTAGGAGAGATCTTCTGTACAGAGCATCTGCACAGCCTGTACAGAGCTGCATGACTTTGGTGTTATGAAGAGGGGAAACTAGGATGAAACGAGGTCTATATTTAATATTAATCTCATATTCTGTGAAGCTGAAATGAAAAATGTGCTAAACTTATTAGATAGAAATCTGTGCTCAGCAGCCAGGGACTGAGAAATCCAGTTCAGATGTATTAAAACCACAGCTTTGTGTCTTTGAGCACAGAGCCGGCGAAGAGGCCCCTCATGCCACATGGACTTGGGAAAGCTGAAGTATCCTGGAAAGACTGGGATGCATTCAGAGGAGTGTCCCAGTGGGTCTCAGTTTCAGCGGCTTCTTAAAGTAATTTTACTTGGAGGTGCAAATACTCAATTCAACTTCTTTACTTAAGTAAAAGTGAGAAACATCAAAAGTTCTGAAAATTAAAATTCAGTTCAGGGTAAAGTTGCACGATACCCACGGTAGCTACGGTACCCCGCGGTGCCAAATCATTACGGTTCCTACTATACTAGAAATTCTACGCGACGGTACTACCGTGGATTACTAACGGAGCCAGTTTCCGCTACACAGCGGGCGCCTCGACCATCCTCCCGGCTTCTCACCGCTTGCTACTCCCTTGTAAACAAACCCACTGCAACCGAACTACACAGCTGCTAAATGATTGGCTGTTTGCCTGCTACTGGTGGCCTCCGGAATATGATAGGCTGTTTCCGCACGCTGGATCCGCCCATCTGTTCCCTGATTGGCTGTTCGTGTATCTCTGACGGCTCGAACGAACTCCATGTAAACGGCTCCGCTTCGATAGAAATTCGCTTCAAAAGTAAAGTTCTGTTTTGCCCGCACGCGCGCACAGCGGTCACAAACACAAGACAACACACACACACACACACACACACACACACACACACACACACACACGCTCACCATGGCAGAAGCACCGGGCCCGAGCGGCACCACTAAAAACAAACTCCAAAAGCCACATTTGGAACTATTTGGGCACAGACGGTAAAGCACCAGCTGTAGGAGCCAAAGAAGGCAACACATCCAACCTCATAAAACACCTGCAGCGTCGTCACCCAGATTTATGTCGAATACCAGGTTAGTATGTCCTGTTTATTTTCTAATTGGCTAATATTAGGCTATATGCTTTGTGTACAGGCTGAAGAATGAAGAGTTAAAAGATGTTAAAATACATAAAAATATAGTTTTCACGGGGAATCAGTTCCTGTTTATTGTATTTTGTCCTCAGTTTTATTATGTTGGAGAAGAAAAAGGCAGTGGATTTGTTATGCTAAGTCGATTATTTGTATTATGTTTATCATGCACATAACAACATAATTATTAAGTTAATTAATGTACAAATACATTGCAGTTAATGAAAGTAATAATAATTAAAAAAGGCTGCTGTATCACGATAACACCCAGAACCGTGATACTTTGTCTGGTATAGTATCATGGTTACTTATTTTGGTAACTCCAGTTCAGGGTTGTTTCATCTTTATCGGTTTAGTCACGGATGTCACACCGAAGTCTCCTTTTTGTTTCATCAGTACATCTGTAAGTCTTTCTGCCAGTGGAGACACTAAGTTTACCTCCTCCCCTTAGAAGGGAAAAACTCAGCCTCCCCATGTTGGCCATGTGATGGAGTGGCAGCCATCCAAGGTGTAGCCATCCTGCCAAATGCCAGCTGGGTAGAAAATGGATGGATGGACATTAAAATAAAAATAAAGAAAATAAATGCATTGGTTAAATGTCATTTTAAAAAAAAAACTGGGGATAGCTGAAAATGAATTAAAAGTAGAATAAAATCGCTCATTTTAAAGAGTTTTCTGGGCACAGATTCTCTTATGTTGCATTAACTCTTAAAGCGTTTGTTCATATTAACACAAGAAAGCCTGAAAACCTGTTTGATTACATGAAAAAACAAAAACTTTACAATCTCATTGTAATAAATTGATTTTCAGCCTAAGAAATCAAACTTTTCTGCTATTCCCTTTACATTGTAATGTTGAACTGGAAATAAACTCTGATTCCATGTGAAATGTGATGGCTTTGTGTCTGTGGGCTCCTGTTTCCACCCTGCTGCAGGGCTGCCTGCAGGCATCTACAACAACAAAAAGCTGCTTTTATTATGAGCTCAGAGTCAAACTGACTTTTACTCTGACACCTAACTTTCAAGCTCTAAATGTGTCCTTTTTTTAATTTAATGACAACATTTTCCCTCCTTATTTTAAAGGAATTATTTCTGTCTTTAAGACCCAAATAGAGCTAGTTTTTCTCCTGGTAGTCCAATGTGCTGATAAGGTAGGGCTGATGTTAAAGTTTCCACTGGGATGCATGAGAATAGAAGTAAAGTACACTGTGAAACAGGATGGAATGTGGCTTTAACCAAAGAAAAAACATAAAGGAAGATCTCAGCCTTATAAGAAGGTGGAAAGATGAGCTGGAGCTCGAAGGAACCGAGGAAACGTTCAGGATGGTGTAGCTTCTGCTGAGCGTTTCCAGCACAGTGGCAGGTTATGGAAAGGAGATATCATATGTGTGCACACAGGAAAGGTTGTTTGCTCTTTGTCGTTGCCATGGAAACGGGGAGGGTTCATGCAGTGCCGGGCTGAGTTTGGCCACAACTCACGAGTGAAGGTGACCCGCTGTCATCTGTTTTTAATCTGGTTCCGCGTCTCAGAACAGAGGCTAACTTTAACTTCTCACTTATGACGGCGTGTCGCCGCAGGGATGCGTTTGAGTTGCTGTTGTTGGGCCCAGGATGTTTGGGCCAGTGACCAAACATCCTGTTTTACCTCGGTACGGATACCTCTGTCAGGGCATTCGGAAGCAGACTTCGTTTTAGGGATAAGACGGAGGAATAAAGGCAGAAATGAAGCTCGGGGGAAACTTAAGCCTCAGTAATGATGCTGGTTTCAGTTTATTTGACTGAAGAGTCTTAAGTCTAAATATTCTTGGGAAGCACAACTTTTATCTTAGTTGAGAGACGATGGAAGATTGATCTCACATTTCCTTTCAGTCTTCATGTCAAACATTATTTTCTCAAACCAAAGGATGGAAACTTCAGATGACTTTGTGCTAATTAAAGTGCAAATTTACTCTTTTTTGCTGACGTTGTGCAGTTGAGAATAAAAGCAAATTCGGCTGGATTTAAAGAGGATGTAACGGCCCATTTACACCTTTTAATTTTCCTGTAAAGATCGGACACGTTGGCACATTCAGACACTCAAAGACTCGTAGATTCGATGCCGGATTGTTTGAGCTTCCTGGATTAATCCTGATGATCATCGGAGGTAGTTTTTGGTTGGGATAGTATAAGATAATTTAAAATGCCTTTATTTTTCGTGACCTCTGACCCGCCATGTTTCAGTTTACCATCTTTCTTCATGGAGTCTCTTCCTGCTGGGGTGGAATTTTCTATTGTCAGTACTCCTCCTATAGGCTTAATTTAAAAAAGGCCTGGATCTATGCTGCCTGAAGTTTAAATATCCAGATAATCTCTCTTTGGAATTGTTCATACATGATCACACTCCTGCAGACGTCTTTTAGTCCCATTAACTTGGTGGTTTGGGCATTCTAGTGTAAAGATGTTGAGCAGTTTCTGAATTGATTGCTGGTAAACTCTTCCTGAGAGATGAAATGGGTTACTGCTTTGCTTTTTATATCTGTGGACTGATTCATCCTGCAGATGGATTAGAGTCCATGCTGGGACCCAGATTAGGATCACATCATTTGCAGATGGCGTGTAAACTTGGATGTTTTCTGTGCACATTTCATCATTAGCTGGTTAAAACCTAAGAACACTTTGAGATGACCTCTTCACATCTGAGAACAGACGCGGTTCTTAATGTTCTCTAAAACCTTTCATCTCAGCTTGTGATCATGAAATAAAAGCAGCCATGTTAAAAACCTTTGGAAACTATCGGCTGATATTTCTCAACATTTAAAAAAGATCACTGGTCACATGTCTACATCCCACCAGGCGTGAAAGGGAGAAGCAGCCGCTCGTTTTTATTGGCTGGCTCACTTCCTGTTTGCTCCTCACACTTTGACTCA
The DNA here is from genome assembly GCF_036924035.1 of Leuresthes tenuis. Lineage (NCBI taxonomy): Eukaryota > Metazoa > Chordata > Actinopteri > Atheriniformes > Atherinopsidae > Leuresthes > Leuresthes tenuis. The sequence goes on from NW_027325374.1 coordinate 2,967,547, forward strand.
AAAGAGAATCGATGAAAATATCATTGATTTTTTTCAGTTATTATTGGACTGACAAATGAAATAATTTAGTTGCATTTTGATGCCCAGACCATCTTTTTGAGGTATCCGGACTGTACAGTGGAGACATGAATGCTAATAATAGACCAGGTGATCTTTTCCATGAAGCTTTCTGTTATTTTTCCTTCTTCTGTCTCCACCCGGCGCGTCCCGTCCCTCCTTCATCGATGGGGTTGCCAGCTCTCCTCTTGCTGGTTAATCTGTTTGGCAGTGAGTGGCCCAGCAGGACCTAATGGTGCCACATGGCTGGCTTGGCTTTGCAGTAATTTACGCCCCGACATGATATGAGCCGGCTGCTGTTTTGTAGGTTCTGACTCACCTCGTGCACTCGTCTCCTGACGCGAACACACAAACTGCCTTCCGTGGCAGAGCCAGCTAGGTCACCATGTTCCTAATGCCGCTTGTTTTCTGCGTGTTCTCGGGTTTGGCTGTGAGCGTGCTCACCTGTGTGGGGACTAATGAAGAAGATGCACCTGCTAAGGTCGACATGTTGTTCAAACTGGAGGCAAATGTGATTTTCAACATGGTTTCTCTTTAGCTTCCGTCTTCATTCCTCACTTCTTTTGGCCAACGACAGGAGGATCCCACTAAATCAGAGACATGGGAGGGTATTTGTAGACAGTTTAATGGATTTTGGAGAGTTTAACACGAACTAGGACTTGGTTTCATTAAATCCTCAGATGCTGTTTTCAGTTCTTTCTAACCACTGAATTCAGGAACAGATTTGAGGATTCAGGTTCTCTCTTCCTGATCTTGAATATACCCGATCATAAGCCCTTGTTTTGTGGTTAATGGCTTGTATAACTAGCTTTGTAGCACATCTGTCTCGGGACATGGTGTCCACATGCTGCTTTGATGGATCTATTAACCTTGATGCTGAGGGCTCGCTGCTACTTGTCCATTTCCCCTCCCCTCAGCTGTTAGGGTCACTGTGACACTTGAAGTGATTTCAGCTGCTAAATCAAAGCTGGACTGTACAGCCTTTTGATCAGGAAATGCTCACACAAGGCTTACTCATTTTCTGGAATGTGATTTGGGGAGTTTGTTCTGCCAACAGACCCACACTGCTGTCAGGGGAAGAAGTCCTGTTGAGGCTGCCTGTCAAATCTCAGAAGATGGACCAATCAAGACGAACTATTTTCACATTCAAAGCACAGAAGAATGAAAAGATTCACAGGTTCAAATCCTCATCTCTCCCACAGAAACCGCTCTTTGTAGCAGCCAGCTCGGCCTGCCAGCCGCCCCCCCGGGAGCTTTAAGGTGTCACCAAACGGAGCGATTCCACCGCTTTGTTCGCACTCAGACGCTCCTGCAACAAACATCTGCCTCAGTGAAGAGGAGCGAGTTTGGCTTCCATGTGAAGATAAATGTTTAATGTGTCAGTGAGATGGATCGTTGTGTGTCTGTGTGAGTCTGCATGTGCCGGCTCACGTGCCTCCACCCCCCCACAGCACCTGCAAAACAACAGGAGGGAGACGGAATACATCTAATTTATACAATTAATGGCTAGTTTCAGTGGACAGCCACAGCTGGGGCAGATATCTGCTGATGGATGCTAGTTTTCTGATGTTTTCCTCCTAAAGATGCAGCATCTTTGTATTCCTACTGTCTTGTTGTCCCACTTTATCTGCTTTGAAGCTGGATTCCATTTTTCTCTCGACTCAGCTAATGATTTGCATAGATTTGCTATCTTGGCTGAGGGATCAGGGATGTGCTTCATGGTAGATTTTTTTTATAAAGATATGCAGTGATTCGCTCCGCTGCTGCTGCCGCGGTGACACTGAGAAGAAGTTTCCCACCTGAGTGTCTGTCTCTGCACCTGAACGAGCGGAACGCTGTTCTTCATTATTACACCGGTGTTTGTCAGAGATGACGCACGCACACGAGAACATTCACCCGCCGCTGCAACGTGATGCGACAGCCATTGTGCTGTTTCTGCCTTTAATTGGTTCTGGTGCTTAGTGAGTCGGTTTAGGCACATGACTGAAGCTAAGGCCAGAGTGAGGCGTTGCAGTGTTTGCTCTGTAATCCCTCTCGTTTCTCCCCGGTTAAATTTGGGCTTTCATTCAGCGGAATGCTAATCAGCCTCCGGCCCGCTGCTGAAGGAACAACAACTGCTTGAGTGTGGATTAACTAGGCACCGCAGTAATGATCCGATTAAATTTCCCCCTGAAACATCTGAGCTGGAAACTGGTGCGACCACATGAGGCCGAACGCTGCGTTGGAAAAAGCTTCAGAACTCGAAGTTGGATGGATTGGGTCAACAATCAGACTCTTACAGGAAAGATCTGCATCATGGCCACTTTAACAGGGAAAAACTTCCCTGAAACACAGAAGCCTCCTCAAATGGTCCTTTCTGTTGGTCCTTTTTTTCTGTTGTGTTGGTTAGAAATCTCATGGCTTTGGCTTGGTTCTGGCCTGATTCTCAGCTCGTTTAAAGCCTGTATGGACATGAGATGGTATTGATTCTCTCCTCCAGGATTCTGCCAGAACATGAAGATGTCAGACCCTTTGAAAAGCTGTTTTCTACACAGCTCTGCTTTGCACACAACACCCACGGATGGAAAGTTCTTGTGATGTCATAAAGCCTCCGGATGAACCAGACAAGGTTCCTGACAGTCCAGTTGAGTTAAAAACAACAAAACACTATTTTCTTCAAATATATTCCCACAGATTCCAGCTGGTCATTCCACATTGGCAGTTCTTGATTGAGCCGAGAGCAGCTTGCATGTCCTGTCCACAGGCTTCAGCAGCAACAATCACTTTTTAAGAGCACCTGATCTTCAGAAAAACTTACTTTTTTGTGCTATTGTTGTGAAATCGTACTCGGACCATCAGGCTGTGCTCTGATTATCTAATTAACAGGTCACAACTACAGTCAGTTACACCTTTAGTCTGAAAAAACTGGTTTCTATCATAGATTCTGGCTGCATCTTCTGCATTTTGTCTCCGTTGGTTGACATGTGAAACATTCCTGTCGCATTGATTTTGAAGCGCAGCCAGAGTCGGTGGTTTGACTCAGACTCTTTGAGTTGCAACCCTCCTCTGCCTGTAAAAGCTGAACCAGACGTGCACGAGATGGATGAGAACGGATGCATTAACTGGCTAAGATGTTTGCATTGTAACTGTAAATGTAAGAAGGTGAAATGGAGCCGTTCCTTTGACAGAGGAACAGCATCTGAAGCTGGAGCTGTGTGACTGACTGACTGATTTATGAGGCCGGGTCCTTGCTTTGTGTCCATCTTGCACGATGAGGTCTGGGCTGCTCTCAGTCTTCCATTTTTATGCTTTTCTCCCCGTCCTGGTGCCAGGCGGCGGTGCGTCGCACCTGATTACCTCTGCTGGAGCGCTCCCACTGACTTGCTTTGTTGTGTAGCCGGGGCCTTACATAACTGATGGGAATAAGAGAAACCGGAGTAAAAATAGTTAGTTTTTTCCCCCAGAAATCTTTTTCTTCATCACTTCTGTGTTTCATCACTGTGGCAGCGCAGCTGAACAATCTTCCTTTGAGTTCAGAGGCTTTGCATCAGTCATCCACACATGGTTCAGAACACTGTGAAATCCTCTTCACTTTGTAAAATAAACCCCTCTCAGTTGAACACCTTTCTCTTCATTTACCGGGCAGTCGGCCTGTATTTTCCTCTTTTCTTGCACTCCTTTGTCCTCCTGTCCTACTTCCTGCTCCTTTTTTTTGAAAGTTATGATGAAGCTTCTGTTCCAAGGTGGCTGTGCATCAGCCAGCAGGCATTAGCAGGCCGCCCTTGTTTGTCTGTCATCCTCAGATGTGCCCTAACCTCCCTCTTCCTTATGCTCATTATTCCATTTTCACTGTCCCCGTTTGTCTTCCTCTTTCTTCACTTCTACATTAACCCAATTCCACTCTGAAACAGGTCTTTTTATTGAAGTAGCTCTTGATAAAGGCCCCAAATCAGACTCAAAACACCCTGACCAGGTGCCTCATGCATGATCCTCATGCATTTAGCCCTTTGAGATCTTGTGATGTAAAGGACAGATAAAATGTATTATTATGGTCCATCGTGTCCTGTGGCATCCATGATCCATTTTAGGTGTGTGTCCACACATCGTATTGGAATAAATGGATACAAATTACCTGAACCATCTGGACATTATCATCTGGCCTTATTCAAAGTCTTCATATTAAATTCCTCTCATCTATAAAACTGCTCCACCCTCACCCCCCCTGCTTCCCTCCTAACTTTCTGTGCTGCTGGAGAAGCCACAAAGACCAAGTTTAGCTTTTAAATTGGCTGGAGATGCAGCAGAAGCAGAAGGGCAGAGTTACTGCACAGGCAGCCAGCACAACTCCTGTTTCTTGACTCTTCCTAACAAGCCCTGGGGCCCTCTGCTTGTTGTCTCTTCTCACAGTGGATACGCTGCACTTATACGTGGCCATCTGTCACGAAGGAGAGATTCAGAGTTTAAATGTGCATCTGTTGAGTCTTTAACCATCTTGTCACAGCTTCCCGTCTCTTTTCTTCTTCTGACCCTTGTTGATATCTATTTTTTTAATACTTTTATTGTCTGAATTTGAGCAGGCGGGTGAAGAATCTATCCCTGCTGTGCGTACTGTCACTGCTCATCATTGGTTTCATCAGAACCTGAGATACCTGCTACTTGGATTTAAAGGCACAGTCTGTAACATTACAAACCGTCTCAGATACTATCCAACAACTTATTTTCTCTTTATCAGTCGGCTAAATGAGGATAACGATCAACTTCAACTTTTGTCTTTAATCAGCGGTTTCATCTGGGAAAAAGCCACATTTATCCCATTTGCTTCACTTCTTCATATTTTCACGGCTTTGAGGTTGATTCACACATCTTTATCTGCTCTTGCATTACAGAACTATTTTTAGAGTAAACAGCGATTTCTCCACTTTCTTCTTCTTCATTGTCCTCTGAACAGCACGTTTTCTCCATGTTTTTGGCTCTTGGACACCAAACCAGTGTCCACCTGCGGGGTCTTTGCACATTGTCAGCGTTTGAGCAAAAGAAATGGCACTTAAACACATGGTAGTCTATTTCTAGTGTTTAACGGGGGAAATCGGAGGACCACATGCATAAAGTGTTAGCTTATCTGTAGCAAAATGCTAATTGTGATGAAAACTCAACATTTAACAGCACATTTTCTCACAGATCTTTTTTTATTGTTGCATCCTGTAACTTTAGTGACCTTCAACTATTCATAGATTTATTTATTTGCTAGCTGTGCTGTGGGTAAACTGACCGCTGTGGAGGTGTGTAGCGAGGCGCCGGGAGTCAAAGGGACTCCACATCGGGTCCAAGTCTGCTGCTGAGCTGAAGGGGTCAGCGGCCAGAAACCAGGTTAATTTTAAATGGATTCAGCAGGAGAGGTGTGAGGAAGCCGTGCCTCCTTCCCGCCACACACACACACACACACACACACACACAGGTATATTGACGTGCACACACATATTCATGTGCACATAACTCCCAGCCGCTCGTTCCATTTCACTCCTCCAGTCCTCATCGTGAGACCAGGGGCTTCTGGAATGAATCCTCGCTGCTCTCCTCTTTCTCCTGGTTGCCTCAGCTGACTTGGGGGTGTGTTTGTGTGTGTGTTCGTGCCCCAGTAAAGAGTGGTGCTCATTGCCATGGTGTCTTTCCTGCTTCTCCACTGACCAGACCTGCTGTTTTCTTCCTCTTCTTTCCAGTCCATCATGGAGCAGTTCAACCCGTGCTTACGGAACTTCATAGCTATGGCGAAGAGCTACGAGAAGGCGCTCAACAGTGAGTACTGCAACCGTCTCCTGTTTACTTTCTTTTGTCGTCTCTTTTCTGTTCCTCAGTCCAGGCAGAGGGCCAGCCGACCCGACGCTTGGCGCTGCTTTTATATCCGAGTAGGGACACGATGCCACAGATGATCAGAAGAAAAACGTGTTTTTGAAGTCAGATTTCCCTCCAGATTCCAGACTTTTCGCTCCAGAAGCGAAATGACGGCGGTAAAATGCTGCTGCAGGGCGCTGAATATTCATGAAAGTGGCCCATTTAAAGAAGTTATTTTCTGATGGTTGTAAACTGTTGATATTTTCTGAATGTTCCTCTGTGATGTCACTCCTTCCTCTCTGCCCTCCAGCTCCAGTTCATTGATCTTTAATCGTCTTCTGTCATTGCTTCTTGTGGCTTACTCATGTGTGATTGCATGCCCCCCCCCTGTTTGAGAATCAGAGGAAAAGATGGAGAGAATGATGTGTGCAGTGCATGCAGCAATGGCTCAAGGTTAAAGACAAAGCAATGGAAACGTCTTGGGGGAGCTAAGTGGAGCATAAACCAATGGGAAGTGGAGCAGGGGGCGTTACAAGAGCAACAGTACCCCCCCGCCCACCCCCAGAGGGGCCAAGGAAACGAGAACAGGCCGAGTCGGTATCCAGGACATGAAAATATGAGAAATATTCTCTCACACCAGTAGAACTGGACTGATGGTTGTTAGTGTTTCATGAAATTTGATTGGTCACACGGTCGGCATCGATCAGATTTCACGGCCGTCTTCAGATGACAGTGGATGCCCCTCTGCAGAGGGAGGGGGTGACGGTCTGCCGAGTGGATGGCGCTGAGCAGGGCTCTGCTTTGTTTGCTTGGAGGAGAAATGCAGGGAAGACTCGGCAGCCTACGACAACAATAAAGGAGGCCTCACTCCAGTCTGATAGATCAGGCTAAAAATAGCCCTGAGTGGGGATTACACTTCATCAATGCCAGGCAGCGGCTCGCAGGGAGAGCTGTGAGTGGAGCCATGCAGGGCCGGGCACCCACAAAGTCTCATTGTTGGTGGGGAAATGCCAGTGCAGCCTCTGGTTCTTTAAGTAGAACTGGGGCGGCAGCTTAGTGTCCCTGAGGAGGGGGAAGACCAGCATGATGTAGGAGGGAGGCTGAACTGGTTGCTGCGGTTTGTCTAAAACATTTAGGCTCTGAGGTGATGGTGTGGATGCGGTGCTTAGACCTCCAGCAGCTGTCAGGCTGCCAGATACTGGATGTTTTGTGGAAGGAGCGAGCGCTGTGAACAGTTGGATCGAACTGGGCTACATGCGGACAGGCCAGGGTCTGGATTACAGATGGTTTCAACTGAAGTGAAACTATAGTCTTAGTCATTTAGGTTGTGTTAACCCACCTAAATGGAAAGCAACTGGATTTTACTTTACATCTGAACAGCAGTAGCCTTTCAAATGAGAAACGTCCTCATAAACCAAGGAAAGAAGTCCAGTTGCCTCCTATTCAACCTCAATATATTCTCAGTCAGGGCTAAAACAAATAATTTCTCTCAGTTGATGCTTTATTTCTCACTCATTACATCCTCGGAGCTCAAAGTGACGTCTTTAGATTGCTTTTGTCTGAGTAAGACCTGCTTTAGTGTTGATTTGATTGACATGGTCCTGACTCAGCCGCTGTATGTGAAGCCTGTGGAGAGACAACATCTCAGTTTGAATACCGTTGTATTTAAACTGAGAGAAGCAGCTCTAACTAACCAGCGTTTGTGTCTAAACTGATGGTCGGTTATTTTATTGCTCTTCTCAGCCACTAGCAGGGAAGAGGCTTTCTCCAAATTGAGCCCATTTGTGCCTAAGATGGCGTGTTTAGAGCTGGAGATGATCAGATTTGTGTGTTTATGGGACAGAAAGCTGAGAGCGGTCGTGGTGGAGTTTGCTGAACCTTAAATGAACACATTCAGAAGGTAAAATATCGACCATCTCAGCTGATTTAGGCTTTATGTTTCCTTTATGCTGACATTCTCTGCTCTGTGCCGGCTTTATGTCACTCCTCTAATCCTCTTTACAGGCAGACTCTCCTCCTTCTCCTCCCTCTTCTCTTTCTCCTGCTTTTGTCCCTCTCTGTCACTTTCCAGCATCTCCTCGAGCTAATCCTGCCTCACCTGAGCCTGCTGAGATATCTCCAGACATCTATAAGATTACCTTCCTCCCCTCACTCTGATATCCCACCCAGACTGAAAGCAGGCTTCAGCAAAGCCGGGGAAGGGTCTTGGTTTCGCTCTGTCGTAGTTTGGGGTAAATAAAGGGAAGATTTACTGACGAAGAAGTAAAAGTTAGACGTCTCTGAATGGTTTGATTGAAGAAATGATCCAGTTCTCTGTATTTGGAGGCTGAGTAGCAGTCGGCTTTACTGTGTCGCTGTGGACTGAACTCAGAATAGATTTCTTTTGTTTTCCGTGTGGGCATATGAACGCTCCGTCTCCTCTCTGGCTTTCAGGGAGCTTTCTGTGGCAGTGCAAACACTTATCATCCTGACAGCTCTGTAATAAACACAGCTCTCATCCTCCGACTGGACATGTGTCTGCTGTCGTCAGGGCTGTAGGTCCCTGAGTAGCTCACCCCTGACCCGCTGTAATTTTCAATCTGTTTTTAAGGCCTCACTCGCTGCTCTGTCTCAGCCGGTGTCCCCAAACTGGGGTGACGATGAACCTCGGAGAGTGAGGGCTCCCTGATGGCCAGTATTTGAATTGTAGAGCACTTTGGTGTCATCGGTGTGGATATTTTTGTCAGGTGTGCCATCATAGAATAGAGTTTCTGAGATCTGAGGTGCTGCTGGGGACTTGAAATGTAATATTTGAATACTCCAGGCAGCACATGTCAAATCCAGGTAGCCACGGGGGTGATTGCTAGGATCCGTTTTGAGTCTCATCAGATCCAGTATTAAACCTGCATCAGAACCTGAGATATCTGCTACTTGGATTTAAAGGAACAGTCTCAGATACTGCAGTATATGGGCTCAGGAAAAGTTTCCACAGCTCACTGGACTATAACGCGAGACGAGAATCATTACCCAAAATGGTCTGACTGCTTTTAAACCAAAGGTGAGTTAAAAAGCTTGAATAGACGGCAGCCTCCATGAGTTGTGAACCGGGTCAGAAACCTCCTGTTTGGCCTTGTTTGGTCCACTTAGGAAATGACTGACTTCACGATGGTGGTGTCTGTTTTTTACATTCAGTCAGTAGCGCAGACAAAGAGGTTTAGGTTTAGGTCTGACTCTGCTTCTGTGTCCTCACCTGTTGCATAACCGGCTGTCTCTGCTTTGAATACCTGCTGACTGGCACTGGAGCGCTGACGGTAACCTTTAACATCCCTTTACTGCAGCAGCTGATCAGTAGGAGTAATTGGGGATTAATATTAGTGCTTTGCTACCTGAATATTTTTGGACATTGGTTTGTAATATATAAACCAGGTTTATAAGGGCTGTGGAAACCCTCTTTAAATCCACAATTAAAGCATCTCATGATGCTGTTCCATTGATTTTTGGCTACAGAAGCCTCTCAAAACAACCAAATACCATTTTGGGTTAGCTAATCCCTTAAGAGTGCCCCTGAAGCTGTTTGTTCAGGAGATGGGATATAGACATGTAGTCCTTGAGATAAATCTCTGCAGCTTTCTGCTTCCTGCAGCTGCCTCCATAGAGCTTCTTTCTTTTCCTGCCTGGTCACCATTCCCGCCTGTCGCTCTTTATTTCCCATGCCCAACCTTGCCTCTCTTGGGAAGGGGATAGTTGCTGAGCTGAAGAAGACCTAATTTCACCTCGGCAGCCTTGATCTGATGCCCAATGCTTCCATGTTTCCAGGTGTCACATTTGCTGCAAAGGGCTACTTCGACGCTCTGGTGCGGATGGGCGAGATGGCCAGCGAAAGCCAAGGCTCTAAGGATCTTGGTGAGTCCTTGTAGTGGCAGTTGTACCCCTGGTGGGTTGGAGGGGGGTTAAACAAGCAGATGGTGGATGGGATGGCTCGTAGTGATGAGCAGAAGCAGCTGATGACCAACCTCGAACTGAACATACACGTCCAAAAAACCTTCCTCCACTTCTTTAGTGTTTACAGAGATGATGAATCCTATAAAATCCACTTTTTACTTTAACTGATACATTATGACCCCCCATTTATGTTTGAGTGGAAGTCATTGTCAGTTAGTTTAATCCATCTTTTACCTCATTTTTATTTATTTTTTCATCTCCCAGATGTGAGGAACAGTCCCTCCAGCTCTCCCTGCTCTCACACGGCGCGTTGTTTGGTTTTGGTTGGATCAGTTCTGGTTCTGCTCATTATAGACGTACCTTTAGGGACACGTGGCACTGATCAGAGCTGAGGCAAGAAGCAGCAGGATGAGTGAAGGCAGGGTGTTGTGTCGTGGTTGGTGTCCCTTTCACACGGCAGGACTGAGGAGAGCCAGCCGTAGTCCTGGATCACTTCTTTGTTCCGTCACCCTGAGGCGCTGCCGGACGGCGGGCTGAGAGCGGAGGGTTAAATATCTGTGAGGATGTAAAAGCTGCTTCCATTATTCATGGTGGAGACCTTTTCTGGTGCTTCCTCGCCCTTCTCCATTTATTTTTTCCTCGGTGTTATTTTGAGTAAATAACTGTTGGAGCTCAGTTCTTATCCTCTGTTCAACACTATAATTCACCGGGAAAGAGCCTCCTTTTAAATGTTAACCTAATTCAGAAAAGACCAGGTTAGTCTGCCTTTGTGGAACCATTTGTCCAAAACATTTCTCAGGGTTGACTTGATGCTCATGAGTTGCACAGCATCAACACAACATTTTTCTTTAAACTTTAAAAAAACCCAACCTGCATAAGCTTTAGGTTGAAATGCCTCATCGTCCATCTCCATTTCCACCAGCTTGTTTTCTTTATTTTCCTGTCTCCTGTCCTGCATGACTGTGCATCTGTACTTTTTGTCACCATTTGTATCGGGGGTTGCCTGTTCCATCTTTTTACATTTTTATTTATTTCTTCTTCTGGCAGCCGGAGCATGACTCAGCAGCCTTTCAGCTCAGCAGATCCTCCCTCCGCCTCCGGTTAAATGACAGACTAGGCTGAGCAGAGTGGACTGATGTCCTCGTGTATCAGCAGTGCTCAGAGCAGCTGTGAACTGTGTAGGCTGAACTGGGGGGGGTGCTGCCCTCATGATATTTGCAGCTTTGTGGATGTTTTAGCATATTCCCTCCCTGCTGCAGAGCTTTATGTCTTCTGTAAATTACCAGGCGAAATGAAAATGACTTGCTTTTGGAGGGTTTTAGGTCTCACTTTCGGTTGTAATGGCAGTCTGTAGATGTTTAGCATGTCGTGTAAACGGAGGCACTCTTTTCACATCTCTACTAAAGCTCAGCGTTTGCATGTCAGGAATCACGATGAAGGCTGAAACCGTATCTGATGGCCTGTCAGGTGGGCGGGTTGATTAAAGATGATTCCTGTCTTTTTCCTCCTCATTAGGTCAGTGAAGTAATCTCTTTATAAAGCAGCCCCCCTTAACCTTTTCTGAGTAATGAGAGGCTGTGCTGGTGGTTTCTTTTAGTTTCTCCATAGAAGAGGCCACAGGAAACACCGAGTGCATTGTTCTGGGATAATGTGAAAAATATTTCAAGCCTGTTAATGGGCAGATAACAAGGACTCTGCATTTGTGTGCGAGTCTGAGCTGAGTTTATTTGACCAGGATGTGTTCGTCGGGGATAATCACCCCTCCAGGGCTTTGCCTCACACTTTATAATTGATGAGGACTGAAGGCAGATTTGTAAAATCGGCCTTCTTATAATTGTTACTTTAATTGGGTTTTGCTGAGAGGGAACGTGTCTTGGGGTGCTGTGCTGAAATAACTTTAATCTGAATGAACTCTGAGAGGTTCTGCCACCTCGGCCTGAAAACAATTAAATGAGTCTTAGCATTGTGGCGAGCAGCTGATGGCAGAGGATGCAGAGCTGCGTGTGACGGGAGGGAGGGGGGGGTTAGGTTTGAGAAGCATCGCGTGGGAAGCAGAAGCACAAACGGTACTGATCAGTTCTGTTCTCAAACAGCAGTTGAATTCATGTTAAACACAGTTTGTAGACTGAATGATGTTAACTTGAGTTGAATTTTTGCTCGGCAGGAGCTGCAGGTCAGTTCTGTTTTTCTTGCAGTAAGCAGCAGAGTTATGTAGGATGTTAGAGTGAAACTTTTATCTGGATTTAAAAAGAAATGAGGGGTTCTGTAAGGGCCTTTACACTTTAATGAATAATCATACTAATGAAAATGAGAAGCCGTCACCAGCATTAAAAAGAACTCCTTTATAGAAACTAAATTAAACCACTTAAGTCTTCTCAAAGCTTGTAAGTTTACTTCATAAAGACCAATTATGGGCTCAGCATCCATAAATTGGAAATCCAAGGTCTTCTGTTCATGCAGCTGAGCTGAAGGTTTCCATCCAAGGTCTTCTGTTCATGCAGCTGAGCTGAAGGTTTCCATCCAAGGTCTTCTGTTCATGCAGCTGAGCTGAAGGTTTCCATCCAAGGTCTTCTGTTCATGCAGCTGAGCTGAAGGTTTCCATCCAAGGTCTTCTGTTCATGCAGCTGAGCTGAAGGTTTCCATCCAAGGTCTTCTGTTCATGCAGCTGAGCTGAAGGTTTCCATCCAAGGTCTTCTGTTCATGCAGCTGAGCTGAAGGTTTCCATCCAAGGTCTTCTGTTCATGCAGCTGAGCTGAAGGTTTCCATCCACATCGATCAATCTACAGTCTTTGTGCTCTTTCATTGAGGAGTTTGTGGATAACAGCGAGTGTCCTCTCCTGAAAGCGGTTTTCTGCTTTTTTTAAAAATCTTTTCTCTCTTTGTTCGCCACCTTTTGAACGACAGGATGATGCAGTCAGATGGGTTATTGGCACATAGTAATAAGCGTAGTCCACACAGTTAATTACTGGGCTCACATGCCGGAGCAGGCAGTTCTCAAACTGAGTAATTTGGGGAAAAAATAGAAATAATTTATCAACTCTTATGGCTCAAAATAAACAGTCACATCTCCTTAAGGGGACACTCATTTTTGGAGAGCCGAGTTGGTCATTGCTTTGCCACGAGAAGCCGGCACAGGAGGAGGAAGTGATGCCTGGCTGTGTTTCAGCCGGTCGTTCTTAAATGACTTGATGCTGTCAGAGTTTGAGCAGCTGCCTGCACACGTAGACGGGATTCGGCATGGCTGCAGAGTGGAGTGTCGTCCCACTCATCCGCTCCTCTTTCACTACTGCTCTCTGTCTGCAAACGCCCCCACGTTGATGTGGGAGCTCAGGCAGCCCTGGGAGAACACGCCGACTCTGCACACGTTTCTAAAAATAGATTCAATGAAACGCCTTGACTGGAGCCGCTCCGGTGGAGGAGGAGAGTCGGAATACGATGCTCCATCCTCAGACCAAAAATGGTTTGTCGGTGATGTCACTACGGCTGAAAAATGACACGTCTGTCTTCCGTATACTATATTTGGGCATAGTTTTGAGGAAAAAACACGAAGCCCCTGCAGTTCCGGTTCCCCTGTCTGACCAAATAAGGGCTCCACCGTTCGAATGCAGTTTTGAGCAGAGGTGGAACTCACTCTGGAACAAACCTGAAAGAACAGCTGCTCAGCGAAGCGTTTCTTTGTCTTTGGCTTATTATGTGGTTGTACTTACTTTAAAATCAGATTCTTGATCCAAACCTACATCTTTTTTCCTTTCTCTTTTATCTTCTGCCCTGTGGACCTGACACTGCTCTTTTTAATTTATACGACTTAAGAAGTTTAGATATCGTCTGGATAGATGGACTGCAATGAAAGATTTATTTTTTTATTATTAAATTCAGCAAATGCTTTTATCTCACCAAGAAAGCCTTCCTGAGGTTTTCTAAGTATGTCTTGGCCCAGATAGGCAGCAATAAAAGTGAGCTGTGCACTAACAACACAGAGTAAGAATTTTGGATAAGAAAAGAAAAGACCATAAGAAAAGTACCATCTTAATAAGCCAAAATAAATGAGTGTCCATTCTTTCTGTTTTCTTTTTCACCACCAGATCACAAGATGCAGCATATTAAATTATTCCTAAAGTTTATTTTATTTTTTAAATATTTTTAAGGAAAAAAATTTATCTAGATCATGAAGATGACCTTTGTCCCTAAAAATGGCACATTTGTCTTTTTTTTAAATTTTATTTTGGTAAAATACATAAAAAACTAAACTCAAAGTTTAAAGAACTGGGATGAATGTACAATACAGATTTATAAAGTAAAATGTGTAAATCTAGTTTTTCTTTTGGTTTTCTCATATAACTGACTCTACTTTACTAACTAGCTAGCATAGCTAGCTAACGTTAGCTAGCTGAGTTAGCCAGTCACCATTACCTGTTGTTTATAAAGTTATGTGATATTAGCTGTGAGCAGGTGCCAGTTCAGTCTCATGATCTCTCAGCTGGACATGCTGCACATTAACCACTTCAGGAGAAGATTGATTATTAACTTGGTAGCCATTTGAACATTCTGCATAGCCACGTTCCTACATTTCCTTCGTCATTTAAAGCTGCTTCAGTCGATCTGAAAGTTTAGTAAACTAATTATTGCTCTGAAATTAAAGGCAGTGGAAGGTAGGGAAACCAATTCTATTAGTATTATATTTAGTTTTTACAGTGTCTTTACTGAAACTACAGTATGTATAACTTATAATGTAAGATCTTACCAGCAAACGAGGGACATCCATATGAAATTCAACCTTCTTTTACGTTTGCTGGTTACTGAGAACACTGTAACATAACTAAATTTAAGTAGCACACTGTATTGTTTAGTGTGAACAGTTTCTTTCCAGTATTTATGTTTTTGCCTTGATGGTGCTGATCCCAAGCAGATTAATGTGCATTTCCACATTTCCTGCTCCCATTCTGTTCCTTCTTCTTATCGTATTGCTGTTGGCTTGAGCGCACGGTTGCATAACATTGATCTCATTAAAACAATTTAATGTTAATTCAGATGGCCGAATTAGACTCTCAAAAATGATTTCCCTTTGGTTAATTAATTCAACGCATCCCAATTTAAAGGAGTGTTTTGGTCTTTAAGGCATATTACTCCAATTTGTTAGAAGTGCTGTCAAAGGATGGACGGCTCAGATATAGATTTGATGAGATCTCAGTGGGGGAGAGCCAGACCCTGGTGGATGGAAGTCAAAACTCCCTTCACTGTGGTATTTATCGCAGGGATCGTACTGTATAGCTTTCTCTTTTTTATCTCTGAAATGATTGCCCTCCGTTTGAAAGGGAAGGTTTCATCACAGCATGCTGCACAGTTGGATGGACACAGCAGAAATATGAGCGCTTGCTCCTGAAGCAAAGCTAAACAAAACAGGAAATGAAAGTCATAATAAAGTCTCACGAATTGGGACTTGAAAACATGAAATGACACTTTATTAAATATCTGAGCATCTCTCGGGGAAATTCTTCCCGCCGCTGTTGTCCCTCCAACGGTGCCTTACTTGACATGTCATTTGCTCGGGTTCACGGGAGAAGCCGGTGACCTCCACATGACCCTTATCTTTCTGAGCCAGCACAGACTGAATTTCCCTTGAGCTTCTAACCCAATCTAAATTCAGCACGTGTTCTTTCTGCGCAGAAAGGAAACTGCAGTGAGAGCACTCTTTCAAAGTGTTTCTTTTCCTTTTCCCCTATGCAGCCTTGTCATCTCCCCATCTTACGAAGTTCTTCCACTCCCACGCACGTTATCCTACTTTTAAAAAGATTGATTGCAGCCTTTTGAATCATCAGTTGATGACAAGTCTGTGCGAAGGGATGTAACTTTAGCTCAGACTAAAAAAAAATGAAGTAACTTGAAAGATGACTTTTAGTCACATTTCCTGAAACTGTCACTCTTAACAGTGATGAGACGGTCTATAAAAATCAGGTTCCTCTGGCTCCTTCGGCCGTGTCCATTCGCCTCGGTTTGCACTCCAATAGTGGCATGTTTTGCCTTTTTGTTAATATTCTTTAGCGTTACAAATCAATTCAAAGGTCAAAATTCAGCTGTTTTTTTTTAATTTTTTTTATTTAAATGTCTAAACCTAACCAGGAAATGGTGTCGCCTGATTCTAACCTCGTAGTTGTGATGGAGAAACCTCGAACACGGGGAGAACGGTGAAATCTGCTTTCCCAACCTCACTCTGCATTGATGTGGCAGTGTTTGGTGCTTCCTGGCACCAGGGCCTCGTGTAGATGCTCTTGTGTGCTCACCTCAAACGACAGGGGTTTGATAAAATGGAAGTATTTGATGTCCTGGGATCAGAAATGGGTTTAGTTTGACTCTGAATGTTCACAACATCCTCAGAAGTAGAGCTGAAGCACAGCAGAGAGGGAGGAGAGGCCTTGAAGTCGGATTTATTGAACTTTCTCCGACTTGAGTAAACCTCATTCTCAAGGTTACAAAGTTCTGTGTGAACTGAGTTACAAAGAGAGGAGATTTTCTGTTGTAATACAATGGATTTATGCTTCTGTGGAGAACTTTACACCTCTTACTCTGCCACAGAGGCAGTAAAGAATGGTGCCTTCACAGGTGGTGGTTTAGCATTTTGTTTTGCCTAACAGCTAATGAGGTAACCTGGGGGGTTGATAATGTGCATTTCTCTGCTCATATGGCACATTTGTGTCATCAAAACAGCATTTAGGTATGAAGGACAGAGTTTTGGACTTTTTTCCTTTTTTTTGCATCTGTCATGTATTCTAATTCCTGTTTTGGGTCAACTTACTATTTAATCAGTAAAACCCAAGTGACCGATATGTGATGGGGGACAGAACTGTCCCTCGTCTGTCTGCACGTCATTAGAGCAGCTCCATACTACCAATTTAGCTTTTCTTTTACTGTGTGTGCCCTATTAGAAAGTCCTTCTCCTCGAGTCACCTCAGGTGGTGCCGGGGGACTCGGAGGAACAGAGGAAGAAATGAGGCACATAATGAAGAGAGAACACGGGAGAAAGAGGAAGTGGAGAGCGAGAGCGACATGTTCCCGGCTCATTAGCAGCCTTCAGACGGTCTGCACAAATCAAACCCTGGCTGCTGACAAAGCGCTCAGGCCTGAGCACCAGCACTCTGATCACCCCCACCTGCCATTCATCACTGCATGCCACCACACCGCTGCCAACGCCTGCATCCATCAGCGCCGTCTTGTCATCCACGGGTGTCCCATGGATGAGTGGCAGCCCAGTGAGGAAGAGATCAGAGGTTTTTTAGATGTGTGATTGGGTAAATAACCGTAATGGGCTGCTAATGTAGCTTCAATAATATGTTGAACTAAAAAATGTCCTTGAGGTGTCGCATTGTTTTACAGCCAAATGGTGACTTAATGATCCTTATAATAAGGAGACGTATACAGGCGCCGTTTGGAGCTCTGCAGAATTAACATGAATAACATTCGTGGCGTTTCCAAGGTTGTCTGAAGGTCAACAGATTTTCAAAGCTGCACGTCGTGGGCCTTGTCAGCTCATCATTAAATTATTGTCGCCAAGCTATAGTGTGAAGCCTCAGTGAAACCCCCCCCCCCACGCTTCTCTTGTCTGTCACGTCTTTTAAAACGAGCCAGAAATCCAAATTGCAGCCTGGTTTTTAAAATGGAGTCCTCCTCTGTGCCAACTCCACAGAGACGCAGGAGGTGATGGATCATTTAAAGAAAACGCTCTAAGAAAATCTTTACTCGCCCATTTTCACACTGTGCTGCCCAATTAGTGGCCTGACATGATGAGTTGGGTGCCAGGAATTGTATTGATCACGAGTCCGAAGTTGAAAAGCTTTAAAGTTTTTTTTTTTTTTTTTATCTGCTCTCCGGCTCGCGTCCTGAGTCGGGTAATCAGTCTTCATTTGTCACTCCATCAACTTCCATGTGAGGTGTTCACAGTCACTCCTATTGATTCCTCCTTAAAGATGAATTCATTTTTTTATTGAAGACATAAAGAGATCACGTAGAGGCCAGACATGACAGCAGGATTATTGGACTGTGTTTGTCTCTCTGATAAACTGCAGCTGCAGCAACAACTTTGTAGTTAAGAATGTGCTTTAAATGTCACTTCTAATGACTCATTTTGGGTAAAAATTCTGCTCGTCTTTGGGTGTGTTTGCAAACACACAAATGCAGCCAGTGTTTAACAAAATGAAAGACCCAGAAGAGTGCAACAATAACTGAGTCATGTGGCTTTGAGGAGGACAAATCTCCCCGCAGCACCTTGTACTCCCTCCACTGCTGCTTCTGGGTATTAGAGCTGCTTGTTTGCTTTCAGGCTTTTATTATATACTCCCTGCAGGGATGCAGACTGCATAAAACACCTTCCCTCATACAGCCATTAACCGTGGCTCGATAGCTCCCACTCTGGCTCTCTGAGCCCAGGAGCTGCATGGCAAGTGGAAGGGGTAATAAACCCAGATGTTAGCGCTGTCCTTGGGCGAGCCCCAGAGAATGATGGGCTTGTTTCCCCCTGCAGTTAGACCTGCTCCCCCTGTAAATGCACTGTTTGATTGGTTTCCCCCACTTTGTCAGCATTGATACAGCACGGTTATACCTCAGATGGGATCCTGCTGTGAGCTGCATGCTGGAATCTGTTGTTTGGTGCTCAGTTTCTCCGGATGTGTGTTTGAAGCCTAAGACTTAAGAATGGATATTGTGAGTTTTAGGGAAACATTTTTTAGCTCAACTGGCGTTTGCACATTCATGCGATGGAAATCCAAATCTGTGTCTTCACTTACAAACACCAGCATGAGATGGAATAGCCACAAAAAGGAGGAAAAAGTGGATGTTTGTAAGTGCGTGTTCTTTGGGTTGGGCTCTCTGGGTGCTGACAACAATGTGCTTTACTCCCCTTTAAGCCTCAGATGTTGCGATCTGCTCTGATTAACAGTAAGCAGCTTACTTCTGAAGGGTAGAAGTCCCATATTTCGCAACCCAAAGTAGAGAGATTTTGGATTAGATGAGTGCAACAAAACAAGAACATCCTGAAATTTGGGGAGATTCCAGGTAATAAAACCTGCAGGGCAAAGTCAGAATGACCTTCTACAGAAGAGCACAGTGAGACCTTTTGGCTCTTCACAACGGGTTCTCTCTCAGCAGTTTGATTTTAAAGGATAAGTTGCCTTTATTACAGCTAATCTCTGGCCTTCGTTTGCACCAGTAATAGTTTTGTTCTTTGGGAACGACTGTGCAGATTAGCCAGACGTATTAAAAGGAAAAACATCATGCATATGCAACGAGATCCCATGGAAAATGATGGCCAAAACTATAAAAGATGAGTTGTTATCACGCAGCTCAACCCTTAGAAGCATAAAAGACGAAGCAGCTTATTTTATTGGCTGCGGCAGCTGGTGGCAGGGTGACCGCTGATTCACCATCTGCTCAACTGAAGTGTGAAGTGAAGAGACGGTGGAGCTCTGTGCTGCTCTGGAGCTGAACTGTGAGCTGCCAGAGGACGACGACAAGAAGCGAGACCTTCAGGGATCACTGAAGACTGAGAGGGGCGAGCCTCCGAGCCTCGAGTGTCACAATTCATGGTGAGATGAGGAATAAATGGTGACACTAACAATCCTAAACCCAAACATATACCTTTAGTCCTCAACTATTCACGAGTTCAGAGGAGGGAGAAACGCTGGGAGACTTCTGGGAAGGTGTCATGCAGAGCTGTTGGTGAAATTAAAGGAAGATGATGCTAAAACTGTTATTGTACAGTTTGTTTTTACAGTAACTTTAACCCTTTTATTTGAGTGTCAAATAAGCAAAAAAAACCTTTTAAAAACATAGCTGCTGTGGTTTTCTATCGTGCTGTCAGTAATAAAGTGAAATCTAATAAAAACCAGACGCTGGTGGCAGCTAAAGTGAGATGGACTCCTCCTTTAGGTGTAAAAGTAGCCGTAAGTTGGGTGTAAAAGACGTCTGGGGCTAAATTAAGTGTTGAATGTCTACATGTTAAACATGGACGGTGTTACAGATGGAGCGAACCATCGAAGGTCGCCACGTTACGAGCCGCTTCGCTGTATTTAGGAAGGGAAGCGAGTCAGAAGGTGGTCACTGTACGAAGTTTGAACCTTTGTTGCTGTGGGACTGCAGAGTTCCTCCCTGCAGACTCGAGTAGCTGCTGCAGCTTCTGGTTCTTTTGTTTTTCTCTTCAGGTACTGCCCTGTTGATGAGAAACTCCCTGGTGTTTCCTGCTGGGTTTCAGCTCTCAGGCTCTAATCCTCTGAGGCCAAAAATTGCCCAACGAGCTCCACAAATCACAGCAAAATCCTCAGGAGCCTCGGAGATATTCACAAGTGTCCTTTGCTGCGAAGTAGCAGCAATATTCGAGTTGACAACAAGCAAAAGCTCTGCCTGAAGAGTTGGTAGAGAAATAAGTTACGTTGCATTCGTCATGGAGACCTGGAATTGAGTCCAACTTGCTGTTTTGTTTGGTTTAGGTACCAAAAGCTTATATTTGGGCTCAAGATTGAGTCTTTCCCAGTACAGCAGGTTTTATGCCAGCGACTTGGCTTTGTCTCTTTTCTTATTACACTGATGATGACCAGAACACTTTGTTTTATTGGTGAAGATTGTGTTTGAGGCTGCTGCACATGGCCCAGCAGATGTGTTTAGAAGATGCCGTGTTGCCTTCCCCCTCTGGTCGGAGTCAACATTAGCGTAATGGTGTGTGTGATCGAGGTGCTTGAGTTCAGCCTGGCTGCTGCAGCTTGTCGATGGCTGCTGGCTGTTTGTTAATGGATGGGACGGGAGTGTGTGTTGGGTGCCCTCCAAGAATCAAAGGAGAGTTTGGGCGAACACGTGCATTTATCTGCCTCGCTGCCTCTGATGCTCCGTCCTGCAGCACTTGAACACTTCCACAGTCTCAGTACGTGGAGGGATTAGTTTCTTAGGGTGGAGAGAGTGGGATGGAACAAACTGCTGTGTTTTGTGTCCTGCATGCATGGGTCAAACATTTTACAGCCATGTCCCCAACATGTGTATCTGTGACATCTGTGTTTCTGTGGAAGTCTGCCAGGATCAAGCTGAAATCTCCCAACTCCGAACTATTAGCAGGGAATGTCTCCGAATATGATCCGAAAGAATGACAGATGGAATGATCCAGAGTTAAGTCTGGTACTTAAGTAGATGTACCTTCCCTTACTGTCCCCCTCTGCTCCCACTCCCCACTCTGACCCTTCTTAAACCTCTTCTCTCTCAACTGAGTCTCATCTGCATGACCACAGCACTTCATTAAGCCTGTAATCCTGCCCAGGCAGCCCACTGTGTCCCCTCTGACGGTCCACAGGTCCACACACCTCGCTGCCGTGAAGGAAAGGCTTTATGTGCTGTCAGCATACATTATGCAGGAGGCAGATGAGTGCCGTTAACATATATTAGTGGACTCGTTTAGAATAAATTGGGTGCTCGGCTGCTGCAGCTGCACAATCTGTCACTGATGGCATTTTCAGAAATGTAATCTGCCAGTTTGTTCATTATGTGTCTTCTGTAAATGTTATGTCCTGATATCTCACAACAGAAACTGTCCAATATCGATGACACAGTATGTTGTATAAGATGTGCTTAATATTCACAACTGACCCTTTTTTCTTTAATTAAACGGTACTTTAAATGATTTTCTGTTAGTTATAAGTTGTAGTAATGTAAGATAAGGTGTAAAATATTAATATTTGATCACAGTCTTATTGCTGAAGTTGTGGAGCTCCACTGATACTGGATTTTTGAGACTGATGTGAAATCTAATGCATCAGATGGTGACTCAAAACATCCTATAAATGCTCTGATATCTCATATTTACTCCCAAAGCGAGGGACATTCCTCATAAAATGGTCAAAGTTCAGTCTGTAATAAAACCCTGAACAGCATCTACTGCAGAGTGGGATGTTCAGTTGAAATGTATCGATCCACCCCACATTTCTTTTTACATGTCTCTTGTTTTCCTGGAGTTTTAGGATTAATGTGGACATGGTCAAACATAAGATTGAAAACAGTTTTTTTTTTTTTTTTTTTTTTATCAGTTCTGAGCAGCTTGAAAGTGAATATCTGGTCTGAGCTCCTTTATTCTCCAACACAGCCTGAACCCTCTGAGACAAGCTTTCTGTCATTTCTTTAAGGAGTCTTCAGGAATAGTTCTCCAGGCTTCTTGAAGGACATCCCAAAGCTCTTCTTTGGATGTGGGCTGCCTTTTGTTCCGTTCTCTGTCAGATGATCCCACACTGCTTCAATAATGTTGAGGTCCGGGCTCTGGGGAGGATTCATCCCTCCATAAGACCTGTTGCCACTGATTTTCAGTCCACTTCTTGTGTCATTTGGCACAGCTCAGCCTTTTCTCCCTGTTTCCCTTCCTTAAGAACGGCTTCTTGACAGCCACCCTTCCATGGAGACCATTTCTGATGAGGCTTGGGCCAACAGTAGATGGATCAGCTGAAGGTCCAGATGCATCTCTCAGGTCCTGTCAGGTCACAGCTGGATTTTTTCCTCTTTCTTAAGGACATCACTTTCAGATCCTGTTCATCTGCTGTAGATAGTTTTTTAGGCCTGACACTTCTTCTTTTGTCCTCCACTTGTCCAGTTTCCTCAAATGTTTTAAGGACACACTGCACACCATGCTGAGATATGCCAAGTTTTCAGCTAATAGCTCTTTGGGAATCACCTTGTTGCTGCAGAAATCCTATTTTCTGTCTGTCAAACTGTGTTTTCTTTGCTGTTTTTCATAGATGCAACTAAAGAAATGGGAACAAATGATGTGTCTTTGTGACAGGCTGCTGGTAACAAAGTGCCTAAAGATTCATAAGTCAGAGTTTAGGTGACTTAACAAACCAACAAATCCTCTGGAAATGGTCAGGTTCAAGAACTGGACTGAAAACTAGAAAACTTTCAAAGAAAAGCTCCTTCAGAAAGCTGGAGAACTATTGATCAGGACCACTTTGAAATATGACGGGAAAGTCTGGCTGCTTGGAGGGAAATTGGCAGAAATGGGGGGTGGATCAGGGCTTTTTTTTTTTTTCACAGCAGATGTGTTGTCCGTCATCACATTTGAAAAATCCAGTATGGGCTTGGACTCGGTTCATGGTTGTGTGTAGAAATTAGAGCGTTTGCTTAACTGCTCGTCTGTGTTTTTTCTGTCTCATTTTTCTCGGGGCAGTTCGATCTGTCTCTTCAGGTCTCTATACTTCTGTTCTTTGCTCAAACTAGATCTTTTTGTTTCTTTTCTTTTTTTATTCCTTCTTTTCTTTTACAATGCATTGCATATTCAGAAGAGGCAGCATGTAGGTATCTTTAAACAACACGCACCTCCCTGGCTGCATGAATCATATTTAGTTTTTTCCCTTTATTTTCTTTTAGCTTTGGGTTTCTCTTGGTTCTGCTTTTCGGTGTGTCCCCCCCCCCCCTGTTATGTTGTAGTACAACACATGTCTTGATGCATAGATGAAACTGATGACTCAGCTGTGCTCCTGTCTGTTTATTAGCAGCAGTATTTGAAGCTCTTGGTGGAACTTCTCATGATTTACAGCAGTTTGGTTTCAGTATTAACCGCATTCAGTGGGTTTCTCGATCGACTCTTTAATTTCTCCTTCATGGTGTCTCTGTGGCATTCTCCTTTTTATTTCCGTTTTGAGTTGCGTCTGCTCCACTCGCATCTCGTCCTCCACCTCGCTCCGCTCTCATGTCTTCTGTGTGGCTGCATGGTCGTTTCTTTTGCACGCTTTGTGTAGCTCTCAGACTTTGGAAAGATTTAATATCACACTGTTTGCTGCCCCCTCCCTCTCTTTGTTTATCGCCTGTGTTCTTTGTCTTCTCTCTGCAGGGGATGTGCTCTTTCAGATGGCTGAAGTGCACAGACAGATTCAGATCCAGCTTGAGGAGATGGTGAGCATGTGGTGGTGCTGTTGCTAAAATCGGCACCTCTTAAGCCGCCAAGGAGCCAAACAGATTGTGGTCCTGTTGCTTTGTAGTCCCTTCATCACATGATATATTTTAGGATTTAATACTTAGGAAGACCTTTCTTTCCTGTGCTGGAGCAGCTTCTGGTTTTCCTCCATTTTGTGACTTTTGAACTGATTCTTTTATCTGTAAATTACAGCCATTAGTCTGAAATCATGGCCACTTGTGGCAACATTCGGAGGAAAAAAGTAGCTGCAGACCTTCAGTCTTTATGTAAATCAGGTTCAAAGCTATTTTTAAATATCCTCATTCTTTTGGACAATGGGATGTCAACAGTACAATATATCACTTAGCAACGAGGTCCGTATATATTGAGCAGCAACATTGTTGTTCCAGAATCACTCGTCTGCATTTCTAAACAGGTATCTAACAAGTATCTGCAATATGTGGATGGAACAGAAGTAAATGCAGACTGTAATCTCTATCCAAAGAACAGTTTCACCGCTGGTTGGACTCTGTTCTTTCCCAGCAGTACTTTACATGCCAGACATCCTTCTCTGGGCACAAACACATGGCCGTCAGTCACGCTTTGACCGCCGCAGCAGAGCAGGCGTTAGAATCACTGCTGTGGTTGTGCATGCAGCTGCCTGAGGTTTGCTTTGTTGTGGGGGTGCATCGTTTGAGGCTTTTTTGTTTGTCTTGCAGCTGAAGTCTTTCCACAACGAGCTGCTCACAGAACTGGAGAAGAAGGTGGAGCTGGATGCACGCTACCTGAACGTGAGAATTACTTCATGCTCTCACCTAAATTCACTCTTTCTTCAGCCGGTTTGTGTAGACTTGGATAAAATGATTTTCTGGCTGGGTTTGGGGACCTAAACCCTCGGTTAGGTTTAAAAGAGAAGACTTTATGATGGAGTTTTACTTCATTACTTCGGAGCTTCACACCATCTGCACACACATAATCGCTGCTGTCTGCAGGCTTTTGCACTGAGCGACGGTCATAGATGCAGAGTTTTGTGTAATCCATGCTTGATGTGTGAAGTAAACCCCAGAGAGTTGACCAGGTGTAACTAGAGGATGGTCATGTGACTTATTAACACTTATTAAAGGAGGAAAAGCAAACTTTTCATTCTGCAAACACACAGATTACATCACACTTTGGGTTTCTAACCCTGCATGACTCACATAGCCTCACATTTCCCATTAAATGACAATAAATTGCTGTAAAGAAGATCCTCGTAATGATGTATTTCTGTTTGACCTGTCGCATACAAACTGAAACGACAGTGGAGAGGTGTATTGATGGAGATTTGAACTGTTTTGACTGTGAGATCGGCCTCTCTGATGCTAACCTTGTGAGAAATGGACACCACGGCTTAATGCTTGATATCACGGAGCCGTAACCAGGCGGGAGCCAAAATGAAAACTTTCTGTACACCACAGAGCTGGTGTGAACCGGGCCTGAAGGCTGCATCCACTCATGATGCCAGAAGTTCTGCCGACTCGGCAGAATACGATGCCGTCAAAGTTGGAACGAATGGGGTTGAGGAGTTTCTCGACCTTTTAGCCTCTTTTTCTGAACAGCTCGTCTTAACTCTCCCATCAATTTGATTCCAGCAGCAATAAGCGCCTCTTTTGTCTGATAAACCTGCCACACACAACTTCTAAGGACCAAATTTAAGAGACAGCTGCTCAGTCTAATTTCTTAGCTGCAGCTAAAACAGTGAACAGGTTTCTCCTGCTCCACAGGGCCAATAAAAGGAGGATGTCAGTAAATGAGTCATGTTTTAGGGGATCTTCTTGAATGTGAATTATTTACAGAAATAATGTCAAATCAGCCTGGACCTTTTTTTTTTTAGTTTTTATACACAATTTATCTTGAAAGAATTGTAAAAAATTGACGGGTATCGAGGTGAATCATGAAAGTTCCTTAAAACTGGACTCAGGATTTCACTCTGACATGCAACAGCGGCGGTCAGTGTCTCATCAAGTCAATTTCCATCCATCACACTAAGACTGTAACAAGATATCAGATTTATACAGATTCATCTGTGCATCCAAACCACTGCAGCACGTTACATAAATGACTTCCTGCTCTGTCATGTACATCAGGAGACAAAAACAAGAAAACTGAATCCAAATAAAGGAAGAAGAAACAAAAGAGGAGAAAACACATCATCCTGCATTTGTTTTTTCTGCTCTGAGACAATCAGGCAGTGAAATCCAAGCAGACTGCTCTGAAATGAATGTATGTCAGTGTGAAATCTCATCTGTGGATGCTGAGCCCCTGCTGACTTTGTGCTGCCCCCCTCAGGCGGCGCTGAAGAAGTACCAGATGGAGCACAAGAGCAAAGGGGAGAGTCTGGAGAAATGCCAGGCAGAGCTGAAGAAGCTGCGTCGGAAGAGTCAAAGCAGCAAGCATCCGTCCAAGTATGGAGACAAGGAGATGCAGGTCAGTGTGTGTTTTCACCACAACCAGGCAGGCTGGTTTCACATGTGGTCAGGGCAGCTTCAGGCCAGCAGAAAAGCTGCTGGTCAGAATATTTTTCATTATTCAGCCCATCTTTACTTAAAGTCAGAGTCACAATCGCCAGCAGAGACCGTCAGTGAGCTCCTGCTGACTCTTCAGACCACCTCTCAGAGATGCTCCTCTCTGCTCCTGAGGGGATGTAAGCTTCGGTGCGTCAGGTAATCTGATGGGACAGGATGTGCTGAGCTGACTGGGACAGGGCCTCCGACGGGGCCACACTGCATGCGTTCTGCTCTGGAAGAGAAGGTTATCTTGGCCTGTCAGAGCATTGTTCTGTATTAAAGGTTTTTCATTCTGGACCTGGAACAAAATGATACATTTGATGAGTTCTCACAGATATCGGGCTGATTTCAGTGCGTGAAGTTTCTTAAAAGCTGAATATTACAAAGACAAAACGCTGCTGTTGAAGCCCTGTAATGATTCCATATCTCTGTAGCTCTGCTGTAACTGAGCCAGGGATCCGTCTCCCTACCTGCTGCCCTCCTCTGTGTTGTATAACAGCTGATATGTGTGGCAGGTGGAGGGGCCGAATGAGGCATTTTTCTCTCATGTTCAGGTAGCTGCTTGAGCGGAGGTGTGATTAGTCTGTACAAGTGTCTTTGCTGCTGTCTGTAGGCGTCGTGGTGACACATGGTGGGCGGGCCCTCTTACACAACCTGCACAGGAGATGCTGCTGTGATGCGTTTCCTGTCCCAGCGGCTGCTTCTGCTCAGTCGGAGGCTGATTGATGCTAAACCAGCAGCAGAGGAGAATTTTGTAGATATCTGCTTTTTGAAGGAGAAGCGTGTCATTAAGTTAGCTTTAGTTAGCTCATTTTATCGTTTTTCTGATGCTTACATGTAAGTTTTAGTTGTCACACAGGGCCCTGCACAGCTTCTGGGTGCAGCAGCAGAACAAAGCTTTGGTAATTAGAGGAGAACAGCAGGTAAAACGGTAGAATTCATAAGCTCAACCAAGGCAAGGCAAACCTTTCCTTATCCAGTCGGGCTGTGTGGCCCAGGTCCGAACCGGTTTATTCCGGTGAAAATGATTTCCACACGGCGCTCTGCAGAGGAACAATCGTATGAACTCTAACTAAATGAATAAGTGAATGTTGTCGCATTTTGGAGAAAAAGTGTTGAAACTTGTATCGACAGCTTTTTACATTAAAGTGTCTTAAACTGCAAGTTTATAAAATGGGATGAATGTCTAAGAAGGTAAGAAATGTATTTGTAAAAGCCTCTAATTCATCATTGAAATGATACTTTTCAGTATTAAAAACATTTAGAGAAATTATTTATTGTTACAGAATAGATATGAAAATATAAAATGGCCAAACAATAAATCTTAAGCATCATCTTTATCAGTTACATTTTTCTGAAAGATTTGGGGGTTTTTTTTCTCGCATTCTTAGGATCATTATTTAATAACACCAGAGACGATCTTTTAAACTGTCGAAGTCACGCGCTCAAGTGGCCGGATGACAGAAGCAGCTTTGGTTTATTAAATGATTAAATAACAGCAGTGTCTGTGTACACGTGACATATTTTATTGATAAAAGACACTCAAAGCAACAGAATGTGAACTTTCCAGGAGCAGTAAAAAAAAAAAATCAAATCGGTCAAATCAATAAAGCTGAAGAAAATGGACAAAAAGTCATTTTAACAGTGTAGTTAAAACACAGAGGACAGCATCAAGGTGCATCTTGACCTGTGCACAGGGGCCAAACGTGCACAGTAAGTGAATGAATGGTTGGGCCAAGGAGAGGAAGTGAAATTTGGCCTTTTTCAGGATCAAGTTGTAGATCTCATCTCGCCACAGTAAGAACGACCAATGTAGAAGTTCTGCTCATTTCCAGCTTTAAATACCAGCAATAAACAACATCCTGTAACATTTTAGCAGCAGCTGCAGAAGCATGAATACAGTTTATACAAAGAAACGACCATAAACTACCTAAATGAGATGTTTAAAGCTGAAGGAGGCGCACTGAGAACAGGACGGTGCAGCGCAGAGGAACATGGCCTCAGAGGTGAACTGTTCAGGGCTGGAGCAGTGGCCTCCAGCTGCTCTGTGGCAGCAGCACGGAAGGAAATCATTGTGTAATTGTTAGTTTGTGCAGTGGATGGCTGGTTGAGCACAGAAGGGATCGATACGGGGAGCTACAGCAGGAACACTCGGGCGCAGAGTCCTGCGCTCCCTCCGGGCTTCAGTTACTTATCGAGTGTGAAAGCTTCGGTCTCAGCTGAGAGGCTGTGAGGAAGTGATCATCTGAAAGGTTTAGATTCCAGCCATCAGTGTGCATCGGTGTCCGTTTAACCTCCACAAAGGTTCTTTTTCCTCTCCACAAAACCAGATTTGGACATTTCTTCAAGTTTAAGGAGAAAATACCAAGTTTTTGGTGTAGATCCTGTCTCTCCGTCTTGCTACAAACTCCTGTCTGACCATCCTGGTGAAAGCTCCGGCATGTTGTTGGCGTCTTGCAAAGCTGCGCTCTTCTAGTTATTTTTGTACCTTTTGTGCGTGCTGGCATGCGTTTGGCCCCCCCGAGCAGCCTTTGTGCAGTCTGTACTGAGGCATGCTGCACATTCAGGTGGCCAGATTCCCGCTGTGCGCCCTCATGGGAGTCGGGTCTTGGCAGGAACAGGTGACGGCGCTCAAAGGTGACAAAACAGAACCGAGACTTTTCCAACGTACAATATGGTGCAGACGGTGTGTATCTGGGTCCTGACAGACGGCACGTGTGTGCAAAGCTTCCCAGTCTGCATAATGAGGCCTCTGCCTGACTTTAAAACAACGATCCACAAACCAGAGGGTCGTGTCACAAGTCTGCACAGTTTGAAGGGCTGAAAACTTCAGTCCAGATGTTAATGTCATGTGCATCTTCAGGAAAAGTCGAGGAATCGCCAAAGGAATTAGAGTTTGTTCTCATGTCTTCCAAAAAGCTAAAGGTTGTGGTTTATTTCCTTTAAATGTTAGAGAAGTTAGAACTAGATGCATCTTCAGTTGTTTCCACTTGAACAAGCAGACCTCTTTCTCTTGTAGAGACACCAAATATCAGGTTTCATCTTTCAGCTCAGAAGATGAAATTCTAACGGTATGTGAAGCTATAAGCCAGAATAACTGGAACCAGGCCAGCGACTTAAATCTCTTTCATCCCGTAGGCAGTGAAATAACACTAAGGTTTATTACTTTCTGTGTTTTCTCTCATCTCAGTGAGACCAAATAAAAAGTCAAGCTGTTCTGAAAGTGCAGCTCTTCTTTAATCTCTGACACACTGGAATTAATTTGCATACAGTTAAACAGCATTTGACAACCCAAAGATGAGGTTGGTTAAACTTCAAGGAAACATCTAAATACTCAAATAAATCAATGAATACCGGACATGCTCTCTGTTTTTAATGCTGATTGTGCTCGCTGTCAGCAGCAGCTTCTGGCCGCGGTGAGATTTAGTGTAAAGGAGCTTCAGGCCCAAAGTGGCTGATTGGCAGGAGCATGGAAGGCTTGTTGAATCTAATTTAAGGCTCCATATCTGAGTTACCACAATGTGTGCTGCGGGCAGAATGTTTTCCAGCTGCATGAATAATGCAAAGTGAACTAAGCTGTGGTAGATGCATGAACTTTAATGTACTATTTTACATAATTGCATTTAAGTACCATAAAGTTTCCGAACTACACTGTGTGCACAAATATGAGGCAAGAAAATAATTGATCATTTCTGTTGTTTTATATCCAAACAAGCTGAATGCTAAATTGTCTTTCACATAGTATGAGAAGGTATGGTTGTGGCCTTAAGTGATTGATATCCTAAGTGAATTATTTAATGTATCTATGAGTGCTCTGTGTCTGCAGGAGCCGGCAGTTCTCAGCTTTCTCAGCTTGGTCAAGCAGAACAACATAAAACAACTCAAAATGTATAAACTTGTAGCATTTCTAGCTAACGCTACAGTATGGATTTCCCTTCGAGAGGTATGAAGATGAGCACTATAATTGCTGCACACTACCTGTGAAATTCAGTCATTCTTCACCTGTTAACCGGAGTAAGATTTAGCATATTAGCTTTACTCAAACCATTTTAAGTTTGAGTCGTTGAAGATGCTCTTCTCCTGTCCCAGTTCTGAGTAGCTGTTAGCTTTAGCTTCCCCGCTCAAATCTTCCAAACTGAGAGCGCTCTGACCACTCTTTAAAGGAAGAAATCCCTTCCAGATGTGAGGAGTCGTTAGGCAGCTTGATCTTTTTCTGACTCAGTTTCGTCATTAGTTTAATGATGTATTCTTATATATTCCCCTTGAAAACAAAGAACTCACTTTGCTTTTGTTAAAAAGTCAGGTTTGAGATGCAAAAACATTCAAAAACCTCGGTGGAAGGACAGAAGATGGACACCTCACACTTTTTTCTTCACCTTAAGAGGGAGGTTATAGTTTGATCTATTTAGTTTTAATAACAAAGTCGTTTTAGCGTCTAAACCAGTGCCTGAAGGAAAAAAGGGTCCATTTCAAACTAAAGTGACAAAAGCTCTTTTTCATAAATGTGAGCATCTGACGCTTTTTTTCCCTCATTGACTTTGATTTTGACTCAGAACTGACTGAAAAAACAGAACAAATGAAAAAGATTTTGGTGTAAAACAGAAGAAGAAGAAACAATCGGTGCTTCAGTTGCCACGGAAGCCTCGGACCACACCCAGCATCTCTCTGGTCTGAGCTTGTGACCTCATCTTCCATCCTGTGGTTCCAGGAGAGCACTGCTTGGTGCTCGCGGGGAAACGAGCCGGTTTGACAGCTTTCTAGTTGTTTCCTCGTCACGCTTTCGGGGCATTCCAGGAGAGTTGTGCAACCAGAAGGAATTTGGCACAAGAATCCAGGGTAAAGCCCCTGTTGACTTCCTGTTTACTCGCTCCCAGCTGCTCACAGGCTGAGAAACGATGGAGGGGAAAAGCTGCCACCTCCGTCATGTGGTCGCATGTTGGTCTGAACGCTGCTGCTCCTCCACAGTTTGTGTGATTCACGACTTGCCCTCCTCTTCCTCTGCATTGCCCACCTCCCAGCAGCTTGTCATTGTTTCAGTGTGGGTGCCTGGGAGGTGCTCAGACACTGTTCACCCCCACAAAGGTGCACTGTTCAGCTCTCAGCTTAACCACCACATCCAGACGATGACTTCTTCTCTCTTATCGTCTAAAATGTAGATTTCTTTGCTCCTAAGATTTGAGAATGTCAGCAGTTTTCCAGTTCCTCACTCTGACCCTGACACGTTTTCTATTTAAACCTCTTATATTAATTCCAGCCTAAAAAATGTCAAGAATAAGAAACAATGTATGCAGAAACTCAACTCAACTCAACTTAACTCCCACGTACGTCAGTAAATTAGTGTTTTTTATGACTTACTGTTTGCATTTCACCAGTTTCTCTCTGTAATGAGCTTAACCAGAAGACGGACAGCATGGGATTAATTGCTGGGCGTCTTCAGTCATTGTCTCGTCCACCCGTCACTGCAGAGCTATTAGACCTGCTACAGAGACCCAGCTAACAGTTAGAGACAGTCGCTCACTAAAAGGCAGTCGTCCTGAAAACCTCTAAACATCTCCCTCTGCCTGAGGAGGTTGTGGACAGTCGATGTGTAATGATGTGGGAGGGTGTGGAAAGTCTCCTCAGAGTGGTTCAGAGCAGAAAGGCCAGATTCTTCCTCCCAATATAACAGTTTTTTACATATTTTCTAAAGCATTTGAGAAAAACTTTTTTTTAATATTACAATTTGGTTATTAACATCTTAAAGACACTTCATCCAGAACTTTTTTTTATTTTTAAACGACAGTTGCCTTGTCCCTCACAGCTTAGTTAAAGCATCGAAACGGCTTGATTCAGGTTAAGAAAACATCATTTGAGTCTTATCACACATGGAAAAGCTCCAGTATTTAGGCTACCATGATGAGTCCTGCTGCTTTTACATTTCCAGAAAGCTTTCAGTGCGTCCGGTAACGGTGAGTTTATTTCACTCTAGTTTATTTTCTATAGATTTAAGGCTCTTTGAGTCTACGTTAAAGCATATTTACCCACAAACATGACTACAGATCTGGGCAAAAATCTTTTAAACTAGTCTGAAGTATTAGTTCTCCAGGCTGACACAGGACCTGAGAGATGCATCTGGACCTTCAGCTGATCCATCTACTGTTGGCCCAAGCCTCATCAGAAATGGTCTCCATGGAAGGGTGGCTGTCAAGAAGCCGTTCTTAAGGAAGGGAAACAGGGAGAAAAGGCTGAGCTGTGCCAAATGACACAAGAAGTGGACTGAAAATCAGTGGCAACAGGTCTTATGGAGGGATGAATCCTCCCCAGAGCCCGGACCTCAACATTATTGAAGCAGTGTGGGATCATCGAACAGAATGAAAGAAAACTAAGATGCTTCTGAGCTGTAGATGCAGAACGACTTCTTGTCCCTCTCAGTTTTGTTTGTTCGATAAGGAGACAGAAATATTTACTCATGAATATATGAATTTGCTTAATTAATTTCCTTATTAGCACCTCTGGTGTTGCTTAATGTGTGATGGTGATTAAAGCGCAGTGTTGGGTGACTTGAGTCCCTCTGCAGAATCATCAGTTTGTTTTTTTTACATCCAGGCTGCCTTTGGCTGGTAGCTCCACCAGCCAGACGTGTATGAAGGAGCGTGGGCTGCTGACTTTCTCTGTAAACAACTCGGGCACGGCCATCGACACCTTGCCCTGCAGCTCAGGGCTGTCTGGCACTTGGAGAACGCTGTTCCACATTATTTGACACCATGGGAATCTTAAAAAGCTTTTAGTGGTATGTTTTTTGTGTTTTTTCATGCCTCTCAGTGCTGCTACATTTAGGGGAGCAGATCTACCCGTTTGGCACAGACAGAACGTCTTGTTCCTCAACACACTGAGCTGGTGGAGGAGCGGAGGGTGAATGGGTTTAAAAGCTGGAGACAGAAAGATGTTTGTACATCTGTTAAGTGAGCAATGATTTGTGTCTTTTATTCCTGAGGAGCAATCTGGCATCCTGAGTGCCTGACTTGTTTTTCTCTAATTCATGGTGTTCAGAGCTGCTCTGCTGTGACATTTCCCTTCTTGATTCTCATGAAAACGCAGTCTTTCTGCTTTTAATGTGTCATGATTGTGATGTTTGAGTCTGAGCACACACTTTTATTTGTTGAAGACATTCAAAGCTTTCAAGAAAAGGTCGGATTCATTTCCTTTTAGTCTTCTGAGTAAACAAATGTTTCTCCAGTCCACTTAACATCCGTTCGATGTCACCTTTGCTAATTAACAAGTGTAGATGTTTCCATTTCAGCTCCATCCTGTTCTCAAACCTTCTGACATTAATCCTCATCAGAACTTTGGAAAAAGACTGAGATAATGCCAAGTTTGCTCACCTGCCTCCTTTTTCTCCCCAGTATGTGGAGGCCATCAGCAATAAGCAGAGTGAGCTGGACAACTACATTGCTGAGGGCTACAAGAACGCTTTGTCTGAGGAGAGGAGGAGGTACTGCTTCATCGTGGACCGACAGTGTGCCGTGGCAAAGAACGGCAGTGTCTACCACTCCAAGGTGAGAAGGAATGCCTTTTAGTATCAGCCGTAGCTCCTATAAGCTAACAAAAGCACCAACCAGCAGTGAGTAATGATGATTTCCCTTTTAGAAGTCATCCAGGTCCAATTTAGGGCAAATCTGTTAAAGAATATAGACATTTAGTCTAGATCCAGTGATAAATGGAAGCTGGGGTGGCACAGATACGTAATGTTCACTGCAAAATAACTTAATTTTTGTTATTCAACATCTAAAGTATTGACTCCAGGTAATTCCAGTAACATTTCATCTGCTGCATACTGCTTTAACTCTGGGAAATCTGTCGTTATTTACTACCACAGCAAAAAAACGTGTAATCCATTTGATTTTTGATTTGGTTGAAAGCACATGATCCAAGTCCTGTTGCGTATGAGCAGCGTTAACGGCTACAATTGCTATTTAAACTCTCAGCTCCCAGCCTGTTAGCATTTGAAGTTAGCAACATTTAGCTAGCTCGTGCTAGCTAGTGCAACTGCCTGATGATTTGAACAACTTTATTCTGCGAGGTTATTGATCACAACTGGCAGTTGGCACCCAGGCAGGCGTCCTTTTCTCTTACTTCATTGGTAATAAGTTAATATTGTTTTAAAATGCATGTGACAGAAGCCATGGCTACACGCTAATGAAGCTAATCTGAAGTGATTTATCGTGTTTTTGTTTCTATTGATGGTTTAAAGTGAATAAACTCGGGTCTGTAGTGTTGCCAGAAGGTGGTGGTACAGGTTTCCTAGCTCATAGCTGTAATTCAGTTGAGTTATGGCTGTTCTAACATGTATTAGAACCACCAAAAGAAGAAGTCTCTTCTGAAGGATTCCCTTTAATCTCTTGGCATATATTAGATCTTATATCTGGGAATACACCTGTCAGTCACATGAGTTTGTGGCTCAGACTGAAAATAACTGATGAGGTTTGAATCTTTGTAAAGTCAGATACAGTTTGCAGAGTTGTTTCCATTACCCCGAATGCACACCAAATCCTCTTCAGAGCAGGTAGAAATCATGTTTGTGCGTCTTCATGGAACCTCTCCCATTTTTACTGTCCCCATTCTGCAATGGAAAATTGGCTTCTAACTCCATCTAAAAGATAAGAGTTAGCCATTTCATGGCATGTCGACGTACTGCTGCAAATCCACTGTGTTTTCTGACAGCTCTCATTTCTGCTCAATCAGTCGATTTAATTGACTCCAATATCTGGATGCTGGAGTGAAGTTGAAATATCGCAGAAAATGGCGCTGTCAAATCTGATTTCATCCCGTTAACTCGTCTGAATGTGTTATTGTTTCAAGGCGTTAGACACGGGTTGAACCACCACCAACAGAGCTTTAGAGGAAGTTCAGTCCACTGTTAAGGCTGTCCGTTCTCTGGCTTCATGCAGTCATTCTGGCCTGTTAAAGGTAGCTCTTTTCAGCAGAAAAAATAGACCCAGTTAACCACAGGCCACAGAACACAGTGAAGCTTTTAGCAGACAGGAAGTTCCTCTGGGAGTTGGAGACCAAAAACGGAGCTGGAAGTGGAAAATGGACTTTATTCGGGCAAAGTGGTTGGACACCTCACACCAAATGAATGATGATGTTGCTTTGTTGAGCTGAAGGTGGTGATATGTAAACTCAGTTCACACCTCCAACAGCAGCTCCTGTAGCATGATAATATACTTCAGTATGATTTACAGAGCAAAGAATCTCATGGGCAAGTGCATAGATTTGATTTTAAATGAGGTGATGAAAGCCTTCATGCCAATCCTTCTCTCAAACCTCTGCTTTAATCTGATAAGTTTATCAAAAACAGGACAGTGAAAGTCCCCAGAGGCGTCAGCACAGCCAGGAGTTTCATATCCATCAACAAACTGATGCCAGAGGCTCCACACGGACCTGCCTCACGATTGTTCAAAGTGAAGTTTGAGTGAATGTAGAGGAAGGGAGTGAAGGAGGGAGGCGGCGGAAGAGAAAATGACCTATTTCTGCAAGAACACTGTGTGGGTGTGAAAGTGTCTGAATGAGTGATTGATGGACAGAAGGAGGAAGCAAAGAACACAAACTGCTGATGTGAAGATGAAACATCAGAAAAGGATTAAATTAGTCTCGGAAGAACTGGTGATTGGTGTAATAACAGTGTTTGGCATTCGGTGGTTGGAAAAACCGTTAATATATTCCAAACCCGAAGGATGAGGGGGAAAAGATGCAGCCTTTATTGAAATGAAAATAATCATCATTTGGGCCCATAAGGAGGGTTTTATGAAGAAGAATGAGCCTAAAATAAGTGTTCTTGCAACCAAAAGCCCCAAAGTACCAAGAACATTAGACCTGGAGACCTTTTTTGTTAAAGAAACTGTTGCTGCAGCTGTCAAAAATCCCTTAAAATGAATCATCTTCAATTTAATCAGGAAGTATTTCCATCAACTGCAGTGAAGCACAGAGACTGAATTTAGACTTTATTCTATGCAGCTGATGGAAAAGTGGACAAACTGTGATCATCCAGGCTATGTTACACTCAGGATGTGTTTATAAGTGGAAGTGTCTCATGAAAAGTGTGTGCCGGTGTGCTTCTGCTGTGATGTCATCGGTTAGCATGAAGGACAGAATAAGTGAGCCTTAAAGTAGCTCTTACCTTTATTAACCTAATGACTCTGCTTCACCCGCAGAAAGGGTCCTAACCGGGTCAGAACCCATGCTTCAGTCTGCTCAGTTGTGATGACTGAAGGTTCCTGAAGCAACAGCCATATTTCCATCACCCACTGCATGTGAAATCCTGAGTAAATTCAACTTTTTAGCTGATGTAGGCACAATAAACCAGTAAAGAAAATGCTCACCTCTTCTTCCAGCTGGTCCTTATTTTTGCCATCCTTTGGTTCTTTGTGTGCGTGTTAATTCGCTTGATCATCCCACCCACATCCAGACACCTGGTGCTCCAGCCCACACACCCTCAGCAGGGCCAGACAACCTTGGAGCCACGCTGTGTTCATGCTCCACTCCAGCCTGGCTGGGTTAAGAGAGCCGGGAAGCAGATTCACCTCAGAGTCTTCCTTTACTCAAGGACTGAGGACTTCCTCATTTATTCAGTGACGATGAATAAAAATGAGAGCAGGTTTATGTAACTTCTCTGTTGTATAATGCATGGAAGAAATGCAACTTCTGCACCAGCTGAGGGTTTCTTTAATGAGCTCCCTTTCAAAGAGCTTCACATCCGGCTGTATCCCGCCTCTCATCTCTTGTTGCATCAGTACTCGGTGTTCCTCCCCGTGTTCCTGCCAGTTGTCTTCTCCCAACGTCCTCCACTCTATTAAACAGATCACGTGCCTGGTGTGCTAACATCTAACATTTATCTCAGAAAGAAGGAAAGTATTACACTGCAGATTGGTGCAGTCGCTCTTTTTCTTTGACCTTTTAATCTGATTCTTTAATGTGGGAAAGGATACAAGTTGTTGTTTTTTAAGGTGTGGAAATGCCACTTAAGTCGAAAATAAACTAATAATAACTTTGAATTAGCTGAAAAATGAGTATAAATGGCTTTGAAATAGATCTTTAAATGAATGAATGAATATGTCGATGAGTTGATGTAGTTCATTAGATAAAGAGATTACTCATGTTTTACATTTTAAAGATGATATCTTGTATTATTTCCAGGACTTTTAATTGAGCTGTGGTGTCTGTCGGATAATCACGTCCCTTAATGTGAATCTAAAGGCTAAAAAAGAGCTGTGAAATAAAGTGGAATTACTCTGTAAAAGTATGTTTATAGAGCTTTGAAGACTTAGCCCAGTGTTTCCACACCTCTCGTCCAGGGGAAGGAGCTTTTATCCCAGAAGGTCCCAGTGTGGCAGCAGGCATGTGCCGAACCCAACAAGCTCCCGGATCGCGCCATGTTCCTGGCCCAGCAGATGAGCGGCGCCGTGGGGACCCTGCCTCCAGGTGCTCATCACCCCGGCATCTCTGAGCCCATCCCCGGTGCTAAGCCCCTGCCGGTGCCTCCAGAGCTGGCAGCCCTGAGGGCCAGCGGGGCCATGGGACAGCAGGTCAGTTCCTCTGCCTTTAACTCAGCGTTTAAACAGCAGCTTTCCTCCTCTGAGCTTGAACTCACTCATGAAACGCTGCCATTTGAAATGTCACTGTCAAGGAAATGTTCAAACTCTAGATATGAAATAAAAACAAGCACAAACGCAGGTAAAAGCCGCTTAATTGGACTCGTAGGAAGGACTTTGAGGCGTTGCATCAACACATCCTCAGAACTCTGACGAATGCAAATGAAATCATTAGCAAGCCATGTTAATAAGCTTGTTGCACTGAAGAGGTTTGATTTCTTTTCCTCTCTGCAGGGCTGGTTACCGGGAAACTACTCCGGATTTCCATTAAACAGGGCTTCAGTTTAATCTGAGATTCGTATAAAAGTCCAACATTAAATGTACTTTTAAGTTCTTTGTCAGTATCCCAGCTGCTCACATTTTCATCTTCAAACAAAGAAACTTTCAATAATCCACATTAAATGACCCAAATCCACGTCCCTCTTCTGTTGTCATATATGAGCAGCTGGGGGTTGTGTAACAGCCTGAGCTGACGGAGAAGGAGTTTGTGTTTTAATCGCCTGTGTGCACGTTTCATCACGTCGCAGAGGCTGATGGGCGGTGCGGAAGGAGGGATGCCGGCCATGAACGGAGCAACCGGAGGAGAAGACTACCAGCAGTGGATGCAGGGCAAAGTCGCTCAGGGCAAGGCTTCGCCGCAGACTCAGCGGCACGGGGCGGAGGTCTACTCCAACACCCTGCCTGTCCGCAAGGTCGCCCCCGCCAAGAGCAAAACCACACTGAGTAAGGCCTGTTTATTCTTCACCCAGTCAACGTGCACACAGGTCCCACAGCTTTAGAAATGTTTTCTGATACCATGAGTGAACACTGCTCTGTGCCACTGCTTTTAGCTGTTTTACAACACATTTAGAGCGCTCATCAGCCTTATTTTAGCCCTCCTCAGCACAGAGGAGCTGCGACGACTGGAAACAAACGGTTCTGTTCATGTAGAGAGAAAATCATCCGACTTAATGAGCCCATAATGTTGCAGCGCTGAGGTGCAGTTTTCTGCTGCCACGTGGCTTTAAAAGCAGCTTGAACTCTGTGTTCAGTTTGCTTTTCATAACAAAAAACCTGTGCAGGTTTAATAAGAAGCCGGCCAAAGCAAGTGGGAATAGAAAGAAGATTATAAAGAAATAAAAGGCCGAGTGCAAATGCTCGTAGAACAGGAAAAAGTTTTAAAATTTACAGAATAAAAGCACCTGATTATATTATCATATCCTAAGTGTGGAGCGGTTGGAGGCAGAGCAGCTGCATGTTTTACAGACTCAGCATGTAGAGAAAAGAGATGAAAGCTGCCGTCTTCCTCCTCTCAGTGGAGACCCGCACGCTGCCCCGGTCCAGCTCCATGGCAGCAGGTCTGGAGAGAAACGGAAGAACTCGAGTCCAGGCCATCTTCTCCCACGCAGCTGGTGACAACAGCACCCTGCTCAGCTTTGCCGAGGGCGACGTGATAACCTTGCTGGTCCCAGAAGCCCGCGATGGCTGGCACTACGGGGAGAACGAGAAGACCAGGATGTGAGTGCAGTCGGTTTACTCTTCAACACATCTCAGTTTGTTGGTGGTGCTCATATCTGCTCCCTGATCCCATCAGGCGGGGCTGGTTTCCCTTCTCCTACACCCGGGTGATCTCTGAGAATGATGGGGACAACATGAGGCAACTTCGTGTTCACAAGTAGGTGTTTCTTTGATTAATCAACCAGTTTAATGCTTTTCTGAGTGGTTGGACGTTCAGTCAACTGTTCATCCTGTTTTTTCATGGTGCCTGTGAGAAAAAAACAAGAAAAACTGAGAATTGAATAACAAAGGAGCTTCAAAATCAGCCACCATGAGACCTGGCCTATGTGTTACTGATCAGCTCAGCGGGAGAGGCCACAGGGACGACCTTTTTTAACTTCTCTTTGTGCTTATGTGTTCCCAGCCTCCAACATGGGAAGAGCAGCAGCACAGGCAACCTTTTAGAAAGAGAAGACATGGCGCTGTCCGTCCCGGATTACGGCATCAACGCCCGCATGGCTGCGCAGAGCGCCGCTGCGCTGCATGGCAGACAGCAGCGCCCCTACAGCGTGGCCGTGCCAGGCTTCTCACAGGTAAGGGGGGGGTCCTGCACACATGAGCCGAGATGGTGCACGAAACCTGGCAGAGATCTCAGGCTGGCAGCACGAAGGGAAGGCGCCAAACTGCTTTCCTCCGACAGGCAGAGGTTTATTCCAGCAGGGCTTCAGCTTTCAGAGGAACCTTCTGCTCTCATACACGCAGAAATCACCTCTGCCTTCACTCAGTGTCACACGGCTCCGAACGCTGCCTCCTGACCGCCGTCAGCAGATAGCGGGCGGCGTTCGACCAGCTGTCTGAGTTTTTCAGAAGCCCAAATGCATCTCTTCCTCTTCCTTATCAGCCCAGCTGCCCTCCTACGCCTCACCTGGAACTTTACATGTGGGCGACTCGTAATTGCTCCGCAGTCACGTAACGACTTAAACGCTTTCTTTCTGCCTCGCAGCATACGAGGACGTCTCTGCTGACATTTAGAGGAAGTGTTTTAGACGTCTAAAGCTGCTTTGGTTTGACACAGTGCCACACTTCACCTGTGCACCAGTAAAACCAGTTTTTGACCCAACAGTGGTCCTGCAGGCGTTCTTTGTGCTGGTATTGTTTGTCATTTCCTGGAAGTCTATTTAAAAATGCTGCTGACTCATTCAGCGCGTTCATTTTGCATCGAGGGAAATTTTCTGCTACTTTTTTATGACGCTGAATTGAAACAAAAACACCAGCTGGTCAGTGCAGCCGTCCAATCAGAGAAGATGAAGCCTCCCGGCCTTTTTAGCTGCTGTTTTTACAGGAAACGGTTAATATGCAGCCCGAGGCAGCTCTCCACTGCCACCTACAGTGAATCTTTCATGTTAAATGATGAGCTAAACTTGTTTTAGAAGGAAAAGATGAATGATAGGTTAAATGAAGGAAAAGTTTGCTTATCAGACGTTGAATTCAAACACGTTAGTATATAAGAAATGAACATAAATTTAAATCGTATAAACCTGTTTTAAAGCTTTAAATAATCCAACTAAATCAGACAACATGCAACTTTAAATATTATAAAAGCAGATGAAGGGTGACGCTGACGTGTTGCAGAGTCTCTTCCATGTTTCTTCGTCGCCATCTGCTGGCTGCTGTGGTCACTTTCATGCTCTTCTCTCTGGCTCCCGATGAACTGCCTGACTGAGCGTCTCGTCTCTCCTTCTGTTTTATTTGCAGCAGGGAGTTGAAGAATACGAACACCGCTTCTCTACAAGGTAAGAACCTCTCAGTGTGTTTTGCTCAGATGAAGAAAGCTCGTTAGTTCTGTGGGTGGGAGGCCAGAGAGGAGATCTGTCCTGCTGGCTGGGGACTAAAACCTGGGAAAACGATGAGTTCCAGAAACTCTTCTGTTGAAACTTCAGCTAGAATTAGTTGTCCATGTTGCTGAAGACGCAGAGATGAGGGATTGGGACTATTTCAGGCACACAACCAAGTGGAACACACCACAGATTCTGTTGTTTGCTTTGTTCTTTTTTTATGTTTCCATTCTGTTCGCCCTTTGTTGATCAGTGTTGATCACGTAGTGTTTCCTAAGTATTAAACCATGGTCTGAACAAATGCCTTTAAGGACTCCATTAAGCCCTGATCACAGAAGACTACAGTTCCAGTAAAGCGGCTCGTTCTCCGCACTGAATGAAAGCGCTTTAGTCATTGGCATCGATTCAAATTGGCCCTCAGTTTTAAAGAGGTGCGGCGCCGCTTTCCTTCATGGTTCAAAGACACGTGGTCGCCCTCTCCTGCTTTGGAGCGTTGGTGGTCATTTAAGAAGAAGAGGAGGTCTAAAGGGCTGCAGGAGCTCCGCTGCTCACTCCTTCAGCCCGTTGTTTGTTCCTGAAAGTATTTCTCTTGATTAGTTAGTCTTTGTAAGTTTATAAATGTATTATATTTATCATCCGTATGTAATGTTTCTGGCTTTAAATCTTGCCAGCATAACGCTAGCTTTGACTTGCAGCTTAGTTAAAACATTCCATTGTTTTTGAATCTCCATAAAGTTTGTTTCTGTGGATCTAAACCTCGTTATCTTTCGGTTTTAGCCCATATTAGTCTGTGGTACTAAACCACCTGCTCCTGTAGTAATTCTCTATGGCACGCGATAGTTTTATGGTATTTTGGGATCTCAACCACAGCTTTTTAATTAAAACTCTGCACCGCATGCTGTGTGGCTGTATTATGCCATTTATCATGTGGTACCCGACTACTTTCAGTTCAGCTGTATCATATTTCTGTGGTGCTGTACCACACATTCTCTGCTAATAGACCAAACCATGCATTCTGCAGTACTGTAGCTCATCTCCTCCGGTCTGTAGGTTGTGTGGTACTAAGAACACTAAACAGTATTTCCATCATGGAGGAATCTTTCAGGTGAAAACAATCGTTTCGTTAAGGCCTAAGAAGGTCGAACCCTCAGCCCTTTCAGAGGAAAGCATTGCACATATAAGCAGTGACCATGGTATAAGCTCTTTGAGGTGTCAGAAATAAATGGATTCAGTTCAGGAAACCACCCGTATTGTTGGGCTTTACCCCTAAAGCGGTGTAAATTATGTTTAATTGGTTTAGTAGCATCTATAAGAACAGCTGGACACAGCTGTCCTTTACATTTAAGGCGTGTTGGTGGTCATTTAAGTTTTCATTTAAGTTTTCTTTGGTTCCTACGCTCATAAAAACATTCAAGCCTTCACCTTCCAGCTCCTCCCATCATCTCACTGCTCACTATCCTGCTCTCATCTGCTGCCTGCACCCACCCAATCCCCAAATATCCTGCTGTGAAACACTTTATTAAGAGGTGCGCTCCTCGCGCAGCAGTTCAGCTTCAGAGCCAGAGCAGTTTGGGATTTATTGCTGGTTGTTTGCTGCTGTTTCTCCTGAGCCAGCCCACCTGGAAGCCTCTTCCTCTCTTTGTCCACAGTTCCACAGACGGCAAATTGATTTCGACAGTGTGAGGACAGACAGACAAACAGGCTCAGACTCAGCCAGACGATGTGATAGGACAGGCACCGTGCTGCCACCCCCACCCCTCCTCCTTTCCCCCCCGTTTCGTGCCTCCCTGCTTACAGCAATAAACTCGCATCGAGCCATTCAATGCAAGGAAGAGACATGGGTGTGTGTTCTGCTTCCTCCTCCTCTCCCCCCCTTCTTCCACCTGTGCTGTCCGACCGGCTGGTTGCAACACTGATCCGTTGGCGACGCCTCGCCAAACCAGAACGGACTCTGTTCCCTCCGATATTCTCGATCAATGTGACGGACATTTTCTCTGAGGAAAATGTATCTTTTGCTTGTCTTTCATGCATGTACATTTTCTTTATTACTTCTCTGGGGATTGTATTTCCCCACAGCTGTCAGCGCTCTCCATTAGGATGAGCAAGTGAAGGAAGGACTTTCATAATGTAAATGCATTGCAGTGGAGGCTCTTACTGGATCTCTCAGTATTTAATAATTGTGAGGTTTTGTACTCCTGAGATCGTGAGCAGGGAGCTCGTGTAAATGCTCTAACATGTGGAAAATTGAATGTCTTCTGTACATAAATGTGTCATGTCTCACAGTATCTATGATCGGTTCATGATAAACGCACCTTATGACAGTGATGATCTATATTTCTGACTTTGTAACTGGGAGAAAAAAGGACAAACATGCTGTGTTGAACTTGGACGGACACTCGGACTCGACCCAGGTGCTCGGGTTGCTGTTATGTGTGTGAATATCCTGCTAAGGCTGAATGGGCTCAACTTAGCCTCCTCCCAGAGACGCATTCAAGCCTCTGAGGTGGCGTTTGCTCCCCGGTCCATCAGCTGGATGCGCTAATTAGCCATTTTTCTGAAGAGAGGATGGCAAACGATAAACATCTTCTGCTTTTTTCCGTTTCTGTCGGTGTCAAATGAACATTTTGTGTTTGCACTGAAGGTCGAACAGGAGAAGCGTCGTCAGATTTATCGATTGAACGATCGGTGTTGGAGAATCTAACTGTGATGCAACCGATCAGCTCATTTTCAGGCATTCGTGCATGACAGAAGGCAGCCGGTACCTCGTGAGCCTCGGTCCACACGTGCACACGTGACCCGACACGTGCACAGGAAGTGGGGGGGCCTTTTTCACACATTGACTTTCAGTGTGCACCCCCGTTTCATTCATTCCCATTCACTCTAAAATGTACAGCAAAACACTGTAAGTTAGGATGAATTTGATTTAAATGAACTTTTTATGCTTTTTCTAACTTCATCATCTTCATTTTAGAGGATTTTAAAGAAAATTTGAATCATTTCTGTCATTAAACAACACACAACATGACTTTTTCAGACATATTCGGGCACATTTAAGGAAATTTGACATGTAATTCCATCCCATTTGAGGCTTTCTTTAAAGCTTCGACTACATTAAAGGTGTCGGCTTTTTGACCTGAAGATCAGCAGTTTCCTCTCTGCTGTCAGCATTAATTAATAATGAACAAAATGTAAGATTTACCTGAAAAGCTAAGGATCTGAAGGACGGGGGGGTAAACGGTGTAAAAAAAAGATACTGGCGTTAAAAAGTGGAATAAATCATTT
Organism: Leuresthes tenuis; assembly: GCF_036924035.1. Taxonomy (NCBI): domain Eukaryota; kingdom Metazoa; phylum Chordata; class Actinopteri; order Atheriniformes; family Atherinopsidae; genus Leuresthes; species Leuresthes tenuis. The sequence continues at coordinate 3,012,002 of NW_027325374.1, forward strand.
AGTTTAATGACAGCCGGGACCTAAAGTTGTGCTGATGGACTTCTGGATCCAGAGGTTCAAATCAGCAATAAAGTGCCCATGAGTCCTGAAGTATCTGTTAATCTGGTGCAGGGGAGGGAGCTGATGTTGAAACCTCATTCAGCCTTCGTGTGTTGTTGTCTTTGCAAACCTGAGCTGGTGAAAAAGCATCATGTTCTGAAGGTAAAAGCAGTGTTTGTCCGATGTTCTGTGTGCTAAATAAAGACGCCGGTCGGCCCGGTTCGTCCCGTCTTGCTAACCGCTGTCCCTCCCACCACATGTGGTGTTCAGTACCTTTTCCATCTGCTGATTCTTTGCAGTATTTTTCATGTGAGTACTGTTTGTACCAAAGACAGGCGGCAGAGGCACCTCTTCATAAGTGGGAAAGCTCATCTGATCTGCTTCAGTCACTTTCTTATGGAAAATGTTTAACTTTGATGGCTTCTTGGTCCTTTTTGCTCTTCTTCTCTCCGTTTGTCTGTGACCTAACACCCGTCTTGCCCCTAAAGCTTTGCCAACCCGCCTTTTTGTTTTTCTTCATCTCTGTTTTGATGAATTTAGAGACAAAAGTCGAGTGCAAACGACTGGAAGCTGCCAGTGTTTCTTCTTTCTCCACTAAAATAGTCCAAGGTACGACTGCCATCACCGCAGCGATAGCACACCAGTCACCTGCGGCCAAATGACTCCTCCATCCACTGACGTGTGTTTTGATTGTTTTGATGTGAAAGAATAAAAATATTGTACAGAGATTTTATGGATATGCATGCTTTGGGGGCACCAAAAAGTCCAGCTTGATGACCTCAAATGTATGGTGAATATCTACTATGAAAAGTATGAAATAAATATATTCAGATGGAGCTTTTTCTGGTTTCTGTTGGTTTTGTTGTTTTGCCCAGAAAGCTTTTCCATCCCGAGAGAGTTGCACAAAACCCAGCCTTTGCATTTTAATGCCTTGTTTTGTTAAAGAGGCTTTTAATTGGTCTCCAGATGAGCCTTCAGGGGCTGAGTGTGTTTTCTCCTGCTTCTTTTGTAGCTCGCAAAACTAATTCTCTTTATTCTGTAATGATCAACGGCAGCAAAGTAGGAAGCAGCACCTAATTAAACCTCTGATTCTGAACCGAGATGTAATTCTTCTTCATATACTTCTCCGAAAAGACTCTTTGCTGCTTTGCCGCCTCCTAACAGCAGAATAAGTGTTAGAAGTGGTGATCATCTTGCTGCTTTAACCCATTACCCAGCGGCTCCTCTTGCACATCTGGTGTCCCTCTCATTTCTGGATCTGAGACCATCACAGCTTCCACCGGCCTTGCTCCATGTACAGTGTGTGTTGTGCGCAGTAGTATTTGCACTGCATCCCACACACCCTGGCCTGCTCTTCCTGCTGCTAGCAAAGGTACCTTTTTTCAACTCAGCTGTGTGTGTTTGCTGTGGGGTCGTCCTAATCGCAGCATTTCCATTCTCTGGTACCATGTCCTTTTCTTTTGGTTCACTTTTTGTGTTTCCTCTGCTTGCCTGTGTTTGTTCTGGTGTCCCTGTTTCATATGTGATCAGTTTTGTCAGAATTTACATGTGGTGAGTCTGTAATGCTCTGATCCGTATGTTTGTGTATCAGTTTAAACTCTAATTTCAGTAGAAAAACTAACAAGATCATCATTGAGTTTGATGTCCGGCCTCTACAGACCGCAGCACTGCCTTTATGCTTTCTGGTCTTTTGTTTCAGTAAAAGTTCACTGAAAGTAAAATCTGTTTCAGCTTTTAGATAAAAGTAGAAATAAAAATATCAGCGTTTGCTGCCTGTTCTCACAGCAAAACCTGAAATACTCATGAAAGCTACAACTTTGTGTTCATTACAAACACAAAATCTGTCATTTTGGTGTCACTTAGTGCAACTTTAAGAGTAGCACTGCTTCATCCCTTGAGTTGGGAGCCTTTAGAAGTGAAAAAGTAGCCAAATGTCCAGAGAAAAACCTTCAGAAAGCCTGAAGAACTGTTGCTCAAGACCATTTTAAAAGATTAGAAGGAGGTCTGGCTGTTTGGAAGGAAGATATAAAGAAATGAGTGGATCAGGAGTTCTGCATAGATACTGTATTTCAGTAGGATGTGTGGTTCGTGTGTCCAGCAGTTTTATTTAACTGAGGCAGAACGGAGCACATTGATGCGATGCATTATTACGACGCATTAGTCATGTTTTAACACGAGCCAACTAAAGGAGAACTTCCTAACCATAACCATGCAGTTTGTAATGTGTAAAACTACAATTAAACACGGAGTAAAAGTAGTATTTACATTTCAAAGTGACTGTAAAACATCAGTGATCAGCACAGAACATCGAGTCTGCTCCATCCATCCCGTCCGACTGCCGTTTGCAGACTTTTTCACCCGTTTAATGTCATTTCAGTGCGATTACACTTCCTGTCGAGTGGCACAAAGAAACGGGAAACATACGGGATTGTTTCAGGCTTCGATGTGAGACTTGGCTGTAGGAACATTTAAAGGCTCCTTTAGCTCTAATTTAGAGTCCAATACTTCCTCAGCCGGTGCGTCAAACACTAAGATGGTTATTATGAACGAGGTCCGGATCATTTGGCTGGAGTGGAAGTGGGAGGCAGGCAGAAATAAGATGTTGGGAGGACTCCTAAATATGAAATGCTCAGCACAACAAGCCCATCCCTCCAAAGCTATAATATAACCCTGTGGTACTTTTACTCCCTGTTTGCTGCGGCGTCAGGGAGAGGACCCTCCACCCTTCAAACCAGTTTCTTTCCAGCTGCTTAGTTAGGTTTAGGACAGCGTCATGGCTTGGTTAAGGTGTTGGGGTTCGCTCTATATCAGTCTGAATACTGATGTTAAAGGCCTCCCTCTGACTCCAGAGAAAACAGCAGTGTGCGACGCATTTGGAGTGAGAACCAACTGTAAATGACGGTCCTTTACAGAGTCGTGAATCATTTATTTACTGGAATTCCTACCATTAGTTAACTTCTGTCTCTGCAAGTTTTGGGACTTTCTGATTTCAGATGACATGCAGGACTCCAACACTAATTTATCCAGTCTTTACCTGGAATTATATAAAAAGCTCTTTTACTTTAGTCCTTCATGGTCTAAATTTCTTTTTTTTTTTTTGTTTGAATGGATTTTTAAAACGACTTTAACTTGAGGAGAAATCAGATCAACCAGAATAACTCGAACACCAGTAAACGGCTTGTAAATAGTTGCTCCAAACTGTACTTTGTGGAGAATCTGAACATGACGACTCTCTACCTTAAGGTCATGTGTTTGAATCGGTGATGCAACCCGTGAACTTTAGCGTTGCACGCAGTAAATGTGGTGCAGCAGCTAAAAGTTGAACAACTCCACTTATTTCCATCTAAGCGGCTCCCGGTCGCCTCAGTCATGATCTTGTTTCTTCCTTTAATGAAGATCTCCACACTGTGTAGAACATGTTAGTGATTGTTACCTTGTGTTCTATGAAAGTCACTTTATGTTTGAGCCTGAATGTTGACTCCTGAGGACTCTCTGCTTTCAGCACAGGGCCTGATTTCGCCCGCTTTTGAGCCACCGAATCTCATCGTAAGTCAAAGCAAAACTTGGATCTTCAGCGTCTTCATGCAAACTCGCCTCCTTTTTATGGTGACTGGCTTTGGGAGTTGTGGAGTGGCTCTTGGGTTATTTCCATCACTGCTTGTTTGTTGTTTTACTGTGACGTGACTGCTGACCTCGGCATGCTCAGCTTCTCTTCTTCACCTGTATTTTGCATGCGATCTGAGATAATCTGCTGTGTTTCTGAGAAACTTCACCATCTTCTGCTCTGTTTTGCATCTTCTGACATTTACAGTTAAATGCATATTTTGACCTGTTACCTGATTTAATGAATAAATGGATAACTTCCTCTCCTCCTCCTCAGACATGTACCCGGCGAGCCGGTCGTGGAGGCTCCAGCCAAACCGCCCCTTTCTGACGATGAGGAGGAAGTTGAGGACCAGCTGGATGAAGCTCACTATGACTCCTTGGAGAAGGCTTCGACCACTTCGGTGGACTTCTGAGTGCTCTTTCTTTTTAGTCCACCTGCAAATCACTGGTGCACAGCTGCATCTTCTGCTGTTTAAATCACAGCCTTTCGATTCCAAATGACCAGTCAATGAAGTCCTCCATTAACAGAAAATGATATTAGCTGAGAGATGTCATAAAAATAACAGCTAGAACTGATTTATATGCACATCCGAGTCCAGAGGAGTGATTGTTTTCCATGCATGAGGGAAAAGTCGAGAGAACAGTTTGAAATGATGAAAATCTGTGGATTTGTGCAGCGATGGGCACGCTGTTCATAGTTCTGTATGTTCAATCAGTCGTTTCCTCACAGGAAATCTTTTATTCTTTGATTAACCCACATTAATAACCTGCAGCAGATTCCTTTGATTTATCACCGTTCTTTGTACAATTTAGTTCTTAAAGATCTTAAAGCAACATTTTCAGCAGCGAATGAATTCAGTAACACAATGAAAAGGAAGAAAAAACTGATTTTATATTGTTTTAAATCGTGTTTAAGAAAGCTGTGATGCAGGGAGACGGTAGTCATGGTTACATTGACATGGGTTCAGAGCTCAGACGGGTCATTTGGATGATGAATCATCTTAAGCAGGATTGTGCAGAAACCAACAGATTTCATCAAACTTCATGAAGAGATTTGTGGAGCTTGCATTTTATTATGCATTTTATTACTATCGTTAACATGTTCAAAGGTGAGAAAACAGTTTTAATCTAATCTGAAGGCTCAGATCAAATTACAAGTACAAATCAGTTCTTCTGCTGCTCTTCTGCATGATATTAAGTTTGGTTGCAGACAATCGGACTAATCTAACCGTTCAAACTGAGCATCTTCATTCAGTTATGTGTTTAAAAGGCTCTTTAGCTACTGAATTTCCTTCTATTTTCAGATATGCAAAACTGACTAATGCTCATAGGTTTGATCCAGAACTGCATTCAGACATTCAGATATCCAGTGGTACGATGAGAACTGCTGACATTTAAAGGCTGAACTGTGTAGGATTACTCTTTAAGTCACTTATTTCTACTCAAAACCAAGAAAGAATCCCCCAAAAAATCTGCTGAAACCCAGAAATATCCAGTCTGATGAAACCTGTGTCGATGTAACGTGACTTACTTCAGAACAAGTTGCACAAGTGTGTAATTCTTTGATGGCAAATGCAATGTTTTGGACAATAAATCAAGTACTTAACCAGAGTCTGCTGTGTTGTTGTGCTGGAACTGGTTTTAATGACGCACTGCTCATTTTCAAACCCGTAATTCACACCAGATCCGGTTCTCCTGTGAACGAAATCTTCCCTCAAACATCGACAAATGGCCAAAGGACGTTGGGAGATGTGTAAACCAGTTTATTTATATCTGATAGAAGGTACAGAAAATAATGCTGTGGGCGCACACATTACTGACCGTATCCCAAACCTTCTGCACAAATGTATGATGAGTTCAAGGCCAAAACTGCTGCCACGCTCCTCTTCTCGGGCTTCACTTCGGGGGTAAAAACACCATCTGTACTTACCCCTGGAACACAACACCACATCTCTTTGGCAACAATAAGAGATATTTCTATTTTTAACCTTCCCTCCCTCACAGGTACAGTACATCAATACTCTTTTTAAAGTATTTTTGTCGCGATACAAAAATATTACGGACAGCCATCAAGATGTTTCTATGCTAAACTGTTACAGGATATTAAAGCCAAACGAACACTTAGGAGACACTACATGTCGATTTTTAAAAGCAGAATGCCTCTTTTTCACAGCTCAGGAGATTTGAAACAAGTCATCAAAGCGTCACTTCCTCATTTATACACAGAAACGGCATTTTAACACGTCATGATCATGACATCTTCAGCTGTCTGAGCAGGCAGCTCAAACTCATGGGTCCTGCTTTAAAACTGCGGCTCAACGTGGTTTGAATTATCGATATTACGGTTTCAGTGTGTGGATCAGATTGGTTTTATTTATACCAGAACACAGCTGAACATTTCTTCTTTTAAATTTGGAAAAGTTTCAACAGTTCAGCTGATGCTGAAGCAGCCGATATACAGCGAGTCAGAGCCGTGGCGTCATGACCTCACGGTGCGTTCAGGTCGAATGAAACTGTCGGACGGGCACAGACGTGTCTGCACATTGGACAGCGTGATGGAACACGAGAAGTCTTTAAACTTCAGTGAACAGTTCACGTCACACTTTGCAATGACAGCTTATTGATTCTGATATCAGTAATTGAGGAAGAATAGATTCTAGTTGTCTTTGGGCTTATGGAGTTCTACGATTCAACATCCGTCATTTGAGACGTAAGCTGGACCAGGTTCGGACCCATTTCAATTTACTACTTAGGTCCGATCTTTTGCTGGCCTGTTCATATTATTCTAATGTGAATGTTTGATCATACTGAGCCAAAAACAAAGAAGTCAGTTACATGGAGATGCTGGTGTCTGTTTACACACTCGATAAACCTACTTCCAGTACATAAAAGTTTCAGTCCAGCACCTCGCTGGTCTTCCACGGGCTAACATCTGTGCTCTCGTCATGTTTCAAAGGGTCCACCTGCGCAGAATTATGACAAATGTCGATCCAGAGTGCCGCAGAAGTTGCATGAATTCCAATTTGACCGTTCAGACTGAGGTCGCATTGCAAAAATTCTGATCTGTATCCGGTTTATCGCCTCATACTGAAGTTCCCAAACAGTAAAAAAAATAAAAGACACGGTCATAAAGAGTAGGATTTGTCTGAACGCAGCCTTAAAGCTGCGGGGACACTCCTGCTGCCTTGAGTGAGTCACACATGATGGACATTCAGTCGGAATCTGGTCTGAACTCACCATTACAAACAGGTAAAAAGGTACAGAAACAGAGAAACACTTGATGTTTAAAGCAAAACTTGGTAACTTTGAGGAAAAAGCTTGAAAATTTGAACAACTGCTGTGCTTTAGCGCCACATCCTGCTGCTTCTTTCTGTGTTGCATGTAAGTTCAGCTGAATTCACTGCACAGACGTTGTCTGTAAGCCACTTGAATGGTGTTTGTCAGATGAGGCTGTGGTAATAAAATCAGGGGTTTGTTAGAGCAGAGCGACAGCCTGTAAATGCTTTAAATGACCTCGAGTTTTCAGCCACAGTTTCTGATTTCGTGTCGATTTCGCTCAAACTTGTTCACATAAAAGTCTGGTTTTGGTCTAAATGGCACAGCTGGATGTAAACCTGCTCAGTGGGTAAAACATTGGTAACGGATCCCTTTCTGTTGGGCAGCTTTCACCTGATGTGACAGGAATTGTGACGCATCTGTCAGCTGTAACCACTTTGATTTTTGTAACTAATAACACTTTTGAATATTTTTTTTTAAATTATGGACTTTTATTCTGAAAAGTTGGGAATCACGAGTTGGAGGAAGTAGTTACTGTTGGAAACATTATGAAGGATGAGGCTCGAACCAGAATCTCCATGTAAGTGTTGTATGGAGATAGGAGGTCGACATGCTAATAAAACTAAACTTAAGCTTTATTTGTGTAGTTAAGACTAAAAGAAAATGTACAATTATGTTTATTTGTGACATTTTTCAACATTTCCCAACTAGTTTCTGTTCTGTTGTGAGATCAGGTTTGATTGACAGCATGTCTCCTGGCTCCAATTGGCTGATTTCACTCAGGCACGTGGGATTATTAGACATAACAAGTCTCCGGTCTCATAGTAACACATGGATCTGTGACTAATTGGGATTCAGCAAAGGCGATGAAGTGATTTTTATTCAAGTGACCAAGTTCTGCTTTAATGAGCTGATTTTCAAACACTGAAGCACATTTGCTCAAACCTCTACATACAACACAACAGGCTCATAACACTGTTGTCAGTATGCAGTTCCACCCATTTACCTGTAGGGTAAGGCAACAATGACATACTGACAAAAAGGAAAGAAGAACAAAGTATTATGAGAGCTTTTTCTATCTGTAGTCGTGGATCTTGATGCAAATCAGTGAGAATTACAACTTTCTGGCATTTGTGGATTTACAAGATCTTTGCATCAATGTGATGAAGTACCTTTGTCAGGATCAACCAAAACAACAATCCTATTATGTCTAATAACCATTTCTCATGTCAGGCAGAACATGTGCAATATTCAAATCCTTGAGAGATGCATCGATGCCTTCTGCTCGTTGTGGCCTTACAAAAATAGTGTGTTCTAGTTACCTGAAACCATGCATTGCTTCTTTTAAAGAATGACTTACTTAATTTCATTCTAGTGACGATGTTGTTGATTCTTAGAGTAAATAGGGGTTTGTTGCAATAGCAGTAAGTTGTGAAACAGTACAGTAGTGGTCATAAACGAAGAGAAGTCACAAATTATTGGGTTGTTGAGGTTTGACCAGCTGCTTCCTCAACAAAAGGAACCGTTCTGTAAGCAGACGGCCACTAACAGTCGCTTTGCTTCCTTCTGTCACACGAGCGTGTCCTTAGTCTCTGAACCAACCAAATATTAACCTTATATTACTTGTGATACCTTAAGGATTCGTCATGTTCATTAATACAAGTAAAACATTTCCTAAAAAGTACAAAGTCTGTGGAGCTTTACAGTCTTGTTCAAAGTGCTGATCCTTTGTTGAAAAGCCAGAAAGTTGACCTGTTTTTTTACTCGGTGGCGGTTTAATCGTCTTGTTTCTGTAAGATGAGAGATTCCCACGCTCCTATGAACACTCCCAGCTATGAATGAAAAGTTAAAGAGGCTGAAAATGTGATGCTTTTCAAGGGTCTGTCCTTCCACTTAGTCTCTTTGATCCAGAAAAATATGTCCAACATACAGCTCTCCCCTGGTTCCATAAATGAATGTTTATACAGTAAATATTAATCTGGACATTTTCATATATTAATCATTCTCTGTTCAGGATTCTAAACTCTTTAGGCCAGTCCTACGCTGTGGTAGGACGGAGCTTTCAAAAGTGTCTTCAGGCGGTAAGAGGCACTGTCTTGTGTTCTGAAACCTGACGCTGAAATATATCTGAAGTCATGCTAAAGTAGGCCCAGAGAGGCAGAACATGTCCACAGCCGTTACTCTTTTTCTCCGTCTTCACTGCTTCCTACAAAAGAGACACAAGGCAGAAGAAATTAATGCACATCAGTGTCACCCCCATCCCCCATAAAGGTTTGGAGATTTGTAAAAAAAAATTGGAAATGTGTTCAGTTTCAGTAACTCCAGATTTCCAGACTGAGATCAAGTAACACTAAATTAAATGAACCTTTTGACACCTGATCAACGAAAATAAATCAAGCTGTCAGCAAGAACTCTCACTTACGAGGACTCACTGTATATCTCAGGTGGGGGTGGGCGATATGGCAAAAACATCACATCACGATTTCTTAAAAATAAAATCACGATTTGGTTTTATCCCAATCTTAAATTGAAAAATGGAAAACAGACAGTGTTGCAGGAGTATTTTCGGCCGGGCAGCTCGTACCGCGGGTCAACTACCTGAAGCAGGCGTTTGAAACGGTACCATAAAGATAAAAGGTAACTGCTTCTGTTACCTCTTTCTATCGCTTGCTTGACCTGTCATAGGAGTGTCTTTGTCAAATTCCTGTGTTAATGTGTCTGTTTTGGTCTTAGCTAGCTGCCGCTTACGCTAGCTGCTGCCTACGCTAGCTGCCGCTTACGCTAGCTGCCGCCTATGCTAGCTGCCGCTTACGCTAGCTGCTGCCTCCGCTAGCTGCTGCTTACATTAGCTGCTGCCTACGCTAGCTGCTGCCTGCGCTAGCTGCTGCCTACGCTAGCTGCTGCTTACGCTAGCTGCTGCCTCCCCTAAGGTGCCGCCGGGCCCCTCGCTGTTTGGCTCTCAGCATACTGTTTGGGATGCTTCCTCTTCAAGTGTTTGAACAGGTTAGTCGTGTTGCCACCCTACGTGCGAACCGTTTCTGTGCAAACTTTGCAAATTACATTTGTTTGCACTTGATCAGTTGCAGAAAATCCAAACCAATTCCATATAATGGAGGTGGATTTTTTTAGCGACCAACTCCTCTGTTTGGCTTTCAGCCACAGCTCTATATGCTGCTACTGCTACTACACAAACAAGGGGGCGGGTAAGAAAGCGCGTCACTGCCCGTAATTCGCTGTGATTGGTCGGTCAGGTTGATGACGTAACACGTCTGGTGCGTCGGTGCATCAGCATAGAACTGCAATTTATAGAATGTGCCCGAGACGATCCCACGATCTCTGCAGTTTGACAGATCGTTACGGATCGTCTTCACGTTGCAATCGTTCCCGATTTAATATCGTCATATTACCCACCCCCAATCTCAGGTATTTCTGCTTATGTTGGTTCCCTTCTCAGTTAAATTACCTGGGAGTATCTAAGTGGCAGCCGTGATGAGAGCTGGTCGAGCTCGGTTATTCAGTCACTGTCATTATTCGTTTATTAAAATAACCAACCTCCTGCTGAGTCCATATCAGAGTCGGAGATGTGGGTGATGGAGAACCGGGAAACGCTGGATGGAGACACGGTGAAGCGGGAGTACTGCACGGCCGGTTTGGGCTCCGGGGCTTTGGTGACGGAGCGGGCTGCAGGGGAGTCGGCTGCAGACGAAGATGTTGGCAGAGGGAGGAGGGGAAAGTCATCCTCCCACTCGAACGCTGCACCTGAGAGAAGACGGTGAGTAATGGCTTCTTATCTGCTCACTGACCGCGTTTTAGATGCGATCTAATTTAACTGTGTTAAATTTAACATTAAACATGGACTCACTCTCCTCTGAGACGTTCCCATCTGAAGAGTCATCAGAGGCGTTAAGCCTCTCCTGGGATTTTCTCCCCGAGCTCTGACCCTCTGTCCCCAAAGGGAAGCCGTGGTCAGCGAGCTCTTTAGTTGGGCTCTCCTGGTGGTAATCATCATAGAAGAAGAGAGTCATTCAGAGCTGAAATTACTGGCAGAAAACACCTTAAAGCAGGAGCATCTTAGCAAAGGTTTGACTAGCAAAACATCTGAGAGAAATATATCCAGATGTGGTCCGACTGGCCATGGCAGGTGTGTGAAAGTTTAACCACCTTCGTGTCTACAGTGACTGTGATCTTCAATCATCCATTTCCAAATGTTATGGATCAATGAACCGTAGATCTTACCAACTACTTTCTATCCATTCAGTTATTTATAATCTTATAATCTAACCAACACCTTTTAGCACCAACTCTGAGGGATCATTTAAGATCAAGTTGGGGAACCTCAGCGGATTGGACTTAACCTACAAAATTAAGGCTCTCAAGAATCAGGATGATTGGTCCAGTGGTTTCTCATGAAGAGTTTAACTAAAACTTTCGAGAAAAATGTGTCTACCCAAGCTGTTTCTGAGATGAGCGTCCTGCAGGTTGGGCTCAGAGAAGAAAAATCAATAGAAATTGATGGTAATAACAAATCCAACAGAGATACTTTGCCTTGCTGCTGGGACTGCTAATTAACACTTACTCTGAGTAATGTGTCTATTCACCTTGTAAGTCTTTATTTACTCTGCTGTTTGGGATTTTAAAAGGAAAGGACTCGACTCTGTTCAAAGTAGACTATATGCTACGGTCGAATAGTGAGATTCTGCTGAGGAACCTTCATAACTGAACGAAACGACCCAAAAGCACTGAAGTAGCAGCTAAAGTAGGAGCTGTTAATGATCTCCTTTAGCAGATGAAACACTGGGCCGTCTTTCATGAGAGAAATTGGATAATTCTGTCCCACAATTCCTTGCAACCGCAGCTTTTATAACGATATATCATCCAGTCATTCATAAATATGAGGACAGGAGAGTGGGAGCACTTTCTACAATGTGATCCAATTGAAATAGACAAAGTATCTGAAGTGATTTTAGTAGAATATTCATAGTTTCAGAGCTGCAGACCCACATCACAGCTGAGTGTCCATGTGGTCGGACTCTTCTAAGGCCTTAAGGACCTTACTTTAAACCCATGACGTTTATGAAACAGCTAGAATATTCCACCTTTGCCCTCACCTGATCAAACAGAAAGACGGTGACATCATCAAAGAAGGACACGGTCTTCTTCTTGTGTTCCAGCTCCTCCGGGCACTCAGCGGTCAGCGTGGTCGGCATCTTCAGGAGGCTTCGCAGCTTATGGGCCTCGCTGTCGTCGCTTATCACGATGGGCACCGGGTGGGACTCGTCCTCGCTCTCCTCCCCCCCGCTCTGCTCCACGCTGTAGGTCCGCAGGTCCTCGTCCGACTCGTCGCTGTCGGTGTCGCCATCCTCCTCGTCGGCCTCCTCGCCGTCAGCCGGGGATGCTCTGCCTTCTGTTGCAGGAAGCGAGGGTGGAGGGGTGGATGGTGGTGGAGGTGATGAGGAAGAGAAGCGTCTGGTGTTTGCTGTGTGCTGCAAGGCCACCTCGTCTTTGGGTAAGTTGTGTGGGATGTCGCTGGATATCCCTGATGGCTTGTTTTCGATGCCTTTAATCACCGTCTCTTCTGTTGTTTCTGAAGCTCGAACAGCATCTTCTACATCCTCCGTTTCCTCCTCATCTACCTTGAAATTGGAGGCACAATCACTGTTTAGGGCGCCAAGGGCTTCCTCCATGGCCCCCACCACCTCAGCTGCCCAGTCCCCCATAGATGAGCGCTCTTCTTGGGATGGCCATTCATCCAGTACCCCCTCTGTTATGGAGGCGGTGTCGGGGGGCTCTGAAGGTGCCTCATCTTGGCACCGTTCCTCTGATAAGTCTTCCACCATCTCTGCAGGAAAACTGGATTCTGCTTCGTCTTTTAGAACATGTTCTTCTTCAAGTTTTAAGTCTTTGCTCGCTACAGCATCCTCCAGTTCTTCCTCTTCTTCATTCTTCCTTTTCTCTGCCTTTTTTTCTCCACTGTGCTGTTCCTTTCCATCATTTTGTTCATCTGTTGCCTTCATTTGGAGTTCTTCTTCCTCCTCATCCCGACTTTGCTTTTCATTTTCATAGTCTGAAAAGTAGGCAGAGTCTCTGTATGGAGTCTTATCACTTAGTGGTAAAAGACTGTGGTCATCTGTTTGTGAGGCTTCTAATGTTGAATCTTCACCACTTGTGGACTCCACTTTATCCTCATCCTCATCTTCCTCCAGACTTGCATCAAGGGTAGGCTTTCCCTGAGGTTGTGATCGCAGTTCATGAGACTCTTTGGGGACAAACTCGGGACTCTCGTTATTCTCTGTATCGTAGCCGCTGTCCATGGCTTTAGGTGAGCTGGAAGGGTGGGAGGAAGCAGGGCTGAGGCCTTCGCAAGACCCAGTCGCTGATGGAAGATCCATGGAGTCCATGGAATCAGGAGTTCCTACCTGCTTCTGTAGCGACTTGAAGGCCGGAGAGGCGTTCAGCTCGCTGGACTCATCAGCGAAGATACCTGAAGTTACATCAGTGATGTCATCGTCTTCATCGCTGCAGTCGAGGATGTCGACCAGGCTTACGGTGGAGTCGCCGCGGTCCACTCCGCTGTCGGCGGTGTGGCTCAGCTCTGACTGTGGATCTGTGATGGTCACCATCACATGCATGTTGTCAGGAGGAGGTGGAGTGGCTTTAGTCATCGTCAGAGTCACCTCTTCTACTCTGGGCTCCAGCGGTTTTTGCATGATTAGATTTTCTTTGATTGCTTCCTCCCTTTTCTCTTTGAACGGTGTTTCATCAGCTGTGAGATCAACACACTGTTCCTCTAAGTCGTCACACTTTTTCAGGGTAGGTTTGGACACAATGGGGCCCCCTGGAGCAGGTGATAGATTAATCATCTCTTCGTTGCTTGGTATGTCGAAAGCTTTATCTCTGATGTAGCTGCTGTAGCCGTGACAGTAGCTGTTGTTCCTCACTAACAAGCCAGTGAGTGGGTCAACAAAGTGCGAGTGGCAGCACTCTCCAGATGCTGGCAGCTGAGTCTCCCCTTCATGGCACAGGTAAACGTAGGCATTGCAGTTGTCTGAGGGCACCATGGCATGATGTTTACTCAGATTGAGACAGGCACTGTTATCTTTGGCCTGATGTGGCTCGAGATAGTCTATGGGTTTGGGCAGAGAGTGGAAGGCCAGGCTGTGCTCGTCTGGCCAGGAGTCCTCAATGTCTGTACTTGGCATTGTGTAGTGGAAATCAGCGTAGCTGTCCTGCCTGCAGCTGTGGCTGGCCCGTCTGTGGTGGCCGACGCTACTGTGGCGGTGTTTCGAAGGCCAAGTGTTACAGGTGTGCCTCTCAACAAATATGTCCTCTTCTTCCTCTTCTGACTCGCTGTCCCTGTGTCCGATGAAGAGAGCCCCCTCGGCCTCCATGTTGATGCTGACAGAGTGGCTGTGGTGCCTCGTGTGGCTGGGCATGGTCTTCCTCAGAGAGCCCATCATGTCATAGTAGCCCCCAGTCATGTTCTTCCCCAAGATGCAGGTCTGACTGGTGTCCATGTATGAATCTCTGTAAGCCTGTTGAGGCGGACTGTTTACAGACGGGGAAATACCGAGTGGGTTCTCCAGTTCCCCCAAAGCCTGACGAAGGCTTCTTGACCCCCAGCTTTCCTGATGATGCTCACTGGACCGCTGTCCTCCAATCAGATAGTGATCTATCCCTAAAGGTGGTGAGTGCTCATAGTAGTAGCCCCCGTCTCTGTCTTTGTAGGACACATAGTGACTTGACTCCCAGGGTCGGATGGGGCTGCTGTCTGCCACTTGCCCTAAAAGGGGTTCCATAGTCAGGGAGATAGCTGGGCTTGAGTCATTGGAGTCGTACATGTCAGATTTATGGATGTCTGCAGACCAGTAGGGACCCATGCTTTTGGCCTGGGATGGGCAGGCCATGCACTCTCCTGAGTCTGCACTCCCAGTCAGGAAGCTACCGCTGCTGCCCTGATAGTCTGGGCTGTACGAGCACATGGTGTAGTCCGGATCAATGTTACAGTCCACCGGCTCCTCGATGCGGATGTAATATTCGCTGCTTACTGAGGGGCTGTGGGCGCTGAGGACCGGGAGCACACTGGGAGGATGTAGGTGTTTTGGTTGATAGTAAGGAGAAACTCCATGGTTGAGGCTTTCCATGGGGCAGCCCCCAACAATGCCCCCAGGTGGGTAAAATGCTTCCTGACAATGATGGCTGGCCTGACCCAAAGTGCTAGAGGAGTCGGGGGCTCTGTATGGCTGATCTGCTCTGGCTTGCTCCCACTTGTACTCAAAGTTCAGGCCATGGGCCGTCTCTGTGACTGTTAGTATGTCATCTCCAGACTCTGAGTGGTAGCCATCACCAGCTGAAAAATGCTCCAGTAGAGGGAAAGAGGAGGTCGATGAGGGGTGGTCCCGAGACGTGGCCGAGGCGCCACGGTGGCTGTTGAATCCGGTATTGGGACGCATCAAGTTCCAGCGCCTCTCAAAGTCTTCTTCTGCCTCACTGGCCCCCTTTGCACACAGGTAGCTGAGCAACAAGTGGACTTCCTCTGCATTTGGTCTTTGCTCAGGCTGGAGCCAGCAGAATTGCATCACCTCATACCTGAGGAGACCAAAGTTAGAATAAAAGGGAAATAGTGCGAGCAGACTGAACATTATAAGTGGATTTTTTTCCCAGAACCCGTGTTTGTGTGCGACTCACCAGCGCTCAGCCAGCGGCACTTTGAGCAGCGGCTTGGGCAGTCGCAGCTGCTGCTCCCTCACAGCGTACGTCAGCACTTGTCTGTCAGAGTAGTGCCTGTAGGGTTGGTTTCCCAGCTCAAACAGCTCCCAGATGGTCACACCGAGAGACCTGAGACAATAAAACGGTACCTGAAACATCGACTCTAACAGACTGCAGTCTTATTATTATTATTATTATTGTTGTTGTTATTAATAATAATAATAATAATAATATTGTTATTATTATTATATGTAGTCTTATTATCTTATCATCTGTCACACCTTTCCTCACTTTGCTCCCTTTTTCCCCCTGTTTAATTTCTCAGATGATTTTCTGTCCATGTGACATTATTGTGGTTATTAACTTGTGTTTCCCTGTTCCAGCAGGTATCCTTTGAATGGTGTTATGGTGTTTTTCCCCCCTCTTTTCCCTCTTTTCTGTCTTCTCAAACCCCAGCTGGTCGAGGCGGATGGCCACCCTTCCTGGTTCTGGTTCTGTCAGAGGTTTCTTCCTGAGTCTGGTTCTGTCAGAGGTTTCTTCCTGAGTCTGGTTCTGCCAGAGGTTCCTTCCTGGTTCTGGTTCTGCCAAAGGTTTCTTCCTCAGTCTGGTTCTGCCAGAGGTTTCTTCCTGGTTCTGGTTCTGCCAGAGGTTTCTTCCTGTTAAAGGGAGTCGTTCCTTTCCACAGTCCCTCAGGCTCAGGACGGGAGATTGGACTGAAGACCAGTTTCGGTCCAATCTGTTGGTTTCCTTAGCTAGGATATTATTTTTGAATTGGCTCCATATGAATTAATTGGATTATGATTACAATGAATTGAATTCCAATTGGCTTGAATTGGACTATATTACTTAAGTGCCTTGAGATGACATTTGTTGTAATCTGGCGCTTTATAAATAAAACTGAATTGAATTGAATTGAATTATTATATGGGAACTAATCACAGCCATTAAACAAACTAATTATAAATACTCAACCTGAAGGTGTGTGATGTATATCTTATGTTTTAGAATGATCTACAGGCTTCACATTGTCGGTTTCTGAGTGTCTGTTTTTAAAAGATCGTGTTGCCAACAATGAATCGATGCATCTAATGTATGTTTGCATGAAACTTTTAGAAATTATGCTGAATTTTTTGTTTGTTTATTTCTACTTGATTTACTAGTTGGAGATCAGTGGCAAAAGCAACAACATTTAATCCACTATCAACTTCCTGTTTGAGGGTCTGCACTTGGTTTTGGGTTAAGTTTAGACGAAAGTGTCCGATGTATATTTCTACAGAAACTGTTTGGTGAAAGGCAGGCATGTGATTGGATAAAGCTTCTGTTAGTTATGGTCACCAAACTAACTAATGTGATCAACAGAAGCGCTGCGAGTGGAGGCTCCTTTGCCTTCTGATTACAGCTCCTGTGGTGGTTACACTGGGAGGTGGTCATCCTAAATTTCTGATAAGGTCAGAATTTTGTCTTTAAACTTCTCTCACAGTGCTAAGCAGGATTCTCGTTTTATATACCGAAGATTAAGATAATATATTTTCCCTTGGTGCAAAGTGCATACCCAGCTGTATGGAAACCAAAGGTGTGTTGATCCTACCAGATGTTGCTCTGTTGGGTCTGATCAGCCACCAGCAGGTTTCCATGAACCTCGTCCACCAGCTCTGGAGCGATCCAGCGCAGCGGCACATGCATCTGATCCGACGTCAGGTAGTAATCGTCCTGATCGGAGACAGAGGGGGGGGGTTGTTAACTACCCATCCATCTTTGGATTTTTTATGTAATCTTCTGAAACAGCTGATGTGATAAGAAATCGGTTCTTGTTCTGAAGTCTTAGGACAAATAACTGCAAACGGGGTGAAGATGTTGCCTAAATGTCTCCAGCTTCGATACACAAATGAAGCAAAAACCACTGCATATGTTAGCGGTAAAATAAATTACCTTGTACTTAGCGTGTGCCAGTCCGTAATCCCCAATCTTCACTGAGACTTCGGCAGTCAGCAAGCAGTTCCTCAAGGCCAGGTCACTGATGACACAGCGGGGATAAACAGCTGTTACACGTCCTCGCTATTTCCAAACACACTAAACAACACCCGAGGATGGTGGGAGGGCCGTACATCCTAAGGTGGGTTAGAGCTCTTCATGCAGAAACGCTGACTGATGAAATGATGATTCTTTTGGCCTGAACATGCTGTATTTGAAAGGAAGACTCCCGTCTGTAGCTCTGGAGAAGAGGAGTCGCCGCCTGCAACAAAATCACTGATGCTGGAGTCTAAAAGCAGCACTCGGGCAGCACCAGGATATTGTTTCAGGAAGGAACCGAGGAGCAGTTGGCTGATGCAGCAGTGTGATCATTTTCACATGTGAGAGATAATTAGCAGCAGAAACGTGCGACTACCTGTGTGCGAAGTTGTGTTTGTGCAGGTGCAGGAGTCCTGATGCGATGTCACAGGCCATCCGCTGGAGAATCAAAGGCTCTGGGGTCATGGTTTCATTAGACCTGCAGCTTCGGAGGTAACCCTTCACATCCCCCTGGAGAGAAACCAGAAACAGCTGCGTGTTACAACCTCTGACCACTGGGGGGCGGTCTTTGCTCATTTTATGCACGTTGTGGTCTCTGAAAATGACCATTTCCTTTCCAGTCATGTAACTCTGCACGAAGAACACCAGCTCCTCGGTTTTATATGAACAAGTTTGAAGATGGACAAAGAAATCTGGCGATAAAACTCTTCTGACTTCTCCCTGGCAGAACATTTAAATTACTGGCAACACGTCGACTCCTGCTGCCATTTCCCTACAAGAGGTCTAATCCTAAAATGAAATGCAACTGTGGACCAAATGCTTTTCATCAGATAAAATCAATTAGCTTCACTTGGAGAATAAAGAAGTGTTCTGAGTTTGCAGAAAACAAATCTGGAAATGTTTACAGCAGCTGCCAAGAAGGATGTAACTGCCAAACATTACAGCATTGTTCTCAGTGTAATGTGAGTTATAGCAGGTAATTATGACCTTAAATTAAAGGCAAATTTGAGCATATATATGTAGTTAAAACAGGACTACTGCTTTCTGAATGTTTAAGATTTCAAGGATTGGTGGCCAAAATGTTGTGTTGCACAATGTGCAGAAGTCCTGATCCAGCCCTCATTTCTTTATGACTTTATTTAATCTTTTAAAGTGGTCCTGACCAATAGTCTGAAGGTCTTTCAAAATTTTTCTTTGGACTTTTTCTGCTTTTTCACTCTTTTTCAGTCCTTGTACCTGAGCATTTTCAGCTGAATGTGTTTTTTCTTTGTTAAGCCGCTTAACTCTGACCTATGAACCATTCAGACAGAAAAAAGGCTCCTAACTCAAGGGATGAACCAGTGTTGTGTCGACACAGAACAGACAACTTAGCAAAGAAGCCATTTTAAACTGGATCTTTAGGCACTTTGTTACCAGCAGCCTGTCACAAAGACACATCATTTGTTCCCATTTCTTTAGCTGCATCTATGAAAAACACAAAAGATAACACAGTTAAAAGGCAGCTAACATCCAAAGAAGAGCTTTGGGATGTCCTTCAAGAAGCCTGGAGAACTATTCCTGAAGACTCCTTAAAGAAATGACAGAAAGCTTGTCTCAGAGGGTTCAGGCTGTGTTGGAGAATAAAGGAGCTCAGACCAGATATTCACTTTAAAGCTGCTCAGAACTGAACAAACTCTGTTTTTAACCTTATATTCTGTGTTATATTATTTCTTGGCAGTAAATAAAGAAATGAAGGGTGGCTCAAGATGTTTGCACAGCACTGAACAATACTCATTGATTTATTTATTTTCCATGCTGTAAGCTGCTGTCACGTCATGTGTCTGAAACTCACCAGGGGACAAAACTCCATCACCAGCAGGTAGGGGGTGACCTCTGTGCACTGAGCCAGACACTGCAGCAGAGCCGGGTGCTGGAGAGCGCTGAGGAGCAGGAAGAGCGTGAGATCTTAGGTTGGTTACGTTTCAACACTGAATTCCACTTTTATTATGAAACAAAACTCTCTGAACTTTACTTTTTAGATGCATCTACGTTCTGTTTAAGGCTCTGAAAGCATTCCTCAGCTCTCACTTACTGGAGGAAGCAAGATTACACAAATCCTACCAAGCTGAATTTCATGAAACTTCCACTAGAATGGAGCCAAAGAAAGAATCTGTTTCTTTGAAACTGAACAGAAAGGCTTGGCAAAAGAAGTGCTCTCCCCTCACGATATATTGGGAGCCTATCTCAAGGTCTAGATGTAAAATCTGAATTTGTGAGACATGTATTTAAATCGAGTCATCAGGTGAGTCTCTGATAGAAATAAAACAAGAAACACGAGTGAGGAGAGTTTTAAAGGTGTACCGGTAAGGCCTTGCTTCATCCAGGAAGTGCCTCTGGTCCTGCACGCTTTTACTGGCTTTGAGCTCCTTCACAACAACCTGTGTGGTGTTTAGGCCTGAATTCACCTCCCCCAGCAGAACCTGAAACAACACAGGTAGAGACAGATGCTTACAGGAGCACACAGGAGCAAACCCAGTCAGCATGGAGCAGTCATGCAAGAGACGGCACAGAATGAACACGTACAGATGGACATACCCAGTCAAGATACACAAGGATGGAGAGGACGGATGTGTATTCATGAGGGAAAAGTATGGGTTGGAATCAAAGAAACAAGGGGTGGGGGGAGAACAAGAGAAAATGACAACATGTTAAATACTTGGATAAGCGTGTACCACACGGTTCTGCCTGCGATCACGGCTATCTGAGAATTTAGCAGCATAAAATTAAGCCTCTGGATCAAAGGGAAGAGGCTCAAGCTGGAATTTCATGCTCAGACATTACAGGTAACAGCGTGTCGGACATTTTTAACCGACTGTATTCTGAACACTTACCTTCCCGAACCAGCCATTTCCGATCTCTTTCAGGTAGAGGAGACTGTGGCGGCCCAGATCTGTGGACTTCAGGTGCTGGACTGGAACAGAAGGACAAACTCTGTTAAAACAGTGAACACTGGGCTTGTGTTACAGTTTCAGCCGATGTGTCGTAGAAATGTAAGTCCAGGCTGCCTTTAAGGGCCCTCTGTATGAATCCAACACTGACTGCATTAATTAAAAGGTCATTAGGGTGAGATACCGCAGTGTTGCACATTATAAATGCGAGATCATCAACTGCTTTGATGGATCTCACCACGCAAACAAGCTCAAGTGATTGCCAGTGGTGATCAATAATATGGAGATGTTGGGAATCTGATGGGTTAAACACAGTAAACAAATGATGGGAAGCATTTAAAATGGCATCACAACCCACTACGATCACCATTAATTGGGCTTTTTACATGATAAAGTCCCCTGAAATTAATGTTATTGTAAATTGTCCCTATACAAATAAACAGAACTTAACTAAATTTAACAGAATTGGATTGTTTGGCAAAATATGAAACAGGCAAGATAAGAAAAAAAAGATTTATTCGTGCTGACAGACAAAAACTGGACACTTTTTCTCATGATAGTTCTTCCAACCACAACAAAGCAGCTCTGTTCCATACACAGATACAGCTTTAAACAAACAAAACCCAACAAAATATATATACACACACACATCAATAAGTTATGTATATGCCATATAAAAGTTCAAAGTAACATGACACAACGCACCACTTCCAGCTTGTTAAATGCCTCCTGAAGAATCCATCTTCAGTCCAATCAACTGCTGTCAACCATCTCTAAAGGGAAACATCCCAACATGCCAGTGAACGCTGCTCATTGCCCCCGAGCAAACAAAACAGACTCTGTTCTTATGTGTTATTCTATATCGAGCCATCTCTGGCACCGAGCTGTCTGCCTGCCCTCCAACTCCCCGATGCTGTCAGCATCCCCCGGTGACCCACGTCCGTCCGTCCTGCCTGCAGAACACGCCCGATCGTCCTGTCCTGACCTGTCCCCGCTCAGCCAAATGAAACGGACAGACTGCAACACCCCCTCCTCTGCCCCTCTCCATACATCCTTTTCACTGCATCTCTCGCGATGACACTTAGATTCTTGCCATATAGCGACAAACAGGCCAGTCTTTGTGGCGTTATCTTCCTCCCACCAGACTGCCACACAGTCCAGTCCCTGTGTGGAGGCCATATTGGACTCCCCTGTCCCCATCCCCAGACTGGTCATTCCTAACACCCACTCACACTCTCTCCGGCCCAAAGAGAGAATAGCCACCATTGTCTGGCTGCATAGGGCAGCACGGCACCAGTTAGGACCAGTTACTGCACACACTGGGGCTATTATCCACCAGTTCCATGACACAGGGATAAACAGAGGTTCGGTGCTGCAGGCGGTGGCTTCAGCCCACACCCTCATGTTTACCTCAGCTATTCATAAAGCCGAGAGAACAATGGGAGGAAAATTACACACATTCTGAAAGAAAACCGTTTGTCCCTGGTTCTGGTTCTGATGGAGGTTTCTTCCTGTTTAAAGTGCGTTTTCCTCCCACCGTCACCTTGTGCACGCTCAGCACTGGGGATTGAAACTAAACTGATTTTTCAATCCCATCTGTTGGGTTTCTTAGATGAACTTTTTAGAAATGAGTCTTTGTATGAATTGGACTAATTTGGAATTGAATCAACTTTATTTGATTGGATTATGATTATATTACAAAGAATTTGATTGTAATGGACTGTATGTTTGAAGTGCCTTGATGTGACCTTTGTTGTGACCCTAAATAAAACTGCTGAAATGAACGGGTGCAAACTCAGAAACTACTGCTAGGATGTACTGTGATAAAGAGATTCAGCGACAAGTTGGTGTCTGAAAGGCTCAGATGGTGATTTTTTATGCTGCTGGCCTTCTTGCATGTGGATTTATAGAAGTTAAGGAAATTTACTGCTGACTGCACCATTATTCATCGCAAAAAAATCGCACATCTTAAATTTCGTTTAACTGAAAGCTGCAGCAAGGAGGTGGTGAACGGATGATTAGATTGGAGGAAATCCAAGATGTCCTGGAACCTCCGACTAACATTAAAAAAATAGCGTGATTATTACTTATTTGGCAACCTTCTTCACGCTGTAACAAAGTGCTTTAGCAAGAGGATGAGGTACATCAAAAGAGAATAAGGGCATGAAATTTCACCATCAGCATTTTCACCTTTTTCCTGAGGTCCCTACTAGGAAAAGCACAGAGCTATAAACCTCCACAGCTGCCTAGGAGCCTCTCCAAGAAAACAAGATGCTGTAATTCTCCTAAATTGCAGCCTTTTACAGAAACAGAGGGATACAGATTGTAGGCTATGGTGAAAGCTGGCAGTTAGGTAAGTTCAAAATGTTTTCCTTAACTTCGCTGTTACACATTAGGTTTAAATGACTGAATAATCACCTCGCTGGAATGTGCTGTCCATGGTCCTGAACAAGGAAAAACCAGAATGCAGTTAAACTGGACACTAAAAGTGTTGCTACACTAATGTAAAAACAGATTTAATTAAGTATATTTTCACAATTCTAAGCGGTAAATAGGTTCACCGTCATGCTTACGGCTGCCTGTGTTCGTAGTTAATTATCTGCATCTGATTTTAAACGGTTCTACTTGTTGGTTTCTCTTGGTAAATGTTAGTTTTTACTGGTCATTGTTGAAATGATCTGTCTTTACATGCTGCAAACAATAACAACCTGTACCACAGGATGAAAAAAATGCATGAAAAAAAATAAGCAAAACGCCACCGGTAATTGTTTTTCCAAGCTGACAGGTTGAGTAAGATTTTTCAGCCCTGACTTCAAGGTTTTATGCCATTTACCAAACAGACAGCTGACTAATTAGCCCTTTAAGCAGTTATTTTTATAGATAACTTTACATTTTTAGAAGATTTTAAAAGGCTACAGCTTAAAAATGGTTAGAGATAAAGGAAAAAGTGGGACCCAAAGTTTATGAAGGTGGTAAATTGAATCACCTAATTTGCATGTGATGACATCACGGGTGACATCACTGCACCACCTTGGATTTCACAACTTCTCTTGGACGTTGGATTTTGAACATGTTTCCACATGATTTTCTTTAATTTTTTTCCTATTTTGATACTTTTCTGAATTCATGTGCACAACTATGAACAAAATTATTCCAACGTGATTATTTTCATAATTTTTTTCCTGTTTTTTTGTCATTTTATCCAAATAAAAACAACTCGCTTCATTTACTTGAATTTTGAATGGAGAGACACCCTAATTTGGGGTTTCATCTCAAATGATACACATCTGATATCTAGTAGTGAGCAGAAATAAGATTTGATGTATTATGTGGGACTTCCAACTTGTCTTATTCAGTGTGGTGGCGCTTAAGGGGTTAAATTTAAAGATTTTCTTCGGTTATTCTGCATCTAATAAAGCAGGCAAAGTAACTTCTGCACATTTTGAATGTATTTATTTCTTTGTATTCGTGAACTCTGACTGTTGTTGAGCATCAACAAAACAAAGCAAACCTGGAGACGGCCATGTTTTTTTTCTTTCCATTTTGTGTATCATTCAATAAATAACTCGAGTTCTGACTTTCAACTTCCTGTTAAATGGAAAGCAGCAGCAGATCAGCATGTTGGTGGAAGATGACGAGCAGAACCGACCACTCCTTTGATTTCTCAAGCTAATTTACAGGATTAGTAAATCTGGTCCCGTAATTATGCTTTTTAGAGGTAATGTTTACAAATAAAATTATATATCGGGGAAGTTAGTCAGTGGGTCAGGAAATTATTAAAATGTTGGTTTGAGTTTGGAATTATTGGGATATCTGACTCAGTATGCAAAGAATCCTTTAAAATGTTTGAATTTCTTTCTAAATCACCCTTATTAATAATACATTTGAAAAACACGTAATCAGAAGTGAGTTCTTGTCCACTGTTTTCCATTAATTAGAGTACTTTGTTCAACATAAGTGGTAGATTGGCAGGAATTTCTAATCCTGCTCTACAGAAGCAGAGGGTGCAACAAGATGATTGCAAGGCAAATAATTAAAAGCAAATCAGTTAAATCTTAAAGGGAAGAAAACCAACCCTGAAAAAGAATAAAACACTGGTTTCTCTACTCAGTTTCTCAGTTTCTGTTTGACTGTCTAAAGTTTCTGAGCTGTTAACTGCCGAGTATCTATCTCAATCGCTATATTACCCAGGAAGTTTCAAAAGAGATGCATTTAGAGAAACTAAACAACTCCGAGCCAAGAATTCCCATCATCCCACTCAGTCCAGCACCAAGATGTTGCTGCTGCTGTTCAATCATTTAAAGTCATGATGTTTGCACATCTATGTCGACTAACTCATTTAGAAAATGGTATCAATTTAGTGGTCGATAAATCTAAAACTGCTATGAAGTATCTGTCCATTGATCCGTTTTGAGTACAAACACAAGAGATCAACTTGTTTTTGTGCTCAGATTTCTCATTGTGTGCATTGCTGCTCTCCCGTCTCCTCTGACTGGGTGGGGGCTCCATTAGTCTGTACAGTGCAGCCTGCAGCGCAGAACAGCTGCATCAGGGCGGGTCCAAACTGGGCCTCGCTCTGAGCCAAACTCCTGTAGCACTGGCGTCTCATTAAGACTCCACCTACCCACAGAGTCCATCCACAGCCTCAGTGTGCAGCAGGATGAGCGAAGAGATGTGAACGCTGTATGAAAGCTGCCAGAGTTACTCAAAGCTGCAAAACATTCAGCTCCCGGGAGACTCTAGAGATTAGAAATCTGAGACTCACATCTACATGTTAAAAGCATGAGACCGTTGAGTGTTTTTATTGCTTTTATTTCTTTGTCTTTTGTCTTCTACTTGTTGCTAAATGTTAAACAGTTTTAGTTTGAATCGTTTGTCATCCAGTAAAAGCACTTCAAACTGCAGTCGTGTGAGGATTAACTCGAGCTGGAAAGATTGCTGGAAACTGTGGTTAAAATGATGGAAAATACCTGCGAATTTATGAAAAACTTCAATTTCTAAGCTCTAATGTGCATTGAATCCATTTCTTCTCTCCATTTCTCTTTGAAAACAAAAGCCGATATTCCCTCATGGTGTCACTGGGCGAGGCTGTCCTGAAGGTGCAGTAATGAATCCCTGACTGCCACTGCTGTAATACCATATGGTTTCTATTATTCACAAAGGACAAAGAATGTGTTACAGAGTCTGTTTACTTGACAAAATATGTTCTCTTATCTCAAATAATATATGCAGATGGCTTTGGTTTAGATTGTTCTCTAAAACCTTTCCCACAAAGTAACATCCGTCTTCTTTTTATTAGCACCACAAATCAAATTTAACTTTTCTTTTTTTATTATTTACGCTATTTTGTTGATATCTTAACGCTTCAACAAATAAAAACTAAATTCATCAGCAAAACTAGATACTCTATCTACTATCTTTTAATCGTATTTCTTTTGTTGGAGCTATGATGCCGTCTCGTTTCTGCGTGGGCATAATCCATCAAGTGTCCCCGCATTCGAGTGTCATAAGTTTATCAGGCGGCATCACCTCATTAACACACAAGAGCCATTGTTGCTTGCAGGCAGGAGGAGAGAGAAAGAGGAATATTCTCACTGGGGTTTTGTGCTCTTGCATGCCTCACATACCAACAAGCAGCAGTGTAGGCCGGCTGCCTGGACGTTATTATGCAACCAGCAGATGTTTGTGGGAGAATGTTAAAGAGTTCATTCTGCTGGGACCTGCAGCGAGGGATTGTGGGATAGGTGGAGGCCCAGCTGACCAGCATCAGGGTGGTGCTCACTCCAGGGACACTCATTCTTCTATTGCTCTCACATGCTTGAAATGTACTTGCATGTGTAAGGATCTGGTTCTTTTGCAAAGCCGCTGCAAGGTTTGCATCAGCAAAGGACGAGAGACATGAGTCAGAAATCACTGACAGATGATATAACGATTGGAAATTCTTTGACAGCCGATTCATCTTACGTTTGATCCCTTTCACCAGCAGGGTGAGGGTGTAAATCTCTTTAAATATACTGTAGGGATTTTACAGATTCAATCAGTCAGAGAACTGTGAATTAAAACTATTGTCCGTCTTCAACCTTTTCAGCACCAATCTCTCAGTTTCACACTTCTCTGTGTGATCGAAACGTTCATATTTGCGACCGGCAGAGTTTAAAAGATTAAACTACAGTGAGCTGGACCGAGCGCTGACTCACCCGATCGTGCCGGCTGCTTGGCAGTCGGCAGGGACACCTCGGTGAGTGGCAGGACGTAGACGTCCGGGCTGCCCTGGGAGGCTGGCGAGGCCAAAGTGGACATGTCTGCATGGTACTCGTCCCCGTCCACATTCTTGAACTCCTGAAAAACACAGTTACAGAGTTTAAAGCAGGCTACTCTCTTTAAACTGCTACCTGTTTACACATCAGACTTATCAGCACCTGGAGAAACATTCTGGTGAAATTTACAAGTCATCTTTTACTGTTAATCTGACATGAATTATAAAGTTTATAATCAGGTGAAACAAACTAGCAAACATCAGCCATGCAATGCATCATCTGGGGTATGATCTCATCACCGCACCCCTTTTTTCAACAAAAGAACACTTTGGGGAAAATACGTAATATTTATAATACTCTGCAGGGGAATTGCTGTTTAGTTGTTGCACCAAAAACAAAACCAAAAACTGATGTTGAACCCTTAAAAAGCTTCTGACAGAGGGCAAAGAGTTTGGAGGAAACCCCCCCACAGAGGATAAAATGGCTCTGGACACAGCTGACATGGAATTTGACTTATCTAAGAGGGACAAATGAGTTTTAGCTAAAGACTTTTATAATAACAGCTGGAGCTGGAATAATCTTTTTAATTCATTCACAGCTCGTCCACACAACTGTGTTCTTCAGCAAAAAAGTTCTACAAGTCATTTTCTTACTCTAAAGACTTATTAGTTTTATCTGTCCACGCAAAAACCACCGAATTAGAGAGAAAAAGAGGATTTCTAAATATACTGCTCACCCTGGTTGGTATCAGCTCCAAAATGATCTAAATCGGGGAAATGGTCTCACTGAAATAATACAAATCAAATCCTACTGCAAATTACCATTTTTTTCCCCGTTTTGACCTTCAGTAACTGATCATAAAACATTCAGATTTTTACTTTAGGTTAGTGTGATGTTTCTGTAGTTTATTCTTAAGGATACACTTTAATAAATAGTTAATTTATTTGAACATACTGCCTGTGTGCTGTTCCATTACTACAGTTGATCTAACATGCTGTCTGTCTTGGCTTGGACATTCTTGTAAGACAGATTTAAATGATCTTTGTCTTATTTCTTGGTTCAACCCAATCTTGCCAAATACTATGTTGGTCCAGATTGCAAAACGTTGCAGTTTCACAATAACAGGCTCACAAAGTGTAATTTAACCACACTTTCTGAGCCCAACATTGTTATAGGCCTCCATCTGCCTTTGTAATTTCTAACTTGCCAACATTTTGCATTACATTAAAAAACTGTAAGATTACAGCTCCTCAAACGTTACGTGGCAACGTTTTGCTTCATGTGAAACTGTTGCAATTGTTATTGCACAACTAAAACATATTAAAAAATGGAAAGGAGAGGTTGAAAAGTGTGTTAATGTTACACTGCAGCTGAACCAAGTTTGAGTCCCATCCAACCTTATATCATGGACTTCTGGCTTTTCTTCTTTGCTGTAACTCTTTATTGGTTAATGTTAAGATAAAAAATTTAAGACATGTTTAAGGTTTGATATTAATTCAAAGTTTGGGTTAATGATAAAAACACGAGGCAAAGTAAAACCATTTTTTCACCTTTATTGCAGCACTACATTTTCCACATTTGAACAAACTTGACTATTCAATGTTTTTTTGTGAGACTGGTCTTTCTAGTTGAACAAAACTTAGTGAAGCGCAACAAAGTCGTGAGACCTTGTGCTAAGTGACATTGCTGGATCGAAAGTCACTTAGCCTGAGCTGATAATTCTCCTGTAATCTACATACTGTAAAGAATATATTCTGAAGATTTGATGTAAACTACTAACACTTAGTGGATGGGGCTCAGGTTAAATTTGGCTATGCTAACATGTTGGCTAAGTGCTAGCTAGAATGCTATCAGTCAAAGAGAAATGATATGCTGATAATATCCTCAAGTGGAAACTTAGTAAAGTAAAAACAGTTCTATCTTTCCTTACAGAGTGAACATATTCTACATAAAGTATACTGCTATTTAACACTAAAGTTTGTGGAGAAAAGCCAAAAGAAAAGCAAAAGTTTACACAAACTAGTGGCTTTCCAGAACACATATCAGGATAAACTCTCCCAACAGACTTGTCTTTCTTCTGATTCTATTACAAAGTCTCTTCAAGAGAAAATACTATGCATTATATAGTGTGAATGTTTTGTTGCAGTGTGCATTAATGTTTGAAAATGCAGAAAGTTGATTGTATTTTTTGCAGAACTGCTGAAGGAGAGCTGAGATAAACCGAAGCAAGCTGTCCTGGCACTGTTCAGAGTTTCTCTGAGCTGTTTGTGAGGCTGTTGGAGAGTCATAGTGTAAACAAAGCCAGTCCACGAAATCCAGAGATTATTAGCTCTAAGAGTACATGTATATCAATCCTCTACTGCACAGATAAGCTTTTTGGTTTCAGATGCCTTTTGGAAACATGCAGGGTACAGACGGTAGAGAAGAGCTTCTCTAACTGACTTTCACTGAGAAAGAATGTTTTCTTTTTAGATATTTTTTACACAAAACCAGTGATGACATTTTTTTTCATGAAAAAAAGAGAACTGGAGAAGGATTTTAGATTTAATTTCCCACCATCTGACTCAGCCTCTCAGATTCACAAGTCTTAAATGGCACCAGACAGCAGAATGATCAATAAGCCTTCACAAATCTGAGTGGATTAGGGTGACTGGTGTCACATTCATGACTCTGGTGGTAAAGATTTTTAAAAGTGTGTCAACCATAAAAAACTATTTGAAAAAAAGAGATGTGTGAAAATATTGCTTTGAGATAAATCATGAATATAAAGAGGTGGCTGCTAACAGAAAATATCAGAACAAACACATTCTTGGAGGATAATTTAACCTGAAATTTTAAACCATATCTGGGAGAGATGCTGTTAAAAAGTTTTATGAAAAGCTAAGGAGGAACACTTACTGTAAATGGCCATCAAGAAAGATTTTTCTTTAATATTACCATTAAAAATAACGTGGCTTTATACTAAAATCTAATTATCAAATCAAGTCTTAGCTTTACAGTTTGTCTCTTAGCTTCTGAAATAACCCTTTTGTCTGTCGAATGGGACAACGAGGCTGCAGAGGATGTGGAGAAGGGAGGGAGTTGGCTGCATCTACAGGCCGGATGTCAGAATAAAAGTGTCTTAGATGGGAGCTGGAGGGTTACAGGGTCCCATGGCTGGAAAAATGTGACCCGCTGCAACACCCACACAAACACATGCACACATAAACACCTCCATCTCTCGCTTCATCCTGTCCCCCAAGAATGTGAGCACATACACACTTGTGCACGCCACGCACCCCTCCCTCCGCCTCGGATCCAAATCTTCACACGGCCCTGCTCGCCCTCCCCTTCAACATGTGGTTTCACTCTTTGCAGCGACGCACACACACAGACATCCAGTATTTGCAGAACTGCAAAAGTGGCTCTCACTTTCCCTCTAATTTGCAGAAAAAGGTGCACATACTTTCAACGTGGAAAAAAAAAGCCTTTCTACCTTTTCTCTAAATATTAAGTGACATTTTCATGCATTTTTTTTCCTGCAAACGGTCCAAAACTTAAACGTAAAGCAAAATTTATCACATTTAAAACGCTGAACTAATATATTCAATTGTCAGTTGATTCATTACACTTAAGAGGAAATGTTTTAGCACTTTGCACGTCAAATGAATGGGCAGATGGAAAACCACTGCAAATTTTATGATGTCATTCCTTCGAACATTTACAAGAGACACCTTGGACTTTACATTTTAAAACAAAAGATTCTTCCAAGCATCCCCTGGGAGCTTACCTGCACTCAGAGTCCACAGCAGAAGATGACAGATGCCTTCAAACTTTGCATTTCAGCCTTTTTCTGGGTTTCCCATCAACACATATCCAAACACACACATGCACACACTCAGCAGCCCCCCACCCAGGTGCCAACTGGGGTGACGGGTGGAGGGCAGCTGGAGGAAAAGTGGCTGAAGCTAAAGGTTTCATCACTCTGCAGAGAGAATCTCACTGTTGAGAGAAGAGAAAGAGGGTTTGGAGCTGACCACAGACTGTCCCTGGGATAGCTGGCGATGGAGGGATGGAGAGAAAACCAGAAGGAGGGGGGAGAAAGGAAGAGGGAGGAGCACCCAGTCTCCCAGTTCACAAGCCACAGCGAACCTCTGGTCATCTGCTGATTGAGCGGAGAGAAACTGAGCCCTCACAAAAATGTGAGGGGGAGGAGGGGGGATTCACATACTACACATGTGACATCACTGGCTTTCTTCCTCCCTGTCCTAAAAGCCAAAGAACATCTGCAGGACAGTCACCCCACTCCCAGACAAACACCCACACTATACTTGTGAGGACTATCGACTGACCACGTTCAGAGTCTGACCTTTGAACTCATCACTATAAAACCTAAACCTGGCTTCCATCAACCCTGGAATTCAACACTTAAGCTGATACAATACACCCCGAAGTTAATTAGCAGTTCAGCTCTATTAACATAACACCGTCCACTCTACTCTTTCTTTCAAGTTGATGCAGTTTTCTACAGTCTTTGGTTAAAATACCGCAGAAATAAACCAGTTTTAGAAAATTACGTCCGGTCGTCTTTTCCCTGACCTCGTTGGAAAACATCGTGGCGTTAAGGAAAGATGGTAGGAAAAATTCTTAAGGATTAAAGAAAGGAAAAGCAAACTGCAATGAAAATTTTTAAGCTGTGACGTGGATCTGCAGCACTGAAACTGCAGCTGTTCAATAATCTACAAAAATCCCTTTGGATGCCTCGTCTAAAGCAGTCCGATCACATTATTACACGAAGGTCGCGTCACATACATCATATCAGCGATCATGTAGAATATATCACTTCATGATCAAAGCTCAGAATTAAAAAAGAAGGGAAATAGTGCTGCTCACACTCACCGTCCTGCCCTCATATTCATCCACTCGAATCACAGTTAATACGACATGATGAAAATAATCGCTATGAATGTGAAGTACTTTGTGGCAGAATTATCTCCTTTCTTTCATAACGGATGGTCTGGTGTATCCTAAGCTAACAGACACCTTAAAGGAGGCTTCTTTTCTTAGCATTCGGAGAATTCAAACAGCTCTTATCTTGGCTGCTGCTCAGACACTTCTGGGTCATTTTGATCCGTTAAAACGGTTTCTTAGCGAAATAAACTATTCCACAACTCCACCCGACCCCCCTCGTCCACAGGATCTCTATAACTCTATAACCCTTTGTACACTTTACTATGATACGAGATTTCACACTAGCAGCGAACCGAGCTCAGACTACCACACACCAAACTGACAGGCGAACACTTTACTGGGATTTTACTCTCAAATACAGGCAGCAGGTACTGACCCTTCTTTTAGAAAGAATCATGAGTCATGAGATGAACAGGTGCAGGCTGTTAAAACACAAC
The DNA here is from genome assembly GCF_036924035.1 of Leuresthes tenuis. NCBI lineage: Eukaryota > Metazoa > Chordata > Actinopteri > Atheriniformes > Atherinopsidae > Leuresthes > Leuresthes tenuis. Next base: position 3,044,210 of record NW_027325374.1, read on the forward strand.
TGAATGTGACAACCAGCTGTCAGGTTTAGGCCCTGCAGACACAAACATGGGTGTTTTCTGTTTTTACTGCAGTGAAAATGCAGTTTTGGGCACTCAAACTGAACTTTTTGGGTTAAAAAAAAAACTTCCAGCATGAAGATTTACACAGAATATTTCTGTTTGGACTGGAAATCCAGGGTTTTGGACTGGTGATGTCAGAGAATATGACCTCTTTACTGACATGACTTTACCTGCAAACTGAGGGAAAACAATTACGATGAGATCACCTGTTGGTGAACTATTTCATAGAGATAAGATAACGCCTTTGGATTGTCATTAAATGATAAATTTTACCACTTGTATTCTGTTTATATGCATTTAACTGTAACTGTGGAACGTGTGTTGTTTTGGTTGTGTTTTCCATTTGGATGGAAATGGTGCTTTGTGGTAGAAATCATTGTTTTTTTTTTAAAAAACACCCATTTTTGTGAGTACTTAGCCTTGTATTCCTGTTAAAAATCACATCGTAATTCTTCTGTCACATATCGGCTCCATAAACTCTGGGCTTCTCTGCTGGTTCATTCCAAGTTTTAAGAGGTCAGTGTAAAGAACGGATACTTTTATGGGCTTTTTACCATTAAATCAACAAGTTTACCTTAATAACTGTTGGCCGCTGAAGGTGCATTCAGGGACAAATTGAAAATCAAACTATTTTCTATACGTTATACCAGTCTCCCATTGGGACAAAATCAGCATTTAAAATCAGAAAACATTAGTCAGTGTACTGGTAGTGCATTGTTAGCTCATTTCTTTCTGAAAGTAAGTGAACTATATGACTGCTGATGAGAATTAGCTGACTTCCTACTTCAGAGGTACAACAAATGCAGCATGATTTGAAGTTGAAGGGGGGTGAAGATAAAGATGAGGACGCTGGATGCTGCTCTGCTCTGAGCTGGGAGTGTGATCCACACTATCTGAATTCATGCTCTGAAACACAAAAGAATCTATAATTTTTCTCTTTAAAAATATAAGGAACTGTACACATGACGTAAGAGATTTTTTTTAAAAAGGTTTCCTTAAATCCATCCATGTTTAGTGATAAGTTTATTGAGACTTAATTAATTTCAGTAGAACCCAGATTTGTTCAGATTGGCTTCACAGTCACTGAATTTAAAGATATATATATATATATATAAAAAAATATATAATAATAACAACAATAATAATAATAATAATAATAATAATAATAATAATAATAATAATAATAATAATAATAATAATAATAATAATAATAATAATAATAATAATAATAATAATAATAATAATAATAATAATAAAGAGCTCAAGCTGCCATTTTTCCCCCTGGATTTATGTGTGAAATATTATCGGCACAAAAAAACCCCAAAAAAACATCTGTGAAACAGCTGCGATGTGATGAATAACGGTGAAATCATGTGCATGTAAAGTGGTATCTCCACTCAAGTCCCACTGAGAGAAAAGTGTTTCTCAGAAGTCTCGTTGGCACCGAGTTGCTGCAGGAAGACAACAGTCCAAGTGTGACATGAGCTACACAAAACGCAGCTTTCTACATCCAAACTATGGAAACAAAATGTCAAGCTGCGCTTCTCAAAGCTTTCACAGACAACCTTTCGAAGATTGGCAAAAGAGGAAGTTGAGGCAGTTGTTATTGCTGTGCCTTGCTCATGGTCGTGCTACAAAGACCATTTTGACCAGTATTAGAGACTTGCTGCAGACTGAGTGGAGGTAATTTTAGCAGCTAAAAGCAGCTGAAGTTCAGCCTTTCTTTGGTCTGCTCTTATGCTTCCTTTCCTTGTCGTCACAATAATTTCTAGAAGCTTTTTCTTTTGTACCAGGGATGCCATCTAATTCAAATCTTCCAGTCAAATAGTCAGAAATCAGACCTGGCGTGAGGAAATAAATTAATACTAACTGTTTGTCTTTGATTACTAAAATAAATGATCAGGTCTGATTTGAACTGTCATCTGACAGAGCCGTCTGAGTCCAGAACGAGAAGATCTCTGTTGGCATCTTCTTCAGAATAGTTTTCCATAAGTTATACAATAAATATCTCAATATAACCATGAATTTTATTGTGCCTAAACTGAGTCAGGGTAATAGAACTCGTATTTGGTTCTGTTTTGTGTTGTGTAACGCCACCATCCACTCCCTCCTGCCTCCTCATAGCACTTTTGAACATGTAATAGTTGGAAAATATTACATTTATAGCAGTTTCAGACAATAGAAAACATAAGGATGAGCAAAGGAAAACGTCGGTCTGGAATGTGCTTTGTGCCTTAAAAATGTTGTAATTTTAACCATTTTCTTTTCTTATGAAATAAAAGAACAGAACAGTACAGAACTGCTGCTGTTATGAGCCAGTCGTGGCGTTCAGTTTTCGTGCCTTTCAATATTTTAGACTAAAAAACAAGAGAAAATAGAGTCCTTGTGGAAAATTCCAGAATTTTTCTGAAAGATAAAATCTGCTGCTTGGGTGAACCACTAAGTGTCACTTTAGCAGTCGACTCTAGCTGCCAAACAAACTGGGCCAGAACCTAAACCGAGCCCTAACTGTGAGTTTAAAATAAATCGGATTATAGATCTCTATATCTAGGCAACAAATTGGAATATATGAACTGAGATCATAAACTTTTTTAACTGAAGAGACTAAATTACTCTGTGGAGGATCAGTTTGAAATGTGCTAGCTTGTAAAAGCAGAAAATAAAGGCAGGCAGAGGATCTTGATGCATTTTTCTACTTATGTTTCAGTGTTTTAAGTCATTTTTAAGGATTATTTCATGAACCCTGTCTGAGGCATCACTTCCAATGGGTTAAATCTTTCTGCCTGGGACTGTGCACGAGATTTTTGGTTCTTGTACTGCTTCAAGTTTGCTCTGAAGGCAACTATATTTGCCTCCAGGACCTCTAATTCTCACCAGTGAACAGTTGTGGCAGATTCTCCCGCAGAGGTCGAGTCTTCATCTCGTTACAGTTTCTAAAACACAGAGAGCTTTTTTCTTTCTCTTCTCTGGGAGGGGCTGTGCCTAATTCCAGATGGGGCCCCATGGCCGGATGCACTGTGGGCTCATGGGTATGCCCTTCCTCACGCCCTCTCACTTCCCCCTCCAGCCCCCTCACCAAACACACCCTGACAGGGTCCAGCTGGGTGGTCCCACCAGCCAAAGACACAAACCAGACGATCCTTGTGCATCTTCACTGGGTGACTATTCCTGGTGAAGAGCCTAAAATAGAGTTTAACCTGGATAACACAGTTTCCTCACTGATAGGATGTTGTGTACTACGGCTGTGGCTATTCCTGGAATCGGATGTCCAGACTGAACGTGGACATGATCTTGGACACATCTTGTGTGTTTTACACAGCTTCACAGTGGCCATTTCTGCAAAAATAAATCATGTTCCTTTGACAAGTGCCGTGCATGATAATGGGTCCCAGTAGATGCATGTAGTAGTGAAACAACCACACAGGATATATTCAGCTGTACTTTAGAAGAAAAGGAATCTGTTTTTGTTGATTATTTTTCTGAATAATTATAGTATCATGTCAAGGCTCATGCTGAGATCACTAGTTCAAATGTTCTGTTTGCCAGAACAGAGGTCAAAAACCGAAAGATATTCACTTAAAATAACTTGAAATGAAATTAGACTCAAATCAGATCCAGTCAAAGTATTTTTCCATGGTAATCTTCACTTTTGAAAAGCTGGAAACACATGAAATTTAGCATTTTATGTTATGACTCTAATCAGCTAATGCTAACATGCTAAACTAATAAAGAAACCATAATGAACACATTCTCACTGCCAACTCAGTTTATTAGCACTTGGTCAGTAGCACTAGGTACCCCTCTAGCATAACTTTTCAACAAGTAAGCTAGCAACTTACACTAGCATAACGCTAGTTGAGCGAGTAATAAAAAAAAGTTTGGAGTTTGAGGATGGTGGAAATAAAACACAAGACATTCAAATAGGAGAATCAGATCATGTTCTTGTTTGGAACTGTTACTTTCACCTGTTTTTTATTTTACCTCCATCAGGTAGTGCAAGATGTGCGATTGCCAGAGTTTGTCAGTTAGCACGCTAACTACCAAAACTACAATGAATGATTTAATGAACATTAGTTGTTAATTGGAGCATTTGCAGAAGAAAAGCCGTTAAAAATAGATGCAGATCACAATCAGTTATGCCAAAAGTGCGAAATACAACATCAGTCCTGGCAGAAACATTAGATTTCTTATTTGTGCATGTGTTATTTTCTGCTAGCTTGGTTAGGTTTAAGCACAGAGACTGAGTTACTTTGTTATTTGTAGGAAAACTTCAAGTTATGTGCTAAAATAAACCCTCACGATAATGTCGACTACATGTTAGGCAATACCTATTCTCTTCTTCCATTAAGTCTTTCCTTCATTTTCTTGGTTACCACAGTTATGAGCTCCAAAGTATTTAATTCACATGAAGAAAATATTTACCCTTAGAATCAAGTGATCTATTACAGGAGTAAAATGGCTTCTATTGAAATCGATTGGATGTGTCTCCATTTGAAATGTGATGCTAAAGGGGTTCCTATTGAAATGTGAACCAGAGGGATGCTGATCAGCAAGTGATGAGTTAGGAGTGAAAGTTAGTGTCAAAACTCAAACATAGGGGCTTTAAAATTGAACAAACTCTTAGTAGACATGATGACTCAAAGAAAAGTAAAAAGAATTAAACGGATTATATGTGTTTAACTGAAATGAATATTCTTATTCAGATGTTCAGTGACCAGTACTTCGTTCCTCTGTGTTTCCAACAGCTGCGGCATTGTGAATACATGTGAAAAAATAATAGAAATTCCCTTTGGGGATTGATGAAACATTTTTTAACTGAACTGAACTGAGCTGAAAAAGCTGTCATGCTGTGGTCCTTCACTACACAATTTTCAGGGGTGGTCAAAGGGTTCATAGACTCACTTAAAGGCTGAGCAATGCTCAACTGGGGGCAAAATCGTGACTGTTTTCTGTAGCAGCTTGGCGATATCCAACTGGAAAAGTTATTATTGCATTTCTCAGACTTTCAAATCAGTAAACAAGTAAAAACACTGGGATTAAAATACATAATATATCATTTAATTAAAATGGGTTTTAATTATGTGAGTGCATCTGGGAAATACCAGCATGTTAGCATGCTGACATTAACATTTCTCAAGAGATCAGAGCTCTGCTGTGCATAAATACAACCTCCAATGTGGCTCCCAAAGAGACTATGTGCATGAGAAATCATTTGCACAAATGTTACTTTGTGTTAATAGTGTGTTTCGGTGACCAGTAACTTGAGTGAGGTCAAATACATGCAGAAACTTGGCGTGAAACACATTCCTCAATAGAAAGGTAAAGTTCCCACTGGTTGATGGTACTTTGATAATAAGGACAGTAATGTTCTGCACAGGCATTAAAGCAGAAAGTTGCATTCAGCGTGTGGAATAAGAATATCAATTTCAGTTAAATCATGTATAGAAATGCCTTTTTATGAATTTTATGAAAAACTGTGTTTGTTTACAACACACTCCTCGAGGCAGTCTCAGCCTGCAGGTGAATCAGCAGTAACACACATGCCTCCTGGCACAGAATAAAGACACAGGCACATATGCAAAGGTTTTGTCCACACAAACACACACATCATCCTCCTTTTTTGCCGTCCTATTTCCTTCAGTGCCGTGACCCATTTCAGTGCGTGCTGCAACATCCACGAGGCAGCTCTGAAAAGCTGCAGGGCTCCAATTGTGCCACTAATAGACTCTACCAGCTTTGTTTGCAATTGTTCCCACTTCCCATCAATATATCTCTGTGAGAATGGCTGAGGATGTTGTTTACTGAATGCATTGGATGTCTAATGAGAAGCCACGAGGAATGTCATTGGCAGTATCGCTCTATCCCTTTGAAAGACTATATAAAAACTTGTGTGTGTCTCAATGCCTCATGTTTTGTTCTGTTTGTTTGTTTGTTTGTTTGTTTGTTTGTTTGTTTGTTTGTGTTTCATGTGGAGGTCGGTGAGAAGTGATGCACTGCACCTTGAAGCTGATTTTGCCCTTCTTGCAGCAGAGGCAGGCCAGCATGAGGAAGACGAAGGTGAAGAGACCCGAGAAGGAGATGGCCACCACAGCCAGGGAGGACGACCAGGACAGCTCACTCAGTGGAGCGCCATCTGCAGGTCACAGAGAGGCAAAGAGCTCTGGGACTGGAGTACAACAGTGTGATCAGATGTTTATTCAGCATGCATGACATATGAAAGCAGCCAGTTGAAACTGTTTCAGTGGATCCATTATAGTCCTGGTTCATGTTTTTACAGGAAAATAGATTCTTTCAAACGCAACAGTCCTGCAGTTTTAACCCAGAACACAATGAAGAACAATAAGTCTCTCCCCATAACAGACATCTTCTGCACCAAATGGCTTTTTCATTAATTTTTCATAAACAGGGCTGTAACACAGCGCTGGGAAGCGGACTTACAAAAGAATAAATCAATTCAGTTTACTCACATCAAATGTTTATTCTGTAGAATGGAAATTCAGTGGCTGGTGGATGAAGTTTTATTATCTGTGCCGCTGCTGTACTGCAGTGGCCCAAAAACACACTTATGGTGCATAAACCTCTGCTTGAAGTGTGAACTTCAAACCTCAGAGCTCCCGTTACACTGAAATATGTACGATGATTTTAAATTATTCACTGGATACAACAACTGGGATTCTTTCATGTCTTTAGTTCTAACTTCTAGTCCTCTCCTGAGAATCAATGACAGGACAGGAAAGAGATCAAATAGATTATTATCCACTGTCAAAGATTAATAATAGACAGGATAATAAGCCTGTGCACCCAGTAATGCATCGACAGCCATCCCATATTTTTCTGAGAACACTTCTGCTTTGATAAGATGCAACAAATGTTTTTTTCTTAACATTTTTACCGACTGTATTAATAAAAGAGAGCAGAGTCTTAATATTGTTTGAATCAGGTTTTTCCTGATATCTAGCAGCAGTTGTAGCTGCTTAAAAGGCATCTGGTCTCAGACAAGCTGATGGATGCATGATAATTACAGTAAGACATAATATATCTGATGTTTTGTGCAAAAGGAAGATTTGGCCAATGAATGATCGCTTATAGCAGTGATTTTTATCGTTTATTTTCCCATTCATGCTCTGGAAACATACAGCATGAATGTATCAAAACCTTTATCTTAACATTTCACATAAAATATCATTGTGTTTAAAATTAAAAGGTAAATAAATCCTGTTTCATAGCTAAATCAATGCAGCACAACCAGCCATTGATTGATGTTATCCTGTTTTCTGATAGGCTGATTGGGGTCAACAACATAAATGTTAGGTCGATATATTTGTGCATCTCCAGGCACAATAAACAGTATTCACATTGTTTTAGAAGCCATTTAATAAATGAATTAGATTTAATCATGAAATAAAACACTTATTAGTTCTTATGAGATTTTTAGATCTCTTCAAATTGCAAGATTGATTAAAAATATTCGATTCAACCTTTGACCAATTGAGACATTTTAAAACCTAAACACTGAAAACAGCCTCCTAAAACCTGACGTTTTTCTGGAAAACTTGGCAGAATCATCAGTGTCCACAACAACATTTAAGTGTCTGGCTTTAAAGAAACTATAAATATGGGAAATATTGTCAAAATGAACGCATTAATAACGAGTTAATGATTCTTTTTTTTTACTTAACACTCATTTTCTGATGAAAGTGAACTCATTTTGAACTGCACTGCGCCTCTGTGGTCCACCATCCTGTTGCAGTTAGGTTTTCTTGGCTTTTTAGATGATTTTTGAAAGCATTTCTGACCCAATTAAGCAGTAAAGACAGAACACTGACTCATAACATGAGGAAAAAGTAGAAACACGGATGTGCAACTGGGAATTAAAACATTTAGCAACAAGAATTCATAACTAGCAACCCAACACAGAGCGACTGAAACTGCAGCACTATATGCTAAAGACGCCCTCACTGCATCCTTAATGTACAATTTTCCATTGTTCTTTAAGGGCAAAACATTAAATTTGGTGGTTTAATTAAAAACAGGATGCAGACTGAATGCAGATGAAGCATCACGTTCACACTCTCTGCTTCTGAGCCCCAACAGTGTTCTCTGGCCATCTATTTTCTTCCGCAGCATCCTTTCTGTCTCATCGAGCGGCTCCGAGCATCACGTGAAGACGGAGGACAGTGGAGGTCTGAATTAGCCTCCACCAGGGCCCGTGCACGTCGTTTAATCTCACAGATAATATCTCGTTCCCACTCATTTTGCGGTGGCTTCCGAAACGCAGCGGTTGCCACAGAAACAGCTCGGATGGACAGCCACGCAGGGTTGCCTTCGGTATTAAATCTCTCGCACCAACTCCTGCCAACAGCAGTGCCACCCAGCTTCACATGCACACACAGACACACACACAGTGTGATTTCTGCTGGTTCTCTGTGCTGATCCCCTGAAAGCCGGTGCAACCGGCTCTCATGAGTATGGGGCTCTTAGTTTAATTGGACAGAGAGCAAACATCATTGTTTATTAAGGTGCCCGGCAGAATGCAAAGGAAGCAGAGAATAATGAAGAAATAAGAAAAGATGCAACTTTAACTGTTAGGTACAGGATTAGCTGACCTGTGCTTGCATGTTACTGAGTGGGGCTCATAGAAATGGACCCAACGGGGTCCATTAAAGGTGGAGTATGGTGCCATATGCAGCTCAGTGGGAGGCTGGAGTGAAGAAGCCAGCTTGCTAAATTGGTCAGCAACCATTTAGTGCTCTGAAAAGCTAAACAAGAGCATTCAGATTTAATTACTCCATTTGTCGGGGGGATAATTAAAGAGAGCAGAAGCATATTGTTTCCTATGTTGTGGTTTATGTAAAACTCCCTCGCATCCCGCCTCACTCAGCAGCAGAAACAGCAGAGTGTGACTGCAGATACTCTCCATATTAATATTTAAGCAACACACTCCATCAAAATGAAGAGAGAGCATTTCAATCCTGCAAGTACACAAGTTTTATGAGCTCATGCAGAAATCTATGAATATCACTGTCAGACAGTCTACTTCATCATATAAATAGCAGAATGAACGAACCTTTTGGTCCCAACACTTAAAATTTCTTATTCAGTTATTCTGTGTGAATCCAATTCCTCTTATTTCTCTGTGGTTTTGGGTTCCACTGCAGTCCAAAAACCATTAAAAACAGTCCTCTGTACGCTAAAACATGAAATAGGTATGAAAGTAAAGACATTTATTAGAGTCTTCTTTTAGCCAGCTTCACTTTCAAATCATCAAATCATGTTTGTTCTGTGTTTGTGTATTTTACAGAAGACTTTTCAAGAGTTCAGCTGCGATGTTTTCTGATCAGCAGAGGAAAGCCTGACCGTCATGTCTCACCTGTTTAAACTCTTAATCACTTATTTTTTGACAACTTCAGTAAACATTTGGACACTTTATGTCTGTATAAATAGGTAAAAAAAGTAATTTCCCAGGACATAAACCGATGAATTAGAGTTTTTCTATGGATACACTGCTTTAATGCTCTATTATAGAACTACATGTGCATGAATCCTCTACATTTGAAAATATGCTATGAATTCCCAGGGCCTGTATGTTTTTTTTCTTTAGAAGTCCATCAGTTTTCTGCCATTTATTCCAGACCAGGTCTGCAGAGTGATCTGAGACTTCCTGCAGCTCCTCTGGGGTGGGGACACAGAGGAGTTAGTAAAACAGACAGGAATTACAATCTCTCCAGAGAGTCCTGGCTTCCTCCCAGTGGGATATGTCTGAAACTTCTCCCCTTGGAAATGACCAAAAACAAATCCTGACCAGATGTCCAAATACCTCAGCTGGCTATTTTCACTGCAGAAGAGCAGTGACTCCGTTCTGAGCCGTCTCTTCCTTCCTGTCACTACATGCAGCTCATGAACTCAGGTGAGGCTTTGACCTTAAAGGGGAACTCCGGTATTTTTAAATCTTATTTCATGAAATACGTTCATCTACTCACCGAGAACAGTTTGGTGAAAGTCGGCGTCCTTCGGAAGATATTTAGATAACTCAAGATCCATATAACGGAGTGAACGGGGCTTAGCGGCGGGCATCGATGATGTCATCCCAGTAGACGAGTGTGTAGAAAGCCCTCTATAAGCCCCCCGATAGCCGCCAATAACAACAACACAGCAGCTCTGAGCTAACAGAGCTATAGCACACGTTCATTCATTCATTCTTCTTAAAGTATTGGTGAAATAAAGACAGATAATGCCTTATTTAGAGGTTCTAAGCCCCGTTCACTCCGTTATATGGATCTGGAGGAATCTAAATATCTTCTGAAGGACGCAGACTTTCACCAAACTGTTCTCGGTGAGCAGATGAACGTATTTCATGCCAGAAATAAGGTGTAGGTTTAAAAATACCAGAGTTCCCTTTTAAATCTGCTGGTAAATCACTGCAGATGCTGCCCAAAACTGCCTGTTTGCAAATGAATCAATGTGCAATTATGACCATCACCAACGAGCATTTTCTAAAGATAGCATCATCTGTAAGATTAATCTGCTCAATATAACATTAATAACTACATTTTCCTCACTGTAGAAATTCAGAGTTGTATCTTTGTTATCTCTGAAGTTCAGTTCTAAATTGAGCTGATCTTAGGGCAGGTGGAGCAAATTCAGGTGGATACAAGCTGCAATTTATGCCTCCAGATGTCACTACATCATACACCTCCAAGATAAGTAAACCTACAAACTGACTTTGCTCGACAAAATCAGAGTAAGGTGAATTAATCTTTTAATTATGAGACCATTCAACATTATCTAAAGGAGACTCCTCCAGGTGACAAACGCAGGCTGGTAAAGAGGAGGAAAGTGTAGTTGCAGCAGTGGAGACGGTAAATCTGCAGGAGGCAGGAACATCTAATCTTATGACTGAGATTTTTTCAGTGGAGAAGCCACAGAGGAAATGTGTGCAGGTGCTGGAAAAAGCTGAGAGCAGCAGAAAGAAAACCCTGAGAGCAGAGGAGGAAGAAAGATCACTGAAATGAAACGCCGAACATGTCTGAGGTCTGTCAGATTAGGGAGGAAACATCAACCGCCAGCAAATAGAAACAGTTATGGTGTTTTCCTCCAAGGCCATGATTGTTAATTCTGATAAATTAGACAGGACTCTTCCTTTTGTTGGCTGTAATGAGCCCAAGTCCAAAGAGACAAATGCCTCCCGCTGAAGGTTGTTTGTCTCCACAGAGATCTTCAGCACAGCAGCTCAGAGATGCTGCGTTTTTCTCTGCTTCCACCACTTAATGCCAGCAGCCTGAGCACCACATCACTTAGAGGTGGTAGCCATTTTTAGCCTCCTGAGGCAGAAAGCTGTTCAAGTCGATGACTAAATGATGAAAAGGGGGCGAGCATGAGCGAAGGAAAGGCGGGAAGAGAGAATCTGAGGAAGACCAAAAGGGCTGTACTCTGCAGCAGCTCCTGGGGGAGAATCGCTCAGAAACCGAAGCAGCAGCAGCAGCTCAGAGTCGACACTGAGGCATTCTGACAACTTCAGGTGTTTGTTACTGTCGAAGCTGGCTCAAAAATCACTCAGCAGGTATTTTTAATGCTCGAAGAGGTTACTGCTGCACATCTTTCTGCAAACTTCCAGCTGATTGAAACACCACCAAGGCCTGTACCGTCAGCCCAAGAGTGTGTTCACCAAGCACAGAAGTGATCCAAACCAGATACAACCTTGATTTTACACTGAGGTGACAATCGTTCTGGAGTGTGGGGGAAACATAAAAGATCTCCACAGATTTACCGACGACATTAAAATGTGTAACGGACTGAAAGTAATTCTATTTAACCCATAAAGCCTTACGGCGCCCTTTAAAACCTCCTGAAAACCAAGAACTTTTTCAATATCCTTCAAAACTATTCTTTTTTCAGCCTGAAGAAACATGACACAAAAAGCATTTGACAGCTTAAACTGTCCATCCAAAACATCTATGCTGTCATGTGAAACTATCATTTCACTGGTTCATGAATAAATAAAGAAAGAATTGCTTTTTAGTTCCAAGTCGTCTCTGAATTTCTATGTTGTGGGAAACTTTGCTTGCATTTACATCCTTTATCTTGTCAGGAACCTTACAATGTTAGATATGTTCATGTCACCTTCCTGTCAACCTCTGTTGCAGCGTCAGATACCGAGATACGACCAATTAGGAACGTTGTTTAAAGAATTAAAATACAACTATAAGAGAATTTTGGATCTTTGAGTTCCCCAAACCTTTAGGAAACGTTGTGTTACTGCATTTTCTAAATGTTTCTGTTAGATTCTTGTTAATCTAACCTGAGCAGACTAACATTAATTAATCGTGTGTTGTGTTTGCTTTTATATAAATCAGACCACAAACCATATATATCTTTGTTTTAGCTCCTCTTATGAATTTGTTTTAACTGCACAGGAAATCAAAGTATATTTTAATCAACCCCTACAGGGAAATCGGGTTGTTGCTGATTAAATAAACCAAAAACAGTCATTAGCATGGATGGGACATTCTTGGCTAACACAAATGCCAGTGTTGAAAACAACAAGTTGGCTGATGCTGATTGTTTTTTTTACACTTATTTTCCTTTAATCCCAGGGAAACGCTGAAGTATACTTTTAAAAGTTAAACAAAGTATTTAAAGTATGACATATGTGTGGCATGAGATCATGACTGAATCACTTTTTAAAAACCATCTACCATCTCACACCATGAGTCCTTAAATATCTGACTGCTCCTTTGAGGCGATGCTAACAGGTGAGCACAAGATGAGGGTCACATCGCTGACTTTTTCTTGAAAAAGAGTCCTTCACGGGTCTAGATTTTCTCCTCCGTAAACCAGCGAATAAATAATAAAACTGAACTTGGGTCTGAAAACATGATCAAAGTGTTTCTGTGGTGATAATGAAGCGCAGTGTTCAAGTGTTCTCAGAGGTGTCGGTGAATCAGTTCCTTGGGTTTCAGACCAATGATGGTATTTTCAAAGGGACAGTCAGCAGAGCAGCTATGAGTCACTGTTCTGGTGTGAACTGACTGCTAAAGTGTGGCAGGCATTTATACTACAGCTGACAGACTGAGTCACGGCCGAACTACACACATAAAACAACACTTCTATCAACAGATAGCAGTTACTTCTGCATTCATTTGTGCAGGTATGTTGCAGGGAGATATTCCAGATATATCTAAAACTTAGCCGTCAGCGTGTTACAGCGGCTGCCTCCAGATAAACCAACTTGTTCTTATTACCACTTTAAAGCCAAAAAAGGGACACCGTCACCGGTCCAGTTCTCAGATCCTGCTGTTCGTATTCCTCTGAGGTTCAGCAGGAAGTCTGTCCAGAGGACTGCTGACACCCTTCACCCATCATCAGCCCAGGCAATTTCCTCGACACAGCTGAAATATCTAAAGCTCACGGAGAGAAAGGTCCACCTGAAGGGCTGGAAACAAGCCAGAGCGACGATACCGCACAGTGATCCCAATCAAGGATGAAAGAAGCTGAACCAGAAAGAAACTCTGTGAAATACTGCCTGGTTGGCCGGTTTGATGTGATCAGCATCATCAGTCAGGCCCTTAAAAAAGCTGAAGACCTATTTAACATTAAGACTCATTAGAGTCGTAAAGCTTTTAATGAGAGGAATGAAAGCGCTGATAAATCAGAGTTTCTGTCAGTTCACACAGACACTGATGTTGATGATAAGAACACGGAGACCAGGAAACAAGGAGCCAACAAATACTTCCGACAGAGTCTCTAAAGGTCAGTCTACACACATCAAACTGACTGCTACATCACACATGGCTGTAAAATATTTTCTATTCCTTCTGAATTATAAACAACGCTCTGAATGTCTCTGAGGCATTAAGGAATCAACTGTAGTTCCTGCACACAGTCAGTCCTTTAACACTAAGATACATCCAAACAGCTGGCCTGAGATGCTGAAGGATGCTCCACAAACAGAAGCTCCACTTGTTTTTAATCCCTCTGAACTCCTGGCACATTTAAATCAGGTCATTCTTATGTATCAGTGAAATCAAATCAGTCCCTAAACTAAAAAGGTTTGGAGGTGAATATCATTAGCAAGTCATTAACATCCTCAGAAAATGGGATAAAATCTTTTTTAAATTAAAATATGTGCAGATATTTGACTTCTGAATGAAGCACCTTAGAAACAAAGTTTATTCTAAGCAGATTCATACTGAGAAAGAATCTGAAAATCTGTAATGCGGCAGACAAAAACTGCTTGTGTTTGAAGCCGACAGGCTAAGCTGATATCATCATGGAAAGAACGCCTGCTGAAATCTCGATTCTTCCTTCCTTCCCTCTTTGAAGGAAAAAACTCTGATTTCAGGTGAGATTTTGATGTCGGAACAAGATGGCTGCACTGTGGCGGAGGGTCAACTATCGCACTAGTACCATTAAAGATACTTTGCATATTGTTAGGGTTAGGGCAAAAGTACAGGGCAGGACGTCATTTCCTCGAACTACATAGCATAAAATGACACATTTTGATGCTTTTTCTTTTTGCTACATTTTCTTCTCTCTTCTTTTTAAACTTTTCATCACTCATCTTTTCTTAACCCCTTCTTAATTTTCTCCACTTTGTGTTCCTTCCATCTTCTATTCCTTTAATTCCCCTCTCCTTTCTTCCCTCGGTTCTTTCCTTTCTCCTTCTTTCTTCATTTCTCTTGTTACTTCCTTCATTTATTCATTTCATCCTTGCTTCCTTTCCAGTTTCTCCCTCCCTTTACTCTGTTCTTCCTTCCCTCTTTGAAGGAAAAAACTCTGATTTCAGGTGAGATTTTGATGTCGAAACAAGATGGCCACAGCATGGCGGAGGGTCAACTATCGCACTACATACCATCAAAGATACTTTGCATATTGTTAGGGTTAGGGCAAAAGTACAGGGCAGGACGTCATTTCCTCGAACTACATAGCATAAAATGACACAAATAAGTGGTTTAATAACACGCCTATGTGCAATAACTACATCTATTCATGAGGCCAGGCTGCATAATGTAAGGAATCATGAGTGGGAGGAAATGCAAGGACAGCTGGAAACATTGTGCAGGATGATGATCAAACCAGTGAGCTCTTGCACTGATGTGGTCAGAGAGTCACAAAGGTCCATGAATAAGTGGCCTCTGCCATCATCATGAGGTCATCATGAGGTCATCATGAGGTCATCATGAGGTCATCATGAGGTCATCATGAGGTCATCATGAGGTCATCATGAGCATAGTCGCCAACATTCAGACAAAGTGGAACTTCAGGTGCGTATAAACTGGGAACAGAATAAGGAGGATATTGTAATTGTCTGGTTTTTGTGCTGTTTGAGTTTCCACAGACTACCTTTGGAGGACTGTAAAATGCTAAAATTGTGGCTACTTCTACGTGGAAATAAGCACCTTTGTCGCTACGCTACATCTTGCAGATATGCAATCAATATTTTAAAGCAAAGCTTGGGAGAGAAGGGGAAAGGCTAAAACATAAAAATAAAAAGTTTTCTAATAATCATGGCATAGAAACACACACAGAGTCCCATATATGTCAGAAATTATGTCTCAAATTTCCCACAATCTGCAGTATCGCCACTTAAAGAGACTTTAGAAACTGTTTTAAGAACAGACCGAGCAGCAGAAGCAATGTTTAGCTCTTTAGTTTGTCTGTAAGTAGTCTCAAAAGAGGTTTAAATGCTGTGAATTGGTCATTAAGTTGTGTCCCACTACACCAAAATACCCCAGCGAATACAAAGTGAAATTTCCCCAAAAAGGAGAGGTTGTAAACACGGTCACAAGATAAGGAATGGATACGATCAATACAAGCTCCTCTGAAAGAGATATGCATGAGTGTGTCTGTGTGCCAATCCAGTGGCAGAGATAAAGCTTCTGCTCTCACAGCCAACAGCCACTGTATCAAAAATGCTGGGGCTGGTAAAATAAATCATGCCCCCCCCCCACCCCCACCCTCTGCCCTCTCCCACCCTGCTGCTGACACCATGCATCCATCAGACGCTCAGTGAGATGCAGGGCAGCATGACAACAGGAGGACTCATCGTTCTGAGGAAAAAAACAGCAACAGAAGAGAGGAAGAAGATGATGGAGACGGGAGGGGGGACAGATGGGTGGAGGGAGAGCTGGAGGTGGTTAAACAACATGTGAAGTGCATGAAGCTGATGATCCGATCACGAACAATCTGTGTCTGAGGTCGAAGACTAAATCTGCTGCACAGCTGCTGGTTCTCATGAAAGCGATGCAGCGATCACGCTCGTGGTCATTTCTGCACACAGACCAACAAACAGCAACCTCGGTGCACGTTTGGTGTGTCATCAGCAACGCCAATGTAAACACCAAATGTTCCTAAACAGCTGCTGAGACGTCTGGCTCAAGAAGTGGCTGAAAAAAATAAAACCAATGTGGGAAGAAAAAAAAAATCTGCACGTTTCCATGGCAATGCCTTCCCTGAAATCCCATTCGGGCTCATTCGAATGCCCTCCTGATGCTCACAAACACGGTGCCAACACAAAAACAACTCGTCTTTGACACCAGAGAGAAAATTAACCCTCCACACACTTCCTCTTTTTCTTTTGATGGTTCACTGGTCAAAGTCGACCGTGAATACTTCTGTAAACAGTTAAAGGTGATAGAAATACCACTTTGGAGGTCTATTATTCTCTCTTGTGTGGCCAAAGGACTATCTGCAGCACAATCTCATATTCAGATGTGTCATATGTGCACTGGTCCACAGGAAAAAAGACTCAAACTGTTTTACAAATAAAATGTAAGGTGGATTTGTTTGAGGGGACTCTTCACCCTGTAAATAATTCTTCAAGTAACCCTTGATGCAAATGATCTCCTTTGATGCTTCATTTAATTCCCACCAACATGTTCTGCTTAGCGGTTTCACACGGAGGACAGTTATTGCTGTCGCACAACATGGGCACGTTTGTAGCAGCTTGATGTGATGCAGGAAACTGGAGAAAATAACGTGGAGCAAAATCATTGGAAGCATTTCGAAGAAAAGAAAAGAGAAAATACTGTACTGTGTGTCCATTGTAAAACCCAATTAGGTTAGCACGATAACACAAAGTCAATGCTACAGCATCTGAGCGGGACACAAGGGAACATTTCATGTTAGCATTTTAATGGAAATCAGTCGGATTGTTAACTGAGAAGGAAGCTAGCAGAGAAAAGAAGGAAGCTGGCACAGAACAGAAGGAAGCTAGCACAGAACAGAAGGAAGCTAGCACAGAACAGAAGGAAGCTAGCACAGAACAGAAAGAAGCTAGCACAGAACAGAAAGAAGCAAGAGACAAAACAGAAAGAAGCTAGCACAGAACAGAAGGAAGCTAGCACAGAACAGAAGGAAGCTAGCACAGAAAAGAAAGAAGCTAGCACAGAAAAGAAAGAAGCTAGCACAGAAAAGAAAGAAGCTAGCACAGAACAGAAGGAAGCTAGCACAGAAAAGAAAGAAGCTAGCACAGAACAGAAGGAAGCTACCACAGAAAAGAAAGAAGCTAGCACAGAAAAGAATGAAGCTAGCACAGAACAGAAGGAAGCTGAAGTTTGGGTTGGGCCGTAGAGACACTTTTTAATTACTGTACCGTATTTTTTCCAAAAAGCAACTTGTGTTTATCGTGTTGGACAAATAGTGGCTAATTTCTGTTGAAATGTCAACAGAATTACCCCACTAGCACAAGAACACTATCATATTGTCCTTAATGCGCCTCTGCCCATTAGAGCATCAGCGCACCATTTGGCTTCAGGGGTAAAGAAATGGTTTGCATCAACTGAAACCTTTCTCAGATTTTCATAATTGCTAACAGTATGTGGAGCAGGAACCCCAGAAAGATTCCCAGGCTGCTAACTTGTACTTGTCTGTTATTTACGCACAACTCAATGAAAACACTGCCTACAGATCCATGAAGTCACACTTTTCTGTTTTTCTGGCAGATATGACGTGTAATGCTGATTTCATCCTGAATGAACAACCGAGTCATCTCTCCTCTTTAAACTCAGTCAAGGAGTCAAATTTAGACGGCTTCCCGAGCTGGGATCTTTCACTTTTCCTTTCCCTGCTGAAGCTGAGAGCTTGAAAACAATTACAGTGTGGCTCCATCACACGGAGGAAGAGGAGGCTTAGCCACTCACATCATGTGGGAGTCGGGCCTTCCTTCCATCCATAATCAGGCAGCCCACGTGCTGTAACCTAATTACACAGGAGGCTGTAATTCTGAGCTTTAACCGTGAAACACGTGTCCTCCGAGCAGCCATGTTATCTGTGTTCAGCAACTCTACAGATAAGAGTCTGTCTCTGTGAATGAGATGTCGACCTGATGCGGCAGAGCAATACTTCAGCGTTTCCTCGGCTGTCTGACAGCCTCCATCTGAGGCTCTGCTCCACCTCCTCTCACCAGACAACAAACTGCCTCCATCAGCTCGGCCTCGTCTGGTTTATTTGGCTCCCAGAGGGCCCGGCGGGCTCATCAGCACCATGTCCAACAGAGAAGGAGACTTCTGTCCATCTTTCTCCCACTCTTTTTCCTTTTGTCATATTCATTTATTCTCCTTTCTGTCATTTTCTTTACCTCTTTGTCTACTTTTACTATCCCTCCATCTCCCTTCACTCTTCTTTTTCTTGACTCCTTTCCACTCGTTTATGCTTTTTCTTTTTGCTACATTTTCTTCTCTCTTCTTTTTAAACTTTTCATCACTCATCTTTTCTTAACCCCTTCTTAATTTTCTCCTCTTTGTGTTCCTTCCATCTTCTATTCCTTTAATTCCCCTCTCCTTTCTTCCCTCGGTTCTTTCCTTTCTCCTTCTTTCTTCCTCTTTCTTCATTTCTCTTGTCCTTCCTTTTGTTACTTCCTTCATTTATTCATTTCATCCTTGCTTCCTTTCCAGTTTCTCCCTCCCTTTACTCTGTTCTTCCTTCCCTCTTTCCTTTCAGCTTTACCTTATTCCTCATTTTCTTCCTTCTTTTTTCCTTTTAATTGCTTCCTCTTCTCTTTCTTCCTATAGCTCCACCATTCTTCCATCTTCCTTTCTCTTTCCATTCCTTCAGTTACTTGCTTCTTTAAAATTTTTCTTTCTTCCTTTAACCTTTTCTTCCTTATCTCCCTTCTCCAGCTTCTTATTTCCATCCTTCTTTCCTTTCTTTCTTTTCACTACATATTTTCTCACCATCTGTCACGTGCGTTTCTTGTTCCCTGCCTTTCTGAAATGTTTTTTTCCATGGACCTTAAATCCTTCTTTCTTTATTTAATCATCTTTATCATTTCTAATCAGCATTTTTCAGGTTGTGCTTCTTTGATTAAAGATACAGTCTGTGGACAACTTTAACGTCTCTTCTGTTCTTTATTTGAAGCCGTGACATAAATGTTTACACTCATAAGCTGCGGCGTGCATCTGAAAGTGTGCACGGCCACATACTGAGCTTTGTGTGTGATCTGTTAAAAGGTCACAACACTGAGAACCAGCAACGCGATCCCTCCCTCTGACCTCCCGTCACAACAAACGTGAATGTCACTCCTTTGTTTGCCCTCATCTTCTCTGCCCTTTTCTCTCCATCTTAACGCATCGCCGTTCCCTGTGATGATGGGATTTTACGGCGTGTACGCGGGTTTCTCCCGGTGTTTCCGTTTGTGTGGGGTCAAACTGCAGTTGTGTTGTTCTCTGTGGGTTTGTTTTGTCGCGGTGTGGAGCAACAGCCAGCCTGCTGAGAGGATTATGAGTTTATGAAGACAATAAAACTGCAGTCGAGGGCAGATTAAGCTCCTGTGTTAGCTGATGACATTACATGTGGATTTTAATATTAATATAAATGTGCTCTGAGCATTTGCTTTAAGCCATTATATTACATATACATTTCCCAAATGGCACACGTTGAATCATCAAGCCTGCAACTGTCCTTTGAATTTCCTGCAAATATGAAGGTATAGTTTCTCAAAAGCACCCGCACCTTCCCTTTTCCGTAGTAGCATCACATTGCTCCGTATGCACTCCTTTAGGTTGTTAAATACTCGGGGAGCAGCTTCAGTGAGCATGAAGATGCGAATATCATTCAGTGTGTGTTTGCAGAGAAAGCTTAGCATTTATCAAGTCCTTATAGCTGGGAGGGCAGACGCAGGGGACTGTTGGTCTCTAAAGTGTGCGTAACTGCAGCTACGCCACGACCAACGAAGCGTGAAAACACAACAAGACGTCATGTAGATGCAGGGCCATTCAGTCTGCACAGACACCATTAAAGTGGAGAGAGATAACATTGTTCAAAGCAAAGAGGGAAACAAGAAGGAACATTAAACGCTTCACCTGAGTGAACCTCACAAAGCCATCCTGCTGTTTAAGGCTCTCATCTGGATGAATCATCTCAGCCAGGGAGACTTAATGAAGCTGAAAATACAAGCCATCACATATCAGATGCTGGAGCAGGTATTAGTCATTCCTTTATGCTTTACTGCTGCCTCCACAGCGCTCTCCTCTTTTTAAACCATCACTCACAGGTTTAGATTTTGCTCCCGTCTTTTTTTTTATCTTTTCTTCAGAGACCGCTGAAGCAGAATGAATCTCTGCACATGCTCAGATATGACATCACATCTCTGATGTCATGCAGGGGCGACTTACAGAAGCAGCTCATTATGACACACACTCACATTATACATTAAAGGTGACATATCAAGACACCTTTTCTTGTTTTTGGGAGCATATATTAGGGTGTCTGGAGCCACCAGCAAGTATAAGTGTAAAAGCCGTTCTAATTTGCTTTTCAAAATCAAATCACTCCTTAAGGTGACTCCGCCTCCTCTGTTAAGCCCCGCCCACTCACATCCACCCTGCTGGACGGATGAAGCCAGCTTCTGGTGGAAATGTTCTGCTGTCAGCTGTACTGAGGAGCATGCATCTTCCATCCAGCAGCAGCCTCAGAGGATATAAGAGCCCAGTGGATAAACTATATCTGAGGCTAATGTTCCAGCAGAGTTAGCTAAAGACTGTGAATGTGCAGCAGCCACTTTTCATCCCACTGTTTTAACAACTCGGTCCAGTTCAACGCTGGACTGAAGGAACTGAGCCACAAAGAGGATCAGTTCCAGCTCTCAGAGCCTGAACTTCAGAGCAGGCAAATGGAAGCATCTGAGAAATAATTCCTCCTGGTTTATTTATTGATTTATTTTTGCTTTTAGCAGCAGATAAAGATCTTTTGTTTGTTTTTACTCCTCATCTTTTTGTTTCTTCTCACAAAACCACTCCGCTGCATTACAGACGAAAACTAAGAGCTGTGATAAGTAAAACCTGTCATGCAATCACGGTGAGCGCAAATGGAAAGAAACAACCGGTGACATGACAAGATGAGCCTGTTCCTGTCTGGAAAATGGCTCTAAATGAAAAGGAAATACCAATTAACTTGTATCACTCAGTCAGTCATTAAAACGCGGACCTTTGGAGATCCTGACCCGCCAAGTGCGCTCCAGTGTGGAGGCATTCTTCTCGTTTTAGCGTGGAGATCTGCATAAAAGCAGCTTTTAACTCAATCAAGTGCGTTCGCTTTAAAAGGCCGAAATGTGGCGAACACACACTGAAACATCTCTTCACAGGCTGCACTTTCCTTTCAACCATTAATGAGAGACGCCGGCCAGGTTTGTGATACGCATCCGCCGTGATTATGCATGATCACAGGGAGCGGACGCACTAAAGTGCCCCCCCACCCCCTGCTGCGCGCCGACGTCGAAGCACGGTTGCCAAGGAGACGCTTTCAGAATATCAGGCTGCCTCATTTCTGTGTGTAGCTCTGAGTAAAATGACTTCAGGCCTGAAAACATTATGCATTTGAAGTGCTTTTTGCAAGAAATTGCGCCTGAATTTGGTACTTCCTGCCCAGAGTGTCCAGGAATAAAAAGACGAATGTGGCTGTGACGTGGGTTCGTGCTCAGGAGACGCGTGTGCGCGATAAAGTTCATTTACAGCTGAAGATTTGCACAGAATACATTGTGATTTCCTTTCACATAAAATCTTCATGAGTCTGTTATGTAAGCTTTCATGTGGGATTTTTCTGACATGCGTGGCCGTCCCTCCGCCCTCGTGGAAGCACGTGCTGTCACACAGGAAGTTTCAAAGCATCCGGACATGTTAAGTAACACGCTGTGAACCCACAGCCCCATTATTCCTCTTCAACACTCAATATGACCACTACCATAAACATTTTACCATACAGCAGAAAAATGTGAGCTCAAACAGTTTAGTAAGACTGAAAAGCTCGTGATTGTACAACTCTAAACTTCTTTAAAGTCCTTTTGTCTCTTTTTGAATGTTTTTGGCTCTTTGTGGTCTTTTTTTGGTATATTTGTGGCCTCCTTGTATCCTTTCTGTCTCTCTGAAGTGAGTTTCTGTCTTTTTCAGCATCTTTTTGTGGTTTCTTAGCCTTTCTTTATGGTACATTTGTGTCCTGTTGTGATTCTTTTGTGTCATTTTGTGGTATTTATCTGAGTTAATTTGTTTCTCTTTTTTATTGTTACTGCTTCTGTGGTCTTTTTTGCATCCCCTTTGGTTTATTTGTATTTTTTAAAACAAATTTTTAGTCTTTTTACGGTTATTCTGTGTCACGTTTGTGATCATTTGTGTTAATTTCTTGGTATTTTTGTGTCTAATTGTTGTCCATTTGTGTCTCTTTGCATTATTTTTGTTGATTTTGTTTCTTTTCTGTGTCTTTGTGCCTTGTTGTGGTCTGTTTGTGTGGTTTTGCAGCTTTTTATGTAATTTCTGTCCATTTTGGCTTTTTTTCCCCAAGCTTTCTGTCATGTGTTGGTCTATCTTTTGTGTCTTTCTGGATTTCTTTTGTGATTCGTTTTAGTTTTGCATGACAATGAAGATCACTGTTTTCATATATTTATAGAAGGATTCATGAATGCTGCATCTCCCAACTTGTTCCTGCCTTCATCTTTTTGGTGCCGGGTTTGTTTCTAACAATTCAATCACCAAGAGGTCATTCCTGAGTCATAGCTCAGTCGCTCAATAATGTGTCTGCTGACTCTATCTTTAGGTGTTACCTTGCTGTGTTACCTAGGTGCTATCTGGTGTTTCTCTACATGACACTGCTTATTACTTGTGTTGTCAAAGAAGGAAACTGACTAAAATGAATAAATAAATAAATAAATAAATAAATAAATAAATAAATAAAATGGGCACTCTCAGTCAGTGCGGTTACATGCTATTGGATCGGATTAATGGCTAAATTACAATAAGACTGAGTTATTCAGCTCATGTCGACACCTTAATCCAACAAAAAATTAAAAAAATGTAATCTGATCCAACTCGATCTGAATGTGCACGTAGACGACAGTGGATCGGATCGAGCGTTCTGCTCATGCTCCAGATTTTTTCCCGGGATCATCACCCGGAAGTGGAAGGAGACGATATTCCTGTTGTTGTCAGAAAGAAAGAAACAAAGCGATGGAGAATGCGCCGTTGTGCATCGTCTGTGCCATAACCAGCTCATCACAGATGGAGAGGGACGCAGCTTCATCTCGCTCTGCGTTCGCCATCTTTCTGAATGCCTGAGTTTGTTGTTGTTGGCGGGGAAGACGTCAACAGGAAGTGGCTCTATTAGCGATAGCTGAAGTGGGGACAGCGCCACCTATCGTACCGGGGTATGACATGCTTTGTGCCAGTGATTCCATTCATTCACCGCCATATATCCAAGGATAATTACCCTCAGATAAGGAGCAGAACCCAACTGTAGCTGTAATCCAGTTAATCTCATCATGTAAAGTTGGGGACTGCAGCTGCATCTCTGGCTGTTTCGGACTGAACTTGCTGCCATCATGGAATTCTGATCTAAACTGGGATGACTGATATCCTAAATATTGGATGAGCTCATGTGTGATCTAGATGAGAATGAGGGGAGGGTTAACAGAAACTGGAGCAAACGTGGTCACATAATGTGCAAACACACAGATGCTCTCGCTTAGACTCTATTCCTGCTCACACACACACACAGTTAATACTGTGGCTTATGGCCACTCAAACGTGTGCAGCGAATACACACTTTTTAATGCCGGCTGCAGCATCCGAACTCCTGCAGCTGCTTCACGTGCAGCTTCCACCGCTCACGTGTGAATTCTAATGGATCACACCAACGACACTCGCTTTATTCTCTCGCTCAGACCTTGATTGCTAAAAGCGGTCTTAAATGCTGTGCTGAATCACAATGCCGATCCTGTGAGATGTGTTGCCATGGGGACAGTGTGACGGAGTATGTGCTGTTATATCTGCTGATGGCTTATGAAACCGTGTGGGTGGTCAGTGGAGTCGACCTCGCAGGTCAGCCGCCATGCAGAGGGAACATGTGTCAAAGTGGGCCTCCTCAGGTTCAACAGCAGGACATAAATAAGCACTTCATGTTGTACAGTGAGACGGCTTCTTCCCTGTCCCGATTACAGTATTTACAGGGAAATTACTTTTGAGTAGTTGATACATTTATTTTTGGTTGATATGTTCCTTTGGCATGAAGTTTATCACAAGTTATAGCTATTATTAGAGGTGTGAAACAATACTGCAAGAGCTAATTAAAGCAAATGATCAACAGTACGTAAAAGTAAGGCTGCATCCTAGTGGCTGTCGAGATGATAAAATAACAAAGGAGGAAGTCAGGGTGGATGGACGGTCAACAAAACTTTAAACACAGGAAGCAGACGTTTGTTTTCCTGCTTAAACAGTAAATATTCTTAAATCTTTCTTTTAGCTTTGACCTTACAACCATCTGAATTAGCTTAAGGGTCCTCCAACATTAACAAAGAACTTGTTTTTAACACAAAACAACAACTTTACCCTGAATCTATAAAGGTTTCTAATTAAATTTGAACAGTATCTGTTGAGCATTACACATTCCTACATGCATAGGTTGTATCGGAGGGTTGGGAGACTTGTTCAGTAGGTTGAATTGTCTAAATTTGGGCACTTTCCCCTTCCCCATCAATGAACTGCTCATGGCAGTGCTGCCTCATTTGGAAAAACCCCCTGAAGTCCCGTTCTGACCACTGTCACGTCCACATACCGACGCCTGATCAGGAGACGGCTTTTGAATGCACAGGGTACCCCCAAAGCATCACCTTTGGACGGAAAAAGTTCTCCAAACTGGAGATTAAACCTCTGCAGATGGTCCAGAACGCGGCGGTGCGTCTGGTCTTGGATCAGCCTAAAAGAACACGTCACCCCTCTGTTCATTGAACTCCTCTGGCTGCCCTTAGCCGCCCGCATCAGATTCAAGTCCCTGATGTTAGCTACAAAGAGCTTAATGGAACGGCTCCCATCTACTTGGATGCTCTTGCAAAGGCTTCTGTCCCAACTGGGTCCCTCCATTGGTCCCAGGATTGTCGTCTAGCAGCTCCTACACCACGCCTAAGACAATCCAAACTCTGTTCATGTGTCGTCCCACGATGGTGGAATGACCTACCGAGCGCTACCAGAACAGGGGCGTCCCTGTCTATCTTCAAGAAGCTCCTGAAAACCCAGCTCTTCAGAGAGCATCTCCTATCCCAGCACTTACCTTGTACTTCCCTCCCCCCTCTATCTCTGCACTTTATATTTCTGCTCTTCCTTCTATGCCTGCACCCTATCTCTACTCTGTCCCCTCTGACAGAGTCGGACTCCTGGGTTCCTTCTATGTAGTTTATTGTTAGCTTTTTATATAGCTGTTATATCTTTATTTGTAAGTCGCTTTGGATAAAAGCGTCTGATAAATACAGAAACATAACATAACAAAAAAGATCCTCCTCCACCCCTCTGACCACCTTACATGTACTCGCATTTGTTGCCAGTTACAGCCACAGCAGGATAACTGGGAATATTTAGCAGTAAAGCAGGTGCCATCTGTGGGTAAGTGCTGCGAAGGCTCCTGTTACACAAAAATAGTTCATTAATTTTGTGCCACTTCTGGTTGATCATAAACTTTCTTCTTCCTGGAGCTTTAGGTTAATTCCTTCAGTTACACAATTAGTAATGATTGCAACAGCTACAATGAAATCAAGCAAGATTTGGCAGCAGTAAGAAGGTTTTCACATCTCACGGGTCTGGAGATCAGGTGTGTTCAGTTTGAACTGAATCTGAGGATGTTTTGAAGGTGGAATAGTTAAAAATTACATATGCAGTTAGACAAAGATGAT
Organism: Leuresthes tenuis; assembly: GCF_036924035.1. NCBI lineage: Eukaryota > Metazoa > Chordata > Actinopteri > Atheriniformes > Atherinopsidae > Leuresthes > Leuresthes tenuis. Next base: position 3,070,413 of record NW_027325374.1, read on the forward strand.
TTGAGCCGGGAGAGATATGAAAATAATCTGTTCATTTAATTTTCTATGCTCACACTCAGAGGAGAAATCTTAGTGCCACTTGGATAAGAATCTTCATTTTAATCAGATTGTTAGATAACAGACTGATGGTTTCATCCAGCTACAAAGAATCTCTGTGATAAGTAACTTTCCATTTCACCAAAACCTGGAAATTAATTTTACCTCAACATGCTATAATCTCTCATCTCAGCAAACGTGATTTCTCAGCACGTCACTTAAACCAGACAGCTGCTGAAGAGCTCCTGTAACACCAGGTTTAGCCGTGGTTTGGAGTTTAAATCAATTCAATAATACTTTCCCCAAAGGGAAATTATTTTGCTGCAGTATTAGTTTGTAATCAAAGATTTGTTGTTGTTTTAAATAGATGACAGAATAAGATGGAAATCAGCTGATAAACATGTAGAAAGTTAAAGTGTGGAAGAAATCTCTCCATCGGTGGTGTTGGGGTGTTGTTTCCGTAGCTTAGCAACAACTTAGCTGACAATGTCACACACAGCGTCAGCAGGTAACAGGTGAACTCTCTCAGTGGGCAACATGGACAGAAACTCACAGCCAGCAGTTCAACATCTGGGTTGCAGAGACGCTCCTTCTCAGTGACACGTCCAGGATTCCACCATCTGCTGTTAACCAGCTCTGTGATCCTCCTCCTTTACTGTTAGCGCTCTGTCTGCAGTCTCTGTCTGCAGTCTCTGTCTGCCCAGATAGTCTTAAAGCTGAGCAGAGAGCTGTTTCTCAGGTCTCTGCCTGATATTCCTGCTGTGTCCTCATCAGGGCTCCAAACTCGTCCATTTCACCTGCCAGTGATCTCACATTCCCCCTGATGATCACGGTTGGACCCCATTTCACCTGCTCCTCTTTAACTCATCTCATTCTTATTCAATTACTGGGACTTTGGAAAGCTCAGTTAGCCGCACCAACTGGATAACAACTTTCCCGTTGCCACGGTTACGCATCATAACAGTTAGCAGCAGAAGTCCCTCCAGCAGCACAGCATCCAAATAAGTGTAGAAATCTGCGTTTTCACAGAAAGAAGCAGCAAAGAAAGATGCAAAACATCCAGAGTTACGGTGGCAGTAGCACATCTAGGGCGGCGCCACTCTGGAAGTTAAGAATTTAAGATCTTATTTATCATTCTTAAGGCACAGATTGGCAGCCAATAACTTTGATGAGTAGCCAGAGATCCTCCAATAGGTCCCTCTCACAAACTCCAGACTGAAAAACAGCATTTTGTTTTCATTGCTGCAGTTTAAACAGAACTGACTATTAGTCGTATTATAATAAGCATTATTTCTCACTCTTTCTGCTTATTTGACAGCTTGCAGCTCCGGTTCTCGTTTTTCCTCATCTGTCATTGTCTGCCTCGTCTCTCTGCATCTGGTTGTTTTGATTAGAAACTGCTTATTTTCTGTTGTTCATGTCCTACTCTAATCTCTTCTGGCATGAGATGCTGCAACAGCAAACCAACGTGTGTTGAAAATGAATGATTACAATCCTTTCCGCTTTACCAAAATCAGCTATTTGACAAATTTAGCCGAAGCCCAAATATACTTGATACTCGACCAGCTGAAAATGTTTAATTGTGGTTCATCAGAAAGAAGCCAAACACATGTATCAGTATGTGTATGTTAACTAGCACTGAAAACCGAAGAGATTCTGGCTCAGATTGTTCAGACTATCAACAGGATGGAACATTTTTCTGTAATTTGGAAACCCGCAAATATGTAAATATAAGAATGTCTCATACTGGGGGCTGTGGTTGGTGCAGCCATCTTGTAGTTATCTAATAGAGAATGATGTTTATAATAACACAGCTTCTCAGCCACGTTGATAATCACTTCACAGAGCTTTACTGTTCTAGTCTGATGGGTTTCCATAAAGCCAGTTCTCTGTCTTCCGCTCGTCTCCTCCCTCCCTCTGCTTCAGGATGCTCTTGGACTCTAAAAGCAGTCAGACCATTTTGCAGTCAGCTCAGCAGAGCAGACGAAGAATCCCTCTAAATCTCAGGCTTACCGGCCTGCTGTGATGCTGCAGACACTGTGAAGGCTGCACACTTTTCATACAATGAAAGAGAAGACGGCACAGATAGAGAAACAAGGAAGAAGTAGGGAACAAAACACAGCAGATAACAGGAAAGGTTCAGGATATCAAACCTTAAAGAGGAAAAGTGCAGGATAACAGAGGATCAATATCACCGTGTATCGACTGGATCTGCAAGTGCTCTGATGTCAGTCAGTAAGTGCTCATCTGTTGACTCCAGGAGTCAAATGATCAGTCTTCCATCTCATCCAAACAGAGTAAACAGAGCAAAGATGATTAGTGGACGTCTCTAACCCTGTTTCAGTCCACAGCGATCAATCTGTCATTAATGTCTCAGCTGAGGGGCAAAAAGGTGACCAGGAGATGGAGTTCTCCCTGCAGTGACCCACAGCAAATAAAAAATAGTTTCCATCTATCCAGGGAACCATTTTTCTTCCTTTTTATGTAAAAAGGAAGAAAAATGGTTTGTATCTGCAGACACTTCTGAGACGATCGTCCAACTGGATTTTCCATCTTTTTCAGAGTAAAGGAGAAATCAGGCTGGATTTGAACTCTACGAGCAGATGGGATAGAGGACCTTATCATGACATGTTTAAAGTCTTATCTAAACTTCAGAGGGTTTATATCCAGACAGCAACAGCTCTTTTGGATATTCCTCAAACTTAAGAGACACAGAACGATACCTTGAAATGTGCAACTTCTGTTAGGTGTATTTTTTCATGCTGCTGTTAATATTATCACAAAAGATCCTTGGAAGTTAAATATCACGTGACCTTTCAAGCCAATCACCTTCTTATTCCTGTGCGTAAATGACACAACCTCCATTTTCTTTTTTGCTCTGATGAAGGCTTCTGGGCTGAAACTTTAATATAACCAGAATAAAAAGGTGAAACTGATATTAGCCGACCTCGTCCTGGAGTTTTAAACATGTGCTGCTTATCTACGTTTGGAGAGTCAACATTAAAAAAAGCTTTGGTGCTTTTTTCAGTTCAATTTTCAGTCAAGATCTAATGCAGCTTGGCTGTTCAGCTGTTTCTGTGTCCAGAGAATGATAAATAGTTCCAGCGGATATACACAACAGCTGACAATTCGTTAATGGAACGGCTCCCATCTACTTGAATTCTCTTGCAAAGGCTTCTGTCCCAACTGGGTCCCTCCGTTGGTCCCAGGATTGTCGTCTAGCAGCTCCTACACCACGCCTAAGACAATCCAAACTCTGTTCATGTGTCGTCCCACGATGGTGGAATGACCTACCGAGCGCTACCAGAACAGGGGCGTCCCTGTCTATCTTCAAGAAGCTCCTGAAAACCCAGCTCTTCAGAGAGCATCTCCTATCCCAGCACTTACCTTGTGCTTCCCTACCCCCTCTATCTCTGCACTAGTAATTCGTTCTTTACACATACTGCGTGTGGACAAGGCAGCTGGTTTAATTTCCGGTTAGCAACGACAGCTCTGCTCATTTCAGCCTGGTGCAACATGTCTTATATCACCACTTGCTGTAAAACAAGGTGATGAAAACAAGCCTGATGCACACTTAGTGACCTTCAAAAAAATTCACGTGACAGCTGAATGGAAACAGCTTTTGTCACAAGGACCAATGGTGCTCAGGAGAAACCGTTTAGTAAAATAAGTGAAGGTTTATTTAATTTAATAAATATTTTTATCCAGCTAAGAAAACTCATCGGAGCAGCTCCAAGTTTCTTTTTCAGCTCATTGCTTTGTTTTCATGCCGGGAGTCCGCAGTGCTGAAAGCACATCTCAGATAGAAGTGATGCCTCAGAGAATAAAGCCCCCGGCAGACCTGCCACGTATTCATTCAACAACACAACAATCTGTCTGATCAAACATGGCTTCCGCTGGGAAAGTTAACGGCTCTCATCAGGAGCTGCAGAGACATGGCGGCCGGGGGATGCAGCGCGGAGGAGATCGAAACAGGTGACGAGTGTCACACTCCATCATCCATCCCATTAGTCAGACCCACTGCAGGACAAGATGGAGGCGGCAGGCTAATAAAACTTGCTCAAGGGCATCACTGCAGAGATCCTGCAGCAGGAGTCTGAGCTGAGATGAGTCTGTGGAGATATCTGCAGAAACAATCAGTGGGAGGATTGAGCCGCTTTCAACGTTGACCTCCAGTGGCCTAAAATCACCTTCAAGGCTTCAGATTACACCCGGCGTTCTAATGTTGGAGCCAGTATGTAAAAGGTTTGAGATCAATCCCGTTTAATGTCTGAAAGCAACCGTTAACACTTTCACATCTCACAGTTTTTAATCTTCTAATCGCCCTAAAAGCAGCAAAGTTATTCCACTGGACTTCTGAACGAGAGGCAACATTGTGCAGCTTCTTATAGGAAGTCAAACTGGAGCTAAAACTAGCTGGTGTGTGACTTATAGAACATACTGTTCCAACCCTGGTAAAATATTTTTTCATTAAACTAACTGTATGTTGTCTAGTAACTCTGAATAGTTGCAGACTGGGAGGAAAAAGTAGCAATAAAAGTATTCAGGTTATTAAATTTCATTCCACTGCTGCTTCATTCTCAGCTCTAATGAGACTCCATGTGGGAGAGATAAAGTTTATAAGTCTGGAATCTACAAAAACACACTGAATACAAAGGTTAATGTCACATGAGACGTAACGTTCCTGTCGCCATCAGCCTGTCCATTCTGCCCTCCGAGTGTCCTGCGGTCTTTGGACAAACTGATATTTTAAAAAAGGTCATTCCATAGCGGTGCTCCAGTATGACGGAGGAGCTTCTACATGCAGCATGACAGCTTTAATTAACTGTGGTATCGGCTCCGAGTCTCAGACGGTAGGAGGTCCAACCCTCCCGCACTCCTGAGGACCGAGCTGAATCTCATTTCCCTCACAGAGCAGCACTCAGTCTGCCTGCATGCTGGAGCTTCTCTGCAGCCACGAAATGGGCCGAGAGTCTTCAAACAGGAGGCTGGAGCAGCCTCTCTGCTGCTGTGCTCCGTGCAGCAAAGCAAACAATCCCTCCAGGATCAATAAAGAATTACACATCATTATTATTTCATTAAGTGTGCCTTTGCATCTCCACCAGGAGCTTAAACCATCACAGCTCTTTTTATACAGAATGTATGCTGCCTGTCTGAATCCACTGGGATGAATATGAGTTTCTGCTCCGCTCTTAGATGATTTTACTGGAACACACAAAATGATACACAACAGAGCTTCTAAACAGTGATTACCTCCACCAGGGAAGTTAGGATAGGTGTGGTTTGTGTGTCATTTCAGCAGCACGTAGAATTAATTCTCCTTTTCTTTTTTAAATGTACTTTGGTGAAACACATAGATCAGAATATAAATGAAAGAATAAGAACATAACCGCGATGTAACATCCTCAAAATCCATAAAACAAACCAAAGGCTCATTTTAGACCTGAAAGATGAGCACAAACTGATTCTGTTTTTAACCAACTACAGGAAGTGCGCCATAAAAGGAAAATAATGACTGACTGTTGAGAAGTACGTGCACACAACCCCTCTCTAGAAAAAAAGGAAATACCCCTTTAAGCCAGGAGAGAACACTGGGTATTATACCAATACAATGCTGTCATGGTGAGTCAGCTTGTGTGTCACAATACCTAATAACCCCCTAAAGTCACATCACAAGAGCTTCAGCAGATCTCTCCTGCTTACTTTTGCATTTGATGCATTAAAAGCAAAGTTACAGCACAAAAAAATACGAATTGTTGAATCTGAAAGTCATTAAAAAGTAACTTTTGAGCTTTTTTAAATTACTTTTCATTTTATTTGCTGCTGCGCCTCCCAATGAAAACCGCACAATCATTTGTGAGAGCTCAAATTTCTCCAAGCCTTGTATTTCAATGCAGTCACAACAACTGAAAACAGTTGGACCATCATGACACTGTTTCTGCGTTTCTGATCTAGCATTCAAACGTGAGGCAGTTTCAGCCAAGCTTGACAGAAATTCACCTTCATCACAACAGCTGGAGTCTGTTTTCCATCAAGAAATATTTTTCTTTGAGAATCTAACAGACACACAAAGAAGCTCTGTGTGAGTGCAGCAGCCATTAGCAATCAGAGGCACGTCTGCAGCAGCAGCCTCACTGAAAACACTCTGCTTCTTTTCAAAGTGGCAATCATGAAGCTCCAAAGACAGAAAAGGGGAAAAAACCACTCGATACCGTCTCGGTTCTTTCATGTCCTCAGATGAGGAAGAGTGCTGTTGAGTTGCTCCTAATAGGAGGTTTGCAGGTGTAGATCAGAGGAGGGAAACTTTAAGAAGCTGCTCAATTGCTCTAAATGGTTGGAATCCAATCTAGAGTCAGAGCTTTGTGCCCTCCACTTGTGCAGGTTACCAACATTCATTCAGTGGACTTCGATTTCAGTCAAAGCATCGCCACCAACGACACAAACAGTCCTCTGAGCTGTGGCTCTAAGCTAGCCTTGCTCTCTGTTTGAAGGCCAACCAACACACACACACCAGAGTCTACTGAGCAAACATCCCACTTAGTAACTGACCCCTCTGACAAAGGTTTACCTGCTCCTCCGGATCCTGCAGCTGGTAGTTTAGCCTGGAGAACAGGAGGTCTGCTGAAACTTTGAACGCACAACGCCCTGCTTCCCCTTCCTGTCCAATCAGACTGCACTGCTGTGTGAACAGCCAGGAGCCCACAGAGAAATGTGAAATGGAGAACCTGAGGCCTGGGACAGCAGCCAACGCTGCCAGTAAAATCACTCCCCCTGCTTTTACTGAGCTGTGATGTCATCCTTATACCCCTTACACAACTATCTGTACAGCCAGGAAGACTCAGATCAGTCTCCCCTTCCCTTTCATTTAAATCCTTTTTGCTTTCACCCTTTCATTTCTCACTTCCATCAGGCTACTTCTCCTTCTATCCCTCCATCTTCTCTTCTCTACGTCCTAAATTTGTAAACTCTTGTGCAGCAGGTTCTACAGTTTTAAGACCGATTTTCTGTTCAGTCCAACCTAAAAAAATCTGCAATCATTATATTCATGAGAAAAGTGATCAGACTTACAGATAAACACCTGACATTTTGTTATCAGCCACTTCCCTGCATGTTTAACTGTTGAAACATGCTACTGTGCTTCAGTTTTTAACTCTAGAAACATGCATTAATTAATGAAAAAGACAAAATATTGTGGTCCACATTGTATTCCTGAAGAACTGCAGTCATCAGAAAATAAAGAAAGAAGATGACAGACTGAGGAAAACAATTAAAAATCAACAAAGTTTTATTTCCTAAAATGTTCAAACCCTTGCTGCCATTGACATCAAAATGTTCTGTGAAAAATGACCCAGTTAAACTGGTTTGTTACAGACAACAGTTTTCTGTCACTGTGACATTCCCTGGTTGTTTGTGACTGCAAAAGCCCTTAAAAATACCCGAATTTTCTTTTTAAAACGATCCAAATTGCTTTGAACAAACATCTCTGTTCTCTGCACAGCGACCCTGATTTCAGCACCTTGGTCAGCTCCTTGACAACAGTTGCCATGTATTTTTTACATAAAAGATATAAATAAGAACACGAAACTACCAAAGATAGAATAACACCACGAGCTGAGCACATAAAAAAGGGGAAAAGGAAACAAAATATCTGACACAACGAACAAATGAAAATTCATCCCAACAGAAGTAAAGCAGCCTGGCAGCTCTGAGATCTAATGTTAATAAAAATCTGTGTGAAAATTACATCGGTCTGATTCAGTTAAAGTTCGTCTGCATTTGTCTCATTCTACATGTTTTGTTACTGTTTTATGAAGAGTGTTGTTCCAAAGTCCTGATCCAGCCCTCATTTCTTTCTATTTTCCTTCCAAGCAGCCAGAAGTGGTCTTGATCAATAGTTCTCCTGCTTTCTGAAGGTCTGTCAAAGTTTTTCTTTGGACATTGGCTGCTTTTTCACTCATTTTCAGTCCAGCCCCTGTACCTGACCATTTACAAGCAGAAAAAAGGCTCCTAACTCAAGGGATGAACCAGTGTTGTGTCGACACAGAATAGACAACTTAGCAAAGAAGCCATTTTAAACTGGATCTTTAGGCACTTTGTTACCAGCAGCCTGTCACAAAGACACATCATTTGTTCCCATTTCTTTAGCTGCATCTATGAAAAACAGCAAAGAAAACACAGTTTGACAGACAGAAAATAGGATTTCTGCAGCAACAAGGTGATTCCCAAAGAGCTATTAGCTGAAAACTTGGCATATCTCAGCATGGTGTGCAGTGTGTCCTTAAAACATTTGAGGAAACTGGACAAGTGGAGGACAAAAGAAGAAGTGTCAGGCCTAAAAAACTATCTACAGCAGATGAACAGAATCTGAAAGTGATGTCCTTAAGAAAGAGGAAAAAATCCAGCAAAGACCTGACAGGACCTGAGAGATGCATCTGGACCTTCAGCTGATCCATCTACTGTTGGCCCAAGCCTCATCAGAAATGGTCTCCATGGAAGGGTGGCTGTCAAGAAGCCGTTCTTAAGGAAGGGAAACAGGGAGAAAAGGCTGAGCTGTGCCAAATGACACAAGAAGTGGACTTAAAATCAGTGGCAACAGGTCTTATGGAGGGATGAATCCTCCCCAGAGCCCGGACCTCAACATTATTGAAGCAGTGTGGGATCATCTGACAGAGAACGGAACAAAAGGCAGCCCACATCCAAAGAAGAGCTTTGGGATGTCCTTCAAGAAGCCTGGAGAACTATTCCTGAAGACTCCTTAAAGAAATGACAGAAAGCTTGTCTCAGAGGGTTCAGGCTGTGTTGGAGAATAAAGGAGCTCAGACCAGATATTCACTTTAAAGCTGCTCAGAACTGAACAAACTCTCTTTTTAACCTCATATACTGTGTTTACTTTTATGTTTGATCGTGTTTCAATAAATCCCAAAACATTTCCTACTGTATAGTCCATTATGATGTTATGTTGGCGTTCTGTGGTGTTTAAGGTGAAGTTACCATGTCAGGACTAATGGGATCTGAATAAAGAAACAGCTAAAAGCAGCAAACAGGATTTATTTTATCTGCAAATAAAACAAAAGACAGTATTTTGACCACATTTCCAGCTTGGACCTGCATTCCTTCCAGCCTGATTAATTTCAGCATTCTTTGTTGAACAGAAAAGGCTGAATTAGTTTTCTCTTTCAGTCGCCTGCTGCTGCTGCAGAGACTAAAACGCTGCACTGGAGGGGGAGATTTATGCGATTCAATTAATGTGCTCTGAAAAAAGGGGGAAGAGCATTCTGAAACCGTGGCAGCCTTAGCAAGAAAAACATGTTTGGAGGACATCAAGTGGAAGAGGACCAGTGTTTGGCTCTTGTTTTACGGCACACAGAGCACTGCATGTCAGTTAAAAACAATCCAAAAACAACAAGAAAGAGTAAAAGAGTGAATCTATTTATCCTCCCCTGATGGAGACTGCTGCCTGAATGTAAAGTAGCTGCAGAAATAAAAACATTATTAGTTCATTTCTGCTTGTTTCATCACAATCTGCCTCCATTCATCACCTCCCATAATCCTCAGCTCTAATTGGACCCCTCCAGCTCTTAGAGGACTCCTCTGCTCCTCCTCCCCAGATGTCCTCACCTTTCACCTTTTCTGCACCTTTGAACCTATCAGCAGATCTGATCTTTTGACCCGAATCAGACTGAAGCTGCAGCTCTTTGCCTCCCAAAGCCCAACAAACACACGTAGGACTCACTCAGCCGCTGACAGATAGAAGCGATTACATAATTTCTAAATGCTGTAAATGGGATTTTATAGATCTGGGCGAACAGAGAGGCTGTGTGGGCGTTTAGCAGCAACAAATACAGTTTAATTTTATTAGGAGCTGTGATGGGGATTATTCATACAGCAGCATTCTGGGATGGAAGCGGCGGAATGTCGACTCACCTGGGTTGAAATGGGAGCTGAGGGCAGAGCCGGGGCTGAAAAAGACCGAAGACATCGTCGCCAAGAGCAGCAACATCTTCACAACCGGCGCTGCAGAACCGAAAGAAAAACTGCAGGGTTTGGAGGGCGGAAAACTGGACCACACTGTTTCACGGGCACAGTTTCATTTCTGCGAGCTGATTTCTTCATTTCTCCTCATATCTGCGTGTTTAAAGACGCTCCTGAGCCGCTGGGTTCAGACAGTCGCTGCAGATGAAGACGAGGCGGACGAAGATGAAGTCCCCCCCAACCGGAGCAGCGCTCAGCCTCACGCCACACCTGGATGCAGTCAGATCACAGGGGACATTCCTCATGTGACACCTGTGCACATGCACCAAACCAAAGCCTCAGATTCGTGTCAGAGCCGCCGGAGCTGTCCGAGGTGCTGACAGCAAGAGCGCCATCTTGCTCCGTAATGCGCCCAAATAGAATTTCTGGAGCGTTTTTGCGCCGTGTCTGCGGGGGGAGGGGACGTTGTAGGGGGCGGATAGGCTACTGTGCTGCCTGAGCATGCTCAGCAAACTGAAATAAACAGCACAGAGCTGAACTAAAGTGGAGCAGGAGAATATTTTCACAGCTAAACAGGCACATTTTCTATCTCCAACCTCAAGGCTGAAGAAGCTGCTGCATCTTCAGTTAATCTGACTTCACAGGATGTGTTTCAGAGCTTGTGGGGGCTGCAGTTGTCTCCCTGCCTCGTGGCTCAGTGAGATGAGCGGAGACATTATTAAAAGAAAAAACTAATCTAATGAAGGGACAGTGATGTAACACAGGGGAAAGGCACAGAGCAAGCCCTGGCTCTCCGGACTACCCTCACTCTGATCCTACATGCTGGATGAGGCCCCCTCCCCCACCCGACCAGCATTCATCCTCTCCCAATCCCACCCCTCCCTCATCCTTTCTGCCCATCCGTTTTTATTCCTTGGCAGCAGTGTTAACTTTTCTTCGCGGATCTCACACGTTTACTATGTTTGGGATGCTTCGCCCACACCAAACCACAGAGATGTCACAGACCGAGCTGCCAAAACCGGATGAAAACGGATCCGTCTCAGCTCAAATCCGGTCTTTGTCAGATCCTCCATCATTCTTGTTGTACACCCCACTCCTTATTCCATGCCTGAACAGTTATATAAGGCTTCATATATTATTAAAAAGACACACAGTCTTGATGATTTTCTCAGCGCTGGCCAGAATACAAATAGAGCAACATCTTAAAGATGTACAAATCACAAAGCTCCATGTAAGAAAAAACAAGCTTTGGCTGACAAATCATCACATAAATGCATCTTTGCAGATGTTCTCTCATTTCTGCATTTTCTTCTTCACTCTTTGTCTCAGTCGGCTGACAGTAGGTCTTTAAACATCCATTTGCATCCAGAAATGGTCTCAAGGAGACATTTAACTTTCATTTATGTTCCACAGAAACACAACAAGTACCAACAACATGTTGAATAAAGAGCCTTTCCATCGCAGTATTAAGTATTATTAAATAGAAGAACCATTACCTCATTCTACAATAAGGGCTGCAGGTATAAGTCTTGCATTTGTAGTTTATAGTAACATTATGTTGCTCAAACTGCTAAATGCAACCAACTAAATACAAACCCTGTATACACAAAGCTTTTGGATATAAAGTGCTCATTCTTAGGTATTAAAAGTTATTTTTTTCCCATAATTCTATACTAATGAAACATATGAATATAATGCTGTGTGTTTTCCTAACAAGTTATCACAAGTGTGAAGCCCCCACATACGAAATGTGCTAAAAAATGAGGATTTTATCCACCTTATAAGCTGTTGTGCGCTTCTGTTTGAATATTAAACTGGTTTTCTTTAAAATATTGATGTTCCAAGTATCCAGAACAGAACAGTGCGGGGGTAGTGTTTAAGGAAAGTGCAGCTCCAGTGGTGTTCTGCTTTTATTCTGTCCATTTTCATCCAAAAGAAACGAAACTAAACATCTCACGTTCATCTTTGTGCAGCACATTCAGAAGAAGTCTAGTCTAGTTTAGTTTTTCCAATGTATTGAGATCCTGCTAAATACCTCAGTTCATCGACAGCCTACAGTAACATTTGCAGTTTGTAGTGACATTTTCAGACTAAATACCCACCATCTACCCCCAAATTACTAAAGGTGCTAAAGATTATAATGAAAACAAATACATTTATCGTGCGTTTCTGCTAAAAATGGCTGTAAATGTTACGCCCCGTCTCATGAAAATAATAATCACATCTTTAACCGGCTTGTACACTGTTGGTTATCTTGATGCTTTAAGTATCCAGAACCAACCAGCGTGGAAGTAGCGTGAAATGAGTCAGTTTCAGTGTTGTAGTGCTTGAAAAAGTTATTGAAAAGCATTTAAATTAGGCTGATTGAACAGATTTGAAATCAGTTCTGTGCCTTTCTAAGCAGACGTTCGGATGTAGCTGTGGAAGTAAACTTTTTCAGCTTCGGATGAATTTCTCTCTGATACTTAAATCGGCTTTAAATTAAATTAAACTAATCTTGACAAACTGTGAATGTCTACAAAGGAAAACAAGAACCAGAACCAGCCACAAGTGGAATTCTGGTAGAATATTAAAGTGTCTGATAGATTTAAAAGAAGAAATAATGATTTATAATTAACTGGATGGTGAATTTGAACAGTTCTCATAATGTTCCTTCCTGATCCTGACATGAACCTACATCCCTGCTCCAAAATGAGATCCAGGATCAGTTCCTGACCTGGATTCCTGGTCCAGGTCCACATACATTCAGCTCATCACTTCTCTGCAAACACAAATAAGTCTCAACATCATTAAATCTGCTTAAAGATGCATCTGATGTGGTTTCATTTGGCTTTTTATCTCTTCCTGATCCCAGAGGGCTGGATAATACGAGTCGCTGTGGGAGAAAACTGGGAGAACCAGAGGAAATCCAGAGGCCTCATCTACAAAAACAACCTTGGATTTATTCTTACGCTTGGATTTTAAAGCCATGAATCCAACAGAAATGATGTCCCAAACAGCAGCATTCCTACACAACCAGCAGGGAAACAAGGTCCGACTCAAGCTCCGGATCTTACAAAGAAATCTGATTATTTGGCATTTCTTTCTGCTCAAATCAAACTGTATATAAAACTGATCATAGGTCATGGAAGATTCAGGAAGACAAACCTGTAGATTTCCACACATTCGGGCCCAAAGCAACGCTTAAAAAGTGGCCCACGCATCTGTCACATCTCAGCTGATTTATCTGGATGTCCAAACATTCTCCGAACCATGACCCTCAGCACAATATAACAATTAAACAACCGAGTCGGGGAATTTGTTCTCCTTATCATCCATTTCTTATATTTTCACCCTCAAGGAGAGGAGAATGACAACAGAAACGATGGAGGGTGCAGACTAACATCATTTGGGAAACGCAGAAGCGTTTTCATTTGTTCTCTTTTTACACAACCTGTAAACCAGAGCTGAACTCTGAACTTCCAGCCACCAGCAGCAGGGGATCAGCGGAGTTTAACCCCAACATGAAGTTAAATCTCATCCTTCATTTCTCCCGCTGAAAGCAGTGAGTTTTCCTGCAGAGACGATCAGAGCAGGAAAATGAGGAGGATGTTGCCATGAACACGGGGGAGTGAGACACTTTGCATCTCCCTATTTTTGGACACTTGATTTCTCCGATAGGAATATTCCTCCCTACATTTTTCCACTTCTCCTCCGCCTCCTCGTGTTTCATCACGTCGTACGGTCTCTGAAACATCGTGTTGCATGTCCGCCGTTTCCCTGGAAACAGAAAGGAGAGGATAAGATGGATTTCAGCAGAGCAGAAAGAGCCTCCTCTCACCTCACATCTTACACATGGAACAAGGCGAGCTTCAGGTCAGCCACGCTTCGTCTCTGTGCTTTTTGCCTTTTGTTTGTTAGTTAATCAGCTGGATGATACCGAACACAACCCGATCTGGGCAGGGCCCGGAGCCCCTTTTATTTCTCTGCTTCCAGGCTCCACATGCTGACTTACCCCTCTTTGGTTTGGGGGCTGTAATCAGGACTCTGCCTGGAGCCTCTCCAGCAGCCTTCAGTCGGATACAGACACACTTTCCTTCTTCTGACAGGTTTTTACAAAAACAAGGAGTCATGAAATGCTCTGAAACACAACCAGTGGACATTTCTTTGGTCAGTCTGGACATAATACGGTGCTTAATGGTCTCTGTGGAGCAGACACTTGTGTTCAGTAAAAGAAAGTTGTTTCTCCATCCACTTAATTAAATCCACTCGTAGTAGTTCCTCAGTTTGTAGATTAACAGATCACAGCTCTCACAGAAAATACTTGTCCTGGAGGATTATCAGGCTAAAGTCTTTACTGACTTCAGCTTTTAAAGCACTACCTGCTCCTCTGTGGTAGGATGAGCATCCTTGTATGCTGGTGCTGCACTTCTTTCCATTATTCCTACAACTGATTCTGCTTTTTCTGGAAAGTCTCTTGTAGCCAGTAACATATATTTATCATTTTCAATTCAGCACAAGTGTGAACTGCTCCGGTCACATTGATATGACGCGTATGAATCCCACAGATCGCATTATTAGATTAAAAAAAATAACTAAACTTTCCAACAATAATCTGCAGCTGCTTTGATTCTCAGCATCTGAGCCAAAAAGAATGAGAGAAAACTGTCGGAGCTGCAGCTTCTGCTACCTTTAAACGCCATTTTGTTTGGCGCAAAGCTGCAAGTTTGTTAGCTTGATATGAATTTTCATGACGAAACTGTAGCTCTAGAAGGACTAAAGAACGTTTGTATGGTGGTGCAGCCTCTCTTCTGACAAACTGCAGTCCTAAAGAGAAGTTAAGCAACACTTTGACTGTTCCATCAACTTAAATATGTCAAAACTTTGTCGTTTTATCTTCTGTCCACAACAGCTTTGTGCTACACAACCACTGCAGCATGCTAATATCAGTTATTATCACAGATATAACATTTAGTGAGAAAACTGTCTCCATGAAACTTTATGAATTAAAAATGGAAAATATTGAGCACACACTAGAGAAGTTTCTACTTAAGTGTGGGTAAGATGTGTCGCTTTAAGGATAAACTCAGCAACAAATGTCACTTTACTTTTACTTGATAAACGGCTCATTCAAATATCAGCTCTGCACTAAAGACAGACAGGATTCTGCAGTGAAATCCCTGATTCAGCAGATTCAGAAACACTGATGAGCTCTCTGAGCTCCAGCAGAAAGCAGGAAAGTGGAAATCTGGGTCCTCCAGGTTAAACAGAAGGAGGACAGTGGAGGCTGTTATCAGTGTGTAGTTTAAAGCTGTATCTGTGAAGGAAACAACACCAAATGATATATAAAAGGTTTTGGAGTAACATCCAGATGATGATTTCTTTCAGCAAGACAAACCGGATCGTGCACGTTACAACAGATCGTGCACGTTACAACAGCCTGACTCGACAGAGAAAGGTTACCCACTGAGACCATTACTAAACAAAAAGTGAAACAAACTGTTAAACACCTTAAATCCAACATATATGAAGCAAGAGTGGAAAACATAACCACAGCTGGTCTCCTCTGCTGTTATAAAGGAGGTAAACACACTCCTGTCCCAACTTTTATGAAACCTGTTGCTGACATCCAACTCAAAATGAGTTAAATCTCTCTCTATTTCAGCATTTCATATGCTGTTTTCATCCATCTCATGATGTTAGCGACACGTAAGTTGTTCCAGATGTTATGTCTGTCACGTTTTATGTTTTGAACCATGTCTCGTCATTTCCTGTTTTATTTTGAAATACTAACTTTTCGTTTCCGGTATCTTGCCCTTCCTCTTGTGTCACGCATCCGATTGTCTTCCCTGATCCCAAAGTCTTTCCACCTGTTCCCCTTGGTCTCTCATGCATTCAGATAGTCCTCGTCTCCCTCTGTCCTGTGCCAGTGTGTCGCAACCTTTCAGCGTTCTTGAAATCCATCGCCAGTTTAGATCACCTAAGTTTCACCGTCTGTTTGGTTTCCTCCATTAAGGAGTGGGTTTTCGTCCTCGTTAAAGTTTCAAAGAACCTCCGATAGGAGTGTTGCGTTTTGGTTTTCTTGTTAAAGTTTCATAGTGCCTCCCTTTGTGGAGAGTTTTGTGTTTATTAGTGATTGTGCCTCCATTTATCAGGAGAGCGTCGTTTGTGTGCCTCTCATTAGGAGAGCGTGTTATAAGTTTATTTGTTACCTGTTCACAGCCTTTCTGTTTTCCTCCTGGAGTGGAGTGAGTTTTGTTCTGATTCGTTTTATAGCCTCAAGTATAGATATTGATGAAAGTGAATTAGGTTTTCACGGGAGATCCATAAGTTGTTTATATCAAATAAACTGACTTATTCTGCATCTGTGTCCTGTCGGTCTGTGGCTGTCAAATAAAGACCTTCATAACTTAAAATCTGAGCATCTGACACAAACAATGAGACAAAGCACCTTGTTGTTGCCATGCAAGTCAATGATACATCTGCAAAGAAAGAGAAAACTCTTCCCTGCCCAGCATGAGTAAATGTTCAGCAAACACAGAGAGAGTAATTAGGGAGTCTACATGTTTGTTTGTGTGCATCTGTGTGGGCGTTACCTCGGAGTCCTGCAGGCAGAAACCAGGTCCATGGGGAGGACAAAGTGATTCAGCCACAGACGTACAGTAAGACAGAGTCTGCAGGGAGAAACAGGAGCCAGTCTGGCAGCTGGGAAACATCCCAGTCTGTCACAGCAGCTTTTCATGTTGCTTCTGATCCAGCCAACAGGGAAACTGAACTCTTTTGTTTGGGTCCAAATCAACCAAAGAAAACATTTAGTCTTTAGTGTCGTTGACTCTTCACTGCGAACAGTTCTGCAAACCAGACTTTGTGGCTCTTTGCTTAATTTAATCTGTTATTGCTGACCTTATTTTAATTTCAAACAGTAAAACATCCTGTGATGTGTGATGCATCAGAGTCCAGTGCTGGAAAACTTCCACTTCCTGAAAGTTTGAGCCTCACAGATGTCCTCATCCTGCACTGATCCTTCAGCTGACATGAGCAATAATGCTGCGTTTGATGGCAACTGGGAACTTTCATTATCCTTCTGAATCAAGAAGTCAGAAATCAGAAGAAAACCAAAAAAATCTGAAATATTGGAGAGTACCAAAAGTACAGCTGACTCAGTAAATACAAAATATTTATTTTGCTACTGTAATAAAACATTTCACAGTGTAGATTTATTACTTATCTGCCTCAGCAGGTAAAACTACATGATTGTTGACCAACATGACAACAACTCATTTCCGGAGGCTGAAATTGCAGTGGTTTAGAGTTCTGATTTCCTGTTTCCAAGGTTCATCAAATGCACGATTATACATGCCCCATCGTCCAATTTCCACATGAATCACAGTTTTCTAAAGAAAGACTGACATGAAAGTGTGTGCTGGATACTGTAAATAGATCACAGAAATTCATCACATTTGGCAAGTTTTGAGGAGGAGGACAGTCTCCAAAAGAAGGTTTACACTGGAAAAAAATAAAAAGAGAATTTCCTGTTTTTCTCTTGAGCCTGAAACCGACTTGGTAGATTGTTACAGTTAAAGCAGGTGGTTGTATTTTACTGCTGTGAATTCTGCTGAATTCTGTTTCTTAAACTCAACCATTAACTGTTAGCAGATCATTATTGATACTGTTTCCAAGGTTGGGACACATGTCTATTTCCGACACTACGGTGCGCTTCTTTGGGTCATTTTGGGGCAGTTTTTCCAACACTGTGTCTGGCAGGAATTAAACATTCCAATGATTCAACTTCTGCTCACACGCAGCGGTGTCAAAAAACAGAAAACAGCTTTGCATGTTCACACATCGTTAGGAAGACAGCTGCAAAACTCCGGCGTGCCAGTCCAGCGCGCTAATGTTCGTCTGTTAAACGTGACGCCTCAGCTGAACGGATCTTTGTGGAGTCGGTTTCAATTACGCTCCAACACCCACCAAACGAGTCCTTCATCACGCAGTTCAGGGATCTTAATGGGATTAATTATTCTTTCCTTTATGGCAAGGTTTGGGGGGGGTTTATAGAGCAGTTGGACCATTGGGACTTGTGAGATTAGGGGTTGTTAGTCTTCTATGCTTGAGTGAGGCAGAGTCGTTGTGCTGTGTTATCTCTGCAATAAAAGAATATTGAACCTTCATATCAATTTTGGTTAAACGCAAGCAAAGCGATGTTTGATGAAAAGTGGCCCGACACGAACACAGATGATCAAAGCGGAGGTATCCACACAAGGAGGGCAAAGATCGTAGCTTGATTCCTGCCACAAAAGGTCCCTTTAAGAACAAAGTTTGAATGAAATCACACTAAACCTCAGTCAAAACATGTGAGCATAAAGGTAGATATCATCAAGGCAGGGGAGGGAACTCATTTGTTTAACTAACTAACTAACTAACTAACCTTTTACACACAGTAGTATTTCAGCCACATGTGGTCATCCCAGGATTTAAGGCCTGAAACAAGGCATTGTTCTCTCACATCATACTTGGTGAAACATTTCTTCATGAAGCTGGTTTTGAGAGTTCCTCTTATTTAGAAAGAAAGGACTAACAAAAACTTACCATAACTCATCTTAATATGTGCTGGTCCATGCAACAGGCTTTCTGGGGTATTTATTCCTGAAGAAATTACCCAAATCAGTCAGTGGCAGCTCTATTAGAGTGAACCAAACTGAACCACCATGGGCTCCCCGGCTCAGAGAGACGATAAAGCAGCATATTGACCAAAAGCTTCTGGTACGCTTCACCAAGGGAAGACAAAACAGACTTTTATTCATCCCACAGGAGGATAAAGCAGCAAAAGATGGAGGAATAGCACACAGTACTGGAAAATATTAAGACTGAAAGAATACCAAGAGATTTTGGACCATTTCATGCTCCCAGCTTTGTGGAAACAGTTTGGGGACGGACCCTTCCTGTTCCAACAGGACTGCGCACAAAGCACAAAGCAAGGTCCATAAAGACATGGATGAGCCAGTTTGGTGTGGAAGAACCTGACCTCAGCCCAAAAGAACACCTTTGGGATGAATTAGAGCAGAGACTGTGAGCCAGGAGTCTGTCCAACATCAGTGTCTGACCTCACAAATGTGCTTCTGGAAGAATGGTGAAAAACTCCCATAAACAAAAGCTTGTCCAGAAGAGTTGAAGCTATTCTAGCTGCAAAGGGTGGGCCATGATTCCCTTCTGTTCAGTCTTCTCAGACAGCTACACACTCACAGCCCAACTCTGTAAAGTCTACCACACAACAGAATCATTGCACATCAAACGTTTGGTTTAGATTTATACCAACCATGGACTCAAACTGCAGCTGTGCTCAAATATTCTGGCTGAGCAGGAGTCTGATTTCAGATTCTCTGAATCGATTCTCAGTCAGAATCAAACTCAATGCACACCGACAAGCTTCAACAAGCCAGTGGACTGTTGTTCTTCTATAAATAATGCCTCAAAGAGCACGACTGCACGGTTGAAAAAGTATTCTGAGACATCAAAACTACCTGTATGGTGATCACTGACGTACACACAGTTCTCCGCTCTTTTATTTTTCATCTTACACACATGTTAGACACAGTTTGGTTATATAACCGTGTAGCACAAACCCCGTTTCTCTGCCCAGTAGCACTTGTTTGTGAGGGTGCAGCAAGCGAGCTGCAAACCTGATTACCTGCCTGTGGCGATGCTCGTAGGGGGGCTCGGCCTGTCGCTCTGAAATGATTCATCACCGTGATTTCTCATCAAAGCTGTGGGATAAAACAGCTGAGGTATCAGCCTCATCTTCCTCACCTTTGAAGGGTAGCAAAAGATGCTAAAAGTCAGTTCTAATAATCGTCAGTGGCGCAAGCCTTTAGGGACATTTTACTTTTGATTAAATTGCTGTGTGGCCGCATATGTCCTTAAAACTACAATCTGTTAAGACTTCCCCACAAACCAGGAGAGCGTGTGTTCAATCAGCTGACAATCCATCCACTTCAAAGCCTGTTCCTACTCTGATGTTGTCATATTCTGATACTGCGTGACGGGCATAGCACTGACACTAAAGGGCATAACCGCAGCTTTTGTTACCCTGGGATCACGAACAGCTTGGGATATAAAATGGAAATATTCATCCATTGGGATAGCATTAGGACTGCCTGATGGTTCCTGGTTAGAATCCTGTGGTTGCATGTAGTTTGAATTGTCTCTTTATGCCTGCTTTGGTTTTCTCACGATATTTAGAGACATGTTGGGTACATCTGTGGTATTAAATTGTCTGGAGGTGTCACTATACATGGTTGTCTCTGAGTGACTACACAGGACTGTACGATCCTCCAACCTAAACACAGCTGGGGTCAACTAAAGGGTCTTACTGGGCTAGTTGGTGTTTATCAAATCTGACTCTGAGAGGCTCTGCAGCTCCAGCAGAAGTACGGTGTGATAGTCAGACTTAAGAGAGAAAGCTGCGGAGCTGAAAAATAAGATCTTTTGGAGCAGTAGCTGTTGAACCTTAGGTGCACTGTCTTTAATTATGAATGAAACCACACAGCACAAATGCATTCAGAACAAACTTCTACGAAAACTTTCTGTTGCAGACAGAAAAAGCAGAAAAAGTCTAGCATTTCATGCTAAGAATAATCTTTAAGTGCTCCCCTCCGGTTCAGTCACATCCAAAAACCTAATGAGGGGTCCCAGTACATCTGCAGAGACGTGCTTTCTTTAGCATCAGCTGCCGAACTTTTATAGAGAACGGCTCTGCTGGGGAGCTGGCTGTTTCTGTTTCTGTTTCTGTATTTATCAGACGCTTTTATCCAAAGCGACTTACAAATGAAGATACAATAAGCTATATAAAAGCTAACAATAAGCTACATAGAAGGAACCCAGGAGTCCGACTCTGTCAGAGGGGACAGAGTAGAGATAGGGTGCAGGCATAGAAGGAAGTGCAGAAAGATAAAGAGCAGAGATAGAGGGGGTAGGGAAGTACAAGGTAAGTGCTGGGATAGGAGATGCTCTCTGAAGAGCTGGGTTTTCAGGAGCTTCTTGAAGACAGACAGGGACGCCCCTGTTCTGGTAGCGCTCGGTAGGTCATTCCACCATCGTGGGACGACACATGAACAGAGTTTGGATTGTCTTAGGCGTGGTGTAGGAGCTGCTAGACGACAATCCTGGGACCAACGGAGGGACCCAGTTGGGACAGAAGCCTTTGCAAGAGCATTCAAGTAGATGGAGCCGTTCCATTAAGCTGCATCCTTGGGTCTATGAGACCTTGAAATGGGGCGAGTCGGTGTGGGACATGTGGGACGAAGGACACGGTAAACAGGACGGTCTGTTGATGCAGTCGCTGATAATGATTTCCAATAAGTCAAAGCTGTTTTCTATCTGGGTGAAAGTGTCCAACAAGGATTTACCTTTTCAGAACTTGTAGACTAAGAAGTGACGTGTCTTTACGACCTGTAACCAATGAGAAGAAGCGCATATTTGTCCTGATTCGAGGGTTCAAAGGTAGACAGTGGAGTGAGACTGTGGGAAGGGGAGAGGCCTGATGAAACAGCAACACTCTGCTTTATTTTCTCTGGCTGCATTTTGTGTGCTGTTTAGGCGACTCACTGCAAACAGGACATGCTTTTTCTAACCTGTGTTAGACCCACCACGTCCTAAATTTTCTACGGTGACTTCTGGAATGATGTTTTCTCTGGACTCTGCACTTATAGATGTTATTAAGACAGAAACCCAAAATACCCACGACCTGCGGCAGCATGACTAATCCCACTGTGACTCATCAGTCGATCTGGTTACTGATGTTTCGCTGAATTGAAGCAATGTCAGAGTTGATTAACAATATAAAAACACTAAAAG
Organism: Leuresthes tenuis; assembly: GCF_036924035.1. NCBI lineage: Eukaryota > Metazoa > Chordata > Actinopteri > Atheriniformes > Atherinopsidae > Leuresthes > Leuresthes tenuis. The sequence goes on from NW_027325374.1 coordinate 3,092,253, forward strand.
AAGAAGAAGAAGAAGAAGAAGAAGAGTGAAATCTTTCTTTGGTCAGTCTTCAGCGGCTTCTTTCAGGACATTGTTTTGGACTGTGGAGGAGAACCAGTATTTGCGATCAATACTAAAACTACTTTGAAAGACAGTTTCTATTTTACCAAATAACAAACTAGAAAGAAACTGATGTGTCTGCCAAAATGCCAGAAGCATTAAGTAGAGTTAGTATAATCTATTAAGGTCAAAAACACAAACCTGTCTCGGGAGGCTTTTTAAACTTTACAGCTCAGGTCCTTCAACCTTAATTCAAATAACAAGAAAGTAAAAAAGGTTTCGTTTAAGAGGAACAGAGAAATAAAAGAGGAAAAGACAGATAAACAATGTGATTATTCACTTTCTCTTAGTGATACGACCTGCTGGAGGCAGGAGTGACTGCTTCTATAATCTTTTCTAGTTGCTTTACATTAGATATGCAATATTTATACCAACATCAGATGAAAAAGATGAGAAACCAGGAAAACATTGAGTAGATTTTTAAAGGCACGTTGATGCTGTGATGGTTGGAAGCAGTGGGGCGACACAAATGCAAAAACAGAAGTATAATTCTTTTAAAAGCAAGGTTTATTAAACGGAGGAAGGCTCAAAACTGCTGTTATGAGCCGAATGTCAGGGAACAAATGACTTATGTCATCATTTCAGTTGGAAAACTAGTTGGTTTGAATGCTTTGATATAAAAAAAAAAAGTGATTTTTCTCTTTCTGCATCCATATATCCACCTAATAAAACTAATTTAAGTCACCCCTCCTGAAAGGGTCAGTCCGCACTCACCTGATTGGTCAAAACTGGCAGCTTCGTGTCGACTCGTCTTACATAAAGACGCAGATGCAAACGATGCATTTCACACAGCTCAGCAGCAGTAAAGATATACATGTTGCTTTATTTGCTGTTGGCTTTGTAACTTTGGAGACTTTTTAAGAAAATGGGAAAGAAGAATCTTAAAGCCTCCGGCAGCCTGCGGTAACTTTTTGGAGTTTTTCTGTTTGTTTATGGCCAAAAAAACTGGTGGAAACATTGGACACTTTCTGCTAAATGCTCCACCTTTCTCTCCTGGTTTAGCTCTTTCTGTCTGACGTTTGCTTCCGGCAGGCAGTGAACGATATGTTTCTCAGTGAGTGAGTGAATCATAACTGTATGTCGCAGGTTTGGCTCCATCACAGCAGCTATCATTTGATTCATGCTTACTATAACTCGGTTATCAGAGCTTCTGAGAGTTCGTTCTTTCAGAAATCTCCGTTTTATTTGCAAGAGAAGGAGACTCACAGAGCAGGACATTGACCAGAAGTGAGATGAGAGCATATGATGACAAAAAGCACCGTGCGTATCTGTATTACTCATGTTGTGGGGACATAAATCTGGTGACACAGTCATACTGTGGTGACTTCACTATCTTTTGAGGCCAGAAACAGGAAGCAAGTTCCTGCAAATCATCAACTTTCGGGGTGCAGGCTCGGTTAAAGGAGCAGGAAAGATTAGGGTCGGTCAATCTAACAGAGTGTGTGTGTGAGACCATTAGAGATGGCAGTCATGCATTAACTGTGACCTATATGATGAGCGATGAGGTGCTCGTGTGAGTCATGGACTCGATTTAACTGTCTGACGTCACCTCCTCTGAGCAGGAAAGTTCAGAGTGGAACAAGACAAAAGACAAAGTACGAGCCAAAGGCGGCTTGCATCGATGCGAGTTCATTTCCACAAAGAATTCTGACTTCATTTCTCATCATATTTCACTTTATGTTTGAGAGTCCTGACTCCAACTCAAAGATCTGACTTATTTTGGCTCAGTCATGTCTAAAAAACTTGACTCCTGGGAACTATTTTCAGTGGTGGATCCACTCCATGCTGATCTTTGTCACGTCTTCTCCGACTTGTCCTTTAAATCTTAAACAGCTTATACAACCATGTGAAAAATGTAGGACACTCATTAAATATTCAGTTCTCATAAGTCTAAGCTTGTTTTTATTCGTCTCTGGAAAATAAAGTGATTTAATTGCAGGTAAACAACAGAAATAAACCGTGTTTTAGTCCTAAAAAGGGAATCCCGACCCCCTAATAGCGAGCGTTACCCCTTTAGCTGAAACAGCTTCAGCTGAAACAGCTTCAGTGAGCCCCGGCGACCAGTCTCTGACAGTCTGAGGAAAGTTTGCCGGGTTTCTTGCATGTACAGCCTGTTTCGAGTCACTCCACTGGATCTTACTGGGCCTGAGATCTGGGTTTTGACTCAGCCAGTCCAGGGCTCTCTGTTTCCTAGTTTTCCAGCAGACGCTGGAGGATTTACTGCTATGTTTTGGGTCACTGACACGCGGTAGAATTCATGGTGGTTTCTATGATGGTGAGCTGGCCAGGTCCTGCTGGAGCAGAGCATCCCCAAATCATGACACTTCCACCTCCATGCTCCACCATTGTTACGAGGAATGCTGTATTTAGTTTAAACCTCTGTTCTGGTGTCCAAATCATTCAATTTTAGACTAATCTGTCCAAGGAACTTTCTTCCAGAAGTCCTGGTCTGTCTCTACGTTCTCTCTGGCAAACTCCAGCCTGGCCTTCATGTTTCTCTCAAAGGTTTCCTTCTTGCACATGAAGGTTTGTAGACACATGCACTTTCACATCAACACTAGCAGGAGTGGGGATGACATTTTAAGGGGTTTGGAGACTTCTTTTAGCATCTGCTTTTAGAGTGAACTTGCTTTGACGGCCGATATGAAAAGTAGTACTATGTGATGGGAGGCTTCCTCCTGTCTTTTTAGCTTAGAAGGCTTCACACGGTTGTTTTTTTATGTCTACTGTCTGAACTGAATGTTCAGACAACACGTTGACAGTTGTTTTGAACGTCCTCCACTCACAGACAGTGAAATGTCTGATTTTAAAGTCTTTTGAGAACTTTTTAAATCCCTTACCAGACTCATAAGCTGCTGCAATCTTCTGTCTGACGGCCTCACGCAGCTCCATCGTGTTCACTGCAGTCAGGAGCACAACAACCTAACTGTCTGGAGTTTAAGGAGGTAAAGCCTCCTTCACAATGCTGAGCAACAATGTTCTGATCACATGCACCTGATGTGACACACCTGTTTCTGATTAAAGCCATTTTTAGTGGGAATAAATGTGGGGTTGTCCTGATTTATTCCTCACCAGAAATTCTCTCTAAATATCTGTATGTCCAAAGATGTTAACATGTTACTAGTAAAAGGAATAGAAACTTTTATCCTCTCTTGTCTGTAACAGGTACATTTTGTCCACAGTTCTGGCTGAAATCCCTGCAGACTCCCCTTCTGCACCTGCCCATTATCACCACTGAGGGAGCCTCTGACCTTCTGCAAAGCACAGTAAACACAAACTGCACCTTTTTCAACAACTTTTGAGGGCATGGGGATATTATGTGTGTTTAGTAGTTTGCTGGACGTGTCTCTATAGGAAATAACAAGTACAAAAATCCTAATTTCATGTCAGGGAATTCGGCTTTGATGACTCCCTCTCGTCTTCTTCTCTGCGTCTCTCAGACGTAGCGAAGATGCAGAAGAAGTCACGCAGTTCGTCTGAGCGTTAAAGAGGAGGATTTTAACTTGTGCCCTTTTCCTCCCTGCTGGGGATCATGAATGGAACAAGTGCCAGAGGATGAGAAAGTTCTTATTTTGAGTGCTGACAACATGAAGAACGTTTCCTGTTTACCGTCCTCGGTCAAAGACGCCTTTCACTGCAGCAGCTGAAATGTATTATTATTTCATCTGGGTGGGACTGCAGAGACTCTGCTGAAGAAAATGGGTTAGACGGTTAGCGTGGTTACCATGGTAACTGACCCTGTCAACCAATCCTGCTCGCTGGTAGGTTTTCTTTGAGAAACTCCTGCTGATCTGACAGCCTGGATCACCAAAGCACGTATTGTGACACATTCAGTTTCATTAAAATCCCAGTTAGTTAGCAGAAAAGATGCCGTGTGACTGATATTAGTTTGTTACACATCAGCTGTTTATCAGTCGTCCTCAGGGTGAGGTGGACTAATCATACATGGAGACACGGGCTCCACTGATATGCTCATAGGACCATTATAGGTCATGTTAACAGTCAGTTATGGAGCGCCCTCTGCTGGACACCAAAGCAAATTACTGCAAAGTGTCTCTGGTGCTCACAGCGAACATTTTAAGTTCTTTTATTACAGTTCCATCCATCTATTTCATATATACGCTTAATCTAATTAAGAGCCGCAGGGCGGCTGGAGCCTATCCCGGTTATCACTGGGCAAGGGGTGGAGTAAACCCTGGACAAGTCGGGAGCACAGGGCTCATTATAGCTCCAAAAAATTGAATAATGAAATCCCAAGTGAACGTAAAAGCATCCGTCAGGTAGTTGCTCTGAAACATTTAACATAGATTACTACAGCTGCTAATAGCTGCAGGGTTTATAATGACATTACGGCCCGTCTCCTCCATTAATTATCAAAAGAATCAACAGAAACTGGAAATCTAAATTAGGGTTCCATCTTCTATTAATGGAAAATAGAGAAATCAAACTCAGAATATATAAAACAATTAATCTGGAAGTGTAATTATTAACTTAATCAACTCCAAACTGTATCATACTGATCAAAGGTGAAAGACTTTCGAGCTCTGACCAGAAGGAAGCAGCATTTTGGACTAATCATACCAATAAATTCGGAATATTATAAAGCATTCATTAAAACCACAAAGCAGAAGCAGAAAAGTCTAAAAAAAAGTGTGATGTTGGTGGGTCTTCATTCTACTGACCTGTTTCAGGGTGTGTTCCCACTTCAAAGGGTTTGTCTGCTGATGTGGGCGCTCTGAGGAAGTGGGAACGCTTTCGTGAACGCACCACAAAGTGGGCTGAAAAAGCAAGTCTCAGTCTGCTTTCAAACAAACTCGCAGGAAGTTTGACTGAAATTAAAGTAACACAGACCAAAAACACCAACAATAACATCGGACTCGACTCCAAGGAGCACATTTATCCCGACGGACACCTTGTACAAAGTCATCTTTTCAACTGCACCTCAATTCTAAACATGTTTCTGAGGGAAAACCAGACATTAAAAGCCTCCACTGAGGTTAAAGTTAAATTATTGATAAGTTTAGCAAACTTGCTTTGATTGTTGATTTTACATTTGCTCAAAAAAAGGAAACAAAACTCTGTCCATGAGCTTTAATTTGTCTTTTCTCAGCATAGAGAAGCTACCAGAAAACCAAACAGAAAAGTTAAATTAATTATTTTCAATAACATAAAAATATGTTGTGCTTTTTTTGCTCACAATGAAAATACAGCTTCACAAACAGAAAATTTAAAGTGACATTAACCTGGTTAGCATATCAATCATCGCATGATTAATCAATCCTTCACATTCTGCTGGGCCGAACCAATGATTAATCAGTAAATACCAACAAATGGAGCTGATCCAATGTCAGAATAACAGAAAGTGGAGAGCTGCTGCACACCAGCTCCAACAAAAGCTCCTCCAAGCCTTAGCCGTTTCTCCACCGCATTCAATTAGCGGCTAATTAGTTAACGCTAAATATTAGTGTTAACTGGTTATATGAACAAACCCACAAGTGAGTGTGCTGGTGCTTATTATTGCTAAGATTTGGAACAGAACCATGACCCAGAGTTCCATAAAATGTTCCCCTCATCCCATAAACATACATTAGACATAATTTAATGCTTATTTGGGGCAACAAAACTATAGCTTGAAAACTTAAGTAAGTTTCTCGTGAATCCTGCTGTTTTACTGGTTTTAGGATGCCATCTGTTTTCTGATTTATTTGGCTTAGATGGAGGCAGGAAAAGCAGAAACTTGTGTTAAATTAGTGTTGCTGGGAAAAAAATGACAAAGATTATAAAAAAAAATAATAATTTTTTAAAAAGGAATAATTTTGCATCCAGTACCTGTAGCTTCATCACAGGGCGGGCATGGCACGTGCACCACTGCTGGCACAGTTACAGATATTACCCCAAGTGGAATCTCATGTGTCTATTTAAACTTCCCTGTTGGGTAAATTCTTGACCACAAACACCACAACCAAAAGGTTTCTCCCCTGTGTGAACTGTAATGTGCGAATCAAGGTGTGTTTTACGGGTAAATCTTTTAGCACAAAAGTCACAACTGTATGGTTTCTCTCCGGTGTGAACGGCCATATGTGTCGCCAAATATGTTTTACGGTTGAATCTTTTACCACAAACTTCGCAGCCAAATGGTTTCTCTTCTGTGTGAACCGTCATGTGAGTTCTAAGATGCGTCTTCCGTTTATAACTTTTACCGCATATATCACAACTGTATGGTTTCTCTCCTGTGTGGACCGCTTTGTGTGCTCTAAGACTTGTCTTGCGATTGAAACTTTTACCACAAAGATCACAACCAAATGGTCTCTCACCTTTGTGGACTATCATGTGTGTTTTCAGGTTATTCTGATGCCTTGCTCTTTTACCACAAATATCACAAACATAAGGCTTCTCTCCTGTATGTATTCTCATGTGCGTCTTCAGATTGTGCTGATGCTTAAATCTCTTACCACAAACCTCACAGCCAAACGGCATCTCTCCCGTGTGAATCCTCATGTGGATCTTAACGTCATGCTGATGCTTAAATCTTTTGCCACAAACATCACAACCAAACGGCTGCTCTCCTGTGTGAACTCGCATGTGGGATTTAAGACTAAACTGATCTCGAAATGTTTTCCCGCAGTCCTGACAACCAAATTTTTTCTTTCCTGTGTGGACTCTCGCCTGTAAACTGACATCTTGCCCTACTCCAGAACATTTCTGACCAATCAAACAGCTGGAAGAACTTTTTTCAGTGTTACGTCTCATGTGTCTCTTTAGAGACTGCTTATATAGAAACTGTTTACCACAATCTGAGCAGCTGAAAGGCTTTTTGGCAGTGTTACAACCCACATCACTATTTACACCCGACTCGGGCACCTTGCGCTGTTCCCAGCCATTGTCAGTGTCTGACAAAGGTTCCCGCCATTCATCATCATCATCATCATCATCATCACCACTGACTTCAGTCTCAGAAGAGCCAGTAGGCTGTCTATCAGTATTTGGTTGTAAACTACTCGGGTTATTGGCTAATTCAAGTCTTCTACAGTCTCCTCCATCAATTTCTGTTTTGATCCATTTCAACGAGCTGCTGGTTGGAGACTCAGTTTCTCTGGTTTCAGGTCGTCTTTGATAAAGCTGTGAGGGCTGTTGCTCCTCTTCATCATCTTCACTCTTTACTATAACATTGAAAGGGAACCTGGTGTATTCATGAAGCTGCTCTCCCTCCTGAATGGCCCAGAGTTCCTCCTCTTCCTCCTTTATGTGGAGGAGTTCTGGGTCCTGCTGGTCCAGAATGGAGCTCCAAGGAACCTCTTCTTTAATCACCAACAGCTGCTGGACATCTGCAGGAAACACCGAAACACACATGGATAGAATTGTGTGCAACTAAAGGACTGTGAACATGTTTATACACTAAAACAAATTAAATTACAATATTTTTGTTGCATGTCTAAGAAGAGATGCAAAGAAGGACCAAAAGTGACTTCCAAAGCGTTTGAGTAAGTTAGCTGAAACCAGGCAGACCAGCAGATAAAATTTAAAAAAATAAATGGGACCAGCAGGAAGCGACACAGATGAGGACAGCATCGGAAAACAGGCTACTGTCAGGGAATTTAAAGCCCTTAACCTGGAGAAAATGATGCCCCTGTGATCTCCAGTAAGTCATTAAAACAGTGTTCAGTAGCAGCTTAGTGTAACATGTGAGCTTCGAAGGCTGGAGGTCATGTTTCCGTTTCCTACATTTACAGTATTTCTTACTGTTGAGTCAGAAAAAAAATCCAGGAAGAAGTCAAACGACTTCATGCTGATTTGGTGCATACTATCGTAAGTTTGCTATTAATAGCTAAAAGCGGAACTACTGCAAGCAGAAATCTTCACCATATATGAAGTGGTTTCCTTCTACCAAAAAAAAAGCAGCAAATTAAATCAGAAGAAGTGGAGGAGACAAAAACGCTGATTCTGAAACTGGGAAATATTTTCACTTGTAATCACTTTGTTCACTAGATTTTACATGACTGTAAATACACTGAAGACTCCTTAAAGAAATGACAGAAAGCTTGTCTCAGAGGGTTTAAAAAGTTTAATTCTATCTTGTGCAGCAGCTGTAAGGCTGCATGATTATATAAATAATAATCAAGATGAGTTTATTCATTATTATTTACCGATTTTTAGAGGAAAATAATGTTTTTATTCTACTTTTCTGTGAACATAGCTCTGCTTTCATCCCCACTGAACTACATTCCTGCTTCTTCTCATCAGAATCAAATAGTTTTTCAGATAAATTCAGAGAGTCTCTTAGAAGAAATAAAGATATTCTAATGGAATAAACCTACAGGGTCCTGCTTTCCCTTCCACTTTGCGTTTAAATTATTGACTTGGTGCTGGTTGATGTTGGACCGTTAACAATCATTGGGCTGTTTTTCTTGGCCAGCATGCATTCGTCATCCTGCAGTTTGTGGTGTGTTTTCAGATGCTTCAATAACTGCAGATCTCCCGGCATGTGATCACTCGCCCTAAACCCAAAGTATTTCCGATCAGGGGAAGCGCTCTTCGCCCTCCTCGGTGCCAGCATTTGGTTTCTGTTTCCACGCTCTGCCCTCTGTTCTTGTTGATCTGTCCTCATGTGGCTACTCAACCAAACCGACCAGGAAACTTCCAGCTGCTTCAGCCCGGAGCAGCTGTGACTGGCACATGGTCAACAGGGAACGCTTGATTTGCGTTTTAAATATCAGATTATCGAGTTTATCCAGGAGTAGAAATGTTTGATTTATGTTGGTGATTAGTCAACCCAAAAAAAACTATGAAAAACATTTAAGTGTTAGCACAAATTGAGGCAAAGCCTGCACCAAAGATAAACTTCATGTCAAATAGCTGTTTGTCCTGGAATTCCAGCCAAAGCAACTGTTTTGGTAGCAAGTTCAATAAAGTTAAAAAGAGAAACTGTTTCTTACTTTCAGTTGCATTTATTTATCGATTTTCAGTTCGATTGGATGTAGTTTAGCCCCATATGACACAATTTGGCCCCAACCTGAAGCAAATTCAGCCACAGAAACTCTTTGAGTACAAAAGTGTAACTTTTGAGTTCTTCCATTTGAATTGATTTTCACAGCTGTGACAACTCTGATGCTAATTAACCTCTGAGATTAATTAAAATAAATGAATGCATATAAGCCTTAAAACTGGAACAGTTAGTTTTCTAACAGCTGTGATCAGCTTGTCTTCTTCCACGGACCGTTTGTTTTTAAGAAAACTGCAGACATCTGGGGGAAGACGTGTTATCCTGAACAATGTGTAGGTATTTAAAAAGAAAAACATCTCTACAGTTATTCATACAGTTACAAATCAGTGTCGATCACTTTAATCTGTTCTATTTCGTCTAAAAAGTCGTGTTTTGGGGGCTTCATCTTTAGCGGAGTCAAATTCTCAACCGCCGCTACAACAAGCTAACAATTAGCCGTTTTCTCCTGGAGGAAAATCAATAACTAAACATTAAATCTGTGATTATCCTTACCTGCAGTTTGGTTTACAGCATCCTGCTGCTGGTGGACCCCGAGGCGTTTTATCTCCAGCTCGTCTTTTAAAGAAATGTTTTTAATGTTGTGCGGTTGAAGAAAATCCATTTCGGTTATGGTGACTTGGTCTTTTCTTAAGTTGAATCAGGCCTGCGTCGAAAACTGTGCAACACAGCCGGTTACATCTCCGTCAGACTGGGTCCAGGAATCTATAATAAGAGCTGAATATACACCCAGACAGGGCCCCGCTCCGTTGAAACGACTTTTTTGTGTGCGTTTGGGTTTTTGCACAGGCACCTGCACAGACAACCTTATGCTCCGTTACCATAGCAGCGAGAGTCCATGGTTTTCCGGTTTGTCAGTCAAACCATAGACAAATAAAGTCTGAGTCAAACGCTTCAAAATAGTCACACTTCTCTACTCAGCGACAAACTATAAAACACACAGATGATCAATAAGTATATTAGACTAAATTAACTTATATGTACTTACAGCCTATTTGGTTTATTTGGAAAATACCTGTTAAATTATCTTTTTCTTCATTTTTGAAATATTTGCTTGCTATAACCTTATTAAAATATCTTTCAAATGAATTTGACTAAACTATTGCTGTGAATGATCAAGAATAAAGCGTTAGACCTAAAATCTTAACATATTTAACACCAATCCAATTTTAAGAACTTGATTTTAATAAATTAACACAATAAGTCTGTTTAAAAACTCCCAAAATGTACTTTCTTTGGTTGTAATTTAAATATTTGGTTGTAATTTAAACTCTTGAGACGAAGTGCTAAAGTGAACTTTTTAAACTTTTCCCTTTGAAAAAAATACAAGTTACCCAAAAAAATCTGCCCAAGAATCATGAGTCAGTAATTTCAGTTTATGAGGTGTTTTCACCTTGTTTCATGCACCTAAGATACCAAAAAAAAACATATCCCACTGAGTGAAATTATGAAGTAATCTCTTCTTTTTTAATTTATGAGGAAGCCACAGTAAGAAAGCGCATCATCAAGCTCTGCAGTGGCCAGATAAGGAGCCATTCATTTGACTCAGGTGTGGTGGAGGAGGGAAACATCGAAAACATGCAGGGTGGTGGGTCAGAAATACTGGAGTAGTGGATGGCTGGTGGAAGGCCACCATATCCCAACAAGGCTGAGACGTCAGCAAGGAGGTGGCCGAGTCATGTTTTGGGCTCATCTTCTTGTTCTTCTGAGCTGATTTTGACCAACATCAAACACTCATTCAAAGTGCAGACCGAAAAGAGTATTGTTACTGATGCTTTTATCTATCAAATGCAAAAAAACAAATCATCTTTTATGCAGTTGCACCAACTATGAATCGGAGATGCTAAATAGCTTGTCATGTCTATTGTATTTTTTTTATAACTTTGTAAAAAGAAAACCCGACTTCTTCCTGAAACTGTTGGTACAGACAATTGTACAACAACTCGTCACCTTATTGAGTCATGTTTTCAAACAGTCTGCAGCCAGGTGTCTCTTTACCACTTGGTTGCTAAAAGTGGGCGTGACACAACGACAGTCACATGTCCGATGACATCATCTCTACGTGACACTTTCTTGCCTTGACCATCAGTGAAGAAAACACATTTCATTCAGACAGAAAACTAAACACTGGAATAAATGAGAAAAAACTTGTTTATATTTCAGCTGAATTCAGTTTAACGTATTAATATCCATACTTTAACATGTTTAATCAACATACTTAAACTGGTCATATTCACCTTAATAATGAAAAGGTGCATAATATACATGATCACAAACACGCTATATTGCCAAAAGTATTAACTCACCCATCCAAAAGACTAATTTCAGCTATTCTAGTCACTTCCATGGCCACAGGTGAATAAATTCAAGCACCTCAGCATGCAGACTGCTTCTACAAACCTCTGTGAAAGAATGGGTCGCTCTCAGGAGCTCAGTGGATCCCACTGTGGTACCATGACAGGATGCCACCTGTGCAACAAGTCCAGTCGTGAAATTTCCTTATTACTAAATATTCCGCAGTCAGCTGTCAGTGGTTTTATAACTTCATGTGGCCTTCATATTAGCTCAAGAACAGTGCGTAGAGAGCTCCATTGAATGGGTTTCCATGGTAACTGCATCAAAGCCATACATCACCAAGTGCAATGCAAAGCGTCGGATGCAGTGGTGTAAAGCACGCCGCCACTGGACTCTGGAGCAGTGGAGACGCATCCTCTGGAATGACAAATCACGCTTCTCCATCTGGCAACCTGACGGACGAGACTAGGTTTGGCGGTTGCCAGGGGAACGGTACTTGTCTGACTGCACCGTGCCAAGTGTAAAGTTTGGTGGAGGGGGGGGATTATGGTGTGGGGTTGTTTTTCAGGAGCTGGGCTTGGCCCCTTAGTTTCAGTGAAAGGAACTCTGAATGCTGCAGCATACCAAGAGATTTCATGCTCCCAACTTTGTGGAAACAGTTTGGGGATGGCCCCTTCCTGTTCCAACATGACTGCGCACCAGTGCACAAAGCAAGGCCCATAAAGACATGGATGAGCGAGTTTGGTTTGGAAAAACCTGACTGGCCTGCACAGAGTCCTGACCTCAGCTTGATAGAACACCTTTGGGATGAATTCGAGCGGAGACTGTGAGTCAGGCCTTCTGTCCAACATCAGTGTCTGACCTCACAAATGTGCTTCAGGAGGAATGGTCAAAAACTCCCATAAACACACTCGTAAACCTTGTGGAAAGCTTGCACAGAAAAGTTTAGGCTGTTCTAGCTGTAAAGAGTAGGCCGACGTCATATTAAACCCTATGGATAAAGAATGGGATGTCACTTAAGTTCATATGCGTGTAAAGGCAGATGAGCGAATACTTCTGGCAATAGCGTGTACATAAAAGTGCAAAAAGTAGCATCAGCCCCATTAGGCCTTGCAGTCATTTTGTCATTAGACTAGTGTCACAATCTGCTCCGCTGATAAATAAAGTAATAATTAGTCAATGACCGTCAAGAGTTTAAGCTAAAGCCAGAGCAGGAGGAGCTGATGCCACTGAGAGTTGCTGCATCCCAAAGAATCCCTCCAAGATGCAGCTCACTCCCATTTAACAAGTAAACTTCTGACTCAAACATAATAAATTCAAACAGTTTCTCTTATTTTCCAACCAATCATATTGGTTTCATTTTCTAGCGGTCTTACAAAGATGCTGGTAGTCATTTAGGAAATTATTGCTCCATTGGTTTGATTCTAAAGCTTACAGAACCATGGCTCAGAGTGCCGAATATGTGGCCCTTTAAACCAATAAACCATAAAAAAAGTCAATAATAGCAATTTCTTGAGAACCAGAACAGCTCTTTCATTTTACTTGTCTTGATTGGCTAAAATTGGCCCTTTAACTGGTTTTAGAAGAAACCAGTTCTAATTATTCTGGTTTGGAAAGCACCAACTAGAATCAAATCTTAAATATAAAGTCAAATTCCAATAAAGTCAAAATACAATGAGACTTTTGCTCCTATTATGAAGGAAACAAACCTTTGTTTTGGGTTTTACATCAAATTACATCCTTTACTTCAAAGCCTGCAACTGTCATGGTGATTCTACGTGTGGTTTCTATTATAGCTTCATGGCACGTGCACCACTGCTGGCACAGTTACAGATATTACCCCAAGTGGATTTTCATGTGTCTCTTTACACTTCCCTGTTGGGTAAATTCTTGACCACAAACACCACAACCAAAAGGTTTCTTACCTGTATGAACCTTAATGTGTGAATGGAGATGCGTTTTCCGGGGGAATTTTTTATCACAAAAGTCACAACTGTATGGTTTCTCTCCAGTGTGAACGGTGTTATGCGTCACAAGATGCGTTTTACGGCTGAATCTTTTACCACAAACTTTGCAGCCAAACGGTTTCTCTTCTGCATGAACGGTCATGTGAGTTCTAAGATGCGTCTTCCGTTTATAACTTTTACCGCAAATGTCACAACTAAATGGTTTTTCTCCTGTGTGGACTGTCATATGCGCTATAAGACCTGTCTTGCGATTGAAACTTTTACCACAAAGATCACAACCAAATGGTCTCTCACCTTTGTGGACTATCATATGCCTCTTCAAATTATTCTGATGCCTTGCTGTTTTACCACAAATATCACAAACAAAAGGCTTCTCTCCTGTATGTATTCTCATGTGTGTCTTCAGATTGTGCTGATGCTTAAATCTCTTACTACAAACCTCACAGCCAAACGGCATCTCTCCTGTGTGAATCCTCATGTGGATCTTAAGATTGTGCTCATGCTTAAAGCTCTTTCCACAAACATCACAACCAAACGGCTGCTCTCCTGTGTGAACTCGCATGTGGGATTTAAGACTAAACTGATCTCGAAATGTTTTCCCGCAGTCCTGACAACCAAATTTTTTCTTTCCTGTGTGGACTCTCGTCTGTAAATTGACATCTTGCCCTACTCCAGAACATTTCTGACCACTCAAACAGCTGGAAGAACTTTTTTCTGCGTGACGTCTCATGTGTCTCTTTAGAGACTGCTTATATAGAAACTGTTTACCACAATCTGAGCAGCTGAAAGGCTTTTTGGCAGTGTTACAACCCACATCACTATTTACACCTGACTCGGGCACCTTGCGCTGCTCCCGGCCATTGTCAGTGTCTGACAAAGGTTTCTGCCATTCATCATCATCACTGACTTCAGTCTCAGAAGAGTCTGAAGGCTGACCATCGGTATTTGGATGTAAATGATTTGGGCTGCTGGCTAATTCAAGTCTACAGTCCCCTCCATCAATTTCTGTTTTGATCCATTTAGACGAGCTGCTGGTTGGAGGCTCAGTGTCTCTGGTTTCAGGCTGTCTTTGATAAAGCTGTGAGGGCTGTTGCTCCTCTTCATCTTCACTTTTTACAATAACACTGAATGGGAACCTGGTGTATTCATGGAGCTGCTCTCCCTCCTGAATGGCCCAGAGTTCCTCCTCTTCCTCCTTTATGTGGAGGAGTTCTGGGTCCTGCTGGTCCAGAATGGAGCTCCAAGGAACCTCTTTTTTAATCACCAACAGCTGCTGGACATCTGCAGGACACACCGAAACACACATGGATAGAATTGAGTGAAACTAAAAGGGCTCACAATTGCATTGTGAACATGGTTTTACATTAAGTCCTCCAAACTAAAAGAAATTATAACATTTGTGTTGCATGTCTAAGAAGAGATGCAAAGAAGGACCAAAAGCCATACCTTTAAGTGTGAAAAGCAGCCCTAAAAGTAATTCTGTCCAAGATGCTTACAGTCAAAGAACCTAAGAGGCAAATTTCAAAGAGGATGAAGAAATTATTAAGTCTTCTTTTTGTTTTTGTAGGACTAACATACTTGAAACCAGGATACTCAAATATTTAACTATCCACAAATGTATATTTATGTGTCCACAAAAAAACAGAATACATGTTTAACATGATCTGTGTACATTTGGACACTTTTGCATCCAATCACACTTCTCCATCTGGCAACCTGATGGACGAGACTAGGTTTGGCGGTTGCCAGGGGAACGGCACTTGTCTGACTGCATTAAGCCAAGTGTAAAGTTTGGTGGAGGGGGGGGATTATGGTGTGGGGTTGTTTTTCAGGAGCTGGGCTTGGCCCCTTAGTTCCAGTGAAAGGAACTCTGAATGCTTCAGCATACCAAGAGATTTCATGCTCCCAACTTTGTGGAAACAGTTTGGGGATGGCCCCTTCCTGTTCCAACATGACTGCGCACCAGTGCACAAAGCAAGGCCCATAAAGACATGGATGAGCGAGTTTGGTTTGGAAAAACCTGACTGGCCTGCACAGAGTCCTGACCTCAGCCTGATAGAACACCTTTGGGATGAATTAGAGCGGAGACTGTGAGCCAGGCCTTCTGTCCAACAGTGTCTGACCTCACAAATGTGCTTCAGGAAGAATGGTCAATAATTCCCATAAACACACTCGTAAACCTTGTGGAAAGCTTGCCCAGAAAAGTTGAAGCTGTTCTAGCTGCAAAGGGTGGGCCGACGTCATATTAAACCCTATGGATAAAGAATGGGATGTCACTAAAGTTAATGTGTGTAAAGGCAGATGAGCGAATACTTTTGGGCAATATAGTGTTTATCAGACTTTAACTCGTTAGTTTTCTCTGATGCAATAACAATTGTGATCATTTAAAAATAGCTCGTAGTCTTCCACGGACCGTTTGTTTTTAAGAAAACTGCTGACATCTGGGGGAAGACGTGTTATCCTGAACAATGTGTAGGTCTTTAAAAAGAAAAACATCTCTACAGTTATTTGTACAGTTACAAATCAGTGTTGATAAGTTTAATCTGTTCTATTTCGTCAACACAAACGTGAAAAAGTCGTGTTTTGGGGGCTTCATCTTTACCGGAGTCAAATTCTCAACCGCCGCTACAACAAGCTAACAGTTAGCCGTTTTCTCCTGGAGGAAAAGAAATAACTAAACATTAAATCTGTGATTATTCTTACCTGCCGTTTGTTTTACAGCATCCTGTGGCTGATGAACCCCGAGGCGTTTTATCTCCAGCTCGTCTTTTAAAGACATTTTTTTTATGTTGTGCGGTTGAAGAAAATCCATTTCGATTATGGTGACTTGGTCCTTTCTTAAATTGAACCAGTTCTGTGTCGAAAACTGTGCAACACAACCGGTTACATCTCCGTCAGACTGGGTCCAGGAATCTATTATACTTGCTGAATATACCCCCAGACAGGGCCCCGCTACGTTTAAACGACTTTTTTGTGTGCGTTTGTTGGGTTTTTGCACAGGCACCACCACAGACACCTTTATGCTCCGTTACCATAGCAACCAGTCCATGGATTTCCGGTTTATCAGTCAAACGCTTCAAAATACTCGCACGTCTCCACTCAGCGACAAACTATAAAACAGACAGATGATTAATAAGTATCCACCTTATTCCTATTGCCCATGATCCTTTGCGCGAATTTCAGCTCAAAGGATGCGACCCGGAACCGGCGTTTACCATGTTAAGAAGGGATGGGAGGACGATCTGAAGAAGTGGCCACAGGTCCAGACACCCTGAGTTCTGTGTGATGTATCCGTCACTGCACCATCATCATCTGAAATGAACATGATAACTCCAGAGGGAGAGACTGCTACAAAATATTTCACTGTGTTTTGGCGTAGTCGTGACTATTTGATTCACTTCAATTCCAGGTTTTTGGCTTTCTGCAGGACAGTCTCTGTGCAGTCAGCTCCACAAGTTGTGTTTAAAAATTGTTCCTTAAAAGCCTGTGGCAATCTAGCTCTGAATGTTTCACAAGGCAGCCATGGGATAAGGTCCCTCATCTGTACAGACATTAAGTCTATCCAGTGTCCAACAGTCTTGCTAACCTGTCTTTGTGATGTTTTAAATTGTCATGCTAGATCAGCCATAACAAAGTTTTGTCTTAACTTCATTAAGGTCATTAGGATTTGATGCACAACTGGCACGGATGATGTAGTCGGAGCAAATGGTTGTAGGCAGGAAACAAGGGTGTGAAACTCAACTAGTGGGATTCCTGTATACAAGAGGGAGTCTGCATCACTCTGTGACACACCATCTGCAACAGAACGTGGCAGTTCTTGGGATGGTGTGCTCATATTGCATGTGATGACAGGCCCTTTTGAATACGTGTGGTCCTCCATCCCTGGGTCGACCCACTGTGTTTGGGCATCACAGGATTGCACTGATGTTGTGCTTGGCTCCTCATTCATCTCCATCTCAAGTTCATCCAAGGATAATAATACAAATCACAATTATTAAGCCATGAGACATCATCACAGAACAACATTCAATTAAAAAGTTTAAGTTCAGTTCTCTGCGTGTGATTAAAAAAAAAAAAAAACATTTTAAAGTAGCACTATCGCAAATACAGCAGTAATAGCAATAAAAAAAATAAAAAAACTGAAATAGGCAATAAATAGGTCCAGGGGAGCCATAACTAGGCTATCTGTACACAAAATATAGCCAACAGTGTAGTGCCTGTGGAGCAAATGCAGAAATCCTTTTTGTTTTGAGACAAGCCGGCCCGGCACTCAGCCCCACCTCCTGGACAGCAGGCTATGTAGAGAGGATGAGGATGTTGTCTGATCATTTAGTTTTGATGACATGTATTTAAGATTTAGTTTGAGAATATTTATGAAGCATTTGCTATATTTCAGGGGTAAATTTGGCACTACTTAGTATTAAGATTAACTTACCCTTATAGGGTACCGTTATAGCGTTAGCAACTCGGTAACTGCTACTTCCGGTAACAAACCGGAAGTGCACCGGAAGTCGCAACCATAATGCTCTCCACAGTAACGGCCCCAGGAATAAGGTGGTAAAAAATACCTGTTAAATTATCTTTTTCTTCATCTTTGAAATATTTGCTTGCTATAACCTCATTAAACACATTTCAAATTAAGTTGACTAAACTATTGCTGTGAATGATCAAAAATAAAGTGTTAGACTTAAAATCTTAACATATTTAACACAAATTCTGTCACTGTAACACTTAAAACAATGATTATGTGAAATTGGAGTAATGTGGTTACAAATACTAGTTTTAAGAACTTAAGTTGCACCATAAATTAAACTGCTCTCCATTTCTTTTGCCATCTACAAACATGTTAGAATAATTGAATTAAATAAATATAATCTTGAAACATATTTAAAAATTAAATAGGTTTAAATTAAATAGGTTCTCTCTGTAGAGTTTTTTTTGTATTGTTTTTTTTCTCTCTCTCCATTTGTCTACTTGCAGATGATCCTGATGGTTCTCCACCTGGTTTCCCCACAGATGCAGTAAGATGTTTTCTGTTTGGTTTCTACAGATATAGCAGCTATTTTTCTGGTTTTGTGTTGTTTTTCATGGTCTTCTCCGATCATTTCTTTCTTTCTCCGTCTCATTTCTCTTTCTTTTTCTTTGCTCTCCCTGTGACCCTCTTCCCCTGTCCCTCTGTCAGATTTGGTACTATTACATGTAAAGTATTGTAGAAAAAATAAATAAATAAGCAATACTTGGGAAACAAGGGGAGCTTTACATTCATTAAAAACTTCCCTTGGCAAAGCAAATGTGTTTGGCATAAAATAGTATTCAAATTACAAATCTGCTGCCATCAAGCTGGACAAAACAAGTGGAAAAATTAATTTGGCTCTCTACTCTTCCTGAATTTGTTGATACAGTCGATTTTACAACAGCTCCTCACCATTTTTAGTCGTGTTTTCAAACTAGTCAAAAGTGGGCGTGACACGACAGTCACATGTCTGATGACATCATCTCTATGTGACACTTTACCTCAACCATCAGTGGAAGAAAACATTTCATTCAGACAGAAAACTAAACACTGGAATTAGTGAGAAAAAAAAGCTTTTTTATATTTCTATTAAATTCAGTTTAGCATGTATTAATATCCATACTTTGACATGTTTAATAAACATACTTAAATTGGTCATATTTGTCTTACTATTGAAAAGGTGCGTGACAATAATAATACATGTTCACAAATACATAAAAGTGCATAAAGTGGCATCAGCCCCGTTAGGCCTTGCAGCCATTTTGTCATTAGACTAGTGTCACAATCTGCTCCGCTGATAAATAAAGTAATAATTAGTCAATGACCATCAAGAGTTTAAGCTAAAGCCAGAGCAGGAGGAGCTGATGCCACTGAGAGTTGCTGCATCCCAAAGAATCCCTCCAAGATGCAGCTCACTCCCATTTAACAAGTGAACTTCTGACTCAAACATAATAAGTTCATACATTTTTAGTTATTTTCCAACCAATGATCTTGGTTTCATTTTCTAGCTGTCTTATAAAGATGCTGATAGTCATTTAGGAAATTATTGCTCCATTGGTTTGATTCTAAAGCTTACAGAACCATGACTTTTGACATGGCCCAAATATGTGGTCCTTTAAACCATTTATAGCAATTTATTGAGAACCAGAACAGCTCTTTCATTGCTTTGATTGATTGGCAAATATTGGCCCTTTAAATGGTTTTAGAGTGTCTGTCAGGCCCAAGCTGTTTGTTGTCTGTTATAGAGGCAAAATTATGAGAAACCAGTTCTAATTATTCTGGTTTGGACCAAAAACTAGAATAACTCTAGAATAAAAGAGTATTGAAAAATGGAAAGCATATTAACTTGTATCATTTAAAGTCAAATTCCAAATAAAATCAAAATACAATAATGAGGCTGTTGCTTCTATTATACAGGAAACAAACCTTTGTTTTGGGTTTTACATCAAATTACATCCTTTACTTCAAAGCCTGTAACGGTCATTGTGATTCTACGTGTGGTTTCTATTATAGCTTCATGGCACGTGCACCACTGCTGGCACAGTTACAGATATTATCCCAAGTGGAATCTCATGTGTCTATTTAAACTTCCCTGTTGGGTAAATTCTTGACCACAAACACCACAACCAAAAGGTTTCTCCCCTGTGTGAACCGTGATGTGTGAATCAAGGTGTGTTTTCCGGGTGAATCTTTTACCACAAAAGTCACAACTGTATGGTTTCTCTCCAGTGTGAACAGCCATATGCGTCACAAGATGTGTTTTACGGTTGAATCTTTTACCGCAAACTTCGCAGCCAAATGGTTTCTCTTCTGTGTGAACGGTCATGTGAGTTCTAAGATGCGTCTTCCGTTTATAACTTTTACCGCAAATGTCACAACTAAATGGTTTTTCACCTGTGTGGACTGTCATATGCGCTCTTAGACTTGTCTTGCGATTGAAACTTTTACCACAAAGATCACAACCAAATGGTCTCTCACCTTTGTGGACTATCATGTGTGTTTTCAGGTTATTCTGATGCCTTGCTCTTTTACCACAAATATCACAAACAAAAGGCTTCTCCCCTGTATGTATTCTCATGTGTGTCTTCAGATTGTGCTGATGCTTAAATCTCTTACCACAAACCTCACAGCCAAACGGCATCTCTCCCGTGTGAATCCTCATGTGGATCTTAAGATTGTGCTCATGCTTAAAGCTCTTACCACAATTATCACAGCCAAATGGTTTTTCTTCTGAGTGAACTCGCATGTGGGATTTAAGACTAAACTGATCTCGAAATGTTTTCCCGCAGTCCTGACAACCAAATTTTTTCTTTCCTGTGTGGACTCTCGCCTGTAAACTGACATCTTGCCCTACTCCAGAACATTTCTGACCACTCAAACAGCTGGAAGAACTTTTTTCTGTGTTACGTCTCATGTGTCTCTTTAGAGACTGCTTATATAGAAACTGTTTACCACAATCTGAGCAGCTGAAAGGCTTTTTGGCAGTGTTACAACCCACATCACTATTTACACCCGACTCGGGCACCTTGCGCTGTTCCCAGCCATTGTCAGTATCTGACAAAGGTTCCCGCCATTCATCATCATCATCATCACCATCACTGACTTCAGTCTCAGAAGAGTCTGAAGGCTGACCATCGGTATTTGGATGTAAATGATTTGGGCTGCTGGCTAATTCAAGTCTACAGTCTCCTCCATCAATTTCTGTTTTGATCCATTTAAACGAGCTGCTGGTTGGAGGCTCAGTGTCTCTGGTTTCAGGTCGTCTTTGATAAAGCTGTGAGGGCTGTTGCTCCTCTTCATCATCTTCACTCTTTATGATAACATTGAATGGGAACCTGGTGTATTCGGTCTTCTCCAGCCCATGATACTGCCCTCCTCCCTGACTGGTCCAGAGTTCCTCCTCTTCCTCCTTAATGTGAAGGGGATCTGCATCCTGCTGGTCCAGAATGGGGCTCCAAGGAACCTCTTCTTTAATCACCACTGGCTGCTGGACATCTGCAGGAAACACCAAAACATGGAAACATGGACATTAAACACAACTTTGACTTAAAAACGTAGTGATTTTAAGTAGTTTTAAAATATTTCAAAGTAATATAACTACAGCGATGGCTCACTTTACCAATGACATTACAATTTAATCTGTTCATAATTTTTACGGAATCCAAAACACTCCCATATCACGGACATTTTGGGATCTTTTTGATCAACTTCTTTGAAACTGACCTTACGTTATCTTGCCAAAATGTCTGTCTCACTGCGGCTTATATGGCTTTCAAAAGCTACACTCATTCTCTCCTACATTTCTGCTCAGTTTCCTTCCTCAAGCTGCTGTATTTTTACTTTTACTTGGCAGTTAGCAACAAGCTTAGAGGCGCATTACCGCCAACTAGTGGACTGGAGTGTGCTGAGGGATACATGTCTCGCACTTATCATCAAGATCAACATAAATTTAATCGCCATTAAAATTTTTAAAATAATTTTATTGCCCTACTGTCAATATGTAAATCGATTTAAACAATTTTTATAAATAATATAATAATTCAGTGAAAAAACAATACTGTTTTAAACATGTTGGGTTGGATTTAGTATTTGTCAAAGTGGCTGTTTGATTCCTTTGTCTTCAACCACTTCGGATCAGCCCTTCCGAAAACAGGAGGGTTTCTATCGGACTAAACTCAGAAGGAATTTTTATTTGACATTGTGAAGGAAGTGTTAAATGTGTAGTCAAATCTTGTCAAGCTAACAGGTTGTTAGCATGATCGCTACACCACAAAAAATTTACTTTTTAAAAACTTTTTTAACAGGCAAAATAAGGCATTGCAGAAAATATGGCATACAATGGAAATTAGAAATAAAGGTCTACCCCTAGTGTAGGCCTGGTATCAAAAGCTGTTTAAGTAAATAAAGGCGTTGGTCTCAACTTGAGGAAATGGGTTAAAGTAACTAAATGAAACAAGTAGTCCAACAAGCCTATCCAAGTTGTTACCTGAGCGGCAAATTTTGATGAGGAGACAGAGTTCTTGAAGCAACCATTTCAGAGGACACACTGGTCCTCGGGAGGCCGCTGCCCTACATGTTTTAGATGTGCTCCTGCTTCAACACACGACTCACAAAAATGGGTCATTAAAAGGTTTATGCACATCTCGAGCACAAGCTGCTGAGGAGAGGAATTTAATTGGAATCAGATGTGTTGGAGCAGGGAAGCATAAAAAAAAAAAAGACACAGGGCCGGAGCTGAGGATTTTAAATGATGATGCAGCTTTGCAAACCTAAGCTGTGCTGCCATGTTCTTTTTAGAGAGAAGAGGCTTTCTCCTGCAGCCCTTCCAAACAAGCCATCCTTGTTCAGCCTTTTTCTAACTGTGCTGTCATGACCTTTGATCTTTAACATGCTAACTGAGGCCTGTAGAGTCTGAGATGTAGCTCTGGGCTTCTTCACCTTGGGGTGACCTTTAACCTTTAACATGCTAACTGAGGCCTGTAGAGTCTGAGATGTAGCTCTGGGCTTCTTCACCTTGGGGTGAACTTGCTGGGACGTCCACTCCTGGGAAGATTGACAGCTGTCCTGAATGTTTTCCACTTGTGAATAATCTTTCTCTCTGTAGAACGATGGACTCCAGATAGTTTGGAAATGGCCTTATAACCCTTCCCAGATTGATGGGCAGCAACAGCTGCTTCTCTGAGATCATTGCTGATGTCTTTCCTCCTTGGCATCGTGTTAAAACACACCTGAAAACTGACAGAAGTCCTGCTTTTATAGAGCTGCTCACACTGACTGAGGATCAGTTAATCAGAGCATTGATCAGCAGCAGCTGGCTGCTACCTTCTTAACTCCTGTGGAGGCAGAAAAATTGGAGTTTGTTTTACTCCTTCTGCATTATTTTCTTAGTTTTTTTTTTTTTTTTAATAAGTGGTGTAATATATAAGACCTTGTTCAAATGAGGTTGTATTTACCTAATTTTAAGAGCTGTTGGGGAGGATGTTTTTTTTTATCTTTATTGTTATTACATGCTGATAAATAAACCATAGAATTAATTTTTCTTTTTTACAAGACTGTTGTTAGGTTAAAACATTCCATATATCACTCATTTAGAGACTTCCTGTAAAAAGCAAATGTTTTAATGATGAACCACACAGTTTTAAACTACGTTTTTTAACAATATCTCAAGAATATTGACACCAAACGGTCAGCAGTGAATGTAAGTTACCATGAATCTGTTCATTAGCTGCTGATAAGGATTTTTTAATTCATTCCAAGCTGATGCAATCAGTGTCAGCTCAAGAAATACAGTAAATTAGGCTGATGTGAAACCTGTCCATTTGCAACTACAGTGAAAGATTCTAATAGCTATTCTTACATATTTAGTGATCTTTTTAAATCGTTCAAACTTGTTTTTGTAGCGACACATTCAGAACCTGCACTGAATGTTTCACAATAACTTATCTCGTGTACACAATGGAGCCTCCTTGCCTTTTTTGTATGTAGCCCGAAGCAATGTGTGTAGGTCCCTGCATGACCTTTGGAGATTGGATTTGGAGTCAATTTCTACTGATTTGAATCAAATCTGCCAAAGTTAGCAGTGGACATGGAACATTTTTGTGTCTCATTATCTGAAACTCAACTCAAAATATATCCTTGATATACATGTATGTATTTATTCCCAATAAAAAGCGCATTTTTGTGGAACATGGTTAAGTAGTCTTTCCTCTTCAGATAACTTAAAGAGACGCCAGAACGCTGTATTAACCAGCTACGGGTTCTATTCTAAAGAAAGAGTTCAGGTTTTAATACCTGAAGTAAACACTGTATGTGTGTTTCAATCGTCCATCAGACCGATTATAGGTCCAATTATTTTCAATCTGTCAACACAAACTTCACAGAGACGTTTTTTTACAGGAGCTGCCTTCTAACCTGAGGCTATATTCCAGCCGCGGCTACAAGCTAACCGTTAGCCGTTTCCTCCAACAGAAGCATTAAATCTGGGATTATTCTCACCTGCTGTTCGCTTTATAACAACATCCTGCAGCTGATGAACTCCAACGGTTTTCGTCTCCAGTTTGTCTTGTAAAGTCTGCCTTTTCGTGTTGTCCAGTAGAAGATAATCCACTTCGTTCATGGTCACTTTGTCTCGCCTTCACAACAAACTGGAGGCTCGTTTGAGACGAACCGGGCCTGCACAGAATCGATCACCGCCGATCGCCGCACAATGCAGCCGCTTATCTTTCTGTCAAACTGGACCCAGGTTTGGATCATATGAGCTGGATACACTCGGAGAGGGCCCCACTTTTTTTTTTACGTTTTCTGTGTTTCGGACAGGCATCTGTCCAGGCACCTTTCCACTTTCACCGTTACCATAGTAACTACAGCTCAGTTTTTTTTTTTGCTTTAACGCGACAAAACCAAAAACATCCACTTACCAAAGCAGCATTAAACTATAAATCACAGAGGTAATCAATAACAGCTTTAAAATAAAAGGTATTTTATCTTTA
Organism: Leuresthes tenuis; assembly: GCF_036924035.1. NCBI lineage: Eukaryota > Metazoa > Chordata > Actinopteri > Atheriniformes > Atherinopsidae > Leuresthes > Leuresthes tenuis. The sequence continues at coordinate 3,117,114 of NW_027325374.1, forward strand.
TCTAATTAAGTTTCGCTCCCAACTAATCCTGAACATTTAAAAAAACGATATTTTTTTATAAAGTTTTAGGAATCAGTTCAACAGATTCATTACTTTTACTAATGACTATTCATCACCTTGTTTCCACTTGGACTGCATAGAGCAGTAATGTTATAAAAACTCAAGAGAAGTAGTTAAAGTTTTGCAAAGAATCTGTCAATCGGACTAAAGTTTCATCTATTCAAATCATATCTGGTCCACTTTTCAGAGGAATGTATTTTTCTTTGTTGGGCCTCTTAACTCTGACCTATAAACCATTCAGGTAGAAAAAAGGCTCCTAACTCAAGGGATGAACCAGTGCTGTGTCGACACAGAACAGACAACTTAGCAAAGAAGCCATTTTAAACTGGATCTTTAGGCACTTTGTTACCAGCAGCCTGTCACAAAGACACATCATTTGTTCCCATTTCTTTAGCTGCATCTATGAAAAACAGCAAAGAAAACACAGTTTGACAGACAGAAAATAGGATTTCTGCAGCAACAAGGTGATTCCCAAAGAGCTGTTAGCTGAAAACTTGGCATATCTCAGTATGGTGTGCAGTGTGTCCTTAAAACATTTGAGGAAACTGGACAAGTGGAGGACAAAAGAAGAAGTGTCAGGCCTAAAAAAACTATCTACAGCAGATGAACAGGATCTGAAAGTGATGTCCTTAAGAAAGAGGAAAAAATCCAGCTGTGACCTGACAGGACCTGAGAGATGCATCTGGACCTTCAGCTGATCCATCTACTGTTGGCCCAAGCCTCATCAGAAATGGTCTCCATGGAAGGGTGGCTGTCAAGAAGCCATTCTTAAGGAAGGGAAACAGGGAGAAAAGGCTGAGCTGTGCCAAATGACACAAGAAGTGGACTGAAAATCAGTGGCAACAGGTCTTATGGAGGGATGAATCCTCCCCAGAGCCCGGACCTCAACATTATTGAGCAATTTTCTATCAATATGATTGTTTTTATTATTCTGATTCCAACATGTAACAAGAAAGCAAAAACAACTTCTTAGGAACAGTTCAAGAAAGTCATTTCCACATTCTCATGAACATCTTTCGGAAACGCTGGAAAAACCAAGTCTGACCCACAGAAGTCGAGCCTTGTCCCCTACAGGACTTAAAGGATCTGCTGCTCACGCCTTTAGACGTCTTTGAGGTTCACGTCTCAACTGCTCAGACATGCTTTGGTGTGGACCTACAGAAGCTTACGCAGGTGTTTAACATCGCGGCTGATCTTACATGAGGAACACATCAGGAAAGTATCCGTCATGTGTGAAACCTCATGTGTCTCTTCAGATTTCCCTGTCTGGTGAATCTTTCACCACAAACATCGCACCAGAACGGCTTCTCTCCCGTGTGAACATTCGTGTGTCTCTTCAGAGAATACTGGTGTCTGAATCTTTTCCCACAAACATGGCAGCCAAACGGCTGCTCGCCCGTGTGGACTCTCATGTGACCCTTCAGAACACTGTGTTCTGTGAATCTTTCACCACAAACCTCACAGCCAAAAGGCCTCTCTCCCGTGTGGACCCTCATGTGTCTCTTCAGATGCGTATTTCGACTAAATGTTTTACCGCATTCGTCACAGCTGAAGGGTTTTTCTCCTGTGTGAACCCCACTGTGTCTCCTCAGACTTCCCTGCTCAGTAAATCTTTCACCACAGACGTTACAAGCAAATGGCTTTTCCCCTGAGTGAGCTCTAATGTGTCTTTTAAGATTGTACTGAAGCCTGAAGGTTTTTCCACAAGCATCACAGGTAAAGGGCTTCTCTCCAGTGTGGACTCTTACGTGTATCTTAAAGTGAGTCTTCTGGCTAAATTTCTTCCCACAAAATCCACACTCAAATGGCTTCTCTCCTGTGTGGAACTTCGTGTGTGTCTCAAAATGTGACTTCCGGCTAAATCTTTTCCCGCAAACGCCACAGCCGAACGGCTTCTGTCCTGTGTGGACTCCCCTGTGTCTCTTCAAACTTCCCTGTTCTGTAAAACTTTTACCACAAATGTCACAATCGAAAGGTTTCTCCCCAGTGTGGACTCTGGTGTGTGATTTGAGATTAGACTGATGGATGAATTGTTTTCCACAAACATCGCAACCAAATGGTTTTTCTCTGGTGTGAATTCTCACGTGACTTTTCAGAACTCCCTGCTGTTTGAATCTTTTACCACAGAAAACACATTTGAAAGGTTTCTCTCCTGTGTGGACCCTGATGTGTCGCTTCAGGTCTCCACATCTGGAGAATTTTTTCCCACAAACACCACAAGGAAATGTTTTCTCTCCTCTGTGAACCCTCCGGAGTCTCTTCAGGTTTCCCTTTCGTGTGAAACCTTCAACACAAACATCACGCTCAGACTCGGGTGCACGGCTCTCCTTCCAGCCGCTGCCACCGTCCTCAGTATCAGGTCCAGAGTCTGTCAATGGTTCCTGCCAATCATCATCACTGACTTCAGTATCAGAAGAGTCTGGAGCCTTTTCATCAGGTTTTGGTTGTAAATGACTGCTTGGATCTGGGCTCCTGGCTGGTTCTGGTCCTCCACAGTCCTCTCCATCAGTTTCTGCTTTCATCTCTTTAGCTGAGCTGCTGGCTTTCTCTTCATCATCTTCATTCTTTACAGTGGCGGTCAATGAGAACCGGCTGACATCCGTCTCCTTCTGTCCATCAAGCTGCTCCCCCTCCTGATTGGTCCAGAGTTCCTCCTCTTCCTCCTTTATGTGGAGGAGCTCTGGGTCCTGCTGGTCCAGATTGGAGCTCAGCTCTAGGTGAATCCCCTCTTTAATCACCTGCTGGACATCCCCTGGAAACACTGGAATACAATAATGTTTGATTGATCAGCCACATCATTAAAACCATGTACAATGCTGTTTATTCACATTTTGCATCTAAAAATCCACATTCGAATGGTTTCTCTCCTTGGTGGACTCTGAAGTGTCCCTCAGGTCTCCACAGGTGAATGTCCTGTGCCCAACATTCGCAGAGAAACTAACTCGAACTCAAACACGAAACACTTTTAAATGTTAATACATGCGTGACGCATTAAGTCTGGGGGTGTCACGATCTATATATTTTTGTGTTTTTCTGTCTGGTTTCAGTTTTTTGCCATTTCCCTGACCTTTTTCCTCAGTTCCTTCCTGCCAGTCATTAGCTCCACTCCCTTCACCTGTGCTCAGTTATCCTAAGATGCTGTCATTCACTAATCCCTCTCCTCACAGGAGGCAAAAATTAAAACTCAGTTTATTTGGAACTGAACCGAAAATCGCGGCCAAGCTGGAGCACGATAAAACTAAACTTGAAAAACAAAAGAACACCAAAACCAGACTGTAACCTTTCGCAGGAGCAGGAAGACCTGACGGAGGAAACCATGGATAACAACAACGACGATCTGAGAAAGAGTGAAGAATACTGCGGGGATTTAAACTCCAACAGTATAATTAATTCCAACAGCTTCACAACTCTGTCTTCTGATGAGTTTGAAGTAATAACCCTGTTGTGTGCGCGCTGTAAACTGTCCGGGTGCCGCACTGTGCCTTCAACGTTCCGCTTGTTTCAACTCGTCAACACAAAAAATATATTATCTACCAGGTCGTTTTGGGAGATTTGTCAACCAACTCAAATAAACAGAAAACAAGAAGCTCAGTATTCACATAAATATTTTCCAGTCACCGCTAAAAGCTAACAGCTAGCCGTTTCCTCCAACAGAAACACATCTTATTCTCACCTTCTGTTCGGTTTATAACTACATCCTGCAGCTGATGAACTCCAATGGTTTTTATCTTCAGTTTGTCTTGTAAAGCTCGTCTTTTGGTGTTGTTCTGTTGAACATAATCCACTTCGTTCATGGTCAATTTCTCCCTTCTTTGCGACGAAGTGGGAGGCTCGTTTGAGACGAACCGGGCCTGCACAGAATCGATCACAGCACAATGCAGCCGCTTATATTTCTGTCAGACTCAATACATGGATGTATTATAAGAGCTGGATCCACTCAGACGGGGCCTGGATACGCTGTGGTCATACTGTAAACTATTTCTTAACATTTCTGCTGAGTTTTGAACAGGCATCTGAACAGCTACCTTTATTCCTCATCACCATAGTAACCACAGCTCCGCGTTTTCCTGTTTATCAGCCGGTCCGATAAATGAAATCTGCACATCCGACCAGCGGAGAACCATAACAGAAAGTACACAAATGACCGATAAACAGATGAAAAATCGATTATTTAACTAGTTTCTCATCCGTTTCCTAAGTCTGAAAAATCAGCTCTGATGTTTTTCTTTAAATAATGTAACTTTTAATTTTTAATGACTATTCTTTATTTACATTTTATTATACATATTTAACAGTCCTGTAAACACTGTGCAGACAGAGCACATTTTCACAACCAGAACCAGTCCAGCTGCGTGCGACTAAACATACCCTCTTTAAAAAGAGAAACAAAGACCCCGATCAGCCATAAAATTAAAACCACAGACAGATAAGGAGGTGAACCTTGTTGCTATGACACTATGAAGTCAGTTTTTGAGCTTGGTGAATTGGAATCAGGAACAAAGAGCAAGGATCTGACATGAGACCTGACAATATGGGGCCTGGTTTGCTGTTACTGAAAGTAATTAAAGTTAAAGGCTTTTAATTTGTTTAAGTCTTGCCCAGATTAAAACATATTAAATGCTTCTCACAATATCAACATGTGCAACATTAAAAGTCTGCTTGAACACTAAATAGAAGGCTAGATATATTTTTCACTACAGCCTTCTAGACTTAAAACAGGAATAATCATAATAATAATTATAATAATGAGGGCTGCATTCCACTTTTCTGCAGAAAACCAGCATACACAGGTGAAGAAGTGGAATGCAGCCCTCATTCATACACCTGAGCTTAACGCCACTTACCGAGACACCAGTCGCACCCCTTCGGACTGGAAGACCCCGTCTCTCGGCTGGATGATGTTCAGGGATTTAACCCATCCTCCAAATTCCCCAGATGTCAGTCTGATTGAACATCTGGCCCATCCACGGAGGCCCGACCTGGCAGATTTCAGGACTTATGGGGCAAATGGTTTTTATATTGTGGCTGACAAGTGTGTGACCAATGTTTTGTTTTTCTTTTACATCGTTAAGACACACAAGATAAAACACTTTAAAATCAGTTTAACAGATGATGACTGATGAAAACTGCAGTCTCTACTGTCTGTGAAACCTCATGTGTCTCTTCATGTTTCCCTGCCGGGTGAATCTTTCACCACAAACACCGCAGCTAAACGGTCTCTCTCCTGTGTGGACAATGCTGTGCCTTTTCAGACTGTTCTGTTGGCTAAATCTTTGTCCACAAACATCACAGGAAAAAGGTTTCTCTCCCGTGTGGACTCTCATGTGTCTCTTAAAATGGGTCTTTTGGCTAAATTTTCGCCCACAGAATCCACACTCGAATGGTTTCTCCCCCGTGTGGACGGTCTTGTGCCTCTGAAGATGTGTTACGCGACTAAATGTTTTACCACAATCATCGCAGATGAACGGTTTTTCTCCTGTGTGAACTCCACTGTGCCGCTTCAGACTCCCCATTTCTGTAAATCTTTCACCACAAACATCACAACCGAACGGCTTTTCTTCCCTGTGGCCCATCAGGTGTCTTTTGAGATTATGCTCCAGTCGAAAACTTTTTCCACAATCATCACAACAGAAAGGTTTCTCTCCTGTGTGGACCGTCATGTGCACTTTAAAATGTGTCTTCTGGCTGAATTTTTTACCACAGCGTTCACACTCGAATGGCTTCTCTCCCGTGTGGTCTGTCATGTGTATGCTAAGATGAGCCTTCCTGCTAAACTTTCTCCCACAAATAGCACAATCAAACGGTTTCTCACCAGTGTGGACCCTCGTGTGTGATTTGAGAGAAGACTGATGTGTAAATTTCTTTCCACAAACATCACAGCCGAATGGTTTTTCTCCAGTGTGAATCCTCGTGTGACCCTTCAGAACCGCTTGTTGTCTGAATTTCTTTCCACAAAAGCCACATTCGAATGGTTTCTCTCCCGTGTGGACACTGATGTGACTCCTCAGATCTCCACGTCGTGCAAATGTTTTACCACAAACATGACAACTAAATGCTTTCGCTCCAGTCTGAGCACTCTTTAGATTTCCCCACCGTGTTGTTCTGTCCACACAAACATCACTACCAGACTCAGGTGTTCGAACCTCTTTCCAACTGCTGTCACTGTCCTCAGTTTCAGAGTCTGACCAAGGTTCCTGCCAATCATCATCATCACTGACTTCAGTCTCAGAAGAGTCTGAAGCCTTTTCATCAGTTATTGATTGTAAATGACTGTTTGGATCTGGTTTCCTGGCTGGTTCTGGTCTTCCAGACTCCTCTCTATAAGCTTCTATTTTCATCTGATCAGCTGAGCTCCTGGTTGGAGGTTCTCTCTCTCTGTTGTCCTCAGTTTTAATCTGAAGAAGCTGTGAAGACTGAGGTTTCTTTTCATCATCTTCACTTTTCACAGTTGCATCTGTGAAGGTGTTCTGCTCATAAAGCTGCTCTTCCTCCTGACTGGTCCACAGTTCCTCCTCTTCCTCCTTTATGTGGAGGAGTTCTGTGTCCTGCTGGTCCAGGTTGGAGCTCCAGGGAAGCTCTTCTTTCATCACCACCACCTGCTGAACATCTGCAGGGAACACTGAAACACACAGATATAAAAAACAACTTTGCATTTATATAAAGTTAAACAGCAGTATGGAACTAATATTCAGTGAAAGAACATATCTAAGGTTTCCATTGAATGAGAAACATGGACCAAAGCTAATTTAAAGTGGCCTGAAGCAGAGTGGAAAACTGTTCTGTGGTCAGATGGATCAAAACCTGAAATTCTTTTTGGAAATCAATGACTCTGCATCCTCCAGACTAAAGAGGAGAGGGACCATCGAGTTTGTTATCAGTTCAAAACCTGCATCTCTGATGGTATGAGGGGGGAATTAGTGCATATGGAACTGTAAACCTGCACATCTGGAAAGACTCCATTAATGCTGCAAGGTATTTTTTTATAAACAGGTTTTAGAGCAACAGCTGCTCCCATTCAGACGACTTCTTCTTCAGGGAAGGTCTTGCATATTTCAGCAGGACCAAGTTAAACCACATCCTGCATTTATTGAATTTGCCCCAGAATGCTTTAAAATCTGCTGTTTTAAAAGCAATTCAATCCAAACTGAATGAAAACACTGATTTTTCATGAGACGGAACAACAGAAAACTCTGTTATGTGCGCGCAGTAAACCGTCCGGGTGCAACGCTATACTTGCGCCGTTATGTTCCGCCTTTTTCAAATGCCAGTACAAAGTTCTTAACTAACAAGTGTAATTAACCACATTAAGTTTCAGCATTTGTGAACCAATATCAATCGAATATAAGAAGCTCTGTTCTAGTCTTAATGATGTTCCATCCGCTGCTGCAACAAGCTAACCGTTAGCCGTTTCCTCCAACCGAAACATTAAATCTGGGACTATTCTCACCTGCTGTTCGGTTTATAACAACATCCTGCAGCTGATGAACTCCGAAGGTTTTAGTCTCCAGTTTGTCTTGTAAAGTCTCATTTTCAGTGTTGTTCAGTTGAAGATAATCCACTTCGTTCATGGTCACTTTTTCTCTTCTTTACAACAAACCGGAGGCTCGTTTGAGACGAACCGGGCCTGCACAGAATCGATCACAGCACAGTGCAGCCAATTATATTACTGTTAAAATGGATCCATGGATGTATTAAAGGATTTGGATACACTCTAAGGCAGGGCCACTAGTCTGTTGAATTGTTGTGTAAACGATTTATCAACGTTGCTGTTTGTTTTTTTTTTTTTTCCAACAGGCACCTGTAAAGACACCTTTAGTCACTGTCGCCATAGAAACCTGTCTGATTATTTTGTTTATCCGCTGAAAGTATTCACATCAATTTGATTTTAGGAACACGGATTGAATTTTGAATGGTAATATCATTTATCAACGCGAGAGAAACTGTGAAAATGACATGTTTAAAGAATTATTCGGCTGGAAAAGAGTAAAGACTGTGATTTTAAGATGTTTTTTATGAATAATAACTGTAGTACGCCAGTCCTGGACTTTATCCCAGCACAACCCATCAGTCTGACAGCACTGTACTAGTCCAACAATCTAACTACTCATGTTGATAATGGCTCAATTTTATTCAAGCGAGTTATATTGTGCAGGTAATAGACCAACTAGTTACTCATATTGTATACTTTAGTTTAGTTTATTTCTGCCCTAAAATAGCTTGCTATTATTTAAAAGTCTTACATTGTCAACACTATGTCACGCCAAGTGTATAATACAACGTTTAACCGGCTAAAAAGTAAAGAACTTTATATTTTAGAGTGTATACCTCAACCTTTACAGCACATCTTCTGCTTTAGTTTTAGAAACCTGTAAATATATTATTTTGAAGCTATTCCAATGAATCCAAAGTACTGGAAATACGATATTTAAGGTAGAAATATCCCTAAATAACTTTTGGCCAATCAAATACCTTTTTTTTTTTTTTAGAGGCAGGATGACAGAAACTGAACTGAGCCGCTGTCACATTTCTTCTTTATTTGGTGAAAATAAAGACACTGTTAGAATTAAGTCCGAGTCTTTCTCACAGAAAGATGTGGATGTAAACTTTGTTCCAGGTTTTGTTAAACTGAAAAACGTCTTTCTGCAACTTATTTCTGTTTTTAACCATCAGAACCAGAAGAAAACCAGAGAGCAGCTGTCTTTGGCCGAGTAAACAACCTTTACACAGTCCAATGAAATGAAATGAAAACTTTGGAGCCACTGACAGATCATTGATCAGTGCAGAATCACGCTTGGAGGTCTCTCCCTGCTGTGGATTTTTTGGTGCGATGTGAGAATATACTGATACATGAAGCTTCTTCCGCAAACATCACAGCTAAATGGTTTCTCTCCGGTGTGAATCCTCATGTGACCATTCAGCGCTCTTTCTATTCTGAACCTTTTACCGCACCGACCACAGTCGAACGGTTTCTCTTCTGGGTGGACACGCCTGTGTCTTTTCAGATCGACGAGTCGTGTGAAAACTTTGGTGCAAATACTGCAGCTAAGTCTTTTCTCTGCTGTCCGAGTTCTGCCGTTTCTGCTCAGATTTTCACGTCGAGTCGTTTCTTCAACAAAAACATCAGCAAAACTCTTGGATTCAGACGCCGCGTCCCCGCCGTCGGGTTCAGAGTCCGACCACGGTTCCTGCCAAGCATCGTCGTCATCGTCTATGCTGACATCAGTCTCAAAAACCTTTAAAGCCTTTTCGTCAGTATTTAGCTGTAAATGACTGTTTGGGTCTGGGTTCCTGGCTGGTTCTGGTCCTGAGCTGCTGGTTGGAGGCTCCGCCTCTCTGTTGTCTTCAGTTTTAATCTGAAGAAGCCGTTTGTCTTCACCACCTTCATTCTTCACAGCTACGCCTGTAAATGTGAACCCGTTAAACTCAGACTCTTGACTGGTCCAGAGTTCTTCCTCTTCCTCCTTTATGTGGTCGGGTTCTGGGTTCTGTTGGTCCACACTGGAGCTCCAGGGAACCTCTTCTTTAACCACCAACAGCTGCTGAACATCTGCAGGAAACACACAAACAGATATTTATTGTAATTGGGTTTTCATCCCCTTGAGAAGCTTCATCTCATGGATCCAAACAGAATGATCAAAACCGGTGAAGTGAAATGAAATAAAAACAGTTTCTAGAAAATCATTTAAAAAAAACAAAACTTAAAAATCATGCACACGTTTGTAAGCCCTAAATTAGAAACCGGTGCTACCAATTACCTTCAGGAATCGGATAATTAGCTCAGTTTACCGAGAAAAAAGGTGTTCAGGACAGATGAGACCCAGAGGAACCTGAGTGATGGAGAGAAGAAAGTGTGGAGACCAACAGGAAGTGCCCAAGATCCAAAGCTTAGCAGCTCCTCTGTCAAACACGGGGGTGGGGGTGTGATGGTGTGGGAATGCATGGTGCCACAGGTTCTGCTGCCACAGGTTCTGCTGCCACAGGTTCTGCTGCCACAGGTTCTGCTCACTTATCCTCACTGATGATGGAGCTGCTGATGGCAGCTGCTCCATCAACTCAGAGCTGAAACATCTGATCTGCTCCAGTTCCAGTAAACGCCTCCAAAGCTTCATCCTGCAACAAGAGAATGATCCAAACATCCTGCTGAGCAGCACCAGAGTTTCTCAGAGCTGAAACATGGCCGAGCCCGTCAGCTGGTTCAGATCCAGCTGAGCTTCTATCTGCTGAAGAAGAGACTTAAAGGGACAATCCCCCCAGAACCAGCAGGAGCTGAAGGTGGCTGCAGCAGAGGCTCAGAGAGCATCACCTGAGAAGATACTCAGCACCTGCTGATGTCATCAAGCAGTCATCGTGTGTCAGAGAGATGCAACAAAGCACTAAACATGGCTGCTTTAATGTACCCAATCCTTATGGAGCCTGAAATCAGGGGGGCCGTGTATGTCAAATGTATGATAACGACTTTAAATTAAAGGCTGGAATGTGCCTTTAATCACGTCTGAATTGTTTTTATTTAAAATTTTACTCTAAGGAGCAGAGGAGGAACAAAAAGTATTTATAGACAACATTTATCGTCTCCCTGTGGAAATCCTTTAAAAAAACAAAGAAAAACACACTTCGATCATTTAAACTAGCATCCAGCAGCTTCCCTCACAGATTCAGATGCCCTGTTAACCTTGGACCTGATGTTTGGAAGTCTTTTTCAATCATAAATACTTGCTGTAAGGCGTGTTTTATTGAAGTCTCAATAAAACATCTGTGAGAAGCTTTGGACAGCCGCCTTCTCATCCCCGAGCCGCTGGTTTTAAGAGGCTGAAGCAAGCTGCCAGTATTTGTTTTATTACATTTATTTCAAACCTCTCAACAGCTCTTTTCAGTCAGGACTGCATACCTGCTGCATCTTCTCTAAAATCACTTCCCAGAATGAGATTCTGCAGCTCGAACTCGCCGCCCTCAGCAGATTTCCACCGGTGAATAATTTCAGGCTCCACGTACAGCCGGGCGTCCCTCTGAGCGCTGTGGAGCATTTTCAGCTGCATCGTCTGGAAGATCTGAGGGTGGAACAAGAGGCCGGATACCTGTCAGTGACGCCTCATTTAAATCACTCAGATCAAATAAATAACATGCCATATTCAGCGTTTAACTACAGGGTAAAGTCACCTTTTCAAGCTTTAAGAAGGAAGAACCGGTGAGGTAGACTGCAGCTGAGAGGTGGAGGTTTTCTGCAGGATGGCTTCCAGGAACAGGCTGATTGTTCCATTTTCTGGAGAACTGACAACGAGGGCACCGCTGTTCCACAGAGAGGAACGCCCCTAACCTTCTTGTTCTCACGTCTGAGACCCGTTTGCACACGGGACACATCTCAAACAGCTCCAGCAGGCAGTTTTCAGAGACGATATACGACTTCTGGTTTGAGCTGGGAGTTTCTTTTCTGCTAGAACAAGAAATATTTTACTAAAAAATGATCAAAAATCCATCGTGACGAGTTAAATGTTCCTCAAAAATATCCAAAATACTAACCTCACATCTGGTGACTCAGTCAAGGAGGTGAAAAGGTCGGCAGGATCACACGTCTCAGAGTCTCCATCCTCACCGAACACGCTGTCCTGTGCGTCTGATGCATGAAAACACGCATTTAGACACATTTCACTCCAAAAGAAAGAGCCGTAACAGCCGTGGCTCAACAAACCTGTACCTTTAAGGCGAGCTCCCGGGTGGAGCCGAGTCCTGGCCGTGCACGTTTTCAGAGGCTCCGTCTGGCAGGCCACATTACGAACAGTCGCCACCCGTTTGGATGTGCTGCTCTAAAGAAAAAGGGCAGGAAAATTTAAGGTCTTTTCCCCACAGTGTCACAGAGCAGGTGTGGAACAGTGTGTTTGTTGGTCACCTCTGAACACATTTACTCTCATTTTATACCCGGATACCTCTAACCTTTGGTAAACTTTAACCAATAGCATACACCACAACGCTGTGAACTGTGTGAGAACACCTGCTGCCTCCATCCTCCTCTGTGGGAGATCAGGTACATGTCAGTACAGCTCAATTCACCGCCCAGACGTTGCCTTCAAGTTACTTTAATGAGGATTTTGTCGGATGAGGCTGTGGTCAGACGGTCGGTTTTCGTCCATCCCTTTAAATGAGCTGCTGCCGGCTGCTGCTCCCTCTTCGTTAAATTACCGATTTTTAAAGAAATAACCATTCTTCGTGATTTTTTTTTAACAACACATTCTGGTAGAAGGCAAACATTAAAGTATACTTATTAGTCCTCACAGTCGGGTTTCCCTTTAAAGTGTGCAGGTTGGTCAAATTTAAGTTTAAGTTTAAGCAATAAACCATTCCCTGATCATTTAATATATAAACTAACGTTGAATAATATAATGTATATTGTGGATCTTGCAGAAAGTAAGAGCAACTTGTAACATCTACTTTATTACTTCAGCTGTTAGCTAAACAATGCTAAACAGCTAAAGAGTAACAGCCGAATTGTTTCTTAATCCTTAGATTTACCTCTTCGGGAGAATTTCGGAATCGGATAGTCGGTATTGATCCCTCTTTAAGCCACAGTTTCTTTGCGAGTCCAGCTTTGAACTGGCCCAAGTTGGTAAAACTGTCCGGTGAAAAGTGCCCGGCACACACAAACAGTTTTTTGCTAACTCTAGCCGGAATTTTACCATCAAAAATAAAGTTTATCCACCGGGCTCTGATGCCCTCGGAGGTTGGGGGTTGATGCAAGGACGAGTGCTCCTCTCTACAACGGATAACAGCACATTTCGCGTAAGAATTTCGCTTCATGGCCCAAAAAATGGTGACGGTGTTTGAGTTAAACTGGTGTCCAGATTATCTAGTGGCACGAGCTTCAGAGTGACGGTCAGTGGGCGTGGCTTATCAGGACCCCTGCCGTCAAAGAACCTGAGGGGTCTTCCAGCAACGTCGCTAAAGAAAGCCAGGCTGTAAACTCAGGCCATCTAACCAAGTCTTTCCCCTGCGGTGTCCCTTTAAATGAAAATGAGCTACTGCTCACTCCGCCCCCCCCCCCCCCCCCCCCCCCCCCCTCATCCACCTAAGGTGCAAAGCACACTTACATTTCCATCGTCGGTCCTTTCCCCACGGATGGTCGGTATCGATCCCTCTTTTACGAAGAGTTTTGTTGCCAGTCCTGTGTTGTAGGGACCCAGGTTGTGGAAGCAGTCTCTCTGGAAATGGTTCGCGCACACTAACAGGGTTTTGCTGACCGAGGCCGGGGCTTCGCCGTCAAAAATAAACTTTATCCACTCCCGTCGTAGGTCCTCTGAGACTGGAGTCTTATGCAGGGACTTGTGCTGGTCACTGCAGTCAACAACAGAGCAGTTTGCATGCCTAGTTTTCAAATTCGCCATAATGCCAGCCGTTCTTCTTCGCTGCCATGAGTAAAATACAGCCGCCTCTCCTGAGCTTAGTTAACCTGTGGAGCTCAGGAAGTGGCCTCCGCCTTTTCGCTCGTTACGTCGCGAGAGGAGTGGAATCCAACAAGGGTGGAGACACCGTGTGTCTCTGTGGGGGGGCCTACACACCCAAACAGTGCGCGCACAGAGCCGCTCTTCCCATTACGCGCATAACAACACCAGGCAGCAAAATCCCTGTAATTTAATGGCTGCTTTGTTTGGCGCCTGCATGTACAGAACAATATGAATGTACATTTTATGGGAGAGACAGCAAGCTGAAACAGCCCCTGCAGCATTATAGAGTGAAACACACCTTAAATAACCGCCTAAAACAATTAAAGTGATAAAAGCAACATGAATGAACATCAGTAAAGAGCCACAGTGAAGCTACTCTCTTAAACCACCGGCTTTTTCTTGGCCTTCGAGTCCTTGATAAGGTCTCCAAAGTCCAACTCTCTGATCAGTTCGGCCTCTATGGCCACTAGTGACATGTTGACTGTATTGTTTTAAGCCATTTCGATGGAGGCACATGAGTGACACCGTCTCTGGGTCATTTTTGTACTAAGTTTATTTTATTTTTTAATCCACATGAGAAAATTACTGACAGATAGCATCAGATCCAGTTTTACGGCAATGTACACGTTAGGAAATGTTGACTGTATTGTTTTAAGCCGTTTCGATGGAGGCACATTCTGTCCGTCTGATCTGAGGAAAGATCTGAAGTGAATCAGTTCATTTCCAAGATTGCTGTCCAAGTCAGCAGGATAAGCAAAAGCAAGTGTGTTCGCTTTGAAACCGAACAGATCACACAGCTGATTAACTTATCCATAGTTTTCTTTTGGCTTATCCACTGAGCGCGCGCTTCTCCTTTTTAAAAAGCATACCTCATTGTGTCGTCACACATTACTGATTAATCTTATAATTTCTAAAACATTCAAATGATTTTATCATCAAACCACATTAATTCCAATATTTTTTAGAAATTGTACCAAAAAAACAGGAACTCTGAAGTCGAAGGGCCGCTCTTGGCTCTGGGGCCCTGGGCACGCGCACACTTTGGGTGTGTATCTATGGTTATACACACCCTGAATTAAAAAGTTATTACTGTAGAATAATATGTCGCCTTTAAAGACTTTAAAAACTTAAATTCCTAGTCGCACATTGAGCGCATTTGCACGCGCTTACAGCTGCTACTTGAAGGCATCACACTCGCTTTCCTGGAAAACATTTTGAGTTCTTTAAGGAGGAAAACAGAGGGAAGTCACCACGAACTGGTTATCTGATTGTGAAATCTGTTTCCAGGAACTAGACGGAGGACAAAGTGGGTCAACATCAGATCTGCCAAACATCCCGGTCCTCAGCTCACACACAATCACACACTTCAGATGCTTAAAGGTGACGCGACTGGTTTTCTTACACGGATTAAATGGAAATGATGTGACAGGAAGCAACAAGAATCCTTCCAATGAGGGGAGGAAGCTGAGAATGGGCTGGGAGGAGTTAGGAGTCCCACAGCCCAGCTGCTTTCTCCTCCTGCGGTCACAGCACATCGGTCTGCGCGCGGAGGAGAGCTGTGATGACAGAGGACGGGAGAACTCAGCAGCTGCGTCCTTCCTGATCCGGATCATCTTCTAGTTGACGATGAAATCTGTTGCAGCAGCTCAGACGCAGGAGCTCCGAGTCACAGCAAACTTTCCCTGCAGTTTGGAGGACGCGGAGACTGAAGCTTCCTGTCAGAATAAACGAGGTACAATCAGACAAAGTGTCGCTCCGTGTGCTGAAGCTGTGCGTGTAGAATCCCTGAAACACATCAGCTCTGGTGCAGAAAAGATGACTCGAGTTAGATATGACGGGAAAACACAGTTTACTCGGTTGATGTGTTGAATAACAGTGTAAAAGTATTTAACCACCCCTTATTTCTTGATACGTTCATTCTAAAGAACAAAATATTTTTAAAGTGGTCTTGATCAGTAGTTCTCCAGCTTTCTGAAGGTCTTTCAAAGTTTTTCTTTGGACATTTTCTGCCTTTTCACTCATTTTCAGTCCAGAATGTGTTTTTTCTTTGTTAAGCCACTTAACTCTGACCTATGAAGCATTCAGGCAGAAAAAAGGCTCCTAACTCAAGGGATGAACCAGTGTTGTGTCGACACAGAACAGACAACTTAGCAAAGAAGCCATTTTACACTGGATCTTTAGGCACTTTGTTACCAGCAGCCTGTCACAAAGACACATCATTTGTTCCCATTTCTTTAGTTGCATCTATGAAAAACAGCAAAGAAAACACAGTTTGACAGACAGAAAATAGGATTTCTGCAGCAACAAGGTGATTCCCAAAGAGCTATTAGCTGAAAACTTGGCATATCTCAGCATGGTGTGCAGTGTGTCCTTAAAACATTTGAGGAAACTGGACAAGTGGAGGACAAAAGAAGAAGTGTCAGGCCTAAAAAACTATCTCCAGCAGATGAACAGGATCTGAAAGTGATGTCCTTAAGAAAGAGGAAAAAATCCAGCTGTGACCTGACAGGACCTGAGAGATGCATCTGGACCTTCAGCTGATCCATCTACTGTTGGCCCAAGCCTCATCAGAAATGGTCTCCATGGAAGGGTGGCTGTCAAGAAGCCGTTCTTAAGGAAGGGAAACAGGGAGAAAAGGCTGAGCTGTGCCAAATGACACAAGAAGTGGACTGAAAATCAGTGGCAACAGGTCTTATGGAGGGATGAATCCTCCCCAGAGCCCGGACCTCAACATTATTGAAGCAGTGTGGGATCATCTGAGAGAGAACGGAACAAAAGGCAGCCCACATCCAAAGAAGAGCTTTGGGATGTCCTTCAAGAAGCCTGGAGAACTATTCCTGAAGACTCCTTAAAGAAATGACAGAAAGCTGGTCTCAGAGGGTTCAGGCTGTGTTGGAGAATAAAGGAGCTCAGAGCAGAGATTCACTTTAAAGCTGCTCAGAACTGATAAAAAACTCTGTTTTTACTTTAGATTCTGGATTTATATTCATGTTAAATCACTGCTTCTGTTTGTCTTGAACATTTCTTCCTGATAAACTGAATTTCCATTAATGTTTGCATATGTTTTTATAAACCTCTGCACATATTTTTATGTTGTTCTGGCTGCTAATTTTAGCTGCTAATATCCATCGTTTTATGTGATTTGATTGTATATCATAGAAATTAATAATTTTAATAGATTTTTAATGCTTTTAAAATTTTTTAACCAACTTTATGACCAGAATTTCTGCATCATGTGTAAATAAATACATTTTCTGACAAAATTCAGGAAAATTCAAAACAACTAAAAAATTTACCTTTTCTTTAGTAGAGCTGGAATTAACTTGATTTGGTTAAGTTGATGCAGACTTTAAAGGTAAATAAACAACCGTGAATAAACACATGATTCATCTTTTGGTTATTTGTGATTTCATCCTTTAGAGTTTAAAATATTTGGGGAATATTTCATTTCTTTAATGGCCCACCAGTCATTTGTAGTAAGAAAACTGAATTTTCCTTTATTTCGATCCAGAAGAATTATTGTAATTAACGAGTTCTAAACCTGAAGTATACAAACATATTTATTAATGACATGTCTGGTCCCCTGAACTCCAGCCCCTAAAACTCTAGTTTTACTGTGTGTCATTTGCATAATAGTAATTCAAGACTGCATTCCTCCACCGCGGCTGAATTAAACAACTTCTTGGATCCAGATGTGTGCACAGATCAATGTGAAAAGTCAATCTCTCCACTTCTGGTAACATTTCCTCCAAATCCTGCAAACGAGTTGCACATGCACCTCTTTTAAAGAAGTCGTGTGTGGAGTTGTTCTGATTCTAATTTAAGGTCAAACTGTGTCTGAGTGCATTAGAAAGGAGAAAAACTGCACAACTTGTGGGGAAAGTGGGTGTAATCAGGGGCCCAGCAGTTCCTGTTTGCCCTCACATGTTGACCTGGCAACGAGGCCTTCATCTTAAAGCAGAGCTCCATCGGTTTTACACGTTAGAAGTGTGGAAGTGCAGCTGTGTTTGAGGGAAAAAGCCTTTTCGTGTCCTGAGCAACCTCCTCATCTCTGATGCAGGTCAGGGGCAACATTGATTGTTATTATCTAAGCCGAATCTCATCCACAGCAGCACAGAGGTGCAAATATAATGATTTCTTTTGTCTTATCTACTGTGGTTTAGCAGTTGCATTCTGTTGCATTCCTTCGCTGATTAATCAGTCAACTATTTAATCTATAAAGTGAAGAAAAATGCTCAAACGTTGTTAAAAAAAAAACAAAAGAAACTCCCAAATATTTCATTTACATTGATGTAAAGCATAAAAAAAGCAGCAAATCTTCATATTTCCCAGGCTGAAGTGAAAGTGTCTTTGTCTTTTTTGTTTAAACAACTATTTAATTATCATAAATACACATTTTAACACAGTTTTGTCATTTATGATTGGGACCCTATGCAACGTGGAGTCCCAAAAAATGCACAATGGTTATTATTTTACAATAAAAATGTAACCTGAAAGTGATTCTCTGTGCCCTGATCCTTCAGTTGTGTGACGAAGCTGTGATCATCATGTCTCTGTGGATGATCCTTCCTGTCAGCCTGCCCGTCTTCACCATCACAGGAATATGGGTCGTGTGAGTACCTCAGACTTTCCTAAAGACACTGGTGATCTGCTTCTCTTGGTTGTTGACTTGAAGGTGTAAAATGAGTTGTAGCTGCATGACGCAAACTGTTTGAGAGATTTCAACCAAACTGCTGAGGTGACTTTTACTCCAGTCAGATTTCCCCCTGAATATGTACTGGATCCTTATCTTTAAAGAAGGGAAACTTGCTTGGGGTAAGTATTTTTTTAGAAATAGATGCTTATTGATGCCACATAAGCACAAACAAGCATCTAAATCAGTGGGTCTACATGATGAGATTAACTGGATTATAGCTACAGTTGGGTTCTGCTCCTTATCTGAGGGTAATTATCCTTGGATATATGGCGGTGAATGAATGGAATCACTGGCACAAAGCATGTCATACCCCGGTACGATAGGTGGCGCTGTCCCCATTTCAGCTATCGCTAATAGAGCCACTTCCTGTTGACGTCTTCACCACCAACAACAACAAACTCAGGCATTCAGAAAGATGGCGAACGCAGAGCGAGATGAAGCTGCGTCCCTCTCCATCTGTGATGAGCTGGTTATGGCACAGACGATGCACAACGGCGCATTCTCCATCGCGTTGTTTCTTTCTTTCTGACGACAACAACAGTAATATCGTCTCCTTCCACTTCCGGGTGACGATCCCGGGAAAAAATCTGGAGCATGAGCAGAACGCTCGATCCGATCCACTGTCGCCTATAATCGAGTTACCTCAGGGTCTTAATTCGATGAACTATTAGCTTAATTTTGTCAGATTAAGGTGTCAACATGAACTGAATAATTCAATCTTACTGTAATTTAGCCATTAATCCAACTGATATCAAATTGGATGTATTTTGGCTAAAGAAGGATGACTCTCTGTCTCCTTTAAATTGTTCAAAGTTATCTTGAATCAATAAGCAGTTTGGGATTACAGTCGTCTATTCATAAGTGTGGTTAGTTACACAGTTTATCTATTTTCCCTGCGGTGGTTAAGATGACCTCAACTGACTGACCCGATCCGAAGGTGTCTCCATGAGCTGAATAACTCCGTCTTATTGTAATTTATCCATTAATCCGATCCGATGTCCCGCATGTAGCCGTTAACTATCGTTAACCTATCGATGAGGAATGCTTAAGATGCCGCTGCCTCTGTTTCATACGACCCATGACTCAATTTGGAGCCTCTATCCTTTTGGTTCAGATCTTTTTGTGTCACCAGATGTAATGATTTTGGTCGGCTTTTCAGCACGATCTGAACCGAGTTGAACACAACTGGGCTGAGGCGTGTTAACGAGCTCTAAAACGTGTAGAGGCCTGGAACTGCCTGGTCGTCTTGACCCTGAAGGCATTAATATGAAGGAGGCGGGAACATTTTGGTCAAGCTGTGTCCCTCTCCATCTGTGATGAGCTGGTTATGGGTCTTAATTCGATTAACTATTAGCTTAATTTTGTCAGATTAAGGTGTCAACGTGAACTGAATAATTAAATCTTACTGTAATTTAGCCATTAATCCGACTGATATCAAATTGGATGTATTTTGGCTAAAGAAGGATGACTCTCTGTCTCCTTTAAATTGTTCAAAGTTATCTTGAATCAATAAGCAGTTTGGGATTACAGTCGTCTATTCATAAGTGTGGTTAGTTACACAGTTTATCCATTTTCCCTGCGGTGGTTAAGATGACCTCAACTGACTGAACAAAGTTCATGTTTGTAAAACATGTCTGTTTTTGGAAGGCAAGAGAAACGACTTGTTGTTTATTCTGCAACTGTGTAGGAGAAGAGTAATCCTTTAAATTCCTATTGGTGGATCTGGTCCTGTTTGCCCTTTTCATTCCTCCTGTTTTTGCTTTTAGTCACTTGCCAACACGCATTAATCACATCCTGAGCTCCTCAAATGACAACAGAACACAATGAGAGTTGCTTTTCTGGTGGGAATGAGTGTGAGCATCTTTAACATTAGAGCCAGTATCATTAAGTAGATTTGGACAGCTGACTGGCATAAATATGTGCTGATGAAGCGGCTTTCTATCAACACCAAGCTGGTGACATTTAAACGTCCAACAGTGTCTACTAATGCTGTTGCAATGACTGAAAATGCTGCTTCACAAGCATTGGTTTATTGATATGAGATGTTTGTCTGATTCAAGTGTCTCTTATCTCTGGTGCAATAGGTCTTTTCAGTTGTTTTGAAAGAAACTGCTGTGCAACACTCCTTTCTCTTGGTGTATTTAAAAGAAGACTCAGTTCTCAGCTCCAGTAAAATAACTTTGCATGATTCACACCTCCAGCACTTTTTGCAACCCTAAGAAAGACCGTCAAGGTTCAGCGCCCAAATTTCTATCATCTGCACTTTGTTGGTGTGCAGTGCTTATCTTAGATAAAGAAATTTGCCATGAGCTAACTTCGGCTCAGCATGAAAGTAGAAAATGACACTTCAGCGAAGTCTGAATCCTGAGTTTTGTCTCTCATTTATTGCTTCTTAAATCATTATGGTTGCGTTTACTATGTACATCCAACCATGTGATATGTTAGTATTTCTCTGAAGTTGTATTTGAGCTGGTTATCAGAACTAACTGCTGACTTTAGCATGCTAACATTTATTATGTTAGCTAACATTTGCTATGTTAGCATCATGTCTTTAGCATTTAGCATGGTTGCATAAGGTATTTGCTAATTAGCGCCAAACATAAGTTGCTCAGCATAAACTCCACTCTGCATCAAAGCAATGGTTAAATGAACCATTTCACTTAGTGATGGGAGTTTATTTCATGCTACCGGGAACTCAAATGTTTGTGCGAAAAGACCAAATCACCAAATTCAGAAGGATGTCCAGACACAAAAGTTGATAGAAATCCTGTAATTTGTGACATGTTTCAATCTGGATCAAAGAGGTGGACAAAGTAAATACTGCTTCCTGTTTTAGGCCGATCTGCTTCAAGGTGTGTCTCATGAATTAGCTGCAGGATTTAAGGAGTGTTGGTTAAAAAACAAAACCAGGAGGCTCTGTGCACATGTTTGACAAAGACTTCACTCAGTGGGTCTCCATGATGAGATTAACTGGATTATAGCTACAGTTGGGTTCTGCTCCTTATCTGAGGGTAATTATCCTTGGATATATGGCGGTGAATGAATGGAATCACTGGCACAAAGCGTGTCATACCCCGGTACCATAGGTGGCGCTGTCCCCATTTCAGCTATCGCTAATAGAGCCACTTCCTGTTGACGTCTTCACCGCCAACAACAACAAACTCAGGCATTCAGAAAGATGGCGAACGCAGAGCGAGATGAAGCTGCGTCCCTCTCCATCTGTGATGAGCTGGTTATGGCACAGACGATGCACAACGGCGCATTCTCCATCGCGTTGTTTCTTTCTTTCTGACGACAACAACAGGAATATCGTCTCCTTCCACTTCTGGGTGACGATCGCGGGGAAAAATCTGGAGCATGTTCAGAACGCTCGATCCGATCCACTGTCGTCTATAATCGAGTTATCTCGGGGTCTTAATTTGATCCGATTCGATTTCTTAGTCAGATTAAGGCGTCTACATGAGCTGAATAACTCAGTCTTATTGTAATTTAGCCATTAATCCGATCCGATGGCGCTCATTTAACCGCACTGACTGAAATCCAGACCAGGAATCTCTGTTGGTGCTATTTCCACCACAGGAACCAGGGTTTTCACAGAGGTCTGGTGTGGAAATGTTATCCCCAAAGCATCCCTGGAGATGCTACTTTTACTTCCAGATTAGGGTCAGTAATGAAGGCGCTGGTTTGTTCCGGGAGCTGAGCCCAAAGGCAAAGCTTTCGATTTACCGGACCATCTTTGCTCCGACCCTCACTTATGGTCACGACATCTGGGTAGAGACCAAAAGAAGAGGCTTTCTCAGCCTTAGAGGTGGATGGAGGGCTGCTGCTCCTCCGCATCAAAAGGAGTCAGCTGAGGACATTTCATCAGGATGCCTCCTGGTCGCCTCCCTTTGGAGGTTTTACAGGCATCTCCAGCTGGGAGGAAACCCAGAAATCACTGGAGGGATTATAAATCTGTTTGTTTTTTCCTTTCTGTCTCAGCTTAATCTCATTGTTCGCAAGATCGGTCTTATTGTAATTTAGCCATTAATCCGATCCGATGGCCCGCATCTAACCGCTCTAACTGCTAATTCATGTATGTTGTGTTAGTGGAAATTAGTCGGAGCTTAGTCTGTTATTAATCTCTGTGCCATCAAATGCTACACTTGGATGTGAAGTTGAGTTTGTGTTGCAGTGTACCTGATTTAATTTGTGAAAAACAGCAATTGAACAGGACTATGTGTTGATTTTACAACTGACCGAACATTTTGTCTCCTTCACCTTTACAGGTATTCGATGGCCCTCTACAACCAGCATGTCTGCCCTGTGAACAACTGGTAAAATACTCATGCAAACACATGTTTTTACATCAGTAATTCAGTAGAAGCATGCATGAAGAGTTACACATCCCAGGTCTCTTAAACATCTTTTAAGCAGCTGGCGTTTTTGCAGGTGTTTTCAGAGGAAAAAGCTAAAAAATAAATCTTCCCTACAGAACCTGTTAGAGTTAGAGAATAACAGGCACACAGAGTGAAGAATATACCGGCTAAAGAGTCAGATATTTCCTCCCAGAGGGGAGGTGGGGACCAAAACCAGAGCTAACATTAGTGCAGCAATGCAGGGATTTTATATGCAGATAAACCTGCCAAAACATGGTGCTTGACTCCTTTAACATTGCCCAAAGCACAGAGATTTTCCTCAGTGCTCTGGTACCAGGCATTCCAACTGTCCGACTGAACAGGATAACATTAGATTATCCCTACAGGCTGTTCTGGGCAAACATTTCTGATAAGTCACATGTGTACAGGACTGGATGCAGGTTGCACCCCTGCTTTATGAATTAGAAAAAGAAGAAGCCATTCGGTGTTTTACGGGTTTATTGTCTGGTGTGAAAGAGGCTTTTGTCTTCATATACAGCGTTCAGGTGGAGAGCATGAAGGGCTTTTAGGGCAAATGATGGTAAGAAGGGAGCGTCTGTAAATGATAAATAATAAGTGTGTGGGTGGAAGCAGGGAGTGAGACTTCAGGCTTCTTTAAACCCAACTTGTAGCAGGGATAAAGAATGCAAACAGATGGTTTGCAAATGGAAAGAGGAGGCACTTCTTAACTCAGATATGGAGCGACCTCTGTGGTATGTGAAGCCTAAATACTGATTCTTATCACCTGTTTGATTTAGATATTCTTTCCCAACTGGTACCAAAATCACAGACAAACCAAAGCACATTAATGTCAGTTATCAAAATGTTGTTAGAAACTTAATATGCAGAAAGTAGGACTTTGGTTTTACAGCTCATGCTGGCAAAGGTGTGCAGTTATTCTCTTCTACATTAATGTAAATGTGACAAATATCTGAATGTCGTCGCTCTAACAGTTTGATAAAGCCATTAATATTGTGCATTTTGACCAAATACGCTCTCTTTCCTCCCTTTTTCAAGGCGTTAAGAAATTATTTCAGATCCGGGTCTTTTGCATTTCCACTGAGGTCTAAGATTGTCACGATCCGTGAAAGCGCTGGAGGCAGATGCAGGGTAGCATCAATAATCAGATTTTATTTATGTAATGATAGTCACTTGAAGAGCAAAGGAATAGATTATAAATTCCTAACCCACTCTCCTCGATACCTGTGGAGAGGAGAGTGAGACTATAAAACTTATCAAAAGAAAGTTCTCTCCACGCTAGGAGGAAAAAACAAAAGGTTATATGACTCTTACAAATAAACTTATCCGAACCGTCGGAGGCTCTGTAGAAATTTAACAAAATCAATAAACAAAAGGAGACTCCTTCTAATGGAGTTGCTATGAAAGTTATAGTTATAAATCAAAGACACTCCTTTACCGGAGATACTACTGAATAAACGACAAAGACAAAGAAAACTTCACTTGAGCTAAATCTATGGAAAAAACTTACAACAGAAAATCACTCTCAAGGAGGAAATCATTAATAAACAAGATCTTTGGAATACTTTGGTCACTTTGGAGGCTAGAGGACGAACGCGCGAAAGACAATTCAACACACTGGCAACGAGACAAAGGGAAACGCAGACTAAATACACCTGAGGGACCAAGGGGAACAGGGGGAAACACTTGGGAATCAGGGAAGACGATGAGACGCATGACACGGGAGGAAGAGCAAGTTATCTGAAACCAGAGGAGTTGTTATTTTCAAAATAAAACAGGAAGTGACAAGAGAAGGTACAAAAAACCTAAGAGCCTCTGTGAGACCTGACAAAGATAAAGGGTAGATTAGGCAAATTAAGTCTAATAATGTGTGAACATTTCTCCCTGGGCTCATATGAAACCAGGAAGCCTGCTTCAGCTGCATTAACTAAAAATATGTTAATGTTTTATGCATTTTAAAATGGGTGTTTTTATATATCCCTTCAATGTAACAATCAGTTGTTCAGTTCAAATTTTCTTGCTCTGATTGCCTGCTTTATTGTGTGATCAGCGCTCCACTCGATTAAAGCTGCCATGAAAACTGACTCTTTACAACAGTAACAATTAACTTATAGTTGACCGATCTTGCGAACAATGAGATTAAACTGAGACAGAAAGGAAAAAACAAACAGATTTATAATCCCTCCAGTGATTTTGGGGTTTCCTCCCAGCTGGAGATGCCTGTAAAACCTCCAAAAGGAGGCGACCAGGAGGCATCCTGATGAAATGTCCTCAGCTGACTCCTTTTGATGCGGAGGAGCAGCAGCCCTCCATCCACCTCTAAGGCTGAGAAAGCCTCTTCTTTTGGTCTCTACCCAGATGTCGTGACCATAAGTGAGGGTCGGAGCAAAGATGGTCCAGTAAATCGAAAGCTTTGCCTTTGGGCTCAGCTCCTGGAACAAACCAGCGCCTTCATTACTGACCCTAATCTGGAAGTAAAAGTAGCATCTCCAGGGATGCTTTGGGGATAACATTTCCACACTAGAACTCTGAGAAGACCCTGGTTCCTGTGGTGGAAATAGCACCAACAGAGATTCCTGGTCTGGATTTCAGTCAGTGCGGTTACATTCGGGCCATCAGACCGGATTAATGACTAAATTACAATAAGACTGAGTTATTCAGCTCATGTAGACGCCTTAATCTGACTAAGAAATCGAATCGGATCAAATTAAGACCCTGAGATAACTCGATTATAGACGACAGTGGATCGGATCGAGCGTTCTGCACATGCTCCAGATTTTTTCCCGCGATCGTCACCCGGAAGTGGAAGGAGACGATTTTACTGTTGTTGTCGTCAGAAAGAAAGAAACAACGCGATGGAGAATGCGCCGTTGTGCATCGTCTGTGCCATAACCAGCTCATCACAGATGGAGAGGGACGCAGCTTCATCTCGCTCTGCGTTCGCCATCTTTCTGAATGCCTGAGTTTGTTGCTGTTGGTGGTGAAGACGTCAACAGGAAGTGGCTCTATTAGCGATAGCTGAAATGGGGACAGCGCCACCTATGGTACCGGGGTATGACATGCTTTGTGCCAGTGATTCCATTCATTCACCGCCATATATCCAAGGATAATTACCCTCAGATAAGGAGCAGAACCCAACTGTAGCTGTAATCCAGTTAATCTCAGCATGTGGACCCACTGATTTGGATGCTTGTTTGTGCTTATGTGGCATCAATAAGCATCTATTTCTAAAAAATACTTGAAAATACCCCAAGCAAGTTTCCCTTCTTAAAAGATAAACATCCAGTCCATATTCAGAGGGAAATCTGACTGGAGTAAAAGTCACCTCAGCAGTTTGGTTGAAATCTCTCAAACAGTTTGCGTCATGCAGCTACAACTCATTTTACACCTTCAAGTCAACAACCAAGAGAAGCGGATCACTAAAGATGAAGATTTACTGTAACTGAGAATAAAACCTGATGCTGACGACCTTTGAACCCCAACACTCCAAAAACAGCAACAGCAAAGACTTTTACCTCTCACCTGAATATATTTTGGGTTAATTTTCTACTGTTGTTTGTTAGGATGAGAGCCGTGATGTCACACGTGTTCCAGCTGAGTCTCAAACATTAACAGAGTTTCTACACATTTCCTAACTTTAGTGGCCCATCATTAAAGGCTCATTGTGACGATATGAGGTGAAAATATTACCTGAAACTGGGAGTGTTTGAGCAGCTGAAACAGCTGTATTTATGCATCTGACATGTATCTGCAGACTGAAGAAAGTGCATTCATGTGTGTGTGTTTGCAGGCTTTATAATGAGTCCTGTGAGGAGCAGCTGCCTTTACAGAGAGGACCTGTGCTGTGCTGCACCCTGGACAACATACCGCTCATCAGGTCAGTGCTGTCACCTGTTCAGGTGTTACAGGATGAGTTTAGCAACGTTTGCTGGGTGTTTACATGTCTCGGCTTTCATAAAACCACATGATACAATGTGGACACAGACTGAGGAGCCTGTTTAAGTCGTTTCAGTCAAACAAATCAAGTAAAACAGTTTGCTTTTTGTGTAGTTTGCGGTTTTCAGTCATATTTACTGTGTTTTGTCTTTTCTTTTTCTTTATTTCTGCTCAATTTTGCATCATAGGAGCTCCCCCAGCAGGCTGGGCCTATAGCAGCAGAACTATGGGATGTTTCAGGGTCACCTGAGCCATCCCTAACTATAAGTTTCATCAGAAAGGAAAGTTTCAGCCTGATCTTAAAGGTAGAGACTGCTTCCTGAAGCCAAACTGGCAGCTAGTTCCACAGTATTCCTCATATATGGCTTCCTACGTGTCTAATAGCCCTCTTTTAGTTCTTGGCTGCGGCTTATCTTCGCCATAAAGGTGCCCATTTTAACCCAGTGCTGGTAATTCACCGGACTGACGTACACTCAGCCTGCTCCGTTCATACGACTCATGTTTGGTTTGTGGGATAAATTTCAGTCTTTCTCTCCCAAACTCAACTGTTGGAAAAAATATTGGTTTAATTCTGGTACCTTCGAGTAGCTAAAGGCTCGTTTGTCATGACTATTTACAAGAATGCTACAAGACAAAGAAAAACAGGGCAGGAGGTCGATGACAGCACACACAGGAGGTCACGGTTTGAACTCTGAGGACTTTATTAAACCTGCACTTTAGCCCACTGAGTCCATATTAAGCTCTCCTCACTCTTCTCTGTTTCTATTGCAGTAAATGTGGAACTCTGCCACCTGAAAGTTGCTTCTTCAGCCTCATCTGCAGCACTGGATCCTTCATGGGTAAGTATCAGCACAGGGTTTTCAGTCAGATGCACTTTCAGAAACATATTCTCAGAGATAATCGGAGCTTTTAACCTCCACACTCCCGATCGAACAAGACTCCTTGCATTTAAGGCCTCAGGCTTGTTTTTTCAGCTGTAGAGTCTCCAGCCAACTCTCCATTTGTCTGAATCACTGCCAAGTCCTGGTTGAGACCTCAGTCTGAGGGAAACTTTTACTCCATACCATGAATGGTGTGTTTTTATGCCTTACACAACCCACAAGCATCCACCCGCTGACCAGAGGCAGCTCCTCTGTCCTACAGGCTGCCAGAGCTGCTTTAAACCATCTATTTTGGGTGGTCTCTGGGTTATTTGCCTGTTTTATGTCTCCATTTGCTTTATGGATGTTTGTTAGGATTCTTACTACCAAGGAATTTACCACAGTAAGCTGCAGTCTACCTAGATTTTTAGGGGGAAGCTTACAGGGATGTGAAAAAGGCGACAGGGGCTTCAGCAGCTTGCAGGTTTTCCAGCCAAAGTTCATTCTCCCAAATATGGTGAGCTCCACTGTGGAGGTTAAAGGGGATTCTGTCACTGATAAGAGGAAGAGAGCAGAAACATTTATCTGCTCAGTGATGTGTTTTATATTATAAAGTACTGAACAAAGTACTCAAACCAGCCAATAGTTCTCCAGCTTTCTGAAGGTCTTTCACAGTTTTTCTTTGGACATTTTCTGCTTTTTCACTCATTTTCAGTCCTTGTACCTGAGCATTTTCAGTGTTTTTTCTTTGTTAAGCCACTTAACTCTGAGCTATGAACCATTCAGGCAGAAAAAAGGCTCCTAACTCAAGGGATGAACCAGTGTTGTGTCGACACAGAACAGACAACTTAGCAAAGAAGCCATTTTAAACTGGATCTTTAGGCACTTTGTTACCAGCAGCCTGTCACAAAGACACATCATTTGTTCCCATTTCTTTAGCTGCATCTATGAAAAACAGCAAAGAAAACACAGTTTGACAGACAGAAAATAGGATTTCTGCAGCAACAAGGTGATTCCCAAAGAGCTATTAGCTGAAAACTTGGCATATCTCAGCATGGTGTGCAGTGTGTCCTTAAAACATTTGAGGAAACTGGACAAGTGGAGGACAAAAGAAGAAGTGTCAGGCCTAAAAAACTATCTACAGCAGATGAACAGGATCTGAAAGTGATGTCCTTAAGAAAGAGGAAAAAATCCAGCTGTGACCTGACAGGACCTGAGAGATGCATCTGGACCTTCAGCTGATCCATCTACTGTTGGCCCAAGCCTCATCAGAAATGGTCTCCATGGAAGGGTGGCTGTCAAGAAGCCGTTCTTAAGGAAGGGAAACAGGGAGAAAAGGCTGAGCTGTGCCAAATGACACAAGAAGTGGACTGAAAATCAGTGGCAACAGGTCTTATGGAGGGATGAATCCTCCCCAGAGCCCGGACCTCAACATTATTGAAGCAGTGTGGGATCATCTGACAGAGAACGGAACAAAAGGCAGCCCACATCCAAAGAAGAGCTTTGGGATGTCCTTCACATACTTTGCATCCATTTATGTTTGCACATTTTTCAGTAAGTTGCTCTTTCTTGTTTTCTAAGAAATATAGAAAGAAGTGAGAAGTTGCTCGAATAGGAAGAGTTTTGATCGAGGTTTATTTGAAACTATTTCAGTTTTGGGGATTGAAACTTCAAGCCTTCGTTAAGATATGCTGTGAGGACATCATCAAACTCAAACCTTTCTCCTGAAGTGACAGTGAACACCTGGTTTGTGCAGTTTTCTGAGAAAATGCAGGAATTTGGGGAATATCTGACAAACCCGTTAACCTGTCTGAGCTTTGTGCTTTTCTCCTCATGCTCTCCTCATCTCTCTATGACAGAACTGGCTTTATTATTATTATTATTCTTATTATTTCACTGAAGATC
Organism: Leuresthes tenuis; assembly: GCF_036924035.1. NCBI lineage: Eukaryota > Metazoa > Chordata > Actinopteri > Atheriniformes > Atherinopsidae > Leuresthes > Leuresthes tenuis. The sequence goes on from NW_027325374.1 coordinate 3,146,377, forward strand.
AGATCAGGACAGATTTTTACTTTTCTGTCAGCTGTTTTTACACCTCCTTCCTTATTGTTAGAGAGCATTTCTTTGTGTGGAAGTGCTTCCACCATCAATCATCTCTGGAATAACGACAGACTTTGGAATGAAATCTGTCCAAAAGGACGACAAGAAGTGTGACTCAGAATCACCAATATTACAGTGGAGTAAAGTGATATTTTACTATGATTAATCCGTCTGTAATTGTCCATAAAAGGAATCAGGAGAATACTTGTTTAGGTTTTTTCTCTTGGCTTACCCCCCAAACTCTTCAGTTTCTGACTGAATGTGCAGAGAAGGGCTTCAGTTACATCATATTAGCCTTTTTATTAGCTCAAAAACATTGGTGGACTGGCATCTGTCTCCGGATGGGTCAGCTGCAGAGGAGTAATTCCGTGTGACTACATGACAATAACTTTATCTTAAAGGTTTGGACGATGCATTGAGGCAGATCTGCCTGATTCTTTCAGTGCATTGAAGAAGCTTTGAAACTTTAAGGTTAAAGTGGCTTTGCCCGGTCAGTCAGTCTTCTTTATTCAAAAGCCAAAAGAAACAGAAACTCCTTTCACTTTGGAATCTACAACAAGGGTTATATAATTTACAATATTTACTTATTTAGTGACAGAAACAATAAGATATCTGGCCTTTCAGCTGCCTAACAAAGCCACAGGCTTAACAATCCCGACATCAAAAGCTTTCCCTCTTTTTGATTCTGTTCCCAACACTCAGTTTCTGTTTGTGGAGGAGTTTGTTTAACTCGGAGGTGTGATTCGAGAGGAGATTAGAGGAATAGTAATTGTTGGAGCCCATCAGATCAGAGAGCCGGCCCTCGCTGTGCAGCAGGCTGTGAACCGCACAGATAACCCAGAACCCATAACACGGATTCTTTTAGCCTCGTGCGCTGAGTCTGCCGCTGGACTGCCAACAGGAACTCAAAACAGTCGCTGTCTGCAGCTTGTAGTGTGATGAGCGCCAGATGTGAGCGCCGTGAGGGTCGCATGGAAGTGTGGGAGAGCGGAGCGAGACTGCTGTGAGGCTTTGATGGAGCTGTTCGATAAACAGACGTCAGGAATCTGCTCACACAGAGATCTGCAGCATCATCCCTTCACACTGGAAGAGGAAACCGCTGCCATGATGCTGATTCAGGACTCCCACTGAAGGTTTACTCCGTGCACTTTGGGCTTTGTGTTCAGAGACATTTTTATCAGGATTTTAAGAAATTCAGGTGAAGCAACTGGGGAGGAATTTCTCTTTCAGGGACAGACTCGGATTGTCTCTGAAACTGTCCTCAGGAGTGAGCTTGTGAGTGTTTGTTTGTCTCTGTGTGACCCTGTGACAGACAGCTCCACCCCCCCCCACGACCCGACCGACAGATTAAGCGGGTACAGAAAATGGATGGACTTGGATACTTTCCCACACCTACACAAAGGCATCCCTGTAACCACACTTATACAACCCCCGTTCCAAAAAAGCTGCTGGACCTTTGCATGATGTGGGATTCCAGCTGCTCAGCAGTCCTGGGTCTTCTTTGTTGTATTGTACATGTTTTCAGGTGGTGAAACATCTGGACTGCAGGCAGGTCAGTCCAGCAGCTGGACTCTGCTGGAACAGATGCAGGATGTGGTTTGACTTTGTCCTGCTGAAATATGCAAGGCCTTCCCCGGAGAAGAAGTCGTCTGATGTTGCTCTAAAACCTGTTTAAACCTTTCAGGATTGATGGAGCCTTTCCAGATGTGCAGGTTTCCAGTTCCACAGGCACTAATGCCCCCCCCCCTCACACCATTAGAGATGCAGGCTTTGAACTGAGAGCTGGAGGGTCCCTCTCCCCTTTAGTCTGGAGGATGCAGACTCCATGATTTCCATCTGACCACAGAACAGTTTCCACTTTGCTTCAGTCCATTTTAAATGAGATTTGGTCCAGAAAACACGGCAGTGATTCTGTGTAATGTTCACATCTGGCTTCTTCTCTTTAACCTGCATGTGTGGATGTTACAGTGAGCTGTGTTCACAGACAGTGATTTCTGGAAGTGTTCCTGAGCCCATGCAGTGATTTAATGACAGAATCAGGTCTGTTTTTAATGCCTGAAGCAGAGATATCTGCAGATTCTCTGAATCTTTTCTTGATATCATGTTCTGTACATGATGAAATATTCAAAGTCTTTACAATGACGAACATTATTGGGATGTTGTGATGAAACAACTGATCCTCTGTCCATATTTACTGAGACTCTGCCTCTCTAAGGTGCTCTTTTATTACCCAATCATGCTGCTGACCAGTTGCCTGATTCAGATTAAATGGATCTCTTCAACAGATTCTTAAATTCTGCACAGCTAACGAGGCATTGATCTGAATCAGGCGTGTTGAAGCAGGAAAACGTCTAAAACCTGCAGGACTTCGGCCGTCGAGGGGCTGATTTTGAGTTTTCCGTGACTAAAAACCTTCTTTCCCCTCCAGTGATGCTGATTGGCCTGCTGCGTTACGCTCATGTGATCGAGAAGCACCAGAACTGCGTCCTCAACACGGCCGGCCTCTCCACCGGCTGGATCTGTGCTGCTGGTCTCATCATGGTGGGAAACTTCCAGGTAATTCATCCTCTCAGGAGACGAGGATGACGGTGGTTTTTGTTTCGACTCGCAGCACGAAAGCAGAAAAGATGCATCTGAGATTGACCTTTACTCACAGCTTTCTGTGTGTTTAATCATTCACTTCCTGGAACCGAAAGGCAGAACAGCGAGTGACCCATTCTGAGTTCTTCAGGCTGCTGAAGACTTTTAGGGAAGAGATGCTGGTTAGTTTTAACTGCTTACTTATAATACCAGTTAAACATTACTATTTATTCAAAGCTGAATTAGCAACAGGACAGAATGGGACTCCTTCTGGGGCCCCAGATAGTTAAAGAAAACAGCATTATACTGTAACAGCTGTGGCTTTAGTCCAAGTCTGTTGCATTTGGCTCCAGATGCACTGGGATCATCTGTTTTTTTAACAACCTGTATGTTTTATATGGATGTATCATATAAATTATGCCTAAAAGCACTCATTGACAGATGCACCAACTTTATATGCAGATTTGCACCCGTTGTTCTCATGTCAGCTGGTTGTGTTGAATTAACAGGTTTGGTCGACCTTTACAACAGCCTTTCTACTGGTGAAGCTCAGTATTTTTCTGTTTCATTGATTCACATTAAACCTAAAACATGGGAAGAGAAAAGCGGGCAAAAATAATAATAAAACATGGCATATACAGAAATTAGATTAAGTTTTTTAATACTTTTCTCTGTCACCATCACTGCTACTATTAAAAATCTCTAAATTATTCACCAACTACGTGGAAACATGACTTTTAAAGACATTCCATGAGTTATTTTACATTGTAATTCCTATAGCGCAGTTTTCATGTATTGAGGCTAGTATTAGCTCATAGCTGCTGTTATGTGGCTACTTGCAGCTATAGGAGAGCTAACGGAGGGATTTCTACACAGGCACTCTACTGGGACCACTTCACCCACACGCCCCCCTGCAGCACAGTTTATTTACTCCGGTAAGAACGTCCGTCTTACTCAAAATCTGATAAATATCCTGCCATGTTGCACAAAACTATCAGCAGCAAACTCTGTGTGAAGTTAGCCGACTGTCACAGAGCACGGAGTGAATAAACTGTGCTGCAGGGGGGCGTGTGGATGAAGTGGTCCCAGTAGAGTGCCTGTGTAGAAATCCCTCCGTTAGCTCTCCTATAGCTGCAAGTAGCCACATAACAGCAGCTATGAGCTAACAGAGCTATAGCACACGTTCATTCATTCATTCTTCTTAAAGTATTGGTGAAATAAAGACAGATAATGCCTTATTTAGAGGCTGCATCCTCTAAGCCCCGTTCACTCCGTTATATGGATCTCCAGTTATCTAAATATCTTCCGAAGGACGCCGACTTTCACCAAACTGTTCTCTGTGAGTAGATGAACGTATTTCATGCCAGAAATAAGGTCCAGGTTTAAAAATACCGGAGTTCCCCTTTAAAGAGGCGCAAAGAGATCCGCAATGATCCAGTGTTTACATGGTAAATGTGTCGCAGAAATCCCTGAAAACACACGTTTAATTTTAGATGAAGCTAATTTAAGTTTAAGTTAATTAGGATTTTATCTTTTATCTGAGTTAACCTCGATGTTAGCTTCCTTTAAGCTAAGGTGGATGTTTGATCCAAAGTGTAATCTCAGGACAAAATGAACGGGACATTGTGTAATTGTAGCTTTAGTTCTGTAAACGGCAGATATACCAATCCAGCTGTGTAATTTTCCCACCTAACTGCGTTCTCCTTTCTCTCACAAACGTTACAGACTTTGCTGCTTAGGTAAGACAGGATTTATAGGCCAGTGTCATGGCAACAGAAAGCAAAGGGCCTGCATGTCACAAACAAGATGTTGTTACATTAGAAAAGCACTAAGGAGCTCTCCTCAGCAGTAATAAAGGTGAGTTTTCAGCTGCTGAATGAAAGAACATCGCACGTCTCCAACCAGAATAACCATGTCTTGAGGTGAGAAATAAAGTTAAAATTAGATCATTGTGAGACGATCTAATTGATTAAAAGTGGCGTTAATGGCTGGATTATGTGGCTAAATGTGGCTCTGAATGATGGATGACCCCCCCCCTGCTGAGGCTGTTTCTCTCTGCTGCAGTCTCTCTGCACCCTTGTTTGTTCGGTCTGTAAATTGTCCGTCTTTGTGTGCTCTAGCTGGATGTTGTAAGCAGATGTTGGTGTAGCTTTGCAGCAGCTCTGCTGTCTTTACATGTGAGGGCGCCCACTGCTTCCACTGCTGAGCTTCTGGGTTTTCCAGAAACATTCATGCGTTAAGGCCTCTGCATCGAGGAAAATTAAACCAACACATTTACTCTTGTCTTTACTGCTTATCTTACCTGAGCAGCTCAGCCTGTGCCACATTTCTGAGGGTCACACTGGCACTTTTAACCCGCTACAGATGTTTAACAGCTGCAGCTGAAGGTTTTACTGCAGGATTAACTGATGATCTGTGGTTTCTGTGTTCGATTTTGTTAACTTTACTGCAGTTTTATGATTCTCTGCTTCAGTTTTCACGTTCTGTTCCCTTGCTTTTCTCGGTTAGTGTTGCTTTTGTGCCTCACCACACACCTGGATTCAGTTTAACCAACACACCTGCCTTTTGTTAGTCATTACTTGCCTCACTACTTATTCCACCAGGCTCTTTCCTGCCAGATTCTCGTTGTTGTTCTCAGCTCCTTCGTCCTGGTATATTTTGGTAGTGATGCCTTCAGGACCTTCAGTTTACGCCTCGTTTTTTAACCTTTTTGTCTCAATCGTTGTCTTCAAAGCCTTGAAAGGACTTAATTACAAACACATTTTCTGAATGGCAAAACTTAGATAAGGTCTGTTCTTTTTCATAAGTGGATTATAATAATGACAACAACGCTGTCATCCTGGGATTCATGCAAAGGACAGCAAGGCATGTTGAACCAAATACTCATTTAAGAAAAAGTAGCTGCACAAGATGATAAATGATGTAAAAAAGCAGCTAAATCTTACATTTTCAGGGAATACCAAGTTGAAATATTTCCCAACTAGTTATTTTTTTTCACTCTTTCACTCAACCAATCAGCCCTCAACACAAAGTGGCTGTTTTTTCATTTATATCGGGCGCCACACACATAAAAGATGAATATGACCTGCATTATATGCCTTTTAGCTGCCCTTTGACTTGATTTCTGTCATGATCCATGTGTCGTGTGCTTTGAATTTTCCTTTCTTCTGGTCTTCCTCGTTGCTCTTCACCTACTTCCTGTTTTATTTTGAAGTTTCTCCCATGTTTTACTTCCTTTTTCACTGTGTCACACCTGGTTTTCATTACTGATCAGCACTCACCTGCCTTCGTTTCCCTCCTCACCTCCTCGGTATATTTACGCCTCGGTTTCAGTTGTTCCTTGTCAGATCGTTGTGTCTTCTTCTTCTTCTTTGCTTGTTGTACGTTACTTAATTAGTTAATTAGTTCTTAATTAGCTTTTACTCCAGTGTTAAAGCCTTAAAGATCATCTGCTGCCCTGCATCTGGGTCCGCTTCCTCCTCAGTCGGCTTCTGTTTCTTCTTAGTTATTTTACATTTCAGTGCATGAATCGCCACATGAACCAACCGGGTGACGTTGATCACATGATCTCTGGGAGAACGACACAAGCCTCCAGTCGGGGCTCCAGCTGTAACTGCTCTTCCAGTTCAGGGAACGCTGCAGAGCTTCGTATCGTCACTATCTTTCGGTCTACTTGCCTTAGCGGCCAGTTTGTTTTGTCTGTAAATAGAAAATCAAGTTTTCTATTATTTCCTGCCTGCTTGCCTCCATGTTTGAGCCTCCTCTGCTACTCAACTCTTCATGTTTCTGTTCCTGTATTTATCAGACGCTTTTATCCAAAGCGACTTACAAATGAAGATATAACAGCTTTATAAAAAGCTAACAATAAGCTACATAGAAGGAACCCAGGAGTCCGACTCTGTCAGAGGGGACAGAGTAGAGATAGGGTGCAGGCATAGAAGGAAGTGCAGAAAGATAAAGTATAGATAGATAGATAGATAGATAGATAGATAGATCGAAAACAGCACAAAGCCAACATGTCAAATGAGAAACTGGGAAACGCATCTCAATCTTTTAAATCCGCTGGCAGAGGTAAACACTGGAAAAGCTGTGTAATGCTGAGGTGGCTAATCACAAACATGACTGAGTGTTAAAACAATCGGACTCTGAATCAGAATCTTTGTCCCTGGTTGTTGTTGTTTTACATGAAGTTTTAGGACGTTATAAACTGGTTAAGTGGACTGAATCATCCTGTTGGAGGCTTTTTTTCCTTGGCATTTTGTTTGGTGATCATTTTCATGTCAGAACTCGCACCAGTCCAACACACATCTTTAGAGGTTGGAGGAAAAGCCGCAGATGGAAACATGCTTTGTGATTTGACGGTGATAAATTGGTTAATCACGGTTTCTCCTACTGAGCAGGTAGTGCAACACCGAGGGATTTTAAGAGCTTTCTTACTGCAAACAGCTGCAGCTGTTTATGAACCATGAATTCATAGCTCAGCAGTTTTATAGTGAGTTTAAACTAAATTTGAAGCCTGTAAACCTGGGATTAGCTGCAGGCTGAGCTGATGATTCTCTGTAGATTCATACAGTTTGAGTAATTCTGAACAAAACTGTTTGATTATTGCTGTTTTACCGCTTTAACTTTTTGTGGCAACAATCAGAGCTGTTTTCAGTGGTAATAATAATAACTAGCATCTCAGATTTCTCCTCCTATGACCTGAGGGGCCCTTCAAATGCATTTCAGAACACGCCGCAGAGTTCAGTCTCCGTGCTTTTCATCCATTTCAAACATTAACAATTAAAGCTGGTCCCTGATTGGCTGCAGGGTCCTCCTCCCTTTCTTTGCCCAGTCTTGCATTATGAAGCTCAGTGTTTGGCTTCATGTAAACACGGCAGGAATGATATAATGTGGAAACGTGTCGCTCTGACACCACATCTGCACACTGATAAACAGCCACTGACTCAGGGTTTATTTCTCAGAAGTCTTCATGCTGAGTTCAGAGTAAAGTCTGATTCAGCTGATGATCTTCCAGTTAGACTCGAGACCTATAAGAGACATTTTATGCTCACTTCTAACTCATCAGTTTTACTTTGGGACTCACCTTGAGTAGTTCTGCATGATTCACAGTTAAAAAAAACTGATGTATCTGCAAAATTGTCACTTAATGCAGCTTCTCAGTTCATCCACGGTCTGAATCAAGCTGTCGCTTCTTTTCAACAGCTCAGCCAAGAGGTAACAGCATGAATTTGAGCACCATCACTTCCTTTTGCAGGTGTAACTGTTCCAAAAGTAAACTATTGATGTATTAAAGAGGAAATGAGTGGGATTTAATTATATAGTAGGGAGGAAAACTTTCCAAACAGATACAAGAGCCAGTGTTTGATTTGTCCTTTCAGTGATGCCATAGAAACATGGCACTTTTTATTCAAATAGTGCTCATTTTCAACATTATGCTATTCTTAGTGAATAAAAACATAGTAAAGGAGGCTACTTTTTATTTCCATTTACACATGGGACTTTAACAACTTTATTGTTCTTATTTTGATAGTCAAGCTTTTTAATTTGGGTATTTACTGAGGGTTGATTTAAACGGTATAAACTGAACTCTTAGAGTATCATTTGTCTTAAATCATTTCTTATATCTTGATAATCTGATGTGGTTTTTAATTGTAGGTAAAAAGTGATAAATTCAAGTTACAAAGCACTACTTGGATCAAGATATATTTCCTGCTTAATGAATTACCCAAATATCAAGATCGTTGCTTGCTAATTTGCTAGCGGTGTAACCGTAATCGGCTCTTTTTCCAGTTAAGAGTTGCTTTTTTTCCTGAGATGGAAATATTCACCATGATACGGCTGTTTTAACTGTTTTATCTCAAATTTTCAACAATTTTGGGAGTTTAATCTGGTAGAAATATTATGTGTAAGCCGCTTAAAGTCTTGAGCAGTTAGCCAGCTGATTCCCGCCAATTTAGGCAAATTGCTGCGAGGCTCGTCTGTTTCTGTGGCAGCTGCTCAGATTGGGACATTTTGGTGTTGTGGGCCAATTTAGATCCATTCAGACCTACTAATGACAACGTATGGTGACCTGAATTTAGGCAAGCTGCAGACCTACTCTTTGAACCCTGGAATAAGTGCGTCAGACAACTCTGAACTAACATTTTTGCCTGCCAGATGTTGGTCATCTAGATTATTAAAAGTAGCTGTAACAGTAGCAGATCACTCTTTTGTAGATAAGAAACTTGGTGAATGACAAAAACATGTTGCAGGGCTGCCACTTTATTTATGACATTGAAACTTCTGCTTTACTATGAGTCAATAGACTGAAATACTCTCCTTGATCCTCACCTGCTCACATATGATGTCAAAAAGCATGTGAGAAGGCTTGAAGTAAAAGTAAAGGGTGACAATACAATCCGCTCACACTGCTGCTGACCCTTGACCTTTTTTAAATCAGTAAAGTAAGTTAATGAATTCAAACAAGGTCCTGCAAAGGAGAACGATCACAGCTATAGTTAAAGTATTGAGTTTTACATTGTAAAAGGAAAAATTACCTGCAAAAATTAGATTGTTTTCAGACTTACTTTCTTCTGAGTTTCAGAATCACGGTCATCAGAAGACCATTATCAGCACATTACTTTAGTGAATAATTCCTCAGAGGTTAAGTGTGTCGTTTAAAAACTGTACAAACTGAGCCTTTTGACAGCAGAAAAGATTGTCATTTTTACTGCAGCAGATGTGAACAGAGCTCTCAGGTGCTTTGTAGGATAAGCACATAACTCAAGCTGACTGCTTGTTCTCTGTGTCTCTTCCCTGTAATTAAACTGTTTAAATAGCTGTGTCCTCATAGTAGCTGCTGCATTGGAAAATGTGTGCGTGTAGCATCTTGCAGACAGATTACAGGAAGTATTATGATAATCATGAATACAGGTAAGATGAACTTCCTCTGTTTCGGAGGCTGAAACTGAATGAGTCCACAGTGATAACAGATGATCTCATTACCGAGTTCAAGCTGACACTGTCGTCTCTCCCAGCCTCACAGATGATTTTAGAGATTATTTGGTTGCCTTTGTGAATAAGTATCATTACAGATTGTCCTGTCCTGTGATGCTCTTTGTCCCATGAGATCTTAACTCTGATTACTAAAGTCTACCAGCGTTGGGTCAGGATGACCCCAGCTCTGTTTTCTTGGTTATCTTGTCCTCATCAGGAAAGAGATTATTTCCACTTCCATCTCTTTTTTTTAACATATCAACTGAAGCCTAAGTTTGTCTTTGAGGGTTCTAAAAGATTCTGTTAGAAAACGACTGTGAAGATATATTTGTTAGCATATTATCTGACAGAATACCACCTTTCATCACCCACAAATCAGTTTTTTTACAAAGTGAGACAAGAAACAAATCAACACAAATTGTTCAGAATGAATACCTCAAGGGTGAAATCAAAACCTTGAACAGCCAAACTAACTGCTCTGTGAAGCTGTATTTCGCTAAAGTAAACATGCTAGCATGTGCGTGCTAACTGTTTAGCATATGTGAAGTTTACTGTTCTCATCATCTTGGTATGAATTGACACTATTCCAGCATTTTTAATAAGTCCTGAATTCTGAATTTAAATGTTTCTTTCTTTTTTTAGGCATCTTCATCCCCACAGTAGTCTTAAAACTCAATTTAGTAAATAAAAAATCCCAATGTATGACTTTTTGTGGTTAACACTAAGTGCTAAGTTTAGCATGTTAGCATGTAACATTTGCTAATTAGCCTGAATACCGAGCATTAGCATAGCTGATGGGAATGTAATTATTTTTGTATAATGAACAATGGATCACTGATTTTTTTTAACCTAATTTCATTGCAAAACATGTAGTTATGTGGGGGGAAAAAAGTATACATCCAACACCAGATTAAACCACAACATGTGACATATTTCCATCACAAACTAAATGTAACTTTGGTGGCTGGACTCAACACCAGCTGCATCATTTGTGAACCATGAATGTCTGCAGAAGTTTCAATCCACTCGGGATGTTTCTTCAGTTATGTGAAAACTGACCTGCTTGAGGTACTTTGAAGGAAATGCAAGTAGACCGCTGGTTATTTGGGGATTCAGCCTCAGGGCATTAAGCATTTTATGTAGCTACATGATTTATTTCCATTTGTTACAGCATCCTGAAGATATTGGCCAACATTTGATGCCGTTGTGCCGTTTCTCACCAGGATCTTGTTTGGTGTTTCCTAGGTGGATTTTGCCAAAGTCCTCCACTACGTCGGAGCTGGAGTGGCCTTCCCGTCCAGCATGCTGTTCGTGTGTCTTCAGTCGGCTCTGACCTACAGACTGGCCAAAACCCAGGAGGAGTACCGGATAGGTCACATACGAGTGGGGATGGTGCTGCTGGCACTGATCGCCCTGGTGCTGAGTATCCTTTAGGGTGTTTCTGTACTCAGATCTGAGATTTCTCCTGAAATCATTCGACTCCATGATTCTTCTCTAAAATCACAGCACCCTGAAGCAGCTGTTGTGATCTTGATATGAGACAAAAGCTGATTTAAGGCCATACCAGATGATTATACACCAAGCTGATTACTGACAGTCAGGAATGTCTGCAGCGTCTGTTTCTCAGTTGATTCAACATGCTGAACTGGCTTTGAGTTTGTCAGAGATCTTAAGCCGAAGAATCTAACATTTCACCCACATAAGAGTCCAGTTTCTCCTCGGTTTTTATCTGCCTTTTCCTGTTTTATTTAAGTGCTTAACAGGCTAAAGGCTTCCGACTCCACTCCACAAACTTAAAGGGTGAGATGTCAACAGCAGTGTGATCATCGTGGTCTTCTGCTTTTGGTTCTTTTGTTGAATGCCATAAATAGACTGCTGCACTCTTTATGTCACCTGGCGCAGGCGTAGACGATGCATCCTGCTGGCAGCTGAAGTGGCCTTTGTGGTGTGTTTGAGTGCAGTTTGTTTTCCCAGATGTGCAGACTTGAGGATACCCAGCAGGGGCCCCTGTGTCGCTGCTGGGCTTTACATCTGTTTGGTGTATCAGAGCCTTTAGAGTCACAAAGTAAGGAGGTGGACTGATAACACATTTATTTTATTTTATTTTCTGATAGCTATTTTTGACATTGTTTAACCGTTTAAGTGTTTTTATTTCTCCACCAATAATGGTCTTCAGCACTAATTTTCCCCCTAACTGAACTGAACTGAACCTTTATCAGTACATCATCACATTGTAAAAGGCTGTTTTGTGACCATTTAGATATAAGATCTGATCTAAGACAAAACTGCAGCCTGAAAGAAGTGGTTTCCCACTGGTTTCCTTCTTATTTATTCCTTCTTTTCGATTGAACACTTTGCTTTAAACACTGTTGGTCATCTACTCTCAAAGTGTGACGCTCTATTGTTTTTCCAGTTGTTTTTAGAGACTAATTGTGTTACATCGCCTCCTGCTGGAGAACTAACTGTTCTACACGTGTATGATACATAAATACGGTCACTTTTATGTCTACTTATTCAATGAGGCCCTATTCAGAGGAAAGAAAACACAAATATAAAAACATAAAGTGTTGGAAAAAACCCACTACAAATCAAGAAAACACTACCTTAAAGGGAAAAGCTTCAGCTGCCATCGGGAGGCCAAATGGTTTAAACCTTTTTATGAAGTTATACCTGGAAAAATAAAGACCCACAACTCCAAAGAGTAAATCTGTGCATGCGTGGATTCATAACTGGTTGTTTTCATGCCTTAACCTCTGGTCACCAGGTGGAGTTTTCTTTTGCCAGGAGAGCTTCGCCCTGCAGCACGCCTCCGCCATCTTTGAGTGGATCTACTGCATGCTCATCATGCTTTTCTACGGGACGTTTGCCTTTGAGTTTGGGGGCATGTCAGGGGACACCCTGATGGTGCTCTCCAGGGGAGGGGGAATGCACAGCTTCTCCACCTCTGACCACAAGGCTGAGGTTGTTGGAGGAGCCAACCACCACCAGCCGGAGAGTTTGACGGTCCTGTAGCTGAAGTGTAACGTGTTTCAGCCCCTCTGGAGGTCAAAGGGTAACAACCCTGAGATGGAAGCTGCACAAACAGCTTCCACGGCACCAGAAGCCAGACTTCTGTGCTGCCTGTCAAAGTGAAGCCACACTGTGAAACGCTGCACATCAGAAAGTGCCTTTCTGTGCACGGAGACCAGCAATGAGCTGCACGTGCACAGTCTTGATTATCTTTGTCACAGCCTTTGAATCTTCGCCCGCAGGTGCCTTCCTCTAACAGAGCGCCTTACCTCAGACGCTCACAGACACGATCCTACGTTGTTTTTACTCAGGAAGTTTTCTGACATCACCAGCTTTCCTTCAGCAGTTCGGTGACGTTTTCCCAAAAGCTTCAGCCATAGGTGAACGTTACTGTGTGCCAAGAGTAATTTCTCTCATCTTTAGCGTCTTTTTCCACCCAAAATCATGACACAAGTATTTGTCTTTATCATATGAACAGCTTGACTATCGTGTATGATAAACACTGTAACATACTGTCAAAGCAGCTGCCTCATATTTTGCACATGAGTTCAGTTCTGATGTATATTTTGTCGTGTTCTTTCAGCTCTTTGCCTTTAAAAGAAGCTTCTTACAGCTTCAATGGGACCAAACTATAAAGGAATGCTGTATGTGATCGTATAAGAATAAAACTTTTATAAGAAAATAAATCTGTAACGCAAACAAAGACCAAAAAATAAAACAAATGGAGAACAAAAGTGGATTTCCTCATTTTTAATTGAAATTTGTCGTGAAAAGACAGAAGAGTTTGTGTTTATTCTTTGGGACATTCGCTGTGTTTACACCTCATTTGTAGACAAAAGGTTTCCACACGATTTAAGCCAAATATGATAAAAAAACTGCTAATTAAACCTGGAGCACAGAAACTCGTGCTTCTGCACTTATTTCTGACTGAAAACAAAAAGATGAAGAATAGAGACACCCAACAGTTGTTTTCATCTCATCTTTGCTCAGCTCTGCATTGTTTTACAAGTTAATTAAAAGCTTTTTAACTCAATGCTTCTGTTCACTGCTCATCACGTTCATGTTTTTCAGCTAAATAAAGAAGATTAAGACTATAAAAAGCACCATAAAACACAAGTGATTTGAGTTTTTTAGAAGCCAGACGTTAAAAACTTTGAACTATTTCCAGATAATATTATTTCTGCTGCTCTATATGTAGTGTATTTGTGTAGATGTGTGAAGTTTCAAGACAACATGTTGTTTTATCCGATAGAAAAGTCACATTTTGTGTGTAGAAAAAAGATATTTCGCTCACATTCCATATTTTAGTGGAGAGAAAATGCCCAAATATGAATTTCAGCATTTATTTCCTGAAATTTGTTGGTCTTTTGTATATTTTCTGAGATCACGTCTCGAGTTTGCTTCAGTTACTTCTGCAGGTCTGAGCGAAGAACAAGAAGCTCAAACTTTTCCAGCATTTTCACCTTGAACCTGAACTTTGAGAGTAAACCAACAACATTTTAAGGAAAGAGACATGATTTTCACTGTAAAAACAGAACCACAAAGTCCAGCTTTACACTGACACCTGCAGAAAAAGTGACGCTGGCATCGAGATAAACGGAAAACATTTAACACAGAAATGTTCCATTCGGTTCAATAGTGTCATTTACACTTAATGAAACTACTTTCAGGTTTATATTCTTAATAATTATGAATGAAAACAACTTTGTGTTGCTGGTTAGCTTCTTTCCAATAGATTAATTTGATGAAAATGCAGAAAATCGTGATATTTTTGGGTGTTTTGTAGCCTGGGAAAATCATGTATTTGATGGTTCTTGTTTTATTTTCTTTCTTTACGTCGATATAAAAATCTTTTGGTTAAATTCTTTCTTGTTGGTATCATTCGCTGCAGCTCTTATGTATGATTTGGTCACTAAGCCACATTGTTCAGACAGTAGATGCTGTAATTCCCTTCGACCTCGTTGGGTTTTGGCTAATTTGTGGTCAGTTTGTTTTTTCGTTGGTGTCCAGCTGCTCAGTCCACTGGACACCAGTGTTTCCATAGCGATGATCTGGGTCTGATCAGTCAACAGGATTATTAAAGCAGAACTGGGCCATTGACCAGTTTATAGAACATTTTATTTGATCCATGGGTGTAACTGCATCTTTAAAAATTAAAAGTGGATTCTGACTTATGTCAGTGAATCATTACACAATCATTTTGCAGGTTTTAAGACATTATAAAGGCCCAGAAATGTCTTTACGAACATACGCATGTCATTAGAATTTGGTCATTCACTCTTTTACTGGACAGATAAACCAGTTAAAGTGTGAAACAATCTGTTTGTGAGTCACTGTGTAACTGTTCTTAGTTGCCATGCAGGGGTTAGGAAACCCCTTTCATAGCAGCTGAGTTCCTTCAACATTAGTAAAATCGGTTTTATGTAAGAAGCCATCTGGTGTGAAACCAACTCAACCATCTCAGATCAGTCAGATGACCAAAGAGAACTGAGACCCGTCCCTTCCTCCGCCCCCTCCCCTGATCACTGGCAGCTGCCTCTGTCAGACTAGATTACAGGCGCATGAGAACAGCTGTGTATGCATCTACAAATCACTCACACTCTACTCACATACACACTAAACGTTTAGGTTCTTCGGGACTTCCCAGGGGAACTCCTTCCTGCCGAAGTGTCCATAGCAGGCTGTCTTCTGGTAGATTGGTCTCTTTAGGTCCAGGTCACTGCAGCACAATCACAAACCTTCATGTATGGTTGAACATTAGCATGAACTGGTCACACACTCCACATAAAAACAAAGCAGATGCAGGAAGCGTCGGATGATGCTGACCTGACAATGACGCCGGGTCTGAGGTCGAAGTTTCTGTTAACGATCTGCAGCAGCTCCTTCTCGCTCATCTGGGAGGAGCCGTACGTGAACAGGGAGATGGACAGAGGGTGGGCCACTCCGATCGCATACGCCACCTGAAATCAGACAGGTGCAACGGCTCTTAATTCAGCCTGAGCCACACGTGTGATTTTAGGAGATCTGGATGGATGCTGCTGCTCGAGTCCTGACAGGAACCAGCAAATACGACCACATTAGTCCGGTGCTCAGGTCTCTGCACTGGCTTCCTGTCGCTCAGAGGATAGACTTTAAAACAGCTCAGAGAATAGACTTTAAAACAGCTCAGAGAATAGACTTTAAAACAGCTCAGAGAATAGACTTTAAAACAGTTCAGAGAATAGACTTTAAAACAGCTCAGAGAATAGACTTTAAAACAGCTCAGAGAATAGACTTTAAAACAGTTCAGAGAATAGACTTTAAAACAGCTCAGAGAATAGACTTTAAAACAGCTCTGCTCGTGCACATCTCTGATATGTTAGAGCCATATGAACCAGCTGGGACTCTGAGGACCTCAGGGAGGCGTCTCCTGCTGGTGCCCAGAGTCAGGACTGAACAAGCTGAGGCTGCGTTTCAGCTTTATGCTCCTAAAGTCTGGAACGGTCTGCACTCTTTGCTTTTAATTCAATTAATTAATTTATGTTTTATGGAATCCGAGACTATGGTCCTCATCCAGAAAAACGTGGGATGCTCTCTCCGGGTTGGGAATAAGATCCTTCCCCAAGTGGAGGAGTTCAAGTATCTCGGGGTCTTGTTCACAGTGAGGGACGAATGGAGCGGGAGATTGACGGCGGATCGGTGCAGCGTCTGCAGTGTTTCAGGCTCTGCACCGACCCATCGCTGTGAAGAAGGAGCTGAGCCAGAAGGCGAAGCTCTCTATTTACTGGTCAATCTACGTTCCCATCCTCACCTTTGGTCCCGAGCTGTGGGTAAAGACCGAAAGAACGAGATCACGGATACAAGCGGCCGAAATGGGCTTCCTCTGCAGGGTGTCTGGGCCTCCCTTAGAGATAGGGTGAGAAGCTCAGTCATCTGGGAGGGGCTCGGAGTAGAACCGCTGCTCCTCCGCATTGAGAGGAGTCAGATGAGGTGGCATCTGGTTAGGATGCCTCCTGGACGCCTCCCTGGTGAGGTGTTCTGGGCCCGTCCCACTGGGAGGAGACCCGGGGAAGACCCAGGATATGTCTCTCTGCTGGCCGGAAGTGGCCAGAAACGGGGACCTCTGGGCTTCTCTGCTCCAGCTGCCAGCCGGATGGATGGATGGATGGATGGATGGATGGATGGATGGATGGATGGATGGATGGATGGATGGATGGATGGATGGATGGATGGATGGATGGATGGATGGATGGATGGATGGATGGATGGATGGATGGATGGATGGATGGATGGATGGATGGATGGATGGATGGATGGATGGATGGATGGATGGATGGATGGATGGATGGATATGTTTTATGGAATGATTGTAAAACACTTTGAATTGTGCTCAAATAAACTGGCCTTGGATGCTTTGACCAAGACTCAACAAAAACACATGAACTATGAACTCACACTGTGAGCAACTGCTAACAGTAACTGAAAAACCACAGGCGTTAATGTGCTGATCCATCAGAACATGTAGAGTTTTATATATTTCTGCACTAATGTGACCCAAACGATCAGATTTCACAGTAAATAAACAGAAGCCCTTTAAGTTTTTACATAAAACCGTCAAAACTGATCAGAGACACTGAAAAATGATCCAACATTACGTATATTTTGGTGACTCTTTGCTTTCAGCCTCTGGTACAGCAGTAGTTGCATCTAATGGTTTCCAGTCTCTGCTGGTCAGTCCTGCACATCGGCTATATTTCAGAGATGAAACTGAAATATAATCTGTTGTTCATTTAACCCCCTGAGAGTCTGTATCCAGCTCTGTGCATCAGTTTTAGAGTTTGATTCGACTTTTAAACCAAAATGCTTTGTGCACTGTGGAAGGATCCCAGCTGGAGCTGAACCCACCTGCACCAGCACCCTCCGGCACAGCTTGGACGTCACCAGAGACTTCGCCACCCAGCGGGCAGCGTAGGCAGCCGAGCGGTCCACCTTCGTGTAGTCCTTCCCGGAGAAAGCGCCGCCCCCGTGGGCCCCCCAGCCGCCGTATGTATCGACGATGATCTTTCTACCCGTCACTCCTGCATCACCCTGATGGAGAATCACAGAAGACTTAAATATTGATCTGTTCAGAGATTAAATGAAGGTGTAAGTGGGAAATGTGCAGCTGACCAGGGCACAGCTTCGCACTTCCTCCCAAACAATATGTATCAACTTCCAGCAAATATTCAAAATTATTGTCCAAATAATCTAAAGATATCCAGTTTACAAGGATAAAACCGAGAAAACCTATTTGAGATTCTTGAAAAAGACAAATATTTAAACAAATGAAATTGTTAAAACAAAGCACTCAGTATCACTGGACTAAATACTGACTTTTCAACACTATTAAGGAAACTAAACCATGAAAAACAAAGCTTGTGTCGTCACATCTTCTGCACGATAACTGTGTTTTCATGCTAAAGTGCATAAATCATTAAAGAAATCATCTTTAAAGAGAACAAACGTGGAGGAAAAACTCTATAATAAGCCGTTACTGGATCTTTGCTCTTTAACTTGCCTGCGGTCCACCGATCACGAAGCGCCCGCTGGGCTGCAGGTGATAGATGGTGTTCTCGTCCAGATACCTTGCAGGGACCACAGCTTTGATGACCTTCTCCTTCAGGACCTTCTTCTGCTCCTCCAGACTCACATCGTCATCGTGCTGCACTGAGATCACCACGGTGTGGACTCTGTTTGGGATCACAGCACCGTTTTCCTGTGTGTAATGAACCGTCACCTGCAGGAGGAAACAGATGCTCAGCGTAGAACTCAACATGCTGCACGTGTTCATTTAAGCTCAAAATATCCGTCTTGAATTTCAACATTCCTCTTGTCGTATTTGAGCTTCTGGGAGTGTCGCCTGAGCTGTGAGCTCAAAGCGTCGGTGCAAAATGAAACCGCAGAGACATTGCAGAAGTGTTAAAGGAAAGGAGTCTCCCAGCTCGGATGTTGCATACCAGCGTGCACCGGTTGTGTCTGCCGGTAAGCACATTCTGAAGGTGAAATATTCAGCTCCAACGCAGAGATTTGCTGACTGGACTTCCTCTCCAGCCGATGAAAACACAAAGCGTTGCCTTTAATATGATAAATCTGTAACCAGAACTCCTCCACCTCATCCATAGTGACACAGCAACCAGCTGAGATGCATCTATAGCAGCCTTTCTCAAACTTTTTCAAACAAAAGTGCATAAAATCTCAAGGCACCCCAGTGTAAAATCTGATTAAAAACGAAGCATGAAGCAGGCTGAGGCTCCGTTTCACAGTCAGTCACGTCCGGTTCTTGTCGGGCTTTTCTTTTTACAAAACCATCCATGATCCCTGTTCCTTGTTCTTTGTGAAATCAAATGTATTTTCGTGGTTAAATGATAAAACAAAGTACTGCGCAGTCACGCTGACCCCGGTGGGCTATTGACAATGGATGGGCCGACGTGAAACAGATTTTATAGGTAATTTTACATATTTATCTATTTTAAATCAATTTACAATTGTATTAATCCATTCATATGTAAAATTAATTTATGTGATCAAATATATTTATATATGAAATGTCAGATTTTTATTTATTTATTTTTTAATTGAATGTTAGAATAGGTCTTTTTTTGGAGGCACCCCAGAGTGAGAAAGGCTGATCTATAGAACACTTTATTTAGATTAAACATACCTAAATGGACCTGTTTTATAAACTAAAGTCAGTCCAACACCTCCGACCCCCCTCTGCCTGAGAGGACCTTTATTACCACTTTATTACCAATATATAACACAATCTGCCATATTTCTGCTTGTCTTTTTAATGTTGATGGTATTTTGAACGTCAGCAAAACGTCAGATTCCTACTTTGTACCAAAGTATTGTACTTTTATGCCCCCGCTTTACAATCTGATCCTTAAACAAGATGTTTTTGAAGAGCATTCTGCTGTAAAAACCTTTAAACTTTAACCTCAGTGGAAAACTCTGCTGGTAACTTGAAATATCTGTCCAACAATGTCATCATCATGCACATCAGCAACTCTTATGATTGAGGTTTCAGTCGTTTTAAAAGCAAAAACTGTCAAATACTTTATATTCTCTTCTTAGAAAATATCTATCAGCAGCCCCACTCAGTTGTGGTGTGCCACACGGCTCCATCTTAGGCCCACTGAAAGGTGCAGATAGTGTTCTAGGTCCTCTTATTTATTACAGCTGACCTCATTATAAGTCTTTTAAACTGGAACAGCAGGTCAGCCCAGATGTTAACAGAGGTTTCTTTCATTTGAGGCTCCTCAGACTTTGGTTGAATTAGTAAAAATCCTCCATTTGTTCATTATGTCCTGATTAGACGACAGTAGCTCTCTGTACCACGGATGAGATCAGTGTCTTGTCATATGTATTTTTGTTTGTATTCCCTTCAGTCAAGTAAAAATAAACAGTATCTTCACATTTTATGCTTTTTTAAAAAGAAAATCCGTGTCTGCTGCGTCGTACTTCGAGCCCACCTGTGTCTTGGAGTCTGGGCGGAACCAGGGGACGGTCCCGTTTCGTCTCAGTTCGGCCATCTTAACGTTGAGTTTGTGGGCGAGGACGATGGTGAGGGGCATGCACTCCTCGGTCTCATCTGTGGCGTATCCAAACATCAGACCCTGTCCACATCCGGTGAGTAAAATCAGATCACAGAACATTTACAGACAAATTCACTGGACTTTAAGAAACATCTGGATGTGGGTGACCTGGTCTCCGGCTCCAATGTCGCTCTCCCCCCGATCGATGTGAACTCCCTGTGCGATGTCAGGAGACTGCTGCTCCAGGGCCACCAGCACGTTACAGGTCTTATAGTCAAAGCCTGGACAGACAGAAAGAAATGGACAGTGAGAAGAGACGAGACAAACACACTGAACTGAGTGTTGTTACAAATCTGCCACCGTGATCAGCAGAGATTCCTCCTAAAGATCACTCAGCGATGCCGGGGACAGTGGGTAAGATGAGCCAACATCTATATCTACGTTTATTGTCATGTGACCGTTCCTTTTGCTTCATTCATGTCAAACTGTAACAAGAAGAAGCACATCTGAGGAGAAAAACTGCTCTTTATTTAAGTACAGGTGGCTGCTGTTGCTGAATTCACAAGCTTGTTATTTTTTACCTAAAGGTTAGAGGTTGGAGGATCTAGAGTTTGCATTCATCATTGTCTGAATTAAGTTTATTTGGGCAGGTTTTGACTTATTATTGTTATTTAGTTTCAGTGACATCTTTATTCATTCTACTTCAGTTTTGATACATTTTTATTGACTAATCTTTGGTGGAATCTGTTAGGTTTTATGCTTTTTAATTATTTGTAAGATATTAATTTGATGTAGATTAAATTAGATGGTCAGTTTACCCCAAGATGGAGCAAATTGACCCTAACCTGGTGCAATTTGACCCTAACCTGGTGCAACTTGACCCTAACCTGGTGCAACTTGACCCTAACCTGGTGCAAACTGACCCTAACCTGGTGCAACTCGACCCTAACCTGGTGCAACTTGACCCTAACCTGGTGCAACCTGACCCTAACCTGGTGCAACTTGACCCTAACCTGGTGCAACTTGACCCTAACCTGGTGCAAATTGACCCTAACCTGGGGCAAATTGACCCTAACCTGGTGCAAATTGACCCTAACCTGGTACAACTTGACCCTAACCTGGTGCAACTTGACTCTAACCTGGTGCAACTCAACCCTAACCTGGGGCCAATTGACCCTAACCTGGTGCAACTCGACCCTAACCTGGTGCAACCTGACCCTAACCTGGTGCAACTTGACCCTAACCTGGTGCAAACTGACCCTAACGTGGTGCAACTTGACCCTAACCTGGTGCAAATTGACCCTAACCTGGTGCAACTTGACCCTAACCTGGTGCAACTCGACCCTAACTTGGTGCAACTCGACCCTAACCTGGGGCAAATTGACCCTAACCTGGTGCAACTCGACCCTAACCTGGTGCAAATTGACCCTAACCTGGTGCAACTCGACCCTAACCTGGTGCAACTTGACCCTAACCTGGTGCAACCTGACCCTAACCTGGTGTAATTAGACCCTAACCTGGTGCAACCTGACCCTAACCTGGTGTAATTAGACCCTAACCTGGTGTAATTAGACCCTAATCTGGTGCAACTCGACCCTAACCTGGTGCAACCTGACCCTAACCTGGTGCAAATTGACCCTAACCTGGTGCAACTTGACCCTAACCTGGTGCAACCTGACCCTAACCTGGTGTAATTAGACCCTAACCTAGTGCAAATTGACCCTAACCTGGTGCAAATTGACCCTAACCTGGTGCAACCTGACCCTAACCTGGTGCAACCTGACCCTAACCTGGTGTAATTAGACCCTAACCTGGTGCAACTTGACCCTAACCTGGTGCAACTTGACCCTAACCTGGTGCAAACTGACCCTAACCTGGTGTAATTAGACCCTAACCTGGTGCAAACTGACCCTAACCTGGTGTAATTAGACCCTAACCTGGTGCAAACTGACCCTAACCTGGTGCAACTTGACCCTAACCTGGTGCAACCTGACCCTAACCTGGTGCAAATTGACCTTAACCTGGTGCAACTTGACCCTCTGGAACACTCCTCGAATAGGTCCAGGAGTGACGCGGTTATCTCTCTCCTACACCTTAGTTTCCACTCACCTTTCTTTGAGTTGTCATAGCCGATGTCCCTGATGACGTCTCTCACCACTCTCTGGTAGTCTACGCACGCTCGTGACGTGATCTCTCCACAAAGCATCACCATCCCCGTCTTACACACCGTCTCTGTTTCAACACACAGATGCTTTGGTCCCTTAATGACCCAAATACCAACCCAGGTATAAATGCAGAACTCGAACAAGCCCCTGTGCATTTTACTGATATCAGACCTTAGGTGTTTAGTTAGACTTCAGGTCACTAATTGTAAACTTTAATTGGACCAAAGGCGGCTAAATTTGTCAGTTCTCATCCAAACCCGACCCAAATCCACCCTAAATCTGGTAGCCTTCACTGGAGCAGAGCTAGCTTACCAGTAATACCAGAACACGTTCAAACTGTGCAGGTTTACAGATTTATAGAGCATAATCATTAACGAGGGTTTAACTCTTTAACATCCTGCTCAGAGAGCACATCTTTCACCCTCTATGATCTGTCCAATCAAAGATTAGAGGTGAACCTTCTCTGAAACTCGGTTTATGTAACGCTAAAAGAAAGATTGTGTTATGACATTACTTTCACAAAATGTTATACTTGTAAGTGTCACCTAAAACATTGATTATGGTTATTATTGAGCCAAGGAAATTAAAGAAATGCAAAGAAACCTTTTTCCTTTCTTTTTTGTAGAGGTTAAAGGGTTAATGTCACAAACCTGATGCCGACATCATCCACAAAGCTGTTGGACCACGAACATTTAACTGATTTCTCAGCCCACATTTCGCTGTTCCAACACACCTGATCCAGACAAATGAATCAGCTCATCAGCTTCTCATCAAGCTCTCCGAAAGCCTCTGAATCAGGGGTGCTGGAGCAGTGAAACAGGCAGGACCGGGAAGGCCCGGCACCACAACTCAGAAGTGTTTCATCCTGTGGTCTGATGTCTGCAGGGGAGATTATGAGGAGCTGCAGAAGTCTGATAGGCTCACTTGTTTCTGACTTTGCACAAACACATTCTTTTCATTTTCAAGCCGGCATTGTTCATCACTTGAGGACAACTGTCAGACTTCATAAAGCTCCTTCTAATGAGGTGGTTCTGTGGCACAAAACGAACAACTTTGGATGAAACACAACTAAAAAAACAAGAGTTTAGAGAAACAATGAAAGCATGAAAACAGCAAAACACAGCAGCAGTAAAGAAAAGAGGAACATTCAAACCAAACATTTGTTTTACCCTTCAGATCCATCATATTCTGGTCATTCTCAAGGCTTCACATCTGCAGTGGAATTAAAATATCTGCACTTTTAATGGCTTAAACTATCGATCCTTTAACCCAGACTGGCCTCAAACTGTTGAAATAATTAACCCATCACTAATTCACTAACATGGCACACCCATCTTGCTCCTTTCCTTCCTTCCAGTCATAATAAAACACACTTCACTCTTTCTGGCGTATTGCTTCCCTCTGCTGGACAAAAACTCAACCCGCTACTCACCACAAGCCACTTTAGCCTCAGGGTCTTGCCTCAGATGAGCGTCCAGCACAGCATCACTGATTTGGTCACATATCTTATCTGGGAGGAAAAATAAAGCTTTAAAAGGATCAACATCTGCATGTGTCCCGAGGTGTGACCTTCTGAGGTCAGATTCCTGGTGAGGGCAGAGCAGGGAAATATCACCTTTCAGCACTACGCATCAATCCTATGAATAGACTTTGGTGGGGTGATTACATATCAGTGTGTCACGCTGCACTCCATCAGATCATCAAAGTGCTGCTGCACTGCCCTCAGATTCCTACTTTGTACCAAAGTATTGTACTTTTATGCCCCCGCTTTACAATCTGCTCCTTAAACAAGATGAAGTTTCTAAACATAAACTCACACATATATCATTCTTTGCAGCAGATCATGTGTTATTTGACCTTTTTTAAAGTGAAAATACTTCATAGAAAGCAGCTGAAATCGAGGTCCTAATAACAAACTTTTGTTAATCTGTAAATTAAATGCAAGAAACAACATTTTTGGAGGTAGAATTGTAAAATCTCACATAGAATTACATTAAAAAGAGATAATTCGAATTGATTGCAGACAGGTCTCATATGGTCTAGCGGTTAGGATTCCTGGTTTTCACCCAGGCGGCCCGGGTTCAACTCCCGGTATGGGAACAATAAATTAGGATGGCTGTGGCTCAGTGGTTAGACTCGGTCATCCCATAACCAGAAGGTTGGCAGTTTGATTCCCACTCAAAGATTGGTAAAACTGACAGCTGGTGGTAGCCCACATCCTTGCCAGAGGAATAAGTATGAGATTTTATGTTTAAAAACACTCCAAATAGTGTGACTATAACATAGAGATACAATCAAAAAACATAACGTTCAAGTGAAGAATATTGAAGTTATTTTAGTTTACTTTGAGTTTAACACGGGCAGAACATGTGGAAGTACATTTCAAACTTACTTGAACAGTTGTTAATTAGACTAAACTGGTCACATTTATCAACCTTGATTTCTAAAATCTAGTCAATTTGTCGTTTTTTAAAATGAAATCACTCCTTTTTTTAAATTTTCTCCCTGCCAGTAAAGACTGATTTTACCCCCTGTTACATTCTTTTATGCATTTTATTTAGAGTTTTCTTTGTTTGAATAAGGTGGAGCAACCAAAACAAAGTCAATTTAACTCTATTTACATGGTAATAAAGTATTCAATCTTGAATTCTTGAATCAGAAACTTCGGTTTAAGTTTAATCGACATAAATCAGTTGCAGTTTAAACTTCTTTGCTCTAAGAAGCATCACTTGCAACTGCTGCACAACTTGAAAAAGTGATGAAAACTGGGTAAATCCGCCTTCATAAGTGTTACATTTAGTTTGCATCACATTGGAGGAACTAGAGGAATCACCCCAGAAGTTGGTGCCATGAGGCTTCGCAGACCGGTGCGGCGCCTCCATGCTCTGCTCTGGATTCTGAACATTCCTCAGAATCATCAATGATCACTGAAACATGAAAGAGTTTCGCATAACGCTGCACAGAAAGGGGGTCCTCCACTCACCGGGATGTCCCTCTCCCACAGACTCGGAGGTAAACATGAAGGACCCGTCGTGAGGACCGTGGTCGTAGTTCCCGTCCATCGTACCGTTCATCTTTATTCCTCTAAGAGCTGAACTGGGAAAACGCTGTTCAGGCACACGATGTGGTGTGTGTGCGTCTGATCTCGCAGCAGCCGGATGACCCTGCGCTAAATAAGGCAAAGACAACATACACATGGGGGCAGGGCACCATGTGAACTTCTGGGTTAGACCATTCAGAGGCAGAGAAGGGGAGGGTGGGATTGCTTTTTCCTCTTCTTTTTAACTCTTCCCTTGCTTTATGTTCCCTTTTTTTTTTCCAGAAACTGGACTCAGCTTCAGACCCCTGGAGGAAATCATGTCAACAAAAGGATTAATTTGAAGCTCCTCCATTGTTTCATTCATGCCCACTCTGTGCTTCATGGGGCCGCTGAGGTTTCAGATCGAGCTGGGAAGTCAGATTTCAGGTGAAAAGACAGATTTGTAAAAGCAGCCTGGTTTCTCACATATATGTGGACACTGCACATGAGTCTGAGAGATCAGGTTGCAGCCTGTAAAAGGCTTAGCATCATTACCAAGACAGTATGAAGCACAGATGTGCCGGATGCTCTAAAACTGAGCGATGAAATGACACCGTCCCAAACTGACTGAAATTTGTAAAGGTGTAAATAACTAAAGTTTAGTTTTCTTTCAGTTTCAAAGACAAAAAGGAGGAGTTAACACGTCTCCTGAGTACAGTACCACAGTTTGTTTTTCTGCAGCAGCTAAGCATCTTTTGGTGTCCTTTATCCTTGTAAAAATCCTCTGAGAATTCTGTGAGATCTTTGCATCATCTTGCAGGTACGGCTCTGTTTTCTGTTTTGATAAATTCACAGACCTTTGGTGACAGTTAGGCTGTTAAAGCCCTGGTAGAAACTTCAGCCTGCACCACATGGGGCAAACCAAAGGGGATTTAGGTGCTCCATCATTATCCTGTTGTTGAATCTGTCAAACATTAGGGGTGGGGGAAAAATTCATTCATGTACATATCGTGATTTTTTAATGGGGTGATTTAAAAAAAATAGATTTTTCTACCCGGAATCGATTATATGACATTTGTGTTGTTTTTTTCTTTTAGAGGCTCTATTTTGGCCAAGTGTTTTATTTTTATCTTACAACACTACTTCACAGAGCACTGAGTAGTCAGAGCACTTTACTTATTATTGAAGAACATGTAGGTTAATCTATTGAACAATTCATTACGTTACGTTAAAACTCGCCCACATTTGTGCTGTGTGGACATTTCAATCCATTTTGTAACTGCAAACTTTAAAAAATGCTGTACATCTTAAAGGGGAACTCCAGTATTTTTAAACCTAGACCTTATTTCTGGCATGAAATACGTTCATCTACTCACCGAGAACAGTTTGGCGAAAGGAGGGTATTTAGATAACTCGAGATCCATATAACGGAGGGTCGTCCAGTAGAGTGCCTGTGTAGAAATCCCTCCGTTAGCTCTCCTATAGCTGCAAGTAGCCACATAACAGCAGCTATGAGCTAACAGAGCTATAGCACACGTTCATTCATTCATTCTTCTTAAAGTATTGGTGAAATAAAGACAGATAATGCCTTATTTAGAGGCTGCATCCTCTAAGCCCCGTTCACTCCGTTATATGGATCTCCAGTTATCTAAATATCTTCTGAAGGACGCCGACTTTCACCAAACTGTTCTCGGTGAGTAGATGAACGTATTTCATGCCAGAAATAAGGTCCAGGTTTAAAAATACCGGAGTTCCCCTTTAAGTACCTTTTTTGTCTCAGTTCAAATACAAGTCAGCTGCTGGACTGACTGACACAGACTGATGAGCATTTGTTTATGGGAACAGCATTCATGGTTTATCATCTCTAGAAGTGTATGATTCAACTTGTTTGTTTTTTAAGGAGGAAAAGAAAATTGCAATTACTGATTATATCGAATCACAATTATCAAGAATCGTGACCAAAGCATATCGTCCCACCAAACATTGGTTGAAAAACAGGAATTAAATGTATGAAATGACAAACTATACAGCAGATATTATTACAAAGCCCAAATGTCCACAAAAAACCCTCAAATAACTACATTTAAATAAAGAGATACCAAGAGAAAGATCAAAATCTCCCTCAAAGAGAGCAACATCAGCCATCAGTGCTGTAGCTGAGGGGTTTTTGCATTGAATCTGAACAGGAGTGACAAAGAGAGTGGTGCCCTGAAGCAGTGTTTCCCAACCCTGGTCCTCAAGGCACACCGCCCTGCTTGTTTTCCATGTTTCCCTGCTCCAGCACAGCGGATTCAAATGAATGGGTCGTCCTCAGCCTTCTGCAGAGCTTTAAAACCCTTAAAAACTTTTAAAAGTGTGTGAGACGTAAACAAAAAAAAAGGCTTTGTAACAACAAGGGAAAGTCTGGCTAAAAATGCTGCACAGTAGTTGAGTTTAAATGATTTGTGTGTTTCCTTCATTAGATCAGGGAGAATTTCTGTGAAATGTGTCATTGTTTCAATCAAACTGTCATATAAATTCATTGTGTTTCCAAATTCAGCATTTTTGTATAATTGAGGTATTTGTTGCCTTGGAAAAACCCTGGAATGTGCAGCCCTCTGGCTCGCTGGCCTTTTTGTGGCAGCGCAGGAGTCTGGGGGTGGTGTTGGGGCACCTGTGAAGGTGTGGATGAAGCATCCCTGGTGTGGTTTTCATGGGTTCTCATCACTGCGCTCCAAGTTCTACTGCTTCTTCACATTTTTACCACCGGCAGGTTGATTTGATCATACATCCCTGACTTTTCCCAGACAGTCTGGACCTCAGCATCTGAGATCTGAAGCACCTGGATGACATGTTCTTGGATCAGGCCACAGACCACAGAGAGGGGGGGTGGATGGAGGAGGGAATGAGCCGCCTGCAGAGGGCAGCAGACGACAGGAGGAGAGGCTGAAAAAGGACAAAAAACAAACAGAACAGAGAATAATCTAAATGTCGAGCTTTAACCAGTTCTTACCTGACTAAACACCATCTCATGTCGCTTTTATGTGACACTAACGTGCTGCCATGTAATGACGGTAAAATGTCCTTTAGTGACTTTAAACCTTTTGTTTTGATGTACATTTGAGAAATAAAGTCTCTCAACATAAACTGTTATACAGTCCGGATCCAGCCGTCATTTCTTAACATCCAAGCAGCCAGACTTTCTTATGATCTTTTAAAGTGGTTCTCCAGCTTTCTGAAGTTTTTCTTTGGATATTTTCTGCTTTTCACTCATTTTCCGCCCCTGCAGCTCCGCTCTGCCCACGTTTCCTTGTTCCCTCCCCTGCAGATCTGCAGGCTGATGATGGGTGTAACCAGCAGCTGGTGAACTGACAGGTTCTGTTCTCTGACACGTGATTTGTAGATCAGAGTTCAGACTAGTTTCAGCTATGAGGAAGTGAAACTCACTCAGTCGCTGTTGCTGAGAGGAGAAATGGCGCAGAAAGGAGCTCAGCTGGACCGAGAAACCTTGTCTTGTTCGATCTGTTTGGATCTGCTGAAGGATCCGGTGACTATTCCCTGTGGACACAGCTACTGCAGGAACTGTATTAAAGGCTTCTGGGATGGAGAGGATCAGAAGGGAATCCACAGCTGCCCTCAGTGCAGGAAAACTTTCACACCGAGGCCTGTCCTGGAGAAAAACACCATGTTAGCAGCTTTAGTGGAGCAGCTGAAGAAGACTGGACTCCAAGCTGCTCCTGCTGATCACTGCTATGCTGGAGCTGAAGATGTGGCCTGTGATGTCTGCTCTGGAAGAAAACTGAAAGCCTTTAAGTCCTGTTTAGTCTGTCTGGCCTCTTACTGTGAGAAACACCTTCAGCCTCATTATGATTCACCTCCATTAAAGAAACACAAGCTGGTGGAGCCCTCCAAGAACCTCCAGGAGAACATCTGCTCTCGTCATGATGAGGTGATGAAGATGTTCTGCCGCACTGATCAGAAGTCTATCTGTTATCTCTGCTCTGTGGATGAACATAAAGGCCACGACACAGTGTCAGCTGCAGCAGAAAGGACTGAGAGGCAGAGAGAGCTGGAGGGGAGTCGGCAGCAAATCCAGCAGAGAGTCCAGGACCGAGAGAAAGATGTGAAGCTGCTTCAGCAGGAGGTGGAGGCCATCAATCAGTCTGCTGATAAAACAGTGGAGCACAGTGAGAAGATCTTCACTGAGCTGATCCGTCTCCTCCAGAAAAGAAGCTCTGAGGTGAAGCAGCAGATCAGATCCCAGCAGGAAACTGAAGTGAGTCGAGTCAAAGAGCTTCAGGAGAAGCTGGAGCAGGAGATCACTGAGCTGCAGAGGAAAGATGCTGAGCTGCAGCAGCTCTCACACACAGAGGATCACACCCAGTTTCTACACAACTGCCCCTCAGTGTCAGCACTCAGGGAGTCTACACCCTCATCCAGCATCAAGATCCGTCCTCTGAGGCACTTTGAGGCTGTGACAGCAGCTGTGTCAGAGCTCAGAGAGAAACTGCAGGACATCCTGAGAGAGGAATGGACCAACATCTCCCTGAGAGTCTCTGAGGTGGATGTTTTACTGCCAGAACCTGAACCAAAGAGCAGAGCTGACTTCTTAAAATATTCATGTGAAATCAAACTGGATCCAAACACAGCAAACAGACAGCTGTTACTGTCAGAGGGGAACAGAAAAGTGACATTTATGAAACAACTTCAGTCTTATTCTGATCAGCCAGACAGATTCACTGGATATTCTCAGGTCTTGAGCAGAGAGAGTCTGACTGGACGCTGTTACTGGGAGGTGGAGTGGGGGGGGAAAGGAGTTGGTGTCGCAGTCGCATACAAGAACATCAGCAGAGCAGGAGGTGGGGATGAATGTAGATTTGGTTATAATGACAAATCTTGGGCATTATATTGTGACCCAAACAGTTATATATTTATATACAACAGCATCCAAACCTCCATCTCAGGTCCTGTATCCTCCAGAGTCGGAGTGTATCTGGATCACAGAGCAGGTATTCTGTCCTTCTACAGCGTCTCTGGAGCCATGACTCTGCTCCACAGAGTCCAGACCACATTCACTCAGCCGCTCTATGCTGGGATTATGCCTTATTATTCTGGATCCACAGCAGAGTTGTGTAAAGTGGAATAAAGGTATCCTGTCAGCTCTTTGCTGTGAT
The DNA here is from genome assembly GCF_036924035.1 of Leuresthes tenuis. Lineage (NCBI taxonomy): Eukaryota > Metazoa > Chordata > Actinopteri > Atheriniformes > Atherinopsidae > Leuresthes > Leuresthes tenuis. Next base: position 3,176,882 of record NW_027325374.1, read on the forward strand.
GTCTCTGCGCTGCTGTTTATTTGCTGCTTTTTCCTGGGTTTGTGCAGCCATGGAGGATATCACTGCTAATGATGAGTTTTATTCACAGAAATGTTTCTCCACATGAAAATCTAAACTTCTCTGAGCTCTAAATGTTAGTTGGATGCTTGTGTTGATGTGTCTGTATGTTGTTGTTTCTCTTCCACTTCATGGAGCCCAACAGAGAGATCAGCAGACCTTCCTTTATCACAGATTCTGTTCACATCTCATCACTTTGTAAATGTAAAATTATTCTGGAGCTACACTGACTTTCATTTGTTTCAGAGATCAAATGTTGTTGCTGTTTTCTAACAGATGAGGAAGTCTGTTCTGAGGTGCTCAGAAACGGTCATTTCCAGGATCAGCAGGAATCAGGAGATCCTTCATCAGCTTTAATGTGAGAACCAGTGAAGATTTTCAGAGCAAATACCACTTTGAAGGAGTGAACAAAGTGTTTTCTTCTGTCTTCATTTCAGTGTTTGTGTGAAATCTGACGGAGAAAATGTCAAACTGATGTGAGGGTATAACTGAGGCAGTTTTCCTGTAACAGCACAAAGTTCAGAGTTCATGTTCAGAGCAGAAAATATTTGACTTTCTTCAATAAAACAGCTTCATCGCAGAGAAATGAGTCCAGTTTTCTTTGAATTTGTCCAACAGAGATTTTTCCTTCCTCCGTCTCTCACTCAGAAAGATTTGATCCACATGCTTCAGATGATTAGTTTTCATTCTGTGAACTCCGTTGTTCTGACATTTCTTCTTCAACAGCTCAGAAACTAGGGGTGCAACGGTACAGGTAACCCACAGTACGGTATACCTCGGTTTTTAGGCCACGGTTTCGGTTCAGTTTCGGTAAGTGTTTTGTGTATAAAGAGAACAATTTTCTTTTCACAGACCTTTGGTGACAGTTAGGCTGTTAAAGCCCTGGTAGAAACTTCAGCCTGCACCACATGGGGCAAACCAAAGGGGATTTATGTGCTCCATCATTATCCTGTTGTTGAATCTGTCAAACATTAGGGGTGGGGAAAAAATTCATTCATGTACACATCGCGATTTTTTATGGGGTGACTTAAAAAAAAATTGATTTTTCTCCCCGGAATCGATTATATGACATTTGTGTTGTTTTTTTCTTTTAGAGGCTCTATTTTGGCCAAGTGTTTTATTTTTATCTTACGACACTACTTCACAGAGCACTGAGTAGTCAGAGCACTTTACTTATTATTGAAGAACATGTAGGTTAATCTATTGAACAATTCATTACGTTACGTTAAAACTCGCCCACATTTGTGCTGTGTGGACATTTCAATCCATTTTGTAACTGCAAACTTTAAAAAATGCTGTACATCTTAAAGGGGAACTCCAGTATTTTTAAACCTAGACCTTATTTTTGGCATGAAATACATTCATCTACTCACCGAGAACAGTTTGGCGAAGAGGGTATTTAGATAACTCGAGATCCATATAACGGAGGGTCGTCCAGTAGAGTGCCTGTGTAGAAATCCCTCCGTTAGCTCTCCTATAGCTGCAAGTAGCCACATAACAGCAGCTATGAGCTAACAGAGCTATAGCACACGTTCATTCATTCATTCTTCTTAAAGTGTTGGTGAAATAAAGACAGATAATGCCTTATTTAGAGGCTGCATCCTCTAAGCCCCGTTCACTCCGTTATATGGATCTCCAGTTATCTAAATATCTTCAGAAGGACGCCGACTTTCACCAAACTGTTCTCGGTGAGCAGATGAACGTCTTTCATGCCAGAAATCAGGTTTAAAAATACCGGAGTTCCCCTTTAAGTACCTTTTTTGTCTCAGTTGAAATACAAGTCAGCTGCTGGACTGACTGACACAGACTGATGAGCATTTGTTTATGGGAACAGCATTCATGGTTTATCATCTCTAGAAGTGTATGATTCAACTTGTTTGTTTTTTAAGGAGGAAAAGAAAATTGCAATTACTGATTATATCGAATCACAATTATCAAGAATCGTGACCAAAGCATATCGTCCCACCAAACATTGGTTGAAAAACAGGAATTAAATGTATGAAATGACAAACTATACAGCAGATATTATTACAAAGCCCAAATGTCCACAAAAAACCCTCAAATAACTACATTTAAATAAAGCGATACCAAGAGAAAGATCAAAATCTCCCTCAAAGAGAGCAACATCAGCCATCAGTGCTGTAGCTGAGGGGTTTTTGCATTGAATCTGAACAGGAGTGACAAAGAGAGTGGTGCCCTGAAGCAGTGTTTCCCAACCCTGGTCCTCAAGGCACACCGCCCTGCTTGTTTTCCATGTTTCCCTGCTCCAGCACAGCGGATTCAAATGAATGGGTCGTCCTCAGCCTTCTGCAGAGCTTTAAAACCCTTAAAAACTTTTAAAAGTGTGTGAGACGTAAACAAAAAAAAAGGCTTTGTAACAACAAGGGAAAGTCTGGCTAAAAATGCTGCACAGTAGTTGAGTTTAAATGATTTGTGTGTTTCCTTCATTAGATCAGGGAGAATTTCTGTGAAATGTGTCATTGTTTCAATCAAACTGTCATATAAATTCATTGTGTTTCCAAATTCAGCATTTTTGTATAATTGAGGTATTTGTTGCCTTGGAAAAACCCTGAAATGTGCAGCCCTCTGGCTCGCTGGCCTTTTTGTGGCAGCGCAAGAGTCTGGGGGTGGTGTTGGGGCACCTGTGAAGGTGTGGATGAAGCATCCCTGGTGTGGTTTTCATGGGTTCTCATCACTGCGCTCCAAGTTCTACTGCTTCTTCACATTTTTACCACCGGCAGGTTGATTTGATCATACATCCCTGACTTTTCCCAGACAGTCTGGACCTCAGCATCTGAGATCTGAAGCACCTGGATGACATGTTCTTGGATCAGGCCACAGACCACAGAGAGGGGGGGTGGATGGAGGAGGGAATGAGCCGCCTGCAGAGGGCAGCAGACGACAGGAGGAGAGGCTGAAAAAGGACAAAAAACAAACAGAACAGAGAATAATCTAAATGTCGAGCTTTAACCAGTTCTTACCCGACTAAACACCATCTCATGTCGCTTTTATGTGACACTAACGTGTCGACATGTAATGACGGTAAAATGTCCTTTAGTGACTTTAAACCTTTTGTTTTGATGTACATTTGAGAAATAAAGTCTCTCAACATAAACTGTTATACAGTCCGGATCCAGCCGTCATTTCTTAACATCCAAGCAGCCAGACTTTCTTATGATCTTTTAAAGTGGTTCTCCAGCTTTCTGAAGTTTTTCTTTGGATATTTTCTGCTTTTCACTCATTTTCCGTCCCTGCAGCTCCGCTCTGCCCACGTTTCCTTGTTCCCTCCCCTGCAGATCTGCAGGCTGATGATGGGTGTAACCAGCACCTGGTGAACTGACAGGTTCTGTTCTCTGACACGTGATTTGTAGATCAGAGTTCAGACTAGTTTCAACTATGAGGAAGTGAAACTCACTGAGTCGCTGTTGCTGAGAGGAGAAATGGCGCAGAAAGGAGCTCAGCTGGACCGAGAAACCTTCTCTTGTTCGATCTGTTTGGATCTGCTGAAGGATCCGGTGACTATTCCCTGTGGACACAGCTACTGCAGGAACTGTATTAAAGGCTTCTGGGATGGAGAGGATCAGAAGGGAATCCACAGCTGCCCTCAGTGCAGGAAAACTTTCACACCGAGGCCTGTCCTGGAGAAAAGCACCATGTTAGCAGATTTAGTGGAGCAGCTGAAGAAGACTGGACTCCAAGCTGCTCCTGCTGATCACTGCTATGCTGGACCTGAAGATGTGGCCTGTGATGTCTGCTCTGGAAGAAAACTGAAAGCCATCAAGTCCTGTTTAATCTGTCTGGCCTCTTTCTGTGAGAAACACCTTCAGCCTCATTATGATTCACCTCCATTCAGGAAACACAAGCTGGTGGAGCCCTCCAAGAACCTCCAGGAGAACATCTGCTCTCTTCACGGTGAGGTGATGCAGATGTTCTGCCGCACTGATCAGAAGTCTATCTGTTATCTCTGCTCTGTGGAGGAACATAAAGGCCACGACACAGTGTCAGCTGCAGCAGAAAGGACTGAGAGGCAGAGAGAGCTGGAGGGGAGTCGGCAGCAAATCCAGCAGAGAGTCCAGCACCGAGAGAAAGATGTGAAGCTGCTTCAGCAGGAGGTGGAGGCCATCAATCAGTCTGCTGATAAAACAGTGGAGCACAGTGAGAAGATCTTCACTGAGCTGATCCGTCTCCTCCAGAAAAGAAGCTCTGAGGTGAAGCAGCAGATCAGATCCCAGCAGCAAACTGAAGTGAGTCGAGTCAAAGAGCTTCAGGAGAAGCTGGAGCAGGAGATCACTGAGCTGCAGAGGAAAGATGCTGAGCTGCAGCAGCTCTCAGACACAGAGGATCACACCCAGTTTCTACAGAACTGCCCCTCAGTGTCAGCACTCAGGGAGTCTACACCCTCATCCAGCATCAAGATCCGTCCTCTGAGGCACTTTGAGGCTGTGACAGCAGCTGTGTCAGAGCTCAGAGAGAAACTGCAGGACATCCTGAGAGAGGAATGGACCAACATCTCCCTGAGAGTCTCTGAGGTGGATGTTTTACTGTCAGAACCAGAACCAAAGAGCAGAGCTGACTTCTTAAAATATTCATGTGAAATCAAACTGGATCCAAACACAGCAAACAGACAGCTGTTACTGTCAGAGGGGAACAGAAAAGTGACTTTAATGACGGAACTTCAGTCTTATTCTGATCATCCAGACAGATTCACTGAAAGGTTTCAGGTCCTGAGCAGAGAGAGTCTGACTGGACGTTGTTACTGGGAGGTGGAGAGGGGGGGGAAAGGAGTTGGTGTCGCAGTCGCATACAAGAACATCAGCAGAGCAGGAAGAGGGGATGAATGTGTATTTGGATTAAATGACAAATCTTGGGCATTATATTGTGACCCAAACAGTTATACATTTAGGTACAACAACATCCAAACCTCCATCTCTGTTCCTGAGTCCTCCAGAGTCGGAGTGTACCTGGATCACAGAGCAGGTATTCTGTCCTTCTACAGCGTCTCTGGAACCATGACTCTGCTCCACAGAGTCCAGACCACATTCACTCAGCCGCTCTATGCTGGGATTGGGTTTCATTATTATTCTTATGGAGACACAGTAGAGCTGTGTAAAGTGGAATAAAGGTATCCTGTCAGCTCTTTGCTGTGATGTCTCTGCACTGCTGTTTATTTGCTGCTTTTTCCTGGGTTTGTGCAGCCATGGAGGATATCACTGCTAATGATGAGTTTTATTCACAGAAATGTTTCTCCACATGAAAATCTAAACTTCTCTGAGCTCTAAATGTTAGTTGGATGCTTGTGTTGATGTGTCTGTATGTTGTTGTTTCTCTTCCACTTCATGGAGCCCAACAGAGAGATCAGCAGACCTTCCTTTATCACAGATTCTGCTCACATCTCATCACTCTGTAAATGTAAAATTATTCTGGAGCTACACTGACTTTCATTTGTTTCAGAGATCAAATGTTGTTGCTGTTTTCTAACAGATGAGGAAGTCTGTTCTGAGGTGCTCAGAAACGGTCATTTCCAGGATCAGCAGGAATCAGGAGATCCTTCATCAGCTTTAATGTGAGAACCAGTGAAGATTTTCACAGCAAATACCACTTTGAAGGAGTGAACAAAGTGTTTTCTTCTGTCTTCATTTCAGTGTTTGTGTGAAATCTGACGGAGAAAATGTCAAACTGATGTGAGGGTATAACTGAGGCAGTTTTCCTGTAACAGCACACAGTTCAGAGTTCATGTTCAGAGCAGAAAATATTTGACTTTCTTCAATAAAACAGCTTCATCACAGAGAAATGAGTCCAGTTTTCTTTGAATTTGTCCAACAGAGATTTTTCCTTCCTCCGTCTCTCACTCAGAAAGATTTGCTTCAGATGATTAGTTTTTATTCTGTGAGCTCCGCTGTTCTGACATTTCTTCTTCAACAGCTCAGAAACTAGGGGTGCAACGGTACAGGTAACCCACAGTACGGTATACCTCGGTTTTTAGGCCACGGTTTCGGTTCAGTTTCGGTAAGTGTTTTGTGTATAAAGAGAACAATTTTCTTTTCACAGACCTTTGGTGACAGTTAGGCTGTTAAAGCCCTGGTAGAAACTTCAGCCTGCACCACATGGGGCAAACCAAAGGGGATTTATGTGCTCCATCATTATCCTGTTGTTGAATCTGTCAAACATTAGGGGTGGGGAAAAAATTCATTCATGTACACATCGCGATTTTTTATGGGGTGACTTAAAAAAAAATTGATTTTTCTCCCCGGAATCGATTATATGACATTTGTGTTGTTTTTTTCTTTTAGAGGCTCTATTTTGGCCAAGTGTTTTATTTTTATCTTACGACACTACTTCACAGAGCACTGAGTAGTCAGAGCACTTTACTTATTATTGAAGAACATGTAGGTTAATCTATTGAACAATTCATTACGTTACGTTAAAACTCGCCCACATTTGTGCTGTGTGGACATTTCAATCCATTTTGTAACTGCAAACTTTAAAAAATGCTGTACATCTTAAAGGGGAACTCCAGTATTTTTAAACCTAGACCTTATTTTTGGCATGAAATACATTCATCTACTCACCGAGAACAGTTTGGCGAAAGGAGGGTATTTAGATAACTCGAGATCCATATAACGGAGGGTCGTCCAGTAGAGTGCCTGTGTAGAAATCCCTCCGTTAGCTCTCCTATAGCTGCAAGTAGCCACATAACAGCAGCTATGAGCTAACAGAGCTATAGCACACGTTCATTCATTCATTCTTCTTAAAGTGTTGGTGAAATAAAGACAGATAATGCCTTATTTAGAGGCTGCATCCTCTAAGCCCCGTTCACTCCGTTATATGGATCTCCAGTTATCTAAATATCTTCAGAAGGACGCCGACTTTCACCAAACTGTTCTCGGTGAGCAGATGAACGTCTTTCATGCCAGAAATAAGGTTTAAAAATACCGGAGTTCCCCTTTAAGTACCTTTTTTGTCTCAGTTGAAATACAAGTCAGCTGCTGGACTGACTGACACAGACTGATGAGCATTTGTTTATGGGAACAGCATTCATGGTTTATCATCTCTAGAAGTGTATGATTCAACTTGTTTGTTTTTTAAGGTGGAAAAGAAAATTGCAATTACTGATTATATCGAATCACAATTATCAAGAATCGTGACCAAAGCATATCGTCCCACCAAACATTGGTTGAAAAACAGGAATTAAATGTATGAAATGACAAACTATACAGCAGATATTATTACAAAGCCCAAATGTCCACAAAAAACCCTCAAATAACTACATTTAAATAAAGCGATACCAAGAGAAAGATCAAAATCTCCCTCAAAGAGAGCAACATCAGCCATCAGTGCTGTAGCTGAGGGGTTTTTGCATTGAATCTGAACAGGAGTGACAAAGAGAGTGGTGCCCTGAAGCAGTGTTTCCCAACCCTGGTCCTCAAGGCACCCCGCCCTGCTTGTTTTCCATGTTTCCCTGCTCCAGCACAGCGGATTCAAATGAATGGGTCGTCCTCAGCCTTCTGCAGAGCTTTAAAACCCTTAAAAACTTTTAAAAGTGTGTGAGACGTAAACAAAAAAAAAAGGCTTTGTAACAACAAGGGAAAGTCTGGCTAAAAATGCTGCACAGTAGTTGAGTTTAAATGATTTGTGTGTTTCCTTCATTAGATCGGGGAGAATTTCTGTGAAATGTGTCATTGTTTCAATCAAACTGTCATATAAATTCATTGTGTTTCCAAATTCAGCATTTTTGTATAATTGAGGTATTTGTTGCCTTGGAAAAACCCTGAAATGTGCAGCCCTCTGGCTCGCTGGCCTTTTTGTGGCAGCGCAGGAGTCTGGGGGTGGTGTTGGGGCACCTGTGAAGGTGTGGATGAAGCATCCCTGGTGTGGTTTTCATGGGTTCTCATCACTGCGCTCCAAGTTCTACTGCTTCTTCACATTTTTACCACCGGCAGGTTGATTTGATCATACATCCCTGACTTTTCCCAGACAGTCTGGACCTCAGCATCTGAGATCTGAAGCACCTGGATGACATGTTCTTGGATCAGGCCACAGACCACAGAGAGGGGGGGTGGATGGAGGAGGGAATGAGCCGCCTGCAGAGGGCAGCAGACGACAGGAGGAGAGGCTGAAAAAGGACAAAAAACAAACAGAACAGAGAATAATCTAAATGTCGAGCTTTAACCAGTTCTTACCTGACTAAACACCATCACATGTCGCTTTTATGTGACACTAACGTGCTGCCATGTAATGACGGTAAAATGTCCTTTAGTGACTTTAAACCTTTTGTTTTGATGTACATTTGAGAAATAAAGTCTCTCAACATAAACTGTTATACAGTCCGGATCCAGCCGTCATTTCTTAACATCCAAGCAGCCAGACTTTCTTATGATATTTTAAAGTGGTTCTCCAGCTTTCTGAAGTTTTTCTTTGGATATTTTCTGCTTTTCACTCATTTTCCGTCCCTGCAGCTCCGCTCTGCCCACGTTTCCTTGTTCCCTCCCCTGCAGATCTGCAGGCTGATGATGGGTGTAACCAGCAGCTGGTGAACTGACAGGTTCTGTTCTCTGACACGTGATTTGTAGATCAGAGTTCAGACTAGTTTCAGCTATGAGGAAGTGAAACTCACTGAGTCGCTGTTGCTGAGAGGAGAAATGGCGCAGAAAGGAGCTCAGCTGGACCGAGAAACCTTCTCTTGTTCGATCTGTCTGGATCTGCTGAAGGATCCGGTGACTATTCCCTGTGGACACAGCTACTGCAGGAACTGTATTAAAGGCTTCTGGGATGGAGAGGATCAGAAGGGAATCCACAGCTGCCCTCAGTGCAGGCAGACATTCACACCGAGGCCTGTCCTGGGGAAAAGCACCATGTTAGCAGCTTTAGTGGAGCAGCTGAAGAAGACTGGACTCCAAGCTGCTCCTGCTGATCACTGCTATGCTGGAGCTGAAGATGTGGCCTGTGATTTCTGCTCTGGAAGAAAACTGAAAGCCATCAAGTCCTGTTTAGTCTGTCTGGCCTCTTACTGTGAGAATCACCTTCAGCCTCATTATGATTCACCTCCATTCAGGAAACACAAGCTGGTGGAGCCCTCCAAGAACCTCCAGGAGAACATCTGCTCTCTTCACGATGAGGTGATGAAGATGTTCTGCCGCACTGATCAGAAGTCTATCTGTTATCTCTGCTCTGTGGAGGAACATAAAGGCCACGACACAGTGTCAGCTGCAGCAGAAAGGACTGAGAGGCAGAGAGAGCTGGAGGGGAGTCGACAACAAATCCAGCAGAGAGTCCAGGACCGAGAGAAAGATGTGAAGCTGCTTCAGCAGGAGGTGGAGGCCATCAATCAGTCTGCTGATAAAACAGTGCAGCACAGTGAGAAGATCTTCACTGAGCTGATCCGTCTCATCCAGAAAAGAAGCTCTGAGGTGAAGCAGCAGATCAGATCCCAGCAGGAAACTGAAGTGAGTCGAGTCAAAGAGCTTCAGGAGAAGCTGGAGCAGGAGATCACTGAGCTGCAGAGGAAAGATGCTGAGCTGCAGCAGCTCTCAGACACAGAGGATCACACCCAGTTTCTACAGAACTGCCCCTCAGTGTCAGCACTCAGGGAGTCTACACCCTCATCCAGCATCAAGATCCGTCCTCTGAGGCACTTTGAGGCTGTGACAGCAGCTGTGTCAGAGCTCAGAGAGAAACTGCAGGACATCCTGAGAGAGGAATGGACCAACATCTCACTGAGAGGCGCTGAAGTGGATGTTTTACTGCAGGAACCAGAACCAGAGAGCAGAGCTGACTTCTTAAAATATTCATGTGAAATCAAACTGGATCCAAACACAGCAAACAGAAAGCTGTTACTGTCAGAGGGCAACAGAAAAGTGACATTTATGAAACAACCTCAGTCTTATTCTGATCATCCAGACAGATTCACTGGATATTGGTTTCAGGTCCTGAGCAGAGAGAGTCTGACTGGACGTTGTTACTGGGAGGTGGAGATGGGGGGGGAAGGAGTTGGTGTCGCAGTCGCATACAAGAACATCAGCAGAGCAGGAAGAGGGGATGAATGTGTATTTGGATTAAATGACAAATCTTGGTCATTATATTGTGACCCAAACAATTATACATTTATGTACAACAGCATCCAAACCTCCATCTCAGGTCCTCGGTCCTCCAGAGTCGGAGTGTATCTGGATCACAGAGCAGGTATTCTGTCCTTCTACAGCGTCTCTGGAACCATGACTCTGCTCCACAGAGACCAGACCAGATTCACTCAGCCGCTCTATGCTGGGATTATGCCTTATTATTCTGGATCCACAGCAGAGTTGTGTAAAGTGGAATAAAGGTATCCTGTCAGCTCTTTGCTGTGATGTCTCTGCGCTGCTGTTTATTTGCTGCTTTTTCCTGTGTTCGTGCAGCCATGGAGGATATCACTGCTAATGATGAGTTTTATTCACAGAAATGTTTCTCCACATGAAAATCTAAACTTCTCTGAGCTCTAAATATTAGTTGGATGCTTGTGTTGATGTGTCTGTATGTTGTTGTTTCTCTTCCACTTCATGGAGCCCAACAGAGAGATCAGCAGACCTTCCTTTATCACAGATTCTGCTCACATCTCATCACTCTGTAAATGTAAAATTATTCTGGAGCTACACTGACTTTGATTAGTTTCAGAGATCAAATGTTGTTGCTGTTTTCTAACAGATGAGGAAGTCTGTTCTGAGGTGCTCAGAAACGGTCATTTCCAGGATCAGCAGGAATCAGGAGATCCTTCATCAGCTTTAATGTGAGAACCAGTGAAGATTTTCACAGCAAATACCACTTTGAAGGAGTGAACAAAGTGTTTTCTGTTGTCTTCATTTCAGTGTTTGTGTGAAATCTGACGGAGAAAATGTCAAACTGATGTGAGGGTATAACTGAGGCAGTTTTCCTGTAACAGCACAAAGTTCAGAGTTCATGTTCAGAGCAGAAAATATTTGACTTTCTTCAATAAAACAGCTTCATCGCAGAGAAATGAGTCCAGTTTTCTTTGAATTTGTCCAACAGAGATTTTTCCTTCCTCCGTCTCTCACTCAGAAAGATTTGATCCACATGCTTCAGATGATTAGTTTTTATTCTGTGAGCTCCGTTGTTCTGACATTTCTTCTTCAACAGCTCAGAAACTAGGGGTGCAACGGTACAGGTAACCCATAGTACGGTATACCTCGGTTTTTAGGCCACGGTTTCGGTTCAGTTTTGGTAAGTGTTTTGTGCATAAAGAGAACAATTTTCTTTTCACAGACCTTTGGTGACAGTTAGGCTGTTAAAGCCCTGGTATAAACTTCAGCCTGCACCACATGGGGCAAACCAAAGGGGATTTAGGTGCTCCATCATTATCCTGTTGTTGAATCTGTCAAACATTAGGGGTGAGGAAAAAATTCATTCATGTACATATCGCGATTTTTTATGGGGTGACTTAAAAAAAAATTGATTTTTCTCCCCGGAATCGATTATATGACATTTGTGTTGTTTTTTTCTTTTAGAGGCTCTATTTTGGCCAAGTGTTTTATTTTTATCTTACGACACTACTTCACAGAGCACTGAGTAGTCAGAGCACTTTACTTATTATTGAAGAACATGTAGGTTAATCTATTGAACAATTCATTACGTTACGTTAAAACTCGCCCACATTTGTGCTGTGTGGACATTTCAATCCATTTTGTAACTGCAAACTTTAAAAAATGCTGTACATCTTAAAGGGGAACTCCAGTATTTTTAAACCTAGACCTTATTTTTGGCATGAAATACATTCATCTACTCACCGAGAACAGTTTGGCGAAGAGGGTATTTAGATAACTTGAGATCCATATAACGGAGGGTCGTCCAGTAGAGTGCCTGTGTAGAAATCCCTCCGTTAGCTCTCCTATAGCTGCAAGTAGCCACATAACAGCAGCTATGAGCTAACAGAGCTATAGCACACGTTCATTCATTCATTCTTCTTAAAGTGTTGGTGAAATAAAGACAGATAATGCCTTATTTAGAGGCTGCATCCTCTAAGCCCCGTTCACTCCGTTATATGGATCTCCAGTTATCTAAATATCTTCAGAAGGACGCCGACTTTCACCAAACTGTTCTCGGTGAGCAGATGAACGTCTTTCATGCCAGAAATAAGGTTTAAAAATACCGGAGTTCCCCTTTAAGTACCTTTTTTGTCTCAGTTGAAATACAAGTCAGCTGCTGGACTGACTGACACAGACTGATGAGCATTTGTTTATGGGAACAGCATTCATGGTTTATCATCTCTAGAAGTGTATGATTCAACTTGTTTGTTTTTTAAGGAGGAAAAGAAAATTGCAATTACTGATTATATCGAATCACAATTATCAAGAATCGTGACCAAAGCATATCGTCCCACCAAACATTGGTTGAAAAACAGGAATTAAATGTATGAAATGAGAAACTATACAGCAGATATTATTACAAAGCCCAAATGTCCACAAAAAACCCTCAAATAACTACATTTAAATAAAGAAATACCAAGAGAAAGATCAAAATCTCCCTCAAAGAGAGCAACATCAGCCATCAGTGCTGTAGCTGAGGGGTTTTTGCATTGAATCTGAACAGGAGTGACAAAGAGAGTGGTGCCCTGAAGCAGTGTTTCCCAACCCTGGTCCTCAAGGCACACCGCCCTGCTTGTTTTCCATGTTTCCCTGCTCCAGCACAGCGGATTCAAATGAATGGGTCGTCCTCAGCCTTCTGCAGAGCTTTAAAACCCTTAAAAACTTTTAAAAGTGTGTGAGACGTAAACAAAAAAAAAAGGCTTTGTAACAACAAGGGAAAGTCTGGCTAAAAATGCTGCACAGTAGTTGAGTTTAAATGATTTGTGTGTTTCCTTCATTAGATCAGGGAGAATTTCTGTGAAATGTGTCATTGTTTCAATCAAACTGTCATATAAATTCACTGTGTTTCCAAATTCAGCATTTTTACATAATTGAGGTATTTGTTGCCTTGGAAAAACCCTGAAATGTGCAGCCCTCTGGCTCGCTGGCCTTTTTGTGGCAGCGCAGGAGTCTGAGGGTGGTGTTGGGGCACCTGTGAAGGTGTGGATGAAGCATCCCTGGTGTGGTTTTCATGGGTTCTCATCACTGCGCTCCAAGTTCTCCTGCTTCTTCACATTTTTACCACCGGCAGGTTGATTTGATCATACATCCCTGACTTTTCCCAGACAGTCTGGACCTCAGCATCTGAGATCTGAAGCACCTGGATGACATGTTCTTGGATCAGGCCACAGACCACAGAGAGGGGGTGGGGGGGTGGATGGAGGAGGGAATGAGCCGCCTGCAGAGGGCAGCAGACGACAGGAGGAGAGGCTGAAAAAGGACAAAAAACAAACAGAACAGAGAATAATCTAAATGTCGAGCTTTAACCAGTTCTTACCTGACTAAACACCATCTCATGTCGCTTTTATGTGACACTAACGTGTCGACATGTAATGACGGTAAAATGTCCTTTAGTGACTTTAAACCTTTTGTTTTGATGTACATTTGAGAAATAAAGTCTCTCATCATAAACTGTTATACAGTCCGGATCCAGCCGTCATTTCTTAACATCCAAGCAGCCAGACTTTCTTATGATCTTTTAAAGTGGTTCTCCAGCTTTCTGAAGTTTTTCTTTGGATATTTTCTGCTTTTCACTCATTTTCCGCCCCTGCAGCTCCGCTCTGCCCACGTTTCCTTGTTCCCTCCCCTGCAGATCTGCAGGCTGATGATGGGTGTAACCAGCAGCTGGTGAACTGACAGGTTCTGTTCTCTGACACGTGATTTGTAGATCAGAGTTCAGACTAGTTTCAGCTATGAGGAAGTGAAACTCACTGAGTCGCTGTTGCTGAGAGGAGAAATGGCGCAGAAAGGAGCTCAGCTGGACCGAGAAACCTTGTCTTGTTCGATCTGTTTGGATCTGCTGAAGGATCCGGTGACTATTCCCTGTGGACACAGCTACTGCAGGAACTGTATTAAAGGCTTCTGGGATGGAGAGGATCAGAAGGGAATCCACAGCTGCCCTCAGTGCAGGAAAACTTTCACACCGAGGCCTGTCCTGGGGAAAAGCACCATGTTAGCAGCTTTAGTGGAGCAGCTGAAGAAGACTGGACTCCAAGCTGCTCCTGCTGATCACTGCTATGCTGGAGCTGAAGATGTGGCCTGTGATGTCTGCTCTGGAAGAAAACTGAAAGCCTTTAAGTCCTGTTTAACCTGCCCAGCCTCTTACTGTGAGAAACACCTTCAGCCTCATTATGATGTGGCTCCATTAAAGAAACACAAGCTGGTGGAGCCCTCCAAGAACCTCCAGGAGAACATCTGCTCTCTTCACGATGAGTTGATGAAGATGTTCTGCCGCACTGATCAGAAGTCTATCTGTTATCTCTGCTCTGTGGAGGAACATAAAGGCCACGACACAGTGTCAGCTGCAGCAGAAAGGACTGAGAGGCAGAGAGAGCTGGAGGGGAGTCGGCAGCAAATCCAGCAGAGAGTCCAGGACCGAGAGAAAGATGTGAAGCTGCTTCAGCAGGAGGTGGAGGCCATCAATCAGTCTGCTGATAAAACAGTGGAGCACAGTGAGAAGACCTTCACTGAGCTGATCCGTCTCATCCAGAAAAGAAGCTCTGAGGTGAAGCAGCAGATCAGATCCCAGCAGGAAACTGAAGTGAGTCGAGTCAAAGAGCTTCAGGAGAAGCTGGAGCAGGAGATCACTGAGCTGCAGAGGAAAGATGCTGAGCTGCAGCAGCTCTCAGACACAGAGGATCACACCCAGTTTCTACAGAACTGCCCCTCAGTGTCAGCACTCAGGGAGTCTACACCCTCATCCAGCATCAAGATCCGTCCTCTGAGGCACTTTGAGGCTGTGACAGCAGCTGTGTCAGAGCTCAGAGAGAAACTGCAGGACATCCTGAGAGAGGAATGGACCAACATCTCACTGAGAGTCTCTGAGGTGGATGTTTTACTGCCAGAACCAGAACCAGAGAGCAGAGCTGACTTCTTAAAATATTCATGTGAAATCAAACTGGATCCAAACACAGCAAACAGAAAGCTGTTACTGTCAGAGGGGAACAGAAAAGTGACAAGAATACAACAACTTCAGTCTTATTCTGATCATCCAGACAGATTCACTGGATATTGGTTTCAGGTCCTGAGCAGAGAGAGTCTGACTGGACGTTGTTACTGGGAGGTGGAGAGGGGGGGGGAAGGAGTTGGTGTCGCAGTCGCATACAAGAACATCAGCAGAGCAGGAAGAGGGGATGAATGTGTATTTGGATTAAATGACAAATCTTGGGCATTATATTGTGACCCAAACAGTTATATATTTATGTACAACAGCATCCAAACCTCCATCTCAGGTCCTGCATCCTCCAGAGTCGGAGTGTACCTGGATCACAGAGCAGGTATTCTGTCCTTCTACAGCGTCTCTGGAACCATGACTCTGCTCCACAGAGTCCAGACCACATTCACTCAGCCGCTCTATGCTGGGATTAGGCCTTATTATTCTGGAGACACAGTAGAGTTGTGTAAAGTGGAATAAAGGTATTTAGTCAGCTTGTTGCTGTTTATTTGCTGCTTTTTCCTGTGTTTGTGCAGCCATGGAGGATATCACTGCTAATGATGAGTTTTATTCACAGAAATGTTTCTCCACATGAAAATCTAAACTTCTCTGAGCTCTAAATGTTAGTTGGATGCTTGTGTTGATGTGTCTGTATGTTGTTGTTTCTCTTCCACTTCATGGAGCCCAACAGAGGAATCAGCAGACCTTCCTTTATCACAGATTCTGTTCACATCTCATCACTTTGTAAATGTAAAATTATTCTGGAGCTACACTGACTTTTATTTGTTTCAGAGATCAAATGTTGTTGCTGTTTTCTAACAGATGAGGAAGACTGTTCTGAGGTGCTCAGAAACGGTCATTTCCAGGATCAGCAGGAATCAGGAGATCCTTCATCAGCTTTAATGTGAGAACCAGTGAAGATTTTCACAGCAAATACCACTTTGAAGGAGTGAACAAAGTGTTTTCTTCTGTCTTCATTTCAGTGTTTGTGTGAAATCTGACGGAGAAAATGTCAAACTGATGTGAGGGTATAACTGAGGCAGTTTTCCTGTAACAGCACAAAGTTCAGAGTTCATGTTCAGAGCAGAAAATATTTGACTTTCTTCAATAAAACAGCTTCATCACAGAGAAATGAGTCCAGTTTTCTTTGAATTTGTCCAACAGAGATTTTTCCTTCCTCCGTCTCTCACTCAGAAAGATTTGCTTCAGATGATTAGTTTTCATTCTGTGAGCTCCGTTGTTCTGACATTTCTTCTTTAACAGCTCAGAAACTAGGGGTGCAACGGTACAGGTAACCCACAGTACGGTAATACCTCGGTTTTTAGGCCACGGTTTCGGTTCAGTTTCGGTAAGTGTTTTGTGCATAAAGAGAACAATTTTCTCTCTTTGTTTTGCTTGTCATCAAAAACAAGTAAACATACCAGTATCACTGCTGTACTGAATAATATAACACTTTTCTTTCACGTTAACAGTTACTAAACACGACTTTCAAATGGTAAAATTAAAATTCTGAGTCGGAGCACAGAAATTCCGACATTCTTGTATAACTTGAACGCACCATTACGCGCAGCACACAAACGCCGCCCTCTCACTGCGCGCTGCAGTGTAAATGAGTCCAACTAACACAACATTACTCCGCTGTTAGACTCTGTGAGCCCAGCCGTCCAGACCAGAGTGGCTCGGCCGCCACTGCTCTCAACTCCCCCGCCAGTGCTGGCCTTTTCTTTTTTTCTGCTTCCATGTGGAGCTGCACTTTGAACCCGCCTCCAGTTACAACAGTGTGACTGACGGGGGGTGCGTGGGTGGAGGCACAACAGTGATTGGACATTAACTCGCGTCTCGCGGGGGGGGGGGCTTTTCACCTACCTGGACACGCGCACAGTGGCTGTATTGTCCCGCGCAAAGTGGACCGAACGGTTCATTATTTTACGGGGTACCGCTGCATCCTCAGTAGAAACATTTTCTTCAGCTGATAAAAAACAGCAGAGACACCACAAACTAACATGTTTAACATGAAGACAATAAAAGGCAAACAGAAGAACAAAAAGGACCTGCTGGAAATGTTTTACTCATTCAACTCAACATTATTGAAGCAGTGTGGGATCATCTGACAGAGAACGGAACAAAAGGCAGCCCACATCCAAAGAAGAGCTTTGGGATGTCCTTCAAGAAGCCTGGAGAACTATTCCTGAAGACTCCTTAAAGAAATGACAGAAAGCTTGTCTCAGAGGGTTCAGGCTGTGTTGGAGAATAAAGGAGCTCAGACCAGAGATTCACTTTAAAGCTGCTCAGAACTGATAAAAAAACTTTAGATTCTGTATTTATATTTTTGTTTGCACATTTTTCAGTCAGTTGATGCATAAAGTAAACACAGATTTTCAGGCTACTCCTGCTTGTATTGCAGAGGAATGAATTCAGTGTGTTTTTCTTACAGCAGATGTTGCTTTTTTGCTTTGTTGCTGCAGAAGATGTAATAACTCCCTCTAGTGTTTGGCGTCATATCTGCTCCCAGAGCGTCTCTCACTAGAGTCCAACTCAATTAAACGACCTTTCAGTGATTGACTTTGAAATTAAGTTTTCAGTTTTATCAACCAAAGTAAATGGCTGCAGTTTTATTTATTTATCTGTGAGTTTCACCAAGGTTCAGAGCATTTAAACAGTGTCTGTGCTCATGGAAATAAAGGAATGTCTCCCAGTTTTCTGGATATCCCCTCAAATTTAATCCTCCTTCCTGAAATTATTCCATTTTAGAAAATTAAGTTCTTTTCCCTGCCTGAAGACATCCACTGAGACGTTTAACAGAATTATGTGAAGAAGGAGCTGAAGATAAATGTTCCCATTCCCCCACAAACCTCTAAGAGTCCCATCCACAGCAAAGGCTGTTAGTCTCTTGTCCACAGCGAGCCGTAAAAGTCTCGACTGTTCAGGGCTCAACACGATAAAACATCTGCATCTCAGAAGGTTTGAGTGAGGAGCCAAAGATGTAAATAAGATAAGGAGGAGAAATTAATACCACTTTGTGACTCTTCTCTGACCTGGGAAGGATTAACTGGTCAACACAACTACTTCTTCTGCTGAGTTACAACCACAAGCAACATCATCTTTATCCCGTTTTTCCTCATCGCTCACTCCAGCTCCAGATTAGCTTCTCTGCAGATGGATAACTCAGCTCAGGGGGTGAAAACAACATGAAACAGAAGAGGCAGACTCGGGTAGGACCAGTCAAACGCAGCTTGAACTCTTCCCCTCAGACATAACCTTCGACATTTTGATCAGGTGGATAACCAACCCTCAGGCTGGGCTGGTGGATCAGTGTCTGGGCTTCAGTTGGATAGATGAGAGGTAAATCATGTCTTCCTTGTAGACACACTTAGGGTCTTTAATGAAGCTGTTTCAACAAACTTTTGTCTCACTTTTCAGCCCTGGAAGCCTCATCTCGTCTGTCTAAGTTCATAAACTGCTAATTTGAGATGTTTGTGAGCAGCGAAGAAATGTTAAAGGCAGGTAGTTATTTGGATTACCGGGCTCTCTCACAGACAAGCGGATCTTTGTAATTGAAGCTATTTAACAGTAATCCAGGCGACTTAGCACAACGTATCTAATTTGTATGAACCTGTTACACAACCTTTTCCTGCTGACTGATGGCGGCAGATGTTCGGTCACTCCTCATGTATTTCAGACGCGTCCAGCAGAGAGGCCCGAAGACATTCCAGAGACTTATAATGATGATGTGAAGCTCTCAGGGAAAGTGCTGATCTGGCCGCAGTGTTCTTCTTCTGCCTCAGAGATCCCAGGGTGGCCTCGGTCTGAGGCAGGCGGGACTGTCGTGGTCGGGTTTGCGGCGCAGCGTCATCGTACTGAAGCAGTGGAAAAGGAAGCATCAAGGGGGTGAAAGCAGGCAGGAAGCAGAGTTTTCTCTCAGAGCTTCATCAGTGTTTTTCACTCATTATCTGAAATGTTGCTTAATTTATTCAGATTTATGTCGTACGACTGACTGATGAAGTCGTCTTTGGTCCATTTATTTATGTTATCACTTACTTTATGTGCATATCAGTTGTTGCTGTTGTTAATGTGAGCTTCAGCCCTCTTGATGCTTATTCTTCAGCTTCCCAACAGATCAATATTTCACATTTATCAGTGCAGGTCGTCCCTATTTGTTCTATAAATTTAAAAGAATCTGAAGACCTCCTCTGTCACTGTCTGTTTTATCGTGTTAATCTGTGCCAAAGGGTGAAAATCTGCCTTTTTAATCTCGATTCTGGGGGTGTCCTCCAGTCTGAGGCAGCCTCAGACTGTCGACCACATGAGGATTTAAAGCAGAGCCAATGATCCTATGGCAGCACCTGGCTCACAGTAAACTCCCACCACAGGATAAAACCAAATAATCTGCAGCCACACAGCTAAGGGCAGCTGTTGCACCGGGCACCAGTCCAAAAAACCCACACAGAGAGGAGGAAAGAAACAAGAAAGATGGCATAAAGGGCCTCGTTATGCCATCACATCATGGCTTCAGCATTCCCAAAACAAATCTGACTGTCAGTAATTCCACGGCTGTTTTCCAGAGCCGACTGGTTCTCGTCTTAGTGTAAAAGTTGGCACCCGGTGTGTGATGCTGCGAGGCCACAGGCGGGCCGGTGAAACGGAGCCAACACAAGGGCGCTCTGTTTTATGAGCCAAGACTTGACCTTTGTGCGCCGGCCACACTGATCTGTTACTGTAGCTGGTGTTCAGTCTGGCTGCCTCTTTTTGTGCACGTTCTCTGCACATTTAGCAAATGAAATGCAGCTATTTATAATGCTTAAATGTGCCGATTTTACTGTTTTTAGACGGCTGAGATTCCACTTTTATTAACTGGCTTCGTCGCATTCGTCGTTCTGTAGAACTTTGCTTCGATTCGACAGTTAAGAAGAATTTATCGTGAAGTTCTGTGAGTTTGAACAAAGTTTTATTGCCCATTCGAGTAAAAGCAAAAAGAGCCACATTCCTATAATCAAACGCTGCGATTCACTGTATGTAACCAGAATGGATCTTAGATTATTTACCATATTGTGTAACTCAGAAAAACCTCTGATCTCAAAGTAAACATCAGATATTTGCAGTAAACGCTGTTTATGGCTGATATGTGACCCGTCAAAGGATGCAAATTCATTTGATCCACATGTGTTTACAGAAGATTTCACATGTAAACAGACATGAATCAGCACGGCCAAAACCACGTGCACGTCCAAACATTGTGCCCACATGTGTCACTTTCTGCTCTGGGTTCAGAGTTTCCAGCAGATGTGAAGCATTCTGCAGGAGGTTCAGGTCACAGCTTTTATGCAGGAGAGTCAAGTTCTTCCACACAAAGCGGAGAAATTGCACCAAGCTGCTGTTGTCGGCTGGGACATGATCAGGTTCAGACATTTATTGGTTGGTGCAAATATCTGACCCGAGCGAAACAAAAGAAAACCGACTATACAGGTCGAATATGTGTGTGGTTTCCTCAGGAGACGCTGAAATCGGGAAGTATTAAAACCCTTTAAAACCGGGCAAACGTAGAGTCAAACATTTCAAAACTCCAGGAACTTCATCAGGTTTGCAGGGATCAGAAAAAGAGCAGAAACCAGAGATGCAGAGACTCAACGACCGGCAGGCCTGACACCAAAGACTCATTTACAATGAATGTGTCGTTACACGGAAGAGTCTTTGCACAGCCTGGTTTTATTAAAAGGAGCAGCTATCTCACGCCACGCCATCTGGAGTGTTATTGGTACGCTTTTTTTTGTCGTTGTTTATCACTTTGTACTCAGAGGATAACACCCTACCCTGGATTTTTACCCAAACCAGTTGCAATGTTAGTTTAATGGCGTAAAATGGCAAACCAAAAGCTTAAAGTGCACATAAATGACACCTGGAAAGTGGCCACAGTGGCGTCCCATCTGTAGAAACTCCTATCAGGTCAGGCTGAGCTGAGCAGAGGCGAGAGGCAGCCACCCGAAAAGATCCAGGTTTGTGTTCATAACAAACCCAGAAAGCAAAGCTAACTGAAATGCACAAGGACAAACTCATGCTAAGATAAAACATGCATGGAAAACTGACCGACGTGCACAAAACGAAACAAATCACGACAAAATCCTTCAAAATGTTGATAAAATTGATGTAAAAAGTTACATCTTTATTAAGCATCAGGATTAAAGCCGAACGTGTGCTAAAAGTGGTTGAATCAAAGCCGATTATTAATGAAAGATGATGAGTCTGGTGTGAAAATGCTGTTTTTTCCTGTAAATACTTTGAAAATAGTCACATTTTAATCTGCAGAGTTCATACTGAGAGACTGTGTTGGTTAATAAAAAGCTTGTTCTCAGACTGTGGATACTGAGGTGTGGCTGCCCACATGCTTTCAGCTACAAAGACTACGACTCAACAAACTGTTTTCCATATATTTTAGGAGCTCAAATGGGAGAAATGGCTGTTTGGAACTCAAAGGAAATGTCTAAAATGCAGGATTGTGATAAATGGCAGCGTGTTTTTGCGTGTTTGCTGTGTGGTGCAGCTCATTTGGGTTGATATAGAACAGGTCATGTATTTGCAGTTCTTTGTTTTCATGACAGCAGATGGCTGCTGTGAGCAGACAGGTTGCATTTCAGGACAGCCGCCGCCCAGCAGCGCCCCCCTCCGGCCTGCCACCGCACTGCGAGGAGAAGCTGTGTGCGCCCGGTGAGCGACGGCCGCTGAAGAGACGACACCGCTGTCTGCACGCAGGTAAGAAAACCCCGACACATTTCTTTTATTTAACCGATCCAAACTCAGCGTAATCGCACCGAAACAGCGGAGACAGCGGGCCGCACGCGGACCGGTCGCCGCGTCGTCTTTCTCCATCGGCATTCGTCTTGTCACTTAATATTTTTTGCATGAGATGGGAGAGGTTGGGCCTGTGTGCGTTTAACGATAAGAAACACCCTGCAAATGAATGAAAGCCGCTTTTCTTACATCGCCTGTCAGCACAGAACCTCCTGCAGCCGCTTAATTCGCATGTTTGCGCTTTTAGAATCGCGCTCCATCCTCATCGATCTCCATCCGCAATAAACACAGAAACGTGTTTTTGTTGCAGCCATCGTCGCTCCAGCCCTGGAGGAGCAGTCACCCCCCCACAAACACGGCGTTCTGCTTGTTTTCGCCTCGTTTCCCAGCTGGAAAAAAGCATCCCCCCCATCCTCCGGAGCAGGTTTCCTTTCAGCTCTCGGATCTCGTCCTTGTGCGCGCTGACAGGACTAATCCGCCCGAATGTTTATAATCTCATTATTCAGAGATCCCAGGAGGGCAACGCTGCCGCGTTATTTCTCTGATATTTACTCCAGTTTTGCAGTTTATTTCCTTTGTCTGCCTGTTTTTTTAATGGGAGCTCCGTGTGTAAGTGAGGCTGTGAGGACTCGGCTGCTCTCTTTGCCTTCCTCCCTCCCGTTATTCTGGATCCTTCGCCTCATTATTGTACATGTGGGCCTAAATGGTTTCTAGCGTGCCTTACAAAAGCGCTCCTTTTATAACCGCAGCTCCTGCACCCAAAGAGCAAATAAAACCACCTCCCGGGGTTTGCTGCACTGCTTTTCATGCGTCTTTATCTACTGTTCATGTTCGTATTCTTGCGTTATTTAGGGAGCAGATAATGTGTGGAATCGGGATGGCGCGACGCCTGTGCGCAAATGCCAAGCCCATTTTTCATTTTTTCGTTTGGCCAACAGTAGAGAGTGTCCGCGCCGCCGCGCACTGAGCCAGACTGCTTATCTGTCACATATGGGCTCCTCAGTAATCCGCCCAGGGTCAGCGGACTCTATCTGACCCTCTGTGGGCACCTGAGAGCCTTTAAACATTAGAGGAAGCCACGTGGAGACCACACGGTTCAATGTGCGTTCATTTCATGCGAGTGATTCGAACTGAGGAGTGAGGATATGTGGCTCACTGTCTGCACCTCTTTCCCATCCTCGCGGGCTCTCTTGCGCGCCACTCACCGCATTGATTTCTGCAACATTTACAAGAGGAGAGAGCGTGCGTGTTGTACTGTGTAACCGCAGCTGGGAGCCATTCCTGCCGGCCAGGTGATCCGCTGAGAGGAATGAGAGTTATTTTCTTCATGTTCCGATGATATCAATCAGCGTCCTGCAAGTTTCTGCAGCGCTTTGGCACGAGGTGTTACTAAAGAGACGCGCTGGTATGCGCGCGGGGCGCCTCCCCTCCAAAGAAAAGGGTTCAGATTGAACACAAAAGCCTCTCTTAGGACTGGTTTGTGTTACAGCGGCAAACAGCGACTATATATGTCCCAAAACATTATACAAGGCATCAAATGGGCCTTTGAGCGGAACAAAGCAGCTGGGCCTCCACAGACCCAGTGTTCCACCTCCATCTTATTATTCTGGGCTTGTGTGGAAACTTGGATCTAACATTTGGTTCTTTAAGGATAGTTTTATGAAGAAGAGCTCTTCCCCGGTGGAAAAGCAACAGGATTGCTCAGCCTATGAAGGGAAAATGGTGAAACATGCTCACCTGTGCTTCCTGTTTGTGTTTAGCTGCAGTCAGAAACCCTCAAACGCTGAATACGAGCTAAAGTCTCTCTCAGCGCTGTAGAAGCGGGTCGAGCTATGGGATATCAACTAGAATGTGGATTTTTGCAGCCAAACAACCGATATTTGCCCTCATTCCTCATAAAGCTTATCGGACTACATGGTTATCATCATGTGTTCAGAACAATAAACTCATCTGGCAACAGCAGGACACCAGAACTGACAAGTTGGTCACAGGAAATAGGTCAAGTTGAGATATAAGCTTCGGCTAAAGCTGGCTGTGACTCATTGTGTCTACATGCACAGCAAAGTTGAGCCTCAGTAATAACTGGGCACGGCTATTTAAATGGTCCCAGTATAAAACCACATGAGGGGGATGGATTTTCTGGCTGGAGTGTGTCCGGTTTCTACGTGCATGTTGGTGGTGCCACCAGGACTGCCCCTCAGCACAGGTCCAGTTCATGGTTTTCATGGACAGGATCTTGAGGTGAAGTCGGGGAGAGGAGGGCGTCTGGTTGAGGTTCTGTTGGCTTCTTCATAGCCACGACCTTCAGCTGGAACAGTTGGCTGCTGAGTGAGAAGCAGAAGTGCCCCCTATGGGTGGGAGATGGTTTAACCCTCTCAGGATGTTGATCATGAGACGGATCGGGGCTTTCAGCAGTAATGAGGGCGCTGCTCCGGTCCGTTTGGTGAAGAGGTAGCTGAGCAGGAAGGAGAAGCTTTCAGGTTCCTGCTCCATCTTTGTTCCAACCCTCACCTGTGCTCACAGATCTGGGTTCTGACCCAAAGAAGGAGGTCGTGGATACAAGCGGCTGAAATGAGTTCCTTCAGAGGGGGGCGGGGCTCAGCCTGAGAGAAAGGGGGAGGAGCTCCACCATCCGGAGGGATGCAGGACGTCGAAAGGAGTCAGCTGAGGTGGTTCCTCTGGTTGGTCGCCTCCTTTTGGAGGTTTTATGGGCACAGGAAGAAACTCCTGGATGGACCCAGAACTAACTGGAGGGATTATACATCCCATCTGAGCTGCAGAGTGTCGCTGAGGAGAGGGATGTTTGAGCTTCCCTCGATTACCTTTTGCCTAAAGGTGTGGGTTTGAGTCCAGTTGAACGTATACATGCAGGAGATATTCAGCTTTTAAAGGGATTATCAGGGTAACCAAACTGAATTTGGTTTCATTTAGTCTGGAACCCCTCGGTTCATTTTAGGTTTCCATCAAACGCTATTAACAGGTCATGTGTCATCGTCTCTCGGGCAACTCTTCCTCCTTAGTAAACGCACTCTTTCAAACTCCAAACCCGCCGTATATTTCAAAGACCTGCATTCAACGTTGATGACATCACTGTTATTATCTCTGTAATCGAACAGGCGAATTATTACTTCCATCTTTTTTTAAATGCAACACTGTTAAACTGCTTGGGATGAGGTCACTCGGCGGCCATCTTGGCGGAGCTCCTGCCCCAGTTTAAGTGATTGATGACGGCAGTTATTGGCAGTTTCTGGTGATACAGGACACAAAAACCCAAGTCAAATTTCTGCAGTGTTCTGCTGCTGTACGAGCAGAATGAATCATTTCTGAAGAACAAATGTTCCTCTTCACGAGGAGCCCTGTGCGTTCCTCCTCCTCTGCCCTTATCTGAACTGATGATTTGGGAGGAGGTGCAGCACGTGTCAAACAGCCGTCGTCTTTGGCGTTACATAATCGTCTCAAAGATTTCTATTCAGGATTCTTAAAGGGGCAGAGCTCCCCTTCGACGTTTGGCTGGTTGTTCTGTGCACAGAACAGCGTTTTGTTACTTGCAGATTTGGTCTGACGTGCACCAAGAAGTAAAATCACCCCTGAAGTCACAAGAAGATAAAAATATAGAGATTTGTGCAGCAGAATTTAACTGTTTCTACCTTCCTTTCTCAAAAATGATCTGACTGCCTCTCACATTCAACTTGTGGTGCCTTCCAGGTGTGGAAAAGTCAAGTCTGTAAAGTCAAGTAGAAACTATTTACACCTGAACTGAATTAGCATTAAGCGTCACATAATGTTAATATAACAGAATATGTCACAAACTTCCTTTCACAGACAGTTTGAGTATATTTTAGACAGAAATTGCATCTCTTCCTCTGATGATGATGATGGACAGTACCTCAACACTCTATGAATTAGTTTCATTTCATAAATGAATTAGAATCACTGCAACTTAAGCTTTCGGGGCCTTTAAATGAAACGGTCTCCTGCCTTCATTGAGTTATCGACCTGAACGGCTCGGCCTCGTGCATCGAGCATTATGAAATGAATCCACACCGAAGCGCTCCTTTCAGCTAAAGACTGATGGGCTCCTTTAGGATTCAGTCCAAATGTGACCGCGGCCAGCCTCACTTTGGAGCTTAGGCTGGCAACACCAACCACAGAAATTACTTCCCTGCAGTGGAGCTGGTACACGTTGCTCAGATTTACTGGATCTGGCTTTAGAGCTCAAACGCTCCAGTCCAGTTACGATTTAGAAAATTATACTTTCAGTCACGATTTCAGGTCAAAATACCAAATGTTTTCTGGTTTCAGCTGCTCAAACTCATCTAAACCTGCTGCATTTCGCACATTTTTGTTGCTCGTCTCATTCATAGTAACAACAGTTAGATTCAGATCTATTCTGTTTCCAGCTTTTAACTCTTTATTTCATTCAATCCTGTCCGGTAGATTCCCAGCAAGCAAAAATGTGTTGATTAAAGTGTTTTGGAAGAAAAAGTAGAGAAGAAGCTGACAAAGTTTTAATGTGTCAGTAGAAGCTGCGTCATCTCGTTAAGGAGAAGAAGAAATGGCACAACAGGTTTTAAACTGTGTACTTAGTTAATTGGCCCCCTGCTGATGCTGATCTTTGGCTCATTACACCAGTAGATCAGTCCGTGTCTACAGCCCTGAACATGCAGCAGACAGCGTTTATGATCACCTAAAAGCTCAAGACTTCCTCGTATTTTGAATTCCATACAACAAGATTGTAGCCTCAAATATGTGAGTGCGTGTCTGCAAGCTCTAACTGAAAGTCTCGTGTTGATTTGAACTATTATCGTATTTGAAGAGGGTGCAGCCACGTTAAAGCGTGTGTGGGAAAGTAGCCGGGTGTGGTTGGCACAGTCAAATACGTACCCGGAGCATAGTGTGCAGACTGGTTCCTCCCCCAACGCTCAGATGGAGGTCAAAATGAAACGGGCCCCACCTTCAGCCCCTCCACTGCTGCAGCCGGGCCCTCATCCAAAGGTAGAGTCAGAGTGCGGATGCTGGAGGCTGGGTGAGCACGCAGAGAGGAAAATGATGAGGAAAGTAGGTCAGAGATACAGAGGCAATCAAGCATGAGAGCAGAGCAGCATCCTCATCTCCCAGCAGCGCTGGTGAGCCGGCAGGCCGGTCCACAGCGTCAGACCATCTCCTTTGTTTTCAGGTCTGAGACGTTCCAGCTCACAGACGATGGCTCAGTGAAGCAATCGCATGAGATTAACTGTCAATTTGTTGGCATTTATCAAGCAAAAACACTGTGAATAGGAGAAGGCTTCAGTTGTCTGTTAACGCCAGCTGAAATAATGATCGTTTGAACAGAAACCTTCAGATTAACACTTAATAAATACAAACCAAACAAATGCATTAAAATCTTTCAGCCTGTAATTTGTTACTTTTTGTTCATCTCCCCATTTTTCAGTGTGTTTCTTTCATTAAATGTTAGACTCGTTTCTATTTTCTAAATACAATTAAGTTGGTTGAGACATATAATAAATAGTTTGTTTTGACCACATTAGATTTCTCAACTCTGAAATGGAGAATCTTACTTTTCAAACATAAGTGCCTCCCTAAAAAGTCCAGATTCCTTGATTTTCGTGGTCTTTTTCTCTTCTATATCATCTTGTATGATCGTAAAATGTATATATTTATTGTTTTTCATAGTTCCAAGTTTAACATACAAGTTTCTTTAAAAAAAAAAAGAGGAAAAAGTCACATTTAAGAAGCTGGAACCACTTCTGTATTTCTTTTGCTCTAAAACTGACTGAAACAGTTAATCTGGTCAGGATACTACATTTCCCACAATGCACTTCAGCATGCATTGTCTTGCCCTGCATTATGGGTCTCCTCATATTTGTGTGTTTAATAAGAACACGACACAATTCTGTGTTTCCGCTCAGTAAGAATCAACATTTTTCTTATTTCTGAACTAATTTTTTATCTCTTTGGTGCATTTTCTTCTGATTTTTAGCCAGTTTGCTTCCACACACACACATACACACACTTTTATCCTGCATGTCTTGTTGTGTGCTAAGAGCTCCTGGCGCTGTGTCAACATCCCTGTTGACTGCTCCTTGCAGAGCTGAGGTCTGTGCCAAGATCAGATTTTCACACGGCCCTGAGAGGAACAGGCTGCATCGGCAGACCTTTCAGCCTTTTCCCCCTCATGAGGCTGCGACAAAGACTGCTGTCGTGTTCCCTTTCTGCAGCAGGTGAAGTGTGGGTGTGTTTGTGTGGATTTGGTCTCGAATCAAATCATCAAGAGGGTCCGGTCCGGTCCTGGTCCCGTGAAAACTGAAAGATGCTCCTGAAAGGAGGCGTTTAAACCTGCGTCTGTCTCTAAAACACAACCCACCAAATTACTAGTAGGAATATGATTAAAAACCCTTCATGCAAAGTGCAATAAAGTGTGAATTTTGGTCATTACTTTACATTAAAGGAGCTTTTCCAAGCTAAATTTGGGTGTTGAAGCGACCACGTTGCAGATGAACATCGCCTCGTGTACATATGATTATCAGCAGCAGGATTCCGCTCTTATCAGCCTTCGGTTTGTTGGCTCTGCGGCCGCCTGAGCTCCCGGATGCAGAGCGAACGACCTCTCAGGGGATTGTCTTCGTTGGCAAGTGTACAGCTTTCTGCTTGTTGTTTGGATTCTGTCATGTGTGACGCCACAATGGGAGTTTTGTCCGGGAGCTGTGTCAGAGTACGCTATTCATCAGAGTTTCTATGGGGCACACACTCTGCCATTTGTAATCTATTGGGTCCTCTTCTTTTTAAATGATGATTTAGATCTTCTTTTGTTCTGTATTTTTATCACTGTCAACAATTGACAGTAGAAGAAGAACTGGGACACTTAACTCCAGTAGAAGCGCTGATGCAATGCTGTAAAAATGCTCATTTAAAAGTAAAAGATGCAGACTCGTGTTGTACTCGATGCTTAGAAATATCCCCTCTTTTACACCGTCATATTTACAAGTTTGAAGTTATTACTTCACGGTGCTTGTTGGTCTAAAAGAAACAATCCATGTCTGAAAAGGAATGAAAACTAAATAAAAACGCTTAAAGAAAAGACAGAAAATCGTTTGTTTCATCTCCGTTTGGTAGTTGGGATCAAAAAATACATTAAATTACATCTTCATACGTTTGTTTAAATTCGTTTAAATGAAATATTATGTTACCTTTCACTGTCGTTCTTTTTGCTGGAGGTTTCCTGCTACCTCCGTGATGTTCCGTCCTTGAGGAAGAAGAAAAAGGAGCAGCCACAGGATTTGGGAAGTCAGTTGTGGGGCGTCCCTTCACAAAATGCTAAAAGATATCAGAAAGTCAGAACTTGTCTCCATCTGTTAGTATTTATTTTACTTAAATATTACACAGTACCTCAAGGTTTAACAGAGACGTCTTTTTTAACGTTGTCACACAAAGCTATGGTTAGCTAACGTTAGCTAGCGCTTTACCTTAGAACGTTATCACACAAAGCTATGGTTAGCTAACGTTAGCTAGCGCTTTACCTTAGAACAAACGCAGGTGCTCTTATTGATTTTGGAGGGATTCGGCTGTTCGTGTGGTCTTCCTCACTGCTTTATCCACACCCGGGATCTTTCTTGTTGCGTCTAGAATTCAACACCACCCTCCAAACTTCTTGGATATCGACTGTATCGCTTCGGTATATCGCTTTCTACCGAAAGCTTGACTGGCCTCTTATGCATAGTTACGGTTGCTAACGTAGGATTGGACAGAAGCCGTTTGTGGGCGGGGCTTAGCGAAGGGTCAATTCAGATCCGGATCAGAGGTCACTACATGCTACAAAATAGAGCTTTAAGATGTTGACATGAAGCTAATTACATTATACTCACGATCATGTTGACGGCGGCTTATTTATAAGCTGAATGGTGATGAATTAACTCCGATTTTCCAACATACCGCACTTACTTTATATTTTCAATCTTTAAATACTCAAAACACGTCACCGTAGTTTTTGCATCACTCACAGGAGTAAAGGGTGCATGTTGGACGATAAAGACTGATTAACTCTTCATTTGATCTTTATAGAAATAGAAATAGAAAAATACTTTATTCATCCCCCAGTGGGGGAAATTCAAAATTCAAAAATTCAAAATTCTGTACATAAGATGACTGTGAAAATAACCGTCTGTGGTTTTTAGTCTTGATCTGGTGGCCACCTTGTCCTGTTCCTGCCATCTGTGCCGTGTTTAACGCTGTTTAAATAATCAGGGGTCAGGAGATAGGAGGGCACACAGAGCGAAGGTCACATAGCGGAGCCCGGCGTGCCTCCAGAGAGGGTTTTATAGGGTGAAGTAACCACGGCAACAGTTCAGGATTGCTGCTTGTAAATAGCAGTTTGCATCAGCTGCCGCCACATCCCTGAGTTGTGTCAAAGAAACTGCTGGAGGTGACCAGTGATAGATAACTTTCTCTGTTAATGTACACAGTTAAGACAGAAAAATCATCCGTTCTGCAGAAATGTGACCTTCTGTGAGTCGAAAAAAGTCGAATAGATACGTAAAATGAGAATGAGAACCATAGATCTAATTGAAAATAGCAAAATTAAAGCATATAATTAGTTGATTTAGCATTTGATGGCAGCAGCGTAGATGTGTGGGAACTTTGAGGAAAATAGTTCCCATTTTTGTTGTCTGTTTTATGATGTTTCAGACGGGTCTGGGGTGCTGGCAGGCGAGTTTAGCATCAACGAAGCTGTCCAATCGCTGTTGGAATACAAGCAGAGTGTGGTTTGCCATTGTGTTGCTGAAATAAGCAAAACCTTCCCTATGACTATGCCCGTTAGATGGCTGCAAATATCGCTTAAAATCCTGCATATGTTCGTCAGAGTTAATGGTGGCTTCAAAGAGGGGCTCCAGGTGCTCCAGACCATCACTGATAACAGGCCAGATGACCTCCTTCTACTTAGTCTGAACTTTTGATTAATCAGACCACAGTTTATCACATCGTGGCAGATGTTAAACTTCGTAGAACTGCTTCTTGTCCCTGACTTTGTTCAGAACCTTTATGGACAGACTTTCTGGTCGTAGGAAAGGACCTTTTTGCAGCTGATGTGGTCTTAATCAAGGGAAGCCCTCCAGCAGGCACTGAGGTGACTTAAAGCTGGGATGAGTCAGGAAGTCTGAAGCCAGGGATTGCCAACATCTGGAAGGTTATAAGTTGTTGTCGAAGGTAAAAGAGCTCAAGTATCTCTGGGTCTTGTTCGTGATTGATTTGCAGAATGTCCCAACCCTTACCCGAGTGGCTGATCGCACCCTCAGGGAGAGGGAGAGAAGCTCAGTCCTTTGGGGGGAGTCACTGCTCCTTTGCATCACAACTCAGGGCCCAGAGGAGAGATTATTCCTCTCAGATAGCTTGGGAATGCCTCAGAGTTCTCCTGGAAGATCGTTTGGCTCGGAAGAGGGAAGTCTGTGGGTCTCTGCTTTGATAGATGGACAGTCTCCGGCTTTCTTCTCCCGATCCAGACTAACACAATATTTTAATCATTTCATAAAACCGTAAATGAAGAAATCCCTAAATATTCTGGAAATTTACATTTGAGAAATGTGATTCTTATTGTTGACCCACTCGTTAACAGTCTGAGTCCATCTCCGTCTCTTTGGGGTAAGAAAATATCACTTTGATGGAGCCTCAGCTTCTAAGTACTTCTTCTTCTCAGTCTTTCACTCAAATACAGTAAATCTGCTCAGTTTTTTCCTCTGATGAGCTCAAACATCTGTGGCTGCAGCTCTCATTCATCACAAAGCAAGACATTTATGTGCACTAATGGTATGACCCGTCTTTTGGTGGCTTTGGCGTCGTTTAGCACTGCGTGGGACTGCACCTCTGAGAGATTAAACCATCCTGCTGATGTGCCAATGTGGGCATGAGAGTGAAACTAAAGCTCCAAAGCTGCCAAATCTGCATCAGCACACTAACACAGGACGAACTGATTATGCCGTAAGCTCTCTACACTGGTGGTGTGTTTGTGTGTCAGGGCAGTAAAAAAAAACATGATTTGAACTGAAAAGATGCTGATGTAACCAGAGGCTTGGGTTTAATCTGATATGTAAGCCTCTTTTTGAGATTTGGCGAATGTTTGAAGGCCTGAGCAGGTTGTTTCCCGCCGCTCTGTGTATATGTGTGTGTGGGGGGGGCGTTTGCTTCGTAATGACTTGTCGAAGTTTTGCTCCCGTGGTTCAGAGTTGGTCGGTGGCTGTTCAGGAAGTGAAGCTTGGCGAGCACATGAGCTGAGGGACTATTTTTGTCTGTGAGGCCGTAACTTGAAGCGCCGAGCCCACGTCAGGATGTATAAATAACCGGTTTTCACCCGCACAGTGTCTGTTTACATTTTGAGGTGACGGACTGGGTTCTGCAGGCCGGAAGACAAAGTGTCCGATAAGTGCGCCATCATTGCTTTAATCCCTCCAGCCCGGCGCTCTCTTCCCTCCCGGCCACTTTGCATACCTAATTTGTGACTTGTGTAATGTGACGCCCCCTGGACACCTTCGACTGTGTCCTGATCACCGCTGATTTGCTCTTTTATAGCCTGACCCGTGAGTGGCAATGGACTACATGAACAACGCCTCCAACAGCTACAGTTCTGGGGACACCATGAGTGGATCCTTAGCCAACATGACCATCAACGACCAGCACCACCAGGAGAACGGCGTCCAGATGGGACACAGAGGCCCCGGGGACGCCAAAATGAAAGGTCAGACATGAGATACAAAGATAATCGGACACAGAACAAGCATGCAAGGTAACAAAGATGAGAAGAGGTGCATATTCCTCTTCTCGATGTCTAGAAACGGACTTGTTGCTCCAAAGACTGTTTCTTCGGTCAGGTTGAGCTCTGGTTTGGCAAAGGTCACAGCAGATAATCACGTCAGTAGCATTTAGCGCCAACATCCTCATCTTTTAACCCAACTGCACTGACAAATGGCTCATAAAAAGCCAGCAAACATGCCTTAATACAGCTACACATGTCCAGTTTCCAGGGTTGCAGCCCCCAGGTTGGGTGAATATTCTGTGGAAGGTGCAGGTGCTTTACAGGCAGAAACCTTCTGGTGTCTGAGAAAAAAATCCATAATAAGCTTCAGGCGAGATGCACGTCCCTGCAGAGGGTGGAAAAGCTGATTTTAGGAGGAGCGAATACAGCAACTGTCTGCACTGCAAACCCTAAAATAGTCACTATATATACAGATGTAGTCGGTTGCTTCATGCTTTGGACGTTCATCTCCCAGAGCTTCGTCTTCTAAATCATTCTGACTGGAAACTGGCTGAACTTTGGCAGAGAGAACGTGTTAAAACTCCAACTTCAGTTTCCAGAAGCACCTAAATGAGGGGCAGATTTACCATGGAAGCAGACGATGAGTTGAAAGTCTTCTTCATGATATTTCAAACTAACAGAGCCTACTTTTTAAGCTAAAAGTACATTTTGATGTGAATTGTACCGTTTTTATCAATGAAGCTGACTACTGAGGACTCAGTTGGACAGAATCTGCAGGTCTTTCTCCTGATTGATTGGCTGATTCGGTCAGTTTAAGACTGTCTGGAGGAGGTTTGTGAAATTAAATAACCTCTCACATTGGAGTGAATGGACTCGGGACCCAGCGCTCGTCTCCTAAAGGGACGTGTCGGTGGGCACAGACACAGGAAATGACTCCTCAGTGGGTCGTCTCCTCTCTGAACAGTCAGTCTTCAGGCAACAAAGGTCAAGGCTGGTGTGAAGCACGTGCGTGTGCATACGTGCACGCCCGTCTGGTTGGAGAGGTTTCTGCCCATGTTTAAGTTCCATTAAGTGGAAAAAAGTTATTAAAGCTGTGCTAGAACAGCAGAAAGAGCAGTTTATATCTATAATAGCTCAGGATGATATGAGAAAGTATTACAGCAAAATCTATAAAGATTTAAGTGGAATATGGATGATTTGTACAAATATGGCACAAAGACTGGTAACCATTTACACGAGTAGAAAATGAGTCTATATGAATCAACATAGACGTAAAGATTATTAACACTGAACTGCATCTCATGTGTAATCAGTAAAAAAAAGCAGCTATTTGAGTGTTTAAATGCATTAAAATGTGGCTTTGATGCCTGTGGTGCAGCAATAGATTCTGATATATGAGCAGATAATTACATTTTCCACGGATTTCATCATTTCTGATACATCTTGTCCTTTAAAACTATGTTTTAATGTTTAATTTAAGGGCTCACAGGTCACTGCTGCTCCATGTTGGAGCTTTGATCGATGAGCACAGGCGGATTATGACGATAAAGACTGTAAATGTGCAGTTTCCTGTGGCTCGCTGTACACTGCGGAGCCTTTCAACTGTGCTTTGTTTTAATCTCTTTTTACATAATGGATACAAGACATTCTTGACTGCAGCTGCCCTCTGCTCTGTAATCCAGACATCTGGGTCAGACCTCCGAGAACGAGCCCAGCTACTGCTCCCAGTTCTGTAACAATCAGGCCTTCAGTGCTGCAGATAAAACCTCACATTTAGATAAAGAACGGCTAATAAACAGCAGTAGCTGTGCCTGCCTTGTTTGTGCTTCATAAATCATCACAGTTCTGACAGATTGTTCATTATCTTGTAGCTGATAATCAGTTTCAGGCATGTCAGCAGCGTGTTTTTCTTCTTTTTCACCCCAATCAACCATATGGCCAATTAGTACGTAGCCTAGCTTTTCCCAGTTTACAGCCCTCTCTCGTGCAGTCGTTCTCCCCATTTCCACTTCCCATCATCTCATGTACTAACAGGACGCAGCCCACAGAGTCAGCTCCTTCTGCAGAGCTAAGCAGCTCATTAATCAGCAGTCGAACGCAAAGTAAGTACCTCAGTGAGCACGAGTAGGAGTGTGGTAGCTGTAGTTTGCTCAAAGGAAATGTAGCATGTAGTTAGCTCTTAGCTTTGGAGGAGCCACGACTTCCATATCTCCTTTTTCCATCGATGCTTTCTCAAAAGACACTTTTTTTTTTAAGATCTGTACGTCAGAACTACAAGAAAATGTCATAATTATGATGTAAAAAGAGAAAAAAAAGTCACTTTCTCATCATCTCAACTCAATATTTCAATCTTTTTGGTCAGAATTGACCAAAAAGTTGCATAATTACAAGATTGAGAGTCTCATAAAATCTCTCTCACAACCTCAGTTCATTATCTTATTAAACTGGCCTGTTTTTTTTATCTCATAACAGAAAAAAAAAAGGTTTGAGATTCCCAAAATTCACTGTCTCATAACCTCGATGCAATGTTTCACATTTATAATCCATTATACTGAGTTTTTAAATAGATTCCTGTGATGCAATAATAGATTCTGATCTAAAAACGACATTTTTATGTGTTTTTGTCAAAGAGTTTAATGTTTCCGTGTCCTGTTATCCTGTTTTAGGGCTTCATTTACTCATCTCAGTTCAATATTTCAAACTTTTAATTTACTTTCTCATGAAACTGACTTTTTTTTGTCTCATAATTAAACAAAAATATGGTTTGAGATTCTCAAAAATCACTTTCTTAGCATCTAATTTTTTCTAAAAACTGAAAATGATGAAAACTAACCCCAGTTTCAAACTATTATCAGATAATCATTGTTATCTCATAATAAGAAAAGACGTTTTCAGGGCCTTTAGATATTAAATATGTGTAACTACAGTTCAGTTCTGTTAAAGCATCTAATTCTCTCTCAGAATATCATCCTTTTTGCACATTAATGTGCTTTTTATTCCCTGAAACGAGCTACACAACATTTAAATGTGGATTAAAACATGCTGAACTTCTTCCCTTTGGAGAACTTGGATAAAAAGCACTTTTACTTTGTTTCTGCTGTCTGCTCTGAACTAAGGTTCCCCTTTAATTCACAGAGGATGAAGCAGCGCTCAGTGAAAACGGGGTGAACTCAGTGTCTGAGGCCTCTCAGCCACAGAGCCGCTGTGAGGACGAGGTGCCGCCTGGTACGCCCGCCAGCATTCATTGTGTCATGAAGTTTGAAGTGCAGCTTAACCCTTATTTGTCTTGGTTCAGTTTGAGCACAAATTACCCTTTAATTTCCCTTTTTTCTTCCACGCTACCTTGTCTTTGCGGCAGATTTGTTATCAGAGAAGCGCTGCTCTTTGCTGATTTTCTCCCGTTATTCTTTTCTTTCTCCCAACGCTAACAGAAACTGACTTTAAAGTTTGATTTCCCTGCTTTGATTTCTTGTCAAGACGATGAAAGTGCATGTTAAAGCACAGTCTCTGTGCCTGTTAGCCACAGTCGCTCCACGCTTCTCCCGCTCAGGCACGCTTTGATCAGAAACACTGAGAGTGACGGCTTGTCTGAGGCAACAGGGGGAGGGAAGGTCATCGGGTGGAAACCACCTCTGAGGGGACAGAGGTGCAGCAAACTCTAAAACTTACCGACATCCGTTTAATCCACAGCCGACACGTCTGCAGAGAAAGGAGGTGATGAAGTCGTGTCGGAGCTCTCAGAAAAGGAGGACAAGGGGCACCTCGGTACGCCTCCAGTCTCATCAGCTGCATCCTCCTTTCAGCTGCTTGTGACCTTTCAGTTTGACCTCTAGAGAAATGCGCTTCTTTGCTTTTGCTGCTGAATGTTGGATGAAAGCTTTTAAAGCAAATGTTAGCCGCTAACATCTGCAAACACATCTGCAGCCACAGCTAACAATAGGCTGGCTGCAGCAGGTAAGAAACCGTTGCTTTAGGTCCGTTTGCGTGCAACTGGTCGTATTTTAGTTCAAATCGTCATCTTTGACACCAGTATTGTTACAGTGAAACTGGAGGTTTGACATTAAAATAACCAAAAACTTTAAGATTTGCCAAAGTTTTGGCAGAAAAGGACACTAATTGGGTCCCATTCATCCTAAACTGGGCTGATCATAAACTTCCCAGTACACAGGAAGGAACCTGAGAACCCAAATCACTGCAGTCTGTCACAGCAGCAGAACCGACCCACAGATTGGGCCATTTCTACTGAGAATTAAGGCTAAAGTGGCCCCCACAGACAAACCTGCATGGGTTTACCTGCATAAATAAAGGCTGATAGTGATAATTAATGATGAGGTTCTGGTTCAGAACCGGGCCTGCGTGGGTTTCCCTGGGACTCCCAAAGACATGCGTGTTAGTTTTACTGATAAATCTGGATTAACTGTCGGGATAAGCATGAATTTTTATGGCTGTTTGTCTTTGTTTTTGGCCCGTGACCTCTGACCCCCTCGTGATCCTGACAGGGATAAATTGGGGATTAAGGTGTGTTTTTTTTAAACTTTTGTTGGTTTTATTTGCAGCTGTGGATTAATGTTTAGTGTCCAATGGAATCCAAATTCTCAGACAAGACAAAGAGTCGGATTCTGATAGATTTGGTGACCAAAACGAGGCCAAATGACCGTTTTCTTAGCATCAAAACCAGCCTGGCTTTTCCTCTTCTGCTTAATAGGCTGCTTCATCCAGAGCTGCATATGATCTAAAATAGCAAACAAGTCCTTTTTTTAATCAAAGATGGCTGCCGTGCATGGAGGTTATTTTAGAAGGAAGGGAACCGCAGGCAGATTTAAAGGCTCCTGATGCTCGGCTCTGAGAGAAACCAGCAGCTGGAGCTCCACATGCATGAAAACCTGCTCCAGTTGTGCGTTTGCATACCCGCCCTCATGCTTTTGAGCGATATATTCACCTTCTATGACGCTGCTTTTGGCTTCCTGCATTAACTGAAGACAGGCTGGATGGGCTTATTGATCGCTTTGCTGTGATTGAGCGCGTTAATTGATCACGAATGACAGGAGCTCATTACTGATTTGGCTCCTCTTCTCTTTCACATCTGCCTCGTCATCTCGGATCGGCAGCAGAAGGAGCGGCTTCAGCAGGTAGGCTGAATGTTTTATTGATCACATTTATGTCTCCCCATGGAGGGGAAAGAGTCGCTTTCTGTCCTCAGTGTTTTTGTCTGTTCTATAAACTCCTAAGTTTTATTATAAATTATTGTTCTGAGTTGATGAATTTCACCAAATTAAAGCGTCTGGAGTGCGGCGATTTAAATTTAAATGAACAATCGTTTAAAAGGTTTTCAAATATATTTAATCACTTATTTATTTATTGTTGTTCCATCTTATTTTATTTGTGTTTTAGTTTGTGAACATTATTATTTAAAGATGTTTTAGGACATATTATATAATCTGTGATGGGAAACTAGTCGTCTTTTAACGCATCTGAGAACTTTTAGTTGCTGCATCTTTGATTTAACAGCGGAAAAGGACCGGAGTTTGTGCTCTTAAATCATCTTTCTTTAACTGAACAGCAACATTTCACCAGAATCTGCCCAAACAATGACACAGAAGTTGTTTTAAAGGTTCAGGATTGCATTTAATAATAAAGTTTTTAAATTCTGGCGTCATCCTGCACACGTTCACAAACTTTATGTTGAATTAAACATTTATCAACGTGATATTGATGCTCTTTTTAAATAACTGTGTCGTTACATCGTCATTATATGAGCTCTATTAGCCAGGATTCGTACAGATTTCCCACCACAGGCAACGCAAACCAAGCAAATCACCCGATTCTTTGACCATTAACACCCGAAACGGGAACTTTCCAGCTTCTTGTTTTGGATTCACACCTAAAAACAGGCAGTTTGTCTGTTTCTTAGAGCATTAAACGCTCGCCTCGTTAGCGATGATCTGCAAACAAACTCGGTTCAGGATCAAATATTTACCTTTTAAAGTCGGTGGAGAACAAAAACGGAGCAAAAAGAGTTGAGATTAGCAAACATTGGTGGTTATATACTTATTTAGATACTCGTTTTATCATTTAATGCTTCTGTAAAGAATCAAAAGTCTGATTATTAATGTCAGCTTTATGATTTAAAGGATTTTACCATAAATTTGTGAATTAAAAAGTTTATTTTTCCTGTTAAAAGGCAGTTTTTTTCTCTCCATCAATGAATTAAAGAGAAATTTTGATGCAATCTGTTGCAAGGCAACTTTTCTATATAATTAACATATGAACTGAACTAATTTTGATTTAATTAACGACAATAATTACAATAAATCGGATTTTAACTGGACTGTATCTTGGTTCCATATGAACAAACTAACTCAATTGAATTATTTAAAAGAATAAACTGATAATAGAGCCAATATTTTTAAAAGATATTAAGTTTAGAAGAAAATCCTTTAAAATATTAGCAGCACGCTCCAGTCTGGTGTTTCACATCTTAAAAAGCTTCAGTTTCATCAAGAATTTGGTGGAAAGAATGCATTTTTAGGAGTTTAACCACTTATTAGTGAAGATAAATGTATAATTATATGGTGTGTTCATTGTGGAATGCATCATCTCCCATCTGTCACTGCAGTGTGATGCATTAAAGTCCATCTCATCGTCCTGCTTCGTCCCTTCTTGTAGTTTTCTCAGTTTTTATCGGTTTATTTCCTCATTGACATCACTTCTCACCTTTTTTTTTTCCTTTCTGATGGGGAGGTGGATAACAAGTGCTGTGAATGTCATTAATCTGCTTTCCAAACAAATTAGTGAGGCCTGACACTGGAGTCCAAAGTGCGTTCACGTTCAAAAAGCCTGCTGTGCCTGCAGCCGCCGGCTTCATGGGAGCTTCCTGCTATCTGGACCAAGGAAACAAGGCGGTTGCAGAGTGTGGAAAGAGGCTAAGTGAGTCTTTATGGGTCTCTGAAGACCTCAGCTGCAGCTCAGAGATGAAACGAGACGAGGAGACCAGCAGGGGGAGCCCCGAGTGGACTGGAGCTGCCGATTCCCAGAGGGCGATAAGCCTCGATGCATCGGAGTGTCTGACGGAAATTAGCACGCCGCCCGGGACGTCTTTAGTCCGCAGCACAGCTTTGGAAGACCTGACATCCATCGGAGACAGAAGCTTGTGGGTTAACCGGGAGGAGGAGCTCATCTCTGAGCAGACAAAAGATGGACTGACTGCAGATGGAGCAGCTTTGGTGTCCTGCAGTGACTCTGGAAGCAACAATATCCCTTCTGAAACACAGCAGGCTCCTCAGCCTGAAAGTCTGTCACAGCCTGGCTCCGACTCAAATCCACAAGATCTCCTTCCAGCACACAGCAGCAGAAACATTTCCAAGAAGGTTTCCCTTTTGACCAAACTGCCATGTGACACAGAGGCTGAAAACAGCAGTGAGTCATCGTTGCATTGCCCCGGCTATTCAAAGCCTGGCATTTCTAATGAGTCAGAGATGAGCAGCAGTGCGGCTCAGACCGCTGAGCTCCAGAAATCTGCCTCCCAAACCTCTGCAGCCAGAAAGTCTTTGGTGCCGGTTGCTGTTTTCAAAGGTCTGTTTGCTGTCATGTTCACCAGTTCAGAACCAGCCCTCCTCAGTTAACTCCTTCCACTTCTTTGATTTAAAGCGCAGCTTCTGCTCTCTGTTATGCGGCACTCTTTCTCCTGGACCTTAACTTGAACCTGAGGAGAAGCTTGTTGTCCTCCCTCCCCCACTTTAACCTTTCGTTTCATGTCTCCATCTCTGCCCACTCTGCTGGTTATGCAGCCCAAAACGCCACCTTCTGGTTTTACGCATGCCGCATAGCCACCTTCACGAGTTTCGCTGTATTTTCTTTGCCATGAGAATGTGTTTTGGCACCCACTCTGAGGCTAAAGAGTTAACTTTACTGCACCTGGGTGGATGTACATGAAGAGTGACAGATGTTCAACTTAAAACCATCTAAAGTTTGCTTCTGTTTTCTCTCTGTAGCTCAAGCAAAGACGGATAACGGAGATAAGGTAAGTGAGCAAGAGTTTGACTCGAGCTCGCTGTCATTTTTATGAGAATGTCGTTAAAGGATTGTTCTGGTTAATCCAAACTTTTGCAAATAACACAAAGATGGAAAAGTCTGTGGAAGAAAGTCACTATTTGCACACCAAGTGTTCCCAATTTTCAGATTTTAGATGTTATCTTCAAACAAAGAGATTAGATCATCTGTCTGATGTGGTTATGTTCATGCATTCTGCAGACGCTTTTATCCAAAGCCACTTACAAAGGAGGATTTAACATGACAGCTAACCCCAAAGCTAACAATGAGCTATGTGGAAGGAAACCAGGAGTCAGGCTCTGCCAGAGGTGACAGTGCAGCTGTAGAGGAAGTACAGGGTGGGAGATGCTCTGTGAAGAGCTGGGAAATCAAGAGTTTCTGGTTTATTTTCCAATAAATGCAACTAAAATTAATCAATGTTCATATAATGTGAAGGAAATGCATATTTTTGCTTTAATTTCCGTCATTTAACTTAGCTTTAACACCTTTCTAAAGAGCAGTTCTACTTTAAGGAGATCACAAACTATCACTAGTCCTCTGAATTAACAAAATATTTGTTTGGAAGTACAGCTTTTACCATTTTACAGCCACATCTGGCTCCATTTGGTGAAATACGGGCCCACAGGTGAGAAGATGGGCCGTGACTCACTCTGACAGACACAAAGAGAGACGACTGATTACAAAGATGGAGACATTTCAAAGGAAAACATGGAAATTAACGGGTGGAGAAGGCACTGGGGTAATGATAGAGAAATTAGCCTATAAATTAAGAAGAGGCACAATGATTTAATCAAGAGAAAATGTTGTGAATTGACTGCGTTTAGGGAAATAAATTAAGTGCAAATGCAAAGAAGACAAAATATCAGAGATGGAAGAAACTATATAAATGAATTAATACATAATTAAACCAACAAAGTAAATAGGTGGAGTTAGAAGAAGAAGTGAATATGTGACTGCCACGTTTGGTG
Source organism: Leuresthes tenuis (assembly GCF_036924035.1). Taxonomy (NCBI): domain Eukaryota; kingdom Metazoa; phylum Chordata; class Actinopteri; order Atheriniformes; family Atherinopsidae; genus Leuresthes; species Leuresthes tenuis. The sequence goes on from NW_027325374.1 coordinate 3,218,525, forward strand.
AGTACCTGAACGCACCAGAACGATCCTTAAACATTAAATTCATTTTTTCTTTTCACCATCTTTCAGTTATTTAATCCCTTTTTGGTTTATGTTCATGTTTGTTTTTCATTCACATTTCCTCTTCATCACAAAGAGTCAATCCGCCACCACACCAACCTCTTCCCTTAAAAGACCATCTGCCACCACCAGGGCCAACAAAACACCCGCTTCCCCCCGAAACGGCCACAGCTCCATCCCCGTTAAAACCAGCAGCCCAGGGCCCAGGCAGCCTGGAGTAAGTAGGTCTGACCGCAGCTTAGACTTTAGACCTGAGCTCAGCTCAGAGGAGGACGGACTGACGCTACCTTTCCCAAACCCTGCCGGTTCAGTCCTGTTTGAGAGGGGAAAAAAGACACTTTCCTGTCAGTTTGTCTGCACCCATTTATTTCCTTTACATTAAAACGTATCCATTACGATGTTTGTGTGGTTATTGTATCCAATGAAACCGGCCACTTTATCAGGGACACCTGCTAGTCAAAGCTCGGACCTCCTTTTACCTTCAGAACGGCCTTAATTCCTCGTGGCACACTTTCAACAAGGTGTTGGAAACATTTCTCAGAGGTTTTGCTCCATATTGACATGACAGCATCTCCAGATGTGTCGGCTGCACATCTGCAGCTCTGTTGGACTGAGATCTGGTGACTGGAGGCCATCGGAGTCATGTCAATGTACAAGAAACCACTGAGATGATGAGCTTTGTGACATGCTGCATTATCCTGCATCAGAAGATGGGAGACTTTGCTCCATCTGTGGATACATCCGTTTACGCGTTAAATTTGACACGTTTAAAGAAAGTGCGCACGTTAATTCTGTGTAAAAAGCTCATTTTGAAAAAAAAAAAGAGTACATTTTCAGTGAACTTGAATTATTAAATCAAATTGAAACTACGAAAAATTCATTTAACCCGTTAGCGGAACTAGTGGAAATTGATTTTTTCCGCCACTAATTGGACTGAAACGGAGACTCGTCAGACCAGGCAGCGTTTTTCCAGTCTTGGAGTTTTGTCCAGTTCTGGTGAGCCTGTGTGAGCTGCATCCTCAGTTTCCTGCTGTCAGCTGACAGGAGCAGCTCCCGGTGGGGTCTCCTGCTGCTGCAGCCCATCTTCTGCAGGGTTCCACGTGTTGTGCCTTCAGAGATCTGCGTTCTTTGGTTGGAATGAGCGCTTATTTGAGTTCCTGCTGCCTTCCCATCATCTGGAACCAGTCGGCCCATTCTCCTCTGACCTCTCACACCAACAAGGCATTTTCTCTGGATATTTTCGGACCGTTCTCTGTAAACTGGAGATAGTTCTGGGTGAAAATCCCAGCAGATCAGCTGTTTCTGACACACTCAGATCAGCCCGTCTGGCACCAACAACCATGCTACGTTCAAGGTCCCTTAAATCCCCGTTCTTCCCCATCGTGATGCTGGGTTTGAACTTCAGCAGGTTGTCTTGACCACCTCCACGTGCCTAAATGCACTGAGTTGCAGCCATGCGATTGGCTGATCAGCTGCTTGTGTTAACAGGTGGTTGAACAGGTGTCCCTGATAAAGTGGCCGCTGAGTGTGTGTTATTATATATGCATGAGAGCGTTTTAAAAATCAAATTAAACATAAAAACATGTTTTTTTGCTGGTTTTCAGAGTGCTGCTGCTGCTGCAAAGTCTCAACCCCGAGGAGCCAAAACTTCTGCCAAAACTGCCGTTCAACCAGGTAAAAACTGCAGCTTGTTGTGTTTTATTCCATTTTATTTTGGATTCTTAGAGGTAAGATACAAAGAGTACTTATGACGTGTCATATTTTCTGTGACGCAGCTAATGCCAAGAAACCCCCCACTCCAAAAAATGAAAAAGGTAAAAGAAGGAACGTGTAAAACCCGCAAATCGTTGGTTTGCTTCCAACCTCGCATGGCCACAACAGTTTGATCCAGCGGATCAAACTCAGATTAAGCCAGTAGAGCTCGTAGTTTGCTTTTATTGCGACTTGTTGGCGTGTTTTAAACGTCCTGCCTTGTCTTTGACTGCTTAAGATGCCAAGAGTGAAGAGGGCAGCCCGGGTACTCCCAAATCTCCCGCTAGCCAAGCACTTTCTGCAGCTGAGGCCAACAGAGTGAAGAAGATCGCAGTCGTGCGCTCCACTCCAAAGTCTCCGGGCTCGCTGAAGAGCCGCTCGCCGGCTCCTTTGGCCGCCGCGGCGCCGATGCCCGACCTGAAGAGCGTCAGGTCCAAGATCGGCTCCACGGAGAACATCAAACACCAGCCTGGAGGTGGAAAGGTAACCTGACACCGAGTTCACCTCACGGAAAAGGCACTGCATCGTACTTGACCTCCAGGTGGCAGGAATGTACCACTTTGAGGTTTTAAATGAGCTTATTCCCAGTTAAGAAGTGGCAGTAAACACTCAAAACCACTGATAAGTGCATGCAACTGCGCTGCACCCACAATAAACTCCAGATGAATGCAGAATACATCTGTGTGACGTCCTCACCCCTGAATAATAACTAATCCATATAATTAGAGCTGACTCTGACCTGAGTTGAGCTCCAAAGCACAAAAACGCAACATTCGCGCTCGTCATGTGAATTGTGCCCCCTGCTGTTCAATGTAAGGACTTTGTTTCAGGACCAGGACCCTCATTTTACTTTGGAGGAGCACAAATTAGCACCAGTGAAAGGGTTCATGCTGTTTCACTGTATCCTAACAGTTTTGGGATGTTACCGACAGGAAATGACGTGAAAAGCATCGGAAGTGCTGTGCTGTTTCGATGTATCGCCATTCGATCGGGTTGATAATAAGGGCCCCGATACTCGGATTAGTTAGATGGAAATTTCACTGAAAACATGGAAAAGACGAGTTTTATTGGCCTTTTTTCCAACTTTTTGGGGAATATGTTCAGATAAGAAATCACAAAGGCGAAGGCGAAGTTGGTTTTTCAGCTTTTTCTTACGACAAAATGCACTTTTCTTTTAAAACTTTACGCTGGAGATCACTGAAACCGTGTGTCACAGCATGTGGTTTGTTTGCCTGTTTTTGCCTGTTTTCCAACGGTCTTTCACACAGTTTAGCCTCTGAAATCCACCGAAAAAAAATCTCAACATTGTTTAAGGATCATTTCAAGGTCGTTGAGCGCGATCTGGCCCTCCAGCACAAACTAAATGTGTTTTTAATCATTACAGAGTTCATCATGTTCTTCTGTAGATGCCAACGAACACAACACCCTGACAAGATATATAATCAGTGACTTGTATCCCAAAGTCCAACAGCAGTGTGGTTAAAACCGTTGTAAAACCGTTGTTTGGTGACATACGGCCACTGTTGGAATCCCTTCACATCTTACTGTCTTTTCAGCGGTTTGAAGCCAACTATATCTTTTCCTAACAAAGGAAATCTGTTAAGGCTACATAAGGTGGACGCCAGATTATTGGGGTGGCTGGTGTTTAATTGGACTGACTCCAAAGCCCCTTGAACAGGGGTCGGGAACCTTTTTGACTAAGAGAGCCACGAAAGCAAAAAATTTGGAAATTTATTTCAATGAGAGCCATATAATATATTTTAAAAGTGAATTCAACTAAATGTCAGTATAATAAGCCTCTGAATTTATTCTTTTGAATAATGTTGATAATGTTTTAGCATACTCGCCATCTGTGAATGGTTTTCCGTTCCTCACTATTGCTAAAGATCCAGCTAAGCTAGCAGAATTATAGCCACCTTGCCGGGTTGCTGCTGGCTGCTTGTACCCTGCTCAGTAGCTCTTGGCACGCTTTCTTTCTGCTGCCTCCTGCCGGGTATTTTGATGCTAAGGTAGCATGGCGCGTGTCGAAGTGCCGCTTTACATTCGACCGTTTCATCGATGTAATTTTGTCTTTGCAAATTAGACACACCGCAGAATTTGCTCTCTCCACAAAGGCGAATTCTTCAGTCCATTCGGCCTGAAATGTACGATACTCGTCATCTTTTTTTCTTTTCGCCATCTTCTTCGTGGAAGGGTTAGCTTTGAGCTAATGACCGAGCAGACTGATTCAAAAGGGGCCGTTTACCTGTTTTACGCTGCCAACGTAGTCCAGTATCATCCAATTCAAATAATGGACAATTGCTCCTGCAGCCCTGAACAGGACATGAAAAATCGATGGATGGATTAAAACAAGTGAGAATATTTTGTTTCATCTGCGAGCCAGATGCAATCATCAAAAGAGCCACACCTGGCTCGCGAGCCATCGGTTCCCGACCCCTGCTCTAGAGACACTACAAGCTTTGACAGAAGACAGTGAGCGCTACCATTAGCTTAGCACCCACTAGCTAAAAGTGACCGACTGCATCTGAAGACTAAACCTAAACACACACATGAATACCGGAGGTGATTTTGGAGAATGACAATTCAGCCTCTGTCTTTATGTGTCCAAATTCACCGTAACCAGTGAACCAGAAATCATAGGCTTTCATTTACAGAACATCCATTATAGCGGAGGTGGTTTAGAACAAACCATCCATCCGTTTTCTATATCCGCTTAATCCAACTCAGGGTCACCGGGGGGGGGGGGCTGGAGCCTATTCCAGCTGTCTTTGGGCAAGAGGCACCAATTAAGCTAACATCCGCGGGCTAACCGGCACAGCACCGTGCAGCTCGGAGGATTAGCTGCTACCTTCGTACTCTGACCCCAACATCTTCTGGAAGTGCCACCAGGGAGCTAGCTGAAAAAATCTCTCTGAAATAAATGCTCCAGAACTTCTCTGGAACATTCCAGGGCTTAAATAAACATCCCCACTGAAGAAAAGCTTCAGTAGCCAAACATCCGCAGTGTACCTTTAAAGGAAAATGATGGTTTGATTTAAACTGGCATTGAAGGAGTAGCATTTTTTACCACTAAATCAAGTGTTTTAAATGCATCTTTGCGCAGGTTTTTAGCTATTTCTAAAACATTATTCCAACTGAAGGGAACAATTACTCAAAACAAAGAAAATAAAAGCAAAGACTTGAAGTATAAACTTGAATCTTAGCATTAATTTAAACTTCTTGCACCATTTTTAAATGGGTGGTAAAAAAAAAACTGTTCTGGCTCCGCCCCCTAAGATTTGAATCGGCCAATCAGAATCCTCCAGCTTTAAGAGCAGCTGTGCCTCTGAGAGATGTTCTTTGAACTAAAAACTACGTCCTTATCTGGTCGTTTCCTGTTTTAATCTTCGGTACAGTGTCACATTATGAGCTCAGTGTGCACGTTTTAGTGTGTGTGTGCCAAACTAGGGGTTTATTTTAAGGACTGAAAGCACTGCATCCTTTGGTCTATTTTTAATGGAGCTTGCAGTCATGTGTTACCTGATGAAATTGAGGATTGTGTTGAGATATTTATGGATAGAAATTGGTTCATTTCTGAGTTTAGAGTAGTGAAAGCAAGTCTTTATCTTTGTCTTATAATGAGGGCTTAAAGTTAACTGCTGTTCGGTGCGTTTCCTTGGTCACTTGGTCCTGTTTTTCTTGGTCAGTATTCATCTTGTAAAGGGTTTCGAGACCAAGTTTCTAAAGATATCCTCCTCCCCAACACGCATGCGGCTGCACAGATTACTGCTGCATGAGCTAACTTCCGTTTCTTTCAGGCTTCACAGCTCATGAATCAAACATTTTGTTTACGCTCTAAATCTAAAAGCTGACATTTTCATTTTTCCAGGTACAACTCCTTGATCAGAAGTTGGACTTTAGTAATGTGCAGTCAAAGTGTGGCTCCAAAGACAATATGAAACATGTACCCGGTGGAGGCAAAGTGAGTAACTGAGGGATGAACTCAACACCAGACTCTTGAGTTTCTCTGCAGTTATGGCAATTAAAAACCAACTTTTGGTTAAAAGTTAAAGTTATCTCCATGATGAAACACATGCTCAGAAGATAGAATCCGTAGTTTCTAACAAGACTTTGACATGTTTTTATACTTTGAGCTTTAAGTGCAAGAGCTAAAGGTGCAACTTGCAGAAATCAAGCTTCTTTAATGCAGTAAAGCTGGCATCTGTAATGAAAAATAAATCCAAACCGTCTGCATGTGGCGTCTTTCACTGGACTATCTTGGATTTTTTATAGTTTCTGTTGGGCTGCAGGATGGGAACTATGTGGGGAATCTGAGAAGTTCAGTTTGATATTGTTCCTCGAGCTGTACCTGAACATTATTTAAACTCTTTGTGGGTTTGGGCTGATGCCTAATGGTAACATCTGCATGAATTCCACCTGTCATGTGGTTTAAATGTTGTGGCTGATCGGTGTACGTTTTGAGACCCTCGATTTTACTTCAGCTCAGATTAAGATTATTTCTTTTGACTTCATATTTGCGTGAGAATAAACAAACTTTGGTTTCTCTAGATCACAAAGTGTCATCACTTTGAGCTCAAAAATGAGTATTTACTGTGTTAATCATCACGGTGGCTCTATGAGGACCTTAATTTTGTTCGCTGCACAGCTCTTTGGAACAGATGTTGGCGTCTTTAGACCAGTTTAACTCTGCTGGGCCTCAGCCAGGCTCCGCCCTTCAGGCTCCGCCCTTCTCACGGTTTATGCTAACGGTAAAAACTAAAAATGAGCTTTGTGATCTCAACAGAACGATATTAAATATAATTTCCAAGTGTGGCCTTTCTCAGCTTCCGTAGTCCTGACTTTTTCAGTTCTTTTAAATGTTGTAGCAGGAAATTAAATTAATTTTAAATGAGTAGGTGCGTGTAAACCTTTGATGGGTTCTATGCATCATGTGGCGCATGCTAAGCTAACCTAAGCGCCAATGGGAAGGGTCGAACCCGGCCACACAGAACAGGGCTGTGCTGACTGTCCATTTTTTATTAATAACCTCAAATGTATTCTAGCCTCAAAGAAGCAGAACAACCAACAATATATGTTTTAAGCGGCCAAATACCAGCTGTTTTCTACATGGAGCCGAAACTCACTGCAGTGCAAGTACCAGTTTACACCAGCAGGTGGCATCGTGGTGCCATTTATTGGGATTTAACCCGAATTTCAACTCTGAGACACACGATTCATTTCTCCATACTAAAATTAATTGTTATATTATCTGTAAAAATCTTTTAAGCATAATTATGTGACGTTTACACTCGGAGTCTCACCTGTAGAATCGGTCTCCTCAGCACCTTGGGGGTCGTGTAAATCTGGGATATCTTGACCTTGATTAATCTCTCATCCATTTTACGGACACGATACGATACAGTGTTGCTATAAAAGCAGAGAAGAAGAAGAAGAGCTGCTACACAGGCAGCGATGTGCAAGCAGGGAGCTGGAGACACTAAAGTTGGACAGTTTGGAAGTTTGTTGTTCATGTCAGGGTTGAATTGGAGAATTATTTGATGTTTTGGCGCCAGAGCGTCGAGCACTTGAGTGTAATGACTCGTTTTAGGAGAAGTTGGGAATGAAAACTCAGTCTGGACACCTTGGCACCCGTTTCCAGCGCACAGGGAGGTCTAAAAAACGTCATTAGAAAGCTGTCGGTGTCTGAAATAAATGCATCCAACCGTTTTCTGCTGGGGTTGTTGGTGGCTAGCCGTTAGCTCCCATCAGTGTTTCCATTGCCCTGCAGAGCTTTTAGTTCTGTGGCCCACAGCGAGACGTTTAAGCTCTCACATGCAAATGTTTCTCACAGAGAGCTCGAACACATGTGACAAACATTCAAAGTTACAGATGGCAGCTTTGACACATGTTTAGTCCTCATCCCTTTTAACATCCTGCTTCCTCCCTTTGGGCTGATCCTGCAGCTCCTCTCATGTCTATCCCTGAAGCATTTTCTTCTTCTCACATTCTGCAGGTCCAAATCCTCGATAAGAAGGTGGACTTGTCCAATGTCCAAGCTCGCTGTGGCTCTAAAGACAACCTAAAGCACACGCCAGGCGGAGGCAAGGTGAGAGATCTGCTTCACTGTGAAGTTATTAGCCTTAAAACTGTGGCGTTAGCATCTCCCACAAGCCGACTTCCTGTCATTAAAGTTCAAAGTCAGGCGCTTTCTCGGTAGGATGCACATCAGCCCATCTTCTGTTTGTGCTTCCGTATTCCTGAAATTTCACCCAACGAAAGAACGAAGCTCTGCAGAGGATTCTTGAACCCGTAACAGTTCTTTGGTGAGATTTGATGGCGCCGCGTCCCGGAGACGAGCCTCATCTCCTCGGCTCCTCGCCGCCGCTCTTTTCCAGGTTAAAATACTTGATCAGGAGTTGGACTTTAATAATATCCAGACTAAGTTTGGCTCCAAAGAGGATAGCAAAGTAATTTAAGGGAGGAACTCAACTTAAGAGTGACAAACTCTCTCGGTTAAAGGGATGTTTTATGTACCGATGAGCAGCCGGTGGCTCACCTGCAGTGGACAGCCGGCCTCTGGATCCGGTTCCTACTCAGACGTCTGATGGAGAAGTGACACGGTGTGAAAATCCACCGTAGAGCTGTCGTTCAAACCTTATTGATTAGAAAAACAGCTCCAGGTTCATTTACTATCCATTAAAAATCAGCTGATGGATTTTTTTTTTAAAATTACAGAACATAGCATAAAACATTTAGAAATTTCAGTAAAATCTTGTGCTTGAACTGCACTGTGTGGTCTAAAAAAGGACTTTTTAACTTCCTGATCCTCATGCAAACGCTTGTTAAAAGAATTAAAAGTCCTCTTTAATCGGCCACGTCCCCCCCCCCCCAGCTGCGGTTCACAGCTGCTGCTTTCTGCGGTGTAACGCTGTCTCTTTCCCACACGTCGACTCTGCAGGTACAGATTCTTGAGAAGAAGTTGGACTTGAGCAATGTCCAGTCCCGGTGTGGCTCCAAAGATAATCTAAAACACGTCCCCGGTGGAGGCAACGTGAGTAGAAAAGGGAGTGGCTGCAGGTATGCAGCTGTCACCAGAAGCCTTCCTCCTGCATCCTCACGCAGGAGCAGGAGTGCACGAAACCTCCCGTGTGTGTTCAACCCGTTTCTGACCTGTTAACACCTGCTTTTAACGGTTTTATCACTGAACTCCGAAGTGAGCATTTCATACTGCAGAGCTTTTGGTTTGGAGCTCGCTCTGAATCGACTGTCTTATGCAATGCTCATGTTCTAATGGAAGCTTGATAATGCTGATCCACCCAAACCGGCCCCTAAATCAGCCTGCATGAAATCCTGTATGTGGGTGTTTTTAATTCAACTTTCTCACAAATAATAATCTCTTGTGGAATGATTTTACTTCCCCTGACGGTAAAGCCAACTAATCGTGAGGCAGAAGTGCGAAGAGAAGGAGCCACAAAGAGTCTCTGTCCTCGGCCTCTTCACCAAACCGAGCCCGGTGACCTCAGCTGAGAAACACTGAGCGCTTTGTGCTTTAGGACAGTTGGCCGTGAGATGAGGTCACGCCAAGCTTTTATTGTGATGCATGAAGAAGAAAAATGGCTTTCATCTCCAATTAACATGACCAGAAAGCAGATTATGGCCACGAAACGTTGCACTAATGTCAGATGGTGCAACCCAGAATGAGTACGTGTGGATGGGACAGAAAAGGCTCATTTAAAGGGAAGAAAGCAGCGATTCTTACATTTACTTTGACTCGGATTTCATTGCAGACAGCATGAACCCAAGATATTTAACATGCATCCATTCCTCCAGCTCAGGCCTGCTGGGACGGGTAGAATTCAGGGCCGAGGTCATAAAGAAATGCTAATTCTTCACATGATTTGGTACAAAAGTGTTAATTAATTAATTATTAAACCGTTTAAAAATGGCGTTCCACAAAGAAAGATTGGAAGGGATCTGCAGATTTCTCCCTCTGCGGTGCAGAATATCATGAAATGATTCAGGGAATCTGCAGGAATTTCAGAGTGGAAAGGACAAGGGAGCTGGATTATTACACCTGGATTAGAACCACGTGGATAAGGGAGCTGGGAAGGAGCCGGATGTGAACCTCGTCCACTTCTCTGGGCTCGGAGGCATCTGGGATGGACCATAAAACGGTGGAAATGTGTTCTGTGGTCAGAACTATCAGTATTCCAGGTGTTTGTTGGAAGAAAAGCAGCATCCAGCCTGCAGCCAGGCTCTGTGACGGTTTGGGCTTGTATCAGAGCTCATTTCCACTTCTGTGATGGCAGCACTGAGATTTTACAGCAGCACATGCTGCCTTCAAGGCCACATCTTTTCCAGGGACGTCTCACATCCCAGAGCTTTATGGATGAATATTACCAAACAAAGTCAGAGTAAATGTAAGAATCCCCGAGTTTTGCTGACTTTAACATCTAACCCGCCTGCTGTGGTTGCTCTTTGGTCCGGTTCACAGGTTCAGAGCCACTTCAAAGCGGTTTCACTTCCCTAAAACTGTTCTTCTGCTTCGTCCCCTCTGCAGGTTCAGATCGTGCACAAAAAGATCGATTTGAGCAACGTTCAGTCGAAATGCGGATCGAAGGCCAACATTCATCACAAGCCAGGTGAAAGATTTCTTTCTGTTTAAAGAGACTAAAAACAACGATTATTGTTTTCATTTCCAGGCCAGTTCATCCTTGAACTTTAACAACAGAATATGTAATAAAATCCTGTTCCTGTACAGTAGAAATAACATCTTTTCAGTGTTTTACCTCATGTAATTCCACTTTATAGCTGTACTTTATACCCATTTCTACTTAAAATGTAATGACCCAACAGATAAAGTGGCTTCTTTTTACATTTTTGCATCTTTTAAAGCAACCTTGGAGAGAAATTGTAAGATTACTCTTAATTTACAACGTGTTTGTTACAAATAATGACAGAAAGTTATACGGGGGCAGCCTCTCGGTACGTCTCACAGCTGCAGCCAGACACCAACGGTTGTAGGGCCACTAAAAACGTTAGTTTTTGGGATGTTAAACAAGCATTTTCAGAGATTAAAGTCTCTGCAGGTGCAAACACGGCTGTTCCTGCAGAGCAAATGTTTAACTAAAATGTTTTAAAGGTTCGTCGTAGGGGTTTAAACTCTGTGTGTGCTGTAATCCGAGCGCCTGCGTGGTCACGTGCACCTGCGTGGTCACGTGCACGTTAACTCCCATGTTTAGTTGGCTGAAAGCTACCAGACAAGCCAGAGAGCCTCGGTTTATAGGCGTCTGTGAGCTGCTTGATGAGTTTTCACTTTCTGTTTTGAGGTTCTGCAGCTCTGAAGCGACACCTAGTGGCGACTTTAAGTCGTTGCAGCTGTGCTCTTCTTTAACTTCTTTAACTGTCCTCTCGTCCGTTTCAGGCGGTGGAAATGTGGAGATCAAAAACGAGAAGCTGGAGTTCAAAGTTCAGTCGAAAATCGGCTCTCTGAACAACATCGGCCACGTTCCCGGAGGCGGACAGAAACGGGTAAAAACGGCATTTTTTAGGTTTCTTTTTGGGGCGAAACGCAGTCAGCAACACGTTAGCTTTTCCATCCTCACAGTTTCACTTCAATTCACTCTGTGTCCTCTTACTGTTCAGCTTTAAAACTCTGAATTAACCTTAGAAATAATAAGAAAAATGAATATTCAAAGTTCTTCTGCCTCTAACACTATATTTTCTGATATAAAACCTGAATAATGATCATATTTATGGTAAAAACTGAGATAATAAACAATATGAAAGTCCTAAAGGATTTTCATTAGAATTAGAACCTTTTGTACATTTGTTACAGTTCATTGACATTAAATACAATTTATAATAAATATGATGAATAAATATGTGATGAGGTGTGAGCTGAAGCCACTAAAAAGGAGTGTTTTAAGTCATTTAATGTGTCAAAAGAACTTAAAAAAGTGATAAATTAAGTGGAAATCAGGCTGCAGAAATTTATTTAATTTAATTACTTTTGTAAAACATGTAAAAAGTCCTGCATGAATCATCTTTCAGTAAAAATACACGAACAGCTTAATCTGGAGGATTAAAGTTACCAGTTTTCTCATTCTGATATTTTAAAATTCATATTTTGATTCTACAGTCCTGATCAGACCTCATTTCTTTATTTTTTCCTTACAAACAGCCAGACTTTAATATTTTAAAATGGTCTTGATCAATAGTTCTCCAGCTTTCTGAAGGTCTTTCAGTTTTTCTTTGGACATTTCCTGCTTTTTCACTCATTTTCAGTCCTTGTACCTGAGTATTTTCAGAGGAATGTGATTTTTCTTTGTTAAGCCGCTTAACTCTGAACTATGAACCATTCAGGCAGAAAAAAGACTCCTTAACTCAAGGGATGAACCAG